>NC_090265.1:763944549-765359549 GCF_040414725.1 Anabrus simplex | reverse complement strand
ACAGACGTAGACTCTGGCCACAACTGGTAACGAAATGCCATCTGAAGTTGAAGAAATTGAAGAAAAGAAGGAATGTAAGAAGATGGGATCTAGACAAGTTGAAAGAAAACCGTGTGAGGGATTGTTTTAAGGAACATGTTTCATAAGGACTAAATGAAAAGGCTGAAGGAAACGCATTACAGGACGAATGGACAGTCATGAAGAATGATATCTCTAAGGCAGCTGAATAAAAGTTAGGAAGAAAGGAAAAATCAACTAGAATCAATGATATCTCAGGAGATACTAGACCTGATCGATGAGCGACGAAAATACAAGAATGCAAAAAATGATTAAGGCAGAAATAAATACAGTCGATTAAAGAATAAAGTGGGTAGAAAGCACAGGGCAGCTAAGGAAGAATGGCTGAAAGAGAAGTGCAAGGAAGGGTAAATGCTGCATACAGGAAAATCAAGAAAATCTTTGGGGAAAGGAAATCTAGGAGTATGAATATTAAGAGCTCCGATGGAAAACCACTTCTACGGAAAGGAGACAAGGTAGAAAGATGTCAGGAACATATCCAACAATTGTATCAAGGTAAATACGTAGATGATATGGTTCTGGAACAAGAAGGGTTGCTTTTTAAAGAAGTTTCTTTACTTCGCACCGGCACAGATAGGTCTCATGTCGACAATGGGACAGGAAAGGGCTAGGAGCGGGAGGGAAGCGACCGTGGCCTTAATTAAGGTACAGTACCAGCATCTGTTTGGTGTGAAAATAGGAAACCATGGAAAACGATCTTCAGGGATGCCGACAGTGGGGTTTGTACCCACTATTTCCCGAATATTGGATACTGGTTGCACTTAAACGACTGCAGTTATCGAGCTCGGTAGAAGAGGCTGTTGATGCTGATGAAATGGGAGACCCAATTTTAAGATCAGAATTTGACAGAGCTTTGAGAGACCTAAGTAGGAACAAGGCAACTGGAATTGATGACATTCCCTTAGAATTACTGACTGCCTGAGGGAAAACCAGCATGGCGAGGTTATTCCATTTAGGGCCGGTTCGACCATCTGCTGGTAAAGTGGCTGGCAGTTGCGCGGGAGGTAAACTACCTGTGGATATAAATCAGCTGGTGCTTTGGCTTGCGTGCAACCACCTCCGCGCAAGCGCTAGGTAGCTACCCAGAGCTAGACACTGATATACGGGGTTGGCTAGACTGATTTTGAGCGACTCCTCACTTTCGAGTGAGGTGTTATCCATCGTTAGATGTATGAAGCTCATTTCGATTGTTTTATTTTCCTGTGTCTGCATCTGCTGATTGTCACCAAAAAGCCTAATAAGGGGAGTCTTAAGAGTTATGGACAACAATTTATGTCAATCTTTCATGATTTTAATCTATGAGCTTCAAAATCAATACCTAATTGGGATTAAAATCTCGCGATTACATTTTCTTACGCCAGTTATAACTTGTCAAGTAAGGCAGCGTTTTGGAAGGTATTCTCGTAGTAGATTGGTCAAGTCGCTCGCTCCGTCATAGAAGGAACGCAGGTTCTCTTCGTCTATATAATTTACATTTAAAATTTTAGTTTCGTTCCCTGCCGTTGTTCTTAATCTCTTTTACGCGCTTCCGTGTACGTATATATACATACACATCTTCCTTATGGACTTATTGCCTCTGAGCATTCTATCTGCACAGTTCTATGAATTGATTAGTTATCTCCACGATCCTCTGTTTGCAGCTAGCTCTGTGACCTCGTTTAGTTCCACATGCTTCCATTTATTGATAGTGCATTTCATTCTAATGTTTAACTTCATGAAGATAAAGTGGGAAGATGCTGTAAATGTAAAGAAATAATCGGGGTCAATATCCATTGATAGGAAGAGGAATTCGGGAATGGAGTAGTTTCCAATTACTTTGAAATCATTTACGAGAAGACTAGGGAAAAAACTGATAGGGAATCTGCTACCTGGGCGACTGTCCTATATGCTATATGCTTTGCTATTATAATGATGATTGGAATTAATCATTACATCACTTTCTATAAGTAGCACACATATAAAGCATTTTCATAGTAGCCATAATCTCTACTGCCCAGCGTAACACTTTCTTATTATCTTATTATGTACCCTCTTACTCCATCTTGGACCAACGTGACTTTGAAGTCACAGTATGGCTACGCTTATTTCATGTTGCTAAGCAACAGTAGGGTAGGTCTTTTCCACTCGATGTTAGCTATTTTGGGAGTTCGCACATGTATTTATGCTAGTATAGTGTTCTCCTAGTTTGATGTTTGATTGTTCGATATTTTTATCACTACTGTGAGAAATAAATTTTTATAAACCAAAGATAAGACTAATAAAATAATTTTATGCATTTTAAAATAACGTAAAAGTTACTTTTACCTAGTTTACCTTACCGATAACATTTGCTTTGTAACCTGAAAGTCGCATTGGGCAATGGTGAATTATAACCTCATTTTTATATATTTTCCAGCAGTCTGATGGATCCCAATCGTGTCTACGGTAAGGGCACAGACAATGCCGTCAATTTTAGGGAAATGAATGGATATCGTTTCGAAGATTCTCTTATCTGACTCCGATGATGAATTAGATTTTTCAACACTAACAGAAAATATAATTATTCCCGAAAGAGAAGATGATGATGTAGACAATGACAACGTGTAAGCAGAGATCAATGTTGAAGCAGAAACTGAGAATTCAATCAATATTGAATTTTAAAAGACCTGAACCAAGTTGTGTCAGTGTATTGCCATCACATAGGGCGAGTGTAGGAAAGAATACTATTTGGGAGAAGGTTAGCATACTCAGGGCAACTTCTAGGCATGGAAAGATCAGTTACAACCTGAATCTCAAATACCTAATGTTCCAATAAATTATTTCATGAAGTTAATGGACAATAATATCCTGGAATCAAGAGTCAGACAAAAATATGTATATTCTGTTCAACAGAATCCACCAAAAAAAAAAAAAAGAGATGAAATCAAACATATTTTTGGGTGTTGTCTACATAGATCAATTTATGGGTTGCTAAGTTCCCCGTAGGTATTAGAAAACACACTAGATTCCAAGCTGTTGATGACATAATGAGTAGAAACAGGTCGGAAACAATAAAATTAAGACTTCACTTCAATGATAACACAAAGCTTTCGCTCTTATTTTACTGAAAAAGTATTGGTATTTGTCATACATATAGTATGCCTTTGCTGGCAGGATGTAGTGTTTACAGTACACTATGTCTTCTGGTATGGGCTAGAATAAATTTGTTACTTTCATTGACCTGTCCCAGTCTCATCCTTGGCTTTGGCAATATGAAAGTGACCGAGATATGAGCGATGCCACTAATGTCATTCCTTATGCAGCCAGTCCCTGTTATGAATGGTGTGAAAATATCGCTCATAGGGTCAGTTGGTGCACGCATTTCAGTGGGTTTGGCAGACTGATATGCAATAGCAACTTCTGGCTCAGTGAGGAAAGCAACGGGAAACTACCTCACTCCTCACTTCCCTAGTATGCCTCTTCAGTGATACGTAGGCTATCTATGGTAGTTGTTGGTGGAGCTGTAGAGGATCAAACCAGCCTTCGGACTGAATACCCAACATCATCATCATCATCATCATCTGTTTACCCTCCAGGGTCGGCTTTTCCCTCGGACACAGCGAGGGATCCCACCTCTACCACCTCAAGGGCAGTGTCCTGGAGCTTCAGACTCTTGGTCGGGGATACAACTGGGGAGAATGACCAGTACCTCGCCCAGGCGGCCTCACCTGCTATGCTGAACAGGGGCCTTATGGAGGGATGGGAAGATTGGAAGGGATAGGCAAGGAAGAGGGAAGGAAGCGGCCGTGGCCTTATGTTAGGTACCATCCCGGCATTCGCCTGGAGGAGAAGTGGGAAACCACGGAAAACCACTTCCAGGATGGCTGAGGTGGGAATCGAACCCACCTCTACTCAGTTGACCTCCCGAGGCTGAGTGGACCCCGTTCCAGCCCTCATACCACTTTTCAAATTTCGTGGCAGAGCCGGGAATCGAACCCGGGCCTCCGGGGGTGGCAGCTAATTACGCTAACCACTACACCACAGAGGCGGACAATACCCAACATACATATAGAAATTTGTCTCAACAGTAACACTTGAAAAAAAAAAAGAAAAGAAACTATACTTTCATGTGATTTGAATATAGTTGTCATAATTTTAAGAGAATGCTGAATAAAAACTACATATAGCAATTCTAATACTATAAGAAGAGTGCTTAGCATTCCTGTACAGTATAACAAAAATTGTACCATTACCTTTACCGCCCAGTGTTACCTCAAAGTAACAAAACTATTTTCAACAAAGTAATTTTTGATAAAAATCGAAAATGATGTTTTTTAGTGCTAAAATACCCTTCAGTCTATAAATGTATGGACCAAATATTTTTTGTCTAAAAAGTATAATTTTGACAGTAGAGGGTTAAACATTTCAATCAAATATATTATCAATAAAAAAAGTATGAAAAGCGACATACCTGCCGGGCTGAGTGGCTCGGACGGTTGAGGGGCTGGCCTTCTGACCCCAACTTGGCAGGTCCGATCCTGGCTCAGTCCGGTGGTATTTGAAATTGCTCAAATACGTCAGCCTCGTGTCGGTAGATTTACTGGCACGTAAAAGAACTCCTGTGGAACGAAATTCCGGCGCCTCGGCGTCTTCGAAATCCGTAAAAGTAGTTAGTGGGACGTAAAGCAAATAACATTATTATTATTAAAAGGGGCATACATATGAATACAACACTAATAATGAAAATAAAGAATATTCGGCATAATGAAAACTCGAACCTGCATACCTCCTTACGGAGCGGGTGCATTAGCCATCACGCTACGAGAACGCTTAGAGTAATTGGGAGACATATACTAACTTATACCTGGTGTCTGAAAACTGAAAAAATAAAGTTAGAAAATTAATGCCCATTTGAGATGATTTCCAAATAGGTTGTGATTTTATATCCTTGTAGAGTTTCTTTGCGAAACCTTGACGTACCGTATAAAATGTGTCCCGACGCTGTCGATGCGAGAGACTGGTATGATCGTTGCAATTCAAGGGAAGCATTCATGATCAAAATCCTGCAATACAATAAGTATCACTGTTACGGTATCGTGCTTTTATCAATATATTAAGCTAATTCAAGCTGTATGTCACAAGAAATACAACTAAAAATGTTGAGCTCTCAAAAGTTCCCCGGCAGGTAAAGTCTTATCGGGCCCTCGAAGTGACCGTAAAATTACGCGCCGGGTAACTACGATTTATGCTGCCGATAGCGCTATCTGGGAGAGGTCGAACGGAAATATCATTTTACGCGCAGGGCAAGTTACGGTAGAACCGGCCCTAATTGTGAAAGTTGTATGAGACAGGTGAAGAGTGCCATCCGATTTTCGGCCGAATGTCGTTGTACCTATTCCCAAACAAGCCGGTGATGACAAGTGTAAAAACTACCGCATCATTACTTTAGTATCTCATGCCTGCAAAATTTTAATACGTGTTATTTACAGAAGAATGGAAAGACAAGAGGAACTGTGTTGGGAAATGATCAGTTTGGGTGCAGAAGAAATGTAGGAACACGTGAAACATTCCTGAGTTTACGTCTGATCTTAGAGAATCGAATTAAGAAGGACAAACCCACGTACATGCCGTTCGTAGATCTAGAAAAGGCATTCGATAATGTTATTTAAGATTCTGAGGGAGATCAGGATCAGATACTGAGAACGAAGTATTATCTACAACCTGTATACAAATCAGTCTGCAGTGAAAAGAATCGAGGGCTTTGAAAAAGCAGCAGCAATCCAGAAAGGAGTGAATACTCCTTTTTCAATGTTTATATAGAACAGGCAGAAAAGGAAATCAAAGAGGAATTTGGAAAGGGAATCAAAATCCAAGGAGAGGAAATCAAAACCCTAAGATTTGCTGATGATATTGTTATTTTATCTGAGACTGCAGAAGAGAGACATTGTGTAATGGTATTGGACGGAGTCTTGGGTAAGAAGTACAAGATAAAAATAAATAAGGCCAAAACAAAAGTAATGGGATGCAGTCGAATGAGGTCAGGTGACGCAGGTAATATTATATTATGAAATGAAGTTTTAATAATAATAATGTTGTAGGCTGTACGTCCCACTGACTACTTTTACGGGTTTTGAGATGCCGGAATTTAGTCCCGCAGGAGTTCTTTTTCGTGCCGCTAAATTTACGATATGAGGCTGACATATTTGATCACCTTCAAATATCACCGGACTGAGCCTGGCTCGAACCTACCAAGTTGGGGCCAGAAGGCCAGCGCCTTAACCTTCTGAGCTCCTCAGCCCGGCAAATGAAGGCTTGTAGGAAGTAGATGAATATTGTTACATGTTTTACATGGGTAGTAAACTAACTTTTCTATTTGCACCGACACAGATAGGTCTTATGACAACGACGGGATAGCAAAGACCTAGGAGTAGGAAGAAAGCGGCCTTGGCCTTAATTAAGGTACAGCCCCAGCATTTGCCTTGTGTGAAAACGGGAAACCACGGAAAAACATCTTCAGGGGTGCCGACAGTGGGGTTCGAACCCACTATCTCCTGGATGCAAGCTCACAGCTGCGCGACCCTAACCGCAAGGCCAACTCGCCCGGTAGTAAAATAACTAACGACCGAGTTTGATAGCTGCAGTTGCTTAAGTGCGGCCAGTATCCAGTATTCGGGAGATGGTGGCTTCGAAATCCACTGTCGGCAGACCTCAAGATGATTTTCTGTGGTTTCCCATTTTCACACCAGGCAAATACTGGGGCTGTACCTTAATTAAGGCCACGACCACTCTCTTACCACTCCTAGCCCTTTCTTGTCTCACCGTCGCCATAAGACCTGTCTGTGTCGGTGGGACGTAAAGCAACTAGTACAAAAAAAGAACTAACGATGGCAGAAATAAGTAGAATATAAAATGTAGACTAGCACAGGCAAGGAAGGCCTTTCGTCTGGAACGTAGCATTGTATGGAAGTGAAACATGAACGGTATCTAGCTCAAGAGAAAGAGAATAGAGGCTTTTGAAATGTGGTGTTACAGAAGAATGCTGATGGTGAGATGGATAGATCGAATTACGAATGAAGAGATACTGAATCGAATATGCGAGAGGAGATCGATTTTGCCAAATTTGACCAGAAGAAGAGATGGAATGATAGGACACATCTTAAGACACCAAGTTGGTTTTTGAGGGAAGTGCAGGCGTTAGGAACAGTAGGGGTAGAGCAAGATATGGATATGACAAGCAGATAGAGCAGATGTAAGATACAACAGTTATGTAGAATGAATAGGGTGGCATCGAGAGCTGCATCATACCAGTCTAAGGCCTGATGACTCAAACACACAACACCATGTAGCCTATATATGTATGTCTGTTTGTTGAGTACTCAACCAGAAGACTTGTTGAATCCTCACAGATTCCTCATCAGCTGTCATAGCCTACGTGTCACTGAAGAAGTGTACGAGGGAAATTAAAAGTGAGTTAGTTTCCCGTTACTTTCCTCCACCGACGACTTCACACCATTCATCACAGGTACTGGCTGCATAAATAATAATAAACCAAGATCGGACGTCAAATAGAAAGTCCTGCATCAGGTGAGCCGAATATCTTCACGGACACTTCCGCAAATAAATAGAGAATACGCACAACTCAGTCACTTTCATGTCGTCAAAGTCAACGATGAGACTAGCCAAGAACATGGAAGTGAGAAGCTTGACCTAGCCCATCTGGGTTCGTATCACATCATGCAATATTCCGAGTACGTGCTGTAGTTTCACTAGACAAATAAGGTTGTTACTACAACGAACTGCGGTGACCACTAGAACACTCCTTCACAGACATTGAACGTACTGTAGTTGTTCCAGGATAGTAAAATAGTGCACTTGGTCTGATTTTTGATAAATACAGTTGGTAGATGGCGCGGATAAAGCAGGGTGCAAAATCACAAGGGGGTTGGGTGAGGGAGGGTTTACCCCCACCAACGATTTCAACTCAACGGTTCTTCTCCACTAAAATATCGGCAGTCTTGCCTAAGCCACGGACGAGTGAGGTCGCGTTGAGCGGAGGGTCCCGGGAGTGGGAGGTGTGGGTGAAAGTGCCGAGAGCTGGAAGGTTGTGGAGAAGTGTGCTGACAATGATTAGTATAGAGCAGTACAGGGCGACGGTAGGAGGATGGCAGGGAAGAATGAAGAAAGAAGAAATGAAATTAGGAAGGTGTTATATTGATTTGGAGAGAAAAGGTGAATTATTGCTATCAGCGGCGGTGATTTTAATTTTGCTATGTATTGGGGGGGTCGAATTGAACCCAGGCCCGACCCCTAGTAGAAATGAAGAAAGGGAAAATATGGACGCATTCAAAAGAGCTGTAAAAGAGGTGGTGGAAGAAGTTGGCCCTTTTGAGCAAATTAAAAATATGATTAAGGAACAAACCAGGGAATTTGAAAGAATGGAGGTATGGTTAAGAGAGAAAACGGAAGGCATAACAGTACAAGTGAGACATAACACCGGAGAAGTGGCAGCATTAAGGGAAGAAATAGGACGAATAGAAAAGGAAAACTTGAAGCTGAAAATAGAAGTGGAAGCAAATACTTTACATCGAAGAAAGAAGTGCTTATTTATCTATGGTGTGCCTGAAGAGTTGAGAGAAGACAAAGTACTGACAACTTACAAAGTTGTGGATTTAATACAGGGGAAGTTGAAACTTAATTTTAGTGAAGTAGATATAGATGATGTGCAGAGGGTGGGAAAAATTAGGGGCAAAAGGCCTATCAAACTAGAACTGTTTTCTACGTTGATGGCTGATGCTGTGGTAAGAAGTGCGAGTAACATGCAGAGAGAGAAAATATGGATCAAGAGAGACGTTGGATGGGAGACGATTAGGAACGAGAAAATACTTAGAAAACATAAGATTCGTGCAATAAATCAAGGTTTGAGAGCGACTATTAAAGGGCAAGAGCTAGTGGTAGCAGGCAGAAATTGGAAGAAAATTTGGACTGTAAATGGACTGATTGACTTAGACAGGAGGATAAAAGAAGACGAAGAAAAAGTGAGTAGTGCAACGAAAGGTAGGAAAGTGAGGAGTGATATCAGTATTAGTATGGACTTAGAGATGAAGGCAAAGCGGGCTGAAGAAGAAGGGAGCAGTGCAGCGAGTAGTGGAGAGAATAGGCAAAATATAAGAAGTAACAGTGTAAGTGTAATTATAGGAAGTAGTTCTGAAAAGTGTCAAGAGAGACAGAGCGAGGTGCTAAGTGGAAGTACGAACAACGGTAAGGAAAGAGCAGTGGACGGACAATGCAGGAGAGAGGCTGAAGAACAAAGGGGTAATGAGGGAAAGGAGAATGAGCAACAAGAAGACGAGAGAGCTGGGTGTAGTGGTGTAGTTAGACAAGATCAGGGTATAAAAGTAAGTCCAAAGTTAACCTATGAGTACCTCGCACAGAATTTGAGTTTGAGCATAGGGAGAGATAGAAGATATACGGACAATATGATGAGAGCTAGGTTAAAAGTAGTAAAAAACAATAATATAGTGAGTAAGTAAGTAATTAAGGGCGTGGAGGCTGAAATGTTGTGATGGAGAAGTGGTATACAAGTTATGATATGTTAAAGGGTTGAAAGATGGTGTTGGAGAAGTGGTGGTATAATATGGTGGATGGCAGTTTGTTGTTATTTGGAGCTGGAGGAGTGATGCTAAATGTGGTGTTGGATAAGTGTTGTAATTTGGCTATTTGTAAATTTTGGTTCGGTGGAAGATGGAGTTTTCGGGAGGTAATTATGATGGGAAATAGGATGAATATGAGTGTATGGCAAATTGAGCAAATTATGATATGTTACAGAGTTTAAATGTGGTGTGGGAGAAATGGTGGTATAAGAGGGTGAAGTGTAGTGTTGGAAGTATTGAAGGCTTAGTATTTAAGTTATGCTATGTTATAGGGTTGAAATATGGTGTTGATGGCTATTTAATTTTTGGAGCTGGAAACAGGTGAGTTTATTATCATTTTGTATTGTATTGGTGACTGGTATAAATGCGGAGTGATGGCAGACGAGTGTGTGTTAGGGCTGATAGCCTAGTATTTATGATTAGGTGATGTATGGTGTGCTATTATGTGTATTGAGATGGTTTATTTACGGATGATTGCGTGGGAGTTGGGAGGTGGTATATTGTATTGGTGTTTGAAATTTTTGGTTTGTTTGTAATATAGCGAGTAAGTAAGTTATTAAATGTTGTGATGACGAGTGTGTGCTAGGGCTGAAATGTGGTGTTGGAAGTAGAGGTGGTAAATGTGGAAATGTGGTGTTGGAAAGGTATGGAGAAGTGGGGGTGTACTCGTGATGATGGTATATGAGTGGGTGGTATTTGTGGATGTTGAAATGTGGTGTTGGAAAAGTATGAAGTTGTAGTAATGTAATTTGGCTATTTGTAAATTTTGGTTTGGTGGAAGATGGAGTTTTCGGTAGGTAATTATGATGGGTAATAGGAGGAGTATGAGTGTATGGTAAATTGAATAAGTTATGATATGTGATATGTCTGTTAAATAGATTGAAATTAGAGAAGTTGGAAGTGGTGATATAAGATAGTGGAAAGCAGAAGGTGAGTGTAATTGTCGGAGAAGTAGAAGTGGTATATATAGAAAGGAGGTGTTGGAAATGTGGTTATGAGGTGATGTATGGTTTGGTATTGAGATGGTTTATTTACGGCTGAATTCGTAGGAGTTAGGAGGTGGTATTGTGTCTGGTATGAGTATTAAATTTTTCTTTTTTCTTTTTTTTAGAGTTGGAGAGAGATGATTGATGATCATTTTGTAAATTTTGGTTTGTTGGTGCAGAAGGGTCAAAAAAATATGGTGTTGGAGAGGTGTCGAAATTTCAATGTTATTATGGAGTGGTATGACGGAATGAAATGAAATGAAGCAATATTACCGAGGTTTTGTGAAAGTTGTGGTATGGTGGATTGGAATGTAATGACGGAATATTGTTGTTATTTTGGCTGGTTTGGTATGTATTCGTGTAATGTTGCTGTGGTAGTTTATTTTGGAGTAGGTCAGGGAACAATAAAGCTGATGTAAATGCTGAAGGTAAACATAGGCATGGTTGGCCTGAGCACACCAAAGCAGAGTAGGTCAAACAGAAAAAACAATGGCGGTGTGGGAATGTGCTGAGTAAGAAAGGACAGTTGGTGGAAGGTGTAATCTTGCTCCGGGATCACATATGTGATATATTGCAAGTAAGGCAAACGGTTCATAGAGGGAATCTACCGTTGGCCAGTTGATTATTAATATTATTATTCCTTTATTATTATTATTTTATTATATTATTATTATTATTATTATTATTATTATTATTATTATTATTATTATTATTATTCCCTTATTATTATTATTATTATTTTATTATATTTTTATTATTATTATTATTATATTATTTGTTTATTTATTCAGCTATTTATTTAGTTGTAGGGTGGCTTAGGTAAGACTCTATTGTGAACATGTATTGGGGCTAAACGCCTGTGTTGTTCATCAATAAATTCACTATTCACTATTCACTAAAATATCCCGTGGGGGAGGGGGGCTTGCATCACTCCAGTAAGTCCATCTGAAACTCGAGCAAACATATAACTTATCTGAAACCCTCCTCCTTTGTCATCGTTCTAAGAGGCTCGAGCTTGCATCACCCCTGTACTTCTTGAAGATGGTGTGTTTTCGATGGGTAGTCAACAGTGCAATATTCGCATTGACATTTTCCATCGAATATGCCTAGTGATTCAGTGAAATTGCGCCTAGTTCGAAGTGTCTACTGGTTACTAATATTTTTATTGAACCTTGTAGTGACATAACGGATAAAATAGAATTGCCTTTTTAAAAAATAATATTTATCATTCTTGTTGAAACAACAGAATTCTAATAAAAGAAATTAAAGTTTACATTTTTCTGGGCGAGCGGATAATTTACTTATAGGGGAAATATATATCCCCTTCCCCACCGGTTACTGCCTGAAATAAACACTAGTGTTAAGCCCTATGATCCTTTTCCCCTACACCCTCCAACCATTTCTTTCTGATTTCGCACCCTGAGATAAAAAGCAATGGTTTGTGCATTTATAAAAAAACACACATTTTAGGTCATGCTATTAAGCATGTGTTCGAAACTTTGAACATGTGTGTATCGAGAGATACGTGGATGTAGATGCTAATTAAGGGGAAGGGAAACTGATCCTTAGGCCTAGCCAGTGCTTGAGGTGGGATGGGATCGAATCTCATTGCTTCTTAAAAACATCCCCCTACTTTTGGATAGCCACAATACCATCCCACAAATTTTGAGCATAAATAATTTGTTTCAAATCTTATATTGAAATTTCGTTTATATTGACGACTCCTTAGTATTGGATAATACCTTTCAGGTTCTCGGTAACGTCAAACTTCTGGCAATCTGCTGCTTAGAAACGTCTGCAGTGAGCCTCCACTTAGTGGTTTTGATGCTGAATGGTAAACTAAAACGTCATCGTCATATAGACTATGGACGTTGTCAGGCACCTACAGATAGATCTCACATCTACGACAAGGAATGCGTGTGGAAAATATTTGAAAGGTAGGCTCTTTATTTTAAGCTCATGCTAGAATTCAAGATGTAGTTGATCAAGAGAGACTGCATGCTATGTATCTCCCCACCATTTCCTTCCACGCCACTTGAAGCACTTCCTAAGGCTACCGAGACTTCACGCTATGGAAGAAATGCTTGCTGTGTTTCGGTGTTCGAAGGGTTTGACGTGGAAGACCTCACTGTTGACTGTGCGGGTCGTGACGATCTGCCCACCCGACTGTTTGATGGACCGACTACTCCGCCCTCATGGACCGCTATTAGGCGGCTCCTGTCAATGGAGCCTTGTGCCGCTGTGATGTCACTGGTGTTATCATGTCTTATATTCTTGTTCTTGGGCGCGAGCGGTATGATCACGCTGAATTTCAAAGTTTATTTCTATACATACAATACACATATTCATTATTCCGTTCAGCGTCTCTCCTTCCTCTGTTAGCCCTCACAGCATTTGCCCTTTTACCTCCACTATCTGTTTGTGAGTGAAGGCTCTTTTTTCTGATTGCTTCAGAACTGTGCCTCTTTCTTGTTATAAGAAGTTGAAATATCGCGTTATTTTCTTCTTGAGAAAACCAAAATGCGCTCTTCTACGCTCCACTTCGTACTCCAACGTGACATGGCCTTTGTTCTCATCATTTTATGTTTGTTTTCTTGTCTTATAACGTGTGGTTCTTTTACGTTTCGCAGTGTGCAGGGCTCAGACGAACTTTAAGTAGGTGCTCCTACAAGAAAAAATTACGGTACCTCGTCGTCTGCAAAAACAGTAAAAGTAGTTAATGGGACATAACACCTATAGCATTATGTTTGATGTATGGCTGGCCAACAATTCTCTGAAGTTGACAGAAATATTTTTAACGGAGGTAGAGCAGTTTCACAAATATCGCAATGAAATGTCACTCTGCAATGATTACTGAAGTGCGATAGGTTTAAAAAAAATCAAGTGTCTTGTGCAGGGTTGTAGGTAAACCGTAGTTACGCGACTATTGAAATTGTGATGAAAGTCACGGGACTTCCAGTTGTACGTGAAATCTTAACTACAAAGAAAATGTCACATGCATTATAATTAACTAAATCTATCTATCTATCTATCTATCTATCTATCTATCTATCTATCTATCTATCTATCTATATTGAAAGAGTTTGCTAAAAACAGATTTGGCAGATCCGTCCGTCCGTTCTACTGGACCGATTTGCCTTGTTTTTGTTTCATTCTTTCTGGAATTACCTGCCAGTGAATTATGGGACGTTGATAGGTCTCTAAGTTCAGTTGAGTAATCATAAAATCAAATCATTAAATCATCACTCCAATAATTGCAGGCGAAGGCTTACAATAACCTGCTGTGCATGTTGTACTTAGGTTGCTAAGCGACTACCACTTTAATTAATATTCTGATATGCGTTTCTGTGATTTTCATCCTTAGTAATGCCATTGCATGCAGCCATGTTTGATTACTACGTGTCAAGCCAGAGAGTATGCACTTCCTCTGATCATGGAAGAATTCTATTCCCTGTTAGACACTCTTTGATTCTCTAACCTTTCCCAGCTTCCAAATGTGCTACATGGCAAATGGCAGAGCGCTCCTCATAACTTACATGCTGCTAAGAGAAAAAAGTCTACGTACGAACGGACCCCATCATGACATACGCCTTAGACATTATCTATCGAAGGGTAACCTAGCTACACTAGAAAGAATGAAGGCTATGTATCTAAAAAATCAATCAATCAATCAATCAATCAATCAATCAATCAATCAATCAATCAATCAATCAATCAATCAATCAATCAATCAATCAATCAATCAATCAATCAATCAATCAATCAATCAATCAATCAATCAATCAATCAATCAATCAATCAATCAATCAATCAATCAATCAATCAATACTGATTATTACTGATCTGCATTTAGGGCAGTCGCCCAGGGGGAAGATTCCCCCATCTGTTGTTTTCCTAGCCTTTTCTTAAATGATTTCAAAGAAATTTGAAATTTATTGAACATCTCCCTTGATAAGTTATTGCAATCCATAACCCCCCTTCCTATAAATGAATATTTGCCCCAGTTTGTCCTCTTGAATTCCAACTTTTTCTTCATATTGTGTGAGTTTTCGTAGCCTTTTCTTAAACGATTTCGAAGAAATTGGAAATTTATTGAACATCTCCCTTGGTAAGTTATTCCAATCCCTAACTTCCCTTCCTATAAATGAATATAATTATGTCCTAGTTTGTCCTCTTCCTTATATTAACACCTAGATACTTACAATGATCCCCAAAAGGAACTTTCGCCCCATCAACGCAGTAATTGAAACTGAGAGGACTTTTCCTATTTGTGAAACTCATAACCTGACTTTTAACCCCGTTTATCATCATACCATTGTCTGCTGTCCATCTCACAACATTTTCCAGGTCACAACCGTTCTATACAGAAGAGTTGCGATTTAAATTTCATTGCCTTCTACGACACAATACCAAGCTTTACATCAAGAACTGCAGGATAATAAAGGGAATATATGGATAGATTTTTACCAATGAGACGGCATGATGACGTCAGAATGGGTGAACTCTGACTATGAAGTGCGGCATACCATAACGCGCTTCTTAGTAAATGTTCATAAAACCAATGAAAAGGGCAGCAAAATAATGTGACTCGTCGTCGGCAGTTACTCGTTTCCGAAGTGAGCCATTAGCCAGGTAAGTTATATGACTACGTCAGGCACATCAGGACGAGTTATCTGACCCATGTATAGAGGATCCCGGGATCCCAACCGCTTTTCAATCCCGTAGATTTCGGGATTACGTTTTCGGCATCCCGAGATTTTCGGGATTGACATCATTTTAAAAAATTTGTAAAATAGACTGCGTGAAGCGAAACTCTCACTGCGTTATTTATGCGTTTTTTCGGTGTGTAAATGCCTGTTCTCGTTTAGCGCATGAGTTCATCCCCTATGTGCGTGAAAGTCTGCTACTTGCTTTTACGTCGCACCGACACAGACAGGTCTTATGGCAACGATGGGACGGGGAAGAGCTAGGAGTGGGAAGGAAGCGGCCGTGGCCTTAATTAAGGTACAGCCCCAGCATTTGCCTGGTGTGAAAATGGGAAACCACGGAAAAACATCTTCAGGGCTGCCGACAGTGGGGTTCGAACCTACTATCTCCCGAATACCGGATACTGGCCGCACTTAAGCGACTGCAGCTATCGAGCTCGGTCGTGAAAGTCTGACCACAATGCGTACATAAATACATTTCCTCTCCCGTGTGAGTTAGATGAGTGAATGCCTTCTTGAAATTTAGCGTCAAAAAGGCTCTTATAGCTTTGATTAATCCAGTGCAGTTGGAAGAGTCCGATTTCGAGCTCATCGATGAAATCATTAAAGTCTCGGCTCCAGTCAAATTAACTGTAGAAGCAGCCTGTCGCACTGATGCGAATTTATGCACAACTGGTGCTGCCCTTAAGTTTCTTTTTCAGCAGTTAAATGACAATAGCTCCGAGTTGGCTTCCAAATTCAAGATACATTTACAAAAGTGCATGAAAGATCGCCGAAGAAATGAGTTGAATGGCGTATTTTGCTACCTACAAAATCCTCATAGTGACAATGTGGCGTTGGCGTTCGATGATGAAATAAAGCGTACATTTTCAAGTCTGAGCAAAGTCCTGATAAAAAACACATTGTTTCTTTAATTGAAAGATTAAATGTTTAAGAAAAGACGAAGAGGAAGAACAGAATATGCAAGTCGAGCCTACAAATACAGAAAAAAGTGATTTGACGCTCAAAGAAAAACTTCAGCTGGAAATAGAAAATAGCATGAAAATTATGTCTCCTGAAGCATTAAATGAAAATGATTTTTCCAGAACTGTTAAGAAAGAAATGAACCTATACGAGTCTTCAAATTCTACTCGGAACTATAACCTAGAGCAGGCTTATAAGTATTTACTAACGATTCCTTCAATTTCCATCGAACCTGAACACGCTTTCTCATCAGCTGCATATATGTGCAACAAATTGAGAAGCAGGTTTGGTGATGAGACACTGGACGCGTTGTTATTTCTCAGATCATATTTTCGCAATTCAAACTAGAATGTTGCTATTAAATTAGTTTTCTTTATATTTACGAGAAATGTGACTGGTTAATGTTATTTTAAATACTTTTTGCTAAGAAACTTTCTACCTACTTATTATGTTGTTACATGAAAGTCGTCTATTTAGTCTATGTTCAGAGAGATTGTTGTTAATTTCCAAAGTTTTTTTTGCATAGTTTGTTACATATGGGTTTTTTAACTTTATGTAAGTTTAAAGAGATCTCACTGATTCTTGGAAAAGAATAATTTTAACATACAGACTCAGTGATTTTAAATCTGGTTAGTCTGACTCTAAGTCTGATTAGTTAGAGTGATTAGATTAGCTAGGTGTATACCGTAAAATATGTTTATTTTGTCTAAATTTCGATTTGCTTATTAAACAACTGATTTCTGTGAGAATATCTTATTTTTATTTGTAACTTTCAATCCCGGGATAATCCCGGAATCCCGGGACTGACCAAGTGTAATCCCGAAATCCCGGGATTGGAAATAAGGGCCGGAATCGAATTCCCTACCCATGTATTACGGATGATGCGGAGCAGCACGGGCCCACTAGTGAGGTGTTAATTTCATTTCTCATCACATTTATACCTAAAATTGATTTCACAGCTGACGCACATAACTGGGTCCAATGGCTAATCGCAGAGGGAAAAGTTCAACGAAATCGCATACATGATGCAGTACTTTCTAACTTCGTGAGATCTGAAAAGAAGGAAGATTTGAAAGATGTAAGGCAGAAGCGCCCTATGGTAGCCACTGGGGTGTGGTCGCTATCTTTTACACTCTTTGCTGTACACGTACAGCATGAGGTAATAACCGCAGTTGGCTTTTGCCGTATCAAGGAACTGCGATAAGGAACCATTTTGCAAAATAAGGTCGAATGCAAGGGCACATGGCTGATAGGGTACGGCACTTTTTTTGACTCGTCTGATAAAACTATTTAATCGCTGGGGTGGAGCAACTTATCTGAATTGGGCACCCACTTAACGGCTTCTCAGATACCACGCACCTTACGACAAGAGGGGAAACTCACCTGCTACGTCTGTCGCATATTGAGAATGATTAACGAAGTAACAAAAATTTACTGCAAGTAACACTGCTAATAATACTTCTTGAATGTAGTAATACGTTCAGGGTTGGGAAGTAATTGATTAATAGTAATCCGATTTCTTGTAACGATTACATTCTTAGTAATTTTTACTTGTAATTGTTGCTTTTTACAAAAAAGAAACAATTCTTACTTGTAATTTACTTCTTGAAATTAAACAGTAAAAGTCACAATGTCGTGCTAACTGATATATAGCGTACGGAAGCACGATCGGGGAGCAAGTAAATGATGATGAAGTATATACTGTATATACGTATATATGACGCACTTCTTAGTAAATGTTCATAAAACCATTGAAAAGGGTATGCAAATTAATACGACTCGTCGTCGGCAGTTACTCGTTTCCGAAGTGAGCCATTAGCCAGGTAAATAATATGACTACGGCAGGCATATCTAGACGAGTTATCTGACCTAATTATTACAAATTATGCGGAGCAGCACGGGCCCTATACTAAAATTAATTTCACAACTGACGCATATAACTGAAGATTCCAATGGCTAATCGTAGAGGGAAAAGTTCAACGAAAGCGGATACAATGATGCAGTAAGTTGTGTAGCAATGTATGTTACAAAACACATTGTCAGCATTTTTTGTGCTGAGTCAGGACCCGAGGTCATTGACCCCTAGTAGTGTACCTATGCGCGTTCTCATCCGAGGTTTAGTACTAGTGCAATGCCGAGTCGTGGATTTTGCATAAGAGAGCAAGCCTAACCCCACAGACGCTATCTTGGAGGGTCCAACCCCACTTTTACGAACGGTTGCCCTTACCGACGCTGATATAGCATAAGATAGCAAGCCTAACCTCACAGTCACCATCTTGGTGTGGCCTAACCTCAGTTTCGCGGGCAGATGCCTTTCCCGACGGCAACAGTCACCATCTTGGAGGGCATAACCTCTCTAACGGCTAGATGCCCTTCCCTATTCCTCTTGAGTAGTAGGGCAATGTGGCTTCTCGCACGCCATTTTGAGTAGTAGGGCAATGTGGATTCACGTAAGAGAGCAAGTCAAAGCTCATGGAGGGGCCCTAACCTCACGTTTACGGCTAGATGCCATTCCCGACACCATCGTGTGTAGTAGGGCAATAGGGATTTTTGGTACGCCATCCTAAGTAGTTGGCAATGTGGATTCGAGTAAGAGAGCAAGCGTAACCTCATGGAGGAGCCTAACCTCACGTTTACGGATAGATGCCCTTTCTGACGCCATCATGTGTAGTAGGGCAATGGGGATTCGTGTAATTTGCCGATGCCATGTTAAGTAGTAAAGCAACGGTGGATTAGAATAAGAGAGCGCACCTAACCTCATGGAGGGGTCTAAGTACACAGGGCCTATTTTTGTGGTCAGATGCCCTTTCCGACGCCATTTTCGAGGGGCCTAACTACACAGGGCTCCGTTTTACGGTCAGGTGAATTTCCCATCGCCATTTTGATTCTCTCACCAGAGGGGGCACATATGGCCTAACCTAGTTTTACGGTCAGATCCCCTTCCAGGCGTTATCTTGGAGGGGTCTAACTACACAGGACCAAGATTTTTGGTCAGATGCCATCCCCGACACCATTTTGGAGAGACCTGTGATCGTGATGTCATATTGTTTACAAACATGGCCACGTGCTCTTGACACCTGTCAGCTGTCATTCTGACAGACTCTAACCTCACTTTCTGAACAAGAGAACGGCGCTAACCTCACTGCTGCCATCTTAACAGGTCCTAACCTTACTTTTGTGAACAAGTGAACGTGAATAACCTCACTGCTGCCATCTTAATCACATGTGCGCGGAATTTGTATAAGTGACAGCTGTCAAAATGACAGCTATCATCTTGAAGAGTCCTAACCTTACTTCATTGGCCATGTGGGTGCGGGATTTGAACAAGTGAACGTGGCTAACCTCACTGTTGTCATGTTGGCAAGTCCTATTTTTGACCACGTGGGCCCGGAAATTGAACAAGTGAACGTGGCTAACCTGACAGCCGTCATCTTGACAGGTCTTAACCTCGTGCACTTGTTGTGACACGGATTTTGAAAAAGTGTGCATAGCTAACCTCACTGCTGTTATCTTAACAGATCGCAGCGGAATTTTGAACAACTGAACGTGGCTAACCTCACTGCTACCATCTTGACATGTCTTAATTTCGTGCACTTGTTTTGGCGCGGAATTTTGAACATCCCCTAACCTCACAGCTGTCATCTTGACGGGACGTAGCCACGTGCACGGAATTTTAAAAAGTGAGCAACCCTAACCTCACAGGTGTCATATTGACGGGACTTAGCCACGTGCTCGGAATTTTTTGAAAAAATAAACGATCCCTAACCTCACAACTGTTATCTTGAGGAGACTTAACCACGTGCAGGCCTAACTACGCAGAACAAGTTTTACGGATAGATGCCCTTCCCTACACTGCGTTAGAGGGGCCTAGCTTTAAGGCTAGCTGCCCTTCTCAACATCCCCCTTCCCGGACACCATCTTGGAGGGGGCCGAAGGACCCTAGTTTTTAAGGCTAGCTGCCCTTTTCGACATGCCACCATTTTGGAGGGCCATAAGGGCCCTGGTTTTCAGGTTAGCTCCCCTTCTAGTTTTGCGCCTTCCCAACACCATCTTAGAGGGGCTGATGGACCATAGTTTTAAGACAAGATGGTCTTCTCGATATGTCTCTTCCCCGACACCATCTTTGAGGGGCCTAAGGACACTAGTTTTATGGCTAGTTGCCCTTCTTGACATACTTCTTCCCGACACCACCATCTTAGTTTTAAATTTGGCTGCCATTCTCGAAATGTCTCTACCCGACACCACCTTGGAGGGTCCTGAGGACAGTAGTTTTAAGGCTAGCTACCCTTCTCGTCATGCTCCTTCCCAACACCATCTTAGAGGGACCTAACCTCAGAGGATTATAGTTTTAAGCCTAGCTGCCCTTTTCGACAAGCCCCTTCCCGACACCTTCTTAGAGGGGGCCTAAACTCTACTTTTAAGGCTAGCTGTCATTCTCGACATGTCCCTTCCCCGTCACTCTCTTGGAGGGGCCTAAGGACCATAGTTTTAAGGCTAGCTGCCCTTCTTGACGTGCCCCGAACGATCGCTAACCACACTGCTGTTATCTTGACGGGACTTAGCCACGTTCTTCCACCTCCTCACAGTTTTACAGTTAGATGACTATTCTCCTTTTCTCGTTACATACCCTTCCCGACTAGTTTTAAAGTAAGCTGCCCTTCTCGACATGCTACCATCTTAGAAGGGCCTAAGGAATCTAGTTTTAAGACTAGCTGCCATTCTCGTCATGATTCTTCCCGACGCCATCTTGGAGGGGTCCTACATTACAGCGTATAGTTTTATAACGAGTTGCCCTTTCCGACGCCATCTTGCGAGATGCCCCTTCTGAACGTCATCTTATCCGACTGATGTGTAAATCCCACAGCGTGACGTCACGGAGGTCAGCTCAATCCCTCCTCCTCCTCCTCACAGTTTTACGGACAGATGCCCCCTGAGCTAGATGGCCCTCCCCCTCTACTATTATTGGAGGAAGCCTAACTACACCGTCCTAAGGCTTTACATCTTCATCCGACGCGTGACCTCCCCTGCTGACCAAGATAAAACATGTTGTTAATCTGTACAGGTTCAATCCTCTTACAGAGGACCGGAAAATGCATTGAGCTGTGCCCTCTTCGAAAAGCAACAATTTTCTGTGTGCTTAGAACATATATAGTATATTGTTATCTTTCAGTAAAGATTTGAATAGTGAGCATACATTTCCACGTGTTCTGAACTGAAAGAAATTACCTTAATTATAAATATATGTTAGGAGGAGGGCGCGGTATCTTGTTGATAAAAACAAGAGAAATTGACACGCAGGCAGATGATGATTGCAAGTTATAAATAATTTCGTGATTATGACATCAACTTTATGACGCAAACACAATAGTTACCACGATAGAATAAAAATCGTGGATTCGAACTCTGATCTATCTTTGTTCAGCATTAGAATAAAACATCTCTAATTCATGCATCACATGGATTTCGAACGCTGAAAATCGTAGATTTGAACCCTGTATTCTCTGTTCATCGTCAAAATAAAAAGGATACTATCCCCAGCATTTGCCTAGAGGACTACTCAGGAAATTTCCTAACCTGACCGGGGAATCGAACTCCCGGCTACGAACAATGCCTTAGATGCAGGTTAAAAAATTGTAACCTGACCGGGTATCGACCACCCCGATCCCTCTAGGTAATAATCTCAACCCCCTACACTACACGCGGGTGCAACATTTCTTATCTGATTAATTTTATAATTCCCCTTTCTACTGTATGTATGTTAGAGACTGTGGGTATGCGCTGACTCCGCAAAAAAATTGAAACTTCGTTTCCTGTTGGGAACAGAAGAGAGACACGCGCGCAAGCAAGGCGGTCACGCGCACTCACTTGATAAGACAACGCACACGCAAGACCTCCTCAATGCAAAGATTACATTCATCATTTCAAATGAAGCTCAGTGGCTATGTGGTTGTGTAGTCGAAAGAGGTATGTTCCTTATCTTTTCCAGACATACCTCCCCAGCATTTGCATGGTAACATCGCTAATCATTTTACCGAGGAGACGGAACACGATTGTTGGGGGTGCTGTGTTGTACATTCCTAGCATTTACTTGGTATTTTTACTATGGGCTAGTTCGCGGGGGGCCGGGTTCGAGTCCTAGCCATACAGCCCTCCTGTCAGTTATTATAGAGCTGTGGTTGCACAACTAAGTAAGATAGTATTCACGTATTCGATTCCCAGTCAGGACAGGGTTAATATTTTTAAAATCACTTTCAGCTCTGTTAAAAAGTGCAATAATTGTTTAACTGACTAATTATTTACTGTGGCAGAAGATACTATTTCGATTCTCCTTGCAACAATAGCGGACGATCTCCTTTCTGACTGCCACATACCCGGTCGCAAGCTGCCTAAGTAAAAATGAACTTTATTTTGTAAACAACACAGACGAGGCATACAAAGAAAAATCACTAATGTAGTTTCCCGTTGTTTACTTGAAAGAGAGTTCAAGGTTCTGTGATTGAGATATTTAATTCAAGCTCTGCGTCTATGTGATTGTGTAGTCGAAAATGATTGGTCCCTTATCTTTCCCAGACATACCTCCCCAGCATTTGCATGGTAATATCGCTAATCATTTTACAGAGGAGACGGCCCGGGGTCACATGGTAAGAGGTCAGCCACTGAAGATATCTCAGCTATGAATAGGCGGCGTTACCTCCAAAATAATAATAATAATAATAATAATAATAATAATAATAATAATAATAATAATAATAATAATAATAATAATAGAATAGGGGTCTGCCTTACTAGTGTCTCGATAAGGTCAGGTACTACCCGAGTATTGCTGAGCTATTACATCCCTCATGCCAGCGAGCAATGTACAGGCAGGGTCTCGCAGTGTGCCTTGTTCATTTCTCTAAGGCTTCACGCAGTGTAACGGTTCAAATCCCGTTACAAGTTGATATGTGTATTTTTATTATTATTATTTCATATGTGTTATTATTATTTTTATTGTATTATTATTATTATTATTATTATTATTATTATTATTGTATTATTATTATGTACTTACTATTATTATTTTATCTGTGGGATTACTATTATTGTGTTTAAATTATTATTCAATTCAATTCTGCAATGTTTGTCGCTTGCGTGTCGTGCTTATTTAGCGATGCGCTCACGTTCTTGAGTTACCTAGGGAGCCCCGGGCGATTTCGCCATAGTGTGCAATATTTGTCGCGAGGTGGGAGTAGATCGTAGTTATTTCTGTCGATTACGTAGGTGCGTCAACCAACGTCTATAAAAGGTGGCTGCATATTGTAGCGTCAGTCATTATTCTACTGGAAGGAGATGCCACAGTTGGCCATTAACTGAACGAGATGGAGAAGACTCAGTGAGCCATTAGTCATTGGTCATTGAGAGAGTGAGGCCACGGTTGGACGGTCACTTAGTTGAAGATACGGACGGGAAGGCTTACCATGGAGCCATAGAAGGATACACATACACTGAAGTCATACGATACAGATTTACCAAGAAGTCATATGATATGGAGAAGAAGCAGTCACATGGATACATCACCAAGTTAGGCGTGACACATCTACAGTAAACACCAGATCAAAAGGAATACGTCGTAATTACACTCAAAGTGTTGAAGGTACAGTCAAGTGAACCAGTGAGGGATATATTTCGTATAAAATTGTTAAATGCCCTGTCAAGAAGAATTGAAATTCATGCCTAGTTTCTTTCAGTTGCAATGTCATAATTTCATAATCTCATCTGTTTTATCGCAACAAGACTTACTATTTTTATATACAATTTCAAGAATACATTTTGTTCTATCAAATGAATTCATAGTATTATTTCAATGACAGAATCACTTAACCTCAAATTTAATAGGGAACCGAACGCCTATCTCCTTTTCCCAGAACTTATATGGTATGTTGTCAAAAGTAAGCTTATTACCCCACACCCTAGAGATAGTCAAGATTCTCATTCTATTATTACTGCACTGAGTGGTAGCTGGCGCCCATCAAATAACGTACGTGTAAGTAAGCAGGTAAGAAGTAAGTGTGAGTACAAGGTCCGACGATTGTGTATTTTATTTAATGAATATTAATTTTCAGGTTTTTCAATTTAAATGCAGATCTATACTGCTAAAGTAAGTAAGAGAGTTAGGAATATTACAGCTGCATAAAAAATCTTTATATATGATTTAATCTCACTCCACTTTTCATATCTACGTAAGTATCTCAGTTAATCAAAACTCGTGTGTGTTTGCGCGTAGTGATAAAATATACGTGCATAAGGCTAGCTCAGTCCGGCCCCGCGGTGTAGTGGACAACGCGTCCGCCTGTCACCCGGCAGCCCCGGGTTCGATTCCCGGCCGGGTCAGGGGTTTTAAATTGTAATGATTAATATCCCTGGTCTGGGGACTAGGTGTTTGTGACGTCTTTCATCCTCCTTTCCTCACACATCACATTCCACACTACCGCCATTCCTATTATACGGAGGTTCATGCAATATGGTGCCGGCAGGGGCAAAAGATACACATGGGTCGACGGCCCGAACAAACAGCATTTTTATATAAAAGGCTAGCTCACAGCATTTGCTTGTCCCACAATCAATTCCGTATTTTGCGTGTGTCCGGTTTTACGATAGAGTGTGTTGTGTGCGTATAACATCAATGAAGTGTAAAATCGACAATAAGTAATACGTTTGTTATCATGTATCGTCTGTTGTTATCTTACACATCAGAGAGTTTAGTGTTCTATTGCATACATGCAATTTTTTACGGAAACTGTGTCATGAATCATTTATAGACAGCATACGAAATAAGGAGTGAGGTATTTGTCTATTCTACCATTAATCAGAGAGATCAGGTTTCGATTCCATGTGTTGCATGTACTTGGTGATTTTTTGTTATTCTGACGATGCACAGAGAGAACTGGGTTCGAACCAATGATTTTTTATTCTGTCACGGTGACTAAATCACAGAGAGTACATATTTTTCTGGTGCATGTGTTAGAGATTTTCTTTTTTTAATCTAACATTCAACGGAGAGATCAGTGTTCGAATCCAACACACTAATAATAGAGAGAGTGATTTTTATAGTGGTTATATGTTTAGCATTTTTATTCAACCATTAATTAGAGAGATCAGGGTACGATGTATTAGTGAGTTCCTTTTATTCTGAAGATGCACAGGGAGAACATGGCTTGAATCTATGATTTTCAGGGTTCGAAACCCATGTGATGCATGTATTAGAGATTTTTTATTCCAATGCTGAACAGAGAGAGATCAGATTTCGAAACCATGATTTTTTATTGTTGCGTTAACTAAATCAGAGAGAGAGAGAGAGAAAGAGAGAGAGAAAGAGAGAGAGAGAGAAAGAGAGAGATCAAAGATCAGGAGTGGGGGAGTTTTTCATTCTTGCAATAATAAGAGAGATCAGGCTTCGAAATCCATGTGATGCATGTATTAGATATTTTTCTTCTAATGCTGAACAGAGAGAGATCAGAGTTCGAATCCATGATTTTTTATTCTGTTACGGCAACTATTGTGTTTGCGTCATAAAGTTGATGTTATTTTCGGGAAATAAGGAGAGAGAGAGAGAGAGAGAGAGAGAGAGAGAGAGAGAGAGGGAGAGGTAGTTTTATTCCCTGCATTCATCATCTGCCTGCATGTCAATTTCTCTTGTTTCTTATCAACAAGATAAGGCGTCCTCCTCCTAACATATATTTATAATCAAAGTAGTTTTCTGTTCAGAACACGATGGAAATGTATGCTGACTATTCAAATGTTTACTGTACGATAACGACAAACTATATATGTTCTAAGCACACAGAAAATTGTTGCTTTTGGAAGAGGGCACACTTCAATGCATTTCTTTCCAGTCATCTGTAACAGGATTGAATCTGTACCGATTAACAATATGTTTTATCTTGTTCGGGAGGGGAGGTCACGCGTCGGATGGAGATGTAAAGCCTTAGGACGGTGTAGTTAGGCTTCCTCCAAAGATAGAAGAGGGGTAGGGCCATCTAGCGCAGGAGGGCATCTCTCCGTAAAACTATGAGGAGGAGGAGGGATTGAGCTGACCTCCGTGACGTCACGCTGTAGGATACAGAGCGTTCCATTTTCACATCAGTCAGATAAGATGACGTTCGGAAGGGGCATCTCCCAAGATGGCGCCGGGAAGGGCATCTCGTTATAAAACTATACGCTCTAAGGTTAGACCCCTCCAAGATGGCGCCGGGGAGGGTCATGACGAGAAGGGCAGCTAGTCTTAAAACTAGTCTTTGGGCCCCTCTAAGATGGTGGCATGTCGAGAAAGGAATCTTGCCTTAAAACTATAGTCCTTAGGCCCCTCTAAGATGGCGGCATGTCGAGAAGAGCAGCTTGCCTTAAAACTAGTCGGGAAGGGAATGTAAGGAGGAAAGAGGGATAGCCATCTAACTGTAAAACTGTGAGGAGGAGGAGGTGGAGGAACGTGGCTAAGTCCCATCAAGATAACAGCGGTGAAGTTAGCGATCCTTTGGTGCATGTTAAAAAGGGCAGCTAGCCTTAAAACTATGGTCCTTAGGCCCCTCCAAGAGGATGACGGGGAAGGGACATGTCGAGGAGGGCAGCTACCCTTAAAACTAGAATCCTTAGGCCCCTCTAAGGTGGTGTCGGCAAGGGGCATGTTGAGAGAGGCAGCTAGCCTTAAAACTAAAATCCTCTGTGATTAGGCACCTCTACGATGGTGATGGGATATGGCATGACGAGAAGGGGAGCTAGCGTTAAAATTAGGGTCATTAGGCCCTTGCAAGATTTTGTCGGGAAGGGACATGTCGAGAAGGGCAGCTAGGCATAAAACTATATCCTTAGACCGGTCTAAGATGGTGTCGGGAATCGTCATGTGAAGGGCAGCTATCCTTAAACTACGACCATGTGAGGTTAGACCCCTCCAAGATAGAGTCGGGAAGGGTAGATAGCCTTAAGAGTAGGATCCTCTGATGTTAGGCCCCTCTAAGGTGGTGTTGCAATTGGCTAAGTCCCGTCAAGGTGACAGCAGTGATGTTAGGATCGTTCCCCTTTTTAAAAAAATCCGCGCCTAACAAATACATGTGGCTAAGTCCCGTCAAGATGATAGCAGTGAGGTTAGGGAACGTTCAGTTATTCAAAATTCCGCGCCTAACACGAGCACGTGGTTAGGAACTGTCAAGATAACAGCAGTGAGGTTAGTCATGCACACTTCTTCCAAATCCACTCCAAAACAAGTGCACGAGGTTAGGACCTATCAAGATGACGGCTGTCAGGTTAGCCAAGTTCACTTGTTCAAATTCCGCGCCCTCGAGGCCAATAAAGTAAGGTTAGGACACCCTCAAGATGGCAGCTGTCATCTTGACAGCTGTCACTTATCCAATTTCGCGCCCACGTGGTTAAGATGGCAGCAGTGAGGTTAGCCACGCTCACTTGTTCACAACAAGTAATGTTAGGATCTGTCAAGATGCAGCAGTGAGGTTAGTGACGTTCCCTTGTTCAAAAAGTGTGAGGTTATGGTCTGTCAAGATGACAGCGGACAGCTGTCAAGAACACGTGGACATGTTTGTAAACAATGTGACGTCACGGTCATAGGCCCCTCCAAGATGACGTCGGGAAGGGCATCTGACCGAAAAACTAGGTTAGGCCATATGTACCCCCTCTGGTGGGAGAATCAAAATGGTGACGGGAAGATCATCTGACCGTAAAACTGAGCCCTATGTAGTTAGACCCTCCAAAATGGCTTCAGGAAGGGCATCTGACCACAAAACTAGGCCCTGTGTACTTAGGCCCCTCCATGAGGTTACGATGTGCTCTCTTATGCAAATCTATCATTGCCCTACTACTAAAGATAGCGTCGGCAAATTCCACGAATCTCCATTGCCCTACTACTCATGATGGCGTCGGGAAGGTCATCTAGCCGTTAAAGTGAGGTTTTGGCCCCTCTAAGATGGCGACTGTTTTCGTCGGGAAAGGCATCTGCCCGTAAAACTGAGGTTAGGCCCCACCAATTTGGCGATCGTGAGGTTAAGCTTGCTCTCTTATGCAAAATCCGCGGCGGGAAGGGCAACTGGCCGTAAAGTGGGGTTAGACCCCTCCAACATGGCGACTGTGAGGTTAGGCTTGCTCTCTTATGCAAACTCCATATCGGGAAGGGCAACTGGCCGTAAAAGTGAAGTTAGGCTCCTTCAAGTTGGCGTTTGTGAGGTTAGGCTCGCTCTCTTGTGCAAAATCCGTGAATCGGCATTGCACTACTACTCTACTAGGGGTCAATGACCTCGCATAAGAACGCGCATAAATACACTACTAGGGGTCAATGACCTCGGGTGTTGACTCAGCTCAAAAGATGCTGACAATATGGTTTAGAACATACAGTACATTGCTATACTACTGCAGTACTTTCTAACTTCGTTGAGATCTGAAAAGAAGAAAGATTTGAAAGACGTAAGGCAGAAGCGCCCTATTATAGTCACTGGGGTAAGGCTAGACATGGGAATTTTAAGAACCAATAGCTAAAAGTCATAATCTAAAATAACAAAGTTCCAAGCTATCATACTAATTCTCACCGAGTGACGATAGCCACTTCATGCTCAGAAACACAAAATGAAGTAATATGTATTCCAGCCGCACGTGAAACAAATGTCAGGGGTTTCTTTTAAAACTGACGTTCTGTAAAGTAATTGAATTTTTTTTTTTTTTTTTTTTTTTACTTGTTGAAAAGATAATTTGTAACTACATAAAATATTGCTCAGCTAAGGCGTTCTACACGCGGAACTTCACGCAAGCGGTAAGCTGGTGCCGCCTTGTAGCTCAGTTGACACTTCCTTCGTTAGGGAAGCAGGATTCGTGAACGAGCGTTATGCAGGCGGTTACAAGGAGATGAGGAGGCGAAGTGGAGGATACACGTCCCAAGCTGCAAGCAGCGAGCTTGAAGCGACGAATCCTCTCCGGCTGATTGTCGTGTTCGTGTCCCGGATCAAGCATTACGTCAGGCACCATGGAAGTTCGGTTCGTCGAGGAAGTTGAGAAGAGGGGCGGCAAGAACTTGGAATCTGTTGTGTTCAGTTCTTTTGCTGCTACGAATGGCCTGATTTATAAGTTGAAATTAGGGTTGAACCCAGTATTTTCTAGATTTCCTTCACCTCCGCCGTCGTGCAGTGTAATAATAGTAGAAAACCACATCTTCTACATCATTTGATGTACTGGATATGATTAAGAATCGTAAACAATACATATCCAAGTCGCTCGATCTCTTCCGACGTTGAGTCGCTCCGTTGGTGGATTCGCGCTCTAAAAGTAGCACGCCTGTAGCTCCCGTAGCTCCGTGTGCTTGTACTCATTCCATCACTGCTCATCTTGAAGGAGCCAGAGCAAACACCCGCATTCACCAACCTCACTTACGTTTACTCTTACAAAACTCGGATAATGTTCACCACAGAATTTATTATCTCGGTTTACCAAAACTAAGTTCTCGTTTCGATGCGAATTACTGACGTACGCAAAGCAAATGGCTACATGCTGCCGCCATTCTCGAAATGTAAACAAGTTTTAAATTACATTCTGTGTTTGCAGCCGGGTCCGAGTCTGTAAGGGCCCCCGTAGACATAGCCTAATGTCACTCTGTACGGAAATGGTCTGGGTGGTTTTGTAGAGTCAATTTCTTCTTTTCTATTTTTTACAAACTTGTACTTGTCACTTGCTTGCATCTAGCAGCAGTTTATTGTGTTGAGTGTAGCACAGCATCTCTCACAATACCGCGAGACCTGTATCAAATAATTACAGCAATTAAAATTGATACGAAAATATCATATTTTAATTAGAAAATGGTACTTTCTTGATATGTAGTGCGTCTGAGATCGTATCATGAACTAACTTTTATTACACATTTATTCCACAACAGTGTGTAATGTCAATAAGAAGATGAAGAAACAACCAGTCAGCTCGGTTTCTAACGAGCTCTCCTTGCGAAAAGTTAATAATAAGTTTATCAGTTGTGCGGTCTGATATTTTTCAAAATTTATTTGAACAGTTTTTGTTTTAATTTTGTTCGTATATTTTTCTGTGTTGTAATCAATACATTATTATAACTGAGACTTCATATCAGATACAGAGTAGCAGTGGCGAAGCGTGCTAGTATCCACTGTTACCACTGGTAACAGTTTGAAAATATAAAAATGGAATATTCTTGAATACTAATAATTAATATTCTTGTCTCTTCGCCTGGATGTGCCGCGAGAACTCTGTTGCAGTAAATCTTCACCGTCACAGCTGAGAGAGAGGCTGTTACCAACTCCATGCAGTGGTTACGCTTTGAAACTCTTCTAACAGCTAGGCGAGTAGGCTATTACTGCGCCTGCGCCACGCAAGGCTCCTTTCCCCTGGGCACTGTGATGTATCCTGCTAAGTTCCCTTGTCGTGCTACCAAAATGGAAAGTGGAAACGTAGCTTATAACGTCGGTGCTGAGCTGTTCTGTCCGTTTTTTCCGCCGCGCTCAACAACTCATGGTTATTGTTTTCTATTATAATACGACTAGCTGATGTACCCGTGCTTCGCTACGGGATTCTCATAAAGACTGACTTAGTGGTTTTCCTAACTGAATTCAACATAGGTAATCAAAAAAACGTCAGTAGGAATGTAGCGATTGAAAGCAATGTTATGATATAAAATACTTGATCAAATGAAAAACCGCACACTTTCTCACTTTCAACGAACAGTACTACGGTGCCGATCTAACAGTCTAAAGTTCCAGAGCTGGAATGACCAGGTCGCAGACTGCCGTGAACATTCCCCTGCCATTATTCCGTTAAATATGCACACTGCACATTCCAATCAGTGCCTCAGAGTAGGGACTGAATAGCTCGAATGCTATGATGAACCAGTGTGTTACGTACCGGTAGTATCAGAAAATTTATGAATCAGAGGAATGACATGCTAAAGAAGAAAGTTATCTAACTCCCCAGCTACTTCCCGTGAATATTCAGGCAGGCTGTTACACTCGGTACGACCGGGCGAATTGACCGTGTGGTTAGAGCCACGCAGCTGTGAGCTTGCATCCGAGAGAGAGTGGATTCGAACCCCACTGCCGGCAGCCCTGAAGTTGGTATTCGGTGGTTTCCCATTTTACACAAGGTAAGGCTCCTTTCTACACACTCCTAGACCTTTCCTATCCCATCGTCGCCATAAGACCTACCTGTGTTGGTGCGACGTAAAGCGAATTTAAAATAATACCCGGTACGCAGCAGTAATCCTATCTATCGGAGATGAGTGGAAATAGAAGACACAAAGCACATCACAACAAGCAATGGTCAATGTAATGTTATTGTTGGTTAATTTTATGAGCTTTCTATACTGTAGGCCTTCACATTAGTTTTCATTCGGCTTTGTAATATTAGGGCGTCTTATAAAATTATTTATATCGTAGACTGTACTTCCTTATTCTCAGATTTTACACACCGATTTTTATTAAATTCTGTTAAACCATTTTCTCGTGACTCAGCGCTGATATGGACTTAGCAACAAAAATCCAAATTCATGAATAAATCTGTGATTATAGGCGGTGCGGTAACAATGTATAAGACATAATTGATCGAAAATTTAATAACTTACTATGTTACTACTACTAACTTACTACATAACTAAAGTTATGTTAGTTATGTAATATTTATCTATACGACCACTAATAACAAATATTTGAGAATTACATTTTAAGCCTTCTCCTAAACTACCATTTCACTCAGCGTGAATAAAATTATTGATGGCCTAGATCATAGCGACTTATTTCCCGACTTTGCATACCAATGTTCATTAAGATACGACTACTAATAACATAAATATTTGAGAAATAAATTTTAGGCCTTCCCTAAACTACCATTTTTCTCCCCGTGAATACAATTATTTATAGCCTAGATTGTAGCGACTTATTCCCCGTCTTTGTATACCGATTTCCATTAAGATACGACCACTAATAACATAAATATTTGAGAATTAAACTTTAGGCATTCCCCTAAACTATGATTTCACTCTAAGTGAATACAGTTATTGATAGCCTAGATTATATCGACTTATTACCGCGACTTCGCATACCGATTTTCATTAAGACATGACCACTAATAACATAAATACCGAGCTTGATAGCTGCAGTCGCTTAAGTGCGGCCAGTATCCAGTATTCGGGAAATAGTAGGTTCGAACCCCACTGTCGGCAGCCCTGAAAATGGTTTTCCGTGGTTTCCCATTTTCACACCAGGCAAATACTGGGGCTGTACCTTAATTAAGGCCACGGGCCGCTTCCTTCTCACTCCTAGCCCTTTCCTGTCCCATCGTCGCCATAAGACCTACCTGTGTCGGTGTGACGTAAAGCAACTAGCAAAAGAAAAAAACAAAAAACAAAATATTTGAGAATTAAATTTCAGGCCTTCCCCTAAACTACCATTTCTATCAGCGTGAATAAAATAATTTATAGCCTAAATTGTAGCAGTTCATTACCCGACTTCACATACCAATTTTCATTAAATTCGTTTCAGCCGTTTTCTCGTGACGCGTGTACGTACATACAGACAGATAGACAGACAGAAATTACGGAAAAGTAAAAAGTGCATTTCCTTGTTACTGTGGACATGACCGATACAGAAATACCATTCTTTATAAATTCTGAGCAATGTACAGACAAAACTCTTATTTTATACTAGCTGATGTACCCGTGCTTCGCTACGGAATTCTAAACTGTAGGCTTTACAGAATTCTAGGTTAGGTAGCGTAAACGTTGTGAGCAAGGTTGTATTAAGTTGCATAGCTCTTAACGTTGCCCTAGAAACACTACGGGGAAGTCGCCAACGTCTTTTCTCATATGAAGACTGGGTTAGGGAATTTTCACTGTGATGGTAGCCCCACTTTCATATCATCAGTTACAATCAGGTTGGGGAGTTTTCATTATAATGGCAGACACTCACTCTCCGCCTGCCTTTATAGATACTAATCCGTTTCCTAGGAGTACCCGATGAGTCGGAAAGTATCAATTCACTACACTGGCGGCGGAAAAATCTATCTGACTTTGAGGCAAATTTTTCCTCGAAGCCAGAGGAGAAACCCCCTCTTCACTGCTAGTTTGCGATAAAATGACTGTAGAATTTAATAATAATGAAGAGGAAGAAGCTTTTCTTAAGAAACGGCTCTTTTCAGGGTTCAATGTTGAGTTAGTTAATGAATTGTGGTGCTATAATTTGGAATAGCTCTAATTGTTATTCCAGACTGGGCCACAGACCTTAAGTATACCCACTGCTCATTCAAAACAGCGCGTCAGAGTAGGGATCGAATAGCTGAAATACTATGATGAACCAGAGAGTTACGTACCAGCTGTATCAGAAAATGTATGAACGAGACGAATGGCATGCTAAAGAAGAAATTTTTCTAACTCCCCGGCCATTTCCCGCCAATATTCAGTCAGGCTATTATACTCGGTAGGCAACAGTAATCCCATCTATCGGAGTTGAGAGCCAGCATAAGAGACAAAGAACATCACAACAAACAATGGTCAATGTAATGTTATTGTTGATCAATGTTAAGCACTTTCGATATTGTAGCCCTTCACTTTTTTTTTTTGCTATTGGCTTTACGTCACACCGACACAGATAGGTCTTATGGCGACGATGGGACAGGAAAGGGCTAGGACTGGGAAGTAAGCGGCCGTGGCCTTAATTAAGGTACAGCCCCAGCATTTGCCTGGTATGAAAATGGGAAACCACGGAAAACCATCTTCAGGGCTGCCGACAGTGAGGTTCGAACCTACTATCTCCCGAATACTGGATACTGCCGCACTTAAGCGACTGCAGCTATCGAGGTCGGCCCTTCACATGTAGTTTTCTTCAGACGCTGAAATACCACTCTTATCATAGTCGGTAAATTTAAACTGAATAAAACATAAGTGACCGGAAATTGTAGTCTCTATAAATTTTGTTATGTAGTACTTTTCGAAAGGACCAATAACATAGGTATTTAAAAATTACATTTCAGGTGCCTTACCCTAAACTACAATTTCATCCAGGGTGAATAAAATTGTTTATAGCTTAGACTGTAGTTTCTTATTCCCCGACTCTATATACCGATTTTTATTCAATTCTGTTAACCCATTTTCTCATGGCTAGGCGTTGATATGGACTTAGCCACAAAAATATAAATTCATGAATATCTGTGTTATCATAGCTGTTACGGTAAAAATGTACAAGATATACATGGTCGGAAATTTAATTCTATATTCTATAACTTTGGTTATGTACTATTTATCGATACAACCACTAATAACATAAATATTTGAGAATTAAATGTTAGGCCTTCCACTAAACTACCATTTCACTCAGCGTGAATTAAATTATTTATAGCCTAGATTTTAGTCGCTCATTCTCCGACTTCGCATACCAGTTTTTAACGGGATAGGACCACTAATAATGTAAATATTTAAGAATTAAGTTTTAGGCCTTTCCCTAAACCACCATTTCACTCAGCGTGAATAACATTATTTATTGCCTAGATTGTAGCGGCTTATTCGCCGGATTTGCATACCAATTTTTATTAAGATAGGACCACTAATAGCATAAATATTTGAAAATTACATTTTAGGCTTCCCCCTAAACTACCATTTCGTTCAGTGTGAATAAAATTGTTTATAGCCTAGATTGTAGCGACTTATTCTCCGACTTTGCATACCGATTTTCATTAAGTTCTCTTTAGCCGTTTTCTAGTGATGCGTGTACAGACAGACAGACAGACAGACAGACAGACAGACAGACAGACAGACAGACAGACAGACAGACAGACAGACAGACAGACAGACAGACAGACAGACAGACAGACAGACAGACAGACATAAATTACGGAAAAGAAAAAAGTGCATTTCCTTGTTACTGTGCACATGACCGATACAGAAATACAATTCTTTTCAAATTCTGAGCAATGTACAGACAAAACTCTTATTTTATATATATATAGATGTGACTTTGATAAGGATAGCCTATAGGACTGTATAACGTACTAAAAATTAAAATGAGTGCTGCCACGTCCACCTCGAAAATAAGTGAGTTGGCGGGCCCAAGACATTCATGTATAATAGAAAGCTTAATGAACACGCCATTTTCGTTAATCACTTTTGAAGAAAAGAATAAACATACTTGAAAAAAGTATACCCAAGCCTTCTCTTAAAAATTTAGTCAAGGAATCGAAAAGAAGAGTACGATATTTTCATAACTCGTGGTATATAGATCTGGATTGGGTTATGTGGTTGTGGAAAAACCGCGCTGTTGGCCATATATTCTATTTTCCTCAGGAAAGAATGCTTGGAATAAAGACGTTGTGGACGATTTAGATAGATATACTCTCAGAAGGATTGGGGTAACACTTTTTCAAAACATCACGCGTCGTCACTGCTCTGTAGTTAATGAAAAATGGAACTTTTAACCTGTTCATGGTTAGCAGTTCAGCAGTTTAGCCGTTAAACCACGGAGGCACTCACATAAAACCTATTCAAAATTATTATGTTTTTTTTTATATAATCTTACAATAATTTGACATTACTTCTATCCCCTGTAATTACATTTATATTAAGTTATTCATAGGTTTTACATTGAATTCACCGAACTCGATAGCTGCAGTTGCTTAATTGCGGTCAGTATCCAGTATTCGGGAGATAGTAAGTTCGAACCCCACTGTCGACAGCCCTGAAAATGGTTTTCCGTGGTTTCCCATTTTCACACCTTAATTAAGGCCACGGCCGCTTCCTTCCCACTCCTAGCCCTTTCCTGTCCCATCGTCGCCGTAATACCTATCTGTGTCGGTGCGACGTAAAACAACTAGCCTACAATGAATTTGAGGGACCCCGAATTTTTGGTTGGCAGGCGGGCCGTATCATTTTCGTCACGTCCCTACGTGTTTGCAAATGATTCATGATAAATTATGACAGCTATTGACTAGAAACCAAGGGAGCCTAACATGATGTTCCAAGAGAAGGAATTGCTATTGAATTGGGTGTCAGAAAGGATAACATCATAAAGAATAAGAAAACAAATTATAGCCCACACAATGTATATTTCACTGAAAAAATAAGACATCATTCCTTTGTTCTTCATTTAAAAAGTCATCGAGTCGTGCACCATACAAGATATAAGCTACAACGGAAAATTCATCTTAGGCCTACCTATGTGTTAGGAATTCCAGGTAGTGTTCGATCACTGATAGTGTCGAAGCTTTAGATAACCTAAAGTGTGTTTCAAAATAAGAGTCATCGTAGCCCTTAAACTATGTAGCGCGTTCTTTTTATCCACCTAGAGCGTTTTATTGCACAATCTTGGTCATGTACCCCGTCACTGTAATTTTCCATGTCAGTTAAATATTTCCGTCGTCTACGAGCTGCCATCTTGGTAAGTTATTATCTGAGATGATGTTTTTGCTGAATACAAATTTTACTGTTATCCCGATTTTCTTAGCTTTAAACCAAGATAAAAGCCTTTACTCGCGTTGGTGAATATGGGCTTTAGAAGACGTAATAAACCGATCAGACCTTTCCCTCAGCGGTGAACTTACTGTGTATTACAGGTGTCGGGATTTTGTCTTGGGTGAGTCAATCTCGTGACTGGGAATTTCTTGTCGCCGAAGTTCTAGTAGTCATTGATATTTAAATTTAATAGAATGCTTTTTCATAATATTCTGGGCCATCGCTAATTCTTTCCTCCTCATTCTTATTCACTTAGGACCCCGATAATCTTACATTTGCAATAATATTTCATTTCCACACCCGATAACCTCCATGTTTCTCCTACCGGTAATGATCCTTAAAAATAATAACTCAAAGACATTTTGTAGACAAACTATAGACTTTTACGTCTTTAGAATTTCAGATCGCAGGCTTTGGGGAATTAAGAGCTCACAAACTCGTCTTTTCACTTTAAAAATCCTCAGAGATTTTGGTAGAAGACGTTCTGCAATCTGTACTGTTTCTCGGCCATGAGCTCTGCCCACATTCTGGGCATCTGAAGATTTTTACTCCCCCAAGTCTTTTAGCTTTCTTCGATGATGTTAAACAATAATATCCTTCGTTCATCCAGTGAAATAGTTTTGCATTGGTCACATCATTAGCCCCTGATATTGTTCACAGTTATGCTAGAAAGCTTCGACTTCCTTTTCCCAAGCTTTGCTCAATACGTTCGTGACACATATCTGCTTGAGCGGGTCTTGGTTTCTCTATATGCATTCTAATTTTGTATACTGAAGTACTAGCAGTGCGAGCTTATATTCCCTGGAGAATAGAACATATTAAGATGAGCTCTGAATCGGATACAAGTAATTTCTGACGAAGGCTAAGAGAACCATATGCCTCACAAGGAGTATGAGACTTATTTACAAATTTCCCTACACCTTATCACTCATTAATTGCAACTGATCTGCATTTAGGGAAGTTGCCCAGGTGGAAGATTCCTATCAGCAGTTTATCTAGACTTTTCTTAATTTCAAAGCTGGAAATTTATCGAACTTCTCCCTTGATAAATTATTCCAATCCCTAACTCCTCATCCTATAAATGAATATTTGCTCCCAATTTGGCCTCTTGAATTCCATCTTTATTTTCATATTGTGATCTTTCCTACTTTTAAAAACACTACTCAGACTTATTGGTCTACTGTTGTCATTCCGCGCCACCTCTCCACTGGCAGCTTGGAACGATAATAATAATAATAATAATAATAATAATAATAATAATAATAATAATAATAATAATAATCCCGTGGGGATTTCAGCCTGTTCCCCTATCGGGCGCGTCCCAGGTGGCGGATCGGGAGGCTCGCCGGACTTGTCCGGAGGGTTTGAGGGAAATAAAATATCTCGCGCGGACCAAAACAGGCACAGCTCGCCAACATCTTCAGCAACCTCCGAAGCTCACTACTTCAGTTGTAACCATGACACCGACATAGATCGATGTCCCCAATACTTTTAACTTGATAGCATGATGGAATCAATCTGCAATATAACTACCCCAGGCCCTAGTAGACATACTAGTTTTTCTCGGTCATCGGATTCTGGGGGACCGAGAACATCATGCGGGAATGTATCAGAGCTTCCCAAATCTCTTCGCCCAAAATGCAAAACTTTCTTTGGTAGTCTAAATATCAACACACTTCGGAAAACTGGGAAGTTAAAACAATTAACAGACATGTTAGATAACTTAAACATCCAAATTTTAGCACTTCAGGAAACCAGATACAGGGATGAAAATCATTTTGACTCAGGAAATTATAGAATTTACAAAAGCAAGCCAGCAATCTGCCTTCATAAGAGACCATTACAATTTGGCACAGGATTCCCTGTAAGAAGAAACATTGTAAACTCAATACTTAACTTTTCTTTGCCTTCTGAAAGAATTTCAACACTATCCATTAAATCAGGAAACAAAGATTATACATTACTTAATGCGCATGCACCCACCAATAACTACAATCAAAAAGATCCACAAATGGTGGAAGGCTTCTGGGAACTGATAGAAGAAACTGCAGCCACAATTCCAAATCATCACATAAAAATACTATTAGGAGATTTCAATGCCCAAATTGGTAGAGAAAAGAAATTCAGGACCATTGAAGGACTATACCCAGCGCAAAATAGAACTGATAAAAATGGAGAAAGATTAATTGATTTTTACAAAGATGTTGGTCTGGGCGCTTCCACACAAGAAAACAACCTGGAGATCCCCAAATTTTCACTTGGGAGAATTTCAACTAGATCATGTGGATATTTCCGAGAAAAATAAAAAATAAATTATGAATGTTAAAGTTAAAAAAGGGATCATTGACTCTGACCACCATCTATCCTTAATCAAGGTCAAATTCCAACTAAACAGGTCCAAACCCAGAATAACAAAAAACCTGCGTGTCGATCCGGAATTTCTTAAACAAGTATTCCTTGAAAGTATTCCTACTCACAATCCTTCGAACTGGTTAGACCTCAAAGACATACTTTTGAAGGCTTCCCGAAATGTTGGCACACCACCCAGGAAACGCAAACATAGGTGGTGGAATGAAACCTGCGACAAGGCCATAAACTTTAGAACTAAAGCCTGGCAGAACTGGAAATCTCATAAAACTGAACAAGCCTGGCAGGAATTCACCAAAATACAGAAACAAACATAAAAAAATTTCAGGTCTGAGAAACGCAAATACGAACACTACAGATTGGCAGAAATTGAACAAGATTTTACAAAAACAATACACGAAACTTCTACGAAACTTTCAAAGAAGAATTATCAAATTATCAGGCACCTGGTCTTTGCTTCAAACGCCCAGATGGGACATTGGAAACGAATAATCAAGAAAACTGCAAACTTCTAGCAGCTTATTTCCAGGATCTTTTAAAATGTGAATCCCCTAAAGAATAATTCACCTTTGAAAAACCCTTATCTAACCAAGATTCAGAACCCCCAACACCGGAAGAAGTCAAAGAAATAATCCATGGACTCAAAAATAACAATGCCCCGGGGGAAGATTGTATAATTGCCGAAATACTGAAGATAGGTGACAGCGTAGCCCGGAAAATCCACTCGATTCTTGAGAACATCTGGATCACTGAAGAAATCCCGGAAGATTGGAAATGTGCGCTAATCCATCCACTACACAAAAAAGGGGATAAAACGAACATCAATAATTATAGAGGAATTAGCTTGATACCAGTTGTTTACAATTTGTTTTTCACTAGACTTGAGAAACAAACAGACCATCTAATTGGTAATTACCAGGCAGGTTTCCGAAAAGGAGGATCTTGTACAGAACAAATCCTTAATCTCAAAACTATCCTGAAATGCGCAAAACCAGACAAACAGTCATTACTTTTGAAGATTTCAGAAAAGCATATGACTCTATAGACTGTCAAACACTTTCCAATACTCTAGAAGAATTTCAAGTGGATAAAAAACAAGAGAATTAATCAAACAAACATTAACTGGCACTACTTCAAAAGTTAAATTCCTAGGCGAAATATCTGAGCCTTTTCCTGTTAACACCGGGGTCCGTCAAGGGGAAGGTTTATCGCCGTGACTGTTTAACTTGGTACTGGAGAAAGTAATCAGGACCTGGGAAAAGGAAACTAAAGGAATAACCCTTGGAAGTCTACGTAAAGACAGAATTCACGTGCAATGTCTGGCCTTTGCTGATGACATAGCAATCCTTTCCAATAATAGGCATGAAGCAATTCATTCCATTGAAAAACTACATGAAATTGCCATCAAAACGGGACTTCAAATTTCATATGAGAAAACTCAGTACATGGAAGGAGCTTCACGATACTTAGATGGATAACTAAATTCGGCAAAATTTTTCAAGTGAACAAATTTAAATATTTGGGAGAAATTATTCAGCCCTCTGGTTTAAACCGCCAAGCAAATAAAGAAAGAATTTCCAAATTACAGAAAGCATACATGATCACTTGGAACAGGTATAATAAAAAAAATCAATATTTCGGAAAGCAAAACTTAGGCACTATAACACAGTGATCAAACCTGAAGCGTTATATGCCTCAGAAACCTTAATCATTGGTGGCAGATCTTTAACCAAAGACGCTGAGAAACAAGAAAGGAAAATTTTACGAAAAATTTTGGCCCAATTTGTATAGATGGAATATGGAGAAAAAATCATCCCAGGAGATATATTGTCATTCTGAAAAAAATTCTCACACTTTTCGGAAAAGAAGATTGAAATTTTATGGACACATTATCAGAATGAACACTAACAGGCTAACCAAAAGAATTCTCAACCTGGCCCATTCGTCTAAAACCAAGAACAGCTGGCTTCATGAAATTGAAACAGATCTCCAGGAAATCAACATCTCAGAAGACATTGTACAGGACAGATGTAAATTCAGAACCAAAATCCACAATCACCACTTTGAAGACAAACCCAACACCAGAGCTACTATAACTTGGACAGAAGAACGAAGGAAGAAGCTCAGCGAGAGGATGAAGAGATTTTGGGAGGAAAAGAAGACAAACACATCAGCTAAGCAAGTTCAACCGTGCTCCTGAACAGGGCATAACGATGTTAAGATATTATTATTATTATTAATAATAATAATAATAATAATAATAATAATAATAATAATAATAATAATAATAATAATAATAATAAATCGAGCAACTCGTTTCCTTTCTCCCAATTATCGCCAGCCCAAACTTTGCAGTATTTTTATAACGCTACTCTTTTGTCGGAAATCACACAGAACAAATCAAGGTGCATTTCTTTGGATTATTTCCAATTCTTTGGGACCCTGGTGAGGCTCCCATACACTGGAACCATACTCTAATAAGGGTCTTACCAGAGCCTTATATGTCCTCTCCTTTACATCCTTACTTCTTCTTCTTGTATCATATCCTCATTGGATGTCGGTTGTCATCAGGGTGATCTGGTTCTTGTTCTCAGAAACTCGAAAGAGAGTGGGATACGTCCTTACTACAACCCCTAAATACACTCATAATCATATGAAGAGATTTATACCTTTATTTATAATCTCGTTAATGTGATTAACCCAATGAAGATCTTTCCTTATATTAACACCTAGGTACTTACAGTAATTGCCATAACGAACGTTCACCCCATCAACGCAGTAATTAAAACTGATTGGACTTTTCCTATTAGTGAAACTCACAAGCTGACTTACAGCCCCTTTTATCATCATCTCGCTATATTGTCGAAGTGTTTTTGCGGTCACTCACAATCTTGTAACTTATTTCTTACTCCCTACAGTATAATAGCATCCGTAAAAAGCCTCATCTCTGATTCCAGTTCTTTACTCATACCATTTAAATATAAGAAAACACAAAGGTCCAATAATACTGCGTTAAGGAATTCCCTCTTAATGTTTACAGGATCAGATAACGCTTGAGCTATTCTAATTCTCTGAGTTCTATTTTCTAGAAATATAGTCACCCATTCAGTCACCCTTCTGTCTAGTCCAATTGCACTCCCTTTATTGCCGCATTTGTTCTACATACACAAGTGAAGAACACGACTGACAAACAGATCAGCTGTGTTAAAGGAAACTGTGATCCACAATTCTGATTTTTTTGTGCAATTCGCTTAACGTTGCACCAACACAGATAGGTCTTATGGTGACGACGGAATAGGAAAGGCCTAGGAGTGGGAAGAAAGTGGCCGTGGCCTTAATTAAGGTACAGCCCCAGCATTTTCAGGACTGCCGACAGTGGGATTCGAACCCACTACCTCCCGGATCAATTCTGATTTTAGATTTCCTGGAAAATAGCTGCTGAAATCTAATATCAGGCTCTCACATTGTTCATCTGTATTATTCACCAGTTCAGGATGTACTTGTAATGTTTCACTTTCCCTCATGAAACCGTGCAAAAATGGAAAAGACTGAAAGTATTTCCTGTCTTCCGGAAATGGAATAATAATATAAATAATACTATATGGTCAATATGTTGAGACAGAATTTGTATCATTTCATCTCATACTTGTGTACACGGAAAAGTTATTCTTAACGCTGGAAATTTAGGATGAATCACTGGGTTTAACTCATGAGCAAAGTATTATACAGCGACCCGCGCGCAAGGATAACGCAAGCTACGACACTACATCATCGACACGCCTACTGCTTACACGTGAAGAAAGAAGTTTAGGAGAGTGAAGATATGATATGAGATCTACGAATCAGATGCTTCGATGGAAAAGAGACTTGATGGTGCAGTTACCAAGGGTGGGGAGAGCTCGTGTATATTATTACGCACAGAGCAATCCTCAGAGAACACAATTATTATTTTCGGGACAGTGAGTTGTCGCTTCGAGATACAGTACGTAGCTGCTGTGATGCTGTCGGATCAGGGTGAGACGAAACAAGTATACGGCTTGTGATATATTGTATATTATTCTGAACGAAGAACAACGTTAGTTCAAGTCTACGGTACTTGGTACAAGTCTGTATTGTATCAGGAGAATAGTTAAGTTGGATTGAGATTTCTGACAACTTGGAAAAATTCATAACACTGAATTTTCTCCTCCTAAGATCAACGGTGATCAATTTTCACAAACATAGGGCCAATGTCTAATTTAAAGACTAGGCAATTAGGGAGCGTTAGTCCAGATAGCCCAAACGATATCGCAGAAGGAAGGAAGGAAAAAAGGAAGGAAGGAAGGAAATCCATGGAGCAAGTCTACAATGAGAAAAGGGGAACGAGTAACCACGGAATACAGATGACCTCTATGGAAACTACAATTGGTGAGCCACAATTAGATAATGCAAGCAACAGTAAATTACAGTAACGTTAAATTCATAATTCCCTCCAAGTTAAAAGGAACTCTTCCGACTCGTCTCAATTTTGTTTGTTTAATAAATTCATTTGACCAGATATTGCGTTAATTTTCTTTCTCAAACTGATACCGATACTTACTTATTTAAAATCCTACCCCTGTGATTTAAGTATAAGTCTTTATGCTATTCAATACAAATTTTGCTGTACAGTTTTGTTAAAAACTGTAAAGCTGACGCCCAAACAATACATAGGGAAATGGAAAACCATGGAATGATAATTGATATTCTATTTGCGTGGCAATTTGCGGGCAAGCCACATATAGTTTATATTTATATTCATGTGTCCCCAGCTATTAACTTTCGGCTCCCCAAATGTGAAGCTTAGGAGAGGGAACATTTACATTTGTCGCACCAACGTGGAGCTCGAAAACCATTAAGTATTCGTGAAAAGAAAGCAGTAAAAGTAGAGTTAGTGTCAATATATTTTATATGTGTGATTTCCGGCGTAGGGGTATGGCGACCCCATCGCCCAGTGGGAAACCACTGCAATCAGCTACCCGAGTATTGGCGGGAAAACCATAACGTTTGCGGTGTATGGAGGAAATGCCTACTCCCAGTTCTGAACAACTAGGATGAACTTGTAGAGTTCCATTTATCAGCAATTCATACTTCATTAATCACCTTTCCAGATCACATCTGGAATTGTAAAGCATGATCTCGGTCAGAAATGTTTCGATCGAAAGATCAGACAATCAATGATGATGAGTCTTCTAATGAATAAATCCACCGGTGTGGACAAACAACAACAATGATCTGCACAAAGACGCCATTCGGAATCGGTGGGGTGTCAAGTAGAAGACCTAGGCGAGTCGGAGCGCCTGGAAGCCCAGCAGACAATCGACAGACAGCTGGCATACAGTGGACAAACCCAACGATATAAGAAGAGACTTAAGTTCAACAAATCACGAACATTTTCATATTTTGCAACATTAAACATTAATTCACTAAGTAAGGTGGGCAAGTTGAAACATTTAACTGATGTGATGGACCAACATAGGATTTTAATAATGGCTTTACAAGAACTTAGGAACACAGACCAGGACCCAAATGAATCAGGAGGTTATCGTCTCTACAAAGGATCTCCAGGACAAAGAATAATGAAGAATGTCCCTCAATTTGGTGTAGGTTTTCTTGTTCATAGTAGCATAACAGACTCAATTAAAGATTCTTCTTCAAATTATTCGAGTAACAGTTAAAGTAGGGAATAAAACTTATACTTTAATAAATGTCCATGCACCAACAAATGACAAAAACAATAAAGATAGAGAAGGAGTTGAAAATTATGGGAAGAACTTGATTACATATTATAGAAGATCCCTGATGAGCATATAAAAATTTTACTTGGAGATTTCAATGCTAAAAGGCAGAGAAAAGAAGTATCGCACAGTTGTAGGAAAATAGCCAGCTCATAAATTAACGAGTAAAAATGGCCAAAGATTAATTGAACTTTGTGGAGATCATGGACTCATTTTGGAAACCACCAGATTCATGAGACGACCACATAAACTTATGACATGGAAATGCACTAACGTAAAATTGGGAGAGTTTCAGATTGATAATGTTGCTATGGATAAAGATTATCATAAATAAATTTATGACGTCAGAGTCTTCCGTGGGGTAGACATTGACTCGGATCATTATATCATTATATCTCAAAAATAAAAATCAAGTTAACACCAAAAAGGAAACACAAAAGTAATAATCTCAAAGCAAGGAGAAATTATGATACCATTTACTTAATAAATAATAACTTATATTTAGAGAGATTCAAAACACCTTCAAATGACAAATTGGAGACGATGATCAACAAAAGAAATCGCTCCAATTAAAAGGAGAAAGAAACATGTGTGGTGGAACGGGGAAGGTGACAACGCAATTCAAGCAACGCACAAGGCATGGTTAAATGATCAACAGAGGAAAACAGAAAAATCTCGAGAGGAAGTAATTAATGCCAGAGGACAAACAGATAAAGAAATTAGGACAATTAAAAGAAATTATCAAAAGGAAATGCTTAGCAATATAGAGGAAAAATTCAATCAGCATAAAACAAGAGACTATTACAAAACATTGAAGCAATATCCATCTAAGTTTACTCCTCCCACACTTATGTTAAGAAATAAAAATGGAGAAATGGCACACAATAATCAAGGTAATGCTAACATCCCTGCAGAATACTTTAAAGAGATACTTAATTGTGAGGATCCTGTGGAACATTTAGAATTTGACCCTAACCCAAAAAATAAAACTCCATTACAAAAGATTATACCACCAGTTTACAATGAAGTGAAAACAGCAATTAATGCACTTAAAAACTACAAAGCAGCAGGGAAGAATCAAATAGTAGCAGAAATATGGAAGAATGCTAATGATCAGACTATTCAAAACCTACATAAATACATCATTGATATTTGGAACACGGAGAAGCTTCCCGAGGAATGGAATACAGCGATAATCCACCCGCTGCATAAGAAAGGTGATCGCTCCGATCCAAATAATTATCGGGGGATATCCTTGCTTGATATTACATACAAGATTTTATCCAATATTATATACACAAGGATCCAAGAACAACTCGACCATGAACTTGGAGAATATCAGGAAGGATTTCGACCAGGTAGAAGCTGTCCAGATCAAATCATTAGTTTAAAATGGATAATGATGCACCAAAGAGTTCGAAGTAAGGGTCTAGTCATCACGTTTGTAGATTTAAAAAAACATACGACAGTATTAATCGTGAATCATTATTAAAAAGCCTTAAAGAATTTGGCTTACAACAAAAACTTGTTAACCTCATTAGTATGACTTTTAAAAATACGAAGGCAAAAGTTAAATTTAGAGGTGAATTATCAGAATCATTCACTATAAGATCTGGACTTCGACAAAGAGACGGACTTTCACCATTATTTTTAAATGTGCATTGGAGGTTATGCGTGAATGGAACAAGAAATGCCAACCAACTATCAAGATCGGTACAAGTATTAAATCAACTGCCTTGCTTTTGCGGACGATTTAGCATTACTTGCAAATACAATAGAAGAGGCTAAATTTCAAATTGAACAACTAGAAATTATAGCAAAAAAATTGGATTACAAATTTCATTTGAAAAACAGAAATGATGCCAACTTTTAAAGTTGATTTACCAGTTATTTAACTGAACAGTAATAAAGAGATTAAAATTGTTCAGAAATTCAAATATCTTGGGGAAATAATAAAATGGAACACAAATGAAAAAGAAGCAATAGAACACAGTACGACTAAATTTAAACAAGCACGAAGACTTACCTGTTCAACCTATAAAAATCTCTTTCGATAAACGCTAAGCTGAAACACTATAATTCCATAGTTAAACCAGAGGCAACGTATGCTAGTGAAACTTTATTCAAATTAAATATAAAATCTACAACAAACAAAGTACAGAAAACTGATAGAAGAATTCTTAGAACAATTATTAATAAAAAACACCAAGTTGATGGACAGTGGAAATTGTTGCCTAACAACATTGTCTATCGTGAAGGTGAATCAATAATATCTACAATGCGTAAAAGAAGAATTTCCTTTTTCTGTCACATATCGAGTTTACCGGATACCAGGATATTGAAACAACTCTTTGATTACTTTTTGAAAAATAAAATGAATAATAATTGGTTCAAAGACGTTCTGGATGATTTGGAAGAATTGGGTATAACCCGGCAACAAATCAAAGACAGAAAAGAGAAGAGAATTTTGAAGAACAAAAGCATAAGTCTCAAACTAAAAACAGTTGAACGGAAACAATATACTATATAGGACACACAAAGGACTTCCAGGTCGGAGAGGATGAGAAAGTTCTGGGAGAAGAAAAAGAAGAAATTAACTCAAAAATGTGTTGATTTAAGTGCTCCAATGTGGGCGTAAAATATGTAAATAAATAATATGCGTGATTTTGGGGGAATCATGGCTGCACAAGGTGAAAAGGACATGAAATTACGTAGCGGAAACTTAGTAAAGGGAGGTGAGGCACTGAATTCTAGGGCTGTTGTAGATGAGAGAATTGAAGTATATAAAACGGTAGAGAGTGGTAGGAACATGGAATATAGCACAGAATCTGATGTAGCTAGGATGGAGGACGACAAAGAAGATAATACGAATAGTGAAAAGAATATTCAACAACTGTTTGTGAAGAGGCAAGGGATATTAGAGCAAACGAAAGCGATAGATAAAATTAGGAAGGAAACGAATGAAATTAGGAAGGAAGTCGGAAAACGTAGGCAGAGATTAAAGAAAATAGAAAGGAGATAGAACAGACGAAAACCGAAATTAGCAGAGAGGTTAATACTAGGATGGATGCTTTAAATCGTAGATTAGATGAAGCACTAGAGTAGCAGAAACCTTTTGATAAACAGTTAGGAGAAAAGGAGATGAAACGTAGCCAACATGAGAAAGAGGTAGAAACAAAGTTAACTGAACATAGAAGCGAAGTTATGGAGTTGGTAGAAAAAGAAAATTGTAAAGTTAGGGGCGAAGTAGACCAGCAGATCATAGGAATTAATCGTAAAATTCAAGAACAAGTAGGAGAAGTTAGTAAAGTTAGAAAACAAATAAAACAACAACGCGGTAAAGTAGAGTGTAATGCGAAAAGATGTAATGAAAGATTTAGGAAAACGGAGGAAAATGCGGTTGAAATTAAAGTCACCAAGGAAAGACAGGAACGCATTGTGAGTGACGTAGAAACTAAAGTGAAAAGAGTAAATAAACGTATTGATAGGTCGGAGGCACAAATACGAAAAGAAATCAGAGAAAATCAGGGTAATATAGGAAGTCAGTGCCATGGTACAAATTTCATATGTGAAACAGAACTACCAAAATTCAATGGGAGGCAGACCCCTTTAGATTTTTTAAACACTGTTAAGAGACGATTTGAAAGACGAATAGGAGTCGTTGAATGGGAAGAAGCGTTAGAAATAATTGGTAATGCTTTTATTGGGGAAACAAAATCATGGCTTGCGGTGTATAAGAGCAACATGACCAATATAGTGGAATTGCAGAAATATTTCACGGAGAAATTCTGGAGTGAAGTTATACAAAGTAGGGAAAGAGAACGCATTGTCTTTGGGAAATTTAGGCCACACGAAGTGGTTTCTATGGCAGAATACTTTCTGCCCCACGTTATGATTTGTAAAAACGTAGATGGGATGTCAGCGGAGAGAGATATTGTGAAATTATTACTCAGACATTTTCTCAACAAAATCCGCGAAGCAACCGATAGAGTCTATTCAAGGAATGGAAAGACTGTTAGCAAGTTTTGATGCGTTAGGAAATAGTCGTAGTACACGAGAGGACACAAACTATCAAACACCACCAAGAAGACAAGAACACAATAACCGTGGTCAATTCCAAGCGAGACAACAAAATATAGGCTAATCAGTCACACCAGCAAAATAGGAATGTTCGGAGGCAACGTAATGTTGGGGAAGGTACAAACCGAAATCAGGATACAAGCAGACAGAGTAATTTAAACTAACAGTAGACGGTAATGAGAGATCAGATTATCAGTCTTCAGTACATGTTGCAAAAATTTTTGTAATGACGCACATGAATTATTATATCGATATCAGAGATGAGTTATTACGGGGGGTGGAAGTGGATCAAGTCGAAGTTGCTTGTAAAATTGATAACCCCGTGGTTACAATCGTAGTATGGTGGGCGCATTATCAGGCTTTCAAAGGTCGTGTGTTAGTTCGAAGTGGTATGAGGACAGGAAAAAAGAGAATATTGAGATAGAGGAAATGCTTGTGAAATCCACATATATCGTCACAGCTGTAGGTAAACGATCCAATCTAATATGTAAACAAGTTGCCATACCTATTTGTATTAACGGGAAGTCGAAAATTCAGATATGTCTTGCTATTCCGAACCTTATATTTAATGTTATCTTGGGATCGGACTGGCTAAGTTTATACTCAGCTCTGTTAGATTACAATGAGGCGATGGTATATTTAAGGTGGGGTAATGAGGATATTAAAGTCAGGTGGGATGCCGAAGTTCAGACGAAAGTGGAGGTTTGTAACATGTGGTGTGTCAATGAGGTTTCAAAGATGAAGAAGGTGGAGCAAATTATAAGTTATGTGAAGTGTGGTTAGAGGAGAATCAAGATGATGCTTTGAGAGAAGCGGCAGATAGTAGCAATTTGGAAGAAGTTCAGAAGGACCAATTGTTGTATGTCTTGAGAAAATACAAGGAGGTATTTTCATTGAAACCTGGTAAAACACATGTGTATGAACATTCATTTTCAGTGCTGGATCAAAATATATTCGCTGGACCGAGATATCCGATACCACATAAATATGCCAAAGCAGTAGAGAATCAGATAGAAGCCATATTGAAGGATGATATTATTGAAGTTTCGAGTAGTCAGTGTGTCAATCCTTTATTGATCGTGCCTATGAGCGACGGTTCTCTCCGTTTATGTATTAATGCGGGGGAGATGAATGAACGTATTGCGGCAGATCTTTAAAATCGTTAACTGTAGCGGAGCTGATACGGGATTTTCAAGGGAAAGTTTGGTTTTCAACTCTAGATTTAGTTTTTGGTAGATTCCGTTGAGGGAGGAAGATAGACCTTTAACAGCTTTTAGTCACAAGAGTAGGAGAAAGCAATTTGTTGTCCATTTCCCTGGCAAAATTTATTAAAAAATGAGAGGCGAAACTTTACTTGTTGCTAAAGCAACTCCAGGAAGAGGGCGAAAAAGGTTATGGCAGGTGGATACTTGGAAAAGGTCTATAAGCAAGGGAACAGGAAGAATAGCAACAACTATCGAGGTATCTCATTGATTAGTACACCAGGCAAATTATTCACTGGCATCTTGGAAGGGAGGGTGCGATCAGTCGTTGAGAGGAAGTTGGATGAAAAGCAGTGTGGTTTCAGACCACAGAGAGGCTGTCAGTATCAGATTTTCAGTATGCGCCAGGTAATTGAAAAATGCTACGAGAGGAATAGGCAGTTGTGTTTATGTTTCGTAGATCTAGAGAAAGCATATGACAGGGTACCGAGGGAAAAGATGTTCACTATATTGGGCGACTATGGAATTAAAGGTAGATTATTAAATGTAAATAGTGGCATAGCGTTCGGCTTGGTTCCCCAGAGCAATATTCAAAGCACGAATTAACGCATAAGAACTAGTACGATTACCATATGGGACACGATAGAATTGATACAGATTACTCGACAGGATATTTACCAAGTTAGAACTTAAACTGGAGAAATACATATTTTGTAAACCCAAAGTCATCTTTTTAGGACACCGTGTATCTGCAGTAGGTGTGACGCCAGAAAGCACGAAAATAGAGAAAATATTGAATGCGAAAAGGCCCAGGAATATAAAAGAACTAGCAAGGTACCCGTGCTTCGCTACGGTATTATACTGAAATTTATAATTGAATGCTTGGGTCCTGGGAATCAACCTGGGAGGAGTCATTATGACTCTGGCAAATGGGAGTGAAATGCGTTGTTGCCAGTCATCTGCAACATGAAGATATTGGATTCAGCAAGAGAATCCAACTAGCCTCTTTCACTCCAACTCCAGCACATAACCTGCAAGAGGTGCCCCTGCTAAGCCGAGCAACCCAGTGGAAGGTTGGGTACCAATCCCAGCGGGAAGTTGGGTCGGCGAACAGATCAGTGCTGGGGGCTTCAAGGCTTACAACCTTGACAGTTAACAAATTGTTACCTGCGGGTAACCACCCTAAACTTTTTTCTTAACTCTCGCAACATGGAGAAAACGACCAACGGAAAAACTACCCCAGGTGGTATAAAATCCACCCCCAGTTTTGATGGGGCAAGCAAGCCTTTGGATTCTGGGGAGCTTGCACCTTCATGTGAGAAGAAGAAACGTTTTAAGTTCTTGGCGACCATCAACATCAACTCCCTCCTAGAGACAGGAAAACTAAAACATACGCTAGATGTTTTAACTGAACACAACATCCTGATAACAGCTGTGCAAGAGACCAGATTCCTCGATCAAGAAGTGATAGAATCACAAGGTTATCGGATCTACAAAGGGCAACCCGGTGAAAGAGTGATGAAGAATGTGCCTCACTTGGGGACAGGCTTCATAGTCAGCAGCAAAATGATCAACTCCATCATCTCCTTTTCATCTCCAAATGGAAGAACGTCCACTATAGCTTTTAAAACTCTCAACAAAGCATACACAGTTGTTAACTTCCATGCACCTACTAATGACACCAACAGGAAAGATATTGAAAATGTGGAAACCTTTTGGAGGGTACTCGAAGAGACAATGGACCGGATCCCAAAACACCACATAACTATTTTAATGGGAGACTTTAACGCCCAGATTGGCAAAGAGAGAAAATTCAAGAACATAGTTGGAGATTACCCAGCCCACAAGAGGACCAACAGGAATGGGGAAAGACTGATTGATCTGTGCAGAAATTACAACTTAGTCCTCAAATCTACAGCTTTCAAACGCCTTCCTAGGAAAGCCATGACTTGGAGATGTCCTAACCCAATGCTTGGGGAATTCCAGCTGGACCACGTAGCCATCAGTAGAAGCAACAGCAAAGAAGTGCTGAATGTCAAAGTATTGAGAAGCGCAAACATTGATTCAGACCACTATCTTTCTTTGATCAAAACAAATTTCATCCCTCTTAAAAGCAGCAGGGAAAACCACTGCATCAAGTCACGAATTCCAAGGTTCAATCCAGCCAGGCTGAAAGATAACAATAACTTCACAGAGACCCTGGCTAAAAACAAAGACAAAAAAGATTGGCCCCAACTACAGAAGGCACTAATAGATGCAGCGACAACCACCATCCCGGCAGTCAGAAAGAACAAACATCCATGGTGGACAACTACTTGTGACAAAGCAATAGAAGAGAGAAAGCAAGCATGGCTAAAATGGAACCGTAACAAAAGTCTGGAAAACCATAAAAACTTCTTAGAAGTTAGGAAAACTGCAACTAAAATTATCAGGAACACCAAGAGGCAGTACAATAAAAATATCATTGAACAAGCAGAGAGGGATTTTGAAAGAAACAACACTAGAGACTTCTACCAAACTTTTAAATCTCAAATAACACCCTACTCAGCCCCTACACTTCACCTTCGGGGAGCTGACGGAAATCTGAAAATGAACAATGAAGAGTGCACCACAGTTCTAGCAGAGTATTTCAACAACCTTCTAAATTCAAGGGAACCCAAGGAGAAACTGCATTTCGAACCTCAGAATGTTACTAAGTCGGACTCTCTCCCACCAACAAAGGGGGAGATCAAGAAAGCCATTTCAGAATTGAAATGTAACAAAGCAGCGGGCGAGGATGGAATCATAGCAGAGCTCTGGAAATACGCTGATGAGGAGTCAATCCAAAGTATCCATGAAATCATATCAAACATCTGGGTGACAGAAGCGTTACCTAGCGACTGGACTTCAGCTATCATCCACCCGTTACACAAAAAAGGCGACAAATCAGATCTCAACAACTACAGAGGGATTTCCCTTGTATCAGTGACGTATAAGATACTCTCCAAAGTATTACTCACAAGAGTAGAGGCTCAACTAGACTCCTGCATCGGAGAGTACCAGGCTGGGTTTCGCAAGTCAAGGTCATGCGCCGAACAAATCCTGAACCTCAAAACCATCATCACTTACAAAAACCTAAGCGCCTCACCCTACGTGGCAACATTTGTTGACTTTCAGAAGGCCTACGATTCAGTAGATAGAGAGTCACTCTTCCAGGCACTCGCTGAACTGGGACTAGATAAGAAAACCTTGAATCTAGTGAAAGCAACTCTTACCAACACTACTGCCAGAATCAAATTCAGAGGGGAACTGTCCCAGAGATTTGAGATCAAAACAGGTGTTAGACAAGGGGATGGCCTATCTCCAATCCTCTTTAATTGCCTACTTGAAAAAGTCATTCGTGAGTGGACGAAAATGCTACAGGATGACTCTGGATTGAGAATTGGCTACAAGAAAGACAAGTTAACAGTCAACTGTTTAGCCTTCGCAGACGACCTTACACTCCTGGCATCCAGTGTGGAGGAAGCTATCCATCAACTATCCTCTCTCGACCACATAGCAGCTAAAGTAGGGCTGAAGATCGCCATCAACAAAACACAGTTTATCACCAACATCAAAGATGCACCCAAATCAATCCCACTGGGGGACAAAACAATACAAAGGACTAACTCCTTCAAATACCTAGGAGAATGGATAACCCCAAACATGAATGAAGATCAGGCCATGAACAGCAGATGCATCAAATTGGAAAATGCCTACCACCTATGTAAGAGTATGTACAAATCCAAATCCCTCTCCCTTAACCTCAAAATCAGGCATTACACTACTGTAGTGAGACCGTCAGTACTATATGCCTCAGAATGCCTAAACATGGTAAGAAAAGGGCAACTTAGAAAACTGGAGCTGAAGGAAAGGAAGATCCTGAGAAAAATCATGGGCCCCATTAAAGAAGAAGGCAAGTACAGAATCAGGCACAACAACGAACTGTACCAACAATTGGAGAGCATTACAACATCTATGAGGAAGAGGAGATTGAACTTCTACGGTCATGTCATGAGAATGGACAATCAGAGGCTCACCTCCAGAATCTTTCACACCATCTCTAGAGGGAAAGCGACTAATGCCAAGTGGGCAAGACTCGTCAGAAAAGACCTTCAAGAATTGGACATTGCTCCCAGTGAAATTTATGACAGGAATAGGTACAGAACGTTGATCAGAACATCAAACTCTCTCCAGTCACTAACAGAAAAAACAGTACGTCCGGGAGGAGGTGTGAAATGGACTCAGGAGCGAAAAGACATTCACAGTGCAAGAATGAAGGAGTATTGGTCAAAGAAGAAAGCTGCTAGAGATAAGAACCACGTGGTCCATAGCAGGCCCAAACGGAACTAAAAAAAAAAAAATTGAATGCTTATTGTTTTAGATATATAATCCGCCGAAATTCGCGATCTGACTCGTTTTCAGCGAGAATCCACCAAAATTCCCGATCTGACTCGTTTTCTATTAGATTACGGCACGTTTCCACCCATTTTTCAATCTTCCTTTCCAGCAATCGATTTCGTACTTCCCGGGCTAGGCTCAGATATTCTTTCCGGTCAGTTGGGTCCGTAAATCTTTGCCATACCGTATTTTCCTATAATCATTTTTAATCTGGATAAAATCCTTCAGGAGATCCGGCGTGGTGTCATATTGGGTGCCTTGGCGGCACTGAACCCGCGGCCGGACTACATTCTTAGTCATTACCCGTCCAGGAGCCGTTTCCAGCGCGGTCCGCACATTTGACGACGGTCCGGAACATTATTATTATTATTATTATTATTATTATTAATATTATTATTATTATTATTATTATCATTATGTGTTGCTGGGATGAATGATGACAGGGAAAACCGGAGTATCCGGAGAAAAACCTGTCCCACCTCCGTTTTGTCCAGCACGAATGTCACATGGAGTGACCGGGATTTGAACCACGGAACCCAGCTGTGAGAGGCCGGCGCGCTGCCGCCTGAGCAACGGAGGATCCTTATAAGTACATTAAGAACACTAAAATCAATTGGTCTCACCTCCTTTTACACCCCACCGCCGTTAGTTTTTACTGCCAACCCCCCCTCCCCAAATTAAAAGAAGGCGTGTTTCTTTATGTTTAAGGGAGATTCCAAACACCAATGTTCACGTCTATTACCTTCAGTTTTGAGATATAAGTATCCCCATAAATATAATTTACTTTTGTCACTTCATTTCAAACTACTCCCCTCCCCCCCCAAGTGAAATTTCCCGCTAAAATACTTGTTTCTTTAATAGTAAAGAATCTTCTAAATACCAATTATCACGACTCTAACTTCTTCACTTTTTGATTTATGTGTCCTCATGAAAGGAATTCAACTCCTTTACACTCCCGCCCCCCCTCCCAAGATGGTTTCCCCCCCAAAACGCGTTTTTCTTTGTTTTTAAAGGAGATCCAAATACGAATTTTCACGTCTGTAACAACTTTAGTTTTTATTAGATGTATATATTCTCATACAATTAAAGTCAATTATTTTTTCAATTCTTTCACCCCCTCCCTTCCCCCCTTCATTGGATTTTCCGAGAATACGTATTTCTTTACTTTTAAAGCAGATTGCAAATATCAAATTTCATGTCTGTAACATCTTCATTTTTAAGATATCAGTAGCCTAATTAAAAGAATTCAACATTTTCAGTAACTTTCACCCCCCTACGCCCAAGTGGTATTTCCGAAAATTAAAAATACACGTTTCTTTATGTTTAATAGAGATAAAAATACCATTTTTCACTTCTGTAACGTGTTAAGTTTTTTTAGTTATACTGTAAAAATTCTCATTTTAAAATTTCAACCCTTTTGGGTTCCCCTTAAGTGGAGTTTCCAAAAACAAATCACCTATGTTTCTTTACATTTACAGGAGATTCAAAACACCCACTTTTTACGTCTGTAATATTTCACGTTTCCAAGATATTCTTTCAAAAATTTCACCCCAGTTTGTCACTTCTGTTTTACCGCCATTAATAGGATTTTCCAAATCCTAAAAAAATACGTGTTTCTTTATTTTTAAAGGAGATCACATATACAAATTTTCAGTTCTGTAATATCTTCCGTTTCTGAGATATATGTATCCTCATTAAAGGCATTCAACCCATTTTTCACCCTTTTACACCCCTCCTATTGGGATTTACAGGAAACAAAAAAATACGTGTTCCTTTATTTTTAGAGGAGATTCTAACTACCAATTTTTACATCTATAAACTTTAACAGTTTTGAGATATAGATACACTCATTTTAAAAAATCACCCACTTTTCACCCCCCCCCCATTAATTGGATTTTCCAAAAACAAAAAAATTCGTGTTTCTTTATTTTTAAAGGAGATCCCAAACACCAATTTTCAGGTCTGTAATATCTTCAGGTTCTGAAACATAAGTAGACTCATTAAAATCATTCGACACCTTTTTCAACCTTTTTCACCCTTCCTATTGGGATTTTCCGAAAACAAAAGAATACGTGTTTCTTTACTTTTAAAGGAGATTCTAAATACCAATTTTCACATCTATAAGCTTTAAAAGTTTTGAGATATAGATACACTCATTTTTAAATATGACCCCTTTTTCACCCCCCCCTTAATTGGATTTTCCAGAAAAAAATACGTGTTTCTTTATTTTTAAAGGAGATCCCAAACACCAATTTTCAGGTCTGTAATATCTTCAGTTTCTGAAATATAAGTAGCCTCATTAAAGGCATTCAACCCCGTTTTCACCCCTTCTCACCCCTCCTATTGCGATTTTCCTAAAACAAAAAAATACGTGTTTCTTTATGTTTAATGAAGATTCTAAATACCAATTTTTATATCTGAAAACTTTAAAAGTTTGGAGATATAGATTCACTCATTTTAAAAATTCACCCCCTTTTCACCCTCCCATTAATTGGATTTTCCAAAAACAAAAAAATACGTGTTTCTTTATTTTTTAAAGAGATCAAAAGTACCAATTTTCAGGTCTGTAATATCTTCAGTTTCTGAGATATAAGTACTGGTATCCTGATTAAGGGCATTCAACCCATTTTCCCCATTTTCACCCCTTTTCACCCCTCCTATTGGGATTTTCTGAAAACAAAAAAATACGTGTTTCCTTATTTTTAAAGAAGATTCTAAATACCAATTTCTACTTCTGTAAACTTTTAAAGTTTCGAGATATAGACACACTCATTTTAAAATTTTACCCCTCTTTTCACCCCCTTAGCGAAGGAATATCCAAAAATCCTCTCTTAGCGAGCACCTACATCTTAATATGAATATATCCCCAAAATTTTATTTCTTTACGTCCAGTAGTTTTGGCTCTACGATGATGAATCAGTCAGTCAGTCAGTCAGTCAGTCAGTCAGTCAGTCAGTCAGTCAGTCAGGACAAGTTATTTTATATATATAGATCGAGGTCATATATTGGAGTATGTAATTTCTTTAGAAGTTCTGTAGTAAGATTTTTCTACTTATTAGAGCCGTTTAGAGATTTGCTGAAAGCTGACAATAAGTGGAATTGGACAGAATACTATGAGAAGGCATTTTAAGAGCTGAAAAATGGTTTTAGGAAAGCTGTGATTCTGAAATATCCTAGAGGAGATAGGAAGTATGTTATGATGACTGATGCACCACATTGTGGTATTGCCAGAGTTCTATGTCAGGAGGATGATGAGAATTACTTAGGGATTGTTTCGTTAGCTTCGAGACGGCTAAGTGCAGCCAAGAAACGCTATACGATAACTGAATTAGAGTTTTAAGATATTTATATATTCTCTAATTTAGGATGTACGTGTTGGGTACACAATTTGAGATCTGGACCGACCATCACGCGATATATTTTATTTCTACTTGCAAATTGTCATCTAACAGGGTCAGTAGATGGATTTTAGCAATACAGGAGTATGATTTTACAGTGGTACACATTAAGGCCAAGAACAATATGTTAGCCGATTTGCTACCTAGGCCTAGGGTAGAGAAAGTGGAATCTGTCTGCAAACGAATAAGGGTAGAAAATCCCCAGGACGAGAAAATTAGACAGAAGTACATGGATATGATTTCTGAGAAGTTTCGAACAGTAGACAGATTATTAAAATCAATCAAAGGCATTTACATTGACAATTGGGCTTCAGTGAGAATTGATGGTAGAATGAGTTCTTGGTTCAGGGTACTTACAGGGGTTAGACAAGGCTGTAATCTTTCACCTTTGCTGTTCGTAGTATACATGGATCATCTGCTGAAAGGTATAAAATGGCAGGGAGGGATTCAGTTAGGTGGAAAGGTAGTAAGCAGTTTGGCCTATGCTGACGACTTGGTCTTAATGGCAGACTGTGCCGAAAGCCTGCAGTCTAATATCTTGGAACTTGAAAATAGGTGCAATAAGTATGTTATGAAAATTAGCCTCTCGAAGACTAAATAGATGTCAGTAGGTAAGAAATTCAACAGAACTAAATGTCAGATTGGTGATACAAAGCTGGAACAGGTCGATAATTTCAAGTATTTAGGTTGCGTGCTCTCCCAGGATGGTAATATTGTAAGTGAGATTGAATCAAGGTGTGGTAAAGCTAATGCAGTCAGCTCGCAGTTGCGATCAACAGTTTTCTGTAAGAAGGAAGTCAGCTCCCAGACGAAACTATCTTTACATCGGTCTGTTTTCAGACCAACTTTGCTTTACGGGAGCGAAAGCTGGGTGGACTCAGGATATCTTATTCATAAGTTAGAAGTAACAGACGTGAAAGTAGCAAAAATTATTGCTGGTACAAACAGTTTGGAACAACAGCAGGAGGGTACTCGGAATGAGAAAAAAGGGGCTAATTTAGGAACGAACTCGATGGATGAAGCTGTACACATAAACCGGCTTCGGTGGTGGGGTCATGCGAGGCGAATGGCCACAACACTAGTTGCAAATCGAAGATTGTGGCGACGTTTAGTAAATTCCCAGAGGCTTGCAGACTGAACGCTGAAGGGCATAACAGTCTATAATGATAATGTATGTATGTATGTATGTATGTCGACTTCCGAAATAAAAAATGCGCTTAACCCACCCTGGGCCTTCAACATAGCGTGAATATAATATGCAAGTGCCTCTATTCCTTTTAAACAAATTATTTTGATTATTATTGAGTCCAAAATATTAAATCATCAAATAATATTAAAATCAAATTTACTGCCCGAATTAAAGGCTTCCACGTGCCAAATGTTATATTGACATTTACATTACTTTAACATTCAATCATTCTATAAAATCAGGCCCGTGCCTTATTCACAAAGCATTATTTTTAAACACTCATTTAGACATAACCCTTCGATTTATCACTCCGAAGCTTCTAATGATTATTCTATTTAACCTCTACTGGCGAATCGTCACGGCATACGTGATAATTGATATTTACATACAAAACAATCGGACTCCAATCCAGTCCCACAATATTGAAATTCACTGGCAACCCTGTACCTCTGGATAATCTTACGACATGCCTTAACATCTATAAAATTTACGAGAAACTGACCTAAGTCGGACAAATATCTCTGGAGCAATTCTAATATGAATCTCAATTTATCTGTAATTGAAACATGCTCCTATACAATCAATCATGAACACTTCAAGCACTTGAAAAAAAACAAAATCAACCATAATTTTCAACTAAACTAAACTAATCAAGAATATTATGAGTGCTTGATATAATTATTTGCGTATTAATTAATAGACTAAGTGTCTATCTATCTGAATTATACGAGCCCTGAAGCGGTTCTCTTGACGTTCAAGTTACATATTAAAGGCTATGCTCTCCTTCCGTCAACGTTTAGCAAATCTACATAATTTAATAGGTATTTGTCCTCATCTCAGCCTGTAGTCTGCTAGACCTGACGAAAAGCCTCATGGCCCTTCGTGGTTTTAGCTCTGCATTCTGTTAGCTGTCATGTCAGCTTGAAGAAATAATCCAATGCACTTTTGAACTTTACACATTTTTACGTATTAGTATTTTAAAATATAACAATTTTACACTCAGAACTTATTTAAATTAAATAATACACTTCTGGCCTTATGCCTGACTCGCTTAATTTACACATCTTCGTTTCTTTGCGGCACTTAGGAACTGGTGATATTAACGCGATCACCTCAACGGCCCGTCACGCACTTGGTTTACGAACTCGGCACTCCCGTAATATTTGCGTCCTTGTCTTATTAATGCCCGCAAGACTGACCAGGTCTTGTTCCGAATCTGCACGTCTTCGCAAATGTTTATGAATTGCTATAACTTTATCGGTAAGCAATTACTGCTGGTGACTCTTAACTTTATGGAGTCGATTGGTTACACTGCCCTAAAGACGTAGTAACAACGCGAACAAATGTTACAGAGTGTATTGGTTACACTTGGGCCACTCGATCACAATTTTGCAAGCAGTTTACACGTACTGACGTAGTGACTGTTCTAATAACTTTCAAACAGTGTCTCTTATCAGTCACCCGAACTGGTATTTATGTGAGTTTCAGACCTTCTCCGAGTTCACGAGAGGTTACCTTAGAGGGAGCCGTTTCATTTGCCCCATTTGACTTAATGCAGACCTGCTGGTGGCTTGAACTTGGGGCCAACTAATGTGATTAAATGATTCTTGTCTCTATGTTAAATCTCAACTCATTTCGATCGCTGGTAATTAGAGTAATTAATATTTTTGCTTCTGTATATTTCGCGGGCATATTCATGTCATTTTCCGCGTCCCTTGTCTTCAATTAATCAGCGAATAGCGTCACTGATTTCTAAGAATTATGACAGTAAATCTTCATTAATTAATAACTTTTACTATTGGGTCATGCTTCTAAAATTTTCCTGATTACGAAGCTGTATTCCGTTTTCCTTTATAAATTTAATCCGTGAAGTTACTTTTTACATCACTACCTATAATACAATGTTGGCGTGACTGCTTCTCCCCGGCGAATTTTACTATTGATCCATAGCTAAGCGGGAGTTTGAAATCTCATGTTATTCTTTTTAGTACCAACTGCAAGCTTCAAACCAAGGATCGCGTAGGATTTCCGATGACGTCATTTTCAGGAATCTTGCGGGCCGTGTTTTCCTTGTTCTAAATATCGCCTTGCCCTCAGGCTTTGGATTTTCCCTTGACTCGGATATAACCATCTCCTTCTCATTCAAACTTTGCAATAGTTCTGGGAAAATTTTTCTGGCCATTGTGTTTCATAATCTCTAGTGGAGACAGAAGTCTCTGTAGGTTTCACAATACCTTCCGAACTGGCCGGTAGGCCTGCAATATATAATGTTTGATATTCTGCCACAGTGATTATGAAATATATACCTTTAATACATAATTCTAATTGAATGACTCAGCTGACACCCCACCAGGGTACACTGTCAGTGGAGAGATGACGTGGAATGACATTAGTAGACGAATAAGTTTGAGTGGTGTCTTTAAAAGTAGGAAAGATCAGAGTATGAAGATAAAGTTAGAATTCAAGAGGACACATTGGGGCCAATATTCGTTTACTGGAAGGGGGCTTAGGAATTGGAATAACTTACCAAGGGAGATATTCATAAAATGTAAAATTTCTTTGAAATCATTTAAGAAAAGGCTAGGAAAACAACAGATAGGGAATCTGCCACATGGGTGACTGCCCTAAATGCAGATCAGTACAGATTGATTGATTGATTGATTGATTGATTTACTTAACGGCCACACAGTGATGAGTTCAGTTTCATTTACTGGTTTATTTCTTTCCTTTACTTGTTAATTAATTAATTCTTTTTCTTTCTTTATTTGTTTGTTTATGTATACCCTGAGCATCTATAGGTAGAGCCCTGCGCGGTGTACAAAATAATATCCACATTCGCTCCGCATCCGCACTTTCTTCATCCACACCCGCACCGCATCCGTTCCGCAAATATTCGCGGATATTACGAATATTTACCTACAGTATGTTATACCCAAGGTATTGAAACGGATAGATGTGTTAATATAATACGATAGGTCTGACACCTATCACCAGAACCCCCACAGTCACAGGTTTATGAGTGACTAGCAAGGTACCCGTGCTTCGCTACGGTATTATACTGAAATTTATAATTGAATGCTTATTGTTTTAGATATATAATCCGCCGAAATTCGCGATCTGACTCGTTTTCAGCGAGAATCCACCAAAATTCCCGATCTGACTCGTTTTCTATTAGATTACGGCACGTTTCCTCCCATTTTTCAATCTTCCTTTCCAGCAATCGATTTCGTACTTCCCGGGCTAGGCTCAGATATTCTTTCCGGTCAGTTGGGTCCGTAAATCTTTGCCATACCGTATTTTCCTATAATCATTTTTAATCTGGATAAAATCCTTCAGGAGATCCGGCGTGGTGTCATATTGGGTGCCTTGGCGGCACTGAACCCGCGGCCGGACTACATTCTTAGTCATTACCCGTCCAGGAGCCGTTTCCAGCGCGGTCCGCACATTTGACGACGGTCCGGAACATTATTATTATTATTATTATTATTAATATTATTATTATTATTATTATTATTATTATTATTATGTGTTGCTGGGATGAATGATGACAGGGAAACCGGAGTATCCGGAGAAAAACCTGTCCCACCTCCGTTTTGTCCAGCACGAATGTCACATGGAGTGACCGGGATTTGAACCACGGAACCCAGCTGTGAGAGGCCGGCGCGCTGCCGCCTGAGCAACGGAGGATCCTTATAAGTACATTAAGAACACTAAAATCAATTGGTCTCACCTCCTTTTACACCCCACCGCCGTTAGTTTTTACTGCCAACCCCCCCTCCCCAAATTAAAAGAAGGCGTGTTTCTTTATGTTTAAGGGAGATTCCAAACACCAATGTTCACGTCTATTACCTTCAGTTTTGAGATATAAGTATCCCCATAAATATAATTTACTTTTGTCACTTCATTTCAAACTACTCCCCTCCCCCCCAAGTGAAATTTCCCGCTAAAATACTTGTTTCTTTAATAGTAAAGAATCTTCTAAATACCAATTATCACGACTCTAACTTCTTCACTTTTTGATTTATGTGTCCTCATGAAAGGAATTCAACTCCTTTACACTCCCGCCCCCCCCCCAAGATGGTTTCCCCCCAAAACGCGTTTTCCTTTGTTTTTAAAGGAGATCCAAATACGAATTTTCACGTCTGTAACAACTTTAGTTTTTATTAGATGTATATATTCTCATACAATTAAAGTCAATTATTTTTCAATTCTTTCACCCCCTCCCTTCCCCCCTTCATTGGATTTTCCGAGAATACGTATTTCTTTACTTTTAAAGCAGATTGCAAATATCAAATTTCATGTCTGTAACATCTTCATTTTTAAGATATCAGTAGCCTAATTAAAAGAATTCAACATTTTCAGTAACTTTCACCCCCCTCCACCCAAGTGGTATTTCCGAAAATTAAAAATACACGTTTCTTTATGTTTAATAGAGATAAAAATACCATTTTTCACTTCTGTAACGTGTTAAGTTTTTTTAGTTATACTGTAAAAATTCTCATTTTAAAATTTCAACCCTTTTGGGTTCCCCTTAAGTGGAGTTTCCAAAAACAAATCACCTATGTTTCTTTACATTTACAGGAGATTCAAAACACCCACTTTTTACGTCTGTAATATTTCACGTTTCCAAGATATTCTTTCAAAAATTTCACCCCAGTTTGTCACTTCTGTTTTACCGCCATTAATAGGATTTTCCAAATCCTAAAAAAATACGTGTTTCTTTATTTTTAAAGGAGATCACATATACAAATTTTCAGTTCTGTAATATCTTCCGTTTCTGAGATATATGTATCCTCATTAAAGGCATTCAACCCATTTTTCACCCTTTTACACCCCTCCTATTGGGATTTACAGGAAACAAAAAAATACGTGTTCCTTTATTTTTAGAGGAGATTCTAACTACCAATTTTTACATCTATAAACTTTAACAGTTTTGAGATATAGATACACTCATTTTAAAAAATCACCCACTTTTCACCCCCCCCCCCATTAATTGGATTTTCCAAAAACAAAAAAATTCGTGTTTCTTTATTTTTAAAGGAGATCCCAAACACCAATTTTCAGGTCTGTAATATCTTCAGGTTCTGAAACATAAGTAGACTCATTAAAATCATTCGACACATTTTTCAACCTTTTTCACCCTTCCTATTGGGATTTTCCGAAAACAAAAGAATACGTGTTTCTTTACTTTTAAAGGAGATTCTAAATACCAATTTTCACATCTATAAGCTTTAAAAGTTTTGAGATATAGATACACTCATTTTTAAATATGACCCCTTTTTCACCCCCCCCTTAATTGGATTTTCCAGAAAAAAATACGTGTTTATTTATTTTTAAAGGAGATCCCAAACACCAATTTTCAGGTCTGTAATATCTTCAGTTTCTGAAATATAAGTAGCCTCATTAAAGGCATTCAACCCCGTTTTCACCCCTTCTCACCCCTCCTATTGCGATATTCCTAAAACAAAAAAATACGTGTTTCTTTATGTTTAATAAAGATTCTAAATACCAATTTTTATATCTGAAAACTTTAAAAGTTTGGAGATATAGATTCACTCATTTTAAAAATTCACCCCCTTTTCACCCTCCCATTAATTGGATTTTCCAAAAACAAAAAAAAATACGTGTTTCTTTATTTTTTAAAGAGATCAAAAGTACCAATTTTCAGGTCTGTAATATCTTCAGTTTCTGAGATATAAGTACTGGTATCCTGATTAAGGGCATTCAACCCATTTTCCCCATTTTCACCCCTTTTCACCCCTCCTATTGGGATTTTCTGAAAACAAAAAAATACGTGTTTCCTTATTTTTAAAGAAGATTCTAAATACCAATTTCTACTTCTGTAAACTTTTAAAGTTTCGAGATATAGACACACTCATTTTAAAATTTCACCCCTCTTTTCACCCCCTTAGCGAAGGAATATCCAAAAATCCTCTCTTAGCGAGCACCTACATCTTAATATGAATATATCCCCAAAATTTTATTTCTTTACGTCCAGTAGTTTTGGCTCTACGATGATGAATCAGTCAGTCAGTCAGGACAAGTTATTTTATATATATAGACTAGCAAGATACCCGTGCTTCGCTACGGTATTATACTGAAATTTAGAATTGAATGCTTATTTTTTTTACATAATCCGCCGAAATTCGCGATCTGATTTGTTTTCTAATAGTTTTGAGATATAGATACACTCGTTTTAAAAATTCACCCCCTTTTCACCCCGCCCCATTAACTGGATTTTCCAAAAACAAAAAATACGTGTTTCCTTATTTTAAAAGGAGATCCCAAACACCAATTTTCAGGTCTGTAATATCTTCAGTTTCTGAGATATAAGTATCCTCATTAAAGGCATTCAACCCATTTTTCACCCTTTTTCACCCCTCCTATTGGGATTTTCCGAAAACAAAAAAATACGTGTTTCTTTATTTTTAATGAAGATTCGAAATACCAATTTTTACATCTGTAAACTTTCAAAGTTTTGAGATATAGATACGCTCATTTTAAAAATTCACCCCCCTTTTCACCCTCCTATTAATTGGATTTTCCAAAAACAAAAAATACGTGTTTCTTAATTTTTAAAAGAGATCAAACGTACAAATTTTCAGGTCTGTAATATGTTCAGTTTCCGAGATATAAGGACCGGTATCCTGATTAAAGGCATTCAACCCATTTATCACCCTTTTTCACCCCACTTATTGGGATTTTCTGAAAACTACAAAATACGTGTTTCTTAATTTTTAATGAAGATTCTAAATACCAATTTTTACATCTGTAAACTTTCAAAGTTTTGAGATATAGATACAATCATTTTAAAATTTAACCCCCCTTTTCACCCCCTTAGCGATCGAATATCCAAAAATCCTCTCTCAGCGAGCACCTATATCTTAATATGAATGTATCCCCAAAATTTCATTTCATTATGTCCAGTAGTTTGGGCTCGGCGATGATGAATCAGTCAGTCAGTCAGTCAGTCAGTCAGTCAGGACAAGCTATTTTATATATATAGATTTTCTCTTGCGACGACTACCGCCGTGTTGACCTTTGTACGTCTCTTCCACTAACTGCGGGCAAAAGCCAGTTAGGCTTAGGTCAGATTTACGCCTTTATGATCTCAAGGCTTTATACGTATATATCACCATTCTCCCATACCAATGACTAGGGTCGCCTAACTACAAGCAAAAGTAAGAGTATACCTGAGTGAAAATCAATAAACATCATTATTTAGAAATTACCAGAAAAATTATCCGCACTGCCATACAGTTTGTATCCGTCAAGACACCAACTTCGCGGATATCTGCATCGGTGCGGGGCTCCATCTATAGGCCTGTAACGGGTGAGTTCAGTTTCTATAGGCGTAATTATGCTGTTCCTTTGAGACGACTATGTTCGCTCACCAATCGCTGTCGCCTCTTTTCCGTACTCCTATGTCTCAGAACTCCGTTACGAAGTTTTAAATTATACTGCCTGTATATGGTAGCACACCATGGCTAGACAGTTCGAGACGGTTTACCGTCAGAACGTTGGCAGAAGAGGTGGTGGTATATCACTACATCGCGTGCCACAGCCTGGTTTAAATTCCAAGCCTCTCCGCTGTGTTCACATGGAGTGAAGGCATATGACGCTATTGATATTGATTCGTCCGTCGAGTGGGGACGTAAATCCTTGGCACTATTCGACAAGAGTAGACTATGTCCCCGGCACCGGGCTTCAGACTCTTCCTTTCTACAATCTAATATCACGTCATTCATTTCATCTCATAAACTTCTCTGATGAGTTTTACGTCAGGATCGTAACGAAGATTCATCTGACACCATACCCGATCCCGTAGAGCAGGGATGGCGAACCTACGACATGCGTGTCACAAGGTGACATCTGTGGCACGTCGGACAACATACTGTACTAATGTACTTTTCAATGTTCTTAACACGTAATAAGTAATTGGAAAATCCAGCAACATTAGATTAAAGCAAAATATACTGTTACGTGCCAGCCCCGTGGTAGCTCTCCTCGGTACTTCCAGGAAAGGGCTGGTGACTCAGACGACCTGAAATCTCCCAGCCGCTCTGAGGGGTGGGGCCGGCCTTTCTGCGTACTGTTCTCGGCGGCCGGCTTACCTGTGAGTTCCTTGGAGATTTATCGGGTATTTTCTGCCTGTAGTGAAATTTCTGGATCAAATCACGCGAGCAATAAAAAGGCAGGCTAGCCGCGGAGAGTCAGTCAGTGTGGGACTCGCTGTCAATGTTTGGCTCGGAGTCAGTGTTGGATTCGGAGTGACAGTTGGGCTCCGATGTGGAGCCAGTGTGAGACTCGGTGTGTTGGGGTTTGGTGGCTGGCCTGAGAGCGACAGAGGTGTTGGCTGTCGCTAGTGTCCCACCGAGGTCTGAACCAGGAGCTGTTGTTGTGCTGTCGGAGAGACCAGTGAGTGTGTTACTGGAAGCGACAGAACGGTAGGCTGAACTGTGTGTTCGTGTAATTCTGTGGACGGAGAATTGCCTTGAGCCAGCGAGAAAACGCGCTATAGTGAGTGCGAGGATAAATGGACCTTTGTTAATGTTCGCCGTTGTGAGTATCGTCCTCCTGTTGAATACTGTTGAGCTGCTTAGTCGTCCACTGCATGGGACTGTGTAAAGTACATCTGTGGAGCCGAACCAACGAACAGTCGTCGTGTGTTGTATAGCCAGTGGCTCTGTGTTCAAATCCAGCTGTCTACACACAGTGGCTGTAAGAGGTGACTGGACTTTGGGAAAGTGAAAGTAAGGCTTAGCGTCCCAGGTAAAGGAATGGGCTGGACCCTTGCTGCGCCATAAGGTAGAGAGATTTGTAAATAGAGTGGTAATTAGTGCGGCCATTCATAACTGGATCGAATTGTTTGTGTTTAAATATGTGTGTGTGTGTGTATGTGTGTGCATTCATTAGGCCATCCTGAAATAAATTAGAGTAATAAAACAGATGAAGTTTTATTCGTAACAGTACATCTTATTCTTAAATTTACCTGTTTTAATGTAATTTTCAGTGACATTTGCAAAATTAGTCATGAAACAGTTAGTTGAATGGATTTATATATAATGCAACCTCCCTAAATGAAGTCAAATGAGGGATTTCACGATGATTTTAAAAGAAAATACTCGATGGTTCACTGGAAAGTGAAAGGAAATTTGACCGAGCTCGATAGCTGCAGTCGCTTAAGTGCGGCCAGAATCCAGTATTCGGGAGATAGTGGGTTCAAACCCCACTGTCGGCAGCCCTGAAGATGGTCCTAGCCATTTCCTGTCCCATCGTCGCCATAACACCTGTCTGTGTCTGTGCGACGTAAAACAAATAACAAAAACATTCTTTTTTGCTATTGGCTTTACGTCGCACAGACACAGATAGGTCTTATGGCGACGAGGGACAGGAAAGGCCCAGGAATGGGAAGGAAATGACCGTGGCCTTACTTAAGGTACAGCCCCAGCATTTGCCTGGTGTAAAAATGGAAAACCACGGAAAACCATTTTCAGGCTGCCGACAGTGGGGTTCGAACCCACTATTTCCCGGATGCGAGCTCACAGCTACGCGCTTCTAACCGCACGGCCAACTCGCCCGGTGTAAAAAGAAATAAACCAGACCTAAACTGACACGATAGTCCGTAAAGGTTTGCCCTTCCTGATATAGAGAAACGGGATACGGTTTGAGCATATAACCATGAGATAGAAAGCCTTCCGCTGAATTTGATGAATGGCATCTTCAAATGGTGATCTTCGATGCTTCGTTGTAGGGGTTTCTATGGTAGAGATATGATTCCATTGAGACGGAATTACGTATGCTTGGTTCTTTCTCGACAAAATGCTTCTCATTCAATGAGGCAAGATAGTCATTTTCTAGCACATAATCATTCATTGGCATTGAGACTGAAGCAAGTCCTACTCTTTGCCTGGAAGTTTTCGCGTATTGGTTGCCGATAACAGACAATCTCTGATGCTTCTCATTCAGTGAAATGAGGTTGTCATTTTAAGGCAATCTAATGGCAAATCCTGCTTCCTACTATGATGTCTTAGCATTACAGAAACACATATTAGCAAATAACAATAATTCAGTATTCGATATATTTGTATTCTGTGCATTTGAGGGTTGGGTGGTAGACATACTCTCTATTTTCTCGCACTATAATGGCAGATTTGATGAGTGAATTATAATACGGTGATTATTTACCTGGAGATCATGTTAATTATTTTTTTCATGATATTGTCTCCAAAGAAATATATTTTAGGCCATAAATGTTTTTTTACTGAGAAGTGAAAATGATAAAATATGATTTACAGAAAAGTACTGAAGCTAAAACGATACGTTTCGAGAAAGATGAATTGAGAAAAGAGAGAGTAATTCGCAGACCTCTAGGTGTAACATAAGAATGTCAGAAGACGTGGAGTAAATGACACAGTTTAAGTTAATCATACGGCACGACGCAACCAGGGCTCTCCTTTACGCTCTTTCAGCAGTAGGTCAGCTACTGATAATGAACAACAAATCACCGTTCACTAAGAAAGTGATCTTGCTTAGTGCAGACTTCAGACAGTGCTTGGAGAAATTCCTCACTCTTAAACAACATATGTTATCCAGTCAAGTTTTAAATATTCTACTTTATGGTCCAAAATGATTTAACTTCACTGAATAGCTTCAAAACCTCGTAAACGGTGAACTAGGCCAAATGGCACTATTGAGAAAAAAACAGTAATTAAAAAATTCTGTTACATTACCATTCAATAGATTCTGAATAGTTCGATAGATGACCAAATAACGTAGATTATCATTGGCTCCATAATGTTAATGAACTAAATAAAGCTGGTTTATGCATCGGAACGAGATTGAATCTACGGAAGCTAAACAATACCGTTCATATAGAAATTCAGACGAACTCAGCTTCAAGAAAAAGTGTTTTATTCCAAGAATATATTTAGCACCTGTGAATCCAGATACACCATTCGTTCTAATTGGAGACAATTTCCTGTAAATTAGCTTTCTCTGTCATAACGAATAAATAATCAGGACAAATTTTAATGTTGGGATAAATCTCCTCCTTCCAGTGTTTTAAACAGTTGTATGTAGCTGTCTCAAGGGTACGCAGATGCATAGACGAAGTACAACTCCGAGCTACAACTGCACTCAATATGGTTTGTAAGGAAAGTGTAACTTTTATTCATAAGATACATTAATAGCCCATTTAGAATTTCCAATTAATTTATACATTGTAATTTCGACTGTCGAAGATAGGAATTACACTATAATTTTCCACCAATCACGCGTACAAGGATTCGAAGGTTCAAGTACCGATACTGGTACGCGTACTCCAATTTGGTAAACCCTGTGTTATTTGGTTAGTATTAGTATTAATACGAGTTGTATCGAAAAACTGTATGGGTATACTAAAAGTTGTACAAAATTTAATATCCAATACAGTATTTTGCTTTTCATGCCTTCTTTCCGCATGCGGAATAATGACGTAATGACGGAGATATTCATTGTTACAGTTTTCACAAACTTTCATATACATCCGGAAATCTACATAAATAAAATAGTAATGACCGTGTGTCTGTACATCGACTATTTTGGCGAAATTTTTATTCAATTATCGTTTCAGGTGTTATAATGACCATCTGCATATAATTGGCTTTGGCGTCTGTTTGTCTAAGTTCTTATAACTTGAAAACTCCTGGATATATTTCTACTAAACTTCATATTTAGAATCCACCTGTCTTTAGGTAGGTTTGAGAGCCAGTATTGTTTCTAAATCCCTGAAATGAGTGTGGCTTTATACGAAACCGAAAGCGTGATTTTGCACTCCAACAAAATATTCACAACCAAACTGAATGAAAATCTACCTGCTGTCATGTAATTTCAGGATTGGTTACAGGGTTTAACAAACGATTGGTTTCATGAGTGTTCAGCCACAGCGCCACTGCCGGTTTCAGATGAACAACAATATGTAACCGAGAAGTTTGGAGAATTACTCAAAACTTCAGACCAGGAAATGTATCGTTCAATAAACTCTGTGATCATACTCATTCTGTCTCCTCTTTGCTCAGTTTTATCCTAGGCCTACTTCACGTTACTGCCACGTGCTTCTGTAGAAAAATATCAGTTTAACATGCCGTATTAAACGTCTGAGTACAGGTATGTAACTTCGCATAAATTCATGAAGCAATCGTGAAATCAATTACCAATTCCCGTGCGAAGAACGGGTATCTATGCTATTTTTAGATATATCTAAACACTACATACAACAAAAGTGATAAGGTCTACAGTTTGCCATCATTTACACCTCATACATATTACCGGAGGCCTGTGGGCTAACAGAAATACTCGTGAATTTGGATTAAGCCCACCAACGCTAGCGCACTGATCATGGCAGGGAGTAACAGGGGATAGCGGTTATCAGCCCGTATTTTCTAGGGCACCAGGAGAGCTTCTCCTGCTAATCCTATGGTTAGAAGTTACTCAATAGACCGTCACGACAAGTAGTGTGGCTAATTAGTATTTAGTGTCCGCAACGGTTCAAGGGAAGACATCGCAATGCTAGCAAAAATTGAATAACATATGTTCCTTGCTTTTTTTTTTTTTTTTTTTTGCTAGGGGCTTTACGTCGCGCCGACATACATAGGTCTTATGGCGACGACCTTGCTTTTTTATCTTCTTGCTAGGTTTAATACGTTGAAGGTTGTTTGGTACGGAAGGATGGGAAAGGGCTAGGATTGGGAAGGTAACAGCCGTGACCTCAATTTAGGTCGTTTGCTTGGTGTGAAATTAGGAAAGCACGGAAAACCATCTTCAGGGCTGACGACGGTTCATACCTACGCGACCATAAACGCTTGACGAGATCGCTCGGTACGTACACTAGCGGAAAAAATATCCAAACGCCAAGAAGGGGTTGTGTTAGATTAACGAACGTTGGTAGGCGTCTTTATACGTCTAAAAGGTGACGTTGATTCCATTTTCCCGCAATTCGCATTAGCGTGGCGCTAGTAGCGGTCCCTTGACGTTGCACATTAGGTTTGCTTTAAATAAGGGTTGCACTGTGTGAAAGCGTTAGTTACGTTGGGATTGGACGAAGTGACTGTGAGTGGGTCAAGAATGCCTTTACGATGACGAAGGGGCCAGTATCAACAGCTCACTGCGGTTGAACGAGGCCGTATAATAGGGATACGTGAAGGTGGATTTTCCTTCCGCACTATTGCAGAACGACTTGGTAGAAATGTCTCCACTGTGCATGTGTGCTGGCAGCAGTGGTCACGAGCAGGTACGCTCGCAAGAAGACCGGACTCCGGACGTTCCCGAGGCACCAGCGAGAGGGAGGACCGACGTATTCGGCGCATGGCTGTGACGCAGTGGACTGCGTCTGCATCAGCAATTGGAGCGGCAGTTGGCATCACAGTGACGCAACGAACTGTTCGAAATCGGTTACTTGAAGGACAGCTCCGAGCCATATGCCCTGCGGCGTTAATTCCACTAACCACAAACCACCGCCGTCTGCGACTTCAGTGGTGTCAAGCGAGAGCTCATTGGAAGATGGAGTGGAGGTCAGTTGTGTTTTTTCCGATGAAAGACGATTCTGCCTTGGTGCTAGTGATGGCCGTGTGCTGGTTAGAAGTAGGCCAGGTGAGCGCCCAAATTCCATCAACACACTGGCCCTACACCGGGAGTTCTCGTCTGGGGAGCAATTTCCTATGACAGCAGGAACACTCTCGTGGTTATCCCACGCACCCTAACTGCAGATGTGTGCGTCCGTCTGGTGATTCAACCTGTTGTGCTGCCATTCATGACCAGCATTCCCGGGTATATTTTCCAACAGGATAATGAACGCCCCCATGCCGCTGTTGTAACCCAACATGCTCTACAGTGTGTCGATATGTTGCCTTGACAATCGAGCACTTATGAGACACCATTGATGACGACTCCAGCGTCATCCACAACCGGGATTAACCATCCCTGTAGTGACAGACCAAGTGCAACACGCATGGAACTCCATCCCACAAGCTGACATCCGACACCTGTACGACACAATGCATGCACGTTTGCATGCCGGCATTCAATAGGCAGGCCATTACATCGGTTGTTAACGGACCAACATAGCACATTTGCGATGACTTTTCTCGCACCATTTTTTACTTTTAATCATTTAAGTATGCTACCTCGACAACATTTCCGCATTCTACATTCCTTACTTTATGGTGTTTGGATATTTTCCCCCCGCTAGTGTATGTTTGTTGATTGATTAAAACGATAAAATCCTTAATGAAAATGTTGTATGTAATAATAACTATAGAATATGTTTGTATAGTTCAATCAATCAATCAATCAATCAATCAATCAATCAATCAATCAATCAATCAATCAATCAATCAATCAATCAATCAATCAATCAATCAATCAATCAATCAATCAATCAATCAATCAATCAATCAATCAATCAATCAATCAATCAATCAACACTGATCTGCATTTAGGGCAATTGCCGAGGTGGCACTTTCCCTACCTGTTGTTTACCTGGTCTTTTCTTAAATAATTTCAAAGAATTTGAAAACTTATCAGACATCTCCCTTGGTAAATTATCCCAATCCCTAACTCCTCTTCCTATAAACGAATATTAGCCCCAGTGTTTCCTCTTGAATACCAACTTTATACTATTTTAGATGCTAACTCAAAGTATGCACGTTAGGTCGTAGCCTACTCGAGAATAGTCTACCGTTGACTGGAACCCAGTTAGAAAAATCGTTTCAACAAGGCGGTATAATTTGACTGTCTTATTCATTTTTTCAGAACTGGTGTAACGGAAAGGTAACAAGAGTACGAGTTTTTGTCGCGTGCTTAAGGAAGCGTTTAGTCCAGTAAAAGTGAAGTTAAGATTGTCGCTATCTGTTTTAGTGGCCTTGTGTTCGTATTCAAACTCCATAAGGGATAGTCAGTTCTTGTGTACGGCTTCCTCATCGACTGAAACGCATGTTATTAAATGTGTAATCTGTTAATGAGAGATTCAGAGAGAAAAGGTACAAATGAATTTGTTGTATAGAAATAAGTTAATTATAAAGCAATATATCGATAAAACAACTGATTTATGAACCATTGTGAAGGAAGATGTTGCAAACTAGAAAGAAAGGACAGTTTAAACAAACATTTAAGAGGTTGAAGATGTTCTTCCTGAACTGAGAAAGACAAATATGACATATATATTTGCAGTGAAATCGAATTTCAAAAGATTTCCATTTGACAGCATATCGAAATTCATATCTCTATCAACGTGAACTTTACATTATAGTCATTGAATGTACATAAGAACGAACCCAAGATCACTTGTGTGTACTCTCTGCTCTATTCATGTCTCCATCAAGAATACTGAGCCTGTCCTGGGCAGGGCTCGAACCGGATCCTACTGGTCAGAGGACTGACAGGATTTATTTAAAAATCGTGATTTCCCCCTTCGTATTAAACTAGTGAAGGTAGTCAGCTTACTATACGACAGCGGACAGGTAAGATTTTGTCAATAGCATTTTACTGTCAGACGGTTTCATTTTTCCACGGATATACCAGGCTATAGTTACTAAATAATATAATTTGTCTTATAATTCATTTTTTGTTAGGCAGGGCATTTAAGGTGACACTATTTCATATAGGTTTTCGGAGATGGTATTATACGTGATGTTCCATGTCCCCTATACGAGACGCTATATTGATGTACCAGTAACAGCCAACCATTTTCGTATTTTCATTCTATATTTCATTTATTTAAATCATTAGGATATTGCGTGGTATACAGACGAGTGGTGAAAGAGCAGAAAAGTCACATTGTTTGGCATGTATTTGTTATAAATAGTCTTGCTTCTTAGAGGAACAACCAATCAAAATGTGTAATGTTCACTAATGCAAATTTTTCAGGAGAAGCGAAAAAATGAGTGCTTCTAAAGTATTCAATAAAATATAATGCAGTTTTCACAGTTAGTTTCTTGTTGGGATACTGAATTAGATGTCATGTTGCAAGATATCAAAAATTTATTGGGAATGTTAGAAAGTGAATTTACATTTTGATTTATTTTATAGGACATTATATGTTTTGATAAGTTTACTGTATCTGTGTCAGCATTAGTCCACATTTTATTTTAATTCCTCAAAATTAAAACTTACAAAATTAGATTTTCAATCACCTCAAATTTACAGTACCTGCTTAAAACAGGATGAAATGAAAATCTAACTGAAGGAATTCAACAAAGACTCGTTTAGAAAAATAATTTCCTATAGGCAGAATATTGTTGTCAAGAATAGGCTACATTTATTATATGTTATGCTTTTTCTGAAAGGAAAATAAAAAGAAAATTGGTGGACATTATATATTCTGATTCAATATACGATTTGTTTCAGCCGCTCACTTTCAAGATATTATTTCAATGTTACATTATGCAGATACATACAATCTGAATGCGGGAACGTGCAGAGCACGAAAAATACTCCCTTAAAACTGCATACAACTCAATTTTGTCCATAGATGGACAATATACATTTTGATTGGTGATATGCTTGCGAGAGTACAACGCAGAAGTATTACTGAGTCCGGCTGTCGATCCAGAATTTCGATACGCGGAGTCATTCTGCCCCGCGGAAAACAGACACACCGTATTATGTGTATTTAGAGAAGTGGGACACGGCTCAGTCTGTAACAGGGTGTTTTCTATTCCCCACGTATTGATAACGCCAAAATAGCGAAGTTTCTCTTCAAAAGAGTACACAGGAGAGGGGAAAGGGGAGGGGCGTTAAGGCATGTCTCTTAAGAAACCTGCCAACCCTAGCGACCTACAAGCTGTTAAGTGAACAAACTATACGTTATTCCAACTCACGACTGTACAAGACATAAGAAAGTCACGCGAATGTATTTAGTGAAGTTTTTAAGTTGCAGTCGCTCTCGTACTGGTATACGTCTTCCACGATATAATCTATACATATAAAATAAGAGTTTCGTCTGTACATTGCTCAGAAATTTTAAAAAATAACGGTAATTTTCCGTCATTTTTGTCTGTCTGTATGCATCACGAGAAAGAAGGCTGAAGATAATTGAATGAAAATCACGATGTAAAGTCGGGGAATAAGGCACTACAGGGAGGGCAAACCGTTACCCACTAGCGTCTTGTGTGTTACTTTTTACTGTCTAGTGTGCCATCGGTTATTGTCCTTTAAAACTATCATGAAATCGCTCATTTGATTTCATTTAAGTATTACACTGCATTTGACTGAATGTTTCATGACTTTATTTTGCGAACATCACTGAAAATTACTTTCCAAAAACAGGTACATACTTCTGTATTCTTCTTGTTCTTTTTCTACCGCTTTTCACACACCGGTGAGGTCGCACATGTGGATTTGTCCCTGTTTTACGGCCGGATGCCCTTCCTGACACAACCCTATATGGAGGGATGTAATCATTACTGCGTATTTCTGTGGTATTATTGTCTGAAGAGGAAAGTGTTGGGTCAAACACAAACACCCAATCTCCGGGTCAGGAGAATTAATCAAAGGCGATTAAAATCCCCCACCCGGCCGGGAATCGAACCCGGGACCCTCTGAACCGAAGGCCTCAACGCTGGCCATTCAGCCAATGAGTCGGACGACACATACTTCTTTATTAAAGCATAATGTTGCTAGATTTCGGACCTACTTATTACACGTAAAAACATTAAAATATGTTAGTATGTTGTCTGACGTTGCACAGACGTCACGCCATAGGCTCGCATCCCCGATCTAGGCTATAAATAATTTTATTCACGCTGAGTGAAATGGTAATTTAGAACTAAATTTCCGATCATTTATGTCTTATAAATTTTTACCGTACCGGCTATGATAACAGACATATTAATGAATTTCAATTTTTGTTGCCGATTCCATATCAACGCCGAGCCACGAGAAAATGGGTGAACAGGATATAGGCTATAAATCATTTTATTCACGCTGGATGAAATGGTAGTTTAGGGGAAGGTGCCTAAAATTGAAATTTTAAATATTAATGTCATTAAGCTATTTAATACAATCTTATTCACAACGTGTGCATAACTTCATGTAGAAATCTATATACAATGTACAATTCCGTAGCGAAGCACGGGCACACCAGTTGCTGCTGCTGCTGCTGCTGCTGCTAATAATAATAATAATAATAATAATAATAATAATAATAATAATAATAATAATAATAACCAGGCGAGTTGGCCGTGCGGTTAGGGGCGCGCAGCTGTGAGCTCGCATCCGGGAGATAATGGGTTCGAACCCTACTGTCGGCAGCCCTGAAGATGGTTTTCCATCGTTTCCCATTTTCACACCAGGCAATTAAGGCCACAGCCGCTTCCTTCCCACTCCTAGGCCTTTCCTATCCCATCGTCGCCATAAGACCTATTTGTGTCGGTGCGCCGTAAAAACAAATAGCAAATAATAATAATAATAATAATAATAATAATAATAATAATAATAATAATAATAATAATAATAATAGTCTAATAACAATAGCGTGTGGCCTCCGAAAATATCTGCCGCAGGTCATTCGAGTTGACCCCCATGGGCGACTTTCACGTATGTCAGGATTGGGCCAGCCTAGGAAGAAATATAATGCTGGTAGCCCAAAATCCAGTCTTCGAGTCGAAAGGAATAATCAGTGAAGGTTAAAAATCACATTTCCGGCCGGCAATCGATTCCAAGACCCCTTGGACCAAAGACCAGCATACTAACCAGTTAGCCACGGAGGTAGGCTTAATAATAATAATAATAATAATAATAATAATAATAATAATAATAATAATAATAATAATAATAATAATAATAATAATAGTAATAATAATAATAATAATAATAGTCTAATAACAATAGCGTGTGGCCTCCGAAAATATCTGCCGCAGGTCATTCGAGTTGACCCCCATGGGCGACTTTTACGTATGTCAGGATTGGGCCAGCCTAGGAAGAAATATAATGCTGGTAGCCCAAAATCCAGTCTCCGAGTCGAAAGGAATAATCAGTGAAGGTTAAAAATCACATTTCCGGCCGGCAATCGATTCCAAGACCCCTTGGACCAAAGACCAGCATACTAACCAGTTAGCCACGGAGGTAGGCTTAATAATAATAATAATAATAATAATAATAATAATAATAATAATAATAATAATAATAATATTTTTCTTTTCTTTATAGGGCCTCTAAATATTAGTTCCTAATTAGCGTCGACCTGCAAAACGTGTTTCTGCCCCTTTTCTGGCCAGTTTATCTACCTTTTCATTTCCTTCAATACCTGCATGCTCTGGCACCCATATTATTTTGACAATGTTGTACTTTGAGAGCTTCAGGAGAAGTGAGTGGCAATACCAGACAATTCTGGATATTATCCGGACTGGCTCTATTGCCTTAATGGCCGCTTAGCTGTTCGTAAAAAACGAAAATGTTCTTATTCCTATAGTTCATTTTCAGATTTTCTTCAAGACATGTTGTGATAGCTATCATTTCAGCTTGAAAGACTGCAGTGTGTCTGCCCAGGCTCATCTGGATTGATCTCTCATGTCTTCCTCCGTTGATCCCTCCCTCTTTGCCGGGCTGAGTGGCTCAGTTGGTTAAGGCGCTGGCCTTCTGGCCCCAACTTGGCAGGTTCGATCCTGGCTCAGTCCGGTGGTATTTGAAGGTGCTCAAATACGTCAGCCTCGTGTCGGTAGATTTACTGGCACGTAAAAGAACTCCTGCGGGACTAAATTCCGGCACCTCGGCGTCTCCGAAAACCGTAAAAGAGTAGTTAGTGGGACGTAAAGCAAATAGCATTATTATTTATTGATCCCTCCCTCTGTGCCATCCACAGTCTTTGAGCCATCAGTCCACCACACTATATCTTCTTTTTCAGTATTCCATTTGTTGATATCCCTGTCCTTTTTTTATTATCTGGGTCTCAAACGGTTTTTCAGAGTTGTTCTTTGGTATCATATGATCAGAAGGCATGTGTAGAACTTTCTCTGTTATTACTCTGTTAATTTTACAGTGTCCTGAATGTGCCAATCTATATGAACTCATTCAAGCCAGTCCTTTTATGAAATCCATAGTGATGGGAGGTCTAGTAAAGTATTCAAGGCTTCTGTCGGCGTAGTTCTCATAGCCCCAGTTATGGCTATGTATGCCATTCCCTGTAGACTATCCAATCTATTGCCAACTTTTCCTTGACTAATTTTCTGCCAGCAGATGATTGTGGCATAGGCCATCAACGGTCTAATGATCATTGTGTATATCCACATTACCATTGATAATCTTAGGCCCCATGTCTTCCCAACGGCTCTTCTACGTGCATATGGCAAGTTCTTTGCCCGGGTTATATTCCTTTCTATATGTGGATTCCAAGTTAGATTTTTATCTAACACTACACCCAGGTGCAGTGCCTGTTCTTCCATATATACGGTATATTTTTCCCAAAGAGCTTCAGTGATCTCTTTCCCTCTAATTTTCTCCTTGTAAAAGGAACCAGAGTTATCTTGTTCGGGTTGACTGATAGTTGTTCTTCCCGACACCAGTTCTCCACAAGGTTGAGTAATCTTTGTGTGAGGTCCTGGATAACACTCATCACCTTACCTCGTACCGCAATCACTAGGTCATCTGCGTATAATTGTGTATAGAAACCCTGTTCGTTGAGCATAGCTATGATTTTGTTCTCCACGAGGTTCCACAGTAGAGGCGAAAGAACTCCTTGAGCAAAGCCTCGGGTGGCCCTAACCGTCAGCGTTTCTTCCGTCTAACATGGATTTAATCCATTTGACGACGGTTTTACTCACCTTGCTCTTTTCCAATGTTTTGACCATAGAGTCAGAGGTTGTATTGCTGAAGGTTCCTTCTCTATCTAGAAATACCGCCAGTGCAATTTCTTTATATTCTAGGCTTTCCTCTAGTTTACAAAGCAACTGGTGGAGTGCTACTTCAGTGGATCTGCCAGGTCTATACGCAAACTGATTTTCAGTTGAGTTCAGTTGCACCGTTCTTCTGACACATTTATCCAGAGTTTTCTCCATTGCTTTCAGCATGAAGGAGGTTAAACATAATCGCCTGTATGCTTTGGCTTGGGCATAGTTTTCCCTTCCAGGTTTAGGTATGAATTCTGCTTTAGCTTCAGACCATGATTTCGGCACGTGCCCTATAATAATAATAATAATAATAATAATAATAATAATAATAATAATAATAATAATAATAATAATAATAATAATAATAATAATAATAATAATAATAATAATAATAATAATCTTCGGAGCAATTTAGAAATATACACCCACACCGAAAATATATCAAGCGCAATCCGGAAAAGAAGGATAACTTTTTACGCTCACCTCTTCTGACTGCCAGCTGAAATGATCTGTAAACGTTTGTTATCCTACTTGAGAAGTCTCAATACGATTCCTCCTTGGTTGGTGGAGATCTATCAGGATCTTTTAAAGTATGGAATCACAGAAACAGACATTCAGCTCCGGACACCAGTCAAACACAAACTTAGACAAGTTCATCAAGAAGTCCCAACTCGACTGAAGCATGTCCATTCTGATGCATGGAAGATAACACACTCCGAAAGGATGAAAAGAAGACAAACAGTTGAAATATCGCGGTCCTTAGTGGCCCTAACGATGAAGATAATAACAATAATAATAATAATAATAATAATAATAATAATAATAATAATAATACGTTAAGGCGTCAAGTCTATATGGTCCGACACCGTGGTTAGTCGTTTTGAGTCCTGTTGCTGGAAAACAAATTGTTCACCATTAGAATGTTGCCCGGCAGGGTGTGAGAGGTGGTGTGGTGGTATACAATTTTGAATCACAAGATCGGGTGCCACAAGCCTTGATTCAAGTCCAAACTTCTTCGCATTGTTCATATTGAGAGAGGTCATATGACGCTGCTGCTGCTGCTGCTGATGATGATGATGATGATTCGTCTGTCGGATTGGGACGTTAAGCCTTCTGCCGTGGTGCTATTCGAAAGGAGAAGGCTATCAGCCGGCACCGAGCTTCACCCTCTACCTTCTTACTATCATATATCAAATCGGATTGAGACAGAGAGGGCATCCGGTCGTAAAATTCGCTACGAAGATTAATTTCACTTCTTATCGCCCCCGTAGAGAAATGGAACAAGGGCTGGACATACAGTACTTCCCTCTGATTGTCTTGTTTAAAGTTGCACTAACTCAAGACAGTTTTCTTGGTCACGGTGGGATATGCAAGGATGTGCAAGGGATGTATGCCGGCCGTGGGGTTATCATCACAGGAATGCAAGCTTGCAGTTGTACGCTTAGCCAGTTCTACAGATCTTACAATTTTCTGGATCACTTCAATATCTCGTACATTTTACTATATTCTGCTACGATCACTGAACACATGTTGTGACTTAATAACTCTGCAAATACATACTATAGTCATGTTATCATAAGCCTATATTATTATTATTATTATTATTATTATTATTATTATTATTATTATTATTATTATTCTGCGCGAGTGAGTCACTTAGGACCACGCGGAATCAATATTTGTACGTCGTGTTGTTTACTCCTCGTCTTCCTCAAATCCCCTTGTTTGAACAATTTTCCTGACTATATTTCTATCTTTCAGATTTGGTAATCTTAATTCAGGGAGGTTTTTCTCTTCTTGCTTATACCATTTTGATATAGTACGTTTGATTTGCAAAAATTAGTATATTGGATAAGTAAATCTGTTGTTATTCATTCTTTCCAAATGGCTTAAAAATTGAATTCGTCGCAGTGTCATTGTACCATTAAGTTTAGATATTTTGAAACATATTTCCTAGTTGGGTCAGGGGCTGCCTGGCCGAGGCCGTAAAGGCGTGCTCGGTTCGCCCGGAAGGACGTGGGTTCGAATCCCCGTCAGGAAGTCGTAAAATTTAAGAAACGAGATTTCCACTTCCGGAGGTACACATGGCCTTGAGGTTCACTAAGCCTACACCAGAAATGAGTACCAGGTTAATTGCTGGGGGTAAAGGCGGCCGGGCGTAGAGCTAACCACCCTACCCCATCAAGTGCCGAGGTTACGGATAGTGGAAGCCTTTACCTTCCACCCCTCCAATTTTGCTTTGCTAGTTGGGTTTGGGATGTAAATTGAGCGTTTCTGAAGCATGAAGAGCTTTAGGTTTGATCACTTAAGTAATCACGAATTTTACATTCTTTGTGTGTTGAAAAGCAATTTCAATTTTCTGAATTCTTGAAGCGACTGATTGTTTTTCATTGCTATTTTCGGTGATCCATTCACCTAAATACTTAAATTCCTTTACTCTTGCAATTTTATATATGCTAGTTGCTTTACGTCGCACCGACACAGATAGGGCTTATGGCGACGACGGGACAGGAAAGGCCTAGGAATGAGAAGGAAGCGGCCGTGGCCTTAATTAAGGTACAGCCCCAGCATTTTGCCTGGTGTGAAAATGGGAAACCACAGAAAACCATCTTCAGGGCCGCCGACAGTGGGGTTCGAACCCGCTATCTCCCGGATGCAAGCTCACGGCTGCGCGCTCCTAACCGCACGGCCAACTCGCCCGGTTCTTGCAATTTTATTCGTATCATTGGTAAGTTCAGGTGAAGCAGTTTTGCTATTTGTCATAAATTTATTTTTTTCTTGTGAGACTTTAAGCCCTATTTTTGCTGCTTGTTCTTCCAGAATAGCAATCTGTTTCTGTTTATCAGAGATGTCTTTGGCAATTCGTGCCATATCATCAGCAAACGCTAGACAATCTATATCAATACCCTTATTATTATTCTCACAACGTTATGATGCCCAACTAATGAGCGCGATTAAAGTTATTTAAGCAGATTAATTTGCTTTCTTCTCTTCCCAGAACCTCTTCATCTTCTCGCTGTGATTTGTGTTCAGTTCTTCCGTCCACGCAGTTGCGGTTCTCATCTTGGTTTTTTCAGCAAAATGATGTTTGTTTGTTAACGATCTAAAACTAGGCTTCTCCCTTATAATTTCACCTATTTATGCACATTTCCTGAAGATCATTTTCAATTTCATTTATCCAATTATCCCTGAGTTTTAGTGAGGTCCGGATGTTGGCATTCCTGATGTCTTCCAGGTTCACAAAGTGTGAGCCAAGATATCGATGTCTAGTGCTTACAAGAGCCTCGCACTGACACAGTACATGCGCGGAGATCTCTTCCTCCCTACCGCATCTTCTACACATCGGATCTTCACTGATTTTCATGATGTGTAGGTGTCTCTGTAAGGTGTTGTGTCCTGTCAACAGTCCAACTACCATTCGTATTCTGGTCTTATTCAAGTTTATTAGGACCTTTTTATATCTTTGGCTGGGCCCTTCGATAACTTCGCGTGCCTTGCCGTAGTGAACCTCTTCCAAATGTCTAAGTGGGACTGGTTTGTCCACTGAGATATAACCAGTTTCACACTTTGGAGTGATACTCCCAGGAAAAGCTTTGGTTCTATAAAAGGACCTTTTGAGCCTTGTTTCGCTAGTTTATCAGCTTCTTCATTTCCACTGATGCCTGTGTGCCCGGCAACCCATAACAGGGTAACTGAGCTAAGTTCACACAGCTCACCTAACGTCCTTTGGCACTCTCATACCATTTTGGATGCTGTTCTAGCTGCACATAGAGCTTTTAACGGTGCCTGGCTGTCGCTGCAAATGGTGATGCATCTTCTACGCGCAAGCATGTTCCATACATGTACAGCACAGGCCAGAATTGCATATACTTCGGCCTGGAAAACAGTAGCGTATTTACCCATGGGAAGGGAGAGCCTTGTCTTAGGCCTCCAGATCCCGGCGCCCGTGCCCGTCTCCGTCCGCGAGCCATTTGAGTACCATGTACAGCTCACGTACTTAAGACGGTCCCCAGCATCCGTGACCCACTCCTCCCTCCTCCTCATTGTCGTGGGTCAGATCTGATGAAGCCTTGTAAAAATAGAGGCATAGTTAAATATATTTTTAGTAAGTCTTTCTTTGTCCATGCTCTGAATATGGCAATAAAATTTCAATCGTCTTTCTTTAATAGAGTCTGATATTTTCTCAGAATGCTAGCATAATTCAGGATGCGTCCTTTTCATCCACACTCTATGTATGCATACTGGGCCAAAGATTTTCTTAAGGATTTTATTTTCGAAATTTTTACTTAGAGATCTGCCTCCAATAATCGATGTTTCTATGCATAATTCCAGTGATATAGTGTTTTAATTTAGCGTTCCGAGGTATTGACCTTTTGTTGTACCTGTTCCATGTGATTCTATAGGCTTTTTGTAATTCAGACATTCTCTCTCTGTTCGCTTCACGATTTAATCCGAATGGTTGGATTATTTCTCCTAATTATTTACCCGAGGGATTTTGGCAGACTGAGTCACCGGAGGTTGTTTGCCTAGGTACCGTGTTTCCTCGTATGAGATCTCGAGTCCATATTATTGTTATTCTTTGTTCGTATCGGCCTACTAAGGACCACGTTATTTCAGAGGTCTTCTCTGGACTTTGATATTTGCCCAGTGCTCCTTTATTCGTTGCCAGTGTTGCTCTCTTCTTTACTCCGTCCTCAACTTTCCCGTCTTCAATTCTGACTTTTTTTTTGAAAACCATGATGGTCTTTTAGTTTCCTCCTCTTTTAGTTTCCTCCTGAGTGGGCTGCGTTCTTGTATATCTTTATATGTTATCCCAATCTCCTGTAGGTCCCTTTTCACCTCCTTGAACCAAGTTGGCTGGGTCTTCTCATCTTTAAAGTAAGGTAAAGATACGGTTCGATAATGGTCTTGGTCTCATTCTTAGCACGTGGCCGTACAATGCAATTTTCCTTCTCCGGATGACATCAGAGACCTTCTAGACATGATATACAGCTCATGGTTATGCCGACGTCTATACTCATCTTTGTCTTTAATTGGGCCAAGTATTTTCCTTAAGATATTTCTTCAATTTCAAAATTTTCTATCAGGCCTTTCTTGTTCATAGCTAAGGCATTTCGGTGCATACAAAACCTCTTTAGAGTGCAATAATGTCCACATTATTATTATTATTATTATTATTATTATTATTATTATTATTATTAGTCCAGCTCCCTGGATAAAAAGTTAGAGTGCTGGCCTCTGGTCCAGAGGGTCCCGGGTTCGATTTATGGCTGGGTCGGGGATTTTAATCGCGCCTGATTAATTCTCCTGGGCGGGGGTCTGGGTGTTTGTGTTTGTACCAACACTTTCCCCTTCATATTCAGACAGTACACTACGCTACCAACCACCACAGAAACACGCAATAGTAATTACACCCCTCCATACAGGGTTGTCGTCAGGAAGGGCATCCGCTCATAAAATAGGGCCAAATCCACATGTGTGGCACAGTCCGCACCCGTGACATCACAGATGTGGGAAAAGCGGTGGATGATTATTATTATTATTATTATTATTATTATTATTATTATTATTATTATTATTATTATTATTATTATTATTATTATTATTATTATTATTATTATTATTATTATTATATACATCATCATCAGCGTTCAGTTTGCAAACCTCTGTGTAATTACTAAACGAAGCCACAATACTCTATTTGCAACTAGTGTTGTGGCCTCATTTAGTTTTACACCTCTTCTCTTTAGATCGTTAGAAACTGAGTATAACCATCGTCGTCTTGGCCTCCCCCTACTTCTCTTACCCTCCATAACAGAGTCCATTATTCTCCTAGTTAACCTATCTTCCTCAATCCATCTCACATGACCTCACCACTGAAGCCGGATTATGCGTAGAGCTTCATCCATCGAGTTCATTCCTAAATTAGCCTTTATCTCCTAGTTCCGAATATCCTCCTGCCATTGTTCCCGCCTGTTTGTACCAGCAATCATCCTCACTATTTTCACGTCTGTTACTTCTAACTTATGAATAAGATATCCTGCGTCCACCCAGCTTTCGCTCCCGTAAAGCAAAGTTGGTCTGAAAACAGGCCGATCTAAAGTTAGTTTCGTCCGCGAGCTGACTTCTTTCTTACAGAAAACTGTTGATCGCATCTGCGAGCTCACTGCATTAGCTTTACTACAACTTGATTCAATCTCACTTACTATATTGCCATCCTGGGAGAACAAACAACCTAAATACTTAAAATTATCTACCTATTCCAGCTTTGTATCACCAATCTGACATTTAGTTCTGTTGAATTTCTTGCCTACTGACATCAATTTAGTCTTTAAAAGGCTTATTTTCATACCATACTCATTGCACCTATTTTCAAGTTCCAAGATATTAGACTGCAGGCTTTTGGCACAATCTGCCATTAAGTCCAAGTTGTCGGCATAGAGCAGACTGCTTACGACATGTCCATCTAACTGAATCCCTCCCTGCCACTTTATACCTTTCAGCAGATGATCCATGTAAACTACGAACAGCAAAGGTGAAAGATTGCAGCCTTGCCTAACTCCTGTAAGTACCCTGAACCAAGAACTCATTCTACGATCAATTCTCACTGCAGCCCAATTGCCAACATAAATGCCTGTGATTGATTTTAATAATCTACCCTTAATTCCATAGTCCCCCAGTATGGCGAACATCTTTTCCCTCGGTACACTGTCATATATTTTCTCTAGATCTACGAAACATAAACACAACTGTCTATTCCTCTCGTTAACATTTTTCAATTACCTGGCGCATACTGAAAATATGATCCTGACAGCCGTTCTGTGGTCTGAAATCACACTGGTTTTCATGCAACTTTCTCTCAATCACCGAATGCACCCTCCCTTCCAAGAGGCCAGTGATGTTTTGCCTGGTATACTGATTAATGAGATACCTCGATAGTTTTTGCAATCCTTCCTGTTCACTTGCTTATAGATAAGTGTCCAATCTGAAGGTATCTTACCAACACTCCATGATAATTTTAGTACTCTATGAAGCCATTTCATCCCTGCCTTCCCAGTACACAGTACTTCACCATTTCAAGTCTAATTTCATCTAATCCTGCTGCTTTATGATAATTGAGTTTATTTACCATCCTTTCCACTTCCTCAAGACTCATTTCACCAACATCATTTTCCTACCCGCCATGAGATCCGTTGTTCGCTACACCACCATGAAGATTTCCTTTTACGTTGAGAAGATTTTCAAAATATTCCCTCCACCTGTCCAGTGATTCCCTGGGATCTATGATGTTTTCACCTGAATTACCCAAAACACTTTTCATTTCCTTCTTCCCTCCCTTCGTAAGATTATTTATTACTGACCGTAAAGGTTTCCCTGCTGCTTAACCTAGCCTTTCCAGGTTATTACCACACACTTCCCAAGACTTCTTTTTGGATTCTACAAGTATTTGTTTCGCTCTGTTTCTTTCATCTACGTACAATTCTCTGTCTGCATCATCGGCCCTTGTTTGGAGCCATTTCTCATAAGCCTTCATTTTACGTTTACAAGCTGCTCTCACTTCATCATTGTACCAAGATGTTCGCTTTTTCCCATCTTTACACACAGTCGTTCCTTTGCTGTTTCTACTACAGCATCCCTGTATGCCACCCATTCTCTTTCTATATCCTGAACCTGCTTACTGTCCACTGTTTGAAACTTCTCTCACTAATCATATCCATGTACTTTTCTGTCTAATTTCTTCGTCCTGGAGATTTTCTACCTTTATTCGTTTGCAGACAGGCATCATTTTCTCTACCCTAGGCCTAAAGATGCTTAGTTCACTACAGACCAGATAGTGGGCTGTATAATCGAAAAATCCCAGAAAAATCCGTACATTCCTAACGGACTTCCTGAATTAGAAGTCGGTTAGGACATAGTCTGTTATGGATGTGGTACCCCTATAGTCCCATGTGTAGCGGTGAATAGCCTTATGCTTGAAGAATGTATTCGTAACAGCTAAATCCATACCAGCACAAAAGTCCAGCAAACGCTTCCCATTCCCATTAGCTTCCTTATCTTACCCACATTTACCAATCACCATTTCGTATCCTTCAGTTCTATTTCCAGCTCTTGTATTGAAATCGCCCATTAGCACTATCCTATCCTTGCTGTTGACCCTGACTACGATGTCACCTAATACTTCATAAAACCTGTCAACTTCATCCTCATCTGCACACTCACATGGTGAATATACTGAGACAATTCTCGTCCTAATTCTTCCAACTGCCAAATCTACCCACATCATTCGCTCATTTACTTGCCTAACAGAAACTACGTTGCGTGCAATAGTACTCCTGATACACAGCCCTACCCCATACTCTGCCCTCCCCTTTCTAACACCCGTCGAGTACACTTTGTAATCTCCTATCCCTTCCTCATTATCTCCCCTTACCCGAATATCAGTTATTCCTAGCACATCCAGATGCATCCTTTTTGTTGACTCAGCGAGTTCTACTTACTTTCTTCCGTAAGCCCTATTAATATCGATAGCTCCCCATCGAATTCCATTTCGTTCGCCAAGTTGTTTCCAAGGAGTCCCTCACCTGTCAAATGGGAGTGAGACACCGCTATTCCCATAGGTTCGAGGCTTGCTTAAAATGTTCTGAGCTTGGTAAATTAATGAAGCAGAATGCTATCTTACTTACACATATTCAAAGTGAGGACTTCTCCTCTAACGGGTTATGGACCACCGGTGGATTGTATAGTCCTATCCGCCTGAGCACAAAGTGAGCCATGACTCAGAATATGTCCGAGATGCCCACTCCATTTCCGTAGCAGCTGGTATCCGAACTTTCAGGACCATTTACTAGGCCACTCAGCCGTTGCCCATGGTTCACGAACTAGGACGTGACTACAATAATCCACACCATTAATAATAATAATAATAATAATAATAATAATAATAATAATAATAATAATAATAATAATATTTCATAACACCTAAGTCTGTACGAGAATGACTTCTACCTAAAACTACATTAAATGTATTTGTGTAACTGAAACATACTACAAGAGGAATAGACATTTATGTTTGTGTTTCGTAGATTTAGAAACAGAGGACAAGGGAAAAAATGTTAGCTGTACTGGGCGATTATGGGGCTATTGGTAGGTTATATTGACAATCGTTCAGCAATGTGAATTGCTGGTAAAATGAGTTTTTAGTTCAAACTAGTTCCATGGGTTAGAAAAGACAGTACATAGTGTATTTTTGGCGTAGTAAAACGTATGTGGCAAAAGAGAATAGGTAAGCACTAATTCACCTTGTGAAGGGTAAGAGATATTATTGTAGAAGGCTTTCTCGTGAAAAGTCCATATGTTCTTCTGAAGACGCGGGGCCAAGTTCTCTGCGAAGCGTAAAGTTCTTGACGCGGCATTAGCCCATGTCTACAAGATACATGTTGTCCTAGACAATATAACACTGCCAACATTTAGTACAGAAATAAATCAATAAATTTATAAACCTTCAGTTTAGATATTAGGCTTAATTATAACGTGTAGTAGCAGATAAACTAATTTGTAATAAGAAAACCCATGCATGTATGAAGAAAAACTATTTGGATTTTAATAAATAATCAGGCCTATACATTCCCCAGTTTCAGATGATCTGGAACTAGGGGATTCTTTTCTGTTTTATTCCATTCTAGACAAGGCTGTAATCTTTCATCTTTCTTTTGTTCATAGTTTACATTAATTATTTACGAAAAAAATATGAGAGGAATGGATTCAGTTAGGTGGAAGTGTAGTATGCGGACGACTTGGTCCTGAAATTGGAACTAGAAATGAGATGCAGCAAGTGTGGTATTTACAAGATTAAAGTGATGTCCGTAGTGATGTCAGGTCGGGAATGCAAATCTGGAACAGGCAGTACTCCGGATGTGTATTCTCTCAGAATGGTGGTATGGTAAGTGAAGTTGAACCAAGGTACAGTGAGCTCGCATTTCTGTACGGGAGTGGAGGCTCAGTGTACCTTATATATAAGTTAGAAGTAACAGACATGAAAGTAGTAAGAATGCTAGCAGCAATAGCAAGGGGGTACCTTGAATGACAAAATAGTGAGAACAAGAGACTATCGTTAGACTTCACTTTCAATGATTTAGTGATACGAGATATCGAGGCCACAGAACTACCTGGAATCGCAGAGATTTGTAGGATGTGAGTACCATCTCCTTATACAGTCACCTTTTAAGAGCTTATATGAACTGCATGTTATCATGCACCAGTCGGTCCCGCGTTACCCACCAGACCAGACAATATAACTCGTTTTCTTGTGCGTGTATTTTGGTTTCCGTGCTGTATTCTTACGCGTGCTACCCGCCGTGGAACGACTGAAAAAGACCACGATGTTACGTAGTTTAGCTTTCTCTATTTTAGAGTGAACTTGTATGTTGCAGACTATATACAATAATCTATATATATAAAAGCAAGTCGGTCTGGAGCGATGTATATATAAATATTTAAAAATGAAAAAAGACGTGAATTAATGAGGCACTTCCAGAAATCTCAGAAATTTCAAACTTGGTACGGGAGAAGCTGATGACCCCAGGATCCCTAGAAATATCGAAAATTCTCAAAATTCCCTGAAGGGGGCACGCTGGGGGGCCTCAAATTTTGGGCTCAGCATAAGAACGCAGTCGTATAATTTATCCAAAACGACAACCTATAGGTTTCGTGGGCTTAAAAATTTTCGGGAATTTCCTAATTTTTTTCCCCGTCCCCCCAAATCAAGATGGCGGCACAACCTGCCAGACGACGTAGAAAATTGAAATTTGGTGAAATTATAGCTTTTGGTCCCTAACCGACAGAAAAAATCCAAGCTGTTCATATTTTTCACTTTTTACCCCCAAAGATATAGAAATATGGACGCAAATTAATGACTGTGTAGACATTCCTTTTGAGCTATTTGTTGGCTAAACGGTAAGTCTTATCTCAAAACGGATGGCACAATCTCGCTTCAATTCGGAGTGATCTACAACTTTGGTCCTATGACATTTTGTCGTATCTCTCTCCCTTTTACCTTAGATTTGGCCGTATTTCTGGATTGTTCGTATATTTGAAGATTTTTACAAGTATATTTCATTGTTTGACACACTTATAAGAATGATAGGATCATCAAGTTGGGTGCACACATTGGCACGATCAAGGGCCATATGTGGACCAAATTTCATGATTCTAGCTTATACATAAGTAGGCAAAAAGTAATGTAAAACGTTAAAAATATACTCAAATTTCACCCTATTCAAATTTCAACTCAATTTACTCCCTAAGTATGGGAGATACGAGGAAATAGTTCAGAAGCAAACATGTAGAGCAATAAATGAGACGTCTGATGGCGAAAACCATTTGTTAATATCATGCATCGTTCAGGAGTTATGAATCTCGAAGTGGAAGTCTGCACTTTTCAACGTGTTCATGCTTATCCGTCATCTGTACTAATATTATAAAGAGTAAACATTTGTTTGTTTGTAACGAATAGACTCAAAAACTACTGAACCGATTTCAGAAATGTCTTCACCTATATAAAACTACATTGCGAATGAGTAACGTGGGCTGTATTTAATTTTCAAAACAATTCGGTGGGAGGGGGGGTACGGGGCGGGAGATATAAAAATAATAGGCTAATATAGGCAAAATATCGAATTTGTCGTATAAGGACGAGACAAAGCTCAATTTAATCCTTTTGACGCAAAGAACAAAACTCGGTAAGCCCTACGGGCCGGAAAACCATGTTTTAAGGCCCTAAAACCAACCGTTACGGAGATATTGGCACCACTCTACCGCTGCTAAAGGAATCGGGTAAAGTAATGAACTGCCGTAACCATGGCAACGTCTGCTTCAGGATTCTACAGCAGCGAAATTATCTACAATGAATCACAAAATCTTACCATGTTACAGGCATGAAAATTGATATTTGGAATCCTCTTTAAATATAAAAGAACACAAATATTCGTTTTCGGAAAATCCACTTAAGGGGGCGGGGGGGGGGGGTGTGAAAGAAAGCGAGGAAGGAGTTGAATTATTTGTATGAGGATACATATATCTCAAAAAAGAAGTTGTTACAGACTTTAAAATTTATACTTGGAATCTCCTTTAAAAATGAACACACTCTTTTTGGAAAACCCACTTAAGGGGGTGAAAAGAATAAAAAAGCGGGTGAATTTTTTAAAAATGTGTATCTTCTTCTTCTATCGCTTTACCCACACCTGTGAGGTTGCGGGTGCGAACTATGTCGCACATGTGGATTAAACCCTGTTTTACGGCTGGATGCCCTTCCTGACGGCAACCGTATGTGTAGGGATGTAATTTATACTTCTATACTAATATTATAAAGAGGAAAAATTTGTATATTTGTTTGTAACGGATAGACTCAAACACTACTGAACCGATTTTAAAAATTACTTCACCTGTAGAAAGTTACATTGCCAGCGAGTAATATGGGCTGTATTTTATTTTCAAAACAATCTGAAGGGGGAGGGCGACGAGGGGAGGTATAAAATATTAAAATAATAGGCTAATATAGACGAAATCGAATTTGTCGTACAAGGACGAGACAAAGCTCATTTTAAGCCCCTTGACGCAAAGAACAAAACGTGGTAAACCCTTCGGGTTCGAAAACCATGTCTGAAGGCCCTAAAACCAACCGTTATGGAGATATTGGAACCACACTACCCCTGCTCTAGGAATCGGATAAAGAAACGAACGGCCGTAACCATGGCAACGTCAGCTCCAGGATTCTACAGCAGCGAGATTATGCATGTACGTTTGGGCATAGCTGTCAACCAAAATTGATACACATATGACTTACTATCTGGAAAAAATAAACTGTTGTGTAAGACCTTCATAGCATTCCTTTGGGCGGGATGGAAAGGGAGTGAAGTATAAAAACAATAGCCTCGGAGATCTCCGTAGTACAGCGACCAGCGGTTGCCGACGGGCCTCCGTTTTTAAGTACTGGCTTAGGTTTCAACATTTTGCGGAGTCTGTTACCTTGAGTTTAAACTATTTTCTATCAAATCATGGAGTAGTAGGATCACTGATGTTATTAGTGCCGATATTTTGGTCCACTTTTACCATCATTGTAACCATGAAACCTATATACTGTACACAATTGTCAAGATGGTGCGCTCATGACTTGAAAAAGTTTCTCAACATTTATACTCAGATTCATTATATGATGAGCGACGTGAGTGACAAGCCCTGAGAATTATAATTCTCGATAATTATAGTAGTTTCTTTTATGCATCGCGTATTTCCTTTTATCATCTATATATATATAAAATAAGAGTTTTGTCTGTACATTGCTCAGAATTTGAAAAGAATGCTGTTTCTGCATTGGTCATGTCCACAGTAACCAGGAAATGCACTTCATAAAAATTGGTATTCAAAGTCTAGGAATACGTGGCTACAGTCTAGCCTATGCATAATTTTATTCACGCTGAGTGAAATGGTAGTTTAGGGGAAGGCCTAAAATTTTATTTTTAAATATTTACATTATTAGTGGTCCTGTTTATTGAAAAATGGTATGCAAAGTCGGAGAATGAGCCACTACAATTTAAGCTATAAGTAATTTTATTTACGCTGAGTGAAATGGTAGATTAGATAAGAGTTTTGTCTGTACATTGCTCAGAATTTGAAAAGAATGGTATTTCTGCATCGGTCATCTCCACAGTAACCAGGAAATGCACTTTTTTACATTTCCGTAATTTCTGTCTGTCTGTCTGTCTATCTGTCTGTATGTATGTATGTACACGCATCACTAGAAAACGGCCAAAGAGAATTTAATGAAAATCGGTATACGAAGTCGGGGAATAAGTCGCTACAATCTAGGTCATAAATAATTTTATTCGCGCTGATAGAAATGGTAGTTTAAGTGAAGGCCTAAAATATAATTTTAAAATATTTATGTTTTTAGTAGTCCTATCTTCATAAAAATTGGTATTCAAAGTCTAGGAATACGTGGCTACAATCTAGCCTATGCATAATTTTATTCACGCTGAGTGAAATGGTAGTTTAGGGGAAGGCCTAAAATTTTATTTTTAAATATTTACATTATTAGTGGTCCTGTTTATTGAAAAATGGTATGCAAAGTCGGAGAATGAGCCACTACAATTTAAGCTATAAGTAATTTTATTTACGCTGAGCAAAATGAGTTTAGGGAAAGGCCTAAATGTAATTCTCAAATATTTATATTATTAGTTGTCGTATCGATAAATACTACATAACCAAAGTTATAGAGAGTTAAATGTCCAACCATTTATGTCTTATACATTTTTACCGTACCGGCTATGATAACACAGATATTCACAAATTTGTATTTTTGTTGCCAAGTCCATATCAATGCCGAGCCACGAGAAAATGGGTTAACAGAATTTAATGAAAATCGGCATATAGAGTAGGGGAATAAGAAACTACAGTCTAAGCTATAAACAATTTTATTCATTCTGGATGAAATTGTAGTTTAGGTTAAGGCGCCTAAACTGTCATATTTAAATACCAATGTTACTGGTCCTATCTAAAAGTACTATATAATAAAGTTATAGAGAATACTATTTCCGATCATTTATCTTTTATTCAGTTTTATCGTACCGACTATGATAAGAGTGGTACTTGAGAGTGGGAATAAAACGAAATGTGAAGGCCTATAATATCGAAAGCGCATAAGATTGATCAACAATAACATTACATTGACAATAACCATTGTTTATTGTGATGTACTTTGTCTCTTATGCTGCCTCTCAACTCCGATAGATGGGATTACTGCTGCGTAAAGAGTATAACAGCCTGACTGAATATTGGCGGGAAATAGCCGGGGAGTTAGAAAACTTTCTTCTTTAGCATGCCATTCCTCTGGTTCATACATTTTCTGATACAGCTGGTACATAACACACTGGATCATCATAGTATTTCAGCTATTCGATCCCTACTCTGACGCGCTGTTTTGAATGAGCAGTGTGCATACTTAAGGCAGAGCCTCACTTAGTGGTAGTAGTAGTAGTAGTAGAATGGCCTGGTCTAGAATAACAATTTAGGCTTTTTCCAAATTATAGCACCACAATATTCACTAAATAACTCAAAATTCAACTCTGAAAAGAGCCGTTTCTTAAAAAAAGCTTGTTTCTCTTCACTGTTATTAAATTCTACATTCAATTTATTTCAAACTAGCAGTGAAGAGGGGGTTTCTCTTCTGGCTTGGAGGAAAAATTTGCCTTCAAGTCAGATTTTACGCCGCCTAGTGAATTGATATTTTCCGACTCATCGGGCACTCCTAGGAAACAGAATAGTAATTGGGCATAGTTTTTGCCCTGGGAGTTTCCACTATTCGACCCTCTCCCCGCCGAAGAAAGCCGAAGAGTATTCACGGATCACGGCTGTCTGCGGTTTGGTCATTCCAGGTCTGGAACTTTGGACTGTTAGATAGGCAGCGTAGTCCTGTTTGTTAAAAGTGAGAAAATGTGTGGTGTTTAATTTGAACGAGTATTTCGTAATATGAAAGCATTGCTTTTAATCGCGCCATTCCTATTGACGTCATTGTATGTTCATTTCAGTAGGGAAAACCACTAAGACAGTCTTTCTGAGGATGAAAAAAGGCATTATCATGAAAACATCCCAACCTGATTGTGACTGATGGTATGAAATTGGGTCTACCATCACAGTGAAAATTCCCTCAGTCTTCATATGAGAAAAGATGTTTGCTGACCTCCCGTCGCGTTTCTAGGGTAACGTTAAGAGCTATACAATTTCATACAATCTTGCTCACAACGTGTACACTACCTAACCTAAAATTCTGTATACAATGTAGAATTCCGTAGCGAAGCACGGGTACATCAGCTAGTCTATATATATAAAATAAGAGTTTTGTCTGTACATTGCTCAGAATTTGAAAAGAATGGTATTTCTGTATCGATCATGTCCACAGTAACAAGAAAGTGCAGTTTCTACTTTTCCGTAACTTCTGTCTGTCTGTCTGTCTGTCTGTCTGTCTGTACACGCATCACGAGAAAACGGCTGAAGAGGATTTAATAAAAATCGGTATGTAAAGTAGGGGGGTGAGCCGTTACAATCTAGGCTATAAATAATTTTATTCACGCTGAGTGAAATGGTAGTTTAGGGGAAGGCCGAAAATTATTTCTCAAATATTTATATTATTAGTAATCATATCGTATAGAATTTAATTTCATTTCTGATCATTTACGTCTTATGCCTTTTTACCGTACCGGGTATGATGACACAGATATTCATGAATCTGAATTTTTGTTGCTAAGTCCATATCAACGCCGAGCCCCGAGAAAATGGGTAAACAGAATTTAATGAAAATCAGTATATTGAGTCGGGGAATAAGAAGCTACAGTTTAAGCTATAAACAATGGTATTCACCCTGAGTGAAATGGTAGCTTAGGGAAAGGCACCTAAAATTTCATTTTTAAATACCTATGTTCTTATTCCTATAGAAAAGTACTACATAACAAAAGTTATAGAGAATACAATTTCCGATCATTTATGTTTTATTCAGTTCTATCGTACCGACTATGATAAGAGTGGTATTTCAGAACCGGAAGACAATATCGAAAGCGCGTAACATTGATCAACAATAACATTACATTGGCCGTTGTTTGTTGTAATGTTCTTTGTCTCTTATGCCGACATTCAACTCCGATAGATGGGATTACTGCTGCGACCGAGTATAACAGCCTAACTGAATATTGACGAGAAATAGCTGAGGAGTTAGATGACTTTCTTCTTTAGTATGCCATTCTTCTGGTTCATACATTTTCTGATACTGCTGGTACGTAACACACTGGTTCATTGTAGTATTCCAGCTATTCGATACCTACTTTGACGCGCTGTTTTGAATGAGCAATATGAGCACTTAAGTCAGAGGCTCAGTTAGTAGTAGTAGTAGTAGTATGAACTGGTCTAGAATTACAATTTAGGCCTATTCCAAATTATAGTACCACAATTCACTAAATAACTCAAAATTCAACCCTGAAAAGAGCCGTTTCTTAAGAAAAGCTTCTTCCTCTTCATTTTATTAAATCTACATTTTTTATTCCAAATTAGCAGCGAAGATGTAGTTTCTTCTCTGCCTTGGAGGTAAAATTGCCTCCACGTCAGATAGTTCTTTCCCCCGCCAGTGTAGTGAATTGAGATTTTCCGACTCATCGGGTACTCCCAGGAAACAGATAAGTAAACGGTCATAATTTTTGCCCTGGGACTATCCACTATTCGAACCCCCCCCCCCTCCCCACGCCGAAAAAAAAGGCGAAGATTGTTCATGGATCACGGATGTTTGCGTATTGGTCATTCCAGCTCTGTAGCTTTGGACTGTTAGTTCTGCAGCGTAGTACTGTTCGTTAAAAGTGAGAAAATGTGTGGGTTTTTATTTGATCGAGTATTTCATAAGAAAGCATTGTTTTCAATCGCGCCATTCCTAATGACGTCATTGTAATGACCCATGTTCATCTCAGTTGGGAAAACCACCAAGGGAGTCTTTCTGAGAATCTATAAAGTTAGGCGGAGAGTGAGTGTCTGCCATTATAATGAAAACTCCCCAACCTGATTGTGACTGATGGTAGGCAAGCTGGCCTACCATTACAATGAAAATTCCCTAACCCAGTCTTCATATGAGAAAAGACGTTGGTGACTTCCCCGTAGTGTTTCTAGGGCAACGTTAAGAGCTATGCAACTTAATACAATCTTGCTCACAACGTTTACGCTACCTAACCTAGAATTCCGTATAGCCTACAGTTTAGAATTCCGTAGCGAAGCACGGGTACATCAGCTAGTTTGTAATAGTTATGAAATGTCGGATCAAACAAATACATTCAATAATATTTATATTTGTGGTACTATCTGGCGAAAGTATACTTACACTAAACCTGCAGCTTTGTGAAGGGAGAAAAAGATCTTAGAGGTCGACGCTAATTAGGAACTAATATTTAGAGGCCCCCATGAAGAAAATAAGAAGAAGATACACTATAATTCTAAACATGACAAATGATTTCTACGTACTTAAGTAAATACACCAGTGATATAAAAAATATCTAATGAAGTCAGTCACACCGATAGTATGAGTAACTAAAGCCAGTTTCTTATAACCCGTACGAAGAACGGGTACTTCTGCTAGTATAATATACGTACTTTTAAAACGTGCTTTCTCACTACTCAGAGAATATTACATTCCGGTTCGATGTTGAATGATGTCTGCTAAACAATTAAGTTAACATTGCTTAAAGAATGTTACGTGGTGATAGCTCACAGCGTTGTCTAACCCCTGAAACTACTTGGAACTAAAACCTCATTCTACCAAGAACTCTTTCAGTGCCCACAGTGTCAATAGGAATTCCTTTGTTTGCGTGTAATAACTAACTCTTCAATGAGGGTCCTAATGAATTGACTATCTTTGTCAGTTTTAACTATTCAGCCTACACCAAAAATGAGCACCACACACGCGCAAATCGCCTCGAAAGACTTGCACCAGGCCTCCCAGGAGGCCACAGCCATTACTATTCCTGGGGGCAGAGGTGGCAGGGCGTAGAGCTAACCACTCTACCCTAGCAAGTGCCGAGGTTACGGATAGTGGAAGCCTTTACCTTCCATTCCATCAAGGGCCTATAGAATCACTGGAACAGATAATCAATCAATCAATCAATCAATCAATCAATCAATCAATCAATCAATCAATCAATCAATCAATCAATCAATCAATCAATCAATCAATCAATCAATCAATCAATCAATCAATCAATCAATCAATCAATCAATCAATCAATCAATCAATCAATCAATCAATCAATCAATCAATCAATCAATCAATCAATCAATCAATCAATCAATCAATCAATCAATCAATCAATCAATCAATCAATCAATCAATCAATCAATCAATCAATCAATCTTCTAAAGGCTAATGCCTTGTCGATGCAACCACTCTTTTCTTTCATTTGCTGTTCGTTTCAGTTCCATGTAATTGTCACAACCTAACCTCTTCTTGATGTTGTTCAAATACTTCATCCTAGGTCTTCCTCTCCCTTTCTTTCCCAGCACTTTCCCTTCAAGAATGGTAGTGATGAAAGTATTGTGTCTGATGACATGTCCAACAAATGTTAATTTCCTGTTTTCCATTTCGTTTAAAAATCTTCTCTCTTCTTTAACTTCCCTTAAGACTTCCAGGTTGTTTTTCCTTTCCGTCCAGCTCGTTCTGGTCATTTTTCGCCATATCCACATTTCAGCAGCTGCAAGTCGATTCCTTTCTAATTTACCCAGAGTCCAACTCTCACTTCCATACTGAAGTGTACTCCATACAAATGATTTTGCAAAGGATTTTCTGACATCTATATTCATGTGTGTACTGGTTAAAATGTTTTTCTTACGCATAAATGCCTCTTTTGCCAATGCTATTCTCTTTACTCCCAGGAAGCATCTATTATCCTCTGTTATCATACTACCGAGATAACAGAATTGTTTCACATGACAAATTCTGACGTTATCAATTTTTATATTCGTTTCAATTTCTTCCATACTTTTCCGTACTACCATTACTTTCGTTTTCCGTTTGTTTATTTTTAATTTTCATAGTTTAAGAGTGCCTGAGAGGACTTTCAGCATTCTATTCATTTCTTTTTCTGAGTCTGCAATCAATACGATGTCATCTGCAAATCTGATACAATGTATCCTTTCACCATTGACTTTTATTCCCTTTGTCTGCTCCTTCATGATCTGAATAGCTTCCTGGCCTTTTCTTCTACCTGATTGATGATTATTTTTGTGCTTTGGTTCAGATACAGTTGATTAATCATTATTCTATCCTTCCAGTCCAGTCCTAGTTTCCTCATAGTTCTAAATAGTAGTTCCCAGTCAAAAGCTTTTTCTAAGTCAATGCAGGTAAGATAAGTCGTTCTATTCATTTCCATCCTTCTCTCCAATAACATGCGTAAGGCCAGAATCGCTTCTCTTGTTCCTCTGTCTTTTCTAAATCCAAATTGGTCTTCTCCAACATACTTATCTACTTTTCCTTTTATTTTGTTCTTCATCATCATCATCATCATCATCATCATCTGTTTACCCTCCAGGGTCAGCTTTTCCCTCGGACACAGCGAGGGATCCCCCCTCTACCGCCTCAAGGGCAGTGTCCTGGAGCTTCAGACTCTTGGTCGGGGATACAACTGGGGAGAATGACCAGTACCTCGCCCAGGCGGCCTCACCTGCTATGCTGAACAGGGGCCTTGTGGAGGGATGGAAGATTGGAAGGGATAGGCAAGGAAGAGGGAAGGAAGCGGCCGTGGGTTTATGTTAGGTACCATCCCGGCATTCGCCTGGAGGAGAAGTGGGAAACCACGGAAAACCACTTCCAGGATGGCTGAGGTGGGAATCGAACCCACCTCTACTCAGTTGACCTCCCGAGGCTGAGTGGACCCCATTCCAGCCCTCATACCACTTTTCAAATTTCGTGGCAGAGCCGGGAATCGAACCCGGGCCTCCGGGGTTGGCAGCTAATCACGCTAACCACTACACCACAGAGGCGGACTATTTTGTTCTTAACTATGTTAATGAGTATCTTGGGAGCATGTGTTAATAATATTGATAGTGTTCTATAATTGGTGCAGTCAACTGCCCTTCCTATTTTAGGTATGGTAATGGTTCTGCATTGTGTGAAGTCTTCTGGCACGACACAGCCTCTTTCGTAGCATTCATTTATTACTCTGAATAATGTTGATACCTAAATTTTTCAGTAATTTTGCTGGGATGTCATCTCCACCGGTTGCTTTTCTTTCTTTCAAACTCTGAAGGGCATGTTCAAATTCATGTCTCATGATTGGAGGATCTTGCGTTTCTCTTCCACACTCATTGATGTCTTCAATTAGCTTTTTGTTATTCTTGAAGTCCTTATCATCGTACAGTTCTTCTATGTATTCTTTCCATCGAGCACATATCTTATCGTTGTCTATAAGTAACATTCCTGTCCGGCTCCATGACTAAATGGTTAGCATGCTGGCCTTTGGTCCAGAGGGTCCCGGGTTCGATTCCCGGCCGGGTCGGGGATTTTAACCTTAATTGGTTTATTCCAGTGGCTCGGGGGCTGGGTGTGAGTGACGTATTCAGCATTGGAAATCATCCTAGGCAGGGCCCTCATCTTCACAGACGTGCAAGTCACCTAATAGGCCGTCTACGAGAAAAAGACCCGCACCAGGCCTCTCCGGAGGCCATAAGCCATTCATTTAGTAACATTCCTCCTTTGTTTCTTACTAGTGCAGTTTTGGTTCTGGTTTTGTACTGAAGGGCACTGATTTTCTTATAAACTTGATCCTGTTTTCCTTTTTTATGTCTTCTTCTATCTTTTGTCCGGCTCCATGGCTAAATGGTTAGCGTGCTGGCCTTTGGTCACAGGGGTCCCGGTTACGATTCCCGGCAGGGTCGGGAATTTTAACCATCATTGGTTAATTTCGCTGGCACGGGGGCTGGGTGTATGTGTCGTCTTCATCATCATTTCATCCTCATCACGACGCGCAGGTCGCCTACGGGTGTCAAATCAAAAGATCTATACCTGGCGAGCCGAACATGTCCTCGGACACTCCCGGCACTAAAAGTCATACGCCATTTCATTATCTATCTCTTCAGAAATGTTTTTGGTCCATTTCTGTTTTCCTTCTCTGCATTTGGTTGTGATCTGATTTTTAATCCTTTTGTATTCATTTACAATGATTTCCTTCCTGAGCTTATTCCTTTATTGAATTAAGTTTAGTATTTCTTCTGTCATCCAAGGTTTTCTGGGCTCCAATTTCCTTTTTCTTAAAGCTCATTTGTTGCTTCAAATATCCTTATCTTGATGTTATTCCACTGCATTGGTTCATCACTTCCATTATCTACTTTAATGATTGTTTCTTCAAAAGCCACCTTTGTTGCTGCTTCTTTCAGTCCTTCTAGTCTCCACTTCTTTTTCATAGATATTTTGGTTCTTTTAAATCTAAAGTTGCACTTGGCTAACACAAGTGTATGGTTGAGCCACACCCTCCCTAACTAAAGGACACACATAGTGAATCACGACCATCGTAGGGAAACAAATTTGCCGTGGATCCCCGATCAGGAAGGGCGAAATACGTAGCCCTGAGCTGAAAACGTTATTCTCCTCAAACAATTAAAGCTAACAACTAACACTACTACGAGTAAAAATCGTTATAAATGATAGATGAGAATTTATTGTAATGTAATGTAAATCAAAGGGATTCATTAGATGAAATAACCAGTAATAATAACAAGGTAATACATACATATTCGGCGTCAGCCCAAAAGATAATCGTACCAAGGTTTCGTGACCTCATCTTTTCTTACATGCATAGGGCACAGTTACTCTTGAGATGATAGCATTTATTCCACCACTGACCTCGCTACTAAAAACTGCGAGCTGAATATCATTAACTCAATCTTTATTCAATCTTTCCTTCGGCGAGGAATAGAAACGCAATTCCAAGCGTGGGAGTCATTTTCAATATCTACACTTATTTTAACAATACCCCTCTCATATCGATTCCACACACCAAGGAGCAGATAAAATAATAAAGTGATTAAATCAGAAAACTGCCGGACCAAGGAAATAATCCACGAGGGGCAAAGACAATGCTCCATGGAGCAATGAACGCAAAGCAAAACAATAACAGAAAACATGGACCTGCACACGGCCATGAAATAAATAAACCAACATGGCGAGCTCCAGGTCGTAAACAACAAGGATGCACACCATACAAAATAAAGACTTCGCACCCAGGAGAAAAGAGGCACGATAGGGAACAAATAGGCATAAATTCAACAGACCGATACGCCATCTTGGCACTCAGCTCACTCATCTACACATTCATTCAATCACGCGATCCTTTTGCCCCTAAAGGCAAATAATTCCGGCAGATTGGTGCGAGTAAATAAAATCAAGGCAACTCGTGGAGTGCAGTTCAACATTTCATCAATAAGGTCTCACGTCACTAGTAGATATATAGCTCACCTAGGGCAAATGACAGTAGGACGTTTGTGACCCCACGGTCACGCGTAGATCCATCACCTACATACTGCGTACGGCTAGAATAGACCTGGCCGACACACAGACCATACCTCCAAATAATGGCAAAATGTTTCATCGAGAAATTCATTTAAAATAACCAGAGACCAGATTTTGACGCACCACAATCACCTACACAACTCATACACATGCCATTCTCGCTTCGAGTACCGAGATGGACTACGGTCGGCCATAATAAAAGAAAGATAATACAGCAAATAAATTTAAAACGTTACATTACCGTCAATATCATTCATCGAAGCATGCAAATGATGCAGCAGTTTTGCATAGTTTTAAACTTATAAAACCACCATAAGAAAAGCAAAAACGCCGCTCCTGTGTGTGTGTGACACATCTCTTCTTTTCTCAGCATAAACAGCCCAACATTACTTCAAGGAGAAGATATTAAAAAGGTCTCGCCGAGGAAAGATCCTTCACGCGCGCGACAGAGGGAGCTGCCCTCTGTCGACAGAAGGTTGAAATACAATAACTATAGGAACAGCCAGATATCTACTCTTGGAGACATCGGTATAATCACATTAGAAACCATGCTAAATTAGCATGTTTCATCATCACACCGCTCTGCCTTTAAAATGTGTCCGACCTTGATGATCAGTCAAGGAGACACATTTTAAAGTGAGGTCCCAACGCTAAATATGATTACATATGTATATAGTGCGCACTATATAACTAAAATTAACTAACCTAATTACTAACCTAATTAATCAGAGTAACAACAAATAACATTGATTATCACCAACAGCCACAAGGGAGCATAGATTGGCGGAATACACATTGCTTAAAGTTCAATACTTTAAAAGGAAGGAAAGGCGTTGAATTTAATCAGTCTTTTTCCTATCATTAATACGACACTTTCACGAATCGGTTGCAGGCAGGTAAAGGATAACAGTAGTTATTCAATGTTCGTGTCCTAGGAGAACAGTAGTAATGCAATGTTCGTGTCCTATCAATAGGTCTATTGTTTATTTTATATTATCCTTGTCCTTCGATACTGAAATATCCTTTGACTCTTCTTTACCTTCCCTCTCTTTCCTTTTTTTCCTGAAAAGAAAAAGATTTAGAACAACGATTCTAAGAGTGATAAATTAATCAAATCACGATACCACCAGGTACTAATAGCTAATAGATCAATTATTTCTGGCCCCGTGTATGGTAGGGCTTCAACAAACTCACGTGAGCTCTGGATTCCCTCTTATTTATTTCATCTTCCAACAACACGGTAACAGGTCCCAAGAATTTAACAATACGGTTGGGACCAGACCATTTTAGGCAGAGTTTCGCTCCAATTTGGTCTGCTGCCGAGCTTGTCGGGAACCTTTTAATCATTACTAAGTCTCCAACCTTTGGGGTGACTTCTTTCCTTCCCTTGTTGAACCTTTTGGCTACACGATCTCTGGCTTTGATCAGTTGCTCGACCGCTTCCTTCCATTTTTCTTCGACGCTCTTGGTCCTTAACGGTTCGGACAAATATCCAAAATTCCATTTTAATTGTAATGGGTCAGCAACATTCCTGCCCAAGAACAACTCCGCCGGTGTGTGCCGATGCGACTCATGTTGAGCACTGTTGAAAGCTAGAACAAAGAAATTTAAGTTTTCGTCCCAACTGCGCTGATCAGCGCTGTGGAACGCGGTTAGGCAGGCCTTAAGATTACGATGAAACCTCTCTACATGAGACGGTTTAGGGTAGTGAGGGCTGAGAAATATCTGGTTCACTCCCCACTCAAAACACAATTGACGAAAATTACTACCGCTGAAAGTGGATGCATTGTCAATTACCAACATTTTTGGGGGGCCATAAATTGCAAAGATGTGACGAGACAAGATGTGAACGGCGTTATTAGAATTGATTTTGCGCACTGGGAACAACCAGACGAATTTTGAGAAACCATCAATGACAGATAGGAAACCAACGTTGCCTTTACGGGACTTGACGAGAGGGCCGAAATAATTTACGAATAACCTTTCTCCGGGGTACGTTGCCACATCAGCCGAATGCAACCCAACTTGAGATGATTTGGCAGGTTTAGACCGTTGACACACGTCGCAGCTTTTCACGTAGTCGAGCACTTCTTTTTTTCATATTTGGCCAGTAGAAGTCACGAGAAACGCGATTGGGTCTTGTACTGACCCAAATGCGCCCCTAAATAAGAGTCATGGTAATAATGTAATACCATGCGTCTTATGTTATCTGGAATGTAAATCTTGTCCTTTCCCCTATTACCACAACGACGAACTAACAATCCATGCTTAATACAAAATGATTTATCATGAAGTGACCCATCGGCGACACCTTTCATCAGTTTTTGACACTCGTCATCAGTATTCTGGTGCTCTGAAATATCAGAAAATGACCAAGGATATTTCTGCAAAATATTAACACATCCAGCACTATCAGATCTATGGTATTTCTCCGCGTCCTCGGCTTCACTCATGTTTATTCCGTCAAACATACGTGACAGACAGTCAGCCACGACATTTTCCTTTCCGCGAACATGTACAATGGTGAACTTATACGCAGACAGTCGAAGAATCCACCTGGCTGTTCTTCCAAGTCGTTTGACGTTGGCACTCATCCACGACAGGGCCTGATTATCAGTGTGGACAAAGAAGTGACGGTGTTCGAGGTAAGTTTTAAATTTTTCTACACCCAACACAACGGCCAAACATTCTTTTTCGTAAATGGAGTAACGTAACTCGGCCCCGTGTAGCAGCTTGCTAAAATATGCGATCGGGACTAGTTTTCCGTCCTCATCGGTTTGGTTTAGCACGGCGGAAATCGCATTGGAGCACGAAATCGCGGGAGAAATCGGGGCTGTGGAGAACAGGGGCTCGACAAAGGGCATCTTTCAGCTGACTGAAGGCAAGGATTTGGGCTTCACCCCAGATGAAACGACAATTCTTCCTTTTTAGAAGATTCAAAGGGGCCGAAATTTGAGAAAAATTCTCGATGAACCGACTGTAAAAACCCACCATACCCAAGAACCTTCTTACGCCGCGGACGTTCTTGGGCTGAGGAAACTCTTTAATACATTTAACCCTCTCAGGGTTTACAGCTATACCGGAATCCGAGATGACATGCCCCAAGAAATTCAATCGTTTGGAACAGAGAGAGACTTTTTTGGGGTTGATAGTGAACCCGTGTTTGCGCAGACGACTAAGTACCTCACGTAGGTGAGCCAGGTGTTCGTCAAAGCTTGCAGAGTATATGAGGAGATCATCCAGAAAATTAAATACATAGGAGAACTTTAGATCGCCAAAGATCGAATCCATGACGCGGCTAAGCGCTTGTCCCCCGATCGAGATGCCCATGGGTACTTTATTGAAATGAAAGAGACCAAAAGGGGTGACAAAGGCTGTACAAGGGCGACTTTTTGGGTCCAAAGGAATCTGGTAATACGCCGAGTTAAAGTCGAAGACAGTGAAAAACCTAGCACCATGAAAATGCTGAAAGGCGCTTTCGATGGTGGGCAATGGGAAGCTGTCAAACACAATGTTCCTATTTACCTTGCGGTAATCAACAATGAAACGAAAACTCCCGTCTTTTTTAGGGATTAGGAAGGCGGGACTACCATAAGGTGACTTGGATGGACTGATGACCTTCTTTTCTAAAAGTTCGTCTACACATTCTCTCATGGCGGACAACTTCGGAGGCGAACATCCGAAAGGAGGGGACCTAACAGGGGTTTTATCTTTGAGCTCAATTGAATAAGAAAAGTTTTTCGCACAACCCAACTCAGGCGTCAAAACATCAGAAAATTCCTCCATTAAACTGTTTAGCATCAAATTCTGCCCGTCAGTTAGGTCACACGACGCACTTGGAGTCACAAAAGTAGAAAGAGTGCACACAATATTACGCAGAAAGGGGGTTTCGAAAGGATAATTTACGTCAGACCGGAAACGGAAGGCGAAACTTCGAGTAATGAAGTCAATGGATAGACCCGTCGCTTGCATAAAGTCAGTCCCTAAAATGATCGGGACAGACAGATCTGTAACAACATAAAATTTCCAATTCCACGAAAGATTATGAATTTTGATGTGGCATACGACGCGGCCCACCGGACACACTTGACGGCCTTCAGCAGACATAAACTTATCTATCTTCCCGCAATCCGAGAGATACTTTAAATGCATGGAAGACACAAGGCTCAGATTCAAGAAGGAAACGCTGGAACCGGTATCCAGCAGGGCGTATAGCGTGCGGGACCCCATACAAACTTTGGCCCAGGGTGTCGACGAAGGAAGGCCCTAGATCCTTTTGTTAACACCGACATTTTGCGCCAATGAAGGGCCATTTCGCCGGCGCGCGTTCAGTTTCCCTGCCCGGAACTACTTCTAGGACATACACGCGCAGTGACACCAACGAGGCCACATTTAAAACACTTCAGTCGCGATTTTGACCAACAATTTTTAGAAATATGTCCCGCCTTACCGCAATTCCAGCACTTTCTTGTAGCGGAACCACGTTCAACAGGCGACTCGGAGGGTTGGATGGCGTTAATACAGCGTCGAGCCGGAGACACAACGCTGGTCCTTGGCTCGGGACTACTCGAGGGGCGCGACGGCGAAGGGGGGGCATCAAAGGATACTGACTTGAAGGACGTGCGGCAGGCGACGTCGGGGAAAGAGCAGTCGGATGGAGTCGGAGGGGGACGATATTGTTTATTTTGACATACGATCGATTCAAACTCGCGACCCAAGTTAATAACATCATCGACGGTCTGAACCTCGGATCTCTTAATGAATAATTTGTATTGAGGGGACAGGTTTCGGTAAAACTGGTCAAAAATTTCACACTCAGGAACCTTCACACCCAATCGGTTATACAGGGTCAAAATACCAGTTGCATAGTCGTCAACACCTTCCCCAACGCCTTGGGTTCTTCTAAAGATCTCTTGTTTCAGGCGATAATCCATATCGGACAACCCGAAACGTTTTTTAATGCGATCAGCGAAATCCGCCCACGACCGGACATTTGCTTTAACCAACCTAAACCACCTTAACGCCGGCCCTTCGAGCATCCCCGGAATTACAGGAACAAAAAGGTTAAGGGGTATCGAGCTGCATTCAGCGATGTCCTCGACCCTCTCAAGAAATTCAACCACATTAGAATTTTCTCCTTCTCCGGAGAAATTGAGCTTCCATTTCCTAACTATATCGAAAACGGGGTTAATATGAGGACTACGTTCACTACTGGGTCCATAACAGGGGGAAACCAAATCGACACGATTCTCATCGAGGGCACAATTTCTATCAACAACAGCATTGTTATTTTCCAAGCACATATTACTCTCACTACCTGATAGGGCAGAAGCACTATCCCGATTAATACGTTCACGCCTTTCTCTTTCGACATCGGAGACCTCTCCAGCAAATACATCACTCTCACCACTCATGTCAACAACTTTATCACTTTCCATATTTCAGCCAAGGTTTCGTCAGCAATGAAAAACCCACACATACACAATGGTCATCGAAAGAGTTAATTAATCAACGACACACAAGATCAGAATAACTATAGCAAGTTTCAATAGGTTAAATCGAAAAGAAATAACGATTTTTCTTAACGCATCCGAAACAGAATAGCATTCCCAGTCTATCTCACCCGTGCACTTTTCCAGATGAGATATCCTGATCGAGCACGTCTCTGCTACCATTTCTGAGCCACACCCTCCGTAACTAAAGGACACACATAGTGAATCACGACCATCGTAGGGAAACAAATTTGCCGTGGATCCCCGATCAGGAAGGGCGAAATACATAGCCCTGAGCTGAAAACGTTATTCTCCTCAAACAATTAAAGCTAACAACTAACACTACTACGAGTAAAAATCGTTATAAATGATAGATGAGAATTTATTGTAATGTAACGTAAATCAAAGGGATTCATTAGATGAAATAACCAGTAATAATAACAAGGTAATACATACATATTCGGCGTCAGCCCAAAAGATAATCGTACCAAGGTTTCGTGACCTCATCTTTTCTTACATGCATAGGGCACAGTTACTCTTGAGATGATAGCATTTATTCCACCACTGACCTCGCTACTAAAAACTGCGAGCTGAATATCATTAACTCAATCTTTATTCAATCTTTCCTTCGGCGAGGAATAGAAACGCAATTCCAAGCGTGGGAGTCATTTTCAATATCTACACTTATTTTAACAATACCCCTCTCATATCGATTCCACACACCAAGGAGCAGATAAAATAATAAAGTGATTAAATCAGAAAACTGCCGGACCAAGGAAATAATCCACGAGGGGCAAAGACAATGCTCCATGGAGCAATGAACGCAAAGCAAAACAATAACAGAAAACATGGACCTGCACACGGCCATGAAATAAATAAACCAACATGGCGAGCTCCAGGTCGTAAACAAGGATGCACACCATACAAAATAAAGACTTCGCACCCAGGAGAAAAGAGGCACGATAGGGAACAAATAGGCATAAATTCAACAGACCGATACGCCATCTTGGCACTCAGCTCACTCATCTACACATTCATTCAATCACGCGATCCTTTTGCCCCTAAAGGCAAATAATTCCGGCAGATTGGTGCGAGTAAATAAAATCAAGGCAACTCGTGGAGTGCAGTTCAACATTTCATCAATAAGGTCTCACGTCACTAGTAGATATATAGCTCACCTAGGGCAAATGACAGTAGGACGTTTGTGACCCCACGGTCACGCGTAGATCCATCACCTACATACTGCGTACGGCTAGAATAGACCTGGCCGACACACAGACCATACCTCCAAATAATGGCAAAATGTTTCATCGAGAAATTCATTTAAAATAACCAGAGACCAGATTTTGACGCACCACAATCACCTACACAACTCATACACATGCCATTCTCGCTTCGAGTACCGAGATGGACTACGGTCGGCCATAATAAAAGAAAGATAATACAGCAAATAAATTTAAAACGTTACATTACCGTCAATATCATTCATCGAAGCATGCAAATGATGCACCAGTTTTGCATAGTTTTAAACTTATAAAACCACCATAAGAAAAGCAAAAACGCCGCTCCTGTGTGTGTGTGACACATCTCTTCTTTCCTCAGCATAAACAGCCCAACATTACTTCAAGGAGAAGATATTAAAAAGGTCTCGCCGAGGAAAGATCCTTCACGCGCGCGACAGAGGGAGCTGCCCTCTGTCGACAGAAGGTTGAAATACAATAACTATAGGAACAGCCAGATATCTACTCTTGGAGACATCGGTATAATCACATTAGAAACCATGCTAAATTAGCATGTTTCATGGTCACTATCTATATCAAGACCTGGGTAGCTGTGGCATGATTTTATCTGATTCCTGTATCCTTGCTTCATTAGTATATAATCTAACTGAAATCGTCTTTTGTCTGGCGCCTCCCATGTGTACCTTCTTCTAAGAGGAACTGGGAAGCGTGACCAGTCTTAAGGAGAATAATCAATAGGAAGAGCTTTGTGGATTACAACCTTTTACCGGTGAAGCGACGATATCATTTTGACTGCAGAAATCTACCAAAGTTTCACCTCTTTCATTTGTTTCCCCCAGACCAAAATTTCCTACTGTATTATTGCCTGTATGGGATCCCACCATTGCATTAAAATCGCCCATTATTGCGACATTATATTTTTCTTGAGTTAATTTTAATAGTTCTTCAATATCTTCATAAATAGTCTCCACTTCTTCCAAATCATGAGCCGATGTTGGGAAATATGTCTGAATTATTACTAAGTCCACAGATGCACTGTTAATTTTCACCATCATTAACCGGTCGCTGACATGGTAGGTACTGCAAACATTCTTTGACCATTTTCCTCGTATTATAACTACCATTGCATGCTTTCCTCTCTTCTCTCCACCACTATAAATTACTCTAAACTCATCACTGTAGAAGTCTCCATTTCCTTCCCACCTTGTTTCACACATACCTTAAATATCTATCTCATTCTTCCTCATCTGGTCTTTCACTTCATCCAGTTTTCCCGCTTTCAATAGCGTTCGTACATTCCATATTCCCATCTTCATGGCTGTTTTAGAGGGATTTCGCTTGCTAATGACCTGAGAAGCCCTTTTACCTCTCCTGCCAGATCTTGGGTTTCGAAATCCATGATCAGTAATTCACGTTTCCTCATTAATGTCAGCTTCCATGGTTGCATTCTACTTGGGATATCCTTACGATTTTTAATGGAGTCATTTCCCGTTGCCTTCTCCATTCTAGATATTATAAAAATAAATTACTCCGATATTATAAAAATAAATTACTCTGAACGCAAAATTAAGTGAACAGTAAACAAACCGGACACATTATACAGATCGCAAACCTTGATCGCTGGAGGCTAATCACTAATTAAAGACACAGAAAAGCAATGAAGGATACTCTGAAGAAAATCTCCGGTTCAATCTACATGAGCTATATCGGTAATCTGAAAAATCTCGGACAATTTCAGGAACTAGGGATTGAAATTAAACGGCACATTCCCAGAATAAAGAACGATAGACCGACCCCCCCGCCAAAAAAAGAAAAAATTCTTAACGTTGCCGTCTCAGTGAAAGTTACGAACAATTTGCTGATTGAAACTGACAGAGAATTCCAGGACATCGTCATCATGTGCAGGAAAGATCTTCATTCGGAAACTAGTCGACAGTCACCAATTTGCAGACAAATGAAGCAAAAGATGGACAGACCGAGCTCGATAGCTGCAGTCGCTTAAGTGCGGCCAGTATCCAGTAATCGGGAGTTAGTGGTTTCGAGTCCCACTGTCGGCAGCCCTGAAGATGGTTTTCCGTACTTTCCAATTTTCACAGCAGGCAAATGCCGGGACTGTACCTTAATTAAGGCCACGGACGTCCTTCCAATTTCTAGGCCTTTCCTATTCCATCGTCGCCATAAGACCTACCTGTGTAGGTGCGATGTAAAGCAAATAGCAAGAAAGATGCACAGGAGAACGTCAGTGAGAAGGTGAAGAGATTTTCGGAAACAGGAAACAAACACTCAGCTAAATAAATAGAATCGTGTGGACATATCGAAGAAAATACAGTGTTATTGTTACTATTTGCTAGAGCCGAGGTCGTTGAACTGGTCGATTGGTTGGGTGAAAGCAAGTCGCAGGTAGGTCATGGACTGATGCATGTCCTAATGTTTGCACATTGTTAAAGGGCATATACCTCTATTACCCATCTACCAGGAACACAGTTATCTGCTCCCAGTCTATTAGCACTTTTCTTGATTTTTATGTGTTAGATTAACTCTAGTGTGATAAGCACCTTGAACACATTCATCCGTGACATATTACATCACGTCTTTAGGGAATGCGGTACTTCGCTGTAGGTACCACGACTTTTTCTTGTTTTAAATGTTGAAAACACTTCCTAGCAGACAAAGTAGGCGTCACCACACCACGAAAAACGTAAAATTAAGCAATTTCTTCAATTGCGCCGAAAGTTGAACGGATAAAGGGCCTGGAAGGGTTTCAAATTGTGAGTCTGATTGAAACTGACAGGGAATTCCAGGACATCGTCATCATGTGCAGGAAAGATCTTCATTCGGAAACTAGTCGACAGTCACCAATTTGCAGACAAATGAAGCAAAAGATGGACAGACCGAGCTCGATAGCTGCAGTCGCTTAAGTGCGGCCAGTATCCAGTATTCGGGAGATAGTAGGTTCGAACCCCCACTGTCGGCAGCCCTGAAAATGGTTTTCCATGTTTTCCAATGTTCACACCAGGCAAATGCTGGGACTGTACCTTAATTAAGGCCACGGCCGCTTCCTTCCCAGTCCTAACCCTTTCCTGTCCCATCGTCGCCATAAGACCCATCTGTGTCGGTGCGACGTAAAGCAAATAGCAAAGTGTAATTTTTACTCGTAATTTGCTTAATCGTTACATTCTAGCATCGCATGGAAGCAGAACCGGGGGAAGATAAGTCATGATGAAGATAACTTTATCAGCTCTACTGAGGTACTTTTTACCCCTCCAGTACATGCACTGTATTCCTTCATGTGCCTTTGTAAGGCGTCACTAAATGCACTTTTCACCAAATAGGTCCAGGTTCAGCCATGAGAGTTCAAATTATTTGAAACGCCAAATGTCACTAACTAAAATAAAAATGATTGGAAAAGATCATTTTGAAATTTTCAAGGTTTCATGTTTACTCTCACCACTTACGTCTCTATTCTAGAGAAAAAACACCAAATGAAGTAATCTAGTTTTCCTTGCATACTTTTCTATCATTCCAGTGCCATGCAAAAAGAAAAGTCATTTCTTTACGACTGACGTTCTGTGAAGTACAGTCGAAATCGGTTATAACGAGCGCCAATAGTCGCCCAAACCGATTTTTTTTTTTGTTGTTGCTAAAACTGTCATATCTGTAAGTTTCGGATGCCGGAAAAGTGCGAATACGGAAATTTGCGAACACATCATTAAAGCGGAAATTTGCGCACACTAGGGATTATTACTACCTGACTAGGGTTTCCCAGGTCTTGGTAAATATTCGTTACCGGAAATCTGCGAACACTATCCTGAGAATCCCATCTGGATCAGCTTTCCGATTTTAACATTGTGTTTGTAACCTCCCACACCATGTCACAAACATCTGCAAGGTAGTTTTGTAACTATGCGAACAATTTTGGAGATTTCCTCTGCGACTGGTTCCACCGCCGGTTCGGGGCGCATACCCATACTTTTGTTCACTTTACATTTAACCTCCATAGCGTTAACAATATTGAGTATAGAAATTGTTACCACGATCAGGGGTAGGCCCTCCGCTCATTATAATGGTTACGCGTACCGTAAGTATAGAGAAACAAAAGCAGGTGTTGTTACGTGGCTATGTTTACGCCAAGAGTCATGTCATTGTAAGGGATTGATGCGGTCGAAGAATGAACAAGTACTTTTTGTATCCGAACATTTGTGTGGACCACCTGATGACGCCGCTCAAGAAGTGAAGAAGCATGTGTGTAACGCCAAGAAGAGGGCTCGAGAAGAAACTACACAGTTATGCGAGATATACACCGATGAAAGAGGAAACCTACATAATAAAGGTTAGTAAAGAAACGTCCTTATTTATATTATAATAACTTTCGTGTTATATTAATATAAAGTACACGTGCCATATGGTAAAATAAAGCAAGAATGAGTTTTGTATTACAAATCATATTATAGGTCAATAAATAACAATGTGTAATGTATATTTACGAAAATTCATATATTTACAACTAATATAGTGTACTATTATTTGGCATAGTCTGTACATCCGGAAACGATAAATTTTTGGAGATCTTCTACACTCTTGACATAAATTGTTTTTGTGTTGTTGTGATTTTTAGCTTTAGATGGTACTTAAAAACAAATTTTGACCGAACAAAAATTATAGAGCGTAATAATTTCTACAAAATTGGTTATTATGATTTTTTGAAAAATGCATTGTAAGGTTAGAAATAAGAAAAATAAGAATGAGACAATATATTTAGATATTTTAATATATACTCTAATAATATGATTAAGATTTTATAATTAATCAATATGGTCGTTTCAGGTTATGACTTTGTGACAAAAATGCCCCACGCTGAATCGTTGAAGAGGACCTTGCGAAATCAGCGAAGTAACGAGCGTGAAATCAACAAGAGCCAAAAGAACGTGGTGACATTATTCTCAATGAAGAAATCTTAAAAATGACCGATGGTAGCAGTTTTCTTCTTGTAGATGACGGACTAGAAGAAAGAATCCTAGTTTTCAGTGGAGACAAAGGAAAGGAAAGTTTAAAAACATCTACACATTTTTTATGGATGGTACATTTAGGTGCTGCAGCAAACAGTTTGCACAAGTCTACACTGTTCACGTAAACCTAGGAGGCCGGCCGGACGAAACGAATGCATTCCCTGTGCTATTTGCCCTGCTCCCTATTAAGAAGGAAGACACCTACATTCGCCTGTTCCTTCTTATTAAAGTAGTAGTTCCAGAGAGGTGTCCCGTTGAAATCAATGTCGCTTTTGAGGCAGCTGCAATATCGGCTCTACATCAAGGTTTTCCCTCAACTCAAGTGAGTGGGTGTCACTTGCATATGAAGAAATGTAATAATAATAATAATAATAATAATAATAATAATAATAATAATAATAATAATAATAAGAAGAAGAAGAAGAAGAAGAAACACGCTTCACCGATTCAGAAACGATGGATTACAATAATTATAGGATCTTCAAAAGTGGAACAAACAAGAAAATTGGTAAAGGAGCAGCATTGTTAGGAATGGCCTTCTGTGTATACAAAAAAGTTTTGGATTCAGTAATAGAGGTGAAACCCATCAACAATAGGCTTATGACCTTAAGAATCAGGCATACAAACAAAAAATACACCTTTATTAATGTGCATGCACCAACAAATGGAGACAATAAAAAGGAGCCTGAAAAAACAGAAAGATTCTGGGAAGAACTTGAAACAGAAATGGCCAAAATCCCTAAAAATGATGTGAAAATTCTACTCGGTGATTTCAATGCACAGCTTGGCAGGGAATACAGGAGGACAGTGGAAGACTATCCAGCCCACAGATTCACCAAAAAAAATGGCACACGCCTCAATGAGTTATGCCAACAAAATAACCTCAAAATTATGTCAACATCACTCCGGAAGAATCCCAAAAGGCAAAAACTTGGCGATCACCCATCCATCATTTAGGAGAATTTCAGATTGATCATGTGGCAATATCATATGATTACCAAAAGGAAATTCATGATGTGCAAGTGCGCAGAGGTGCTAACATCGATTCGGATCGTTATTTAAGCAGAATCAAAATTAAATTCACACCCAAAGGGAAATTCAACAGGAAGACATCGGTGATTCCAAAATTTGATCTACACAAAATCAAGGACTCCAAAATTTCAGAAGAATGGGAAAAAACGACCTGCAGAGAGCTGGGAGAATTTCCAGACTAAAATCATCGAAACGGCGAAGGACCTAATCTCTCTTCGCAAGAAACCAAAACATCCTTGGTGGAATCAAGAATGTGAGACCGCACTAGAAGAAAGGAAAAAGGCATTTCAAAACTACAATTGTAACAAATCAGAAGAAACACAGAAGAAATTCTTCAAAGTTCGCAAGCATGTATCCAAGATTTTAAGACAAAATAAACGGAAATACGTCAATGTCCAACTGAAGTCAATTGAAGACAACTTCAAAAATTACAACACACACGATTTCTACAAGACCTTTGCGAACCAAATTAAAGGATATTCCCCACAGAACCTTTGCTTGCGGAAGCAAGATGGTAAACTAGCCTTGATAAATAAGGAAAACTGCCAAGAATTAGCTACATATTTTTCACAGCTTTTAAATTGTCCAGAACCCAAAAAGAGATTCCCGAAAGTACAGCCAGAAATCATACCGGAAAATTCGTCACCACCAACTCAAGAAAAAATTTATTCACATATCAAGAAACTTAAAGACAACAAAGCATCAGGGGAAGACGGAATTGTAGCTGAACTTCTGAAACATTTAGGCCCAAATTCACTCAGAGAAATTACACAAATAATCCAAAACATTTGGCAAACCGAAAAGCTCCCGGATGACTGGAAGATTGCTCTAATCCATCCACTACATAAAAAAGGCAGCAAGTTAGACGTAAACAATTACAGAGGAATCTCACTTGTATCAGTCACATACAAAATACTATCAGCCTGTCTCTTGCATAGAACACAACAACAATTAGAACCCAAGTTATCAGAATTTCAAGCAGGATTCAGACCAAACAGGTCATGCCCAGAACAAATTTTCAACCTCAAAACCATACTTAAACTATGAGCCCTCAGACAAAAGCCTACAGTATGCACATTTGTAGATTTCAAAAAGGCGTATGATTCGATAGATAGACCCTCACTATTCCAAATTCTAGAAGAGAGAGGACTAGATCCCAAAACCCTAGAACTCATAAAACAAACACTAACAGGCACAAAATCTAAAGTGAAATTTATGGGAGAAATTTCAGAACCCTTCGACATTCAAACAGGTGTGAGACAAGGTGATGGACTCTCTCCTATTCTGTTCAACGTCGTCCTAGACAAGGTTATGGAAGAATGGGGAAGGAACTCAAGAAACGTGAATCTTGGAAACCGATCCGATTGGGCTTTCCCAAAAACAACCTCTACGTACCATGCCTCGCATTTGCGGACGATCTGGCGATTTTAACAGAGGATGAGGAGACTGCCATCAAGCAGCTTGAGATACTTAAGGAATCCGCAGAAAACGTGGGACTACAGATTTCATTTGAGAAAACTAAATTCTTCTGTTCAAAGACAGATATCACGAGCCTGAGAACAAAATACGGTAAAATCGTCCGGGTCTCGTACTTTAAATACCTCGGAGAATTCATCGAACCGACAAGCCTTGAGAAGATCTCACAGCAAAACCGTCTCCAAAAAATCAAGAAGGCATTAGGGTTAGTTCAAGACATCTACAACAAAAAATGCATGTCAAGACAGACAAAAATTCGGCATTACAACACAGTCATAAAACCAACAGTCCTTTACGCAAGTGAAACATTGTCACTTAACAGTAAACAAGAATTAGAAGAAATAAAAAAGCAAGAGAGGAAGATCATCAGGAAAATCCTAGGAGCAAGATATACCCAAGATGATTACTGGCTACAATCAATCAAAACAACAGAAAAAGTTTCAAACATTGAAATTGACATTAAGAAAAGACGAATGAAATTCTTTGGACACCTCACAAGATTACCAGAAAATCGACTGTCAAAAAGAATATTAAATTATGTTAGCTCACTTAAGAATTCAACACCTTGGCTGGACGAACTTCGAAAGGACCTCAAAAACGCAAACATATGTGCAACAGACATTTTAGAAAGAGACACGTTCAGACACAAAGTCAACAAGTGGGAAGTTACATCAGAGCAACCAAAGCAAAAACAGTGCAGACCGAAATGGTCAGAAGAACGTAAACAAGCCTTCTCAGAGAGAATGAAAGCCTATTGGAAAAACAAGAAGAACCCAAAGAAAGCTTGATTGAGTTGTTTGCTTAACGTCTTCCATTATTGGGAGAATACGCTAATAATAATAATAATAATAATAATAATAATAATAATAATAATAATAATAATAATAATAATAATATTTGTTTTACGTCCCACTAACTACTCTTTTACGGTTTCGGAGACGCCAAGGTGTCGGAATGTACGGTAGTCCCGCAGGAGTTCTTTTACGTGCCAGCAAATCTACCGACACGAGGCTGACGTATTTGAGCACCTTCAAATACCAGCGGACTAAGCCAGGATCGAACATGCCAAGTTGGAGTCAGAAGGCCAGCGCCTTAACCGTCTGAGCCACTCATCCCGGCATGAAGAAATGCTTATGGAGAAAAATTCAAAGTCTGGGTCTACAAGAGGAATACCGCCAGAATGAAGAATTTAGGCTTCACGTCACCATGTGTGCGGCACTGGCATTTTTGAAACCGGAGGACGGATGGCTCCAGATTCGTGCGGAATCTCCCGACAACCAGAAACTCCTCGAGATTTTCGACTACTTTGTGGATACATGGCTACAAAATGAAGAATTCCCGATCGAATTGTGGAGTTGCTACGGTAAGAGATATAGAACCACGAATGCTGTAAAAGGATGGCACAGCAAATTAAATACTATCGTTGGAAGCCCCCATCCCAAAGTCAACATGCTGGTGGAATGTTTGAAGAAGGAAGCGGAACACACAAATTGCATGCATATGAGGTTAGAAGTACATCTTGAAGGGAAGAAGAGAAAGAGAAAATACTTGAAACTTGACGACAGGATTGAGAAAAACATAAAAGTATGTGAGTAGTATAATTGGATGGTTCTGCCGCCGCCTCCTCCTCCAGGCTCCCAGGGGCCCCTCTGCCTCCCGCGGGAAATTTGAATTTTGGCGGGAAATTTGAATTTGGCGCGAGATTTGAATTTGTAAACAAAGCCACGTGCTTTTTGACAGCTGTCATCGACAACAACGCATCGCTAACCTCACTGCTGCCATCTTGACGGGCCTAAACCTAACTAGCGCGAGATTTGAATAGGTAAACAAAGCCACGAGCGTTTTGACAGCCACGTGCTTTTTGACAGACAACAACCCATCGCTAACCTCAGTACTGCCATCTTGACTGGCCTAAACCTCAGTAGTACCAACTTAACCTCACAAGCGCGAGATAAACAAATCCACGTGCTTTTTGACAGCCACGTGCTTTTTGACAGACAACAACGCATCGCTAACCTCAGTGCAGCCATCTTGACGGGCCTAAACCTTAGTGGTACCAACTTAACCTCACTAGCGCGAGATAAACAAATCCAGCTGTTTTTTGACAGCCACGTGCATTTTTGACAGCTGTCATCCGCCATCTTTAAACTACAGAGCACTGTGCTGCCCTCTTTATCGCAGTAGCTGCAAATTCGTCACCTGTCATCGGCAGTGCTGCCATCTTGGCGGGCCTTAACCTTAGTGCTTCCAACTTAACTTCACTAGCGCGAGATAAACAAATCCACGTGCAGCTGTCATCCGCCATCTTTAATTCATAGAGCACCGTGCTGCCCTATTTAGCTACTTACCTTTGAAATGTGGTGGCTGGTAATTTTTACGTCACAGCTGTCATCCGCCATCTTGCATCGCAAACCTCAGTGCTGCACTCTTTAGCTAGATACCTTTCAAATGTAGTGGCGGCAATTCGAAAAATTCCTAATGCTCTTGTTTGGAAACAAACCTATGCGCTTTTCTTGACAGCTATCATCCGCCATCTTTAATCCAGAGAGCACCGTGCTGCCCTCTTTAGCTACTTACCTTTGAAATGTGGTACGTCACAGCTGTCAACCGCCATCTTGCATCGCAAACCTCAGTGCTGCACTCTTTAGCTAGATACCTTTGAAAAGTAGTGGCGGCAATTTGAAAAATTCTTTATGCTCTTGTTTGGAAACAAACCTATGCGCTTTTCTGACAGCTATCATCCGCCATCTTTAATCCAGAGAGCACCGTGCTGCCCTCTTTAGCTACTTACCTTTGAAATGTGGTGGTGATAAATTCCTCGAGCCCTTGTTTGGAAACAAACCGATGTGCTTTCCTGACAGCTGTCAACCGCCATCTTTAATCCAGACAGCACCGTGCTGCCCTCATTGTGCCGGTGGTAAATTCCACGTGCTCTTGTTTGGAAACAAACTCACGTGCTTTTTGACAGCTGTCAACCGCCATCTTGCATCACAACCCTCAATGCTGTACTCTTTAGCTAGATACCTTTGAAATGTGGTGGCGGCAATTTGAAAAATTCTATGTGCTCTTGTTTGGAAACAAAGCTACGTACTTTTTTGACAGCTGTCATCCGCCATCTTTAATCAATAGAGCACTGTGCTGCTATCATGCGGGTAATTTCATCAGCTGTCATCCGCCATCTTTAATCCACAGAGCACCGTGCTGCTCTCTGTAGTAGCGGGCAATTTGAAAAGTTCGTGTTAGCTGTCATCCGCCATCTTTAATCAAGAGAGCACCGTGCTGCCATCTTTAGCTAGATACCTTTGAAATGTGGTGGCTATACATGACTCCTTAAAGGTGCTTATGCAAGATGGTCGCTATACATAGGTTCTTATGAGACTCCCTTGGGATGCTTGCGCAAGATGGCGGTTGTACAAGGCTCCTTATGAGACACCCTAGGGATGGTTGCGCAAGATGGTGGTTGCTCTTATGAGGCGGCTTAAGGGTCCTTGCACAAGATGGCTAGAGACGACCCTAAGAATGCTTGCGCAAGATGGCGGCTACTCTCATGAAGAAAGCTAGCTTAGAGGCTACTGCGCAAGATGACGGTTGCTGTCATTCATGTGGTGGAGAGCAAACTGAAATTCTATGTGCTTAATCAACAGAGCACCCTGCTGCCCTCTTTAGCTGAAATGTGGTGGTGGATAATTTGAAAAATTCTTTTGACAGGTGTCATCTTTAAACAATGGCGACTATACATAGGCTGTTAAGACCTTATCATTATCCTCCTCCTCCTCGTTCTCCTCCGCCTCTTATGTCAAGGCATAGCTTTATATTGAACAAGTTTAAACCTGCATCGCGAAGGCAAGCGTGTGCAGCGATAACATTATTGTACATGTTTAGACTTGCGAAACATAAGAAGAGTAGTTGTACTCGATACAACATGTGATCAGAACATTGATTGGTGTGTTCAAACACAAAATAAGTGATCAAGACTAGAATCGAACACTGTACTCGATACAACATGTCAGGGGATACCCTTGTTCTAAGAAGATCAGATTGAAACATAACAAGACTAGAATCGAACACTGTACTCGATGTCGTTAATTTCAACATGTGATTAAGACATTGTTTGGTGTGTTCAGAACACTACATAAGTAGAATCGAACGTTGTACTTAATACAACATGTTAGGGGATACCTTTGTTCTAAGAACATCAGATTGAAACATAACAAGCCTAGAATTGAACACTGTACTCTATACAACACGTCAGGGGATAACTTTGTTCTAAGAAGATCAAATTGACACATAACAAGACTAGAATCGAACACTGCACTCGATGTCGTTAACCTTAACATGTGATTCAGAACATTGATTGATGTGTTCAGATCACTAAACAAGTAGAATCGAACACTGTTCTCGATGTTGTTAACTTGAACATGTGATTAGAACATTGTCTGATGTGTTCAGATCACTAAACAACTAGAATTGAACACTGTACTCAATACAACACGTCAGGGGATAACTTTGTTCTAAGAAGATCAAATTGAAACATAACAAGACTAGAATCGAACACTGCACACGATACAACATGTGATCAGAACATTGATTGATGTGCTCAGATCACTAAACAAGTAGAACCGAACACTGTACTGGATACAACATGTCAGGGGATATCTTTGTTCTAAGAAAATTAGATTGAAACATAACAAGACTAGAATCGAACACTACACTCGATGTCGTTAACCTTAACATGTGATCCGATAAAAACATGTTAGGGGACACCTTTGTTCTGAGAACATTAGATTGAAACATAGCAAGACTAGAATCGAACACTGTACTCGATACAACATGTGATTAGAACATTGTTTGATGTGTTCAGAGCAAAAGTACAACTTCAATGATTTACCTAGTGTAAAAATCAAAAACACACACTGTGCACATATCGCATAGCTATCTCGCCTATCACTTGCCTAGTACGAAAATCAAAAACACACTGTGCACATATCGCATAGCTAACTCGGCAACACTTCAAATGATTTGCTTAGTGCGAAAATAAAAAATCTATACCGCGTAGCTAACTCGTTCACCGCACTGCTAAGACGCTTAGTAATTGCAAATACACTGATATATGTCATACGAAAATCAAGAAAGCACACTGCGTAGCCAACTCGCTCGGCCACTCGCTTAGTAATTGCAACACGACTAAAACACTGATACACGTTACTTTTTTTCTCGAAACACACACACACGGATAAGAATGTTGCGAGATACTACATACTTACATGTTTTTTAAAAAAATAGGTGGTGAAAGATCATAAATTATATGTACACATGTTGTCTCCTCCAAGCTGTAAGACGAAATAGACGCAGTACTGCGAGTTTCCGCTATAGCTGGCGAACGGAAGTAGCATGATATCTCAGCAAAAAATACGCGTGAGCTTGCATAAACGCAAGTCAGACACAATGACGGATACCGCGATTCAAATCCTGGCAACTTATGCCGTCAGGAAGGGCATCCGGCTAGATCATGTAATTACACGTTATGACGATCGCGCAGGTCCCTCACCTAGCATTTGCCATTTTTTACGGCTTCCGACAGTAGGAGTTCGAATCCGCTATCTCTCGAAGTAGCGAGAATGATTGCGGGCACACGAGTGTTGAGGGTGATTCATTTGTCGGATGGAGGCGATCCTACTGTTGCATATTACATTCTCAGGTAGTTTCGAGGGCGTGCAAAAAGCCAGCATTAAGTAAGCGCTGTTGATGGGGACGTTAAACCTTGTGCAGACTCCTTCGAAAATGATTGTGAGTACAAGATGTTGATGGTGATTCATCAGTCGGATGTAAGCGATAAGCTGTGTGCAGGCTCTTTCGGCAGGAGTAGGCTATGTGCCGGCACCGGGTTTTACCCTCTCCCTACTGTAGTATATTACATTCGTCGGTAGTTTCGAGGGCGTGCAAAAAGCCAGCATTAAGTAAGGGCTGTTGATGGGGACGTTAAACCTTGTGCAGACTCATTCGAAAATGATTGTGAGCACAAGATGTTGATGGTGATTCATCAGTCGGATGGAGGCGATAAGCCTTGTGCAGGCTCTTTCGGCAGGAGTAGGCTATGTGCCGGCACCGGGTTTTACCCTCTCCCTACTGTAGTATATTACATTCTTAGGTAGTTTCGAGGGCGTGCAAAAAGCCAGCATTAAGTAAGGGCTGTTGATGGGGGCGTTAAACCTTGTGCAGACTCCTTCGAAAATGATTGTGAGTGCAGGATGTTGATGGCGATTCATCTGTCGGATGGAGGCGATAAGCTGTGTGCAGGCTTCATCGGTAGGAGTAGGCCATGTGCCGGCACTGGGTTTTACCCTCTCCCTACGGTAGTATATTATATTCTTAGGTAGTTTCGAGGGCGTGCAAGAAGCCAGCATTAAGTAAGGGTTGTTGATGGGGCGTTAAACCTTGTGCAGACTCCTTCGAAAATTAGTGTGAGTATAAGATGTTGATGGTGATTCATCTGTCGGATGGAGGCGTTAAGCCTTGTGCAGGCTTCTTCGGTAGGAGTAGGCTATGTGCCGGCACCGGGTTTTACCCTCTCCCTACGGTAGTATATTACATTCTTAGGCAGTTTCGAGGGTGTGCAAAAAGCCAGCATTAAGTAAGGGCTGTTGATGGGGTGGTGTTAAACCTTGTACAGGCTCCTTCAACAGGAGTACCCTATATGCCGGCGCCGTGCAGGCTCTTTCGATGGGAGTGGGCTATGTGCTGGTACTGGGTTTTAACCTCTCCGTACAATCATAATATTTTATGTTAGGAACTTACACCAGCTAAATGCTACACGGTTAAGAAAACGTTCCGTGAGTTACGAGTGGCTTATCAGCACGCAGTGTCCTCTTTCAAGGTACTACAGCAGGAAGATGAGTGTACAATTTCAGTCAACGCATGCATTCCTCACCTCGCTCTGACTGACTGCGCCGATACAACTTCAAAGATAGTGTTCTATGCGGTAGAACAAAAAATGTAACCCATAGCCTGTTCCTAAAGCTTAACACTGTAAATGTTCGGACCTCCTGTTTTTACAGCTAGATGTGGTTCCTAACGTAACAGGGCCGGGATTAAAAATATATTTTACAGCCGAGTGCCCCCTTCCTAACATGAGATTTTAAATTGCAAGAATCTGTTTTACGGCCGGTTGCCCTTCCTGACGCGAGATTTTAAATCACAAGAATCCGTTTTACAACTGGATGCCCTTCTAGGATTTTAAAAAGCAGCATCTAGCCTCTTACATCATACACTATTGTTTTACGGTACGGCCGGTTGCCCTACCTGACGCGAGATTTTAAATTACAAGAATCTGTTATACAACTGGATGCCCTTCTAGGATTTTAAATAGCAGTATCTAATCTCCCACATCATACACCATTGTTTTACGGTTGGTTGCCCTTCCTGACGTCAAAGAACTGGGTTTAAGAATCTGTTTTACAACTAGATGCTCTTTTTAACACGAGAATCGGGGTTTTACAGCTCGATGCTCTTCTTAGATTTTAAAAAGCAGTATCTAGCCTCTTACATCATACACTATTGTTTTACGGTACGGCCGGTTGCCCTTCCTGACGCAAGATTTTAAATCACAAGAATCTGTTTTACGACTGGTTGCCCTTCCTGACTCAAAACTAGCAGTATCTACCCTCTTACATCATACACTATTGTTTTCGACCGGTTGCCCTTCCTGACGTCAAAGAACTGGGATTAAGAATCTGTTTTACAACTAGTTGCCCTTTCTAACACGAGAATCGGGGTTTTACAGCTAGATGCTCTTCTTGGTGCAGGAACTAAGATTTTAAATCGCAAGAATTTGTTTTGAAACTAGTTTTCCTTCGAGATGCAAGAAATAAGATTTTAAATTACAATATCTAGCCGCTTACATCACACACCACAGTTTTACGGCTATTTACTCTCCTTGACGCGAGGACTAAGATTTTAGCTCGCGAGAATCTGTTTTACTGCTAGATACCCTTCTTAACGCGAGAACTAAGATTTTAAATCGCAAGAATTAATTTTACAGCCGGGTGTTATTTTTGATGAGAGAAACAAGATTTTAAATTGTGTCCCACACCACAAACTATTGCTTAATAGCTAGATGCCCTTCTTGACGCATAAACTATTAGCATCTAGCCTCTTACATCATACACCATAGTTTTACGACCGATTGCCCTTCCTGACGTTAAAGGACTAGGATTTTGAATCGCAGTATACGCGACAAACCTGTTGTAGCAGGTTTTATAACTAGATGTCCCGGTACCGGCACATAGCCTACTCCTACTGAAGAAGCCTGCACACAGCTTATTGCCTCCATCCGACAGTTGAATCACCATCAACGTCTTGTACTCACAATCATTTTCGAAGTAGTCTGCACAAGGTTTAACGTCCCCATCAACAGCCCTTACTTAATGCTGGCTTTTTGCACACCCCGACTCTTACATCATACACCATAGTTTTACGACCGGTTACCCTTCCTGACGTTAAAGGACTAGGATTTTAAATCGCAGTATACGCGGCAAATCTGTTGTAGCAGGTTTTATAACTAGATGTCCCGGTACCGGCACATAGCCTACTCCTACTGAAGAAGCCTGCACACAGCTTATTGCCTCCATCCGACAGTTGAATCACCATCAACTTCTTGTACTCACAATCATTTTCGAAGGAGTGTGCACAAGGTTTAACGTCCCCATCAACAGCCCTAGCTTAATGCTGGCTTTTTGCACACCCCGCCTCTTACATCATACACCATAGTTTTATGACCGTTACCCTTCCTGACGTTAAAGGACTAGGATTTTAAATCGCAGTATACGCGACAAATCTGTTGTTGCAGGTTTTATAACTAGATGTCCCGGTACCGGCACATAGCCTACTCTTACCGAAGAAGCCTGCACAAGGCTTATCACCTCCATCCGACAAATGAATCATCATCAACACTCTTGTACCCGCAATCATTCTCGCTACTTCGGGAGATAGCGGGTTCGAACTCCTACTGTCGGAAGCCGTAAAAATAGCAAATGCTAGGCGAGGGACCTGCGCGATCGTCATAACGTGTAATTACATGATCTTGCCGGATGCCCTTCCTGACGGCATAAGTTGCCAGGATTTGAATCGCGGTATCCATCATTGTGTCTGACTTGCGTTTATGCAAGCTCACGCGTATTTTTTTTTGCTGAGATATCATGCTACTTCCGTTCGCCAGCTATAGCGGAAACTCGCAGTACTGCGTCTATTTCGTCTTACAGCTTGGAGGAGACAACATGTGTACATATAATTTATGATTTTTCACCCCCCTATTTTTTAAAAAAACATGTATTTAGTATCTCGCAACATTCTTATCCGTGTGTGTGTGTTTCGAGAAAAAAGAGTAACGTGTATCAGTGCTCTAGTCGTGTTGCAATTACTAAGCGAGTGACCGAGCAAGTTGGCTACGCAGTGTGCTTTCTTGATTTTCGTATGACATATATCAGTGTATTTGCAATTACTAAGCGTCTTAGCAGTGCGGTGAACGAGTTAGCTACCGGTATAGATTTTTTATTTTCGCACTAAGCAAATCATTTGAAGTGTTGCCGAGTTAGCTATGCGATATGTGCACAGTGTGTTTTTGATTTTCGTACTAGGCAAGTGATAGGCGAGATAGCTATGCGAATGTGCACAGTGTGTGTTTTTGATTTTTACACTAGGTAAATCATTGAAGTTGTACTTTTGCTCTGAACACATCAAACAATGTTCTAATCACATGTTGTATCGAGTACAGTGTTCGATTCTAGTCTTGCTATGTTTCAATCTAATGTTCTCAGAACAAAGGTATGCCCTAACATGTTGTATCGGATCACATCTTAAGGTTAACGACACCGAGTGTAGTGTTCGATTCTAGTCTTGTTATGTTTCAATCTAATTTTCTTAGAACAAAGGTATCCCCTGACATGTTGTATCGAGTACAGTGTTCGGTTCTACTTGTTTAGTGATCTGAACACATCAATCAATGTTCTGATCACATGTTGTATCGAGTGCAGTGTTCGATTCTAGTCTTGTTATGTTTCAATTTGATCTTCTTAGAACAAAGTTATCCCCTGACGTGTTGTATTGAGTACAGTATTCAATTCTAGTTGTTTAGTGATCTGAACACATCAGACAATGTTCTAATCACATGTTGAAGTTAACAACATCGAGAACAGTGTTCGATTCTACTTGTTTAGTGATCTGAACACATCAATCAATGTTCTGAATCACATGTTAAGGTTAACGACATCGAGTGCAGTATTCAATTCTAGTCTTGTTATGTTTCAATCTGATGTTCTTAGAACAAAGGTATCCCCTAACATGTTGTATTAAGTACAACGTTCGATTCTACTTATGTAGTGTTCTGAACACACCAAACAATGTCTTAATCACATGTTGAAGTTAACGACATCGAGTACAGTGTTCGATTCTAGTCTTGTTATGTTTCAATCTGATCTTCTTAGAACAAGGGTATCCCCTGATATGTTGTATCGAGTACAGTGTTCGATTCTAGTCTTGATCACTTATTTTGTGTTCTGAACACATCAATCAATGTTCTGATCACATGTTGTATCGAGTACAACTACTCTTCTTATGTTTCGCAAGTCTAAACATGTACAATAATGTTATCGCTGCACACGCTTGCCTTCGCGATGCAGGTTCAAACTTGTTCGATACAAAGCAATGCCTTGACATAAGAGGCGGAGGAGAAGGAGGAGGAGGAGGAGGAGGTAGAGAAGGAGGAGGAGGAGGAGGAAAATGATAAGGTCTTAACAGCCTATGTATAGTCGCCATTGTTTAAAGATGACACCTGTCAAAAGAATTTTTCAAATTATCCACCACCACATTTCGGCTAAAGAGGACAGCAGGGTGCTCTGTTGATTAAGCACATAGAATTTCAATTTGCTCTCCACCGCATGCATAACAGCAACCGTTATCTTGCGCAGTAGCCTCTAAGCTAGCTTTCTTCATAAGAGTAGCCATCTTCTTGTGCGAGCACGCCCTAGGCTGTCTCATAAGGAGCTATGTATAGCCGCCATCGTGCGTCCGCCATCTTGCGCAAGCATCTCTAGCCATCTTGTGCAAGGACCCTTAAGCCGCCTCATAAGAGCAACCACCATCTTGCGCAACCATCCCTAGGGTGTCTCATAAGGAGCCTTGTATAACCGCCATCTTGCGCAAGTATCCCAAGGGAGTCTCATAAGAACCTATGTATAGCGACCATCTTGCATAAGCACCTTTAAGGAGTCATGTATAGCCACCACATTTCAAAGGTATCTAGCTAAAGATGACAGCACGGTGCTCTCTTGATTAAAGATGGCGGATGACAGCTAACAGAACATTTCAAATTGCCCGCTACTACAGAGAGCAGCACGGTGCTCTGTGGATTAAAGATGGCGGATGACAGCTGATGAAATCACCCGCATGATAGCAGCACAGTGCTCTATTGATTAAAGATGGCGGATGATAGCGGTCAAAAAAGCACGTGGCTTTGTTTCCAAACAAGAGCACATAGAATTTTTCAAATTGCCGCCACCACATTTCAAAGGTATCTACCTAAAGAGAACAGCACTGAGGTTTGTGGTGCAGGATGGCGGATGACAGCTGTCAAAAAGCACGTGAGTTTGTTTCCAAACAAGAGCACGTGGAATTTGCCACCGGCACAAAAAGGGCAGCGCGGTGCTCTCTGGATTACAGATGGCGGTTGACAGCTGTCAGAAAAGCACATCGGTTTGTTTCCAAACAAGAGCTCGTAGAATTTACCACCACCACATTTCAAAGGTAAGTAGCTAAAGAGGGCAGCACGGTGCTCTCTGGATTAAAGATGGCGGATGATAGCTGTCAAAAAAGCGCATAGGTTTGTTTCCAAACAAGAGCATAAAGAATTTTTCAATTTGCCGCCACTACTTTTCAAAGGTATCTGGCTAAAGAGTGCAGCACTGATGTTTGCGATGCAAGATGGCGGTTGACAGCTGTGACGTACCACATTTCAAAGGTAAGTAGCTAAAGAGGGCAGCACGGTGCTCTCTGGATTAAAGATGGCGGATGATAGCTGTCAAAAAGCGCAGAGGTTTGTTTCCAAACAAGAGCATAAGGAATTTTTCAAATTGCCGCCACTACATTTGAAAGGTATCTAGCTAAAGAGGGCCGCACTGAGGTTTGCGATGCAAGATGGCTGATGACAGCTTTGAGGTAAAAATTACCCGCCACCACATTTCAAATGTAAGTAGGTAAATAGGGCAGCACGCTGCTCTATGAATTAAAGATGGCGGTTGACAGCTGCACGTGGATTTGTTCATCTCGCGCTAGTGAAGTTAAGTTGGAAGCACTAAGGTTAAGGCCCGCCAAGATGGCAGCACTGCCGATGACAGGTGACGAATTTGCAGCTACTGCGATAAAGAGGGCAGCACGGTGCTCTGTAGTTTAAAGATGGCGGATGACAGCTGTCAAAAAAGCACGTGGCTGTCAAAAAACAGGTGGATTGTTTATCTCGCGCTAGTGAGGTTAAGTTAGTACCACTAAGGTTTAAGCCCGTCAAGATGGCTGCACTGAGGTTAGCGATGCGTTGTTGTCTGTCAAAAAGCACGTGGCTGTCAAAAAGCACGTGGATTTGTTTATCTCGCGCTTGTGAGGTTAAGTTGGTACTACTGAGGTTTAGGCCCGCCAAGATGGCAGTACTGAGGTAAGCGATGCGTTGTTGTCAGTCAAAAAGCACGTGGCTGTCAAAAAGCACGTGGCTTTGTTTACCTATTCAAATCTCGCGCTAGTTAGGTTAAGTTGGTACCACTGAGGTTTAGGCCCGTCAAGATGGCAGCAGTGAGGTTAGCGATGCGTTGTTTCCGATGACAGCTGTCAAAAAGCACGTGGCTTTGTTTACTAATTCAAATCTCGCGCCAAAATTCAAATTTCCCACCTAAATTCAAATTTCCGGCGGTAGGCGGAGGGGCCCCTGGGAGCCCGGAGGAGGAGGCGGCGGCAGAACCATCCAATTATGCTACTTATATGAAAAGACAAGAGACATTAGGTCCTGCTTAAAAGCCATTTCTCATATTCAGAAATTGGAATAAATTACGGTAAGCCACACGTAAATATATAGTGTAGATACATTGACTGACAGAGCAAATGCAACACCAAGAAGGAGTGGTCAGAACGTTATGCCAATTGCAGGGTAGACTGACGTCACTGAGGTATGCTCATGATGTGAAATGCGCCGCTGTGCTGCGCACGTAGCGAACGATAAATGGGACACGGCGTTGGCGAATGGCCCACTTCGTACCGTGATTTCTCAGCCGACAGTCATTGTAGAACGTGTTGTCGTGTGCCACAGGACACGCGTATAGCTAAGAATGCCAGGCCGCCGTCAACGGAGGCATTTCCAGCAGACAGACGACTTTACGAGGGGTATGGTGATCGGGCTGAGAAGGGCAGGTTGGTCGCTTCGTCAAATCGCAGCCGATACCCATAGGGATGTGTCCACGGTGCAGCGCCTGTGGCGAAGATGGTTGGCGCAGGGACATGTGGCACGTGCGAGGGGTCCAGGCGCAGCCCGAGTGACGTCAGCACGCGAGGATCGGCGCATCCGCCGCCAAGCGGTGGCAGCCCCGCACGCCACGTCAACCGCCATTCTTCAGCATGTGCAAGACACCCTGGCTGTTCCAATATCGACCAGAACAATTTCCCGTCGATTGGTTGAAGGAGGCCTGCACTCCCGGCGGCCGCTCAGAAGACTACCATTGACTCCACAGCATAGACGTGCACGCCTGGCATGTTGCCGGGCTAGAGCGACTTGGATGAGGGAATGGCGGAACGTCGTGTTCTCCGATGAGTCACGCTTCTGTTCTGTCAGTGATAGTCCCCGCAGACGAGTGTGGCGTCGGCGTGGAGAAAGGTCAAATCCGGCAGTAACTGTGGAGCGCCCTACCGCTAGACAACGCGGCATCATGGTTTGGGGCGCTATTGCGTATGATTCCACGTCACCTATAGTGCGTATTCAAGGCACGTTAAATGCCCACCGCTACGTGCAGCATGTGCTGCGGCCGGTGGCACTCCCGTACCTTCAGGGGCTGCCCAATGCTCTTTTTCAGCAGGATAATGCCCGCCCACACACTGCTCGCATCTCCCAACAGACTCTACGAGGTGTACAGATGCTTCCGTGGCCAGCGTACTCTCCGGATCTCTCACCAATCGAACACGTGTGGGATCTCATTGGACGCCGTTTGCAAACTCTGCCCCAGCCTCGTACGTACGACCAACTGTGGCAAATGGTTGATAGAGAATGGAGAACCATCCCTCAGGACACCATCCGCACTCTTATTGACTCTGTACCTCGACGTGTTTCTGCGTGCATCGCCGCTCGCGGTGGTCCTACATCCTACTGAGTCGATGCCGAGCGCATTGTGTAACCTGCATATCGGTTTGAAATAAACATCAATTATTCGTCCGTGCCGTTTCTGTTTTTTCCCCAACTTTGATCCCTTTCGAACCACTCCTTCTTGGTGTTGCATTTGCTCTGTCAGTCAGTGTATATACGTGTGTAAAAATGACGAAGCCTATAAAAGCCGATTTGAAATGAGGAATGTATGAAAGAATGACGAAGCCTATGTAGGCTGATTTTAATCACGCCAAAATGGTAAGATGATAATTATCATTTTGACAGTCGATAGCCGGTGTAAAGTGTGATGGAAATCAGTTTCAATAAGTTGTACGGATTTTTTTTTTTTTACAATTTGGTTTACGTCGCACCGACACAGATAGGTCTTATGGCGACGATGGAACAAGAACGGCCTGGGAATGGGAAGGAAGCGGCCGTGGCCTTAATTAAGGTACAACCCCAGCATTTGCCTGGTGTGTAAATGGGAAACCACAGAAAACCATCTTCAGGGTTGCCGACAGTGGGATTCGAACCCACTATCTCCCCGATGCGAGTTCACAGCTGCGCGCCCCTAACCACAGGGCCAACTCACCCGGTAAAGATTTTTTTTTTTACAGGGATCTCTTTCATTACATGTCTTGTTTCCTTTTTTGAAGATGGTGTTCGCAAATTTCCGACAACGAAATATGTACCAAGATTTGGAAAATCCTGGTCACATAGTAATAATCCCTAGTGTGCGCAAATTTCCACTGATGTGTTCGCAAATTTCCGTGTTCGCACTTTTCCGAACACCGTAAGTTTCAGGCTGCAGATGGTTAGTATACAGAATTAAGTAAAAACTTCAAAAAGGTAATTGAAATAAGTACTGTATTTGCAGTACAGTATTAGTTGAGGAACAGGTCCATTGTTAGGTACGTTATTGGTTCTTTGCTGCTTACAAATAGAAATATCTATATATTAAAAGAGTTTATTAAAAATAGGTTTGTAAAATCCGTCCGTCCGTACTACTGGACCTATTTGCTTCATTTTTGTTTTATTCTCCCCGGAATTACCTGCCGGTGAATCATGACACATTTATAGATCTCTAAGTCCAGCCAACTTTGAGTAAGTTAATCATAAAATCAAATCATTAAATGATCAGTCCAATAATTGCAGGCGAAGGCTAACACTAACCCGCAATACATTCTGTACTTAGCAGATTGCTGAGCGACTAACACTGTCATTAATATTCTGTTCTGCGGCAATTATCTGATTTTCATCCTTAGTAATGTTTGATTACTGCCTATCAAACCACTTCCTCTGATAACGGAAGAATATTATTCTGTGCTATATACTCTTTGATTCTCTGAGCTTTCTCAGCTTCTAAATATACTCAACAGATGACAGAACTTTCCTAGTAATTTATATGCTGCTAATAGAAAACACCGACATACATACAGACGGGAAGCTATCAAGTCGTCTCTAGCTATGAGTATTACCAGTAACAAAGCGCAGGGTTCTGTGCTTCCCCGAACCAGTATTCAGCCACGGTCAATTGTATGTTGCTCTATCTCGGGCAAGATCGTTTAAAAATGTTCAGATCCAGATACGCCCAAAGAGTCGAAGCACAGAAAGATGTGTTATAAACTTCATTACCGGTACTGAATGTTTATACAGCTATTGAAAAGGGCAAGAAAAACAATATGACTGCAACAGGCATAACAAGACGAGTTATCTGACCTGTTTATAACGAACGCTGAGGAGCAGCGTGGGTCCACTAGTATTTAAAGTTAATTGCAAGTAGGACCAGAGGTCCCTTTGCCTGTAACTAACTGCCACTGTAAATTCAATGTATCAATTAATATACAAAATCTAGAAAAAGAAGAAACATTTTTTTTACTAAGAAAGTAAACTCGTGTCCTCATCCCGAGGTAGTGCAGCTCTTTCCAGGCAGTGAGCTGTATGTACCATTCCAACCACATTCCAGCCCTCCTGCAATTCTTTAATTTCTGCAAACTCCGGGAATCGACTGAGGACATAAAAAAGATTAAAAAGTAAACATCTAAGTACAGATTCGTTAATACCTTTGTGCTCAGATAATCTGGCACACCTGATTTTTGAAGAATTTTCTTCGAAGAAAGAGACGATGTTTTAAGAATTTTCTTCGAAGACTGTTATTTTTCTAACGTTCCTAACGTTTGTTTCTCCGTTTTCTAATCGCCATATTTGTTACTTTTCTTCACGTTAAACACTTTTCTTTTACTTTGCGACGTCTTCACCGCGATCTTGCCTTGACTATTTAACACATAGATTGATTTGAAATCTACAATAATAAACGTTATATTGTTGTCGGCAATTCCCAAATACACTACAAAAACCAACATTGGACGTCATGCCCGATACATTTTTCCGAAAATGTGATCAAAATACGTTATTTTAACATTTTCGAGTAATTGTAATTCAGCCCAATTACTTTTCCCTTGTACTCTTCTCCTTACTGGTTAGGGGCACGTCAAAAAAGTGATCCTAACTGACTCATAAAACAAATGCAGTAGTCCCTTTTTATGTGGACAGGTTCTATGAAATGGATGCGTGAAATGAAAGTAGGCAGGGAGATGTTTATCATGAATGGCAAGTTGACCAAGAGGTCAATCCGACCCGAAAAACTTAGAACAAAGAAGAATGAAACAAATATGGGCACGAAGGAAGGCAACACAAAAGCCTGGGATTATTAGGGAATAATAATAATTGGAAGATCTTAGGACCAAAATGCTAACATGGAATTTTCATGAAAAATAAATCTATCAAGTTACAGGAAAAAATCACTGATACAATCAGTAAACGGCGATTTCAATTTTATGGTTAACTAGCATGTACCAGCGGCTTCACCCGCGTTTACTAATTCAGCCGTTAGGTGTTGTAAACTATTCATTTAAAAGCAAACTAAAGCATTATATTTTATTAACACACATCGTTTTTACATACAGTAGGTAAATTGAATGAAGTACAGTACTTATATTTTTAATAGTTGTGCCAGCGACTTCGAAGGCGTTGAATTTCCTTTACGTTGATTTTATTGATGACGACGATCACTTTCCAATCGCTACTCTCTAGAATCATCTGTTTCTAGATATCACAACACAGAGTGTCGAATACGGCCATCTTCTAATCGCTGCTCTCTAGAATCGTCTGATTCTAGACTTCGCGAGACAGCGTGTCGAATACGATCATTTTTTATACGCTGTTCTGTATACTTCTGAGAATCTTGACTCCTTAACAATGAATGATGGGTTCTATCTAACTGTAATCGTTCGTTACTCTTAGAACTACTTTCATTCGACCTAGACATGGATTGCCTCAATCGACAATTTGTAAGACGATTTTCCCTATCCTGTTGAGATTCATTTTCACGTCGCAATCTTTGACTTTTGGCCTTTCTCACGTTTTTAGAGGGATTTGTCCTTTTAGGCATGACTAATGACTTAACTTCTCATTATGAACGAACACAAACACGGCTCGCGTTGAGATTCAACCATCCGCCATAGCCCGCTCACGCGTACTGAACCGCACGACAGCCAGCCTTTGTGATATTAAGTCGTTGGAGGGGGAAGCGGTGGTAGGCCCCTCTCGATGCGGCGAAGGGGAACGCACGGTACTAGACACTGCTTCTTTAGTTTATTATATTTTCGCAGACCATCAAGATGGCTCCCAGCAGTAGGCCAAGATCTGTTGCCTTAGAAACGCCTTAATGGAAGAGTGGAGTTATATATATAGTTAGTAGTATCTATGCAGACCAAGAAAATTTAGGGAGTGGGTGGTTGTTAGGGCAAGATTAGCTACCAAAATACACTGTTTTAGTAAGTTATGTATGGAGCAATTTTAGCAAAACCTAATATGGAGGCAATTAGGGAAAAATATGCCCTCAAATCAATTAAAATAAGGCGTAGACTCTTAAGATAACGCGTTCGCACAACTACCATACCAAATAAATGCACAATATGAACGAACACAAACACGGCTCGCGTCGAGACTCAACCATCTGCAATAGCCCGCTCGTGCGTACTGCGACCCACTACAACTACACAGAACACGAGAAAAGATGTTAAGATCGCGGAGCTCTACTACACATGATCTCTTCCAGTGAGTCTATACTTTGATCTTAGCCAAGAGGCCGAGAAGCGTTTATACCTTTTTCATATAGTAATTCATATGTGCACCCATTTTGGGTGGCAAACCTCGCTGCTGCAGAATCCTTGAGCTGACGTTGCCATGGTTACGGCTGGTCGTCTCTTTATCGGATTCCTAGAGCAGGGGTAGTGTGGTGCCAATATCTCCATAACGGTTGGTTTTAGAGCCTTAAAATATGGTTTTCGGGTCCGTTGGGCTTGCAGATTTTTTTCTTTTTGCGTCAAGGGGCTTAAAATGAGCTTTGTCTCGTCCCTATACGAGAAATTTGATAATTCGCCTATTATTTTGTATATCTCTCACCCGTCGCCTCCCTCCTATAATTGTTTTGAAAATTTAAAAGTAGCCTTACTTCTTATGACATCAGCTATCTGCCAGTGACAGTCCACTCAAAATCGGTCCAACCGTTTCGGAGATTAGCCGGAACAGACAGATAGACAGACAAACAAACAGACAGATAGACAACAATAGTAAAAGTTGGTTTTTAGTTATAAGTACCGTATATAGTTTCATATACACTTAGTGAAATGCTGCTGTTATTTTGACATTATAAACAGAACTTCAATTTTATTTATTTGTATCTATGTACATATATAGGCTAGATAACAGGCTCACAAAGAAAAATTTAAACTTAGCCTTATCAATAAATAATTAGAATAACTGATTAAAAGAAATCGGTAAAGACATAAACGAAATCGGAATTCATGTAGAACCCATTCAAGATAGAATAAAATTCAGAACTTTAAATCACAAACACAAAATTTCTGTAAAGCCCACCCGACTAAATCCTAGGTACAGTACGGACTGAACAGTGTAAAAAAGGAACAAAGCGAGAGGATGAAGAGATATTAGGAAGAGAAGAAGGAAAACAAAAAATCGTCGCTGCCGGGACAAAACCTCCTATGTGAAATATTTCAGCTTAGAACTTTGGCCGGTAAGGTTCTGTCATCTAAGGTGCAATATTGTGTGAATATTGTCAAGGCATTCTGGCTCTTCATAATGTATGTGTTGCGGGTCAGTATATCTCCAAAAATATTATCACATGGGAGGTTTTGTCCCAGCAACGACGAAATATGCTAATAAGTTCAAACACGCTCCTTAGTTAGGCATAAGTAATAAGTTATAATAATAATAATAATAATAATAATAATAATAATAATAATAATAATAATAATAATAATAATAATAATAATAATAGTCCTCTCTAAAGAACCGGAGAAATTGGGAAATGCCTTTTGGTCCCAGTTTCAATGATGGTGAAATCCTGACATTCACCTCCCCGTGGTAGAGAGGGGGCAACGGCTGTATATATAGATTATGTACAGGTGGCTAACGAATGAAGGGACCGAGTATCTCCCGGTATAAGGAGACCACCCTCTATCAAGTGCCAACGGCCTCCTAGGAGGGCGGATGAGCGGATAGAAGGGAGGGCACTCTTTTGCCCTTGGAGTGAGAAATTGCTTCTAAAGGCGGAAGAGCCACTAGATGGCCAACGGCATAGGATGGAGAAGGCAACGGAAAACCACTCCATTAAAGACCTACTCCACAAATTCATCATTCATCAATCCATATTTCATTAATCATCCTTCCAGATCACATCTGGAATGGTAAACCCTGACTACGGTCAGAAACTTTGATCGTTGATCAGATAATCAGCCAAATATGATTAGTCTTCTCACGAATAAATCCACCGGTTTGGACATACAAAATCAGCAGGTCCAAACAAAGACACCACTCGGATACGGTGGGGTCTCACGTAGAAGATCAAGGCGAGTCGGAGCGCCTGAAAGCCCAGCAGATGACATGCAGATACATCAGGTTAAGAAAAGACTGAAATTCAATAAAACAGGACAATTTTCATTTGCAACATTAAATATCAATTCAATTATGAAAGTTGACAAGTTAAAACATTTAACAGATGTATTGGACCAGCATAAGATAGTAATAACAGCTCTTCAAGAATTGCGCAATACAGATCAGGACCCATTAGAATCAGAAGGATATCTATCGCCTTTACAAAGGTCCTCCAGGGAAAAGAGTGATGAAGAATGTTCCTCAATTTGGAGTAGAATTCTTGGTCCATAACAGCATATGAGATTCAATTGAAGCTTTTTCTTCGACCTCCCCAAGAATGGCACTCTTAACAGTTAAAGTAGAGAATAAAACATACACGACAATAAACACACTTGACTCATCAGTACTCTTGAATGTTGAGATAACCAGGTGACATTGCAGGCTTCCATCTGCGAAAGACTTAGCCATGCTGCTGAATAGCAGACTGCTGAACCGAACTGTGTAACAGACACGTAGTCTGACTGAGATATTGGGTTGGGTAATCCCAACCGCCTGACTACAAGAAGGATACCAACATTCCCGCTCCTATCCCATAGCAACTGGAATCTCGACTGTTGCTCCTGGCTACAGGTAATTGCACGAGTAACTGCATGAGCTTGAGTCCCTAAAGCGTATTGTACACGAAAAAATGTTTTCGAAAATCAAGCCTTCACAAGAATTGTCAATACTTCACAAGTTTACTCGCCAAATAACTTTCAATACTTAACAAGTCTTGCGACGTCTTCAGAAGTCTTGAAAGTGAATTAGAACATGTTCTAATCGGTCAAAGGATTGCCAGGTCTTTGACAGAATTGACCGATGGAATTCGAGTATTAAAGGTGCGTGCTGTGCCGCTAGGCATACTGGGATTTCCGGGTCGTGAATCAAAATAACAAAAAAATGCTTCTTCGCGACCGAGAGATATTGTATGACTATTAACTGCTAAGTACGAGGCACATTAGTGGACTCCGTAGAGTACCACAATAAAAATTAATAAATCGGCAGCGTACGTGGAGATTGCAAGATAAATATCTCAGGGAAGTGGGCAAATTTTATGTTTATTACGGTACAGTAACTAGAAGTAAACACTGTCAGCAATGATCGATTTGTGGTGATCTTCGCATATTACTATTACGAAATTCTTAATATGTATTCATGTAATAAGGTGTCCGACTCGTTGGCTGAATGGTCGGCGTACTGGCTTTCGGTTCAGAGAGTCCCGGGTTCGATTCCCGGCCGGATCGTGGATTTTAACCTTCATTGGTTAATTCCATTGGCTCTGGGGCTGGATGTTTGTAGCGTCCCCAACATCCCTGCAAATCACACACCACATATAACACTTTTCTCCAACACAATAACTCGCAGTTACTACACATAGTCGCTGCCGCCCACCCTCATCAGAGGATCTGCCTTACAAGGGCTGAACCCGGCTAAAAATAGCCACACGAAATTATTATTATTATTATTATTATTATTATTATTATTATTATTATTATTATTATGTAATAAGGTATGAATTTCCGTTGAATTACTACTGGTATCATTTTTATTCAATTAATGTGAGTGAATGTAATATAACATAACCTCTGCAAATGATGTTATGGCAGTAAACACATTGCAAAAATTACGTTGAAGTTAACCACATTAATATCTTTCTATGTAAATTATAGTTTATTACGCATTTCCCTTCTGTTTAAGAATGTGTCCCACTGCTTGTACAAGAATCACAATAGCTGTTTGCCTTTCCTCCATGTCAACACAAAATGCTATCAAACCTTACCAAATCTTTTCAAATCTTGTCAAACCTTCAGCAATATCGAACAATCTTTGAGAAGATTTGACAACTTTTCTTGCGAAGTATTGAATTGAAAGAAACATTTGATGGTGTACAACAGGCATAAGAATGTTCTGTAATTTCTTAACAGAATGATATCGAGCATCTAAATTATACTGTCCGTCCTAACACTCACATCTCTAACTGAAGTTTCCCCTAATGCTGTGCTTGTTTCTATTACAGTACACACCGAGCTCGATAGCTGCAGTCGCTTAAGTGCGGCTGGTATCCAGCATTCGGGAGATAATGGGTTCTAACCCCACTGTCAGCAGCCTTGATGGGTTTCCGTGTTTTCCCATTTTCACACCTGGCAAATGCTGGGGCTCTACCTTAACAAAGGCCACGACTGCTTCCTTACAACTCCTAGGCCCTTCCTGTCCCATCGTCACCATGAGACCTATTCATGTCGGTGCGACCGACTCGTAAAAAAAAAAAAAATAAAAACTATAGTACAGCAAGGGTTTTCAACTGGCCCGAGTTTAATCTACGCGAAGAGCTCTGGTTTGATTTTACGACTAAAGAAATTGCATACGTCGATTTGATTTTTCACTCGGTACTAAAATAAACGGTACCGTGTTTTTGGAATAGGCCTACTTAATCTCAGTATCGGCTCATTCCATCGCCAAGTGGAATGAACTCTTCTGTAGAATTCACTTTCATTGTTTAAGTTTTAAGTTTAAATTTGGTTGTACACGTCAGTTTTTAATTACATATCAATACTAGGCTATCATTTGCTATATTTGTGACACATACTTTTAAATTTCCAATTTTCATTGCAAATGCAATTGTTTCCCCTACCTACTATGTTTTAATTTAGCTAAAATTCGTCATTTCTTCTGTTTATTAAATACTGGGACAGTTAGGATCTATAGGAAAATTGGATGCCGCTATGCATCACTAGACCAAGCGCCAAAAGTTGGTTGCGTGATAATAGCGTTTAAATTTGGTTCTATGTGTAAATTCGAGCGAACATAATTTTGCTAAATATGGTATTACTGGTGTTGTAGGATAATATATTGCAAATTTCAACATTTTTATACTCGCACTGCATAGATTTTCTTGAAAATGAAATGAAATGTCGTATGGCTTTTAGTGCCGGGATATCCCAGGACGGGTTCGGCTCGCCAGGTGCAGGTCTTTCTATTTGACTCCCGTAGGCGACCTGCGCGTCGTGATGAGGATGAAAGATTTTCTTGAAGAAATGGCGCTTAGTCTACTGATGCAATTTAAGGTTTTTCTCAAGTGCGAATAATGTATCACGATGCTACACCAATAACCCATAACTGTTGAGGATCTACTGAGTAAAACATAAAAAAAAAATATAACGTGGTGGCAGCCATGATTAAAAACTGAATCTCCTAGTGTCTGGAAAGGCCCGCTAAGTGCTTGAACCACCACGAGCCGCGCCACAACTCCGGTACATTATTTTAAGTTTTAGATGGAGAAATTCTAGAAGGGAAGCTATTTTTTAAAGTCGTTGCTATAATGACTTACTGATTTGCGGAAATTTCAACTTATCTGAGTCAAATACAAATGGTAAGACATGAGTCATTGTAGTATATACAATTTTTGAATGGATTTTCCTTCACGATAGGCCTATTATATTCTGAGAGTAGAGTATTGACGTGATATTTTTAAGCCTATGGGTAAGTTTTGTTCTGCTTGAGACAGAAAATGCGATTAAAGATATTTTCTCCCATAAATACACACAAATCACTGGACAGGTAATAAGACTGTTGCTTTCAGTTCATTCAATCTCGAAATCAGGATCTCCATTAAATTCATCTACGTCATCCACGATGTCAGAATCTGCTTGAAGATTCTGGTAAAATTGTTTGGCATCTGCAGGTATTAAGTGCATCAGCGAACCAAAGTCTTTTAGTTTGGCTTCAGAGATAGGTTTTCCTTTTGGCCACAAAGGTATTAATGCCTGATGAAAGGGAATTCTACTTCCCCGTGGTCGTCTCTGTCTTGACTTATTTAGATTTACTTCCTGACATTCACCATCAAATTCTAGAGAATGATTTTCAGACGCAACCTTCTTAGCAAGCTGCATTAATAGCATTGTCCTTCTTACTTGGAAGTACTTGATACATCGCTGAACTTCGTCACTTGATAAACCACTCAATGTATCACCACGTAAAAATGTCAGCACTATCGAATACGCGGGCTCCCTCGCTGTCATCCGCGCGCAATGTGAGGAATGTGGCGCTTGGTTTAATGATGCAAACTGGAAAGTCGCATAGTCTACTGATGCAATTTACATTTTTACTGATTCCCGCTTTGTCGCTTAGGTTTTCTGTTTACTAACAATTAACGGCCTCTTGTAATGCAGTGGGGATTTTTTAAAAAATTGTTCAAGCCTTCCTCTACAAGATGGCGATAAAATCTCAATTTTCGTCAAATGGCGCTTAGTCTACTGATGCATAACGGCAACCAATTGACTGTAGGTCTAAGTTACATGATGAATTACTTCTGAACTCATTTTTTAGACATTAAATTATGAAATGAAATGTGTGTATAAATTACATGTAGTTGCTGTTGTGCCATAGCTGCCAATGCGACAAAGCTCTTCCTATCCATTATTTTCCTTAAGACTGATCATACCTACCAGCCGCACATGGATATGCAGTCCATCAGAACCTTTTCGTTGAGCCCATTTTTATTTTCACTTTCGAACAGGAAAATGAGCCTCAAATACATCATACTCTAGGGATGGGCAAATATGTCATACATACATACATTTCTACAATACAGTACAGTAGGGTTCATTTTGCTTTACACGTTCGCATAGGAAAATGAACTTTCAATGGGAAAACTAACAAAGAGATTCAATTAATAATATTAATTATATTTCGTTTTGTGTTTCAATTAAAGAAAGAGAAGTTCAAATGTACGGGGGAGGGGAGAAAAGGCGGGTAACTCGGTCACCTCCAACACCTCTTTCGTACGTGACTAGGCACAAGATCCGTTGAGTTGAAAAATATCACCGACACTGGAACGAAATTAATGTCGAAAGGTACTGAAATCTCTCAACGACAAGTTCCTTATATTTAAAATAGATGTCATATTTGTATGAATCGGTATTTGAAAACGGACCGTATAATCGCGAGAAAACTTAACGCAAGGAAAGAAAGAGTAAACGAAAACCCAAAAGCAAAACAAGACTATTTCTTTCAGTAATTTCAGCTTGACTTTAGTCTTATCTTTTAAATGACTGTTAATTTGCGAAAAAGACTTTGTAATTTAGTAACCGAACACCTTTGTTTGGTCTTATATCTATATGACTTCTATTTTTCAGAGTTTTATGTGTGAATTTCATTTACGAACTAAGTGATGAACCCATTCATGTGGACACTGAACATTCACATGGCAAGTTTTTCTGCGAATAGAAAAAAATATCCTCGAAACATGTCAGTGGATGAAAATATCATGTACAATTAAATTTATGAATTCCTCTTCATCCGACAAGCTACAGGTACGTCAGTTAAATCCCAATATCTTGAATACTGAGACTAAAACAGGTGCAGGACAAACACTCGTCGAGTGAATTAACGAAGAGCATCTGAAAAACTTAAAAGCTGACTTTCTCCGTTTCACTAACTTGTTACATAACAACTTCTTCCAGTAAGTTCTTCGGTTTCCTGTGAGATAACATGTGGAACAAAAATCCTAGAAAGAAGATTATGTCATCTTTGACGGCTAAACATATTACAAATGTGAAAAGGTAGCGTTCCTTACCTGAGGTCTTATTATAAACAAATTTTGCTGAATATTTAACGTTTGTCACAGATAACACCAATAAAATGTTGTAATAGCAACCAGTCAACTCAGTTTCGAACGATCTCTCTCCGCCCGAAGTTAATGATAGACGAGGCTTATCAGTTGTGCGGTTTGACATTTATCAAACTTTATTTAAACAGGTTATTATTTAATTTTGTTCATATTTTTTTTTTTTGTAATCGAATAAACTATTAGGCTATAGCTGACATTTCGGTAACGATTAAAAAGTATAGTTCTGTAGTTACTAAACCATGAAAGGAATTAAAGTACGAACATCTAAGTGGTGCAGTTCAGCAGCTTAGGCGTTAAACCACGGAGGCAGCCGAATGAAACATATTAAACAATAATCTTACAATAACGAATGATCCCTTTCTTTGTGTAACTTGGCAATGTATTGCATTACTTCTACCTGCTGTGATTAAATTGACATTATTTATTCATAGGTTTTTACATTTTATTTGAGTGGTGTTCGAAATTTTATTTTATCCAACGTATTGCATTCCTTGCGCCCCTACCTCTAATTTTCAGCTTTATGTTTATAATCCTTTCCTTTATACAAAGAGGCTACTATAGCAACTCTCTATTAATTTGGTGTGGCTCCTTATTGCAAACAGTAATCAAATAAGTACTTCCGATATGGTACTATATCCCAGCCAATTGTCTTTAGTATATTCCCTGCAAGTGAACACGATCATGAGCAGTTTCTTCTCAGCTAACAGTTCTCCAGGATAATGTGCTTTTGTGTGTTTTGGCTCAGATATTACCCCATAAAATCGAAACTAATGGGAAAAATGTTAGTCATATCGGGAAGGAGAATAAGGACGCGATTTAGAAATAACTTTCCTATCAATAGATTCAAATGCATCTTCTTTATAAATCTAAAATGTTCGCTTACTGGCATGTACAGTAGTGTTAACGAAATACGAATCATCTCTTTAAGGCTGTCCCCAAGTCTTATTTACGAACAGTTTCCGAGGAATGAAGCAGGGCGACATATTTCTCGAGCTGCGTCTTTCTACAGGAGAATTAGTTATGTTGTACACGTCATGATGTAATCCTGAGGACAGGACACAATAAGATTGTGTGGTTTCTCTTCTGTTGAGCATATTATTATTAATTTCCATTATAGGATGCTTGAAATCTTTTGTGGACGAAGCCGCAGGTAAAGGCTAGTTAAGCAGTATTTCTGAGGATGTTTTGAATTTTAATTCCACTGCTAGAAAAAGTAACTGTAAGGAATATTCTTTTTTAATACTTAAGGTAATAATATTTGTTTAAGGAAAAAAAAACAGGATAGATTAACAATGACCAGGAACTGACACTCAATTGTGACGGTGAAGTAAAGTTTTAAATTGTCTAGAATAATACTTTGTCAAATATTTGAATACATTATCTCTGTTTATGCAATAATTTACTGGTATGGAGCTACTGGACAAGTTGTTGGAGATCGAGTCGCTCTCAAGATAGCACCTTGAATCCCATTTGAGGTTCCTTGCGTTTGAATAGAACAGAACACTTTTGTTGTTGTTAAACAACATACAATTCATAATTTACGGCCATCTTACAGTCCTTCGTTGAGAAGGTCAACACGGGAATCCTGTTTCAAATCAAACCTACTTCCGAAACTAACGATGAAAAATGGTTCACTTCCCAATTTCAAGCTGGTGCATTTGGTGCTTGACAAAAAACAAAGAATTTTTTCGATGACATTCCGCCTTCTACAACATTCATCAGCTACCTTTTAAATTAAGGGAAATTTAAGGTGTCTGTTACCTCTCAAATACATTTTTTTTAAAAGAGTCTGTTATATATTTGTACTTTCTTCACCGATAGCATTATATTGAGAACAAGAGATTACATTCACAAGAAGACTAAATTAGATAGCACATAAGTTTTTAATAGTTACTATTAAAGGTGGTGAAAGGTTTGCGTGAAGTGTAAGACTCTTAGAACTGTTCTAATGTGTTTAATGTGTTTTCCATAACCGTTGTAGGACAAAAATAAAAAGTTTTTACAGCGTAAAAATGGACATTTAAATTGTATTCCTAATTCAGAAAGACAAAACCTAGAAAGTTAAGATTGTAAATTTATAATACAGAGCTTTTATCATTTAAATCATCTGTAGTGATGGATAGTTTTTAAGGTTAATCATTGTAGCTGGCGATGGTCTTCGTAAGAGACCGAAACTGGTTCTACTATAAAAGTGAGACAGAATAAAATTCTAAATAAAGGTTTAAAGTTTTGATTAGGTCTAAGTGTCCTAATTTAAAATTTAAAGCTACTAATAAACAAACTAATTTCTTACTACAAATTACTGAATTGTTTTGAAGCTATTAAATGTATGGTCACGTCTACTGATTGTAATTGTGACTGATGGTATCACAAAGCCAGAGCGAGTTGACATCGCGGTTCATGACGTGAAGTTATCAACTTGCATTCCGTGGTTTCCCAGTTTCATAATTGAATGCTGGGGCTGCACCTTAATTAAGGCCACGATCACTTTCCAGTCTACCCCATCGTCCCCTGTTTGAATCTATGCGACGTAACAAAAAGACGAAGAAAGATGCTTGCTTGTTGTTTAAAGGAGCCGGACATCTAGGTCATCGGCCCATCCAGTAATTATTACGACACTGAATTAGCATTCGCCATCCTAGAGTTTTACCCACCTCTTTGTAGCTTTATAATGTTTTAACATTAATATGGGTGTGAAATAACCTTGTAATTAGACTTGCTCCCAGGTACACAACACGAAAGGGTCATGTTGTTGAGTTACCGGCACAATTATGTAACACTTCCTCGAATAAGAGAGCTCTCCAATTTCAACACAGGTTTTTTCTTTCAAATCTGCCATCATTTTGACATTACAACGGAGTTTCAACGGAATACGTGCCCGTATATGATTAAAGAAATTACACTGCATTACGATCAAAGACGTTCGCCAGCACTAACATAACTACACACCGAACCGAAGAAGAGAGATATTAAAAGGGCCTAACAAGGAGCTCATGGAGGAACAAGAATACCGTTTGTTCATGATGAAAGAAGAATTTGAGGAACAATCTGATGCGGTGAAAGAGAAGTTAAAGAATTAGGAACAGTGCGGAGAAAAGTAAGACAATAGAAATTAGAAATACAAATTTGTCGGTGCGCCTAGAAAAACTACCACGTGATTATATTTCAGCTTTAGAACTCTGACCAGAAAGGTTCTGTCATCTAAGGTTTAGTATTGCCTAAACTACTGTGTATAATATCTCCTTTTTTGCTAGTTGCTTTACGTCGCGCCGACACAGATAGGTCTTATGGCGACGATGGGACAGGGAAGGGCTGGGAGTGGGAAGGAAGCGGCCGTGGCCTTAATTAAGGTACATTTGCCCAGCATTTGCCTGGTGTGAAAATGGGAAACCACAGAAAGCCATTTTCAGGGCTACCGACAGTGGCGTTCGAACCTACTATCTCCCGAATACTGGATACTGGCCGCACTTAAGCGACTGCAGCTATCGAGCTCGGTATATCTCCTGCGGGTTAGTATTTCTCCCCTCAACATTGTCACATAGCGGTATTTCGAGGCACAAAGGCGGTATTAAAATGTGAAGAGCTTTGAGTAATGAGAAGTGAAACAGAGGAGAATTCAGGATTAAATGTGGTGGGAGGAGATAAAGTTTTTTCACAGAGTTCGTAACTTCTATGGAATAAAGATAACCGAAAAGAAGACTGAGGAAGTACAGTACAGGGTAAATGACTTTTCTGCAATGACTTATCGAGGGTCAGTTAAGGAAATCGTGATAAAAACACTGTAAGGGAAGGAAACAAGCTGGGATTAAGGATGAAGAGAGTTGAAATGAAAGAGGTTGAAGGCGCTTCCAATTTCGATGGGATCTGGACTGGATTGTGATGATGGAGGAAAGACAAAGTAAAATGAGGAGGAACCATATGCATCCTAACCTGGCTGTATATGGAGAAGTGAATAATACAATTACATATTTACATTGAGGATATTTAAGTTTGTTAACGAGTCTTCACCATAGAAACATCATGCACGCAATTCTCTATGGTAATGTTCTTAAAGTGTGTACATACCTTCAAACACTTCCAGAGATGATATTCGTAAGATCCCTACAATATGCAGTCTAGTGATACACCAATAGTTGTTCCTCCGTTTTCACTACACTCCATTGAAGTGACTGACACTGTGGATTTAACAATGCTGCTACACTGTCACTGTCACCATTGATGTCAAACATTAACAGCTAATTGCTGGCACAATGCAAAACGTGCTGATGGATTAGTTTTTTTGAACGGAGTTAGTGAGGTGAATATCGGAAGCACACAGAGTACTTTGTGATGTCTGTCTCTTACCGTTATGTGGAATACTGAGACAAGCACGAGCTCCGAGGGGTGAAAGAATGGGGAAAAGCATACAAGATATTGGGTGAAACCTAGGCAAGGGTGTGGAGAAACAGGCAGGAGAGATGCTGCCATTGGACAAGGGGATGTCGCAGGTGTCTCCTGCAATGGGGTGAACTCCATTCATCGCTAAACTCGTAGCTGCCTTCCAATGAGATCCACCCATTCATCAATAAGGCGTTAACAAAGATAAGTGCTCAATGGGAAATATCCCAAATAATATAACTTGTTATTAGACGTCAAGATAGTATTTGTACAAACAAACGACTTTTTTTTTTTTCAATCAAAAATGGTTATGTTCACAGTCGCAAAGACCGGGCGAGTGAGTCAGTTCCGCTCATGATACAGCCTAGAAGAGAATACAAGCTTTCCGGTGTCAACAGGTTAGCAGATAGAATGTACAAAACGGTGAATCAATGTCAAGGACTGTTTTGTTTCCTTGTGTACTAGTGAGCAAGTACGCTGACCTGTCAAAGAAAAAAGTACTTCAATTGCCTTATTTTTATTTTCGGCTTAATCCTTTACTGATTCTCAAAGAACATTAAAAATCTTTACTTCTTACAAAATACAAAAATAAAATTAATCATATTGACGGCCTAGTCCTAATACCACGTATCTGACAATGATCTTCCTATCCATTATTTCCCATAAGACTTGTCACGCTTCCCAGGCGCATATGATATGCAGTTCATGAGAATAACTTTCGTTGTGTTCATTTTCGTACGCCAAAGCTTAAAGAAAAATGAACCGTACCGTATCATAGGAATGTTGTTTGTATGTTGTATTTAAGCACTCCTACAGTACAATGTATTTAAGGTTCATTTTCGTTTACACACAAGCCTCCGTGGCTCAGAGGACAGCACGTCGGCCTCTCGCCGCTGGATACCGTGGTTGAAATCCCGGTCACTCCATGTGAGATTTGTGCTGGACAAAGTGGAGGCGGGACAGGTTTCTCTCCGGGTACTCCGGTTTTCTCTGTCATTTTTCATTCCAGCAACACTCTCCATTATCATTTCATAGCATCTATCAGTCATTAATAAATCACTTTGGGAATGGTGACCCCATCGTACTAAGAGTCTATATATATAATTAATTCATTACATCCCTGACCCAGTCAAAGACTGGAAAATTAGTTGTAGGTTTTCATTTCTTTTACACGTAAGTATAGGAAAACGGACACAACGAAAATAGTTCTGATGGACTGCATATCCATATGTAGCTGGCAGGCGTGACCAGTCTTAAAGAAATGATGGATAGGAAGAATATTGTCAGATACGTGGTATTAGAACTAGGCCGTCGTTAAGTTTAAAACATATTAGCAAGACAAATAGTTTCACTCAAATGTATATTACCGGGCGACTTTGCCGTGCGGTTAAGGGCGCTCAGCTGTGAGATTGCACCCGGGAGATAGTGGATTCGAAGGGCATTGTCGGCAACCCTAAAGATGGATTTCTGTGGTTCCCCATTTTCACACCAGGCTGTACCTTAATGAAGACGACGGCGGCTTCCTTCCCATTCCTAGGTTTTTCCTATCCCATCGTCACCATAATACCTATCTGTGTCTGTGTCGGTGCGACATAAAGCATGAAAAAAAAAAAACAAAGACATTTACGTAACATCATATTTGAAAGTTTAACTTCAGTCTCTTTCTGTTTATAGTTCTGTTTCTATGTCCAAATGTTTTAGAAATAGTGAGATGATAAGCCTTGTTTTCTAATATATGTATGGGTTGCTGAGGTCAGGCACAACGGTAAGTCTCTTTCTACAATTATTCACCAGTCACCTGATGGCCATGATGGTTAAGACGTCAAGTTTCACACCGTGGTTAACCGGTTCGAGTCCCGTTGGTAGAAACATTTCACTATCAGAATGTTGACCGGCTGGGTAGAAGAGGTGGTAGTATACGTACTATTTCTAATCACTAGATTGCGTGCCGAAAGCCTATTTAGTTACAAACCTCTCCGCAGTGTTCATATGGAGTGAGGCCATATGACGCTGTTGATGATTCGTCCGTCGGATGGGGACGTTAAGCCTTGAGCAGACCCCTTGATGTTATTCGACAGAAGTAGGCTACGTGCCGACACCGGGTTTCACCCTCTCCATACTTCATTGTCATCATGATCCCCCCACACACACTCAGACGCCCAGGCGCGTACTTTAAATAGAAAAAATTGCACCAGGCGAGCCGAACACGTTCTGGGACACTCCCGGCACTAAAAACCGTACGATAAGTAAGTAATTATTCGTCAAATACACAAATAAAAGGAAATTCACAGCTTTCTCGGCTCTTGCTATGTACTCCTCGTACAGCCCAGAGTGAGGACAGACATACTGTCAAATACTACCAAATACTACAAATATTACCAACAATGGAAACTGCAGCCAGGAAATAAAGCGAGGAATCGCAATAACGAAGAAGTCTATGTCACAACTGAATACCGCTAACTTTACTGTTAGTGCAACGTATAGAAAGAGATGTTCTTTTGGAGAAGAATGCTCCGTGTTTCTTGGACACGACTCAATTTTAAACGAACTGAAAGTTGAGAAGAAGTTATCCGCTTCCGACCTCTAACGAAAACTGCAGCTCTTGGTCGCATTGCATGTGGGGGAGGGGGTGGTAGACAACGTTGAGAACGCCATTACGATGGTCTCTATTTGTCCCACAGTTGTTAACATGGAGAACCCTCACGAAAAATATCGAGGAAGATCATTGTTCTTAGGAATGATGGAATGGCCAAGAGTCAACAAAAATTAGTTGCAGATTAGGCGCGTTTTTGGAATCGGATCATTTTAAAATTATTTTTTCAATGAATATTCTTGTGTACCGCCGACTAATGTTTCACGTACCACAGTTTGAAAATCCCTGATGATCGTGATGATTTCCTGTCGTTAAACACACAGGGTCTTACCATTACGTCGCCTGCAAAATGTGAAATATTTTAGCTTAGAACTTTGGTCCGTAAGGTTCAAGAAATTCTTACTCTATGTGCTGTGGGTCACATCGTGGTTTTCGCACACGCAACGGCGGTATGAACAAAATAATGTTCAATTAAATTCGAGCGGGGGGTTACGCACACACTGAGACGTGGAAGCTTCAACTCTATTATAGACATTTGTTTTCAAATAACGGGTTTGTTTCATTTTCACGGAGAACTTTATAACCAAGCATTTCAACTTCCCTCATGATAGAGTAATCTTCCTCTCTTTATATTCTGTTAAACTGTTCACGCTGTTTAGATTTAGCCATGTTTAAGAGACTTTTCAAAAATCTATCTTTTAAATATGTGAGTAATTTTTTGAATAGTTCAATGATCTGTATATTAACCCAACATGCGGTGCATCATATCGTCGCTGCCGGGACAAACCTTAGCTTAGAACTTTGGCCGGTGAGGTTCTGTCATCTAAGGTGCATTATTGTATGCGTGTTGTCAAGGCATTCTCGCTCTTCATAATGTATGTGCTGCGGGTCAGTGTATCTCCAAAAATATTATCTCATAGGAGGTTTTGTCTCGGCAAAGGCGATATGTTGTGTTTGGGGTTAAAACTATCAAGATCTTCTCCAACATTACCTACACTATGAAGAATATATCGTCGCTGTTCGGGCAGAAAGTTATGTCTCCCAATGCTCTTCCTATCCATTATGTTCCTTAGGACTGGTCATTCTCCCAGCTACATATGGACATGCAGTCCATCACAAAAATGTTCGTTGTGTTCATCTTCCTTTGCTTATGTGTAAAGGAAAATGAACCTTACCGTACCGCACTCTAGGAATGTATGCTTGAGTGACTTATTTACGCACCCCTACAGTATAATGTACTTAATGTTCATTTTCCTTTACTCCTTCGCACAGGAAAGTGAACACAACGAAAATTGCTATGTTGGACTGCATATCCATCTGTGGCTGGGAGGCGTGACCAGTCTTAAGGAGAATAATGCATAGGAAGAGCATTGTGAGATAACACCTTTTGCCCGAATAGCGACGATATCGCAGAAAGATCTTGAAAGTTGGCTTTACTTGATCCCATATTAGATCTATCTTCCGTGCATCTGAAAGCCTTTTTTTTTCTTGCTACTAGCTCCAACCGTACGTCGGATATGAATGAAAGACAGTGCCATCTGACTTCTAGTAAGAGATTATTGTATTTTGTATAGCAGAAAATAATGTCACTAGAGACAAAATCGTGTGTAAATCTATTAGGTGGAAGTTCCATGTTATTTAGGATGTTGTTATTCCTTATCCCATAAAGTAACATTAATGAAATGAGACTTATATTTATGTTTTGTTACAATTCAAGAAGAGCCGTTATTCTGAAACTCTGTTTACCTCTTCACTCTTCGTTTATAACACAAACTGGAATGTTCCTCACATTCTAAAAGGGAAGGACCTGTGTAATATGTTTGAATCTAAAGTACTACATAACTACACACAAGGCGGTAAGGGGGTAAGGGGGCTGTAGGGAGGTAGGGGTTTTAAACCCCCTCCGAAATAAAAGTGAACCTGACAAATTTAAACAGCACATACTGGTTTTGAAATAGCCTACAATATATTAAAAATATTATAAAAATAAGCATTTGCAAAATAGAAAAGTGAATTTAACGTATACAATGTGTACCATCTTAAATCTTTCTCTAAGTACAGTATAGAGACACAAATTTACTGAAAGTATAATTGGAAATCTTAATTTTGGTGATATATACGGATTGCTTCTTTTGTATGTTCTTAATACATTTTTCGCCATAAAAATCCATTTTAATAAATGGCGAAAGGTTGATTGGCAGGCTGTCAATCACACCCTCTCTCTTCTACCCTGGCACTTGCTGCAAGTGGGTGAAGTGCAAGAAGCAGTAGACCTGTTCTATGACTGGACTCGTGCTGTGATCCGTGACCTTGTTCCCACTCGTAAAACATCCGCCAGATGCCCACCTTGGAAGAAAAGTGACACCAAAATTGCAGAAATTAATAAAACGAAGGCCTGGAAAGACTGGAAAAGGTCACCTTCTGAAGCCAGCTATAAAACTTTTTCTGACCTTCGCAAACACCATAAACAGCTTCTAAAACGGGATTACCAGGACTACATAAACTCTGCCTGCCTAGAAGTGAGAATTAATAGTAAAAGATTCTGGTCTCTGATAAACAGTAGGAAAAATACAAAGCGTGTGCCAGACACAGTGACTTGGGGTGATAATTTAGCCAGTGGTAGTAATAGACCGGGAATTTTCAACGAGTACTTTGCGTCTAATTTTGTTGCACCTGTTCAGTTCCCAGATTTTCCGTCTATTGATTCTGTTCCTTCTCATAGTCTCAGTAATCTTTCCACCTCTGAGCCAGAAGTCTATTCGTTACTTTCCTCCCTCCCAGAAAATAAACCTACTGGTCCGGATGGTCTCAGTCCTGTCTTCCTTAAGAATACCGCTACGACTCTTGCCCATCCTATTGCTGTTATATTTAACCGTTGCTTCTTAGCCGGCTACTTTCCTGACGACTGGAAAATCGCTAACATCACTCCGGTTTTTAAAAGTGGAAAGAGGTCTGATGTCAGAAACTATCGTCCGATTTCTATATTACCCACTCTGTCACTCATCTGTGAAAAGATTATCCACCAGCGCCTTCTTTCTTTCACACTTCCTTATATATCGTCCCAACAGCATGGTTTTCTTCCTGGTAGCTCCTGCCTAACTAATCTGGCTGTTCTTCTCCATCGTGCAACATCTGCTCTTAACGCCGGTTCTCAACTGGACGTGTGCTACATTGATATTGCTAAGGCTTTTGATACCGTAGACCACGCACTTCTTTCCTATAAACTCTCAGAACGTTTTAATATCCATGGTCGCTTGCTAACTCTCCTGCAGAGCTTCCTCAATACCAGAACTCAGCGTGTGGTTCTTGATGGGTTCAGTTCGACTCTTCTTATGGTACATTCTGGCGTCCCGCAGGGCAGTGTCCTAGGTCCGCTTCTTTTTGTCTTATTTATTGACGATCTCATTAATTCTATATCCTCCGTTTCTTGTGAAATTCTACTATTTGCAGATGATTGTAAAATATTCAAAAAAATCGATTCTTTATGAGACGTAAACTCCTTACAGAGTGGGCTTAATTCACTCTCTGAATGGTGCTCCACATGGCGTCTTAAGCCTAATCCTGCCAAGTGTTCCTCTATTTCGATCACGCTTCGTAAATCCCCTATTCTCAGTAAATACTCCCTCCTCAGTAACCCGTTCCCAACTCTAACAGAACAAAATGACTTAGGAGTGATGTTTGACAGTAAATTGTTATTTGTCCACCATATACAAAAGATAACCGCACGAGGAATGTCACTTCTCGGTTTGTTGTATAGATTTTCTGACATCACCGATATCCACGCCCTCCGAGCCTACTATGTATCTTGCATCCTACCGATTATTGAATTCGCGTCTCCCATTTGGTCTACCTCTTCACCCACTAATCTGAATCATATTGACCGCGTGCAGTCATTCTTCTGTGCCATTGTTAGAGCCAGAGTATCTGATTGTCGAAACTTGAGCAGTAATCAGATACTAGACAAGTTAAACCTTCACCCGTTATCTAGTCGCAGGAAAGTAGCCGACCTTACGGTTTATTTCGTTCTCCTGAACCTGCATCCTTCTTTTCCATACATGTTCCAACTCGCAAAACCAGGATTAATACGCCCCTTCATATTCCGTATTCCCGCCTCTCGCTCGTTCAAAGAAGTTTATTTATCCGCATACCAACCCTCCTTAACTCTTTATCTTCTGACAGGAACTTGGACGTTTTTTCTTCGTATGCCTCCTTTAATCGATTCTTCCTTAACTTAACCTAGTTCATTTTCTTCATATTCCTTTTTTCTCTTCTCATTGCTGTACTCTCTTTTGTACATAATATAATATTTATTTTTTACTGTACTATACCATTATTTAAGTGTTATATCTGTATTTATCTTACTGTGCCTAGCTATAAGTTCTTCTCTTCGTTTTACGTTCAACAATTTTTCTCGTTGTTTCTTTAGCCTTTATTTTTTGTTTTTGTATGTTGTGTCTCTAATTATGTTAGTTTTTAATTTTTTCCTCTATATTTATCGTTAGATGCTTTTTCATCATTATTCTTCCACTTTTCTTTATGCTTGCCTTGTGCTACTCTATTGTAAATATGTATTTCATTGCGGAACTCTGTAATTCGGCTTCTCGCTGTTTTGGTTTCCCAAATAAATAAATAAATAAATAAATAAATAAATAAATAAATAAATAAATAAATAAATAAATAAATAAATAAATATAGAAATATTTTCACGTTATCAAGTGGCCAGGACATTAAGAAATGAATCAAATCTCCAAATGCTTTCAACACTTACAGTGAAACATATTGTTACCTCCATTTTTAAACAAATCTTTGTGTCGCACTTGTTAAAGAGCATTCAGCCCGCCAGATCGCTAGGAAACATTTCTACTTCATCCGTTGTGATGTAAAAGCTACTGCTATACAACTCAAACATTTCTTTCTGTAAAATCTATTTGAAAGTTTAAAAAATGTGATCATAGTTTTTGATTTCGAAAGCGCCCCTCCCCCGAAATCCTAACACCTCCGAAAAAGATTCCTGGGTAAATACATCAGTATATATTCAGAAACGGCTTATAGTACGTCCTATAAATTAAACCCAACATAGGCCTACGTATGCCATTACAAATGTTGGTCTTGACCTAGATTTTGATGAAACGACAGGAAAGTTAGCGTAGTTGTAAAAGTCGCAGATCCGGTGAAAAATTAAAAGGAAATCTTATCTCCACTGTGGCGAGAACGACTCAATCTTGGAACACATTTTGATCAATTAATCTCGGGCAAGATACAGAACACCTTTTGTCAATGATTGACTTAATAGTTTTCAAAATAAGATAAATTGAGGATCTCAGTCAAATGAATAAAATTCAGGGTAATCGTTCAGTCCAATTTACAACAAAGAAACACACAAAGCAGTTATGATTCTCCAAGGATCAAGTACTGGGCTCGAGAAACACGTAAACAGTACAAATCATGACATGGAGTTGATCTGATGCAAAAGACGATCAAACATACCATTAAATAGCCTAAACTAATTGCATGTGTATTAGAACAATTGTTAAAGGTAAACATTCCCCCTTAATATAAAAATGTTCCGGGTTTATGTCGAGCATTACGTTTTTGTTCAGGGCCAGGTGGCTAGCTTCCAGCTGACCTTATCACGCCACTTTCCAATCTAAATATTATTTTTTTCTGACGCTAGCAAAATCGTGACACGTGTAGGAACGCATTGGTTTGCACAACTTCCGGGATAGACAAATGAGTGAATTTGGAGAAATACTAATCTTGAAGTGTTGAATTAAATAACCGGGTCCCGTATCAAATATGGTAAGCCTCCATTTCACGTGCAGTCGCCAAGATTTGAATCTTGAAAGCAACACTGGAAGGCCGACGTCTAATTTATTACCGCGTAAATATCTGAAGTCGAGTGATTAGAGCATTCAAAGCATTGAGAGAAGTACAGAGGTTTTAGTTATCAGTATTTCCATAAACGTGAAACATTTATCTTCTACAAGGAGAGCAGCTCCCCTACTTGATGGAGACAATGAACTTCTGACGGGAAGGTTCGAGCTATTTTGTCAATACTTGTTGATGATGAAATGAAATGGCGTATGGCTTTTAGTGCCGGGATATCCCAGGACGGGTTCGGCTCGCCAGGTGCAGGTCTTTCTATTTGACTCCAGTAGGCGACCTGCGCGTCGTAATGAGGATGAAATGATGATGAAGACAACACATACACCCAGCCCCCGTGTCATTGAAATTAACCAATTAAGGTTAAAATCCCCGACCCGGCCGAGAATCGAACCCGGCACCCTCTGAACCGAAGCCCAGTACGCTGACCGTTCAGCCAACGAGTCTGACCTCGTTGATGATGATGCTTGTTGTTTAAAGGGCCTAACATCTAGGTCATCACCTCATTTAGTCAACACACAACGTATTCAAAAATCTCTCTATATAAAATAACAGTTTTTGTCTGTACATTGCTCAGAATTTAAAAAGGATAGTATTTGTGTATCGGTCTTGTCCATAGTAGCAAGGAAATGCACTTATTAATTTTCCGTAATGTCTGTCTGTCTGTCTGTCTGTCTGTCTGTCTGTATATACACGCATCACGACAAAGCGGCTGAAAATAATTTAATGAAAATCGGTATGTAGTGTCCAGGAATAAGTCACTACAATCTAGGCCATAAATAATCTTACTCACGCTGAAAGAAATTGTAGTCTGGGGGAAGGTCTAAACTTAAATTCTCAAATTTTTATGTTATTAGTGGTCCTATCTTAATGAAAATCGGTGTGAAAAGTTGGGAAATACGTCACTACAATCTAGGACATAAATAATTTTATTCACGCTGAGTGGAATGGTAGTTTAGGGGAAGGCCTAAAATTTAATTCTCATATATTTGTGGTATTACTGGCCCTATCGACAAATACTACATCGGGCGATTTTGGCTTTACTTTTACATTTTAGGAATCACTGGGTAAGATAATTTTGGTATATAGTACAAGGGGAAGTTTAGAACCTTGTAACTTTAGCTTTCATCTCCTGAGATTCCAAGTTACAAAATGTAACCGCATGTAACTGACTTCTATTGAAATTGGATTACACGTTCGTGAAGGAAAATTGAAAAACCAAGAATTTATTTAAACCGGTTTTGAAATTGAATTTCATTCATTTCAGCTTGCGTTAAAAATATCAAATATCAGAAACACTGAAGAGTGAGGAGGTGAGTGACGAGCTCAGAGGCTTCCCCACGGAAGGCTGAGGCTCGAATCTCGGAGATTCCCAGGCTGGAAATTTCATCTGAGATATCACGTAACGCTGAGGTCATCCGGCCTTAAAAGCCTGTCCAAAGTCCAAAATACCCGAGGAATGATGAAAAACCACAATAAAAATGATATTAATTAAATATGGAGGGAAAATGTGTATGTGCTCCCTTTGCAACAAATATAATATTCGTAATAATTATTATACCTAACTTTTCAGCAAGATATTCTCTATTTTGAAGCTTTGAGATGACGAGTGTCACTTAAACTTATTCAACCAAAATCTTGCAGAGATGATAGTTGTGCAATTTGAGCAAGAAGTAATTTAATTCTTAAGTAAAACGAAAACCTTTAGCCGTCCTGTATTCACTGATGACAGATGAAGTGAAGATGAACTAGGAATAAAATACATTCTACATTGCCATTTATGTCACGTGTAAGCTATAAAATTAAATGCATCATTTAGTTTTTGTGTGTATTCAGTACTGAACGATCATTAAAGTTCTGAATGTGCGAGGTGATGAGGACAGGTACTTGGTGGAGCGATGTAATTGTTTACCTTCTTATATAAAAAAATACATAAACTGTAACGGAGGAGTTCTCTGCGTTAACAGAAAGTATGGGATAGAGATAGAGACAGAGGGTGCTATAACTCTCAAATTAGTGGCAAACATTAAGAAAGTAATAGAAAAGGTAGCGACGCAAATAAATTGCTGTTTTCTCTTCCAATCTCTATTGATTTAAGACATCAATGTTTAGGGGTTCTTCTTTTGATTTGATTTGTTTATTTATCATCAACAGAGTTATTAATTCTCCATTTGCAGATGATATAATACATTCAAATAATAATAATATTAACAACACTTACTACTACTACTAATTATAACTAAGCAATATATAATATATACATATTTACAAAACGTACAAAGAAGAAAAGCATGAAAACAGAAAAGTGTCACAGACATCTTATGGGCGCTTCATAGACAGAGTGGTCCTTGTATCTTGTTCTGCGCATTTGGTAACTGAAAGTTATACTTCCTTCCTTCGGTCATTTCAAATGTATAAACACTTTCACTAGCTGACGTGCGAAATATATCTACCATCCCACTAATTACGTTCAGGGATCTTAGGGCCTACATAAACCAAGAGTTCCTGTGTGATTCCGTTCTACACCTGGGTAAGTGAAAGCTGACAGCCTGTCGGGTTTTGCGGGAAGGAACATGAATTGGTAGCAACTGGAGTAAATTGGGACAGTCAAGGAAATTATCGATACATTTTTTTATGAAACGTGCTTTGACATACCTGCATCTAGTTCTAAGAGACTCAATACACATATTTGTACACATTTAAGGTCATCAGCATAAATCAGGTAGTTGCTCGAATGGATTTGTGATGACAGATCATTAACAAATAGAAGGAATCACAAAAGTGAACCATGTGGAACGCCAGATATAGACTGATAAGGACGAGAAATGATACCTTCGTATTTTACTGAATAACTCCTGTCGTAAAGATAGCATTTAAACCATTCAACTAACCTTCCATGAGTGCCTTATGCTGACAGCTTAGTAAGAAGAGCATTATGCTTCAGAGAGTCGAAAGCTTTGGAAAAATCCGTGTACACGGCATCAACCTGCTTCAATTGTCCAGAACGCTAGATATGAAGTGGGAGTGCACAGCAAGATTGGTGGTGGTTGAGCGTTTCTGGATAAAACCATGCTGGTTAATATTAATTAAACCACTGACTGCACTACTTTGGAAATGAGTTAAAGAAGAACTACTGGTATGTAATTGACAAATAAAGATCTGTCACCTTTCTTAAAGACTGGAATAACATATCCTTTCTTTCATTCGGACGGGAAATTGCCTGTACGAAGAGACCAGTTGATTATCGTAGCTAGTGGGGTTGCCAGCTCCTCAGCACACTCACGTAACGCAATTCCTGGAATTCGATCTGGTCCACATCACTTCTTCGTATCCATCGACTTCAAGATGTTGCAGACTTCCGATGCCACTGATGATAAGTTAATTTACCCGAATTGTTCGGTGTGAGAATTACAGGGAACACTGGGTGGATGGAATTTTTTGAAAGTGTCAGTCAAATTTTACAGAGTTTAATTTCCTTGTCTTCATTAATCACCATAAAGGTCAGCCGCCTAGATTTTGATTTGCAATTAATAAATTTCCAAAATCTTTGTGGATGTCTGATAATATCTTCCTCAACAGACCCGACATAATCCCTCTACTTTCTCTGCTGCATTTGTTTGTATTCCTTTCTTAGCGCCGCGAATTCGATGTAATCAGAGGGAAGTGAAGACCTTGCAGCTCGTTTCCTTGCTCTTTCCTTCGCCTGCAGTTTGGAATCATACCAAGAGGAAGGATGCCTAGTCTGCTGTGCAGTAAGTCATAAACCATTTTCATCAATTTTTGTTCCTCCGACCAAGCACGCCCTGTTCGCTTCTTCTCATCTTCCTCAAATCCCCTTGTGGGAACAATTTTCCTGATTACGTTTCTATCCTGCAGATTTGGTAATCCTAATTCAGGGAGGTCTTTCTCTACTTGCTTATACCATTTTGATCTCGTACTTTTGATTTGCAAAAAATTGTGTATACGATAAATAAGTCTGTTTTTATTGATTCTTTACAAATGGATTAAAAACTGAATTCGTCGCAGTGTCATTGTACCAGCAAGTTTAGATATTTTAAAATATATTTCCGAGTTGGGTTTGGGGTAATGTATTCCATTTTTAATTATTGGCCCTAAGATTTTTCTCGTTATTTTCCACTCTTTAATCTCTAATTGTTTCTTTACATTTTTATGATGTACATTGAGCGTTTCTGAAGCATAAAGAGCTTCGGGCTGGATCACTGTTAAGTAATGACGAATTTTACTGTTCTAGGGCAAGTATTTTTTGTTAAAAGCATTATTTGTGTGTTAAAAAGCACTTTACATTTTCTGAATTTTTGGAGCTAATGATTTATTTTCATTGCCATTTTCAGTGATCCATTCACCTACGCACTTAAATTCCTTTACTCTTACAATTTTATTCATATCAATGGTATGTTTATGTGGAACAGTTTTGATATTTGTAGTAAATTTAGTTTTTTAATATGAGATTTTAAGTCCTTTTTTTGCTGCTTGCTCTTCCAGTAGAGCAATCTGTTTGTGTGCATCAGAGAGGTCTTTGGCTATTAGTGCCATATCATCAGCAAACCGCTAGACAGTCTATGTCAATACCCTTAATTCTTGGTCCTAGTCGGTGACATGGTACACCTGATTTCCTGCACTCTCTGACAACATTTTTGAGAGCACTGTTAAACAGTAATGACGAGAACCATTCACCTTGATGTACTACTGTATTTATTTCAAACTCATAGCTACATCCACCTACAGAATTAAATGAATAAATCCCAGCAAATTGTTATTTTAATATTTAAAATGAATGAAATAAGATGGTTCTACAATAATTTCATTTAATATTCAAATGGAATTAAAATGGTTCTTAGCTACTTCAGCGAATATTTAAAAATATGAATTTAGTAAGAATTTGTATCATTCCAAGACGTAGCAGTTTCAAAACACAAGGTTTTGTTTATTTCCTAATCCCTGAACTCTTCTACTCAGTGTGTTCATGTGGGGAATGGTTACTAGCATCAACGATCTCCTGGTATCGAAGAAGTGATCGTATTCTACCTTCAGCATGCGGTCCACCTTAAGGGCCGCAATGGGAGGTTCAGACGGTGGAAACTTGGCTGCTTCAATCCCGGCTTAGTCCGGTGATATATGTAGATGCTCAAACACGACAGTCTCATGCAGGTACATTAATGAATACGAAAGAACTTCTGCGGGTCAAAATTCCGGCACCTCAGTGTCTCCGAAAAACCGTAAAACTAGTTAGCGGGACGTAACATCAAAAATGTTATATACTTTTTTCACAACGTTCTGCCCAACTAATGAGCGCGATTGAACTTATTCAGCAGATGAATTTGCTTTCTTATCTTCCCAGAATCTCTTCATCTTCTCGCTGTGATTTAACTTCCGCTTTTCCGTCCATGCACTGGCGGTTACGTTTTTCAGCAAAATGATGTTTGTTTACTAACGTTCTAAAGCTAAGCCTGACCCATGTGTTGCTGAATTCTGGAAGGTCCTTTTCACATTACTTATTTTGTTGTTGTTGAGAATTTTGTTCCACGTATTCAGAAGAAAATTCCGTCTGATCTCGAACAAGACTTCTTTAATAATAATGATTAATAATACTCTATTTAGACATTAATATTAATAATTAATATTTATAATACAGTACATTAGCAGAAAAATACCCAAACACCAAGAAGGGGTTGTGCTAGATTAACGAACGTTGGTAGGTGTATTTATACATCTGAAAGATGACGTTGATTCAAATTTTCCGCAAATCTCATTAGCGTGGCGCTAGTAGCGGCCCCATAACATTGCACATCAGGTTATTTTCAAATACGGGGGGGGGGGGGGTACTGTGCGGGAGCGTTGAATACCTTGAGATTGGACGAAGTGACTGTGAGTGGGTCAAAAATGCCTTTATATAGACGAAAAGGCCACTATCAACAGCTTACTGCGGTTGAACGAGGCCGTATATAGGGCTACGTGAAGGTAAATTTTCCTTCCGTGCTATTGCAGAACGACTTGGCAGAAAGTCTCCACTGTAATTGAGACAAGCAAGCGGTTAACATAGGCCAAATCGTTAATACGTTTTACACTTTATTTTTTGTATGTTCGGGCATGGTTCATTTTTCACTTTTGAAGGTGGTGACGTGTAACTGCTGGCAGTAGACGTCACGAGAAGATACGCTCGCACGAACACTAGGCTCCGGACGTCTCCGTGGCACCAGCGAGAGGAAGGATCGACGTATTCGGCTTATGGTTGTGGTGTAACGGTCTGCGTCTGCAACAGAAACTCGAGCGGCAGTTGGCACCACGGTGAGGCAATGAACTGCTCGAAATCGGTTACTTGACGGGAAGTTCCGAGCCAGACGCCCTGCGGCGTGCATTCTACTTACCCCACACCACTGCCGTCTGCGACTTCAGTGGTGTCAAGCGAGAGCTCATTGGAGGACGGAGTGGAGGTCCGTTGTTTTTTCCTACGAAGGCCGGTACTGCCTTGGTGACAATGATGGTCGCGTGTTGGTTAGAAGAAGGCCAGGTGAGAGCCTGAATTCCATCGACACACTGGTCCTACACTGGGAGTTCTTGTCTGGGGAGCAATTTCCTATGACAGCAGGAGCACTCTTGTGGTTACCCTACGCACCCTGACTGCAGATGTGTACATCCTTCTGATGATTCGACCTGTTGTGCTTGCATTCATGAACAGCATTCACGGGGGTGTTTTCTAACAGGATAATGCACGCCCCCATGCCACTGTTGTAACCCAACGTACTCCACAGAGTGTCGACATGTTGCTTTGGCCTGCTCGATCCCCCTATCTGTCCCCAATCGAGTACTTATGGGACATCATTGGACGAAATTTTCAGCGTCACCCACAACCGGCATTAACAGTCCGCGTATTGACCGACCAAGTGCAACAGACATGGAACTCCATCCCACAAGCTGACATCCGGCACCTGTACGACACAATGCATGCACGTTTGCATGCCTGCATTCAACAATCAGGGGACTACATCGGTAGGCCTAATGGTCCAGCTCCATGGCTGGCCTTTGGTCACAGGGGTACCGGGTTCGATTCCCAGCATGGTCGGGAAATTTTAACCATCATTGGTTAATTTCGCTGGCCGTCTTCATAATAATTTCATCCTCATCACGACGCGCCGGTCGCCTACGGGTGTCAAATCAAAAGACCTGCACCTGGCGAGCCGAACATGTCCTCGGACACTCCCGGCACTAAAAGCCATACGCGATTTCATTTACCGGTAATGGACCAGCATGGCACATTTCCGATGGCTTTTCTCGAGCGGATATTAACCTGTAGTCTTGTACCTTTAATCAAATAAATATGCTACCTCGATAAGTATATTCGCAAAATTTCCATATTCTACATCCCTTATTTCATGGTGTTTGGATATATTTTCCGCCAGTGTATGTTTAGATATTAATTAATAGTATTAGAGCAGTCTTGTTCGTGAACAGACGTGATTTTTCCCGGATAAATGTAATGAATTTCACCTTGGACTTTTGACACGGCAAACCAAAAAGCTTGTTATCATGTCTAAAATAAAGTGCCGTGACAGGATCAATCTAAGCATTTCATTGTCCATTTTTTGAATACGGCCATAAAATTTCAGTAGTCTTTTTCTAATAGTGTATGATATTTTCTTTGAATGCTGATATCATTCAAGAGACCCCCTTTTCATACATGAACATGTTTCATCCCTTTGCTATACAAATATTTTTGGTTTACTGATGTTCACTTCAGCTGGTTCGCGGAAACCCTGTCACAATATTTAACAGTTAGCACAGGCTTCTTCCGGTTTTAATAAGCAAGCGGTTAACATAGGCCAAATCGTTAATACGAGGGGCGTACTATATTGTTTTACACTTGTACGTTCAGGCATGGTTCATATTTCGCTTTTGAAGGTGGTGACGTGTAACTAGTGTCTTGTTCCACCGTTTGGTAGCAGCTCACGCACAAGAGCCAAAAAATGCACTCGTCATAGCCATTTCATAACAACGCTGTCAGCGTAGGAGCAGACAACATGGAAAGCAATCGTCTGGGACAACGCTGTATGACTTAGTTCCTATGGAAAGAAGGCGTGACCACTGCAAATAATCATCGGCGCTTGGTGGCACTCTGTGGAGAACATGAGCCGTCACGGAAAACAGTTTACAACTGGGTGCAAGGTTGGAAAACAGCGCACATCGGGGGACAAGGGAACCAGTTCTGGAAGGAATGTGACAGTGTCAACACCAACAAACATTGCCAGGGTCGAACAGGCCATCAAAGGAAACAAATGCGTAAATTTATGTAAATGGAGGCAGCCGTGGGAATTTGCCGAAACACCCTGCAGCGGATCGTGCACGGCCACTTATAGTTGGGAAAGGTGTCATCCACGTGGGTGCTTAGACTGTTGTCGGCAGACGAAAAGCAGATGCGTGTGGACGCGTGAAGATAACTTTTGCAACGCTATGATCAAGATCCAGCCGACTACATGGCTCGGCTTGTGACTGGTGATGAGATATGAGACCAACGCTGCCATTGATAAAATGGGATTCATGGTGCTGCCACATCCACCATACTCTCTCGACTTGGCACCGAGTGTTTATAACCTGTTCGGGAACATGAAGAAACCTCTGCGTGGTCGCCATTTTGCGGATTTTGCAGAACTGGACACAGCTGTCAAGGCATGGGTACGCAGCACTCCGGAAGAATTGTTTCAGGAATGTCTGGAGAGACTGACACATCGATGGAAAAAGTGTATACAGTTACAAGGAGAATATGTTGAGAAGGTGAACGTAACAACTGATGTGTAATCTACTTCATTTGGGTAGAAACAATATTGGGTAAAACAATAAAGACACAACATCCAAACCACTAACGAAGGCTGAAGCTGCAATTCATCAACAAAGGCAGTAGAAAGTTTTGATAACTTGATCTGCTTGTGGGCTCTCCTAAGGTATAAAGTTAGGTAGGCCTACTCACACAACCACAAGGGAGTCAGCTACTTTCTTTGAACCCCTTAGGTCAAGAATTGTAAAGCTGTGGGGAAAATAAATAACGTACACTGCATTTGTACTATTTTCTTTTTTGCTTCTGAAATGTAACTGTTGATAGAAGCGTGTATCGCAATAAACGTGTCAGACTAGTTTGACCCTTAAATGCGCAATTTATTGATTCTTTTAAATATAATGGTTTTTCGTTTCAAATGTAATATGTTATAATCAAAAATATTTAAAAATATTTGTCGAAATAAATAATTGTTATTTATTTGGATCAGTCAAAATGTTAAGAATTTTGAATGTTTACCAGCATATACAAAGCTCTACGACTACTGTAGCTACTGCCTTGCTTACGAATTCTCTGAGGTAAACAACATTTTATTTGTTTACCTTAACTGCTAAAAGTTTACACCACTCCAGCTGATCACCAAGAAAAATCATTAAATAAAAGATTATTCATTTTAATATACTAGCGACCCCTTACGTGTTCGTCTGCAAGATGGAAGGAAATGTACACTTGCAAATTCACAAAACGTATATAACAAGAAAGTACACCCTCCTTTGCATATTAGCAATGGTGCGCACGACTTACGGGATTTCAAAAAATGATGAAGAATATTTCATCATTATATTTGAATGATCATAAAATCAGCTTCCATTTATATAATCATACCTTCTTGTTCACAATTCTGTGATATCCCTTTCATACACAACTTTTTAGTCTTTATTGTGTAGGTATCCGTTTTCTCCGGGTACTCCGCTTTTCGCCGTCATTTTTCATTCCAGCAACACTCTCCAATATCATTTCATTTCATCCGTCAGCCATTAATCATTGCCCCAGAGGTGTGCGACAGGCTTCGACAGCCGGCACAATTGCTATCCTCGCCGCAAGATGGGGGCTTTATTCATTCCATCCCCGACCCGGTCACTGACGGGAAAACAGGTTGTAGGTTTTCGTTGGGTAGGTATCCGCTAGTCTCATGTCGGTAAATTTACCGCACCGGGCGAGTTGGTCGCGAAGCTGGGAGATAGTGGGTTCGAGTCCCATTGATGGCAGCCCTGAAGATGGTTTTCCATGGTTTCCCATTTTTACACCAGACAAATGCTGGAACTATACCTTAACTAAGGCCACGGCCGCTTCATTCCGACTCCTAGCTCTTTCTTGTCCCGGCGTCGCCATAAGACCTATCTGTGTCGGTGTGACGTAAAGCAACTTGTAAGAAGTCGTATGGATGCGGGGTAAGAGGTGCGGGGGGTAAGCATGGCTGCTGCGCATGCACCAGTCTCAAGGCTTGTCGATAGTCATCTGTTCCGTCCGCGGTGACTCTTGCGAATTGAGGTTCTGTTGTGAAGTTTTAAAGTGGTTGTTCAATGTGCTATAGTTACACATTTACTGTAAGTACTGCATAATGAACCGTTTAATAATGAACGTGCACCTGTTTCAGAGAGCTCACGACTAATGTTTGTAGCTTAGTGCAGTATCTGTTACTCGTGCCGTACCTACAGTCTGATGCGAATGCTCGTTAGACGCAGACCGTATGTACGAGTGTTTATAGAAAGGGGCTACTTGATGGCAATGTGTTGTGTTCCGTCTTGTGTAGAAAAATGTGGTTTCATGTTAATATAAGACTTACCCGGCAAAGAGTGCCTTTTCTGTTAGTTAAAAGCAAAGCCAATTCCTCCCAGGTCATGAAGGCCTTTGCAGGAGGAGGCCAAGGTGACATTGAGAAGCAAAAGTCTTTTATTTGGGTGGAGAAGACAGACGAATCAGGTAGGAGGGCAATAAAAGTGCAAAGAAATGCTGACATCCCCTAGAGTATAATGAGGGTATTGAAACAGGAACAGAGGCCTATGAAAATTTCAGTGAAGGGGAAAAATATGAGTGATAGCTGCTTTTAAGAGACGGGATTGAATACGCCTGGATATTCGGTGATACAGTTGAAATTAGAAATCCCATGCCGTGAGTAAGGAAGGCCTAAGTGACGTCTTCTCTGATAGAGAATTGCGCGGTTATTAAGATATGGAGGCCTGGTGTTACTGTTAAGATAGAATATGACAGCAGAGAGGATGTCATTTGAAGTTTCCCTTGTAATGAGAAAGGACGGCGTGCTTGTAACCACAGTGAATGAAAGTAAACGCCCTTGAATCCCCTCGTAAGAATGGCCTCCCAACCCACTCACTCTGTTATCTTCCTTCTAGGTAGAATTCTTGCAATGTTTACAGCTGACGAACAGTTGGAATGAAAGTGAAATCCCCGTTGTGCCAGGAAGGCGTAACCAACTGAGCCGAGGGCTTGACTGGGACATGCATTATCGGGACCTCAATTATGAAGAAGTTATGAAGAAGTGTATTTCTCTTGTATATTTTATTTCAGGTATCCAGCGATTTTTGCCTCTGTTTCCAGGATTTTTTAATTGTTTGCTTATTTCAGTTGTCATGTGTTTCTGTGCTTATTTTAGTTTTATATGTCTTTGTATCAACGTTGTTTAAATTACTTACATTCTAATTTTAGCCCGGAGCTAATTTTTAAGGGAAGTCAGTGTCAGTGCTGATCCTCTTGCGACAGAACGGTCTGTCAGTAGAAGCATTGTAGCTCGTAAGAGTAGTGAACCCTGGATACACCTTATTGTGTTTAATTAATCTGATTATGTAAATATGTAAATACTGGATTGAAACTAGCGTATTTTTTTGGCGAGGAACATCTTATCGAACAATTGCGGAATAGCACTCCTTCGGGGATACCGGCATATTCACGTAGCGGCGTCGTTCATTTGTTTTCATTTGTGTGGTATTTGGTCCGAATAATGTTGTTTATATTTATCTTAATTAATTTCAGAGGTGCTCGGCACATAATTGTAATTTTATTGACACTTTGAGTGAAGTTTACTTATTTGTATTATTTCTTTTTCTAGTAGTATGGATAATTTTATCATGTGCTTAGTTAAATAAATCCATTTTACCTCCGAATTGGCTTCCTATTCATAATAAATAACTGTTTCCCATTCATATACCATTAATATTTACTTCTTAGGAAGTTAGTTTTAGTTTTAACGTCCAAATTTTGACCGAACGTACCGCGAAGCTCTCCGACTTAGCCTGGCATATTTATATTTGGATGGGAACGGTTCATTTCTGGCACCATATCACGTGGGGCAGTGTCTTTATCAATTTTAGCGACCCAGCACCGTGGGATGATTATCATTTGGGCAGTGTTTGTACCCAATCTGGATCGTTATTTTACCCTGACAGCGTGTTTTGTAGGCTTTTGTAGGAGTGTATACTTCGAAATTTTGGGAAGGACTATTTTGGTGCCCAGTATTTTAGGTAGAAATAATTTCGAACAGGCGCATTATAGATGACAAGGCGTGAGATTCTTGTTCGATACTCAGGCGGTGTCCTGTGAACTGGTAACCTAACGTACTAGACAATTGAGTCTACATTCCGGTATTTGATAGTACTTATGTTCGTACACAAATACGAGAGGGCGAGGTTTCCTAGGAAATTGTATATTTAAAGGAAGTTCGTAATTCCTAAATACATGAATACATTGGGTATATATCGTAATTGAATAATTTTTTTATTGTAGTTAGGATGTGAATAAGAACCAGATAGGCGATGCTAGAAGCATGTCAAATAATTCGGTCATTCCATTGGGAATTCGAGAACAATGAAATGATTTCTCAATTGAGGCAAGTAGACGATGTGTATCCTTCAGATATAATCGACTACGGACATAGCCCAAATATTTGTTCTGTGAAACAAATTTCCATAGCTAGTGCTTTTAAAATTGTTATTATTTTGCGTAAGATAGGGACATGAGTTAGCCTCAAGCTCCCATGTAAATTTGTAATTACAGTGGAATCATTGTCAATGATTGGAGATGTATGGAATATTGCTGTGGAAAGTATAATCCTTTAATCGGAGATAATATGTAAATATAGTTATGCTTTGATGTCTAATGCATAGATTTGAGATCGAATTAGGACAGGTCTACATTTTTATTAAACATTTAGGGCTACATAAGTAATATTTTTCTAAATTATTCGTACCCGCGTGGACATTTCTTTTCCTGTAAAGTGATATTAAAAGCACATGATAGATGACAGTAACTTTAGCCGATCTTCTGGCTAGGATGGACTTTGCAGCGGCGGAAGCCAGGGAGCGCGGGCAGGAGGCGAAGGTGCGTATGTAGAAGATTAGGGAGAAGATAGACTTGGTAGCTGCGGAAGCTATGAAACGCGAGGAGCAACACAGGGTATAGATTACGGATGGAATGGAATTAGCAGCGACAGAGTCTGAGAAACGCGAGCTTAAGAACTCAAATAAATTTTATGATAAGATCTCCGGAGAGGTAGTGAAAAAATAGTAGAGGGGAATGAGAAGCTTGAGGGAAAGATTGAAGTAGTTCAGAGATATTGTCACGAGGGTATGAATCGTTTAGAGAAGTGCATAGACGAAATAGAGACTCGAACCGGGAAACAGGTGGACCGAATTCAAACGCCCATTGAGAAGCTGACAGGGAAAATATCAGATGGAGCCGTAAAGACAGAGAAACGACTAGAAGAAATGACTAGTAGTTTAGATGAGGCACGTACGGAAATATTCAAGAATAGGAGCGCGATTGATCAACTCAGTGCAGATACCGAAGAAATCAGGACCCAGGTTGCCGAAGTACAACAGAAGAATGAAGAAATGTTGGAAATGAAACTATCTGAAAAGAAGCGGAGAAACGAAGCAAAGATGAAAGCCCTGGAAGAAAAACTTACGCAGGAAGTTGCAGATAAGGGCGAAGAAATCAGGAAGATAATTCTGACAGATAGAAGTAGGTGCGACTATTGAAGCATGGTCAGACTTGAGTCAAAATATGCCAATAAGTTGACATCTGCGGAAAGGGAAGTGCAATACCTGAAAGACAGGATGGACTTGCTAGATCTCAGGACAAGTAAAGGAATGGACACGTTGAAATGTTCGATTCAGCAGCATAGCATGGAGAGAGAAAGTAGTGAAGCTAATGAACCAGCTATGATCAGTGAGATACTTCACCTGCCACGCCCAGACGAAAGGTCATCCACAACAAATATCTCTAATGGAGCACCTGTAAAAATATTTCGAATATCGCCGGAGGAAAAACATAGGAAATTCAGTGAGATGGACGACAGGACACCCAGAGCCTTTCTCCGTGAAATGGATGAATACTTATTAGACGCTAGATTACCACCGGAGGGAAAACTACGTACGATCCAGAAGTTTCTGTCTGATTCTGCTCTCGAACGGATGCGAGCTTTTCGGTACACATTCAGCACGCACGAAGAGTTTAAATCTGCCTTTCTTCGAAAATTCTGGGACATTTGTATGCAACAATCTTTACGAATGGAGTTGTATTCCAAAAAATATCCAGCAACGATCCCGACTCGGTTCTCTAATTACTTCTTGTCCCAAGTAATCAAATTTCGAGACATTGACACACCGAATTCTGAGCCTTAGATGATTGCAGGCATTTCGAGACAATTACCTCTTGAAGCATAGAGGATCCTCTCGCGGCTAATGTTACATCAGCAACATAGGCCGAAATGACTTTGCGACAACTTGACTTTACCTCAAATCAGTCTCAACCCAGAGTCAGGCATAATGATGCAATCCATACAGTAGGCATATCTGATGAAAAAAGCCCGCCACATAAAGTTAGGAAAGGAGGAGACATCCGGAACTCAGGGACTCAGACTACGTAACGTGAGGCTCGAGTCATACAAAATGGACAGTCACGGAGCGCCGAGTGGAATTCCACAAGTCATCAGGAAGACAAGAGAGGAGTGGGCTGTAACTGGAACAGGAATGGAGACAGAAATCGAAATTTTTCTTACGGAATTAATGGACGCACATTCAGGTACCGACTTAGAGGAGATGTTGGACAGAGACAGCCATACAACGGAGGGGATAACAGAAAATATAGGAACAGTCCTAATGAATATAATCAACGGCCAGATTTTCGTCAGAGAAATGCAGAATCGCAACGTTATATATCTGAGCTAAGGGACATGCAACAACAGCCCAGAGCACAATGGCAGACGGTCATTCAAGAGCAAGCAAGCGGCCAAAGACACGGTGCAGAAGGCATGGCTTACCGTAACTTCCAAGAAGCAAAACAAAACAGTCTGAATCTCCATGCGCCAGACTTAAATGTAAGGGACAATAGAGCTAAAAAGCTCAACAGTAGTATGCGAAGATAGTCTGAAAATAACATGTGATACGGAAGGTGACAATGCATCACAATTTCAGTAGGTAGTTTGGTGATCCATACTGAGGATTTATTAGAGGAAAATGAGAAATTAAATAAAAAATTTTAAAGAAAATTACCAGTGATTTATATCAGAGTGGGAGGACTTGCATACGAGTTTTGGTAGATACAGCCGCCATCATAAGTGTAGCCCCTCAGATATTGATTAACGAGTTGAAGGCAAGAGTGAAAATTCCTATTATACCCATCTCAATGTTAAAGGTCCGTGGGATCGTACCCGGTAGAACTATTATTTGTAAAGAACAAGCTCTATTGGATCTGGAGATTGGAAATTCCACAGTATCACATCCTTGTGTTAATCTACCACACATGGAGTACAATTTAATTTTAGGAGCTGACTTCTTAGGAACCTATAATGTTGTGATTGACATGGGGTCAAATAACTTACTTTTTCGGGTGACAGAACTAAATAAAAATTTGCAGTTGAATCAAGCAGAGGAGAAATTTGGCGAAGAACAGATCTGAACGACAGTAGCGGGTGAAGAAAAAGAAATAACTGATTTACCGGCAGACTGGATTCTAAATTGTGAAGAACTCAAAGAAAATTTGGAAACTATGATTGCAAATTTGGAGATGACGATGAGGAAGCTAAATTCTATCAGTTATTGCGTGTCAAAGTAGCGGAAGCCCCTGTGGATGGCGTAATGCATGGAAAGCTACGGGATTTACTGGTTAAACATAAGACAGTTATCGTTCGAAACCCGGAAGGATACCTAACTACGAGTACAAGATAGTCGTGAACAACTGCGAGCCTTTTAAACTACGTCCATACCCTGTGCTGGAAAGCTACTTCCACAGGTGAAGATCATTGATTCAATGGAAGAGAACGGCGTAATAACCAAAGCAGCTAGCCTGTTCCTTAATCTGATATTGACCGTGCAAAAGCAAATGGATCTATACGAGTTTGCCTTGATACGCGCGCGATTAATAAGCGCTTAGTCCTGGAATACGTCCAGGCGCTGCCGGTTAAGGACTTTATAAAGAAGTTTGGAGGGATGGAGTTCTTCGGAACCGTGGACGTGGCTTCATTGTACCACCACATTGATCTAAACCCAAGTACAAATATGCTTACTGGTTTTATGTTTGACCATCAAACATAGATTTTCAGAGATTGCCTTTTGCATTGGCTAAATCCAGTTCCGTGCTGGTTAGAGCCTTGGAGAATAGCCTTAGTCTGACACTCAAGGTGTTTACATTAAAATACATAGACTATATAATGTTTTGCTAAAAAACTATGGAAGAACAACTGAAGAAAATTGACCCTGTTACTTGAAGATCTGAACCGATGTAACTTCAAAGTGAATCTTGAACAATCACTCCTGTCAGCGAAGTACTTTATTTCTTGGCCATGTCATCGACGGAGAAGCGATCAGGCCAAATCCCGTGAAAATATCTGCAGTTCAAAATTTCCCGAAGCCGACTCGATTTAAGCACATTCGTCAGTTTTTAGGCTTATGTCAGTTCTTTCCAGACCACTGCATATGGTGTACGGAGACAGTAGCTCCCCTGCAAGAACTGTTCAAAACTAATAATCATGATGAGGCATTCCGTAAAACTAAAGCAATGTTAGCCAATGCTATTAAATTGGGTTACCCACAGTACGACAGGCGTTTCTTTATTCAAGCTGATGCATCAAGCGTAGGCATTGGAGCCATCCTCTTTCAGGAAACACCAGAGAAAGATCAGAAAACGACCTATCTTGCATTCATGAGCGGGAAACTAAGGCCTCATGAATTGAAATGGACGAGAACGGAGTTAGAGATGCTATCCATCGTCGTAGCTCTAACACAATGGCGCAAGTACATATACGGATTTCCGATTACCATCTGCAAGGATCATAAGGTCACACGTTTATCCAGAAATCGAATGTGGCTAGTGATCGTATTTGCAGATGGTCATTCTTTATTTAGCAGTTTGATCTCACATTTGAGCATTGTCCTGGCAAGCTCACTTTTGTGGCTGACACACTCAGTAGAAACCCGAACCCAGTTGAAGTAATGATCAAACTTGCAGTACTGGATGATGATTTAAAAAAATCATCATCCAGTACTGGATGATGAGGATCAAGCCATCATCATTCGCTTACCAGACCTTAGGCAAGAGCAGGAGAACCATCCACTTGCTCGTCTTATGTTATATTATTTCCGTAAGGAAATCGAACCCGTCACAGATAGATTCAAGGAAGCACAGAAGAAGGCAACATCATATCACATGTTTAATAATCACTTCCACAAATTTATTGACGAACGCCACACCAAGTTCGCAATTGTAGTTCCGCCGCTATTTCAATTTGACTTGATATGGTTATCACACCATACGACTGGTCATGCAGGAATTGGAAAGGTGACGGCAGTCCTCCAAGATACATTTACGTGGCGACGAATGAGACGGATGGTGCAGCAGGTCATTCGCACCTGTGACAAATGTCAGCGGGTGAAGCCGAATTCATTTTTGTTAAAACAAGCTCCAAAACCAATTTTGCGTAGCGAGCCGAGACAGCTGTTATCAATAGACTACTTCGGCCACTTACCTGCTAGTCATCGCTGGCTAAAACACATATTAGTATGCCTTGATGTTTTAGCAAGTTTGTAACTTTGTGTCCTGTGCAGAAGGCAAATACATTATTAGCCTTGTATCAGTCCTAGAACCAAATTATAATCAAGAAGGGTACTCCTCCGAAGATATTAAGTGACCACGGGCCACAGTTTACCTCTCCCACATTCAAGCGAGAACTTGAAAAACTAGGTAGCCAGTACGTGCTTAGCTCAGTACGACATCCAGAATAAAATCCTAGTGAAAGGATAATGAGAGGGATATCCAAGTATTGCAGAATGTTTATATGGAAAGAACACTGGAAATGGCTGAAAGTCATACCGATTATTACCGAGAGCATCAACTCAACACGTAACGAATCTACTGGCCAGATTCCTATGGTGTTACATGTAAACGAATATCCGAGTAGACCGTGGTATAACATCATCCCATGTCCGGTTGACCCAAGGTCATCACTTGAGATGTGTGTGAGGAGACAGCAGAGAAGTTGAAAAGTCAGGCGGAGAGAAGAGCGCGAAGAACTAGAGGAAAACGTTTCCATCGCCTTCTACCTATCGGTGAATTAATATTGGTAAAGCGACCGGCAACTTCTGGTGTGTCCGTACGCTTCTATCATAGGTTCATGGTGCCCTATGCGGGACCTTTTTATGTCGTTCATGACTACGGAAACAATATGTACCGTGTTCGTAGCATGGACGGTACAGTTTAGAAAACTTTTAATGCTTCCAATTTGAAGCCATATAATCCACCGGGACAAACCAGAATCAATGAACTTCAAGAGGACGATGACTTGGGAGAAGATGATGACGAGAATATTGAGGATGAAGATGACCCAGTTGCTGAGGATGAGGATCGAGAATAAGAAGAGGGGGAAGAAGAAGCGGCTGAGAACGTGAATGTTATAGCTCACGAGGATCCGACTCACCTACAGCATTGTTGGAGGTATTTTTCGAAGCTAGGAAAGAGAAAGAGAGGTTGCTTGCGGAACGAGAGATGTTATTTTCACGGAGGGAGACAGAAGAAGGAGCACAGTGTTGAAGTATGATATTGGCCCTAAGAGAAAAAATACATATTTTTTCTACGGGTATTGGGAGAATGGAATTATCATGTGCCCCATGAATATTTATTTGAATATTGAGCAATACTGTAGGTTCGTTATATTGGAAAGCTTTGTGTGAGAAGCGGTTAGACAACGGTTTCATTCTGGACCACGCGGAGTTAGAGAACAGTCAGTAGCAAGCCTTGAAAACGTAAGTAATTTGAATGTTTGAACGAGTCTGCAGGGAGTGTCGCAGTATTGTCTGATGCGCGGCGTGTTCAAAGTAAGACAATCGCCAGCTAGAAGGCGTGGTTTACGGTCATGGTGAACCCCAAGACAAACTTTTCCGGACTACCAACTTCATCCATCGCAGTGCTGACCTACTATTACCTTATGGGAGGAATCTGTTATTTAACCAATGCTCCACGGTTTTGATATGACTACTGAGTTGTTGTTGAAACACGTATCTGTTCATATTTCGGCTACTTTCAATTGCTGTTTTTCAACGATCGTGCGCTTTGTCTTCTGATAGCGGTTAAGCCCTCAATCTATAGTTCCCTATGGAACCCCCTTTGAATAAGCCAAGTGGATCTATAAAGCCACGAGCAGCAGGGGAAGCTTGGTCATTCGTTTCTCAGTCGGACGGCAGTGTCCACATCAGTAGGGACTGCCGTGTTATTTGTCTGTTATACATTTCAACGGTGACGCTATAATTAATATAACTTTGAGAACGGAATGTATTGAGCAGTGAATCTCTTTTTGAGAACTGTGAAAATAGGTACCGTCCTGGTGCGAATTAAGTCAGATAAATCTGGGAGTGAACAGTACGTTATCGTGGCAGTTACCTCTGCCCGTGTGACGAAATGTAGTAATGCCAAGTGCGCGAGGCACAGTGTATGTTGAAAATTTGAGAGACGGTAAAAGACGGTAAATGCATAAACCTATATGACTCTCGCGAACTGATTTAACAGTTGTTATATGCAAACATTTATAGGGTCGCATACCGTGATCGCGGAAGTAGCGTGTGCACTCGATATGATTACTGCTGTTATATATGAACTGATACGGGATCTATTCCGTTAAACATTAACTTTGAACGAAGCTCAGTATTCTATTCTTTATTACCAGCTGATGTACCCGTGCTTCGCTACGGGATTCTCAGAAAGACTGACTTTGTGGTTTTCCTAACTGAAATAGACATAGGTCATTACAAAAACGTAAGTATGAATGTAGCGATTAAAAGCAATGCTATCATATAAAATACTCGATCAAATGGAAAGCCGCACGTTTTATCACATTTAACGAACAGTGCTGCGGTTAGATTGCGGTGCCAATCTAATAGTCCAAAGTTCCAGAGCTGGGATGACCAGGCCGCAGATTGCCATGAACACTCATCTGCCATTATTCCGCTAAATATGCACACCGTTCATTCCAGTCATTGCCTCAGAGTAGGGATTGAATAGTCCGAATGCTATGATGATCCAGTGTGTTCGTACCAGTAGTATCAGAAAATTTATAAACCAGGGGAATGGCATGCTAAAGAAGAAAGTTATCTAACCTCCCAGCTACTTCCCATCAATATTCAGGCAGGCTGTTACACTCTGTACGACTGGGCGAGTTGACCGTGTGGTTAGCGGTGCGCAGCTGTGAGCTTGCATCCGAGAGATAGTGGATTCGAACCACATTGTCGGCAGCGCTGAAGATGGTATTCGTGGTTTCGCACTTTCACACCAGTCAAATGCTGGGCCTGTACCTCAATTATGGCCTAAGGCACTCCTAGCCCTTTCCTATCCCCTCGTCGCCATAAAACCTATCTATGTCGGTGCGACGTAAATCAAATAAAAATTACTATGTACGCAGCAGTAATCCTATCTACCGGAGATGAGGGGTAACAGAAGACACAAAGCACATCACGACAAACAATGGTCAATGTAACGTTATTCTTCATCAATGTTATGAGCTTTCTAAATAGTAGGCCTACGTATGTAGTTTTCTTTCGACTCTGTGGTTTATAAAATATTTGATACCATTTCACCGTATTTCTTATTCTCCGACTTTACATACCGATTTTCATTAAATACTGTTTACCCATTTTCTCGTTACTGGGCGCTGATATGGACTTAGTAACAAAAATCCAAATTCATGAATATCTTTTTGATCATAGCCAGTACGGTAACAATGTATAAGACATGAATATTATGAAATTTAATACTATATAATCTTAGTTATGTAGCATTCATCGATTACTCCTCTAATAAGAAATATTTGAGAATTACATTTTAGGCCTTCCCCTAAACTACCATTTCACTCAGCGTTAATAATTTACAGCCTAGACTATAGCGACTTATTTCTTGACTTGCATACCGAGTTTCATCAAGATAGGACTAATAATAACAACAATATTTGAGAATTAAATTTTAGGCCTTCCCCTAAACTACCATTTTTCTCAGCGTGAATACAATTATTGACAGCCTAGATTGTAGCAATTTATTCCCCAACTTTGTATACCCATTTTCTTTAAAATACGACCACTAATAACATAAATAGTTGAGAATTCAATTTTAGGCCTTCCCCTAAACTACCATTTCACTCAACGTGAGTAAAATGATTTATAGCCTAGATTGTAGAGGTTTATCCCCCGACTTCACATACCGATTTTCATTAGACCACCAATAACATAAATAGTTGAGAATTCAATTTTAGGCCTTCCCCTAAACTACCATTTCACTCAACGTGAGTAAAATGATTTATAGCCTAGATTGTAGAGGCTCATCCCCCGACTTCACATACCGATTTTCATTAAATTCAACCGTTTTCTTGTGATGCGTGTACAGACAGACAGACAGACAGACAGACAGACAGACAGACAGACAGACAGACAGACAGACAGACAGACAGACAGACAGACAGACAGACAGACAGACAGACAGAGTTGACGGAATATATATTTTTAAAGAAAGCACTTCCGGTTTAGTGTGGACACGACGGATGCAATAATAGCTCCTTTTTAAATTTTGCTGAATGTATAGACAGAACTCTTATTTACACTGTTCAGATAAGCCAGGATCTGTCGGTGATGATGTTACAAACTTTCAGGGATGATGGAGGACGGCAAGTGTATCAGTTTGAGATAAGAACCATAAACCACAAACCATCGAGCCAAAAGTTAAGCAAAATTCTACTGATTGAAGTCCGTTTATCTGCACAAGTCTCACAACCTGCTACAATTACAAGAATTCTTTGAAATAGCGTCCCCCTGAGTCAATGCAGGCATGGCACCGGCACACAAAGTTCTGTCGTACCCGTTCGAACATCCCTGGTGTCGTTTGAACAGCTTCACAGGCAGCGAGGATTCTTGCCAAAAGATCCTCTTCAATCTCGACACAAGGCTTTTCACGTGGCCCCACAAGTGGGGTGATATGAGATACCTCGGCGTCTGTTAAGAACGGATGGACGTTAAACAACTTGGATTTTAACTCGAATGTTTCCGGACTACGGTTCCTTATCTCAAATTGATCCATTTGCCGTCCTCCATCATCCCTGAAAGTCTGTAATGTCACAATGGATACACCCTGTATACGAAGTGAAGAGCAGGTACGCGCACACAATCATTACATCATCATCTTACCGGCTGTTCGTGCTATCACCATGATTTTGTAGAAAGATAGAACATCTTCTATTTTATGTTAATGAGATTTTCTTAATATATTGTACATAAACTGAGGATTATACTGTTGGCCTTCCTTTAATCTGATCTTATTAGAACCACAAATCACGTATCAGGAAATGGAGTGACTGAATGGTTCAGCTTCAAACTGCACGTCACGGCCATCGCTCATGAGAATCCATTGTACTAAGTTAGCTTGGCTGCGAAGTTATTATATTCTATATACAAACCCCTTGCCTTATTGTTTTCTCTTGATCGAACTTAATGTCAGAAATCAAAATCTATCAGTCCATACTCAATTTTTATCTTTGTACTTTTAAAAACATTCACATCATGTTTCAACAAGTTCTGAAAATGTGTGCGTCATGGTGAACCTCTGGATGATCGTACAGTAAGTTACATTGGAGGTTATGTAACAACTGGAGACATTGTCAAAACGAGTTCTGAGGGAAACAGACCAGTGACAACTGGACAGGAATTATTATTCTTCTTCCTTCTATTTTGACCTACTTTGGACCGCGGTAAACAATTGACTTGCCGTATAGTCCTTTTTTTTTTCTCCCAGAATTTCTTCATCATTTCTCTGTGGTTCCTGTTCCTTTTCTCTGACCACATGTTCTTGGACTTTTCATTTTCATTTTCCTGGAAACCCTTGAATTTATCAATTTTAGCTCGAAACGTATCCCTGTTAAAGACTTCTTTTGGATTGATGCCAACTTCCTTCATGTATTTTTTGTTTCCTTTACCCATTAGTAGTTACTCTTAATCTGATGATTCAGTTAAATATTTTCTTCCTTAGTCGACTCTCGTTTATTCTTGTGCGGTGCCCATCAAACTTCAGTCTCCTCTTACGTATGGTGTCTGTGATTTTCTCTGTCTGTCTGTATAAATCTTCATTTCTCCTCTTCCTCCATGTACCATCCTTTCTTATTTCGGGTCCCAAGATCTGTCCAAAGATTTTTATTTATTTCTTCTCTAGCTCATCCATTTCCCCTTTCTTATTCAGTATCAGACATTCTGAACCGTATAGTCCCTCTGGCTTGATAACCGTGGTATTGTGTCTGACCTTTGCTCTGTAAGATATCGTTCTTTTATTGTATCTATTCTGTACTAATCTACAGGCTTACTCCACCTTTCTGGCCCTTTCCTACTTTCTTCTTAACAAGCCCATTCGGCTGGATCCATTCACCAATATATACAAATTATTATTATTATTATTATTATTATTATTATTATTATTATTATTATTACTATTATTATTATTATTATTATTATTATTATTATTATTATTATTATTATCGGCAAATTATACCAATATTGGAAGACGTTAAGCAAATAACACAATCAATTCTTCTGTGGGTTCTTATGGTTGTCCCAATAGGCTTTCATTCTTTCCGAGAAGGCTTGTTTACGTTCTTCCGACCACTTTGGTCTCTACTGTTTTTGTTGTGGTTGCTTTGATGTAGCTTCCCAATTTTTTACTTTGTGTCTAAGGATGTCTCTTTCTAGAATGTCTGTAGAATTTATGTTTGCGTTTTTGAGGTCGTTTCAAAGTTCGTTAAGCGAGGGTGTTGAGTTCTTGAGTGAGGTTACATAACCTATTATCCTTTTTGTCAAACGATTTTCTGGTTATCTAGTGAGATGACCAAAGAATTTAATTCGCCTTTTCCTAATGTCAATTTGGATGTTTCAGAACTTTTCAGTTGTTTTGATTGATTGTAACCTGTAACCGTCTTAGGTGTATCTTGCTCCGAAGATTTTTCTAATGATCTTCCTCTGTTCTTTTTTGATTTCTTTTTTCAAGGCCTGTCGGTTCGATAAATTCTCGGTGAAATTTAAAATAAGGGACCATGCCCATTTTGACATATAATTACAACAACAATAACACAATTGTTGTGCCTGTGGATACATTTGAATAATTGTGCTGCTCTGAGGAAAGTGAGGTGTTAAAAGGATGGTCGAAGATGGAGTGCAAGTGGCAAAAACCTGTGCTAATTACTCGTTCCCCGAAATCGTTGCGCACTCCAGTCAATGAGTTACGTGTTGTACGGAACGAATATTTTGGACAGAGTAGCAACGGCAACTGAGGCGGTCCTTCCAAGAAGGACATTCCAGGAATCTTAAATACAATATCAAACTCTAGTAGGTCCGTATTCACCAACACGAGTAAAATCTTGTATCTTAGTTTAAAGCTAAGAAAACCGAGATAACAGTTACCAGCAGCATTATCCTGGATTAACATTTTACGCAGATAGGCTGGCCGGTAAAATACGAAATAAGATGGTATCTCGTAGACGGTTGGAATATTGAAGTGAAAGAGAAAATCACGACATCGAGGAGTAAGAGCTATAAAACGTCCGAGGTGGATAAAAGAACGCGCACGTACTTTGAAGACTACGATGACACTGATTTTTTTTGCAAGTTGCATTACGTCGCACCGACACAGATAGGTCTTATGGCGACGATGGGATAGGGAAGGCCTAGGAATGGGAAGGAAGCGGCCGTGGCCTTAATAAAGGTGCCGCGGCATTTGCCTGGAATGAAAATGGGAAACCACGGGAAACCATCTTCAGGGCTGCCGACAGTGGGGCTCGAACCCACTATCCCCCGATTACTGGATACTGGCCGCACTTAAGCGACTGCAGCTATCGAGCTCGGTGACACTGATTTTGAAAGACATTTTAGGTTACCTAAAGCTTCAACACTGTCAGTGTTATCCATAATCGAACATAACATGGCATTCCCAACACATACGTAGGCCTGAAATGAATTCTCTATTGTAGCTTGTATATTGTACGATACACGACTGGGTGAATTTTAAATGATGAACTAAGGAATATTGCCATATCTTTTGAGTGAAATATACAGTGTGTAGGTTAAAATTTGTTTTCCTATTCTGTATGATGTTAATGCTTTCTGCCATAAAATTCAATAACAATTCTTTCGCTTGGAATATTATATTAGGCTTATGCTTCGTTTCTGGTGAACAGTGGACATAATTTATTATCAATTATTTGCAAACACCGAATGTAATTAAAAAAAGTTGTTTACATTTCGATAGAGGCGGCAACAAGTAGTGATTTTTTCCGTGCGTCAGTATGAAAAAGAGTTAAGGTTCAAATTCATATTGAAACGAAAAGTTAGTTTTGGTAAATCAACATAATTTTTTTTATGGTGAATTGAGAAGTGAACATTATACAAGTTTTTGAAATCTAACAGCAAAAGTAACGGGCGTAGGAGTGGGTAAACATGTCATGCAAACATAAATTCTTACAGTGGGGTATGGTAAAGTTCTTTCCTTTATACGCGCGCACAGGAAAATGAACTCAACGAAAATTGTTCCGCATATGTGGCTGGAAGTCGTAACCAGTCTTAAGAGAAATAATGGATAGGAAGAGCATTGTCACATTCGCGGTTTTGGCAGAGCAGCGACGGTATGAAATTTGTGCAATACAAAATGTTTGCGGGACACGTTTCCTCAGGAATGTCTGCTTTTTGTTCCAAATAACGAAGAGACGGGGGTCGATGGCCAACATGTAATACACAGAACGCACGTGCCTCTGCGATGCAACATAATTGCACACACACACACGCTGGCCTTGACAATGAATTTATCTCTCTGTTGCACATAGCTTCTTATGGAGGTCTGACGTAACTCTACACTGAGTAAAAATGTTGTCTGACTGGAACAAGATGATGTCACAAACTTTTCATTACCTATAATTATGGCTACTGTCACAATATATCATCTTCACTGTGCCACATTCTCTCAAGAACAGCTATTGAAGTGCATTTGGGATAAGGAATAAGTCGCCAGGATGTTATGAAATAATATTGCACATATTGGTGGGCTCGTGGATGAAAGTCCAACGAGGAAGTTTCTTGATAAAGTAACTAATATTAAACTAATTTCGTGTGTCTATTCCTAGCCTGGTGCAGCCGTTGTAAGCAGTAGCGGCGATTGAGAACTAGAAGTGGGAGGTCGGGGCAACAATGTACAGACAACCGGTTTGAGGGTTATAGCGGGCGGGCGAGGGGAGGAATATACCTACATATCACAACTGAAAAGAAGCTACAAAATGGTAAGTTTTTCGTGATCTCTGAGCGAATTTCGACAGAGGTAAAGGTTGCGAGTTTACCAACTTAAGTGCGGTAATAATGGTTTTTTGAGGTTTTTATTCAATGTCATACAATGAAAACTTCATTAAGAGAACAGTTTTACACGTGTATTACAATTAAATAGAAGTACGGCGTGATTATAAAATTAAAATCATTTAGTAATTGACTATTCACTGAGATACTAAAGGGACCGCTGTACTGACAAATGCGCGCGGCAAGCGGATGAATCATAGGTCAGTGTCCATGAGCTTGGCAGAAAAATACACCCCTGCTACCCTTTCTCACAGCGCAGCTCATGCAATGTGTCCACTACTAGCCGTGGCGCTGTACAAATCGGTTAGCCGCGACGAACAACATTTTGTGGGTATTTCCGCTAATAATTTTATTGATAATTAAAGAAAATAAAGGAAATAATTAGCTAATAAAACAACAGGGCTTGTACAAAATGCTTTTTTTAATACTTGCTATAATTCCTAGTTTCAGCTGCGTAAAATGGTCGCCCCCACCCCATCACCGGTACTGCTTATAAGGCAGACACTTCGACGAGGGTGGGCAGCAACTGTCGTGTATGGGAACTGAGTGTTATTGTAGAGGGCAATAGTGTTGTGTGAGTAGCACCACAAACAAGTCCCCGAGCTAAGGTTAAAATCTCCGACCCCGTCGGACTCAACCCGGAGCGCTCTGAGCTGAATATAGACTACTCAGGTAAGGAGGCGGACAATATATAGTATTAAAATATATTATACACTATTTAGAAGACACCGTAAATTTTATTTTTAAAAATTCCAAAATGTTCACAAATTAAACAAATTTGCGAAGACTTTAAAACATTCATTTTAAAAATGTTCAAGTAGTTACTTTCACCGTCGTATTGAATCCCGGGTGCACTGGTACGTCATGTGCTCTGCTGGTACGTTCTCTTCCTCTGAGTATTATGTAGAGTTGTAGGAAATGAGCTATAACATGGAAATAATACGTTTTTGAACCCGTGTCCATATAAAGTATTTTCTTCTTCTACGTGTGAGGACTAAGGTTATGACTTTTTCCGACTCCATGTTCCTGCGCCATAGATCGGCGAAACTTTACTCAAAAGTAAAGGAAAAACATTATTTCTAATTAATTTTTGGAAAGGGTCACCCCAAATCAAAAATTGGATTTATTATATGCAGATTGTATATGATTTCATTACAATTGTAATTATATAATTGTATAACACGTAGTTTTGAAACAATTAACAATATTATTGTTAGGCCTATAGACTAACACACAAAATTAGAAAGAATCACAAAACATATCGATTCTACAAGTACCAATAGTTGTACTGAGCTGTAATACCTGAAAAATAGTGAATATCCACAGCCTGTTTCCAGTCATTCAACCGGGTCAGGAATGGAATGAATGAAGCTCCCATCTAGCGGCGAGGGTAGGAATTGTACCGGCTGCCGAAGCCTGTAGCTCTCCTCTGGGGCAATGATTAATGAATGATAGATGAAATGAGATGACATTGGAGAGTGTTGCTGGAATGAAATATGACAGGAAAAACCGGAGTACCCGGAGAATAACCTGCCCGGCCTCCGCTTTGTCCAGCACAAATCTCACATGGAGTGACCGGGATTTGAACCACTGAACCCAGCGGTGAGAGGCCGGCGCGCTGCCGCCTGAGCCACGGAGGCTTTTTTACCTGAAAATTAGTACTTAGCATAATAACAGCATGATGTAAAGTCATTGTTATTTGTCAGGCAAAATGAATATGAACCGTAGCTTATCTTTTTTTTTTTCAAATGTGACAAAGATCTTGAAGACACTTCACTGACCGTTCTGCACACTCATTTGATCTGGAAATTTCCAGTCTTGAAGATTCATGATTCCAAAACCTTTTCGCACTATTCAATGCTTTTCATGCCCCTGAGAGATGCCGCAGAGCTTCTGTTAATCATCTGAATGGTACATTTGGTCAGTAAAACAATGATCTGCCAAACTGTTCTGGAAGGAAGAATAAATGCCAGGAATTGCATTACGTAAGTTAGGTAATAAAACGACTCCTTTAGTTATTCAAGTGATATACTACATTACACAATTATTCAGAAGAGCACAAGCTTACATTCTTATACATTTTCAAAATTAGTCGTTGTTCTAGAAATTTCTGGGCCGGGCTGATTGGCTCAGACGGTTGAGGCTCTGGTCTTCTCCCCCCATCTTTGCAGGTTCGATCCTGGCTCAGTCCGGTGGTACGTGAAGGTGCTCAAATACGTCAGCCTCGTGTCGGTAGATTTACTGGCACGTAAAATAACTCCTGCGGGACTAAATTCCAGCATCTCGGCGTCTCCGAAATCCGTAAAAGTATTTAGTGGGACGTAAAGCCAATACTATTATTATCATTTTTATTAGAAATTTCTGAACACTTCTGTTAAATTATAGAAAGTTCTATACTGCCCCATAAAGCTCCAGAGAGTTTTACAAACATCCAGAATACTCCATAAAGTTCCAAGAAGTTTGAGGTGTTTGAAGAACATTTGACAGGACTCAAGAAAATAACAGGAATGTATCTTGTATTGTATGACTGAAATATAACTGAAATATAAGCTGGGAGTGACGTTTTTAAAAAGCTAAAAGATAATTGGGGCCTCTGTCATTACTTTTGAGCAAACGTTCAGCATTTAATGACACAGGAAATCAATTTTCTTACAAAAAGTCATAACCCTAGTGAAGAATGTTTGGTTGCAGCCTGTGTTCATACAGTGTACGTGTTTGTAAAATAGGTTTGTTGAGCGTAAACATCTTGTCCTTGTACTCATAAACTGTTTTCCGTAATTTTAAACTGGAACTGTTGGTATATTTCTGCGGTGCATCCGCGAGGATCTTCTACGCCTTCATAGAAGTCGTTCAGCTATTCCGTAGCAATTAATTATGACACTACCTTTCATTTCATGGCAAAATGATTATTACCATTAAATTTAGCATGATTCACCCACTTTTCAATGTTAGACTAGCTCGAAAACTTGCTGTAGGCCTATGTATGCTTATTGCACGTTTGTTTGTTTGTGTTCCAAGATCTTATATATTTCAGTTTGCTTGACCTTTAGGAATTTATAATATACGTACATATTGCACACTGTATTTATAATAGTCTATTCGAAAGTTTTCTTTATCAATAGGCATGATATAGGCTTTTGGTATTATTCCGTGTCAAGAAAATAATTCTTTGCGTTTCGCAGAGAACTTTGCTCTGTGTCATCAGAAGAAAATCTCGACTCTCTACGAGAAAGGCTTCTCAAACTATGAGCTTTGAATTTGGACGTTATAATAGAAGTGGAAATGGTACGTTCATTCGTCACCAGATGGCTCCCCGGACGCGATATAGCGCTAGTGTTCGAAGCGGAAGCTGACGGAACCATCAGAATCAGTCTAAGAGGATCACATAACATAACATATGTACGCAACATATGACATTGACACAAGCCCGGATGAAACATCTTGCGGAGAGGAACGTACGAATTTGGAAAACACCGAAACGAAATAACAATAGTGAAGGACAGGGAAGGGAACTACCTACGTGAATCCTTAATGGCTGGCAACCAGGCAACAAGCAGTCTTCAAGAAAATGTAAGGTAATAAATGTCGTTAACTATTTCATCAATGAAACGGTTCAAAAGGGAACAGGCACTTATCAAGACACACTTACAAATCATACCGGAATCAGTCAAGAAGCTAGAAACACGTGGATTGCGTCTTGATGATTTACTGAATATTATGTATATGGAGAATGTGAAGCGTGATGTGAAAGGTATCCCAAGAAACCTCGGACTCCGTCTACAAACTGAATATCGTCGTTGCCGGGACGAAACCTCCTATGTGATAATATTTTTGGAGATATACTGACGCGCAGCACATATATTATGAAGAGCGAGACTGCCTTGACAACATTCACACAATATTGCACCTTAGATGATGGAACTTTACCGGTCAAAGTTCTAGGCTGAAATATTTCACATCGGAGGTTTTGTTCCGGCAGAGACGATATTGTGATGTCCTTCAACGAAATCCGGGTTATGACATCATGATAGCTATAAACACATATTTGGGGTACTGATAATGTGAATCTACCACAATGTTTAACACCTACACTCGCTCCCGAATTCAAATCTTGTCCTGTCACGTCCGTAGATGTAGAGTGATCATTCTCCGCATTGAAGCTAATTTTAACAGACAAAGGCCACCAGAAAACTTCGAGAAGACTGTTTTAGAGTACTGCTAAGAGAATTATGGACTGAAAAATTCGGGTGTGCAGTGTAAAATGAAACAGGAATGTGTATTTTAGTGCGTTTCTTCATGTTTGTGTTTTTTTATATGGTTTTCTTCAAACCTTACTAATTGATTTATCACGTGCATTGATTGATGCAGGAGAAGAGTGCATATTGTCTTTAAAGTGAACACTAATAGATTGATACGTCTCACAAACTGATTGTTTGTGGACGTGGAACAGCTACAGCTGTAAGTAGTGTGATTTTTTCATTCACTTGTTTATTCATGAACATTGGTGTGAGTGAATCGCGTGCGGCTGGTAAAGGAACGTTACTTTGCATTTCCTAAAAGTGTGAAAATGAGTGCACCACTTTTTTGCATCATACTGGTGATTTATAGAGCATATAAATCAGATGTTTACTCATCACAATACAAGATATAAGAGGCATTCCACGCGCAATCGGATGGCCAAAATTGAGCATTTTAAAATTTTGAATTACATATTTTAGAAAATAAAGTGGTGGATATATTTATTTTCACTCGGTATCGGCTTCCTCTTTTCAACAATATTCAATATTAAGTGCTTAAGACAATATATTTTCCCTACAGACAACTGTTGACACAAATGAAATAAATAATAAAGATGTGAACTTCATTCTTCTACAGTTGTAAATATAACACTATATAGAATGCAGTAATGAAAGTCTTAAGAATTAAATAATGTATTAACATGTTCTGGAAACACATTTATTAAATTTGACCTACTTCCTTACATTACAACAGGAGAGGAAGTACGTTTACTGCAGTTGTATGGAAGTGATTTTGTTTGTTCACTTTTCTAGCACGAAGTGACGGGCCGCGTTGTAGCCTGCTTGTTGAGTAGCCGTGCTTCTTGTGGGGTCTCAATCTCACAATGGTAGGCATAATTATTGTAATATAACAAACAGTGTTGCTTCCGAGACGATTCGAACCTTTTCAAGTGACTACGCACATTGATAGCGTAATTTCTCTTAATAGCAATTCTTTATTCGTTTTTTTCGCATATAATCACGGCCCTACAAATTTGACAGTGCACCTTTATTCATATAATTTTCTTCTTTGGAATTTATAAAAATAACATTTTAATCAACATCATCGTAGAAAGCTCACTTGGTTATATTTTCATTATACTGTTTGTATATGAAGTGGAAGACGTTTTCTTTTAGTTTCGAATTGTTTAATAGTAGTTTTTCAGTCTGAAGAAATCAACGCAAGATAAATAAAACTTGAAAAAGGCACATGTAATTTAAATGGATTCCAATAAAATACAAAGTCATGTATTAAGAAAGAAAAACTTCATCCAGCTCTTTACCAGTTGGTAGGATGTGATATTCCCACGCATTAGAGCTCTACTGATGCATTGAATAAGAAAAGCCGTTTATTGCGTATCGCCGGAAATACGAGCAATCCGTTGGCGAACCTATTTGATAAAATTGAGGCCATCATTGCCCCAAGTGCCTACTGGCACGAAGAAGAATTTGTTCAACAAATCACTGTATTTTCTTCTTTTTGCATTTTCTGTATTCGCGGCTGCACCTCCTCACTGACGAAAGGGGAAGATTGGACTGGAAAATATTTACCGGTATTTAACAGTTTGGCTTAAATTAATGTCAATACCGCACAGGGTAACACAATTTGGTTTCAGGTACTACTACTACTACTCCTACTACTACTACCACTAATAATAATCATGTCCACCTCTGTGGTGTAGTAGTTAGTGTGATTAGCTGCTACCCCCGGAGGCCCGGCTTCAATTCCCGGCTCTGCCACGAAATTTGAAAAGTGGTACGAGGAATGGAACGGGGTCCACTCAGCCTCGGGAGGTCAACTGAGTAGAGGGAGGTTCGATTCCCACCTCAGCAATCCTCGAAGTGGTTTTCCGTGGTTTCGCACTTCTCCTCCAGGAAAATGCGGGGATGGTACCTAACTTAAGGCCACGGCTGCTTCCTTCCCTCTCCCTTGTCTATTACTTCCAATCATCCCATCCCCCCCACAAGGCCCCTGCTCAGCACAGAAGGTGAGGCTGCCTGGGCAGGTACTATTCATCCTTCCCATTTGTATCCCTCCGACCCAAAGTCTCACACTCCAGGACACTGCCCTTGAGGCGGTAGACGTGAAATCCCTCGCTGAGTTCGAGGGATAAACCAACCCTGGAGGGTACTCTGATTAAAAAATAAAGAAAGAAGAGCACCTTCAAATACGACCGGCCTGAACGGGGATCAAACTTGCTAACTTGAGCTAAGAAGGCCAGCACTCTCCGGCCTGAACTACTCATCCCAGCGTTTTAGTTCTTCTTCTTCTTTCGTTTTGGCCGACTATATTAAGTGAAATTGTATGTATGTATGTTCAGTCTTCAGCCCTAAGGCTGGTTGGATCCTCAACAGCTCCGCCATCAGCTGTCATAGATGGCCTAGGCATCAATGAATAGAGGCGTACTACAGAAATGAGGAGTGAGGTAGTTTCCCGTTGCTTTCCTCACCGAGCCAGAAGTTGCTATTACATATCAGTCTGCCAAGCCCACTGAAATGCATGCACCAACCGACCCTATGAGCAACATTTTCGCACCATTCATAGTAGGGACTGGCTGCAGAAGGAATGGCATTACTAGCATCGCTCATACCTCAGTCACTTTCATATTGTCAAAGCCAAGTATAAGACAGAGACAGATCAATGAAAGTAACAAAATTACTCTAGCCCATACCAGAAGACATAGTGCACTGTAAACACTAGGTCCTGCCAGCAAAGGCAATTAGTGAAATTAATAATTAATTATTAATTACTAAATTTAAATTTGAGGGGGATACGAACATTGCTGTTTTCACTACAGTACTTCTGCTTGGCTTTTCTATTCATCTCATTAAACTATTCACCTTCAGTACGTCGATAAGTTAACGGCCTACCTCATTCAGAGCTGACGACCTTTAAAGTAAATATCTGTTAACACAGAGCATATGCTCATTGCTCTGAGTCATTCACCGTGTTTTAAGTTACATATTATTCGAGACAGGGGTAAATTATGTCATTGTCTGCCACCAATAATGTATATTCCTGCCCTCATGTATGGGTCCGAATACCTGGCAAGGCAAAAGAAGCACGCCGCATCGTATGGCATTTGGAGTGTACAGGAATATAAAATGAACGATAAAACTATATGTACACTAAATACAAATAACAATATTCGGATATAAGGATCAGTGAATGATAAATTTCAATCAAAGTTCAATGTATTTCCCATTATTTTAAAGGTACGTACCCGTTTCTACATTCTTCTTTTAAACCCATCCCGTTCACATTTTTATTTGCCATTTTCCACCGATCATAATTACATTTTAAAAACTTCCCCACTTCTCTTATCAATAATATTGTATTTCCTAATATTTTAGCGTTTGCTGCCTTTCTTTCTATTACATTTATTTTGAACTACGACAAAAAAGCTTCGTGATTAGTTATACCACGTATCACTTCAGTTTCTCTATAGAGCTCATCAGGTTTTAGCAGCACCGCGCCTGGAATATTTTTCTCCCCTGTTCCTTCCATCAATTTCTGATTCATCTGACCTCAGATTAATTTATTGACCATTTGTTGGTCATGCTTTCTGTCATTCGCATTACCTTCCGAGTTAACATTTTAAAAATTGAGATCACCGCCATCATTAACGTTCCTTCTATGGGGAACGACACGCCACACTTTCCAGGTCTGTACACCTCAAAAATATCAAGTTGCCTATTATATTTAGAAATGAGCTTTACACATAGAATTTCATGTTTCTCATCCTTAAATTATTCGTATATGAATATGTATATAAATAAACCCTCTCCTACCTTTCCCATCCAGTCTCTACGTTAAACACTCCAGTTCCGTGAGAAACTATCCCCATTCATAACATAACTTCTCAGTCATGATTCGACACCTGTTATAATATCTTCTAAATATATATATTCAATTACTTAATTCAGTTCTTTTCTGTACAATACTTGTACAGCTTAATACTAACAAATTTATGACATCCTTATTTGACTTCCTGCTTCCTGCACTCTAACCACCGCTACCTAGTCCATCCCGTTTATCTGAATGTACCCCCCCATAACTCTTCTAAACAAACCCCATAAATTATTCGCACCGTTGCAGTTCAAATGGAGGCCGTCTGAGCGTGGATCTTTATCTCCTTACCTCCCGTTAGAATGTACAAATCTCACTTCCAATTTCCCACGTACCATAGACTAATTTAAATTCCCGATCATCCTCTAGTCTATCCCTCCTAGCCAGTATCCCAATGGAATTAGAGTATATCTTCTTTTCTTTTTCCGTTAGTGTTTTCTAGCAACTACGAGCCAGTTTCAATGCTTCATCCTTTGTTATTCCTTATTCTTCCTCCAACAGTCTTTTATCTTCTTTTTATGCCTTCTTTTCCTGTCCTTGGACCATTTTCTTATTTCCCTTCCAACCTTCCATTTTTAACACTTTCTTCCTCAAAAAGTCTCTCCCTCTCTGTGTTGCTTCTTTTCCTATATTGCTTCCTTCCAAATGTTTCTTCACTTCATGAATCCAGGTTATTGTTTATTTCTTGTTCCAAAGATATTTGAAGATCCGTTTGATTAACCTGTTGTTATCCATTCCGTATAAATGTCCAAAAGATATCATATCATCATAATTGGACTATCAGTCAAATCAATCACTACTGATCTGCATTTAGGGCAGTCGCCCAGGTGGCAGATTCCCTATCTGTTGTTTTCCTAGCCTTTTTTTAAATTATCGCAAAGAAATTGGAAAATTATAGAACATTTCCCTTGGTAAGTTATTCCAATCCCTAACTCCCCTTCCTATAAACGAATATTTACCCCAATTTTTCCTCTTGAATTCTAGCTTTATCTTCATATTGTGATCTTTCCTACTTTTGAAGACACCACTGAAACTTATTCGTCTACTGATCTCCTCCCACGCCATCTCTCCACTGACAGCTCGGAACATACCACTTAATCGAGCAGCTCGTCTCCTTTCTCCCAAGTCTTCCCAGCCCAAACTTTGCAACATTTTTGTAACGCTACTCTTTTGTCGGAAATACCCCAGAACAAATCGAGCTGCTTTTCTTTGGATTTTTTCCAGTTCTTGAATCAAGTAATCCTGGTGAGGGTCCCATACACTGGAACCATACTCTAGTTGGGGTCTTACCAGAGACTTATATGCCCTCTCCTTTACATCCTTACTACAACCCCTAAATACCCTCATAAATATGTGCAGAGATCTGTACCCTTTATTAACAATCATATTTATGTGATTACTCCAATGAAGCTCTTTTCTTATATTAAAACCTAGGTATTTAGAATGATCTCCAAAAGGAACTATCACCCCATCAACACAGTAATTAAAACTGAGAGGACTTGTCCTATTTGTGAAACTCACAACCTGACTTTTAACCCCGTTAATCATGATACCATTACCCACCAATCACCTCTTCCGTATGTTCAGATATACTTCATCATTATACTTCTTGATTTCCAAAGTTCTGGAGTTCTTAGCGGATCGGGTACCTTCCGCGTAATTCTTCTTTCCAGTACTTCTAATGTATTCGGCTTGTAAGGAGCCTGCAATCCTAGACATTCACTCGCGCATAGGCGTTCCGGTTTGACTACTGTGTTGTAGTGCTGTATTTTGAAGCTTTTACATAAACACCTTTTGTTGTAGTATTTCTAGTTGTATCGTATCCACATTTCATGTTGTGTATCCTTTCTATCTGTCTATTATTATTATTATGATATAAAGATTTCCTGGTCTTCGTGTGTGGTTCTTGCTATTTTAAGGTCGATTTTTCGTTTCGTCGATCCATCTCATAGTGTATGTTTTCATATAATTCGACTTTTGTTTCGTCAGTCTATTGATGTGTCTATTTTCTAATGTCACTGTGGTTGTTCGCCTGTGAGATTTTCCTTATGATATTGCGTACTCTTTCCTCAGTGGCTTTCATTTTCGAGTTAGTGTTTGCTACCCACAGAGACGTCCTGTTTAGATTTGTTCGTTTGGAAATGTTGTTTTGCTGTAGAATTTATTGGTTAGTCGATACCTTGTTTTTATTCTTCGGCATCTAATTTCGTTGGTTTTATCCCCTTGATTTTTTTCCACCGAGGTTGACTGTTGGAACTGAGGGACTCATTTGAGTTTTCTATATTTCGTCTCCATGTATTGTGGTTACGTGCTGTTAGTATATTTTTCAAAATATATTATTAGTTAAAGAAACAAGCACCACTTATCAAAATTGGACCGAAATTTCTGGAAGAGGACATGCAATCGAATATGACAAACACTGAATGTGTCCTAAATATGTTTTGTCTTTATGTTTATGACATCTCCTTCTCTTCACGCCACCCACTCATCATTTTATGATGTGATGAGATAATTGGCTGTAGTTTACTACTTCATAAATGATGATTTCTTTCCATCGTGTCCTTGAATGTTAACAATTTTGCATTATATAGTTAAATCTAAGAAAAATACTACAATTACGCCTCTGCGCTACGGATGGCCTGAGGTCACCACGAGGATTTCCGCGTACACCGAGGAACAAGTATATTTGCACTACCTCAAAGAGCACACTCGTATCCCAAGTTTACTGTTGCTACTACTACGTTTCAACAAATACTTTTACGTTTTCCGGAGAAACTTGTGTGGCGGGGTTATTTCCCGCAGGAGTTGTTTTCCGTGCTCATTAATACCACCGGACTGAGTCGAGGTCAATGTCGCCAACATGGCCTCAGAAATCCAGTGCCCTACCACCGTGCTACTCATGCCGGCAAAAATATCTCATTTGGTTCAGAGAGAGTGAAAACACACGTTAGAAACCCTGTTGCTTCCAAGGTTACTGTTTTGTTCACCAGCGGTCTACAATGATGATTCCTACGGACGACGCTGAATTGGTTGATTTTGTTTTGCCAGAACTGATTCTGTCGATAAGTGGTTCAGCGTCAGCCTCTGGACCCCAAAACGGCGTGTTCAATATCGGCAGAGGTTGCCGAATTTTTGAACTGCGGAGAAAAAGACCGTTAGGTACGGTACTCTCTCTTTTACGATACCGCCATGTAAAGGATTTCTGGTCTCAGTCGATGTATACCATGATCATCATGATCACCAAGTAAAAGCAATGCCGCATCTGACGATTTTCTACTAGCCTCTTCATGTTGCTATATCAACCACATGCCAGTTCCTTCGTCGTCCACTGGGTCTTTTCCAGTACTTTACCTTCAATGATGGTTTGTCATGTCTCAGTACGTATCCAAGGAACTTTGTTTTCCTCTTCTTTATAGTATTTAATAAACATAGATCCTCTTTTACGTTCTTTAAAACAAAGACATCTGTTTTTTTAATCTGTCCAACTTGTTTTTGTAATTTTTCTCCAAAACCACATTTCAGCAGCCTCAAATTTTGTTTCTTCCTGTTTCCCTGTTGTCCAGGTTTCGCGCCCATACAGTAGCACACTCCAAATAAAGGTCTTGAGAAATGATTTTCTGGTCTCTAAACTGAGATGGTTGTTCAGCAATAAGCTTTTATTATTTTGGAATGCTTGTTTTGCTACCACTTCTTCTTTTCTTTATTTCTGAAAGGAATCTTTTATCAGAGGTAATTACACTACCCAAATAGGAGAATTCTGTGACTTGTTCTATCGGTGTGCTATTTAATTTTAAGTATTTTCTGCCTGTAGGCTTCTTTTTGTCTACTATCATGAATTTTGTTTTCTTTATACACTGACTGACAGAGCAAATGCAACACCAAGAAGGAGTGGTCAGAACTTTATGCCAATTGCAGGGTAGACTGACGTCACTGAGGTATGCTCATGATGTGAAATGCGCCGCTGTGCTGAGCACGTAGCGAACGATAAATGGGACACGGCGTTGGCGAATGGCCCACTTCGTACCGTGAATTCTCAGCCGACAGTCATTGTAGAACGTGTTGTCGTGTGCCACAGGACACGTGTATAGCTAAGAATGCCAGGCCGCCGTCAACGGAGGCATTTCCAGCAGACAGACGACTTTACGAGGGGTATGGTGATCGGGCTGAGAAGGGCAGGTTGGTCGCTTCGTCAAATCGCAGCCGATACCCACAGGGATGTGTCCACGGTGCAGCGCCTGTGGCGAAGATGGTTGGCGCAGGGACATGTGGCACGTGCGAGGGGTCCAGGCGCAGCCCGAGTGACGTCAGCACGCGAGGATCGGCGCATCCGCCGCCAAGCGGTGGCAGCCCCGCACGCCACGTCAACCGCCATTCTTCAGCATGTGCAAGACACCCTGGCTGTTCCAATATCGACCAGAACAATTTCCCGTCGATTGGTTGAAGGAGGCCTGCACTCCCGGCGTCCGCTCAGAAGACTACCATTGACTCCACAGCATAGACGTGCACGCCTGGCATGGTGCCGGGCTAGAGCGACTTGGATGAGGGAATGGCGGAACGTCGTGTTCTCCGATGAGTCACGCTTCTGGTCTGTCAGTGAAAGTCACCGCAGACGAGTGTGGCGTCGGCGTGGAGAAAGGTCAAATCCGGCAGTAACTGTGGAGCGCCCTACCGCTAGACAACGCGGCATCATGGTTTGGGGCGCTATTGCGTATGATTCCACGTCACCTCTCGGGCGTATTCAAGGCACGTTAAATGCCCACCGCTACGTGCAGCATGTGCTGCGGCCGGTGGCACTCCCGTACCTTCAGGGGCTGCCCAATGCTCTGTTTCAGCAGGATAATGCCCGCCCACACACTGCTCGCATCTCCCAACAGGCTCTACGAGGTGTACAGATGCTTCCGTGGCCAGCGTACTCTCCGGATCTCTCACCAATCGAACACGTGTGGGATCTCATTGGACGCCGTTTGCAAACTCTGCCCCAGCCTCGTACGGACGACCAACTGTGGCAAATGGTTGACAGAGAATGGAGAACCATCCCTCAGGACACCATCCGCACTCTTATTGACTCTGTACCACGACGTGTTTCTGCGTGCATCGCCGCTCGCGGTGGTCCTACATCCTACTGAGTCGATGCCGTGCGCATTGTGTAACCTGCATATCGGTTTGAAATAAACATCAATTATTCGTCCGTGCAGTCTCTATTTTTTCCCCAACTTTCATCCCTTTCGAACCACTCCTTCTTGGTGTTGCATTTGCTCTGTCAGTCAGTGTATTTATTTTATTTTTCATTTTTCTACAGATTTGTTGAATGTCCTTGGCATCTTAATCATATCCTTTTCAGACTTAGCTAAGAGAGCAATATCATCCGCAAATCGGATACTGTGTACCTGAATACCATTACCGGTATACCGGAAAACATTAATGAAAACGCCCCGAAATAAGGATATAAACAACAAGTCAGTAATTTTTAAGGAGAGAGCAACATTACTTTTTCTGAGTTATTTCATGGTATACACTAATAGGACCAATTGCACATGTATGTTTACAAATGCGTTCATATTAAAAATATTATTTTATTGTTATAACTTGAGGTTTAAAAAAGTAGTATATGAATTGTAAGTGATGCAATGGAAATAATCTGCAAGTATGACTTACATTTGCATATAACAGAAGAGAAATCCAGTACATGTACTTGGAACACAAATTATAGCAAATACTAATAGTTTAATAATAAAAATAACAACAATAACAAAAAAAATGTTAAGGAAATATTTCAAAATATAGACGTGATTTCGTCTATGGCCTTTACTTAAATGATGTATTACACGTGGCGACGAACCAAAACAAGCACTGTTGATCCATCCTCACACCACGGAGGACAAAGTTCACATGTAAGACATGAGATGACTGATGACACCACAGTAAATAGGAGCGATGATACTTTATTTCCACTGAAACTTCACTTTTCAAAAATTTGATGAATACATCCTCATTTCGGGGAGGTCTTCAATTCAGCAATAGGATACTATCTGCCATCTGATAGTGCAAAACAGAGATCGAAGTTGACGATCTGGCAGTGTAAATAGTGTCAAATAAAATGCTGTAATTGATGCATACCGAGAATAATTCGTGAGACGATAGAAATTGCCAATCACCGTAGTAAATTTCAACAGGGGGAACGGCCTTATGTAATGGCTGTTCTCTTTAGTTAAGACTTCAACATCTTTCTCTTGACTCTGGAGGCTCTGGAATGAGCTACACTTCTGACAGGGTATTTCTCTCTTGAGTCTAAGTTACTATGGAGTCTTACAAGACGATCTTGGTAGCAAGGTCAGTTTATAATATTTCAAACACAATCTCGAACATACAATAGCAATAACAACAGTTGGTTTTGAAACTGATAATGACTAGCTATGGCTAACAGACCAAGAAAATATATTATCTATGAACCCACGTCTAATTATTACAAACCCACATAAAGCTTAATTACACTAGGAGGGCTTCTGGTGATATACAAGGGATCTACACACTTTGATACACACAAACAAGTTGTTCAGAATGTATGTCTATTGGCACTGCAGATCTCCCTTCAAATTTTTAGAAATCATTTGTTCAATTTGCACTAAAAGACTATCTATATCATACCGTAAATAATTCCTTTGTAACCATAATTATGTACTGTACCGGTTACGACCTGTATTTTAACACCACGCGTATTACTCCGTGCAAGCCTGGTTTGTTTACATTCAGCAAGACGAGCGAGCAAGCTGAGAACAGCTGTATGCGTGACGTAGCCGCAGGGGCTAGTTAGATCACCCGCCTGTCATGCTACGTGCAGCTAGCCTGAACTCGTATGTTCCAGATTCAAGCGTCACACCTTCCGGAACATTCGATGGAAAAAAAAAATTAAAACTCCTATAATAATTGTGGTAGCGACTTGATCAACATGTCATTTTAAAGGGAATTACATAAACGTCGCAATGCTCGAATTTCAGGAAAATCCGTCGAGGGATTCAGGAGATAACCAGCTTCACGGCATATGTGACGTAGATGTCACCAAACCAAATATAAGGAGGGCTCAATATAGCCTGATATCTCAGTCAGTCAGTGACAGTCGAGTAGTCAGCGTGGCTCTACTCGCTGCCATTATCGTCGGAAGCTACCTTCGTGTGGTTATAGTCTCACTGAGGAACGAATTCTTCTAAGTCTTTATAAATGGGACTTGTAATATTTACGTGTGTTGAGGAACGAATTCTTCTAAGTCGTTATAAATGGGACTTGTAATATTTTCGAGTGTTGAGGAACTCTGAATTCTTCTAAGTCTTTATAAATAAGACTTGTAATATTTACCAGTGATGGACTTTAAATTTTCGCCAGTAATTATTCAAAGACTTGTGATATTTACGAGTGATGAACTCTAACATTATTCAAAATTTTCATGAGCGTAGACTTGTGATTTTCACCAGTGATTATTCAAAGACTTGTAATATTTACCAGTGTTGGACTCTAACTTTTCGCCAGTGATTATTCAAAGACTTGTCATATTTAGCAGTGATGGACTCTAACTTTTCGCCAGTGATTATTCAAAGACTTGTAATATTTACCAGTGTTGGACTCTAACTTTTCGCCAGTGATTATTCAAGGACTTGGAATATTCACGAGTGATGAACTCTAAATTTGTTCGAAGTTTCCATGAGCATAAACTTGTGATTCTTGCCAGTGATTACTTAAAGACTTGTAAATTTTGCCATTGATGAACTATAACATCATTGAAAGTCTTCATGAACACGGACTTGTCATTTCCGTCAGTGTTAAAGATTGAATTCTTGAAAGTCTTTATAAACATTGACTAGTGATTTTACTAATGGTGTGAAAACTAATTATTTTAGGTTTTCATGAACTTTAACTTATCAATTCTGCGGGTAACGAAGAACACATTTTCGGAGTTTAGTGGGCATCAACCTCATTGTACTTGGGTAATGTGATTACCCTCAACATCGTCAGGAACCAGCGGAGGTCATCACGAGCATCGGGAATTTGAGCCGTATTCCATGCAACCAACCTGGATGGTCCGTCCGCATCTTGACGGAGTACTTGGGCATCTTCTGGAACGTGTTCCAGCCGGTGCGGCCTGGTGAGCTGGAGACCCGGCCCATTTAAAGGACAATGTGGAAGACAACCCCTATCCACCTTGACGTGATGTGCAATTTAATATGCATTACATGAATAAACTCTTATCAAATCAGATTCAAATTTTTCTTGTAGATAGGACCCTGCCTCCTGTACCAAGCCCTAGCTATTATTCATCCAGTTTAGCCCTGAGAACTATTCCATGCTTACGTTGAAAATAAATCTTAAAGTCGGTCTCTTTTACTGGTACAGTACTTTAACGAATACTTTTGAGGTTATGTGAACGAATCGTATCCACGAAATTTCATTATAATTTCTGTCCCAAATGGAAGATAATAATTGTTTTTACTCAAATCAAGTGTAAAATTTGCGGTAAATTAATAAATACTAGAGAAATATCTGTAAGTACTTACGGGCTGTAGACAGGATTCCAGTATGTTGCATTCCGCTTGCTCGTGCCGTCTTTTGTTTCTTTCTTGAGGTCCAAAACTAGCACCGATGAAGGGGGAGTGCTATGTCTGTGAATTATTATTATCTTTGTCCATATGGCTAGCGCGGGCAGTTCAAACAGGAAAATGGAGGTCAATGTCATTGAGGATGTTATTACGTTCTTTAACGACGCAAATTAGCGTGTTTTAAGCAAGCTACAAGATCTAAGGCTATTGCCGAAGGAAGCCAGATGTGTCAGCAGAAACTTTAGTAGCAACTGCACTTTTGTGAAGAAAAAGAGGCGGATTGCTAGACTACAGTTTCAAATGTAAGAAGTGCAGGAATTTCAGAAGCCTCAAGAAAGGAACATTTTTCAGCGACTCCAAATTAGAACTGAGGGAGATATTTATATTTATGCGGTTATGGGCCTCTAAATCTCGCGTCTTAGCGACTGATAATATTATGAATATTACCCTGGACCAATAAATATATCACTTTCTATGTTGAAAGAAATATAGCATGATCCCTGGACCAATAAATATATCACTTACTGAATGAGTTAGGACACATGTCCGCAACTCGCCGTAATGCTATGTCGTAGTATGTTCGTTTCTTCAAAATATCAATCCTTTCTTCTTCCACACATTTCTCAAACTACTTCTAGATTCCTATGAATTTTCCTATTTTTTCGAGTTAACATGTTACACTTTCGTCTACAACCTTTCAAATATTCAACGAAAAAGTCCATAGGACAACCATTTCCAAAAACAAAAAACAATACACTGTTAGCTGTAACCTATCTCTTTATTTAAGTTCACTAGTCCACAGAAGTATTCTGATGTACAGGGGCCACAGCTTTCTATCGCCAATTAATTCTTGCATATCGTGATAAATTCAGGATATGATACCATATTTTATTTTTCCTTTGCCGTGAAGTGACAACTCTTGAACTGACAACGAATGATTAACATGAAGAAAACAACAGCTAATTAATTCAAAGAACTTCAGTGATTAAAGACGTCACACACGAAAATGTTACACAAACAAAACACATACGGAAGGGCTCAGGCGTAGCAGAAAAAAATAGTTGCACGGTAGTAAAGTATGCACCCATATTATTCTCTGCAAGTAAAATATATAATACTATTTATTAATTTACCACTGATTTTATACTTGAATTGAGTAAAAGGAATAATTACCTTCCATTTGGGACAAAAATTATAATGAATTTTTGTGGATACGATTCGTTCATGTCTCCACTTTTTAATATGGTAGTCTACGCTTTGACGTATGGAATGCGGCCACCATCAGTTTAGACCAGGGATGAACACTATCAATACCCATATATACCGGGCGAGTTGGCCATGTGGTTAAGGGCACGCGGTTGTGAGCTTGCATCCGGGAGATAGTGGATTCAAACCCCACTGTCGGCAGCCCTGAAGTTGGTTTTCCGTGGTTTCCCATTCTTACACCAGGCTGTACCTTAATTACGGCCACGACCGCTTCCTTCCCATTCTTAGACCTTTCCTATCCCATCGTTGCCATAAGACCTATCTGTGTCGGTGCGACGTAAAGCAAAATAGCAAAAAAATACCCATATAATAACCTGTAACAAGAGAACGGGAGGAGAAACCATTGCCGATTAGTCGAGGCACGTACGAAAGCTGCCCAGGACATTGAGCGTTATATGTGCATCAGGAATAAGAACAGAAGAAGACACGAGGACAAGCGAGAAAAAAAATAACAAGATCGTTTCTTCGAGACCTCTGCACCCGCCAATCCAGAAAGGCGTCCACAGCTAGTGCTGAAGTGATCATTGTAGAGGACAGCTTGAAGAACATAAAGACCCCTGGATTCGATGATCTTCCCACTGATGTTTGGGAACTGAGCGAACTGCGTGATATTATAATTCCTTGGCTCACAGAGTTCTTCAGTCCCAGAATGGACCACGAATGTGTATCCGCTGATTGGTCAACGAACATAATAAGATAATCTTCAAGAAAAATACGTGAACCATCCAACCGTGTGAACTATTTGCTAATACGCCTCTTATCTCACATCATGAAGATCCTTGAATGAATCCTCGATCAGCGGCTTCAAAACATAGTTCAACGTACCGTCAACCGGTGTAGATTCGTTAAAGGGTGTGGAACGACCGATGGCACTTTTGCAGCCCTTTTGCTCATGAAGAAACGCTGGGAGAAGTTCCAAACACTGCACATGGCATTCTTTAATCTAGAGAATCGAGACATCGCCATTTGATCTCGTATGGTCTTCGTGAACATGGTATATTCGAGAGACTCGTCAACTATATCAAAATGCCCTACAAGGACACCAATAACGCCATGCTTGCTGCTAATACAAGAGATGAACTGCAGAGGTAAGCCCAGTCTTGGAATGACCACCTCAGCTATTTTGAACTACACCTGAACATCTAGAAAACTAAACTTTTGTGACCTATCCTGAACAATTTGTGATAGGTAAATCAATAATTTTCAAAACACCCAAAGATTAACTTTCTGTCGTTCTCATGGTTTTCTATTATGTTAACTAGATGTTCAGTGGATATCTCAGCAGCGGTGTGCTTTCGCGTCATCGAAGTGGAATAAGGTCCTCGTCATCTTGTCAAAATATGCTCGGCTGGTCTTTTAAGCAGCTTTCCGGCGACGGCTGGAGTGCATCAACGCACAGCATTGTCACCAGCAACCGACGATATCATACGGGACTGACAGCTGAACGTGTCCTTAGCCATGGTCTACGCCTGATGACGTCATGCTTTCTGATACTAAAAGAGATGAACTACAGAGGCAAGTCCAGTCTCGGAATGACTACCTCAGCCATTTTGAAGTACACCCAAACATCTAAAAAACTAAATATTTGAAAACTGTTACAGTAGCTGACACATCTCTGGAACAAGTTCAGCGCTTTATGTACCTCGGCAGCGTACTTGATCACAGCTGGAAAACTGCTGTTGAAATTAGGTCCCTGATTGAACAGGCAAGGACTGCATTCAAGAGAATGGACAAACTTCTCTCTACAGAAGATCAATCTACGTCTCCGTGTAATTCGGTGTTGTGTATTTTCTGTCTTATTTTATGGTGCCGAAACTTAGACCCTAACAGAGAACACCACCACAAACTTCGATCCTTTGAGATGTTCAGAATGTCATGAATTGACAGAATACGTAACATTGAAGTACTCCAACGCCTAAGCAAATAGCTATGGGTCATGCACAACATTAAAAAGTAGAAACTTGAGTACTTTCGTCATATGACTCGAAGTGATAAATATAGACTCCTTCAGCTTATCTTACAAGGTAAAACTGAAGAAAGGACAAGTAGGGGAAGATCTTGGTTACGGAATATACGAGAATGGTATGGGCTCAGCATTCCCACTCTTTCCCGAGTTGCTGAGAACAAGAACTAGACCGCACTGATGACAGCCGACATCCAGTGACGATATGGTACAAGAAGAAGAAGAAGAAGACAAACCTGGAATTCCTAAAATCAATGGACACTCGATTATCACGGCTGATGGTAGCATGAGTGTTCATTTGGCCTGGATGTGCTGGAAGGAATTCAGTGGTGTACTCTGTAAAGAACGAATGCAGGCCGGCTCAAACCGATGATCTACAGGTCGGTCGTCCACTCTAATGTACTAGGCTATATGGCACCGAGTGTTGAGCAGTAACAACAGACGCCGAGAGCCATCTCCACGCCATGGAGATGAAAATGCTCCGATTGATACTGCGTATTTCTCTTTGTGGTCAATTTACACCATTCTGAAGCAACACAGTGTATCATAATTTACAGAAATGTTAAGGGAAGTAAAGGTAGTAACGTCCACAGTTGTAAAACGCACTTGGAAATGGGAGGACAAAAGCTGAGGTGGAAGGACACCATAATAAGGATTAGCAGATCGTTGGTCTGCTGCCTGAAAATGCATTTGATCGAACGAAGTAACGTTGAAAGATGTGAAGACAAATGTCAGGACCGGTATTTGGCTTTGTTTGAGAAATGTTCGTAAATTATTCGTTGTCATGAGGTCAAATAAGGTGTTTGAGGTACGAATATGATGAGCTGGTTCAAGAGGCAATACAGTCATATCACAAGACTTAAAAGTGTTTATTAATTTTACTTTATCAGTGGCCTGTCTAGTAGGTTAATGTTATATTCGCCTGAACGAACAATCTTACACGATTTGTGATCACTCCTTCCCAAATATTTACAGTATCCGGCATGGGTTCACTGCCTCTGTAGTTTCCATAGCTCCTTGTATCACCTTTGTTCTCGTGAAATGGCAATACGAAACTTTCCTGGAACATCTTTGTCATTAGATCACCATTCTTGATCTTGTTGAAAAAAAATTGCAGAAATTTTATTCCAGTGTCTCCACATCCCTTCCGCCGCTCTGCTTGAATATCGTCAGGGCTTACTGCTTTTCCACTCCGCATTTAGTGCACGTCTTCCTCAACTTCTTCAAAGGTGATATCACCAATTTCGTGGGCAACAATAGGTGTGGTGTTTCGTGGGAATTTTTCATTTAGCAGTTTCTCAAGCATTCTTCGACGTCATCGTCCTTGATAAGAAGTCTGTCGCGATCAAAATTGGTGAAGTTCGGCACCACGATGCCCTTCATATTGTTGCGACTTTGAGTTGTGATCTTGTAATGCCTCTAAAGTTTCCAGATCGTCATACTGAGACACACACGCCGGCGCCTTTACGCGAGCTACTGCTTTCGCTGCGGCCTTCTTCTTTAGCCTGTTCTTCTTCTTTTCCAAGCTTAGTTCACATGTTGAACATACCTGAAACGTCTGTTTCTTTTTCTGAACCATTTCCTTTACGGTTTCGTTCCTGAAACATGCCTCATTTCTGATGTTAAGTCTTACAGAGGTGTGAAAATTATTAGACTCAACACCAGTTTCGATTATTTCCGTTATCACATTGCTTTTTACATCCTGCCCAAAAAAGTCCGTGAAAATCGCTTTGTTCTGCAGTGGAGCTATTTCATGTGGCACTTCTTGTCTGTTTGAAATAAATTATAGAATTGAAGGTATATTTACCTAATTTAGACTCTTATATCAATATTTAAGTACATTGTTGATGATTTTAAATTTTTCTTTTGGGTTTAAATAGATAAAATGGAATCATATGGACTGGTTCTCTGATATTTTGTTTTACATGCGCATTGGTATAATTCACTGTGCTTTGTGCTATTTACTGTGCTACACAACCTCTTAGAAAGTAATATTGAAGGAGTATAAACGGATCAAATAAGAACAAATATTAACGTAAGATTTAAAAATACGAGTAATATTGTATTTCAGGAATCTTCTTTAGTCGAATTAATATTTGACTGAAAGGCAAGAATTTCTGTGGTGCAAATTGGAAGGACAGCTGAGGGAGAAAACTAAAACTAATGATTTTTTATTTTGTAAAATTTCCTTTGAGTCTAATAATTTTCACATCTCTCTGTTAAAATTGACTGGCAAAGTGAAAAATCAATTTGAATTTGGCCTAATGAATATGAACAGCTAAATACGAAATCACGCCAACGAACAATTGGAAATCATTTCCTACAAACCGATCGTTTAACTATCCTCCTAAGTTGAGGAATTTAACACTGTAAGTTTAGAAGGTGCTAATTTCTAAAAATCCAACCTGTTTAGGAGAATAAGTTCGAAGTTCTCGTAAGGCTGTTGCCATATACACTGCAGTGTTGCTCGTGAAGAACATTAGAACAAAAATATATTTATACGAAATTGAACGGCGCCTACTTTGCATAGAAGGTAATAATGAAGATTCAGGATGTGATACACGGTGAAGAATCTATATCAGGGCCTCTCAAACGCCCAAAATCTCACGCGTGCAGATCGAGCCGCAAGAGCTCCGTGCACTGTGCATCGCTGCCGCTCGGCATGGCTCGGATCAACGCTTCGTCTCTGGGCTACTCGGCTAAGCTCGGCTCAACTCGCCTATGCTCGGCTCGAGTCAGCTTGGATTTGGAGCGCTACGGCGCAAGTGGGGCAGAGGGAGACAGGCGGAGCGAGCGAGACAGGCGCGAGGAAAGAGAGAGTTAGCGCTATTGCTCTAAATCGAGGAGTGGGGGGTCTGCACTCTGGTCAACCAAGCCAAGTCGTCTTTTGCACCGTGCACAGTGCATGCACCACGCGCATGCACCCTGAGAGGCCCTGATCTATATAAATAAAATCGTAACTGCCGTTTGTCTATACATTGACTATTTTGGCGAAATTTTCGTTCGATTATCCGTTTCAGGTGTAATAATGAACATATGTATATATTTTGGCTTTGGTGTCTGTTTGTCTGAGTTCTTATAACTTGAAAACTACTGGACATATTTCTACTGAATCCAATTGGCTTCAGTGTCATTGGCATATAAATAAGATGTCATGAAAATAAAATATGGGAAAGAACACTGTATTTCGTATTGGGACAGGATGAGTGCAGAAATCCGAGAAGCTAAATCATGTCTCGAGAGCTACACGTGTAAAGGATTGGCGGATGTTGCATCATGTAGGTCACCGGAACTTTCCGTTCAGTACAGGGAGAGGCTTTAGACGAGACGAGATGTAGCTAAGAATATCTACCGGTGGAAAATTTGAACCGACAAATCACAGATCAGCGCGCAAATGAGTAGTTGGAATGACAGCAGTAGTACCAAAATAATAACGTTGCAAAGGAAGGTTGAAGTCCAGAAGAATGTATTGTATGTATGTTGGGTAATCAGCCCGAAGGCTGGTTTGATCCTCTGCAGCTTCGCCAACAGCTGTCATAAATAGCCTAGGCGTCACTGAAGAGGCGTACTAGGGAAACGAGGAGTGAGGTAGTTTCCCGTTGCTTTCCTCACCGAGCCAGCAGTTGCTCTTACATATCAGTCTGCCAAGCCCACTGAAATGTATGCACCAACTGACCCTATGAGCGATATTTTCACACCATTCATAACAGGGACTGGCTGCATAAGGAATGGTATTACTAGCATCACTCATACCTCAGTCACTTTCATATTGTCAAAGCCAAGGATGAGACTGTGACAGGTCAATGAAAGTAACAAATTTGATATAGCCCATACCAGAAGACATAGTGCACTGTAAACACTACATCTCGCCAGCAAAGGCATAAGTAAAATGTAAATAAGGCGCTTGTAATCATGTATAATATATCCTGGCTGCTTGTGAAGCTAATATATGTGATAACCAGTGTATATCAGGAAGTAAGCAACCGGCGGATGACACCACGCGCTAATAAAGAACTCACTCGTATGGTTTGAATTGAACGGGTCGGTCGCGTTGTACGAACGTCGTTTGAAAACGTGGAGTCAGTGCGTTGAGCATTTCCATAGGCAGACTGTAATATTGGAGAAACGAACTTTATCCGCAGGGATTTTCCCATAGGGGAAATATTAATGGTTGATTTTACAAACTGATACGTCAATAGCTGTGTGAAGTAGTAAGCCACTTGTTGTGTGAGTAAAGTGAGATTTGAATTAAATTAGAACTTGTATGCAGAGCGTAGTTTTATTGTCTGAACTAACATTAATTACTAGATTCCGGTGGAGAATAGACTAAAGGACTGAACGATTACGCAGACGGAATCGCTAAAGGGATGATTTTATTGTGTATTTATCTGTGCTGAGTGGTAATTGACACTGTCCGTTTTCCTATGCTCAGTGTACAGTATTTCGTCTTGTGTGGGACGCGAGCTGCAAAACTGTGTCGTGAATCGTGTCATTTTTGGACAGTGTACATCAGAAGCTGACTATGGAGAAGAACTCTAAGGACCGTCACATTTCCAGTATGATGATGACGTGAACGTGGCATCGTTGGTCTGACCCGATGGCCTAAATATTGGTACATTGCTGAATCATGGAACGACGCGGACAAGGATGAGTACATCTGATTTAATTTAATCTATGGACAATAACAGCTAGTTGTCATGTGAATGTGTCATTTGTTGCGTGTAACATTTGAATTTATTCAAATTAATTGTGTAGCTAAGGTCAGCTAGGTTAGAGTAAGTTATTTTGTGGTACTAATCCCTTGGGGGTGTTTATTCCTGTGTAAATAGTTCTAGAGTAATGGTGTTAATTTTATCTTCAAAGCATGTTCCTCTGTGCGTGTCGAAACAATCTTCTGTGTTGATGAAATTTCAGCGTGTGTTATTGTAATGGGGATGTAAATATCAGATAGCATTATATGCACTTAAAGTAGTTTGCATGGGCATGTTAATGTATTGGCATGTTGCATGTGGATTTTGTTCTTCGAGAAAACCCATCAGTGTTGTGCTGCAGACTCGAACTAGTAACCATCAACGAATATTTCAGCTTATATTTAGAGTCTTCGTATGTGAACAGATAACTCGATTTTTGTTGAGATAAAGATCTGTGCTGTGAGTAAATTCATGCTTCGACGTTTCTTTACGTGACATATTTAGGGACATGTTGGGACAGGATTTATTTTAAACAGCAGAACGGTAGTGAGGGCAAGACGAATAAATGAGAGACAAGAGATAAGATACTATGAGGCACATACAATAGAGGCAAAAAATTGTGTATTCCGGATTATGGTGATTTGAGGAATATTATGTTAATCCTGGTGAGATGTTGAACGAGTGGACGTTGATAGAGACCAGAGATAGGCTTAAAATTCGAAATTATCCTGAAGAAAGAATGAATATGTATTGGCCTTGTTATGGAGAGCGCGAGAGAAAATTCAGCTATCAGTGTCACGTCAGGAGAGTGTTGAAAGATAAATGTTTACTCTCAAGTAATTAACGTCATCTGAACACAGTCGTTTTGTTAGAAGTCAGCTCATTTCAGGTATAGTGTAATTGGATGTCTTGAGGGACATCGATTCAATTCTCGACCGGATCACTGGACTTCGGTTTTCACTGATGGTTGTTATCATGGATTTATTTGTTTACATGTGTGGTTTACATTTCTTGTATGTGTATTTTGACAACACAAATCCTGTTTTCTGGTTGTAGTAATTTTGTTGATTGTTGACTCATTTCCATGCGGTATACATGTCTTTGAGGTAGGGGTTCCATTCCCGCTGCAGTAAAGCCAGTGTAGTTATAAGTTTTGAGGGATTTTATTGTTAAATCACGTAGGGCCCTTCGCTACAGATTTATTATAAGTGTGATATCCTTAACGTAAATGTCCTTGTTTGTGGAATATAGTTATTAGGCAGCTAATTGTGTGATAGAATTTTTAGTTCGATCTACTTATGTCAGTGAATTAGATCAGATATACTCGTCCAGTACGTGTTCGGTTCGCATTAGTAAATCTTAGGAATGATTCGACAAAATTATGATTTAATTTTTAAAAGATAACACAGGTCAGTTATATTTCGGAATAATGATGTTAATAATTTCAATAATGAAACCCAACGAGAGGGCAAGCAAATTGTAATAATTTGTAATTTACGTCGGTAATTTTTTGTAAACAGACCGTGCAAATGCATTTTTAAAGTAATGTAATCAAACCTTAAACAATTCGGTGAATATTTTTCTTTAGGATTTCAAGACTTTGAGGGAGTGTTGTATTGTGTTAAAAATTAATGAGTGGAAATGAGATTAATGTAAAACTGACTTTAACATATTCAGTAAGTGATGCATTTGTGCTCAATTGAACAATAAGTCTTAGAATATGTTATGGAATTATTCAATATTCGAATGGAGGTATTAGTGTGACTTTCATGTCAATTGACCTTGTGATTTTTGACAGTGATTTTTTATAGTGCTTTATTTTTTCTGTCGTACTGCCAAAGTTTTAAATAAACTTAGTTTTGCAAAGAGTTATTCATAATCTTTTACTATTTTTTTACTCTTCATATTTCCTGCACATTAATTTAAGTTTAGTTTTATTTTAATTCTCAAAATATCACCTGGGATCACCTATATTCGACCCTGGAACGAATAGCCGGCGCCGAACTTGTAGGCTGGAAGTGTAGACTACCAAACTTCATATTTGGAATCCACCTGTTCTTGGGTAGGTTTTAGGACCAATATTGTTTCTAAATCCCCGAACTGACTGGGGGTTTATACGAAACCGAAACCATGATTTTGCACTCCCACAGAATATGCACAACCAAACCTGCCTTAAAGGAAATCAACTTCCAAAACTTTTTTCATTTGCATCTTTTCGATACGAGGATTAATAAGGGAGATATCATTAATGTACCGTTTTTAGTCTAAGTTCGAGCGGACTTAGCCTAAAAGCGGGTGCGTGTAAAGTATATTTCTTATAACTGAAAAGCTACTGGAAATATTTTAACTAAACTTCATATTTAGCATCCCCCTGTACAAAGGTATGTTTTAAGGTCCATGGCATTTCAAATTCCCAGAGTGGAATGAATAGCCAAAAAAGTGTACGTGGAGCAGAGTCCTTATCTATATAAATAAAATTGTAACGACCGTGTGTCCGTACATTGACCATTTTGGCGAAATTTTCGTTCAATTTTCCGTTTCAGGTGTAATAATGACCATCTGTATATATTTTGGCTTTGGTGTCTGTTTGTCTGAGTTCTTATAACTTGAAAACTACTGGATATATTTCTACCAAACTTCATATTTAGAACCAACTGTCCTTGGGTAGGTTTTAGGGCCAATACTGTTTCTAAATCCCTGAACTGACTGGCAGTTTATGCGAAACCGGAACCGTAATTTTGCACACCCACAAACTATACATAACCAATCTTAATGGAATTCTACCTGCTGTCATGTCATTTCAAGGTAGGTTACAGAGTTTAACTCAAGAGCCATTTTACTCTTTCCGATAGAACAGATAATAAGAGAGGTTTTCGTCAACGATTGGTTTCATGAGTGTTCAGCCACAGCGCCACTGCCGGTTTCAGATTAACAACAATATGTAACCGAGAAGTATGGAGAATTACGCAAAACTTCAAACCAGGAACTGTACCATTCAATAAACTCTGTGATCATCCTAATTCTGTCTCCACTTTGTTCAGTTTTATCGTATTTAACGTTAGACTACTGCCACTTGCTTTTGTAGAAGAATATCAGTAGTTTAACATGCAGTATTAAACGTTTGAATACAGGGATGTAACTTCACATAAATTCATGAAGGAATCATGAAAACTATTACCAATTCCCATGCGAAGAACGGGAACATAGGCTAGTATTAAATAAATACAGTTCCTAACCAAGTGCATGAGACGCGTGACAAATTCATGTATTGTTTTACAGGTGGTGGTGGTGGTGGTGATTATTGTTTTAAGAGGAAGTTCAACTAGGCAACCATCCTCTATATAACACTAATGAGAGAGAAAAAATTGAAGGGGTCTGACAGTTCGAAAAATGAAGATTTCGGCCAAAGGAAGACAAGGGACACAAAGGGCATGAAAATGAAAGACACCGTAGGTCTTCATTCGTAATTCCGCCGGGGTCTGAAAAGAACAAGAGTTGACCAAGGGAGGTCGGGTAGGATAGATGAAAGTGAGGAGCCTGGCACAAGTAAGTGGAAGCAATGCCAGGACTCAGCTGAGAGTCCCGTGGTCGCCAACCCACGCTCCAAAGTTCAGAGGCCCTGAGGCCTCGTTTAGTCGCCTCTTACATTGTTATACAAACGACTGTGCAGGATACCACATACGCATAGAATCCTTTTAATTATTTATGTACACTGACTGACAGAGCAAATGCAACACCAAGAAGGAGTGGTCAGAACTTTATGCCAATTTCAGGGTAGACTGACGTCACTGAGGTATGCTCATGATGTGAAATGCGCCACTGTGCTGCGCACGTAGCGAACGATAAATGGGACACGGCGTTGGCGAATGGCCCACTTCGTACCGTGAATTCTCAGCCGACAGTCATTGTAGAACGTGTTGTCGTGTGCCACAGGACACGTGTATTCTTATGCCAGGCCGCCGTCAACGGAGGCATTTCCAGCAGACAGACGACTTTACGAGGGGTATGGTGATCGGGCTGAGAAGGGCAGGTTGGTCGCTTCGTCAAATCGCAGCCGATACCCATAGGGATGTGTCCACGGTGCAGCGCCTGTGGCGAAGATGGTTGGCGCAGGGACATGTGGCACGTGCGAGGGGTCCAGGCGCAGCCCGAGTGACGTCAGCACGCGAGGACAATCTTCTCCACTAGTAGGGTTGATACGAACCTCACTTTCACTGGTCTCTTGCCTTTTGCCTTCCCCATTCCCTGTATCTCGTCTATATCGGCTTCCCTGCAGCTGATCTTTAACCTCTCGTTTATTAGCTCCAGCGCTTTGGGTACCAGATCTTCTTTAGTGTCCTCGGGTAACCCACATATAAAAGTATTTTTCTTTCGAGTTTCCTGCTGATGCCTTTTCTCCTGCCACTTCAATTATTTTATCTCTTCCTCCATTCTTCTCAACTTATCCGTCAAACTTGATATTTCTTTATTATTTTGGACCACCAGTTCTGTCACCTTGCCCATCTCTTCTTTCACTACTTCTCATGGTTCACTGGCTTGCTCTCGTAGTAATTCATTTGTTCAGCTTGACCCTTAACGATTTACCTCATCTTCTCCATCTCTTCCCGTCCAACCGCATTAGCAGGTTCAAGTCCGGGGTTCATCTCGACCCCTCCAATGACCAACAACACTGCCATCACTGATGCAGCGATCAAAATTTAAATCAGACTCACCTGGTGTCCGGCTCTGCAACCCATGTTGTGCCTCGTGGGCCTACCTCTACCGTGCCAACGACCTATCGTCGCCCGGTACAATTCTATTGAAATTCCCATGTCAGCACTCATTCACTTAAGAACCTTCCTCTTCGCTTGCACGATTACAACTGAATTTCCCATTTGTATCCGGGTATTTGTGGACAAAGAAATTGATGAGGCTTGTGTCGTTAATTTTTTTGAAGTAAGTGATCCTTCTGCTAATCAACTTAAGAGAGTCCATGCTAGATTGTTTCACTTTTTAATAGGGCTAGGGACCTATTTTCTCTCAAATTGAAGGATGATCATGCTAAGGATGCTAGTAACTTGGTCGAACACCTGTCTGACATGTCTAATAGAGTTAGTCAATTGTTATCCGGGGCCGCTAGTGCTAAAAGCGACCATGTTACTACTGTAAACTTGCCTACGGAAGAGGACTCTAGCAGGTCCATTGAGAGTAGAAATCAGTGGCTACTCAACAAACATCTGCCCCATCGGAACAAGTGTCTGATCATTTAAGACAACTTGCACTTTTCTTTATGAGTAATGCAGTGTTTGAATCTTCTCAACCTCCAATGCCGTCCCCCAAGTGTCTCCCGGTTTCAGCAGCTTGCCCCTCCCATTAGCCATGTTACTTAAAGGCATATCCAAGTTTTCATAATTCAACCAATGCGTTGATTTAATTTCTAAGATTCTTAGTCGAATTTCAAGATCATGCTTTAGTATATGACCTCTCTCATTCTCAAATTTTACAAATTATTTACCCCTTTTAGGCGTCCTCTCGGACAAAATTGTGAAAGCAATAGCTGATAGATCTTCGATAGAAGGCTTCCATGCCCATCTTTTGGCTAACTTTATTCCAGGTGGAGCAATGTGATACCTAATACAGAAGTACAGAAGTCATCGGCTGAGTCACAATGTCACCTTCCCGAGGCTCAGGCCCCGTTAAATCAGGCAACGAATCCTTCAAGGAAGAAACTTCCTCCAATTTATTATTTGAAGGTCCTTGGGAATGCCTTAAAATTGCTTCTGAGACCCCAGGATTCGTCCCCTTTCTGAAAATTGAGGTGAATAACGAACCCGTTATTAGATTCAGGGAGCATTAGCTCTATTATTTCCCAGAAGTGATACTCTAAATTCAAAGCTTGCTGTAAATTTCCGGACTATTGTTTGTCTTCTATTAAGTGTGTTTTGGCAAACTCGTTACAATTAGAAATTTTAGGCTTCATTTTTGCTAAAGTTCGAATCTCAAAATCTACATGGAAAGTTAAGTTATTAAGTATATCTTAACCCTGTAATATTGGAAGCCGATTTTATGTCTCATTCGGGTCTTGTGCTCGACCTCCAGAGCAAGTCGTGCATATTCAAGTTCTCTACTAGCATTCATATTCCTCTTTTGAAATGTAATTCTGTGTCATTGTCATCTATTTCGCCTGCCCAGAGTGAGATGTCGTTAGATCTTAGGCATCTACGTGAGGACCAGGCTGAGAGTATTCAAACGTTCCGCCAGTCTTTTCCGGATGGATTTTCGGAAACCCGCCATGTCACTGACCTCATTGAGTACAATATTGAGCTAACGACTCTATTTCAGGTAGGTTTCCTCCTTATAGGCTATCTCCACCTAAAATGGAGGCTGTTAAGGAAATTATTGATCAGATGTTGAAATATGGTATTATTCGACCTTCCAAGTCGGCGTATTCATCGCCCATTTTTATTGTACCGAAACTCCAACGTGGTTTCTGGCCTGTCATTGATTACAGGGCTTTGAACCGTAAGGTCATGTTACAATCTGTGCCCCTTCCTGATCTTCATTCTTGTTTTTCATAGTTTCGCAAGGCTAAGTTCTTTACTATCTTAGATCTTAACCAGGCATATTACCAGATATCTCCGGCATAAGAATACAAATATTTGACGGCTTTCGCCACTGATTGGAATTTGTATGAATACAAACGCGTGCGTTTCGGGCTCCCCATGGGCGCGGCTGTCCTTACTAGACCGCTGGATAGGGTCTTCTCCTATATCAAATTTGAATATCTTTATAATTATCTTGACGATGCCATTATGTTTTCAGAGACCTTTGAAGAACACTTATATCACCTGAAGGAAGTCCTCAATCGCCTTTGTAAGGCTGGGTTGACTGTCAAATTATCTAAGGCAGCATTTGCTGTGCCTTCTATGTCATTCTTAGGGCATATTGTGTCGCCCGATTGGGTTTCTATCGACCATTTCAGAACGCAGGCTATTCGTGACTTCAAGACTCCTAAGGACATCAAAGGAATCGCTAGGTTCATAGGCATGGTGAATTTCTTCAGGAAATTTATTCCTAACTTCGCTAATAGGGCGGCGCCCCAGAACCTACTTCGTAGAAAAGGTGTCAAATTCGAATGGGAGCCGTCGCAGCAAGCTGCGTTTGAAGATCTTAAGTTAGCTCTCTGTAACGCCCCAGTGTTACCTATGCCCGATTTCTCTAAGAAATTCTCAGTCCAAACTGATACCTCTTCATCTGCTGTTGCTGCTGTCCTTCTTCAGGAAACGGAACTCGGAAGGGGGCCTATCACCTATGCGTCTAGGACTTTATCGGCTCAAGAAGCCAAGTATTCCATCTATGAATTAGAAAGTTTTGGCAGACCTGTTTGCCTTGGAGAAATTCTGCCTCTATATGGAGCATGTCAAATTTTAATTAGAAACAGACAACCAAGCTTTAAGTTGGGTCTTAGCTAGGCCTCGTCATACTGGACGTATCGCTCATTGGGCTATCAGAATTTCAGCCGTTCAATTCGACGTGCAACACATTGGAGGATCAGAAAATGTAGTCGCAGATGGACTAAGGCGCATGTTTTCTGGTGAACTTGAGACCAGTGAACAGAAGTATAGTTCTTCTCCTCCCATGCCCATACCTTCTAGTGTTAGTGCTATTTTGAGTGATGCCCCTATGTTATTTCGTGATATCGAGAAATATCCAGTGCTGGCTCCTTCTGGGGAACATGTTGTCCCTTATGTGTCGAGGAACAGGGTTTTGTGCTGCCCTTCGAGGCATGGTCAGAAGATGAAAGTAGTTGTTCCTGCTGTTCTTGTGCCCATGATCTTCAAATTCTATCATGCGATCCCATTAGGGGGGAATTTATGAATCTTTAAAACCAGAGAGAAAATCAAAGAAATGTTTATTTGGAAAAGTACGGACGGCAAAATCATAGAAATGGTTAAAGGATGTAAATCTTGCTTGCTTAGTAAGCCCCACCTTGTCTACTAAGTTAGGATTATTGTCATGTCATCAGGCATCTCGCCCCATGGAGCGTTTGTACATAGACTATGTCGGACCTTGCCCTCAATTGAAGGGGAACGGGAATAAGTTCACCCTTGTATGTGTAGACGGCTTCACTAGATTTTCATAGTTATTTCCGACTAAGCTAGCTACCGCTCAGTCTACCATTTCTTGTCTCAATACTATCTTAGCTTCTTTTGGTCCTTTGGTCCTGCATAGGCTTTCACATCTAACATTCTGAAAATTCTGTTTTGATATGTCCATAACCCATGTAACACCTTCTGATTATTACCTCCAACCATCTCTGGCTGAGCTAGTCAATCGTAATCATCGATACAAATGAACTTTCAGCAAAAAAATTCACTCTGTAAAATCCAACTTCAAATTTTTCTAAAATGCAAAATTTAAAACTGTGTCACCGCAAGGAAAGACTTTTTCTTGGGGGGTGGTGGGGAGGGCTAGGTCTGCACCGAAAGGTACACCCGCCCCGTTTATTCAAATGAAGCGCCTCGAAGAATGCCATCTCAAATCTAAAACTTGCAACAACTAATACAAGAAGTTTGGACATTTGCATACAGATGACTCTACTATAAACTTATGTTATGCCCTCTGGTTTGAAGATTGACTATTAAAATTGTAAAGTAATTTGGTATTTTAAGGTTTACTCAACTGAATTGATTATGCTTTGTTTTTGGTGTGTTCAAGTTTACAACACTTCTATCTCTTCCCGCCAACTTATGATGTTGGCCAATAGAAAATGTGGTATATTTATTTTCTGCCAGTCAACAGTGTTTGGTATTTATTTAATTACCCAATCAGAATTGGGGATGTGTTGGACTTAGCCCAGAGTTTTCTGAAACTTTCCTCTCGGCTATAAAAGCTGGCACATTTTCGGACTAGGTTGTCTTATTGATCGTTCCAGTCGACAGAGTGTGTGTTAATAAAGGAGGCGGAGGCTCCTCGTCCATCGTCGAGAAGTCCATCAGCTCAAGGTAACGGAAGTCCTGGTTTAACTAAGTGATAGTCTTTGAAAGCTAGTTCGAGGGGAAGGTTTCCAATCTTTAATAATGTAATTTTACATTTCTAAAATATAAATTTCAACTTTTAATGTAAATTTAAAGCTTCTAATTTAAATTTCAAACAAGCCAAAGGGATGTAATATAAATCAGGGAATAGAGAGTGAGCTACTCTCTCATATTCTCTATCTACTTGATTTTGAGGTGATTACGATTTCGTAACAGTTTTCAGTTTGCAGTCTTTGTAACTTAAATATTTTCTCCATCTAGTCACCTCAGTGGCCTCTGTAACTTCGGGCCATAAGTCCAAATAGGGTTTTAAACTTTTCATTTCAATTTTCAAGGAGCGCAAATGTTCGCCTCCTCACCACATAGATTTTTGGGCCAGTAACTTAACCTGTTGTTTTTCACAAAAGCCTGGTAGAATGGGTACTCGATGCCCCTGTTGAACTCTATTTCATTCCTTTTGTGTAAAGGTGTTAGACTGTTGAACAAATAAGACAGTGAATACTGCTTGCATTTGTAAAATGTAGGTTGTGCCTTTGAAAGGCCTGGGCGTGTCTGGAAATAGGTTCCTAAGTGTAAATTTTCCGGTCTAGAAAGCCAAGAATAACGGCCGAGAGGAACCGCCGTGCTGACCACACGGCGCCTCGTAATCTGCAGGCCTTCGAGCTGAGCAGCAGTCGCTTGGTAGGCCATGGTCCTTCGGGCCTGTTGCATCATGGGGTTTGGTTTGGTGATAAGTGTAAATTTTATAGAGCATAGATGCTCTTTCTATTAATATAGGGGTGTTAATTTAAATACTGAATGGTGCCTTTGGAAGGCTGGAAAGGTGTAATGTTTGGAGAGTAGTTTCCTAGATAATTTTCCTGGAGCAAAGGTGCTCTTTTCATTTATTGTATTACTTCTATATCTCATTATTGTACCGGAAATCTTGATTTCGCTTAGCGAATTGTGTGTTAAAATATAACATCTGAAAAGAAACAAAAAAATAGCAGAGAAAGAAATATAACTCTAATTTTAAAGTTGATTGACTTATATGGACCCATTCATGCCCGCACCTGTCCACCGTGGAATCACGGTAACAAATCATGTAAGATTTTAAAAGCGAAAACAGTTTCGTATAGTTTCAGCAAGGCAACAATAGGTCGTAATGTCGAAATAGGTGCGTATGGTAAGTACACAATACGGATCACAGATAGGCTTGATAGGGTCTTACGGAAGATAGATGGTAAAAACCTAAAGATCCGATATCTACTGATGACTCTGCCGCATTAAGAAAGTAATCTGTACAATGTACACTGACTGACAGAGCAAATGCAACACCAAGAAGGAGTGGTTCGAAAAGGGATGAAAGTTGGGGAAAAAACAGAGACGGCACGGACGAATAATTGATGTTTATTTCAAACCGATATGCAGGTTACACAATGCGCACGGCATCGACTCAGTAGGATGTAGGACCACCGCGAGCGGCGATGCACGCAGAAACACGTCGTGGTACAGAGTCAATAAGAGTGCGGATGGTGTCCTGAGGGATGGTTCTCCATTCTCTGTCAACCATTTGCCACAGTTGGTCGTCCGTACGAGGCTGGGGCAGAGTTTGCAAACGGCGTCCAATGAGATCCCACACGTGTTCGATTGGTGAGAGATCCGGAGAGTACGCTGGCCACGGAAGAATCTGTACACCTCGTAGAGCCTGTTGGGAGATGCGAGCAGTGTGTGGGCGGGCATTATCCTGCTGAAACAGAGCATTGGGCAGCCCCTGAAGGTACGGGAGTGCCACCGGCCGCAGCACATGCTGCACGTAGCGGTGGGCATTTAACGTGCCTTGAATACGCCCGAGAGGTGACGTGGAATCATACGCAATAGCGCCCCAAACCATGATGCCGCGTTGTCTAGCGGTAGGGCGCTCCACAGTTACTGCCGGATTTGACCTTTCTCCACGCCGACGCCACACTCGTCTGCGGTGACTTTCACTGACAGACCAGAAGCGTGACTCATCGGAGAACACGACGTTCCGCCATTCCCTCATCCAAGTCGCTCTAGCCCGGCACCATGCCAGGCGTGCACGTCTATGCTGTGGAGTCAATGGTAGTCTTCTGAGCGGACGCCGGGAGTGCAGGCCTCCTTCAACCAATCGACGGGAAATTGTTCTGGTCGATATTGGAACAGCCAGGGTGTCTTGCACATGCTGAAGAATGGCGGTTGACGTGGCGTGCGGGGCTGCCACCGCTTGGCGGCGGATGCGCCGATCCTCGCGTGCTGACGTCACTCGGGCTGCTCCTGGACCCCTCGCACGTGCCACATGTCTCTGCGCCAACCATCTTCGCCACAGGCGCTGCACCGTGGACACATCCCTATGGGTATCGGCTGCGATTTGACGAAGCGACCAACCTGCCCTTCTCAGCCCGATCACCATACCCCTCGTAAAGTCGTCTGTCTGCTGGAAATGCCTCCGTTGACGGCGGCCTGGCATTCTTAGCTATACACGTGTCCTGTGGCACACGACAACACGTTCTACAATGACTGTCGGCTGAGAAATCACGGTACGAAGTGGGGCATTCGCCAACGCCGTGTCCCATTTATCGTTCGCTACGTGCGCAGCACAGCGGCGCATTTCACATCATGAGCATACCTCAGTGACGTCAGTCTACCCTGCAATTGGCATAAAGTTCTGACCACTCCTTCTTGGTGTTGCATTTGCTCTGTCACTCATGTATGTCCAGCACTTGTCCCGTTTCTCTGCGGGGTCGGGTATGAAGTGGATGAACCTTCGTAGCAAGTTTTATGGCCGGATGCCCTTCCTGACGTCAACCTCATCAGAGGAGTTAATGAGATAAAATGAATGACGTGATATATGGCAGTAGGACTGGAGTAGGTGAAACCCCGTAACGAAACATAGCCTACTGCTGTCGAACAGCCCAAGTGGGTTTGCTCAAGGCTTAACGTCTCCATCAGACGTTCTAATCACCATGAACAACGTCATTTGCCCTCATTCCATATGAACACTGCGGAGAGGTTTGAAATTTAATTCGGGCTTTAGGCAAGCGATTTAGTGATTAGACATTGTATAGCACCACCTCCCCACCACGGTGTCATGTCACCACACGGGCTCGATCAGTAGAATCTACAACGACTATATAGCTGTCCTATCATTGAACTTGATTTAATGCGCGGTTCTATTAAAGTCTGTTTCAGAAAGATAAAGAAACCAGATGACAATACACGAGAGTCTCTATATGGAGTATGCTTCGGAGACAGGGCTAGTGAACGTGTTTGTAGCGGGAAAGCAAACTCAACAACATACGAAGTAGGATGGCATGTTTAAGAACCACGCTGCTGCCATTGTCGGTAAAGACTGTTGGAGCCATAATTTACAACCTCACATAATGCTCCCAACGACGTTGCTTTGGCCTCCTTTTCTTGTGGAAAATGACGTCCCTTTAAATATTTTACCATCGATGGAAAGAGATACGAGTCGCAGGTTTGACTAGAAACTCTTATACTCTTAGTACCAGGGAACCGACATGTACTGTAAGAGCTCTCTGGTGACACGTCTGGGGGGAGTAAAACGGAACGTTGAAAATTGACGCCAGGAAGTGTTAGTGACGTCAGATGAAAATAGTTGCACGTGGTAGCCGAGTTTAGTTCTAACAATAGAGGAAAGCGTTCGTGTGCGCCGCTGTTCCGCTGTTTACAGATGAAACTATTTCGATTATGATGAGGTTACTTTAACTACATGCGTCACTAGCCTTTCCATATATCCTGAATCTGCTGACTGTCTATTCTTTGGAACCGCGCACTAACCGTATCCATGTACTTTTGCCCATTTCCCTCGTTTTACGGATTTTCTACCCTAATCCGTCTGCAGATGTGCACATTTAGATTGGAATGGAAGCAGACAGTCCGCCTCTGTGGTGTAGTGGTTAGCGTGATTAGCTGCCACCCCCGGAGGCCCGGGTTCGATTCCCGGCTCTGCCACGAAATTTGAAAATTTGGTACGAGGGCTGGAACGGGGTACACTCAGCCTCGTGAGGTCAACTGAGTAGAGGTGGGTTCGATTCCCACCTCAGCCATCCTGGAAGTGGTTTTCCGTGGTTTCCCACTTCTCCTCCAGGCGAATGCCGGGATGGTACCTAACTTAAGGCCACGGCCGCTTCCTTCCCTCTTCCTTGCCTATCCCTTCCAATCTTTCCATCCCTCCACAAGGCCCTGTTCAGCATAGCAGGTGAGGCCGCCTGGGCGAGGTACTGGTCATACTCCCCAGTTGTATCCCCCGACCAAGAGTCTGAAGCTCCAGGACACTGCCCTTGAGGCGGTAGAGGTAGGATCCCTCGCTAAGTCCGAGGGAAAACCGAACCTGGAGGGTAAACAGATGATGATGATGATGATGGAAGCAGACCACTAGAGAACTAACAAAAAGCACTACTCATTCCTCTTCGTAAGAAGGAAAATGTGAATTATTGTGCAAATATTCATACTTGACTCAGAATACAAAAAGTATGCTAATATTCTCAAAGAAAAACTACTCAAACATTATACAAATGTAATTGGAAATGAACAAGCTGGATTTCGAAAGGGACGCTATTGTTATTATTATTATTTTTTTGCTATTTGTTTTACGTCGCACCGACACAGATATGTCTTATGACGACGATGGGACAGGAAAGGCCTAGGAATGGGAAGGAAGCGGCCGTGGCCTTAATTTAGGTACAGAACCAGCATTTGCCTGGTGTGAATGGACGTTAACAGAAAAGCGCAGACATGGAAAGTCACATAGCATTTGTTGTTTTAAAAGAGCAGCGTTTGACCTAGTTGACAGAAACACAATTCTCAATATCTAAGCAAAAGGTAATGTCCCAGCTCCAACTACCTACCATAATATTATAGGGAAGGATCCACCTTTCAATACCCCGTAGTAAAAAGTAGTTACAACCTGTTTAATGGGACCGGTTTCAACACATTTAGAGTGTCATCATCAGCCAATTAGCGAAGATCTTAAAATAACTAACATATTGAACACAGGCAAAATATTAACATTGTATCACATCGTGGCAATTCAGTTACTGTTCAAAACACAATAATCACAGTCAAGAGAGTAAACAGAACATCACTATCTTGCGCCGAAAACAAATATATTTGAAGTTCATAAGCAGATCAAGTATGCACTTATGTAAAGTCGTTGCTAGGCAGGTCTTGTAGGCATTTGTTTCTCCGGCCGAAGAGTAAAAGGTGACGTGAATGAAGTCTTAGGGAAACAGTGTAGGATTTAATTTCGTCAAAATCAAAGTGGATATATAGGTTTTAAAATAATTTAAAACGTTAAAAAAGAATAAAGCCAAATAAAAATATATTAAAAATGGGAAGAAATAATGAAAGAAATACGAGGTTCAACTCGAAACAACTTGCCGTAGTAATTGATAAAGAAATGATAAATAGAGAAAGGAGGTGGGGGACGTTTTATTAGAGGGTGGTGATGGTGGTTATTGTTATTAGAGGAAATACAATTGGGCAACAATCCTTTATATAACACTAATTCGAGGAAAAAAGAGGAAAAGAACCGACACTTCGAAAAATGAAGATATCGGTTAAAGGAAGACAAGGGCCACGAAGGGCGTGAAAATGAAAGACTCCCTAGCCCTCGCAAACCTAATAGCATCGGGGTCGGAAAAGAACAAGAGTTGACCAAGGGAGGTCGGACAGGATAGATGAAAGTGAGGAGCCTGGCACAAGTAAGTGGAAGCAATGCCAGGACTCAGCTAAGGGCCCCGTGGTCGCCAACCCACGCTCCGAAGTTCAGAGCCCCTGGGGGATGGAGGGTGGGAAGGAAAGAAAAATGGAAGGGATCCGATACTTCGAAAAATGAAGATATCAGCCAAAGGAAGACAAGGGCCACGAAGGGCATGAAAATGAAAGACTTCCTAGCCCTCGGAAACCTAATAGCGTCGGGGTCGGAAAGGAACAAGAGTTGACCAAGGGAGGTCGGACAGGATAGATGAAAGTGAGGAGCCTGGCACAAGTAAGTGGAAGCAATGCCAGGACTCAGCTAAGGGCCCCGTGAGTCTTTCATTTTCACGCCCTTCGTGCCCCTTGTCTTCCTTTGGCTGATATCTTCATTTTTCGAAGTATCGGATCCCTTCCATTTTTCTTTTCTTCCCACCCTCCATCCCCCAGGGGCTCTGATCTTCGGAGCGTGGGTTGCCGACCACGGGGCCCTTAGCTGAGTCCTGGCATTGCTTCCACTTACTTGTGCCAGGCTCCTCACTTTCATCTATCCTGTCCGACCTCCCTTGGTCAACTCTTGTTCCTTTCCGACCCCGACGCTATTAGGTTTCCGAGGGCTAGGGAGTCTTTCATTTTCATGCCCTTCGTGGCCCTTGTCTTCCTTTGGCTGATATCTTCATTTTTCGAAGTATCGGATCCCTTCCATTTTTCTTTCCTTCCCACCCTCCATCCCCCAGGGGCTCTGAACTTCGGAGCGTGGGTTGGCGACCACGGGGCCCTTAGCTGAGTCCTGGCATTGCTTCCACTTACTTGTGCCAGGCTCCTCACTTTCATCTATCCTGTCCGACCTCCCTTGGTCAACTCTTGTTCTTTTCCGACCCCGATGCTATTAGGTTTGCGAGGGCTAGGGAGTCTTTCATTTTCACGCCCTTCGTGGCCCTTGTCTTCCTTTAACCGATATCTTCATTTTTCGAAGTGTCGGTTCTTTTCCTCTTTTTTCCTCGAATTAGTGTTATATAAAGGATTGTTGCCCAATTGTATTTCCTCTAATAACAATAACCACCATCACCACCCTCTAATAAACGTCCCCCACCCCCTTTCTCTATTTATCATTTCTTTATCAATTACTACGGCAAGTTGTTTCGAGTTGAACCTCGTATTTCTTTCATTATTTCTTCCCATTTTTAATATATTTTTATTTGGCTTTATTCTTTTTTAACGTTTTAAATTATTTTAAAACCTATATATCCACTTTGATTTTGACGAAATTAAATCCTACACTGTTTCCCTAAGACTTCATTCACGTCACCTTTTACTCTTCGGCCGGAGAAACAAATGCCTACAAGACCTGCCTAGCAACGACTTTACATAAGTGCATACTTGATCTGCTTATGAACTTCAAATATATTTGTTTTCGGCGCAAGATAGTGATGTTCTGTTTACTCTCTTGACTGTGATTATTGTGTTTTGAACAGTAACTGAATTGCCACGATGTGATACAATGTTAATATTTTGCCTGTGTTTAATATGTTAGTTATTTTAAGATCTTCGCTAATTGGCTGATGATGACACTCTAAATGTGTTGAAACCGGTCCCATTAAACAGGTTGTAACTACTTTTTACTACGGGGTATTGAAAGGTGGATCCTTCCCTATAATATTGTACATCTTCTTATTTTCTCTATTCAATACGGAACTATCATGAAGTTTTTAACTTTAAACTACCTATCAGTTCAGCTGGAAGAGCGAACCCGAAACCAGACGGACTTAAGACTCAATAACAGACTCCTACATTCATATAAGAAGTCACACCTGTTTACAATATCAACAGTTCACAATCATTGACGAAATGTAAACAATGTTGTGCATATATGCGCATGGTAAAAAGTGATTTGATAGAATCTGAGAACGAGACATGTCATTAATTTATTACTGTGTTTTTAGAGCTATGTTGTCCGGCTTCATGGCTAAATGGTTAGCGTGCTGGCCTTGGGTCACAGGGGTCCCGGGTTCGATTCCCGGCAGGGTCGGGAATTTTAACCATCATTGGTTAATTTTTCTGGCACGGGGCCGCCTCAAGGGCAGTGTTCTGGAGCTTCAGACTCTGGGTCAGGGGATACAACTGGAGAGGATGACCAGTACCTCGCCCAGGCTGCCTCACCTGCTATGCTGAACAGGGGCCTTGTAGGGGGATGGGAAGATTGGAAGGGATAGACAAGGAAATGGGAAGAAAGCGGCCGTGGCCTTAAGTTAGGTACCATCCCGGCATTTGCCTGGAGGAGAAGTGGGAACAATAGAGTAAATTAATGTATTATTTGGGTCCACGTTTTCAATACAAAATGTAAATAGTTTAAATTACATAAATGATTAGGGACTAGTTTCGACCTAGTACTAGGTCATCGTCAGCCTAAAGGAAAATTAAAAACACAAAATATCGAAGAAATTAAACAATGTAAAGACACGTTCGGTCTTGTAAAAGTACGTACCATATGAGATATTGTGCAACACTATATTAAAAAATAACTCTCTGAAAGAGATTCATAATAAGTCCAGTGCATATTTAGAAGATGTTATAGAAAGGAATCCTTGAATTGCTGGAATATGCTGGCTCCTTCAAGATGCAGGTATTCAATTGAAGAATCAATGAGCCGAAGTTACGTCGTTTATTTATGAACTAGCGAATGTACCCGTGCTTCGCTACGGTATTCTACATTGTATTCGAATATCGAAGTAAATAGTGTGCATGCAGTAAATATGATTGTTTTAAAATTTCATGTCTCTTAGCGTTATCCGAGGAAGAGCATGGGGAGGTCCCCGTACGTTGTTTCCAATGTAAAGTGTTTGTTATGGATTTGTGATATAACGGCAGGCTCACTTGCCTACTGCCATTCACAATCGAGTTAGGAAGTTTACATTATAATTGCAGGCCCCATTGCCTACTATGCGGACAGAATCGATTTGGGGAGTTTTCGTTAAAATGGCAGCCCCCCTTTCCTACTTCCAGACAGATTACAGTTTTTATTATAATGGCAGGCAATTACCCTACTATCACTCGAAATTGAGTTGTGCAGTTATCATTATAATGCCAGGCCCATTTTCCTACTTCCAGCCAGCTTACTGCCAGTCACACCAAGTTGGTGAGTTTCCATCAAAATAGCAGGCCACTATGCCTAATGCCAGTCACATTTTAGATGAGGGCATTTCTTTATAATGGCGGGCACCCTCGTCTACGCCTAAACACAATCGGGTAGGGGAGTTTTAAACAAAACTGCATGCTCACTTGCCTTCTGCAAGTCAAATCGAGAAGTGAACTATTCATTACAATTGTAGACCTCCCTTACTAATGACAGTTACACAGGAGTTGGAGAAGGAACCCTTTCCTACTGCCAGTCAAAGTCGGTGTGGGGAGTACTGATTACAATAGCAGACCCACCCTTTCTCGATCGCTACAAATCGACATCAGTGAATATATATAGATCGACATACGAAAGTATATGCGTGTTTACAATATTGGAGACCTTCATTTACAGATTAACTGCTACTAAACGTACGTCATATCGACAAAGGATTGTACCATAAGACACGCCGGATTTAGTGGCCTAAATGGCTGGTCCTATGATATGTCATCTATTCTTGGGTCAGATTGAGTTAGAAACGTGGAACAGGGTAAAGTTCTTGTAAGATTATCTCACATTACATTAATTTTCGGATAATTATGTGACAGCTACATACATAGCATTTGGCTCATATATGGCTACTGGGTGGGCCAATTTTCGTGAAGAGTTTGATGATTCTGTATTTCATATAAGTAATCGAAGGTATGAATTATGCATGTGAAAATTCCAAATTGACTTAACATCCATTAATAGAGAAAAATCAAACGTAAAAGGGATACAGATACGGCAAAAAGTCATAAGACCAAGGTTGTAGATCATTCCAAATTGAACGGAGATGGTGCAATCTGTTATGTGATAGGAATTTCCGAAGGTCTGCACCATCATTAAAATTGCCTGCATATTTCGATATTCTTCGGGGATAAAAAGTGAAAAATTTAATGAACTTGGGTGTTTTCCGTTCGTTACAGGCTAAAACGTATAATTTTGTCAAATTTCAATTATCTTCTTTTTCTTCTGGCAGATTATGCCGCAATCTGGATTTTGGGCGAGGCGGGTAAAAATTAGGACTTTCAGGAAACAAAACCAAAAAATATGCAGATGGTCATTATTACCCCTTAAACGGAAAGCTGTACGAAAATTTCGCCAAAATAGTCAGTGTAGAGGCACACAGTCGTTACGATTTGATTTATATAGATAAGGAATCTGCTCCATGTAAAACACCTTTTTGGCTATGTCCGCTGGACTTAACCTGCAAAACTGACCATTCATGATATCTCCCTTATTAATCCTCCTGACGAAAAAATGCACATGAAAAGGTTTAGAGGTGGAATTCCATCACGTTTGGTCGATTTCCAGTCAGGTTGGTCTTGTTCTGTATATATTGTGGAAGAGTAAAATCACCATTTCGGTTCCCTATAAACCGCCAGTCCATTCCGGAACATGAAATGTTATTTACGTTTAAAACCTACCTTTGGACAGGTGCATGATAAATATGAATTTTGGTTCGAATGTCTTCAGTAGTTTTCAAGTTGTAAGGAATACGCTTTACACGCACCCGCTCGTGAGTTAAGTCCGATGGGACTTGTACAAAAAAACGGTCCGTTAATGATATCTCCCTTATTAATCCTCGTATCGAAATGATGCACATGAGAAAAAAGGTTTAGAAACTAATTTCTACCAAGGCAGGTAGATTTAAATTAACGTTGGTTGTGTATATTTTGTGGAAGTGCAAAATCACTGTTTCGGTTTCGTATAAACTCCCAGTCAGTTCAGGGATTTAGAAACAATATTTGCCCTAAAACCTATCAAGGACAGGTGTATTCTAAATATGAGTATTGGTGGAAATACATCCAGTAGTTTGTAGCACTCGCGTACATACGGCGTAATTAAGGAAGAAAATAATACAGTTAAGAAAGTTGAAAGTAATAGAAAATGGATTATAACTGAGGACAGCCGGATAACGACAAATATGTAAATGCCAAGTTAATGTATTGGAAAATCAAATGCCCCTCAATAAATTATGCTAGTGTGAGTTAAGGATATAATAAAGCGGTAACATAGGAGAAATTTAGGTCCATTGATTCCTAGGTAAACAAATAATAAGGAGATGACTAATGGTGTTATTACTTAATCTATTCGAAGGCGGTTATAACATCCAACGATATTCCGCCAATATCCCGCAGATAGGCCGATTGACGCCTCTCTTGCCTTCTACCTAAGGAACAACCACGAATTTAAAAGCATGATGAGGAAAATGGCAATATGTTACTTCCCTGCTGGCATGCAGTCAGAGACGTTGCCATGGTAACCTGTAGGTTCGTTGTCGGTCTGTCGGTCACTCAATGCAGAGCATGGTACCAGCAGAAAATTGTAAATTTCTCCGTCATGTAAAGAGTAAGGTAAATTATGAACATAACGACAGTTGTTTATAATGAAGAGACGTTTCACGTACGGTAAACGAAACTTACAGAAAATTAATAGTATAAGAGAAAATGGAGGAAAACCATTCTGGTTTTCCTATAAACCCCCCGTCTATTCAAAGATTTTAAAATGATATGCATATCGAAACCTTTCCCGGGAGGAGTATACTCTAAATACGAAGTTTGGTTGAGATCTAACCAGCCGGTTCGACGTGATGGTGGAAAAACCATTCTGGTTTTCCTATAAACCCCCCGTGTATTCAAAGATTTTAAAATGATATGCATATCGAAACCTTCCCCGAAAGGAGTATACTCTAAATATGAAGTTTGGTTGAGATCTATCCAGCCGTTTCGACGTGATGGTGGAAAAACCATTCTGGTTTTCCTATAAACCCCCCGTGTATTCAAAGATTTTAAAATGATATGCATATCGAAACCTTCCCCGGGATGAGTACACTCTAAATATGAAGTTTGGTTGAGGTCTATCCAGCCGTTTCGACGTGATGGTGGAACAAACAGACAGACAAACAAACAGACACGAACAATTTTATTTATATAGATAAAGTCCAGTGCGCCGTATAGCATTAAAAAGTCCAGTGCGCACTGAAAAGATGTTAAAGAAAGAATTCTTGAGTTGCTGGATAAGGAGATTAGAATATGCTGGCTACTTTAAGATACTGGTATCCAATTGAAGAACCACTGAGCCGAAGTCACGTCGTTTATTTACGAGTAAAGACCAGTGCACCGTGTAGCATAAAAAAGTTGATAGGGATGGAAATTTTTCAGTTGTTGGTCAAGGAATTCAACATATGCTGGCTTCTTAAATTTGCTGCTGTATATGTTTGATGTGGGAATCGAACCCACCTCTATTCAGTTGACTTCCCGAGGCTGAGTGAACCCCGTTATCATTATTATTATTATTATTATTATTATTATTATTATTATTATTATTATTATTATTATTACAATTTGCTTTACGGCGCACCGACACAGATAGGTCTTATAGTGACGATGGGATAGGAAAGGCCTAGGAATGGAAAGGAAGGCTGCGTGGCCTTAATTAAGGTACAGTCCGAGGATTTGTCAGGTGTGAAGACGGGAAACAGCAGTGGGGTTCGAGCCCACTATTTCCCGGATGCAAGCTCACAGCGTACCGACAGACTGCCAAGCTCTGTCAGAGAAGCCGCGCCTGCTAGATTCACGAAACACTGCCAGCAATATCTCCTCATAAACAACTGAAATTTTGGCGCGACATCAACCAAAATTAATATCTAAATTGTGGTACTATTCTCGTCTTGGCTCGTATTCTCATTTTCTAAATTGTAAGTTGTTGGCAGTAGCGATTCTAAGTAAAGAAGTTGTTTGTAGCTACTAAGTAGTAGGGATTCAGTTGTTTGTAGGTTTCTCGTTACTCAACATGACCCAATCTTGCCAGAAAAATCCAATGTAGGCTACACAGTAATTGCACGTATCAGCTCATATTTATGTCAACTTAATTCACGAAACACTGCCAGCAATATCTCCTCATAACAGTGAGTTAGCTTCAACACTCGATGTGAATCGGACGGGACGGGACGTGACGCGACGGGACGGGGGAGGAGGCCCATATTGTCAACGTCAGCTATGATCAACTTGTGTTATTGAATAAAATTCACCTTTCTGCGACTCATCGCATGAAGCTAATTTAAATGTAGCATTAACCTTGCACTGTCTACACACACACACACACACACACACACACACACACACACACACACACACACACACACACACACACACACACACACACACACACACACACACACACACACACACACACATCTGTGAGGTCACGGGTGCGAACTGTGTCGCACATGTGGATTTGGCCCTGTTTTAAGGCCGGATGCCCTTCCTGAGGGCAACCCTATATGCAGGGATGTAATTTCTATTGCGTTTTTCTGCGGTGGTTGGTAGTGTAGTGTGTTGTGTTGTGTGAATATGAAAAGGAAAGTGTTGGGACAAACACAAACACCCAGTACCCGGGCCAGAAGAATTAATCAGACGCTATTCAAATCCCTGACCCGGCCGGGAATCGAACCCGGGACCCCCTGAATCGAAGGCCTCATCGCTGACCATTCAGTCGGACTATATACACACGCCAATAACATGTGAAATATGTTTACAACATTGGGATATCTACATGGTTAATTCATTTTATAAAGCCACTCATGTTGTATGGGCGTAGAGCTAAACAGTCTACCCCATCAAGTGCCGAGGTTACGGACACAGGAAGCCTTTACCCTCCACTCCTCCATGGGCCTTCATGACCTGTACAGAGATGTATTTGCTGTTTTTTTTAAACTCATGGTGTATCACATCTGTGCAATCAACGTATGTGGCGATATTTTAACCCGCGTAATAGTTGGACTTTGTGATTCACATCATATGCATGGTCGAGTTATTTTATGACACAAGATTTGACAAGATGCCAATACGTCGCGTTACAAGATCCATAGACTTTTGATCTACTTGTTTTATCGTGTCCTTGCCCAGCTCCGTGGCTAAATGGTTAGCGTTCTGGCCTTTGGCTACAGGGGTCCCGGGTTCGATTCCCGACAGAGACGGAAATTTTAACCATCATTGGTTAATTCCGCTGGCACAGGGGCTGGGTGTATGTGTCGTCTTCATCATCATTTCATCCTCATCACGACGCGCAGGTCGCCTACGGGAGTCAAATCGAAAGACCTGCACCTGGCAAGCCGAACATGTCCTCGGCCACTCCCGGCACTAAAAGCCATACGCCATTCCATCGTGTCCTTCCCATATTTTTAAATGATTTTGTGTGTGATTGAAGATGTCTCGAAAGTGGGACGAAACATGTATCACTAGTATATTTTAAAGTAATCTTATCAATAAAGACGATTTATGGCATTGTAAACGTGGAACATTTGTTGTAAGGATCTTCACAAGTTAATACTTCTTGACAATACTGGTTCAAATATGAAATTTATCACGTGTAATGTAGTGTCAATTAAGTGAATATAAAATATAAACATATTCTGTCAGTTAAAATGTAATCTAAGATTGTTTTAAGGAAGCTTCTCAGCCTATTATACTGTATATATAATTCTGTACTCAGGAAACTGACCCTCAAAACATTTGCCATAATACACGCTATTGTAAGATTTGTATGTTTTTAAAGAGTGTACATGGTTACTTAAAAGAAGCACGGACCCTTAGCTATCCTGGCTAATCTTTTCCACATCTCGGCCATCATCAGCGGTATATTACCTCTTACACCCACTAACAATCCATAAACGGTGACGGAGTATACATGGTATTTCTCCATGATGTAAATCTCCTGCTCTCAGAGTGTGGCTGTTGTTCGCCTGATTCTAGTCGTAGGCCTACTGTTGAGGTTGCTCCAAGCTGTTGAATTTAGGGGCAAAAGATGGAGATTTTTAGCCCTAGTGGATGAAGTACAGACTTGGAGCATGTCGAAGCTTGAAGGTATAGTGCAGAGAAGGCTTCGCAAATCGAAGACAATCGGGGTTGAACTAGAACAAGATACCCGGGTGAAAGAATACAGCTGTGTTTTCTGAATGCATTCTCTTACAAAGTACGATAAACGGGACCGTCATGGACTTCATGGCGGGTGCTAGCTGAAGCAAGTATCTCTGTTCCCAGCAGCCGGTGTGCGAGAGTGTTGGGATACTAACTACCAGCAAGTGATCGCCATCTTTTACAGCTTCATTTCTACAAGAATTTATTTTAATATCTGCAGGAAACTTCTCAGATTCCGTTATTGATTCACAAACAGGAATAACGACTCTTTCAAGGTACATTTCTATATTGTATCATATTTAATTGCTGTACGCAGATATGCGGGTGTCTAAACCTGCAGCTGATGGTATCGCCGGCTCAACGGCTGCAGCTGCCAACGTCTGGATCCGTAGTTAGAGTTTCGGCCTCCGAATACAAAGATCATCAGTTCAAACACAGAAGTGGTCCCTCCGGTAATCCATGCCGTGAGATGTCGGCATGGGAAAGTTTCAAGTCGTTGCCCGGCAAAATTCCCCAATAGAGTTCGCATATCCCTGCCATCTGATAGCGAGGAAATTGACAAGCAGGTAGCCTAAATGGCATCAAATCAAAATACCTGTACACACTAGCATTATTTATTTATTTTTTATTTGTACATTGGTAAATTCGAAAACGGAAGACGTGTGTGACGTACTTTGCCGGCAAAATATAAAACATTTTGTGTAGAAGTTCAAAGGGTTTACAGTACAGGTTGTGCATGAAACTGTGGGAAAAGGGAGTGAAATTTGTCACTTCTCATAATATTACAAATGTTCCTGTTTTAAATCTACGGTAGTTGTTCAGACTGAGCGATTTGACTGCGTGGGCTGAGTCATATAGTTGTGTGCTCGATGACTTAGAATCCCATGACCTGAAGATGGGTTTTTCGTATTAACCCATTTTCTCTCGCGGAAAATGCTGGGATTACACCTGTTACGGCTGCTTCCTTCCCAATCTTACCCCTTTCCCATCCTTAGGTTCATAAAACTGTCTATTATATTTTTAAAACTTGCTCTCGTCGCACCGACACAGATAGATCTTATGGCGACATCGGGATAGGAAAGGGCTAAGAGTGGGAAGGAAGCGGGCGTGGCCTTAATTAAGCTCGTGTGAAAATGGGAAACCACAGAAAACCATTTTTCAAGACTGCCCAAAGTGGGTTTCGAGCCCACTGTGTCCCGAATGCAAGCGTCCATTTGTTAAAACATTAACAAATAAATATATATTGCGATGCTTTTTACTTAGTGCTTGTGATGTGGGGCCAGGTTGGGGAAGGTACCATCCCGAAAAAGAAGTGGAAAAGTGACTGTACCACATCAGCTCTGTTCTCAAGACTTAAGTAATATGCTGTACCAGCCAAAGCAAATTTTTAACTCTGAAAATACATGCTAAAGAAGTGAAAGTCATCCTGTGAGCAGTGTATCCATATATATAAAATAAGAGTTTTGTCTGTACATTGCTCAGAATTTAAAAAAGAATGGCATTTCTGTATCGGTCGTATCCACAGTAAGAAGAAAATGCACTTTTTAACTGTCCAACGTGTCTGTCTGTCTGTCTGTACATACGGGCGTCACGGGAACATGGCTGAAGAGAATTTAATGAAAATTGGTATGTAAAGTCGGAGAATGATGCACTACAATCTAGCATATTAATAATTTAATTTACGCAGAGTGAAATGATAGTTTAGGGGAAGGCCTGAAATGTAATTCTCAAATATTTATTTTATTAATGGTCCTATCGACAAATATTATATAAGTAAAGTTATATCGAATTAAATTTACTATAATTGATGTCTTATACGTTCTTAACATGTTAAGAGAGATAGGTATTCGTGATTTTTTATTTTTTTGCTAAGTCCATATCAACGCTCAACTACGAGAAAATGGGTAAACGGAACTGAATGAAAGTCGGTATATAAAGTCTGGGAATAAGATTCTACAGTCTACGTTAGAAATAATTTTTATTCACGCTGGATAAAATTGTAGTTTAGGGGAAGGTGCCTAAAATTTATGTTTTGAAATACCTATGTTATTGGTTCTATCGAAAAGTATTACATACCGTAACACAAGTTATAGAGAGTACATATCCAATCATTAATGGCTTAATACAGTTTTACCGTACCAACTATGATAATAGAATAATAAATTTAGACTTTTGTTGCTTAGTCCATATCAACGTCAAGTACTGTTAATATGGAAATATTGTTTATTAGTAATAATAATGGCGTATGGCCTCCGGAGAAGCCTGGTGCAGGTCCTTTCTCATAGACGGCCTGTTGGGTGACCTGCATGTCTGTGAAGAAGAGGGTCCTACCTAAGATAATTTTTAATGCTGAATACGCCACACACACCCAGCCGCCCCCCCCCCTCCGAGCCATTGGAATTAATCAATTAAAGTTAAAATCCCCGACCCGGCCGGGAATCGAACCCGAGACCCTCTGAACCGAAGGCCAGTACGCTGACCATTCATCCAACGAGTCGGACTGTTTAATAGTGTTAACTCGCGATGGTTTTTTTTTATCATGATTGTCTCGAGGTGTAAAACCGCGTGGTTATCGGTCCATATCGACAAGGAAATACGCAAAAACGATTATAAAAATGAAAAAAAAACTTAAAGGAACGATCGCTTGAAGAATAATACAAGAGGGAGTCATGAAAGAAGGAAGGACTGCCATTATATTAGACTAGCAAAACCCGACAGACGTTGTCCTGGCTGTGTACATTTATTTACCTTAGCATATATAAAAATGGATGATCTGTATGTAATCTAGAATCTATAATTCATTGATAGAAATTCATGATGAACTATGTACATTTTTAAATTAATAATTCACGCGAATGAACAATATTTTTTTACTATTCCATTCGCCATGCAGTATAATTGAATCAACTTGATATCATTTAAACTAATGCTAACATTTAGCGTAACGCGAGTGGATAAACAATATTTTTGGTTTTCTTATTTGGTGTATATATATAAAGAGCTTTTGGAGTTCCTACTCTGGAGCAAGCAACATATAGTTGACCATGCGAAAAACACGGATTTTCCAAATTTAATCCGGCAACACGCAGTGACTGCCCTTGAGCTTTGTTTACTGTCATCGCGAATGCAAGACGCACAGGAAACTGTAGTCGTTTGAATGCGAAGAGCAAATCAGTTGGAATCATTGGAATGTGCGGAATCAGCACCTCTTCTCCTTTACATTTGCCGTTTATTATTGTTGCTTCAATCACATTCGACATAAGTTACTTCACGGAAAGTCTGGTTCCGTTGCACAACTTTGGCGTGTTAATATTTCGAAGGAGGAGTATAGGTGAGCCAACTTGCAACGTCAGTATGTGCGGTGGAATTCAAGCAGGCTCCAATGAATTGAGAAATTCTACTGGGTAACTAACAGCTTGATCCTCTTCTGTAACAATGTCAATGGATTTATATTTCGTAACCGCACCAGGAATTTTCAATTGAATCTTATTATTGATTCGATTGACGTCATCATTCTTTGGAGCTAAGATAGCTCGCATAGCCAATCCTGATTCCTGTAGTTGTTCGCGATGTTCGGAAAAACGTTATTTTCAAGATCTTCAACAGAACTCGCTATACACATGTGTAGTTCAAATGTAATCGGATTTCAGAAAAGTGGACGTTGCAACATTGCAAAAGAAATGAAAAACGAAATAACTTTGTCCGTTGGATAATACTTCAATGGTGGGACTGACCTGGCTAGGTGTAGAAAACAGTGTAGTTCCATTTAAAGCGAAGTTAATAGCGTTATCTCAGAGAATATTGACGCCATTCTAACTTGAACTTAGCTGGATAACCTTCTATATCCCAGTAATCAGACATGTGTAAAACATGAACGTAAGCTATTCACAGAGGTTATGTTGTAGAATTATGTTTCACTACGTTATATGAAGCGTAATATAGCTTATATAAATGTATTAGGTTAGTCTTTTGAAAATTTTCTTATGGTTTATCGCAACAACACAGGTAATATTATGTTCACAATGAGCTGTTCTTGCATCTTGAATAGGAAACCACTCCTTGATGAATTTCGTTTCTAAGATCAAACTACTTGCAGACAGAGGAAGCAATAGTTATGGTACAGTTATGAACTGCAGTTACACTTATCAAACACTTGATTCTACTTACGGTGCTAATACTACGTTCAATTGCTCACACACATCGACCCGTACACAACAAAACGTTCTTCAAGGAGTGCAAGATGTGCACTCGTCATGGCCTTCTAGGAACATAGGCCCTACCTAGGTGATTACTCTTAGAATGGAGTTTCATAACTGATTTGGGAGCCATTTTTGCGGACGTCCAGATCCCCGTACCTTTATCACCGCTCCCTAGTCCAACCTGTTTCCCTGAATGTACCTCCCTATAACCCTTTTAAACGAACTTCCTAACTTAGATGTACCACTGCGGTTCAATTGAAGGCCATCTTAGTGTAGATCCCTATCCTGTACCCACCTATTAGGGCCCGGTTGCATAAAGATATCTGACCGTAGGTCAATTTAGAACGTAGTTCTGAAAATGTACTGAGAATACGACTTCGTCGCGTTGTACAAAACAGAAATGTACACAGCATTTTTACCGGACTATCATGATATAGCGTAAGCTGCTGTCGCCTAGCGACAATCTGTCCATCAAGTCGATCCAATCTTGGTGCGGTTTTGCAATTTAATAAAATTACATAAAATTACTCATAATAATAAAACTACTTTACCGATTTCGTTCAAACCACTTTATAATCCCTTTCAGATGTAATAAGAACACATTGTGAAAATTTCAGCGACATCGGTCCAGTAGTTTTTGAGTCTGTTAACGTCCAATATACCAACATCCAATTTTATATATATAGATGCCCTAATATCACAGAATCGGAAGAAAACTAAATGTGAAGACCAACAATATCGAAAACTCATTAAACTGATCAACCGTAACATTATATTGACCATTGTTGTGATGTGATTTGTCTCTTCTGTTGCTGCTCATGTCCCATAGATGGGATTGCTGTTTTGTTCCGAGAAAAACAGACTGCCTGAATATTGTCAGAAATTAGCTGGGGAGTTCGCACAATTTGTATGATTGTCCGGTGAACGACGCGTTCTGCGGCTAGTCTTATCATGCAATTATACTGTTTCACGAAAAAACTATCGGTAGATTTGAATGAAATCAACAAGACAATATAAGCAGGTAGTGATAAAGCTTACCTTTGGTTCCTCATTATATTCATGTAAGTAAACTAATTCCATGACCTCTCGTAACGTTCACTTACTTTAAATGTTTACGGCAAGTCGCATGGAAATGAATTTTTGTACGAAACATGTAACATCTGTAGAATAATATACACTGGTGGAAAAACCGCTCACTGAATGTGCAGATAGCAGCACGACGCTGACGGTATTATTCTTTGGAGAGCTGGGAATCGAACAGGATGTTGTTAGGCTAATCATCTTGTGAGCTTTCCAGGGGCGAAACGAGTGTGTCAAAATGTAAAACCTATGAAATTTAATTACGGCAGTTAGAAATAATGCAATGTAGGCCTATTGTCAAATTATATGAACAAATCTATTATTCGTTATTGCAAGATTTTTATTAAATAATGCTTAATTAGTTTTCAATCGACTACCTCCGCGGTTTAACGGCTAAACTGTTGAACTGCCAACCATGAACCACTTAGTTGTTCGTAGTTAAGTTTAATTGGTTTCATTTCTCAGTAACTACAGAACTATACTATGTAACCTTTACCGAAGTCTCAGTTATAATAATTTATTCGATTAAAACACAGAAAAATGTAACTTACGAGCAAAATTTAGTCAAAACTATTCAAACATAGCTTGAAAAATATCAAACCGCACAACTATTAAGTCTATTCTTAACTTCGCGCAAAGAGAGTTCGTTCGAACCTGAGTCGAGTGACTGTTACTACACGAACCTCTAACTGGTTGTGGAATAAATGTGTGACAACAGTTAAAAATGTTCTGCACTACACAGCAAGAAAGTATCACTTTGTAGTTAAAATATCAGTTTTCATTGCTGTAATTATTTGGCGCCGTGTTGCGAGAGCGGTGCTGCACAATAAACTGCTGCTAGATAAATCAAGAGGCAATTCCTCTATGTAAACATTAAAAAAAAAACTATTCCGACTGATTTTATAAGATCGCCCTGATAATTTCCGTGCAGACTGACATTAGGCTAGGGTATATCAGAATACACTGCGAAGTCCCTTAAAGGCTCAGGCCCGCCTGCAGGCCCTAACGGAGCTTCCCTTTGTCGTCTTTTATCTCTGGATGATGTAGAGTGTACAAGTAAAACCCTCACTGTCATCAAACAGAAGAAATATAGAAGAAGGTGAAAGATGAAATGTGAACGTCTTCATCAGAAATTGTTTGAACCGACGTCATGTTATAAGCATTCTCAAATTACACAACAACTTTACATTATGGACATTTGTAACAGATTACAATAATTCTGCTTTGGGTACCCTTGCTAAATACTGGTATTCAAATGGCGTCCTGGATTGAAACACATCTAATAGTTCCGAAACAAGAATGTGAAGATACTCAGTGCTTAGCAAGCAGCGTTCAGCTCCATTACCGACATGTACAATATGAATCCGATAGAAGCTGAAGAATGTCCTCACGTCCGTATGTCTTGGATTCTTGGTCATGCAGGCTTGATGGAAATGAAAGAGCAGATCCTTTACCAAAATTAGCTACCACATCAAACATCGGGAATATATTATACATCAATGGAAAAAAAGGTGGACTTCTAACCTGAAAGGATCTATTACAAGATAACTATTCTTACCCGAAGTTAAAGATCAACTTCAGAGTAAAGTGCCTAAGCAATTTCCACCGGGACATGGTCAATTTAAATCTTACCTTAAGCGATTTAAAATCCAAATTACAGCCGAATATTCATGCTTTTGTGATTCTCCTCGAACAGTGAATCATCTACGTTTCTCCTGCCCCGCGTTTGGAATGAAAAGTCTTATAATTGAGTGTCACCTGAGCAGTTGTGATCTTGTATTTTCTAAACCATTGCGTGATATTTTCAAGAAGCCTTGTGGTTATAAGCAATTCTTAACATTTATTCAGCACATTTTTAACAAATTGAACTCTTAATCTTTCGTTTTGTAATATTTTGTGTTAATAAACTACATCCCTAATGTACTTTTGTGAAATAGGGCTCCATGCTGTACTGGATATTCAATAATAATAGGCCCCAATAAATGTGTTATGTCCCACTCCAGAAAAGGAAAATAAGGCCTAGTGATCGATTCGTGCAAACTGCTTACCACAATCATCCTGAGGAGTACTTAAAGGAAGATAGATGCAGTGTTTACGGAAGATCAGTATGGAATCAGCAGAGGAAGGAGAGGTCTAAGAAAGGTTCTTGAAAACCGACTGTGGAGATAACAGGATACGCACTATACATTGACATTGCCTTTATCGACGTGGGAACGACATTTGGTGAAGTCGACTGGAAGGAGTCGTTTACGAGGTGGGTGTAGAATACAGGGACAAGGGCTAGGGAGTGTGGTGAATATCGGGAAGAAGCCGTCAGAAAACAAACAAGGGGTGCGACAAGGTTGCTCACTCTCCGTTTATTTGTGCATGGTTACGCCCAAAAGACCATAGATGATGCGAAGGAGAAAGTGGGGGAAACGAGAGGAGTAAGTAACCTGGGTGAGATCGCTGTGCTGGCTAAAAGTGAGCAATCCTAGAGGATTTCACATAAACAAAACTGAAGCCAACATTCTATAGATCATTCCATGTTAAGAAAACAGTACTGTTCTTATAGACCTACAAGGAGCGAACACACATAATTCCTCCTGATTAAGGAATATTATAATGCATTTTACATTGTATTAGGAAATAAATAAATAAAAAGGATGAGGCATTTCTGCCCTAAAATTATTAAAAATCTTTGAAAATTCCCCCAGATCCCCTTGAATTTAAATACTGAGGTTTTTTATGTGCAGTAGTTTACCGCTATTGCTTTACAAGTATAAATATCATAAATACATTATCAGGGAGAAAGCACAATGGCGGGAACAGCCATAGCTTTGTTGCCCTCCTCCATATTCCTTCTGAGTTGCTGTGGCACATGCAACGCGTAATCTGTTACGCCGTGAATCGCCAGCAGCTTATCACTGTTGAAGAGAAGTCATCTATTTATTTGTGTCTGTGTTCTAATATTCTTGTACAGTACAGCAGTTGTTACTGAGGATTTCGATGCTGTGGTGTGTAGCGATACATCACGGCATGACTTGTACTGATACAGAAATTCGTTATGATTTTTATCTGTGCTTGGTTTTGTTGTTTAACTGTTTGTTTCTTAAGCATATTTTATTTTTTCCATTTGTACAAGATTTTTACAAGCGCATTTAATTTTTACGGTTCTTTTCGCGAGGCGATATAACAGCACAGTAGTACTCGGCGTTGCCTGGAGCCTATACAAATTATGTGTTGTCTATTTTCCTCCCAGTTCCCCTTGAACTAAAATACTGAGATTTTTTTTATGTGCAGTGGTTTACCATTGTTGCTTTAAAAATCTAAATAAGCCCTCTCTAAAACCCCTGAATCTTAGATTACACAAACATCATTTTTCAGCTTAATTTCTTCTCCCTTTTATCTTAAAATTAAATACTGAGTTTTACAAACGTATGTGTTGCTGGGAGTTGTTCGATATGATAACGCTGTTGTCGTACGGGCAATACTGTTTTCTTAACATGGAATGAGCTATGGTCGGAACACACGAACTGCGCGCAGGGCACGGAGTAGCTGGAAAACATGGACACTTCCACTGTATCAGGATATCATCAGATGGGACGCCAAAGCCGAATAAACCGCCGCAAGCAGCATAGGCAAACACCTCATAATGAATCTGTTGCGTGGGGTGTGCTGTTTTATGGAAACGAGACCTGCGGCCTTTGAAATGTTATGTTATCGGAGGATATTCGGAACTTCTTGGGTGGAAAACGTGACGAAGGAAGAGTTTGCACGGAAGTTTGAAGTGGCGAAGTCGTGCTTGTGAAACATAATTTGGCATTGAAGCTCTTTAGGCTTTTACAATCGTGAAATTACCAGCGTTTCGCCCCAGAGAGCTCATCAGTTGTAATGCTGCCCGACGTGTTGGCTGAATGGTCAGCGTACTGGCCTTCGGTTCAGAGGGTCCCGGGTTCGATTTCCGGCCGGGTCGGGGATTTTAACCTTCATTGGTTAATTCCAATGGCCCGGAAACTGGGTGTTTGTGCTGTCCCCAACATCCCTGCAACTCACACACCACACATAACACTATCCTTCACCACAATAACACGCAGTTACCTATACATGGCATATGCCGCCCACCCTCATCGGAGGGTCTGCCTTACAAGGGCTGCACTCGGCTTGAAATAGCCACACGAAATTATTATAGTTGGAATGCTACACCTTTCCAAGACGCTGGTGGCTAGTGTGCCGTTGGGACGCCACTACAAGCCTCCTATGTAGGACAATTCAGTGATGGTGCACTAGGGAAGCATGTGGCTCCACTGCCTGTCGCCTTTATATCAAAAATTAAGTTCCTAGCCGCCAGTGTCTTGCAACCGATGAAAAGATTGATACACTGGGGCGAAATGGTGGTTATTTCACGACTGAAAAGGCCTAACAGCTTAGATGTTTTTAACATTTGAAATCGATGAAATTAAATTATGGTTTCCTTCTTGGAACTTAATTTTTGATATAATTTGGCATGTTTTAAGGCATGAAGGAATGCTCAAGACTATTCTCGAAGGAACTGTGGAGAGAAGGAATGTTAGAGGTTGCAGTACATCGACCAACTGTCACTCTGAAGACAGAGCTTCTTGCGCCGCCGCAAACCAATTCCAGGATTACAGCTTGGTAATATGACTAATACGTTCGATAAACTAAAACTGAAACGTGTATTTAATGCAAGGAAGAGTGTAATATACATACATTTGAACAATTGCACCATTGAACAAATTCAACTAGGCTAATCATAGTTTCAGGAATAGATAAACGTACTTTCTCAAAATCTTGGAATCTAAATAAATTCATCCATCCTCATTTTCTTCTCGATATTGATTTTCATTCGATATTTGGCCATTACCACCAAACCCCAGCTTTTACAAATAAATCGTAATTGGAATTAAAATTCACTGATATTTTCTAGTTAGAAAGGAAATTTAATCTATTTTTGATGTAGAACGAAAGTTAACATAACTCTCATCATATTTATTTTTCACACCATACATAGTGCTTATTTCATCCTCGCTATTTCTAATACTGTTCCACCCAAAAGCCAATCCATATTAAAACTACAACAAGAAACACCTTTAAAAATCAAAATGCTTAATGAGAATACCATTCAGCTGACATGACGTCCGTTATACCGTGAGAAACAGCTATTTACAGTCAATCAACAGTCAATCAATACTGATCTGCATTTAGGGCAGTCGCCCAGGTGGCAGATTCCCTATCTGTTGCTTTCCTAGCATTTTCCTAAATAATTTCAAAGAAATTGGAAATTTATTGAACATCTCCCTTGGTAAGTTATTCCAATCCCTAACTCCCCTTCCTATAAATGAATATTTGCCCCAGTTTGTCCTCTTGAATTCCAACTTTATCTTCATATTGTGATCTTTTCTACTTTTATAAACGCCATTCAAACTTTTTCGTCTACTAATGTCATTCCACACCATCTCTCCGCTGACAGCTCGGAACATACCACTTAGTCGAGCAGCTCTTCTTCTTTCTCTCACTTCTTCCCAACCCGAACATTGCAACATTTTTGCAACGCTACTCTTTTGTCGGAAATCACCCAGAACAAATCGAGCTGCTTTTCTTTGGATTTTTTCCAGTTCTTGAATCAGGTAATCCTGATAAGGGTCCCATACACTGGAACCATATTCTAGTTGGGGTCTTACCAGAGACTTATATGCCCTCTCCTTTACATCCTTTTACAACCCCTAAACACCCTCATAACAATGTGCAGAGATCTGTACCCTTTATTTACCATTTACAATTTATTTGTGTACAAGTAGAGCGTAGCGAGAAAGTTCGATAAGCGTCTAGAGCAATCCAGAAATATAGGTAATTATTATAGAACTAGCAGTGGGTTTATAGAAGTCTGCACCAGGACTGCTAGGTTTTTCGTCCTATTGCATCGCTTAAAGGATGGTTTTGTATTCCTCCGCATTTCCCCAGGGCATCACGGCCAAGGCGGAACAGATAGTAGAGGTTCTGAAGACAAGGCAGAGAAGATGAGTAGGTTGAGTACGTAGATAGTTGCATTTCATGGTAAAAGCAACGCTACGAACCTACTACACTGTCGTAGCAGCGGGGGGCAGGTGATATTCCCACGTGGCACTTCGCGGGTGGCAAATAGGGCCGGCGGACTTGAGCGAAATAAAATAGCTCTCATGGACCAAGCACAGAATGCCCTGTGGGTGGTGGACGCAGACCAAGAATACACCCTCGGTATTCCTGCCTGTCATAAGAGGCGGCTAAAAGGTGCGACCAAGGTAAGATTGAATTAGAACCATGAAACTACTTGTGATTAGTGCAATCACGAGAGGAACGCCATGGGTCGTCTTTACTTGCGAGTAGTACCACTACCTTAGGTACACAATATATTTGTGATTAGTAGCAAGAGTGGGTGAGACACTATGGGTTTACAGTACCCGTGATTAGTACCACTATATGCGGAACACCACGGGCTTACGTTGCCTGTGATTAGTACCAAAATATGAGCGACACCGTGGGTCTGCGTTGCCTGTGATTAGTACCCACAATGTGAGGAACACCATGGGATAGCACGAGTCCCTGCGATTTGTACAGTTTTGTGAGGAATACCATGGGTTTGCGTTGCCTATGAGTGGCGGCGTAATGTGAGAAACACCATACGTCTTCGTTGCCTGTGCGTATTACATTACCTGTCTAGTACAACAATGTGTGTGGAACACCGTAAGTCTACGTTACTCATGATTAGTACGTTACATGAGAAATACCATGGTTCTTACTTTCCTAGCGATAAGTACTATTATGAAGGGCCGTCGGCCTGGATTTTGGACCCCTGTAGACAGCAAGCATCATCGATTCAGGATTGTGCTTTGGAAGCAGTCCCTTGGTCAGTATTTACTATTGTTTTAATATAGTTTCTGGGAAGGTGGGCCATTGCGGGTCGAATCCACTGATTGTTTTAAGTTCATAATCACTGTTAATCGTCTTTTTTTCTGAATTCTAGTCAGTGGATTAATTTTGGAATTATTTTTAACTTTCAATATTGCGAGTTGAACCCGCTGATTATTTTAAATTCATATTAATCCGTTCATTCTTCATCATCACGTTCTGAATTCTAGTCGGCGGATAAGTTTTGGACTTTTAAATTGTCATTACATTTCGTACCATGAGGCACCGACGACCTAGATGTTAGGCCCCTTTAAACAACATGCATCATCATCATCATCATCATCATCATCATCATCATCAACGAAATTATTGGCTTCTTGTTCACAGTTTGAATCAGGGAAAGTTGGAGTCTCCTTGGGGGTAGGCCACAAAGAGATTTAAATAGAGCAATCCGTGCTGACCATTGTAGGTTCTGATTTTGTGTTTTGTTCATTGTTAGTTTGAAGAAGGCCCCTTTGCGCTCCATCAGTTCCAATCATCCTAATATTCCTGGCTGGGCCAACAGCTCCGAGGTATTGGTTGCGTGTGGCAACTCTCTGATGACTCGTGTTCTTGTAGTGTCTGTATGTACGATTTCATTCGTTATGTTTCTCCAATGTACCGGGCAACTCCAAACTAAAAGAGCATGGTAATCTGGACACAGACATTTAGCAGTTACACGCGTATACGTGCGTGTGCGCTATCAATATTGTTTGCAATACCAGGAATTTTTCGGTCAGGAAGCCGTAGACACGTGTAACCAGGCAAAAATAAACATAACAAACTGCTTCACGAGAAGTTCTGTGTAGCGACTGACAACCGCTCACAAGCGAGCCTGTCAATGAACACTTCTTCATTTAAGGTAAACTCGCAAACTTCATAATTATTATGTCTACGAACGTGATGGTGATCGTAATCAACTGTGAAGTGAGAGAAGTGTCCTGAACATTATACAAATAGAATATTGCAATTACGTTTATAATAATACATACATATTCATTATAGACTGTTATGCCATTCAGCGTTCAGTCTGCAAGCCTATATTAATTTACTGAACGCCACCACAATCCTGGATTTGAAATTCGTTCTGTGGCCTCACTTAGTTCTATATACCTTGTTCTTAAATCACTAGAAACTGAGTCTAACTATCGCCGTCTTGGTCTCCCTCTACTTCTCTTAACCTCCATGACCGAGTCCATTATCCTTGTACATAACCTGTCCTCCTCCATTCGTCTCACATGACCTCTCCACCGAAGCTGGCTTATGCCACGTACAGCTTCAACAATCGAGTTCATTTCTAACACAGCTTTCATGTCCCCATTCTGTGTACCATACTGCCATTATCCCCACCTGTTTGTACCAGCGACCATTCTCGCTACTTTCATGCCTGCACTTCTAACACGAATGAATGCAATATCCTGAGACGAGAGTTCTTTTACTCCCCTAAAGCAAAGTTGGTCTGAAAACAGACCGGTATAGATCTATTTTCACCCGGAAGATGATTTCCTTCCTACAGAATACTGTTGATAGAAACTGCGAGCTCACTGCAATAGCTTTACTGCACCTTGATTCAATCTCATTTATCATACTTCCTTCCTGGGAGAACACACATCTACCTTTTCCAGCCTTCTATTCCCGACTTGACATTCAGTTCCCTCAGGTTTCTTACCTACTGACATCACTTTGATAATGCAAAGGCTAATTTTCATACCATACACATTGCACCTATGTTCAAGTTCCAAGATATTAGACTGCAGGCTTTCAACACAATCTGCCGTTGAAATGGCATTTGGCTTTTAGTGCCTGGAGTGTCCAAGGACATGTTCTGCTCGCCAGGTGCTGGTCTTTCAATTTGACTTCCGTAGGCGACCTGCGCGTCGTGATGAGGATGAAATGATGATGAAGACAACACATACACCCAGCCCCCGTGCCAGCGAAATTAACAAACGGTGGTTAAATTTCCCGACCCTGCCGGGAATCGAACCCGGGACCCCTGTGACCAAAGGCCAGCGCGCTAACCATTTAGCCATGGAGACGGACAATCTGCCATTAAAAAAGCCCAAGTCGTCGGCGTAGGTCAGACTGCTTTCTACATTTCCACCTAACTCAATACCTCCCTGCCACTTTATATATTTCAGCAGATGATCCATGTAAACTATGAACAACAAAGGTGAAAGATTACGGCCTTATCTAACTTCTGTAAGTGCCTGGAATCAAGAACTCATCCTACCATCAGTTCTTATTGCAGCCCAGTTATTGTTAACATAAATGTCTTTCACTGATTTCAATAATCTACCCTTAATCCCATGGTCCCCCAATACGGGCGAACATATTTTCCCTCGATAGTCTGTCATATACACTTAAAATTAACAATGGCCATCGGCACTGTTTACAATGGCTTTTTTTTTACTTGGTCATATATCTTTTCTAGATCTGTGAAACATAATCGTAACTGTCTATTTCCCTCATATTGGCGCATACTGAAAATCTGACCCTGAGAGCCCCTCTGTCTTCTGAAACCCCTATGTGGTTTTCATCCAGCTTCCTCTCAACCGCTGATCGCACCCTTCTTTCCAACATGCTAGTGCATTCTTTGCCTGATATACTGATCAAGGAAATACCTCCGACAGTTGTCGCAATTCTTCCTGTACCCTTGCTTATAGATAAGTGCAGTTACTGTTTTCGTCCAATCACAAGGTACCTTACTAACATTACGTGCTGTGCCATATCCTGGCCATCTCCATCTTTATCTGGTTCTGTTACTTATGAGTACTCATTGACCTCGGTATCATGGCCGACTTTGACTTTTATTGTACACGCAAACTTAGCCCAAGGAGATCACTGATTTCGCCTTTGTCGTCCTGTGATTTTACGACGTTTGTTCCCGATTTTATCTATCTAGTTTCTCCACGGCTCTTCTTCTAAGCTTTTCATCTTGGTGAAGGGTTATGTCGAGAGACACAATGTTTCTACACGCTTGTTTTTACAAGTTTTAATATAAACAAGACGTAAATTCATTTTGTCTTGGAGGTTTTAATGTGATTTATTGCACATATGAATGGTTTGATTAAAGTATTGTAACTACTATTTTTTAATTTTTCTATTTCTTTCTTATTTATTTATTTATTTATTTATTTATTTATTTATTTATTTATTTATTTATTTATTTCATGCCTTCATTTGTGGCGAAGTTAGGGCTCACGGCCCTCTCTTACACTTAACCACATATCTAATAAACTTTATAAAACAGAATAATGAAATAATTTAACGAAATATAAATCCTAACCTCATTCATTCTTCCATTCATACTGCCATTCATACAAGCTGGTTATACATTTAATAGGTAATGTCGGCAAGACCGCTTGAAAGAAGCTAAGGAAGTGCAATTCCTAACACTAACTGGAAGGGAATTCCATAGCCTTGCACCAGACACTTGAAAGGAGCGGTTAAATGAAGATGAGCGATGCACAGGAATTGAGTGTCGTAGTCGATCGTGTGTTGTGTTCATGAGAGGAGGAGAGTAAATTAAACTTTGAGGATAAATACTGGGGTTTAGATTCATTCAGCAGACGAAATACGAGAGTAGGAACGTGAAGATGTCGTAGTTTATCAATTTTTAACCAGGAGAGAAGTTCATAATAGGGGGAGATATGAGTTGAAAATTTAATTGAAAATATAAACCTAATGCATGAGTTCATTGCCCTCTGTAATTTTAGTGTCTGTTCCATGGTGGCATCTATCATTACAATATCACAATAATTAAGTATGGGAAATATGAGTGTCTGGATAAGTTTAATTTTCAAGCTTAGTGGAAGAAGTGATTGGCGAGTTTTGAGAGGGTGAAGTGACGAGTGAATTTTCCTGCAGATGCTTGTTATGTGCTCACTCTAATCTAGTGTGGCACTTATGATAATTCCAAGATTTTTTACCGACTTCTGAAATGGTATAGCTACACCACAAAGCAAAAGTGAAGGCAATAATTTCTTATTAAGGATATTTAACTGCCTTTGTTGCCCTATTATAATAGCTTGTGTCTTTTTAGGATTAATTAATAAACAATTCTTATTAGAATAGGAGCTAATCATATTTAAAATGGAATTCATCTGATGAATTCCAAACTCAATATCAATAGCTTTACAGTGATAATATATTTGTAGATCATCTGCATATAAATGATACTTACAGTTACTGAACTGAGAAGATATATAGAGTAAACAGAAGAGGTCCAAGCACGGATCCCTGTGGGACACCTGTTTGCTTCGTCTTCCAGTCTGAGGTAGTACCGTTTATGACAACACGTTGTCGCCGATTGGAAAGGTACGAAGCAAAGAGCTGAATAGCAGAGGGACTCAGATTAAATCTTTGTAGTTTCGCTAATAATATGTCAATATTTACTGTGTCAAACGCACTACTGAAGTCAAGTAGAATAAGTATAGTCACTTTCCGCTCATCTATAGCTCGTCTAATGTCGTCTGTAATTCTTAGCAGTGCCGTCCCTGTGCTATGTCTTTTCTTGAAACCAGATTGGAAGGGGTCACGCAGAGAATATTTTTCCAGATATTGTTCAAGTTGGCTATAGATCAATTTTTCTAGAGCTTTAGACAGTGCTGAAAGAATGCATACAGGACGAAAGTCGGATGCTACATTAGCTGGCGACCTTTTTGGAACTGGGACAACTTGTGTATCTTTCCATTTTGTCGGAAAATAACTACGGGAGAGGCATGCATTAAATAGGTCAGTAATAACCGGCAATATTATATCCATAATGTTAGTAATAAAGAAAATAGGGATTTCATCAGCCCCTGTTGCATGAGATTTAATTGAAATCAGTACTCTTCTCACTTCAGACTCTGAAACAGTTCGAAATTCGAAATATGGACGATCAGATGATTGTTGTTGTATTATAGACTTGATGGTGGCCTGCACTATATCGTGTTCGGGAGTAAAAAAATCTGTTGAAAAGTGTCTATTAATATCGTCAACCGGTATATCTGGTTTAGCATGGTTCACAGGAGGCCTTCCAATACCTAATGAACGAAGTTGTCGCCAAGTACTACCAGCGTTTATATTATTGGATAGACGCCGGAAGTAATCGAATTTCTTATTGCGGATAATTTGTTTAATTCGATTTCGCAGTACACGGTATTGTTCAAATGTGTCAGCTGATAAATTTCGTTTGTAACATCTATATAACGAATCACGCTGAGCCATCAAAGATTTAATTTCAGTTGTCAGCCACGGACAGGGCGGCCGTGTTACTTTCACACAGCGCTTAGGAGCATGCTTATTGTAAAGTCCATGAATATGAGAATTAATATTTTCCAGTTTTTCATCTATGCCATTCATTAGTATTATGTCACCCCAAGGACATTTGCATGCATCTTCTTTTAGGTGATTGAAATCTATATTTTTAAAGTCTCTAAAAGTCACGTATTTCGACCTATATTTAGGAACTCTTAGCGAATACGCTAAGTATATAAGGTCATGAGTTGATATATTCAGGAACAGGTATTTGACCGTGTTTAAGAACCTTGTGTGGATTATTGGTTATCATGAGATCAATCAGTGAATCGGAAGAGACGGTGGAAGTATGAACGTGGTTAGTTGGTTCCGAGGGTAATATTGTCATGTCACAGGAGAGAAAAATATTTCGAAAACGTATTGTTTCACTAGTCCGAGTTAACAAATTTGTATTAAAGTCGCCTAGTATAATCACATGTTCATAAGATGGTAAAAGCCTCATTAAATCGTCCTCTAACTCACCAATGCCCCCTGCATTTGGAGGCCTATATACAACCCCAATGAGTACTTTAACAGTGTCTATAATAATTTCAACAATCATAAATTCAGGAACAGGATTTGTAGTAGTGGTAGAAGTTTTTACCACTGTACTCCTGAGATTAAGCTTGCAAAACAATGCCACACCACCTCCACGCCTGCTCATCCTATCAAATCGATGAATACGATACCCTTGTATTTCAACCATACTGGAAGGAATTGAACTACATAGCCAACTCTCACTTACAGCAATTATATGAAATAAACTGTTTTCAAATATAGCTTTCAGTTCATCATGGTGAGCTACAACAGATTGGCTGTTAACATGAGCACACAACAAAGCGCGTGGAAATGCTTTCACTTCCGTTTCTAATATACTACGAACAGATAGATCTGAAGAGAGAATCTGGGAAGAGAGAGGGGTAAGAGGAGTAAAACTAGAAGTCGGTGCCAAAGAGAAAGGAGGGGTGGTGTCTGTGTCCAAGTCTATGCTTGCAATAGAAGTGAATGACATTGTTATACTTAAATCCTCAGGCAGAAGTTGAGAATAAACAGATAGCGGCTTACCTCGACATAGCATAAAATATAACTTCCAGCTGATTCACACAAACACACACACTTACTAACCATAACTAACCTAAAACACAGAATTGGCCTAGTATACATTAGCAATAACAAGAACACAATCATAATTATTTTCTAGTGCTAATTTCGCCTGATCGTCTAATCAAAGAATTTAATTCAGCAGGAGTGTTTAAGTGCATCTTCTTTCCATCGGCTGTGAGGACGATAATCGTGCCATTTTGCGTATAGGTGTTACGCATTCCAAATATATCACGTGCCTTGCGGAACATCTCCTTCCTTGTAGCTGTCAGTGATTCAGTAATAAGAACTTTAGTGCCTTTTAGCAGCCGCTTAGCGCGCCACACTCTATCTCGTTGCTGATATCTAAGAAATTTTATGATAATTGGCCTGTTTCCTGAAGTCACCACATCAGCAGTCGATCTCTGTTGTCGCCCTAATCTGTGACATCGATCAATGCACTCAATATTCAGGTCAATCTGCAGTTTATCTCTGATGGTATCCAAGGCCTTGCTGTACACATCTTCATCAGCAGTCTCCTTAACACCATGCAACAGGAGACAATTGCGTCTGCTGTATTGGGCCGCTTCATCTGACAATGCTTCTTGTATCTCAAGACGGTGTTCAATTTCACTTATACTTCTCTTCAAAGCGGATATTTCCGCTGAAATCGATTCTCGAAAGTCACGGAAGTCACTTTCAAGCACACGTAACAACTCTTTGGGATTAGTGGCATTGTTAGTAGTAGCAGTTAGAGCTTCCTCCAGGCGCCCTTGGAATTGAGACATACGTCTTTCAAATTCACTAATCTTCTCATTCACAGCTTTGAGGGTCATGTTTAATGCACTAAAAATGAAATATATATATTTATAAATCTAGTGGATCCCACTCACGGTAAATATGTGTGATATATTTTGATATTCGGTAGGCGAATTACGGAGCACTTTCACACACGTTTAACTACAGGCGCCATCTTTTTTAACCAGGAGAGAAGTTCATAATAGGGGGAGATATGAGTTGAAAATTTAATTGAAAATATAAACCTAATGCATGAGTTCATTGCCCTCTGTAATTTTAGTGTCTGTTCCATGATGGCATCTATCATTACAATATCATCCCCGCTATAATGTTGTGTATTGGAAGGGCCTGTACATGGCTGGTTTGTGCTGTTTTGGCATTTGAATTATTGTATATAAGAGACGTATTGATGATATGGATCATGTTTATTTTATATCACAACATGGCATTGTGGTTGGCCACTATTTCTTCCTCTCCGCGGGTATTTATTTATTTATTTATTTGGTGGGCCCGTCTTGTTCTTTCTGTTGTTGCCCACGTAACGTTATTTATATCAGCTATGATTTTCTTTGTGTCACAACTCGGTACTTTGATTTGTATCTTAGTGTAATTGAGTGTCTGTATTGCGTGAATGAGCTCTGTTGCACCTCGGATGTGTGTTACGTTGATTTTATTTAACAGTTCATGTTGTGGAAGTCTCTTTGTTATTTCTTAAGTACCAAATTTCTTTCCGATGTCCCCGCTATAATGTTGTGTATTGGAAGGGCCTGTACATGGCTGGTTTGTGCTGTTTTGGCATTTGAATTATTGTATATAAGAGACGTATTGATGATGATGTGATTTGGGCCTCTGATCTTGTGTGGGTTTGGCTTCGAATATCCGCGTGAGATGTTATTTATGAACCGTGCTTCTACATTTTTGGGGTCCTTTTGACCAGTGTTATCTTTTATGCGTTTCCTGTTTCTTGGACCCCTTTTTAACTTATTGTGTGAGTGTTCGAATGTGAGTAGGACGCATGTCATATTGGCTAGTTGTCCTTTGATCTTATTTTTGTATTTTTTGGGCACTGACATTTCTTTTTGTGTGTATATGTGTTCCCTTAGCAATGCCTTGTTTATACATGATTCCGGGCGCCAAGCTTGCGCGTGCATCTCTTTCCTTGATCTTTGGTTCGGCCATATTTTATCTTTCGTCTTTTCTTTGAATTCGTTGGAAACTATTGTTGTGTGTGGCATCTCAATGAAAGGCCGTGTGTCGCGATCTGTAAAGACTAGTCCTGTTGATATGGACATCAAATACTTCATTATTTGGGCTGAGCTCTACGTCACGGATTTATTCTATTTTGTTCCTAAGGTAAAAATTTCTTTTGTTATTTTCTGATTAATTGTATTTTATGTATGGTTGAACCTGTTGGCTGAATCACATTATGGGTAGACACGATGCTATGACGATAGTGCATAGGTTATTAAGCTTATGTATTGTTTTCATCAGGGCTTGTTTTCTTTTTCTTATTTTATCTCTTCCACATTTCGTGTGACCATATATTATTTTGCTTTAATAATTATTTAATAAACGCTTTTGTTTTCTACTCGGCGTTATTATTGTAGGAGTAGGAGGAGTAGCCTTTTGATTTAATAGGCTTGAGTTCAGTTCATGTTTTAACAATCTGCTTACGTCGCACCGACACGGATCGGTCTTATGGCGACGATGATAGGAAAGGCCTAGGAGTGGGAAGGAAGCGGCCGTGGTCTTAATTAAGGTACAGCTCCAGCATTTTCCTGGTGTGAAAATGGGACACCAAGGAAAATCATCTTCAGGGCTGCCGACAGTGGGGTTCGAACCCACTACCTCCCGGACACAAGATCACAGCTGCGTGGCCCTAACCGGACGGCCAACTCGCCCGGTGAGTTCAGTTCATGATTTCGTCTCCGGTCATTTTTGACCCGGTCCGAGCGAACATGAGATGTAAGTATTTATGTATCGCTCCACTCTCTCTGGTTGATTTGAGCTTCCACTGAATTGTTTATTTTTTGTTATCTTTCTGCCTGTGTATGTGTTTTTTTTCCGGCTGTTTATTCCTCGCTGCTCAGCGAGCCCAACCCTGCCGTGGGCATGCGAGAAGAATAACATGGGGCTGGTCTAACACAACAACATATATTAATCGTAGGAAACTACAGGATCGCACTGCTCCAGTGCATCTCTTATTACTCTTGGAAGCAATTTCATACTTGGCCTTCCCACTAATATTTCATCATTTCAGGTTTAATTTCATCTATTCCTGCCGCTTTATGGCAGTGGAGTTTATTTACCATCCTTTCCACTTCTTCAAGTACAATTTCACCAACATAATTTTCCTCTTTCCCATTGACTCGGTTGTTCTCTACATCACAAGAAATATTACTTTTTACGTTGAAAATATGTCAAAATATTCTTTCCACTTGTCCAGTGATTCCCTGGGATCTATTATGAGTCCACCTGATTTACCCAAGACACTATTCATTTCCTTTTTCCCTCCCTTCCTAATATTCTTTATTACTGGCCAGAAAGGTTTCCCTGTTGCTTGACCTAGCCTTTGCAGGTCATTGCAGAAGTCCTCCCAAGACTTCTTCTTGGATTCAACGACTACGTGCTTCGCTCTGTTTAATTAATCTACGTACAATTACGTGTCTGCATAAGTCCTTTCTTGGAGCCATTCCACCGAGCTAGTTGGCCGTGTGGTTAGGGTCGCGCAGCTATAAGCTTGCCTTCGGGAGGTAGTGGGTTCGAACCCCACTGTCGGCAGGCCTGAAAATGGGTTTCCGTAGTTTCCCAGTTTTCACACCAGGTTGTTCCTTAATTGAGGCCACGGCCGCTTCTTTTCCATTCGTAGCCTTTTCCTATCTCATCGTCGCCATAAGACGTAGGCCTATCTGTGTCGGTGCGACGTAAGAAAAATGGCCAAAAATATAAAAGAATATAAAAATTGAGTTATTTCTGATACGCTTTCTTTTTACGTACATAAACTGTCCTCAGTTCATCATTCGCTTTATCCCATCTTTACACACAGTTGTTCCTACGCATTCCCTTGCTGTTTCTACTGCATCATCCTTGTATTCCACCCATTCTCTTAATATATCGTCGTTGCCGGGACGAAACCTCCTATGTGATAATAATTTTGGAGATATACTGACCCACAGCACATACATTATGAAGAGCGAGAATGCCTTGACAGGTGTCACACAATATTGCACCTTAGATGACAGAACCTTACCGGTCAAAGTTCTAAGCGAAAATATTTCACATAGGAGGTTTTGTCCAGGCAACGACGATATCCTGAATCTGCTTACAGTCTGCTGTTTGCAACTTTTCAGTAATCATGTCCATTTTTCTCGGTTAATTTCCTCGTCCTGGACAGTTTCTACCCTTATTCGTCTGAATACATATGTCAGTTTCATCGCATATCAGATACTGGTCAGTATCATCAAAAATTTCCCGGAAAACCCTCACATTCCAAACAGAATTCCTGAATTCAAAGTCAGTTATGATGTAGTCCTGGGCTTCTCAAAACGTTTTGTTCCTGTGGCCCCCTCACAGATCGCATGCATGTCCAATGACTCCTTAGCCACTGCATTCAGTAAACCATAAAACAGAATTTTGTAATGATACAGTGTTTGATTTTATTCGTATAATTTTAATAATAATAATAATAATAATAATAATAATAATAATAATAATAATAATAATAATAATAATAATAATGTTTTACAGTTTAATTTAATTTCGTTTACACAAAGATATTTCATAAATCCACAGACATTATAAAAAATGCGACACTTGGCCAATAATTAAAACAGTCTGGATCTGGAAACTTACTTGAGAAATATTCACTTGTTGCGGTTGTTGGATGAATGGGACGGATGGTGCTGTTTTTCAAAGGCCAAGCGTTTTAAAAGCGTCGTCGCTCGAATAGAAGATCAGCCTCTACATTACCTCTCTTTCTGTATTTCATCTTCATTTGTGTGAGAGGAGGATAGGTACACTCATACAGGTATATTGTCGTGAAAGGCATTAAGCGCAATATTTCCTTTGTAGAAATCGTAGGGTATAGAGGATGTCACGGACACTAAAGTCGATCAAAGACGTGGAGTTGTGATACATTCACGGAACTTCCTGGAGCTAAACAAGCCACTCCATCTGATTCTACACACATATCAATTTATTTTTACTTACTCTCTGCCAAATACTTTGGCTAGTTGATCTTCCTCAACGGAGGGCAGTTCATGTTCAGTTTGAAAGAAGAGATTTCTGATTCGCGATATTATCTCAACCAGGGGCTGAAAATATGTTTTGAGTGTGGATACTAGCAGTACAAGTGTCTTGCAATTACATGATGTATACTGCCTTGTAGTATTCCTTTTTTCGCTGGTGACTTGTACCGTCTATGGGCCAAGTTAAGAGACACATATGCCCTACAACAGTGAGGACACAGCTCCTAAATTTAGTATAATGATCTATGAATTGTGTGTGTACAATAAAATTTCACTCTTCAAATACTTACAACTTACATTATTATTGCAGACCCATCCGATTATCATCGCGGGCGCTCAGGGGTCCACGGACCACAGTTTGGGATTAGATGATATAGTCTATTATGGACCTCGTCCCTTGTGTAGCGGTGCATAGTCTTTTTCTTGAAGAAAGTGTTCTTAACTGCTAATCCCACACTTGCACAGAAGTCCAGTAAAGGCTTTATTCTAAACTCTCGCATTGAAATTGCCCATCAGCACTATGCTTCTGACACTGACTACGATACCACTCAGTGCTTCAAAAAACTTGTCAACTTCATCCTCATCTGCAATCTTACATAGTGAATACACGGAGACAATTCTCGTCCTAATTCCTTCAACTTCCAAATCTACCCACATCATTCGCTAATTTATGTGCCTAACAGAAACTATCGTCGCTCTTACAGCAAAACCCCGTATCTCCCAGTGCTTTTCCTATCCATTCTTCTCTTTAAGACTGGTCACGCCTCCCAACCACATACTGATGTGTAGTCCATCGAAACAATTTCCGTTGTGTTCATTTTCCTATGCTAATGTGTAAAGTAAAATGAACCTTAAATACATTACACTGTAGGAGTGCATAAACACGCCGCGCATTCCTTCAGTGCGCTACGGTAAGGTTCAATTTCATTTAGGGATAATCGTAGAAAAATGAACCCAACGGACGTTGTTCTGTGGTACTATATATCCATATGTAGCTAGGAGATGTGACCCGTCTTAAGGAAAATAACTGATAGGAAGAGTATTGGGAGATACGAGCTTTTTTTTTTTTGTAACAGCGACTATATGTTGCGTGCAGTAGTATTCCTGATGAACAGTCCTACCCCACATACCACCATTTTCTTTTTAACACCCGTTAAGAACACATTATAACCTTATATCTCTTCCACATTAACTCGCCTTACTCGAACATCATTAATTCTTAACTTATCGAGACCCATCGTCTTTGCTGAATCGCGCAGTTCATTTCAAGTACCATACCTAGGATGTTCGATAAAAGTAAAACCATAAGAAGTGCGTTTCTGCACCGTGATCTCTGTCGTGCTACCCGTGTTGAAGGTTGGGCCCTAAAGCCTTTGAAGTATGGATGTGACGCGTCGCCAGCTAGGAGGCACTTCACCGTACTGGGATATAATACTCGCAAGAAGCACGTCACGTCTTCAGAAATGACAAAAGCATCCTGCTAGAAGACACATGTGGGCGTGGACGTGGAACCACGACACGAGATGGTCTGTGAGGTGATGGCGTCAAAAGAAATAGTAATAATAAGAAGTCTCCACACTAATATCTTCAAGGCAGTCAACGTGAATAATATAAAACTGAATGTGGTACATATATCATACTTGTTTGGTTACATTCTTTAACGGACCCATTGCATTTGCACTTTCCCTAACGAAACTTATTTTAAAAGTAATACTCAAACACTCACCCCTATTGCGTTCTGGAGATTACTTACGAAGCTAACAAAACATTGACGGTAAGGCAGCGTTCTTCTGACTCTTGTCTTCTGCCTACTAGTGACAGATTTTCTTAACGTGCAGTTTTGATTCTCCGTCTCCGTTAATGATGTTGATGCCTGGAGCTTCGCTTACGAGGCAATTAGCAGTGTGTGTGTCATTTTGCGAAGACCTTCTGCCAATTAATGACCCACGCATAATGTCTTATTGTTGGCCGTCTTTAGTTCAGCTGTCACACAGATTTCAATTTGGAACGAAAAACACAATATTGCGTATGTACTGCATATTTTTAGGACGAGTTTGTCCTGGTCGTAGATCCAACTTCCAAATGGCACAAAAATATTTGCGTTCCTCGAATGAATGAAATAATTCATTAAACTGTACATATCTAATTCCCTGGTATGTGTCTCTCGGTGTTTGTGTGAGTTAATCTCGACATGCGGCCTTCACCGGGAATCGCCTAAACCATCAACGATAGTCCTCGGGTAGATCGGAGGGAACTGCTGAGCACAAAATTCTCTACAAAAATGGAAGTCTGCATCGGTATATACCTAGGTACCTGTGTTACTAGCTGTCGTACCCGGCTTTCCTCGGTCTAACGATTACAAAAGCTCCATATTTCTGAAGTCTCTTGCCTTACAACCTAGCACTAATCTTGTCAAATGATACTGCACACACTTAAAAAATGATAGGACACAGGGTCATATGGAAATAATTAAAGTAGGAATGATATGAAGAACAATGAAAAACAGGGTGTGGAGGCAAAATTAATGAAAATGAAGGCAGCATACATGAAGATTCTAGAGATATGCAATAAGAGAGTACGAGGGCACATCAATAAGTATCTGCACTTTGGCTCTAAGTTTCTTCAGGTTAGCTCTATGGTGTTATGTGCTCACCAGGCGCTAGGTGGCACCGTTGTCTACGCCTGTGGCAGGTTTCATCGTTATCAGATCAGTACATCTTGCACTGTTGCGACGTGAAGATGTCCACGCCACTCCCTGTTTGCACCAAGGAAGAACAGCGTTCCGTAATCCGTTTTTTGTGGAGCGGAAGTTCGTCTGTTATTCAGGATGATATCATGCACTTGTTCAAAATTAGCATCAAGTACGGCTGCAGATGGACGTCCAAATATTTTCTCATCCTTCACGCTCAGTGCGACCCCTTTTGAACTGTTCAATCTACTGGTAAACACTTCGCTGTGACAAAACATTGTCCCCGTATTGTGCTGAAAGTCTTCTATGAATTTCCGAGGAAGGATGGATTTGAAGATTTGATGGGATGGATTAATACTTAAGTGACTGGGGAACCCTCCCCTGCGAAGCATGTGACCTTGCCGCGGTGGCGAGGCTTGCGTGTCACAATGAAACAGATAGCCGAGCCGCAGGTGCAACCATATCGGATGGGTATCTGTTGAGAGACCAGACTAAGGAATGGCTCGTCGAAAGGGAGGTAGCAGCCTTTCGGAGGTTGCAAGGGCGGGAGGCTGTATGATTGACTGATATGGCCTTGTAATAATACTCAACATGGCTTAGCTGTGTTGATACTGCTACATGGCTGAAAGCAACGGGAAACTACTGCCGTAACTAACTCCCGAGGACATGCCGCTCTTTCTGTATGAATGATGTACTGATGATGGCTTTCTCCCGCGTAAAATATTCCGGAGGTAAACTTTTTTTTTGCTAGTTGCTTTACGTCGCACCGACACAGCTAGGTCTTATGGCGACGATGGGATAGGAAAGGGCTAGGAGTGGGAAGGAAGCGGCCGTGGCCTTAATGAAGGTACAGCCCCAGCATTTGCCTGGTGTGAAAATGGGAAACCACGGAGAACCATTTTCAGGGCTGCCGACAGTGCGGAGGTAAACTAGTCCCCCATTCGGATCTCAGGGTGGGGACTACACGAGAGGGGGCAATCATCAGGAAGATGGATACTGACATTCTGCGAGTCGGAGCGTGGAATGTTAGAAGTTTGAATCGTTGTGGTAGATTAGAGAATCTGAAAAGGGAGATGGATAGACTAAAGTTAGATGTAGTTGGAATAAGTGAAGTACGTTGCCAGGAAAAACAGGATTTCTGGTCAGGCGACTACCGAATTGTCAACAGAAAATCAATCAGGGGAAATGCAGGAGTTGGATTAATAATGAATAAGAAAATAGGGCAGCGGGTAAGCTACTATGACCAGCATAGTGAAAGAATTATTGTCGTCAAGATGGACACCAAACCAATCCCCACCACAATAGTGCAGGTCTATATGCCCACTAGCTCAGCGGATGATGAGGAAATCGAAAGAACATATGAAGAGAGAGAAGATTTAATACTATATGTAAAAGGTGACGAAAATCTAATTGTGATGGGAGACTGGAATGCAGTGGTAGGCCAAGGAAGAGAAGGTGATACAGTAGGAGAATTCGGTTTGGGAAAAAGGAACGAAAGAGGAAGTCGGCTGGTTGAATTCTGCACTGATCATAATTTAGTCCTTGCCAATACTTGGTTCAAACACCACAAACGACGGCTGGACGTGGACGACACCTGAAGACACTGGAAGGTGTCAAATAGACTTCATTATGATTAGGCAGAGATTCAGAAACCAGGTGTTGGATTGCAAAACTTTCCCAGATGCAGACGTGGACTCTGACCACAGCTTGTTGGTCATGAAATGCCATCTGAAGGTGAAGAAACTGAAGAAAGGAAATAATGCAAAATGATGGGATCTAGACAAGTTGAAAGAAAAGAGTGTGAGGGATTGTTTCAAGGAACATGTTGCACACGGGTTAAATGAAAAGGCTGAAGGAAAAGCAGTAGAGGAAGAGTAGACAGTCATGAAAAATGAAGACAGCAGGGCTGCTGAGGAAATGTTAGGAAGTAAGAAAAGATCAACTAAGAATCAGTGGATAACTCAGAAGATACTATACCTACTTGATGAACGACGAAAATACAAGACTGCTAGAAATGAAGAGGGCAGAAAAGAATACAGGCGATTAAAGAATCAAGTGGATAGAAAGTGCAAGGTAGCTAAGGAAGACTGGCTAAAGGATAAATGCAAGGATGTCGACGGTTATATGGTCCTGGGAAAGGTAGATGCTGCATACAGGAAAATCAAGGAAACCTTTGGAGAAAGGAAATCTGGGTGTATGTATATTAAGAGCTCAGATGGAAAGCCACTTCTAGGGAAAGAAGACAAAGCAGAAAGATGGCAGGAACATATCCAACAGTTGTATCTATGTGAAGATGTAGACAATTTGGTTCTGGAATAAGAAGAGGCTGTCAATGCTGATGAAATGGGAGACCCAATTTTGAGGCCAGAGTTTGACAGAACTGTGAGCGACCTAAATAGGAACAAGGCACCTGGAATTGATGACATTCCCTCTGAATTACTGACTGCCTTAAGAGAAACCAGCATGGCAAGGTTATTCCATTTAGTGTGTAAGATGTATGAGACAGGAGATGTGCCACCCGATTTTCGGCAGAATATTGTTATACCTATTCCCAAGAAACCCGGTGCTGACGGGTGTGAAAACTATCGCACCACTAGTTTAGTATCTCATGCCTGCAAAATTTTAACACATATTATTTACAGAAGAATGAAAAAACAAGTTGAAGCTGAGTTGGGAGAAGATCAATTTGGCTTCAGAAGAAATATAGGAACACGTGAAGCAATCCTGACTTTATGTCTGATCTTAGAGGATCGAATCAAGAAGGACAAGCCCACGTACATGGCATTCGTAGATCTAGAAAAGGCATTCGATAATGTTGATTGGACCAAGCTATTTAAGATTCTGAAGGTGATTGGGATCAGATACCGAGAACGAAGAATTATCTACAATCTGTATAAAAACCAGTCTGCAGTGGTAAGAATCGAGGGCTTTGAAAAAGAAGCAGCAATCCAGAAAGGAGTGAGGCAAGGCTGCAGTTTGTCCCCCCTCCTTTTCAATGATTACATAGAACAGGCAGTAAAGGAAATCAAAGAGAAATTTGGAAAGGGAATCACAATCCAAGGAGAGGAAATCAAAACCTTGAGATTTGCCGATGATATTGTTATTTTATCTGAGTCTGCAGAAGATCTCGAGAAGCTGCTGAATGGTATGGACGAAGTCTTTGGTAAGGAGTACAAGATGAAAATAAATAAGTCCAAAACAAAAGTAATGGAGTGCAGTCGAACGAAGGCAGGTGATGCAGGAAATAATAAATTAAGAAATGAAGTCTTAAAGGAAGTAGATGAATATTGTTACTTGGGTAGTAAAATAACTAAGTTAACGATGGCAGAAGTAAGGAGGACATAAAATGCAGATTAGCACAAGAAAGGAAGAGCTTTCTTAAGAAAAGAAATTTTCTCACTTCAAACATTGATATAGGAATTAGAAAGATGTTTCTGAAGACTTTCGTGTGGAGCGTGGCGTTGTGTGGAAGTGAAACATGGATGATAACTAGCTCAGAAAGAAAGGAAATAGAAGCTTTTTATATGTGGTGTTACAGAAGAATGCTGAAAGTGAGATAGATAAAATCGCAAATGAAGTGATACTGAATCGAATTGGCGACAGGAGATCAATTTGGCTAAATTTGACGAGAAAGATAGAATGATAGGACACATCTTAAGACACCCAGGACTTGTTCAGTTGGTTTTTGAAGGAAGTGTAGTTGGTAAGAACTTTAGGGGTAGACCAAGGTATGAATATGATAAGTAGATTAGAGCAGATGTAGGTTGCAGTAGTTACGTAGAAATGAAAAGGTTAGCACATGATAGGGTGGCATGGAGGGCTGCATCAAATCAGTCTATGGACTTATGACTCAAACACACGACCGGGGAACACCTCCAACAAGATATCGTCGTCAACTGATACTCGTATCCGAGTATTCATATTTCTCCTGCGATTCTTCCAATCCTTGAATTCTGGGATGCAGATGCATTTGATAGCTAATGAGCCCAATCCTGGCATGAGACATACGTCCCCATTGCTTGCACCTTATAGAGGTTTGAACCTGGCGTTGTTCACGCCTCTGACGTTTTTCTGCATCCTGTCTACGATGTTCACGCTTAAAATGTGCAACAGCAGTTGCCAGCGAGTGCGGTCTTCTAGTGCTCCCGAAGGTCTCCTTCTTTGGAGAGGGGCACCATGGGGTCTACTGCCTGTACTGATTTCACCATGCAGATATTTCGAGGAAGTCTGACATCTTTCATGCGCTGGACATATCCAGCTGGTGACCAACGATGGTGGCCTCTTTACTGTTCATCTTTGCCCTTTCTAGAACTGTTGTGTTAGGAATGTAGTCATTCCATTTGACGTTAATAACATATCTGAGCTTCTGTTAATGGAAGAGTTCTAGCTTCTTAATATCACGGCGATATAGAGTCCAGGTTTCACATCTACGTAGGAGGGTGGAGATGACAACCGCTCGATGCACCATCTTATTCAAGAAGACCCGATGTGTAAGACGTCCGAAAGCTATATGGGCAGCACGTATTCCGTTCTCCGCGATATATCGACCAAATTAAGCACATTATAAATGCTCCGTTAAAATAGTGCACTAGAATGACGGAAAATAGAACTGAAAGGCACAACAATACAACTACGATTAAAACATAGTCCAAATTTCACGATAGTTGAGTCGGATGACAGACCAAGAAGTGAATTTTGTGAGAAAGTTATAGTAAGTTACATTTCTGGTTTTCTACTTACATACTGTTACGAATAAAACTGCGTCTGTTTTATTACCTTAATTTATTTCAGGATAAGGTAAGGGTTATTCTGCCCGAAGGCAGGTCCGAACCTCCGCAGAGGTGTTCCTGAGCCGGAGTTTACGTGCGGTAGGGTGGCCAGTTCCTTTCCGCTCCTCCATTCCCTTGCCCCCGCCACCAACAGCGCGTGGCAACCCATCCAACTCCTGACCACGCCCAATGTTGCTTAACTTCGGAGATCTCACGGGATCCGGTGTTTCAACACGGCTACGGCCGTTGGCATTTCAGGATAACCAACTGAATGCGCACACACAAATATACACACAATTCTAATCAAACATGGATGGCGACACTTACTAATTACTGTCTACTAACAAGTCTCTCTTCCTCACGACACAGTAGGCAGCCCGGCCCCTTGCTATTACTCTCGGACGGCTATAATCCTTACTTTCACTTCCCCAGGTCCAGTCACCTCATACAGCAGCTGTGTGTAGACCGCTGGATATGAACACAGGGCTACGGGCTACACAACACACGATGACTGTTCGTTGGTCCGACTCCAGGGACAGTCCAGTAATTTACAGTTACATGCAGTGAGCAACCAAACAGCAACAGTTCGACAGTATTCGACAGCAGGACGATACTCACAAGAGCAAATGTTAACGCAGGTCCATTTATCTTCACACTCACGACAGCGGCTTCTCTCGCTGACTCACGGTGATCTTCAGTCTACAGAAATACACAAATACACAGTACTATCTCAGGTAGTACACACTTTTCAGTCCAGCCACTCTCTGGACACTCCGATACCAACAACAACAGCTCCTCGTCCAGACCTCGGTCGGCCCCAAACGACAGCCAACACCTCTGTCGCTCTCAGCCCAGCTAACAAATCCCAACACACTGAGTCTAACACTGACTCCATTGCGGAGTCATCACTCACTCCGAGACCACCATCAAGGCTGACTCCACCACGGAACCCAATACTGACCGACTGTCCACGGCTAGCCTTCCTTCTTTTATAGCTTGGCTGACGGGAACCTGGACATTCGCGAGGTGGCCGGAGGCGGAACATGCCCGTTGAATCTCGAATAAACTCACAGGTAAGTCGGCCGATGAGAACAATATATGGAAAGGCCCTCCAGGCCGGCTGAATCACTAGTCCATTCCAGGAAGCACCGAAAGGGGCTACTACAGGCCTGGCACGTAACAATACCATATATACTCAATAGTGACCTAAAGCGAGCACATGCCTAAAATTGTGCTTAAGCGAAAGGATGCCAGATTAGCCAAAAGAGATTAAATTAATGTAATCGCATTGTATTTATTGTAGGTTTTATTGGACTATTGGTTGTACTGGCAGGAGCTATTGTTCGCGTTTAGAGTTTAGACACAGAAATTAATGTTCCCAAAAGAAATGTCTGTTTGGCATTTGGAGGAAGGGAGATGTGCTGAGATGCAAATAATCAGAATGCCTATTAGATAGCTCATTAAATGGTTTTAGAGATAATAGTTAGAGTGCGAGTTGTGAAGGAAGGATGTCGAGTAAAGGAGATGTGCTCGGCACAAACACAGCCAACTTTAAAGCTTGACAGTGCTGCGTGAAGTTTGAGGTCGTTTCACTCCGTGTGGGACCTACAACTAAGGAGAGCACACATGAAGGCAGACAAACTTAAGGAAGAATCAAGGGAAAATAAAGTTTAGATTTCATGATCTTGGAAGACAGCATTCTGTTTTACCCTGTACAAGTGATAAATGTACTAGAACTAGCTGTTCCCCTTATCGACTCTCATTAAAGATATTATCGACAGTGGTGCTCTTACTGAGAACCTTACACGAATACCAAGTGGTTGCGATATCGCTGAACTTCGACCACATTTGAGCGTTAAGGAATGGAGCATCTTACCTTTATTGTTGAAAGATGACTGCGATTATTTATTCAGGGAAAAATTCAGTGAGATAACAATCCCTTCTTCCATTTTTGGAAGATGATGGTGCATAAGCCGTGATATTTACATGATAATGCAGTGGATTCTTTGTTCTGTATGGCAACGAGTTACGTGATGGCTAAACGTCTCCATGGCACGTAGGTGGCTGCGTTGCAACATTCCGTGCACAGCTCATGTGACTGTACGTAGAGGTTTTCGTAGCAATTACAGTAGTTGTAGACATGAGCTTATGCCCTGTCAACTCTTTTTCGTTTCGTAGAGAACTTTACTCCGCGTCTTCAGAAGAAAATCTCGACTGTTCACGGGAAAGACTTCTACAATAATGAGGGTTTAAATTGAAGATTATTTTACCGTTGGAATTGTAGTAAAACGCTCGTTTGTCACCAGGTGGCTCGTTGTATGCTGGTACAGCGCTCCAAGCGGGAGCTGACGACAACATTAAGCTCCAATGAAGATGTTCATCACACCGTATGTGCGTGAGAAGTAACAGAGAGGAAATCATACGCATCAAGGACGAATGTGGTAGAAGAAATAAATAGAATCTAATAAAATAAAAGTAACGAAAGACAGCAGGATAGAATAGAGTGGAGCTGAAGAATGAAAATAAAGTATGTGGAGAAAACCAGAGGATGATGTGAGACGGTGTGAGGGTGAGAGGGAGGGGGGGCATAACCGATGTACACACGTTATGTTATTTCTCACACACACAGTGTGGTGAACATATTAATTGGAGCTTAATGTTGTCGTCAGCTCCCGCTTGGAGTGCTGTGCCAGCACACAGCGAGCCACCTGGTGATGAACGAGCGTACCAGTACAGTTCCAACGGTAAAACAATCTTAAATTAAAACCCATATTATTGTAAAAAACTTCCTAGGGAACAGTTGAGATTTTCTTCTGAAACGTTCTCTGCGAAACACGACATAAGCCCAAAAGCCCATATCACGGGCCGTGAAAGCATCAACGTTAACATCGTAGTAGTTGTACTGCCTTACTTATTACTTGAGTACTGTCTCCCGTTGGAGGTAATCCCATCGGACTCTGTATACTCCCAAAATATTTTTTACAGTGAATTATGTACATTTTTTCATTTATGTATGTGATGAGTTAAAATTTGGTACGATTTCTTCAGAACTACTATGGCAATTTTGTCTTGTAAAGATTGAGACAAATTGCATTTCTTCCGAAACGATTCAAAAAATTCGGAATTAAACCGCGAGACCGCCCAATTACTTGTAGATGTTTCAGATGAGATTTTTCTTTGAAACACCCAATCGGTGACTGTTATACCCTTCTTTTCGGCATTTACTTATTCTGGCTGATTTCTTCCAGTTTAAAATAAAATTGTTGGGTCTATAATGAACCAGTTTCTGGTGATCTTTGAATATGTCAAGGTCTAGTGGAGCCACTTGTTGCAACTTCCCATGATTGGTCTTTCAGTGCTGCTGTTATCAGTGTCCTTACTTGATGGTGCCAAACGTTTCTGAGTCACAGCGATCTTCAGCGTGAACAAGCATTTCGTTCTCGGGCATCGGGTACCATTCAAGAAACGACCGACAACTGCTCTTACTGCCGCAACATTTCCATTCATTTGCAGACAGGTAACTCATTCTGACTTGTTGGCTATCCAGTTACTGGCTTCGCTGACCTCACTGTATAATTCGATTCCTCTTTGCATTTGGTGTTCAGGCAATGCCGCTTGGATATCACAGTCCAGTCGAGGGTACAACCAAGATATTTTGGTATAGAGCAATGAAGCAGTAGTTTCACCTTGCCACTTAACATGCAGTGTCTTCCCTATTAAGCTGGTGGGAAGCACAAAATTTTGTTTTAATTGGTTTTGGGTTCAAATTATTTCTGTGATAGAATGTGCCAAGTTCTCCCAAAACAAAGGATAAAGGACTTCCTCGTCTGCGAAGCTACGGCCTTCCGTGGCGACCGCAGGATCATCGGGGATATTCTAAAGATTTAGGGGGATATACTAAAGACAATGTGTTGGGATGTAGTACCATATCTGAAGTACTTATTGATTAATGTTTGCATGAAGGAGCTATACCCAATGAATGTAAAGTTGCTATAGTATCCCCTGTGTATAAAGGAAAGGGTGTTAAAGCTGAAAATTACAGGCCAGTCAGTTTGACATGCATTGCATGTAAGCATTGGGAAAGCATTATTTATTATTATATTAGACGTGATTGCGAAATGAATAACTGGTTCGATAGAAAGTAATTCGGGTTTAGGAAATGTTATTCCACTGAAGCTCAACTTGTAGGATTCCAGCAAGATATACCGGATATCTTGGATTCATGTCAAATGGACCGCATCGCGGTTGACCTATCTAAGGCATTTGATAGGGTAGATCATGGGAGACTACTGGCAAAAATTAGTGCAGTTGGACTAGACAAAAGAGTGACTGCATAGGTGGCCATATTTCTAGAAAGTAGATCTCAGAGAATTAGAGTAGGCGAAGCGTCATCTGACCCTGCAATAATTAAGAGGGGAGTTCCTCAAGGTAGTCTTATTGGACCTTTATGTTTTCTTATATATATCGTAAATGTTATGGGTTAAGAAGTGGAATAAGAGATCGGGCTTTTGCGGGTGATGTCATTCTGTGTAGAGTAATAAATAAGTTACAAAATTGTGTGAAACTTGCAAAATGACCTCAATAATGTTGTGAGATGGACAGTAGGCAATGGTACGATGATAAACGGGATTAAAAGTTAGGTTGTGAGTTTCACAAATAGGAAAAGTCCTCTCAGTTTTAATTACTGCGTTGATGGGGTTAGATGTTCCTAGGTGTTAATATACGGAAAGATCTTCATTGGGGTAATCACATAAATGGGATTGTTAATCAAGGGTACAGACCTCTGCACATGGTTAGGCGGGTATTTAGGGTTGTAGTAAAGATGTAAAGGAGAGGACATTTAAGTCTCTGGTAAGACTCCAACTAGAGTATGGTTCCAGTGTATGGGACCCTCACCAGGTTTACTTCATGCAAAAGTTGGAAACAATCCAAAGATAAACAGCTGAGTGATTTCCGAAAAAAGAGTAGCGTTACAAAAATGTTGCAAAATTTGGGCTGAGAAGACTTGGGAGAAAGGAAACGAGCTGCTCGTCTAAGTTGTATGTTCCGAGCTGCCAGTGGGGAGGTGGCGTGGAATTATTATTATTATTATTATTATTATTATTATTATTATTATTATTATTATTATTATTATTATTATTATTATTATTATTATTATTATTATTATTATTATTAAGCGTATGGAATTTACAGAATGGACAAGTATATACAATATTATACAAAAGAAAAACCTGCAAAGAATACATGGTAAGTAGGGAACAATTACACATGAATATCTAAATTGTTTATCCACTTCACTAGGGATACTGAGACATCAGCAAAATCTTTTCGGTCTCCACCATAAGCACGTAGAGGGCATTCGTCCATTATATAATGCATGGTCTGGACTAAAGCACCACAATCACACGCTGGAGAGTCCCTGAAGCCCCACTGGTGAAGGGAGAATGCAGATCTTCCACAATTTGTGCGAAACCTGTTTAGTGATGCCCACGTTCTTCTTGGCAAACTGAAACCAACTGGGGCGTGGTTTGGATTAAAGAGGCTTGGCCACTCCGGAGTTGTACGAATCCATTGCTCTTTCCATTCCTCTTTTAAATTGAAACCACCATCCATTAGATTCTTAGCTGTTTTCATTGGTGGCTTACGGGATTTCAGCCTTTGTCTCCAGAGATCTGCAAGATCTCTATGGAACAAGGGCTCTTGAACGTCGCAGGCTTAGTGGAGCAATGTGGGACAGGACTGGCAGCCAGTGCGTTGCAGTAGGCTTCAGAGTACCAGAGATGATACGCATGGTGGTGTTAAGTTGTACATCGACTTTCTTCACGTGGCAACTGTTAAGCCATACTGAAGAGCAGTATTCAGCTGCAGAATACACGAGGCCAAGCGCAGTAAGTCGTAATGTGTCCGCTGAAGCACCCCATGAAGTTCCATACAATTTAAACAATATTATTACGTGATTTCAACTTAGATCCGAGGTTTGCAAGATGCTTTCTATAAGATAGGGTTCGGTCAAGCGTTACCCCGAGGTACTTTGGCGTGGAATGATATTAGTAGACGTATAAGTTTGAGTTGTGTCTTAAAAAGTAGGAAGGATCACAATATGAAGATAAAGTTGGAATCCAAGAGGACAAATTGGGGCAAATATTCGTTTATAGGAAGGGGAGTTAGGGATTGGAATAACTTTCCAAGGAAGATGTTTAATAAACTTCCAATTTCTTTGCAATCATTTCAGAAAAGGCTAGAAAAACAAGATAGGGAATCGGCCCTTTGGGATATGCCCTAAATGCAGATCAGTAGTGAGTGATAGTGATGTATCATTTTGATAGAACAAATAATTTGTCTTGAAAATTGAGGCAAACAATGATTTCAAAAAGCAATGTATATGGAAAATGAGCTTAGTAAGCATGTCAGTTGTTTAAGCTAGTATTGTTTTAATCTAGTATCGGGATATATGAATCGCCAGTTACATTCTGCTTTGATCTAGTCATTGGTGCGTGCAATATCATCGTCAGAGATGAATCGCCGATTTCCCTCAGCTCTAGACTGGCCATTGGTGCATATGTTGTAAAGCAATGGGGCTAAAACGCTGGCGAGTGGTTGTCCGTTCTTTTGGAGGCACAAACGGCTATGTTTTCCAAAGAGAGGTACGTAACACTTTCTATTCTCGAAGAAAGTTGTTATCATTGAGGTCACTCGGAAGTCCTTAGTCACTTCATACTATAAATCTTATTAACTATTTTGTTATGATTAGCACTATTGTAAACAGCATTTGCCTTCAAGTCCCTTCTCTATGTACCGAATTTGTTCATAATTTGTCCAGAAGCACTTGTCTAGTGAAGAGTATGCTTGTTCAGGAGTCAGCTTGCTACCGATAGAATCGGATATACTGTTTAGAACCATCCTATCCATCAACTTATTGGAGAGACATAAGAGTGAGACTAGTCGAAAATTTTTAGAGCTTATAGGAGTTTTCTCAGGTTTTAGGATCGCAACTTCCAGAGCTCTTTTCGATAACCTAGGGATCTTAAGCTTGGATGGTCTGCAAAGCGGTGATAATCGACTCATTTCCTGAACTTAGATCCGTCTAATGCAATGTCATCTGTGATGCCTATTTCCTAAACATATTTTACCATTTCAAGCAGCCAATTGTTTTTTACTTTAATTGATAGGGCAAGGTACAGAATAGTTATTAGTGAAATGATATTAAGGTTCAGCACTTTTCATACAGATGAGTCAATATATCTATGTGGGGATTGTAAGGTTTCTATATTCTGCTGTCTTTTCCCTTCCATTTCACGTTTCAGCACCTTTTCACGTTTTTCCATTCTTGAACAGGTGATTAACATTTTCTTTGATCAGAACTCAACACTAGTCAATACATAAATAAATATTCAAATATAATTTATGGAAACCACCAGTAATTTATATCCCAGCAACAATGGCCAACCTCAGCAAGAATGGCCAATCTGCAGCTGTGAAATCAAATTAAGATTCAAACAATGATGTATCAACAGTTTAAACTAAGTTCACTTAGTTCTGGCATGAATTAAATGGTTCCAACCATCTACTGTGAACTCTCTTGTTGGCCATGTTATCGTTTTACCAGTCCGGACCAGAGCATATTTTTCACAACACAAAATCATGTCGAAGGTTAAGAGGTGTGGAGGAGGTACAGTGGAAGAAGTTTGCGACAACCCAGATAGATCTGCTAAAGACACCTTCAAATTAAATTTGAAGAACAATCCACATGTGGAAAACTTTGTAACTTCGACTCCCCTTACGAGTGCTGACAATAATTGCTCCATTGGTTTCTATGGATGTCGAGAGGAGTTTCTCGCTATATAAAGATCTACTGAGTTTAAAGCGCCAGCGACTTACTGTCAAAACTTTGAAATATTATGTGTAATACAATATAGCATGCTGATTAATTGTTACAACCGAGTAAACGTGATGAATAACGTCCATGTAGACATGATGCTGTATAGGCTTTTATAACAGAACAATTTGTTTAGGAAGCCTTTCTCGTGGACAGTCGAGATTTTTTCTGAGGACGCAGGGCACAGTTCCCTGCGAAACGTAAAGAATTTCGCCTTATTTTCTTGACACGGCATAAGCCCAAAAGCCTATAGAGCATCATGTCTATAAGTATGGGCCGTGAAAGCATCATTGGCAACGTCCATGTAACTGGTTTAACATACATACATACATACATTATCATTATAGACTGTTATGCCTTTCAGCGTTCAGTCTGCAAGCCTCTGAGAATTTACTAAACGTCGCCACAATCCTCGCTTTGCAACCAGTGTTGTGGCCTCATTTAGTTCTATACCTCTTATCTTTAAATCGTTAGAAACAGAGTCTAACCATCGTCGTCTTGGTCTCCCTCTACTTCTCTTACCCTCCATAACAGAGTCCATTATTCTCCTAGGTAACCTATCCTCCTCCATTCGCCTCACATGACCCCACCACCGAAGCCGGTTTATGCGTACAGCTTCATCCATCGAGTTCATTCCTAAATTAGCCTTTATCTCCTCATTCCGAGTTCCCTCCTGCCATTGTTCCCACCTGTTTGTACCAGCAATCATTCTTGCTACTTTCATGTCTGTTACTTCTAACTTATGAATAAGATATCCTGAGTCCAACCAGCTTTCGCTCCCATAAAGCAAAGTTGGTCTGAAAACAGACCGATGTAAAGATAGTTTCGTCTGGGAGCTGACTTCCTTCTTACAGAATACTGCTGATCACACCTGCGAGCTCACTGCATTAGCTTTACTACACCTTGATTCAATCTCACTTACTATATTACCATCCTGGGAAAACACACATCCTAAAGGAAAAGTCCTCTCAGTTTTAATTACTGCGTTGATGGGGTGAAAGTTCCTTTTGGGGATCATTGTAAGTATCTAGGTGTTAATATAAGGAAAGATCTTCACTGGGGTAATCACATAAATGGGATTGTAAATAAAGCGTACCGATCTCTGCACATGGTTATGAGGGTGTTTAGGGGTTGTTGTAAGGATGTAAAGGAGAGTGCATATAAGTCTCTGGTACGACCCCAACTACAGTATGGTTCCAGTGTATGGGACCCTCACCAGGATTACCTGATTCAAGAACTGGAAAAAATCCAAAGAAAAGCAGCTCGATTTGTTCTGGGTGATTTCCGACAAAAGAGTAGCGTTACAAAAATGTTGCAATGTTTGGGTTGGGAAGAATTGAGAGAAAGAAGAAGAGCTGCTCGACTAAGTGGTATGTTCCGAGCTGTCAGCGGAGAGATGGCGTGGAATGACATTAGTAGACGAATAGGTTTGAATGGCGTCTATAAAAGTAGGAAAGATCACAATATGAAGATAAAGTTGGAATTCAAGAGGACAAACTGGGGCAAATATTCATTTATAGGAAGGGGAGTTAGGGATTGGAATAACTTACCAAGGGAGATGTTCAATAAATTTCCAATTTCTTTGAAATCATTTCGGAAAAGGCTAGGAAAGCAACAGATAGGGAATCTGCCACCTGGGCGACTGCCCTAAATGCAGATCAGTATTGATTGATTGATTGATTGATTATCGACCTGTTCTAGCTTTGTATCACCAATCTGACATTCAATTCTGTTGGATTTCTTACCTACTGACATCAATTTAGTCTTCGAGAGGCTAATTTTCATACCATACTCATTGCACTTATTTTCAAGTTCCAAGATGTTAGACCGCAGGCTTTCGGCACAGTCTGCCATTAAGACCAAGTCGTCAGCATAGGCCAGGCTGCTTACTACATTTCCACCCAACTGAATCCCTCCCTGCCATTTTATACCTTTCAGCATATGATCCATGTAAACTACAAACAGCAAAGGTGAAAGATTACAGCCTTGTCTAACTCCTGTAAGTACCCTGAACCAAGAACTCATTCTACCATCAATTCTCAATGAAGCCCAATTGTCAACATAAATGCCTTTGATTGATTTTCATAATCTACCTTTAATTCCATAGTCCCCCAGTATAGCGAACATCTTTTCCCTCGGTACCCTGTCATATGCTTCCTCTAGATCTACGAAACATAAACACAACTGCCTATTCCTCTCGTAACATTTTTCAATTACCTGGCGCATACTGAAAATCTGATCCTGACAGCCTCGCTGTGGTCTGAAACCACACTGGTTTTCATCCAACTTCCTCTCAACGACTGATCGCACCCTCCCTTCCAAGCTGCCTGTAAATACTTTGCCTGGTATACTAATCAATGAGATACCTCGATAGTTGTTGCAATCCTTCCTGTTCCCTTGCTTATAGATAGGTGCAATTACTGCTTTTGTCCAATCTGAAGGTACCTTACTAACACTCCACGCTAATTTGACTACTCTATGAAGCCATTTCATCCCTGCCTTCCCACTATACTTCACCATTTCAGGTCTAATTTCATCTATTCCTGCTGCCTTATGACAATGGAGTTTATTTACTATCCTTTCCACTTCCTCAAGCATAATTTCACCAACATCATTTTCCTCCTCCCCATGGGCTTGACTGTTTGCAACACCACCATGATGATTTCCTTTTACATTGAGAAGATGTTCAAAATATTCCCTCCACCTCTCCAGTGATTCCCTGAGATCTGTTATGAGTTCACCTGAATTACTCAAAACACTGTTCATTTCCTTTTCCCCTCCCTTCCTAAGATTCTTTATTACTGTCCAGAAAGGTTTCCCTGCTGCTTGACCTAGCCTTTCCAGGTTATTACCAAAATCTTCCCATGACTTCTTTTTGGATTCAACAACTATTTGTTTCGCTCTGTTTCTTTCATCTACGTACAAATCCCTGTCTGCCTCGGCCCTTGTTTGGAGCCATTTCTGATAAGCCTTCTTTTTACGTTTACAGGCTGCTCTCACTTCATCATTCCACCAAGATGTTCGCCTTTTCCATCTTTACACACTGTGGTTCCTAGGCATTCCCTTGCTGTTTCTACTACAGCATCCCTGTATGCCACCCATTCACTTTCTATATCCTGAACCTGCTTACTGTCTACTGTTCGAAACTTCTCACTAATCATATCCATGTACTTCTGTCTAATTTACTCGTCCTGGAGATTTTCTACTCTTATTCGTTTGCAGACAGATTTCACTTTCTCTACCCTAGGCCTAGAGATACTTAGTTCACTACAGATCAGATAATGGTCTGTATCATCGAAAAATCCCCGAAAAACTGGTACATTCCTAAAAGATTTCCTGAATTCAAAGTCTGTTAAGATATAGTCTATTATGGATCTGGTACCCCTAGCCTCCCATGTGTAGCGGTGAATAGCCTTATGCTTGAAGAATGTATTCGTAACAGCTAAACCCATACTAGCACAGAAGTCCAGCAAACGCTTCCCATTCCCATTAGCTTCCATATCTTCCCCACATTTACCAATCACTTTTTCGTATCCTTTAGTTCTATTCCCAACTCTCGCATTGAAATCGCCCATTAGCACTATTCTGTCCTTGCTGTTGACCCTGACCACGATGTCACTCAATGCTTCATAAAACTTGTCAACTTCATCCTCATCTGCACCCTCACGTGGTGAATACACGGACACAATTCTTGTCCTAATTCCTCCCACTGACAAATCTACCCACATCATTCGCTCACTTACGTGCCTAACAGAAGCTATGTTGCGTGCAATGGTATTCCTGATAAAGAGCCCTACCCCAGACTCTGCCCTTCCCTTTCTAACACCCGTCAAGTACACTTTATAATCTCCTATCTCTTCCTCCTTATCTCCCCTTACCCGAATATCACTTACTCCTAGCACATCCAGATGCATCCTCTTTGCTGACTCAGCAAGTTCTACCTTCTTTCTTCCATAACCCCCATTAATATTGATAGCTCCCCATCGAATTCCATTTTGTTCGCCAAGTTGTTTCCAAGGAGTCCCTCGCCTGTCAAATGGGAGTGGGATTCCATTACCCCCATAGGTCCGAGGCTTGCTTAAAGTGTTCTGAGCTCGGTCAATTCATGAAGCAGGATGCTGCCCTACTTGCACATAGTCCAAGTGAGGATTTCTCCTCTAACGGGTTATGGACCACCGGTGAATTGTGTAGTCCTAGCCGCCTGAGCACAAGGAGGGCCACGACTCAGAATATGTCCGAGATGCCCACTCCCATTCCATAGCAACTGGTATCCCGACTCTCAGGACCACTTACTAGGCCACTCAGCCGTTGCCCATGGTTCACGAACTAGGACGTGACTACAGTAACCCACAAACATGAACCATGCCTTAATAAAATGATTTCATCAACACCTTTTTTGCCCCAAATTGTATGTATTTTCAGAACCGTTTTTGTCCCTTTCCTGACCATTCTTTCCACCTTTAAATTATTTCCCTAATTATTATTATTATTATTATTATTATTATTATTACTATTATTATTATTATTCTTGTTGTTGTTGTTACGGAGTATTCCGTAGAAGGCAGAGGTGAAAGAAGGTGCGGGCTGGAATGGGTCTAAGTACAGAGCTGAAAGATGAATTAAAATTTCAATAAAGGTTATATTTTCAATAGTAGAAAAACTTTAAAAATTTCACATAGAATTTAAACAAATAACAACAACTCGACCACTATCCACTAATCAGGTACAATCTATAATTTTTACAAACGAACGCCCGAGTTTCGGGGTCTTTACAAGTTCTGGGCTTCGAGCCCCAATTACACAATCCTTGAGCTACCAGCCCAACTTTACCAAGGGACACTCATTTGATCAAAGGGCAGATAACCACTTCATTCAAGGAGCACTTGCTCCCACCTAGTAATGTCAAGCCTCCTAGAGGCACCTTTCAAAACACCAGAAAGAGCAGACCCGCTCTCAATCTTTCAAGCCTATTCACGGCAAAACCATACCTTACAATCACTTGCTATCAAGGCACAACTTACAAGAATTAAACAGGGGTATCTCGTACCCAGCCTAAAAGGCCTTAAAAGAAAAGAACAGAATAATTAAATGGCCCAAAATATCAAGATGAATGGAGGCGTTGCTTGCACTCCTACATGAAACCTTATAAAACCTAAGGGGCACTAGGCCGATGACACAGGGGTAATTCCCAAACTAAGGAGGTGACTCGTATAAGAAAAAAATTGAAGACATAAAGAAGAGAAGAAAATCGGTTATGAAAACGTAGTCACCTCAAATCGAAGGAGAGCTCGAGAGGGTAAAGCACTCTCTATCCCCGATTTACAGTTAAAGTAATAAGAAACTTTTACATAAGCCGGCACTAAGTTACATTTTCAGACAGGTAGGTTACATTGAAAAGGTTTCGGACCTTCCCCGAGGGTTAAACTGCTGAGCTAGCAAGAAATAAAGATGTTAAACGGCCATTACATTTGTTGAAGAGCTGCTGCTCGAAGGAAGAGGCGCTACCCGCCCCCTGCTATACTTCCGTACACTAAGCTAGATGTTGTTGAAGTGGCCAAGAGCCGTGAAAATCAGCAGTTTTATACCCTCGTGGAAGATTCGAGACCTTTCATGAGTAATTAAGATACACGCACAGGCGTTTATTGGCTGACTAAAATCTACACATCAAAATTGGAGAAGAAAGACACGATGGGCTGAAAATTAATGAGAGAAATTATTGTTTGGCTAACTTCAAAACTGGCTGAAAGAAAAGATTTATATTGCCAACCCACAAATGAAAGAACGAAATTTAGTAAAGAACAAACTTATGAATACAACATTTCTTCAAATAAAGTTCTACCACTTCGCATCAGGGTGCATGGTCATAGTTTTTGTAGAGACATCTATCAGAGAATGTCCACACTTCTTGATAATTAGTAAGCAAAAGCAGTTCTAAATTAACACAGTGACATCTTCTGAGAAACTGTTGAGATAATTCAGTTTTTAAAGTTCCGAGTTTCTGCTGTAGGGGAGTACTTTAAGGCGGAAAATTCAAAAGTGAGGCGTAGAGGTGTACCAACCGGTACAATTATTATTATTATTATTATTATTATTATTATTATTATTATTATTATTATTATTATTATTATTATTATTATTATTATTATTATTATTATCAGTAATACCAATGTTAGTATCAACTCTCGACTGATGGGGTATCATGTTTGCCTTACTAAGGAATGTGGGAGAAGCCTGTACGCATCATTTGGCGGTACACATTTACGACTTTACGAACTGTAACGTCCTATCTATTGTACTTGTCTCCCAAGTATAACAGGTTCTGGTAGATTTAACACAATGAGAATGTTGATTTTATGGCTAGTTTGAGGTTTATTGTTCGGAAATCGCCCCGATGTCATGTTACATTACGATCAAATTATAGTCTGTCTGTTGGGTATTCAGCCCGAAGGCTGGTTTGATCCTCCACAGTTCCACTGAAAGCTGTTCATAGATAGCCTAGGCGTCACTGAAGAGGGGTGAGGTACTTTCCCGTTGCTTTTCTCACCGAGCCAGTAGTTGCTATTGCATATCAGCCTGCCAAGCCCACTGAAATGCATGCACCAACCGACCCTATGAGCGATATTTTCACATCATTTATAACAGAAACTGGCTGTATAAGGAATGTTATTTACTATCTTCGCTCATACCTCAGTCACTTTCATATTGTCAAAGCCAGGGATGAGACTGAGACAGGTCAGTGAAAGTAACAAATTGCTCTAGCCCATATCAGAGAACATATAGCAGTGTAAACACTACATCTCGCCAGCAGGGGCCTCAAGTTATACTGCTGCAGCATATTAGGGACTCTTCTTAGGCATTCCTATAAATATAAATAAATCATCAGACAACCTGTTGGCTGATCTAAGCACGCAAAGAAAGTGGTAGGAGTACTTGAATAGCTTGTAAGAATATGAACAATTAAATAGGTATCTTCTAAACAGTTCTTATCACCACATTCTGTAAATTAGTGAACTTAGAAAGGAAAGGAAGAAACGAATAGGACTTGAACTTAATTGCCAAGGAGCTTGCGAAGATGAAACGAATAATGCTGTATAACGTTGGGCAAGGAGTGAAATGAATCAGTTGTGGCCTATGAATAAGAATTGTTACGGTATTTTCATGGAAGTGGAAATGGAAAATTAATATGAAAAACGATTAAGAAAATATATTTAATGAAGGTGTATCTTACAGACAGTAGAATATCATCGCTGTTACAGCCAAAACCTCGGATCTTCCAATGCTATCCGTTATTCTCCTTAAGACCGAGTTGGCCGTGGAGATAGGGATGCGCAGCTGAGAGCTTTCATCCCGGGAGTTCGAACCCCACTGTCTGCAGCCCTGAAGATGGTTTTCCGTGGTTCCCATTTCACACCAAGCAAATGCTATTGCTGTACATTAATTAAGGCCACGACTGCTTCCTTTCTACTCCTAGCCCTTTCTTATCCCATCGTCGCCATAAATCCTGTCGGTGCGACTGAAACAGATTCTAAAAACAAAAGTAAACCAAAAACGAAAAGTCTCCATAAGACTTGTCACGCTTCCCAGTCACGTATGGATATGCAGTCCATCAGAACAATTCGTTGCGTTCATTTTCTTATGCCACATTGTAAAGGAATGTGTATCTTACCGTACCGTGCTGTGTGAATGCATATTGATGACTTTCTTTTAAAACCCCGTATGTCCCAATACTCTTCCTACCCCTATATTCCTTAAGACTGGTCACGCGTCCCAGCCACATATTTATATGCGGTCCATCAGAATAATTTTCGTTGTGTAAAAGTGTAAATGAAAATGGTCCTTGCCGTACAGTTATTGTAGGAATGTTATTGCATGGTGTATTTACGCACTCGTGCAGTATAATGTATTTAAGGTTCATTTTCATTTAGACATTAGCGTAGGAAAATGGACACAACGAAAATTATTCTGATGGACTACATACAGTGAGTTTCTCTCATCAGTTGGCCGGCAGGCGCCTCCCGTTGACTCATCACTCCCCGCTCCGCTACATAGCAACAAGGGCAGCACATCGCTCACTTTATCCGTGCATGACATGAGATAACAATTAAAATTAAGGAAATAAGAATTAAGAAAATTAGCAATTAAGAAGTAAGAAAATAAGCTCATACCTTATGACAGGAGATGGAGATGTTCTCCTCCTTCATCCACACATTTCTGGTTCCAATTTTAACATTTTCGTAGCCCACCATACTGAACTCTTCGAAACCCCGGCTTCTTGTACAAGTCGTCTTAGGAATTGTGTTGGCGTATGTTCTAATCTTTCCGCGATTTCATTTGCTTTATCCTCGTTAAGTACACTTCGCTTCTTATCGAGTAAGAACCAATTTCTCTCAATGTGTTTACTAGTTTCCGCACGGTCTCTCTATGTGGAGGGCGTACACCTGGAAATTGTGTTAAAAGTCACCTAACAGCTTCCCTGTAAGACTCTTTTTTCACATAATTATCGTACATAAATTACCCTTTCCTGTACGGTGTACACATGTGAAGGCATTATGAGAATTATACCCCGGAGTAACGCTTCACAACTCGAGAACAGGTGGAGCGACAGATCAACACTTAATACACGTTCTAAACACGGACCTGAACTGCGAAGTGCGGGCATTCCCGTGCTGTCGCTGCGCTGTGTAATGGGAAGTGATGAGTCAAAGGAAGACGGATAATCTGGTGCATCTGCCGGCCAACCGGTGAGAGAAACTCATAATGTAAATATGTGGCTGGGAGGCGTGACCAGTCTTAAGGAAGAGCATTTGTGCTATTGCTCGCTCAGCGATAATATGTTACAAGCATTTCTTACTGGAATGGGAAATACATCGACCCTTTAACTTTATTCCATGCGAATTAATTATTTTCGGGTTATGTTGCTTGATCCGTGGCTGAAGGAAGAGGAAACTGGTGTTCGGCTCAGAGGGTCGTTTGGTTAGTGCCTCTGCCTCGGAGATAGAGTGTTCACTTGCTACGTTCATGTCAGTTACTTCTGAATTATGAATAAGATATCCCGAGTCCCCCCAGCTTTCATTCCGGTACAGCAAGCTTCATCCGAGAACTCACTTCTTTCTTACACAGTACGTCGATCTCAACTGCGAGGTCTCTGTTTTAGCTTGGTTCAATCTCACTTACTACGTATACTACCATCCCGATTACTTGAAATGATTTCCCTGATCCAGGTTTGTATACCCAACCTCGCATTCAGTTGTCTTAGAATTCGTCCCTACTGGCATCACCTTAGCCTTGAAAAGACTAATATCATATTCATTGCACGTATTTTCATATTCGAAGATATTAGTCTGCCATTAAGACGTAGTTTTCGGCGCTACATTTCCAGCTTCCTGCAACTTAATACTTTTCAGTAAGTGATCTATGTATACTACGAACAGCAAATCTTTGTCTAATCTCTGTATATTTTCCTTCTCACGGCAGCTTAATTGCCACCAAAAATGCTTTTATTTGCCTGTAAGACGTTAATAATCTACCTCTAATCCCGTAGTCCCCCGATACGACTAACATATTTTCCCTCAATACTCTGCCTTATGTCTTCTCCAGATCTACGAAACATAAACTTAACTGTCCATTACTGAAACGAAACCTACTTTCATTCAACTGATCGCACACTTCTTTGCAAAATGCCACCGACCTCCTTCCTTGGTATAAGAACTTACGTACTTTTCTTTAAGTTTTGAAGTAATGGGACCAATTTTTCCACCAGATTATGGGTGAATACATTACATAAAGGAAAATATTAAAAAACGATTTGTTTTTCGGTTCCTGAAGGTCTTCCCAATTAAATAACTTTCAAAACTCCATGTCTCTTAAAATCTGTGGCAACTGAAGGAAGGTTAAACAGTTAGCATTATTATTTTAGGAGCCTCCGTGGCTCAGACGGCAGCGCGTCGGCCTCTCACCGCTGGATACCGTGGTTCAAATCTCGGTCACTCCATGTGAGATTTGTGCTGGACAAAGCGGAGGCGGTGCAGGTTTTTCTCCGGGTACTCAGGTTTTCCCTGTCTTCTTTCATGCCAGCAACACTCTCCATTATCATTTCATAGCATTTATCAGTCATTCATAAATCACCTTGGGAGTGGCGACCCCATTGTAATAACAGCCTATATCTGGTTCATTTCATTACATCCCCGACCTGGTCAAAGACTAGAACACAGGTTGTAGGTTTTCATTTTCATTAATATTTTTATGGGCTGGGTGCTTGCAGTAGGGGTAGAAAAGGCATGCCACGCACGACATCTCGCACTGCACTGCAGGTAGCAGTTAACATTTTCTTGCTGAAATTCAGTGCCGAGATATCGATGCGGGCGCAGTCGCAATAACGGTCAGAAAGCCGCGACCAGGAAAGAGGGGACCATAAAGTAACAACCTCATTAATTAGTCCAATCAATTTGCTTGTTACACTGTCACAGTGTAATGAGCCATCATGTTTACAAAATGGAAGTGATGCAGCATTGGTTTTTTTATGACCCACGGAAATGAATATTACTCGTTTAAAGTTCATATTTGTGGTATCGATTCATTAATGCAGAGCGATCAACTTATTTTCATCGCTTCTATTTCTGTGATGTTGCAGATCTGAGTATAATGGAAGTATTATTGAAGAGAGGAATTTCTTTGTGCACGTATATGTTGATTAGTTTTTAACTGTAGCTTCACATGCGTGGAATTTCTTCTAGGTAGATATCGTCACCGAGGAGCCAAAACCACCCATTATTTCCCGTAAGGCTGGTCACGCCCCCCAGCCATACATGGATATGTAGTCCATCAGAGCAGTTTTGTTATTTTTATATGCTGGATCGTCTCCGTAACCTCCTCAACATTTGCTTGCAGTGGGAGTAGAAATTACAACAGAATAGGAAAATGAACCTTACTGTACAGTACTGTAGGAATGTATGTTTACATGACGTATTAAAAACTCCTCATTATCCTGTTCATTTTCCTTTACAATTTACCCATGCTAACATGTTAATTAATAAACAATACCAATAATAATAATAAAAATAATAAATAAGATATTTCAACAATATTACTGAACAGGGTAGAAGCAACTCTTGACAGTCATCTGGGTGAATATCAGAGTGTATTTAGAAAGGGCAGATCTTGCTCAGAACAGATATTCAACCTAAAATCCATAATCCGTCACAGATTAATGAACTCCAAAGACAAAGTAACATTTACAGATTTAAGAAAAGGCTTTGACTCTGTTGATAGGGAAACTCTAGATAAAATAATCCGAGAGTTCGGAGTTCAAAAGCAAATTGACAAACCTAATCCGTGAAACCCTCACAGACATCATATCGTCACTTCACCGGTAAAAGGTTGTAATCCACAAAGCTCTTCCTATCGCTTATTCTCCTTAAGACTGGTCACGCCTCCCAGCCACATTAGGATATGCAGCCCATCAGAACAATGTCCGTTGTGTTCGTTTTCCTATGCCGACGAGTAACCGAAAATGAACCTAATATGCATTGTACAATAGGAGTGCGTAAATACGTAATGCAAGCGTACATTCGTATAGTACGGTACAGTAAGGTTAATTTTCCTTTACACTTGGGCATAGGAGAATAATCGATCGGAAGAGCTTTGTGGATTACAACCTTTTACCGGTGAAGTGACGATATCAGAAGAAAAATTTATGGGTGAAATATCTAAACCATTCAGAATAAATATAGGTGTAAGGCAAGGTGGTGATTTATCTCCACTCTTATTCGATTGCGTCCTGGATAAAATAGTAAGAATGTGGAATGAAAAAACGGAGAGAACACAAGCTATCACGAATAACACTGGGAAGAAAGAACAAACGTGTTAAAATAAACTCTCTAGCATTTGCAGATTATTTCGCCATACTTTAAAGAAAAACCCTGGAAAGTGCAGAAATACAAGTCAATCTCTTGGAAGAAATAGCTGTAGAAAAAACCAGAATTTCTAATAACAGAAATTGGTCGAATAAAGACGGTAAATAAATTCAAATATTTGGGAGAAACAATTCACGACAATGGTTTAGAAAAATCCGCTGAAGAAGAAAGGTTACATAAGCTGGAAAGAGCATACGGTATAACTAGGAATATCTACACTAAAGGGTGTTTATCTAAAAGCCTCAAAATACAACACTATAACATGTAGTCAAACCTGAATGACTTACAAGCTGAATAAGTTAGAAGTACTGCAAAGAAAAAATATTCGGAAAATACTCGGTCTGCTAAAAACTACAGAACTCTGGAAATCAAGAAGTAATGGTCAAATATATCGGAACACAGAAAACTTAACAGATACAACGCGGAAGAGACGAGCGATATTTTTAGGGCATTTATACAAAATGGATGACAACAGGTTAACGAAGCAGATCTTCAAATATCTTTTGAACAAGAAAGAACCTGGATCCATGAAGTCGAGAAAGATTTGGAAAGAAACGACATAAGGGAAGAAGAAGCAAGAGAGAGAGAGAGAGAGAGAGAGAGAGATTTTTAGCAAGAAAGTGTTAAAAATGGAAGGATTACAAGGTCGGCAGGGAAAGAAAACATGCTCAAAATGGTCCGAGGAGAGGAAAAGGAGGCATTGTGAGCAGATGAAGGAGTATTGGGGAAGAGGAAGGAACAACAAGGGATGAAGCATTTAAATTGTCATGTGGTCCCTAGAAGACCCTAACGGAGAAATAATAATAATAATAATAATAATAATAATAATAATAATAATAATAATAATAATAATAATAATAATAATAATAATAATAATAATAATAATACATTTCGTCCAGTTAAAGTGAATAATTGTAAAAAAAATGTATTGGGTTCAGAGAACGTATGAGTTGTGTTGTATGTTGAATATTCAGCCCGAAGGCTGGTTCGATCCTCCACAGCTCCACCGAAAGCTATCATGGACAGCCTAGGCGTCCGAGGTTAATTGCATGATGTCAGGAGCTACAATTACTAGTTGGAACTGATTCGTGATATTGTCGAATCATCTGAAAAATTATTCAGGCAAAGTTGTTTTATTGTTGGTGAGTACAAGTTATGTAACTGGGGAAACAGCGTGTATCTGGATACGAGACCTTGAGTGTTGTTGAGTGCTATATGTAATTTGAGACATTACCCAGCAAGAACTATGAACTATGGATTTTTGTGAAATTTGGGGTGTTCAGATTGTCCAGGAAGAGCCGCTGTGTGTCACCTGTGGATTATGGAATTTACCTTAGGAGCTACAGTAGAACCTCATTAATCCGTCTGGACTAATTGACACTGTAGGTTGTCCGAATTAATGAAAGTATGGATTAAACAAAATAGCTAATAAAATGAGCCCAGCTACATATTTAAACGCTCTATTCAGTAAAAGGAACGTGTACAGTACAGTATTTTAAATTTAAGAAATACTAAGGTTATTTAGTTTACAAGATATAATGCAATACAGTAGTAGGCCCCACAAAATATAGAATAACTAGTGCAGAACAGAATTAGAACATGGCAACCTTCATTGACCTCACTTGACACACTTACTGGTTTGACAACCACCTGCTGATCTTTTGTTGTTTTCCTTTTACATTAATATATTTCATTTTTCAAATGTTCACAATATGCAGATATGTTTTGATCGTTGTAATCTTCAACATATTAATTTAATGACAATGTTTAGATGGTCTTTAATTTCTCTAAGTTTTGTCTTAGGGTTAATAATATCACCTGATTCATCCTCATCATATTCATCCATTTCAGAGCTTTGTGCAGCGATCACACCTTCAACGATCTCCTCTGCGTAGTTTACAACATTGGGTTCGTAACCCAGCTTATACTGTAATAGCATGCGTGCATTATTATTAAGCGGCTGTCCGGATTAAGCGAAGTACGGACTAATGTGATCCGGATTAATGAGGTTCTGCTGTATTTGTGAAACTGTTATTTGGATTCATTGGTTTGGATTTCGCGCAATGTTCTAGGTCCATGTGGTTAAATGGCAGGATTTATCCCATGATTCTGAGTACTGATTACACTACCCAGCATGATTTTTGCGGTAAAGCATCTGATGCGTGATTTTAACTAAATAAGATCTCCTGACTTCAGAAATGTTCAGAATATTGCATCACATCTAGTTTTCGTGTTATTTGCCATTTACTATCTGAAAATGTGTCATTGCGCACAGTGCTGCTTTGTGATAACAGCGAATCGGCTGTTGTTAGAGTGGCCGTGGTTTGCTTTGTTAATGTTGCGTACGTTTATCAATCCAAACCACCTCCACCGATTATGTCTCCTCCATTGAATTAGTCAGATAACAGAGTCTATTTTTAGCCCATGTTAGCGGCAATGCTATTAAGGCAGTCAGTTGCGTCGTGAGTGTGGCGGAAGTCTGACCTTTTTATACTGTGTTGTGTTGCGAAAATGGCAAGTGTGTCAGGTATTAGTAGATGTGTGAATAATATGGACTCATTCTGTTACGTGTGTGGGTGTATATTATGAAAGGACAGAGTAGGCCAAAACTGCATCAGTGAAACGTTTATATTATGCATATTTTAAAGTAAAATTAGGAGACTTGGACAAGTCGTGGGTTCTCCACGTAATTTGTAAAATGTGCCTTGAAAAAATACGACATTGGAGCATTGGGAAATGTAAGGCCCTTCCATTTGGAATAGGAATGGTTTGGAGCGGGGCCCAGGACCATACCAGGGACTGTTACTTTTGCCTGTGTAAAGTAGCGGGATTCAATAAGAGAAACAAGGACAGTATTGTGTACCCGAATTTAAAGTCGGCGATGAGATCTGTTCCTCATGGACCGGAAATTCCAATACCTTTTCCTCCTACTAGTTTACCTGACTCTGGAGTTTCCTCAAATTCTAATAACGAGCAAGTTGATATGGATTTTTCACCTGTCGCAGATGCAATAGGTCCACAATTGTTTAAACCGTCGGAGTTGAGTGATCTGATACGAGACCTTGGTCTCACGAAGGAAAAAAACGTGAACTGCGAGGGTCACGATTGAAAGGAAAAAAAACCTTGCGTCTGGAACTACCTTTTCTAGGTATAGAAGGAGTTGAGGATGTATTTCAAGAAGGAAGATGATCTGACCTACTGCTGTGACATTCCAGGATTGATGAAACAGCTAGGGAGGGATTACAATCCTGAAGAATGGAGATTGTTTCTGGATTCCTCTAAGAGGAGCTTAAAGGCTATACAGTTTCATAACGGAAAAATTCTAGCTTCGATTCCTGTGGCACATTCCGCTTCAGTAAAAGAAAATGATATCACATTGCGAACTGTTTTAGATAAAATCAAATATTATGAGCACCCGTAGAATGTGTGTAGTGACTCGAAGGTGTGTGGTATTCTATTACGACAACAAGCAGGCTACACTAAATTCCCTTGTTATTTATGTAAATGGGCATGGGCACCCGCAGGATCTTTTCCAGGGGGGGGGGGCACACTAACAATTTTCTTCAATATAAAAACCAATATAACGTCAGCAACATTAAATTGTTTACAGAGATTTCCGGTTATAACAGATGCTAGATGACTGTCAGTAAGTTCAGTTTATGAAATAATCTGGTATGACATTAAACAATTGAACATCAACCTTTCTAGAATTCCGGGGTGGGGGGCAAGCGCCCCCCCCCCTTCCTTGCGCCCCCTTGCGGGCACCCATGTAAATGGGACAGCAGAGCTAGGGACAGACACTGGTCTACACCTTCCTGGCCCAAGAGACAAGTTTTGACACCTGGTATGAAGAATGTTACAAATGCTGCCTTAGTTGACCGACAAAAAATTAATTTACCACCGCTACACATCAAACTGGGAATCATGAAGCAGTTCGTTAAGGCCGTGGACAAAAGTAGCCCCTGTTTCAAGTACATTGCAAGCAAATTTCCACATTTATCTCATGCAAAAGTTAAGGAAGGCATTTTTAATGGACCACAAATTAGAAAGCTTCTGAAAGTCAGAAACAATGAGCAGACGATGAATACCGTGGAACTTGCTGCATGGAATTCAATAAGAGACATCATAACGAAGTTTCTAGGAAATGTAAAGGATGAACAATAAGAAACAATAGTTAAACCGATGTTGGGTGATATGAAAGAGTTGGGGTGTAGAATGAGTCTGAAACTGCACTTCCTGCATTCTCATCTCGATCACTTTCCAGAAAATCTTGGGGGTGTTAGTGAAGAGCTGGGAGAGAGGTTCCACCAGGACATCAAGGAGACAGAGAGAAGATACAAGGGGAGGTGGGATGAACCAGTGATGGCCGACTACTGTTGGTGTTTGAAACGAGAAGTTAAACTTGATGCAGTCAGACGCTGGGCAGCCAAGCGTTCATTCCAAGGGGACATCTAGGACTGTTAAAGTTTGTTTTGTTCACATTTATGAATTAATAAAGATACTGAATACATTGTTTGCTTGTAAATCACGTTTAATTGTGAACATAAATTGCTTTCATTGCCTCAGAGTTGTTTATGTGTTTTTGTGTATATCCTTATTATATTACAATACATGCTAAATATTTTATTGTAATTTTATACTCAATAATTATTCATTGTATATAATAATTCAAGGCAATATTTAATTATTTCAAAATATATATAATAATACAACAATTATAAATGTTTCCAAAATTACCAACATTTTCAGTAATTTTTATATGCAATATTCAGGCCTATCTCTTATTTTGATATACCTATTGCGAGAAAACGTGACGTGATACGTAGAAACGGACAACGGATTCGTGTTCAGCGACCCAAAATTAGTTAAGATCACCTATCACACCTCTTGCCGCAAAAATTTTGAAAATGCTGGGTTATGTTATCGAATGTAGATACGCTTAGGACTCAAGGTTTGGAATTTTGAAAAGTAGAAGTAAAGACCTGGTTTCGGCAGTTATATTAGAATTTGTTCTTGGTAACAATATCATGTTGTATATCAAGGGTAGTCGTAGTGTCTGTGTGGAATGGCAAGACAGATGTGTTTAGTCGATTTGAGTTGCTGATGTCATGTGAACGACTTGGACACGGACTACGATAGGACTTGAAAGTAAATTTTTGGTTTTAGAAACATTGTTAATTATAATTTATTTGTGAATTGCCGTTAGAATAGAGAAGTCATGAAAACGAGTTGAAAATGGACCACGATAGGACGTGGAAGTTATTTCTTGTGTTTAGAAATGTTGAAAAAATTGAAAACACTTCTTAGCTGACAAAGTAGGGATCCCCATAGTACGAAAAACATAAAATTAAGCAATTTCCTCAATTACGTTGAAAGTTGAAGGGCTAAAGGGTCGGAAAGGTTTCGGATTGTGAGTCTTGAATAGCTCTGTCAAACTAAAAATAAAAGTCGAAAATGAGTTACGGCCTAATTGCAGTTCCGGAAATACAGTACAGCCTAAAATCGCTTGTTTCTTTACTCGTTTTCTTTTCGATTCAAATCCTAGAACAATTAACTTATCTACACAATTCTTTCTCTAATATGTACCTTGGTTCAATACTCTCTGGTACGTTTTGATTTTTTTGAAATGTCCTCACCGAATGTACTTATAAGGGCTTAAGTGAAACTTTACATTGATTCACATTAGCGCTCGTAGTGGTGCTTAAGTGAAACAATGCATTGCCTCACATTAGCTCTCGTAGTGGTAGAGAAATGCAAACTGCGTCGCTCTAGCTAGCTCCTTAAGGAGCGCAGCGAGGGATCCAGTCGGCCGTGATCTAATCGACCGGATAACGATAGAAGGAAAGGATGGCAATTTATAGGAATAAATAAATAAATCAATAAAAAATAAATAAATAATAAATTCTCGCATTTTATTATATTTTATTTACCCATTTACCTAAAATTCTTAGCTCATACCTCTGGGATGTTTTCAACATTGAGTTGCTTGCCTGAACAGTGGATGATGGATCGAAGATGTCATGTACGAGTTTTATGTCGTTAGGAGTGACGTTATTGGGGTTTATTTTACGGGTCATGTCAGGTGATCTAGGCATGTTTTCCGATTTGGTGTTGCATAACCTGGTCAGATGTAACTCCTGTTACGTTGTAGAAGGTATCATTGTTTTTCACGTGTTCGTATTTGCAGGTCATAGTAGTTTGAATATCGTGTCTTGCAGGATAGGGTTTTGTTTGGGATTGACTGTGTTTCTTGAGTTAAAAGTTGTATCGGTGATGCCGATATAATGTGGCAAGATTCCACAAGTGACCTAATTTTATAAAGCATGAGCGTTTTTTTACTTTAAGGGAGTTAAGATATCAAGTTAGTGATTGTGCAACCTTTCGTTTCAGGTAACAATTTTGTTTAATGTTAACAAATTCCACTACTAACTTTTTGTCACAGTATTAAACTTTCTTGATTTTCATCACGCTCTTAACGAAGCAACTTTCATATAATTGTTTGTAGTCGGTGTTAAACTAATAGTTAATTACCGGCAATTAATTAATTACAATTATATAATAAACGTGATGTGATATTAACATAAACTTTCTTAGTGCAGTTGAACACAGTTTATTTAATGAGCTTACTTAAGCTGTTTCAAGCAGTTTATTTTCATTACAGTGATGCAGTCACATTTTGATGTCTTGGTAATTTAGACTCAAGCTAGAGCGCTCTGTTTGGTTAAGGACCACATTTGACTTCATCAGATAACGGCTAACAATTTCGTCACGTGTTCAAGATGGACTGGAGGTCACTGCGTCTCAAATTAAGGGTCAATTCGGGTTGTAGGTTATCATGCCTGGATGTTTAATCGGTGGACAACCTTATAGAGAAAGAAAAGTTTGCACATGGATTACGAGAGACTAAGCTTTCCTGAGTTAAAACAATTTGACCTAGGGTTTCACTTGAAACATAATTTTAGTTTTCAGGTTATATTTCACGTAGTCACGTTTTAAATACGAGGTTGAAACCAAAAGTGCGAGGGAACCAATCAGCCATTTTAGACAATGATTAATTTGTGTTTATTTTTCGTTCGCGTTTGAAGTAAAATTCCATGAAGTTGAATGCAAAGCTTTTGTTATAATTGCGATACTTTTTAAGTGAATATGAGTCGGTAAAGCCATTGTCTTATGATTTCTCTTTTTTGAATTGGCTTTATTTCGCAATAACACAGATAGGTCGTACTGCGACGATGGGATAGGAAAGGCCTAGAAGTGGGAAGGAAGTGACCGTGGCCTTGATTAAGGTACAGCCCTACCATTTGCCTAGTGTGAAAATGGGAAACAACGAGAAACTATTTTCAGGGCTGCCGAGAGTGGGGATCGAACCCACTATCTCCAGCATGTAAGCTCACAGCTACGCACCCCTAACCGCACGGCCAACTCGCTCGGTATTATAATTTCCTTCTTACTCCAGTGAACATTCGATGAATTGACTATAAAGGACAAACCAGCCCCGTGAGAATTTATCGAGGTCCTTGCCGCTGCATCCAAAATCAAGATCGTCATAGTGAACTCCAACCTTCGCTATAAGATGGTACTTGAAGAAGAAGAACCACAATCGCCATTTAACTCGTAACCATGACGATTGCTCGCCGTTGATGTACTAAAAAAATCTAAGTTCTTAGGTCGTAAGTAAAAATGTATCAGCTTCGAAACTGCATTTTATAGAAACGTGTAGTTAACCTTTTGGATAGAACTATTATTTCTGTATAGCTGAAAGTTAGTGGAAAATATAATAATCGGGAAAATCTCCGTTAATGCTCCTCGCATGAAACGCACGAAACATCAAAAAGATAGAATTTTGCACATTATTTCTGCATACAATTTTTCGACATAGCTGATATTTCATGTTTTGGTCTCCTTTAACGAGTAATCAAACCCGACAATCCTGAAATCCAATACCAAGTTTACAAAAAATGTGTTCAACCGTCTTCTCGTGATCTGAATACATATAACAGTTGATATGAAGCTACTTTCAGACTGCTGTGTGCTACTCCGCGAAGGGTTCAAGTGTACTGACATCATCATTGTATCCGTGCAGAAAACATGATAGAGTTCAATATCTCCTCAGTTCTTGATCTTCGCTTTTCCCTCACTAATCTGAGAATCATCTTACACTTTATCTTCATGAGTCTACAAATATCCACACAAATTAAAGCTTGTAAACGCTCAAGAGGCTATCGATAACCGCTATGTTACCATGATGATGGACGGTGACGAATTAAACTCAATAATGGATAATTACGAGCTTTTAGTGATTGCCCATAACTGAGTGAGAGTAGCAATTAAGACAGGAGGAGAATTAACCGTAGAACATTTAGATAACGGGCTTGACGACCGGGTGCCTTTCAAGTTCACTCGGTAGCTGACGTACATTCAACCAACGTCCTGAGTTCGCGATTACGAATGAGTTACCGTATTGAAATAAATAAAATGATAGTATCTGTAATTATCTGAGAATAGGTCGGAATTGTCTTTATTTGTTTCTTTGTTGCTACATGGTCGGGAGTGTTTTCCTGAACATGTTTTGCCATGGCTACGGCAATCAACATTGCATGGCACACTTTCAAAGCCAAGGATTCGTCTGATGTTGCAGCACACATGAGCGACAATATATCGCACCAAGATTTATCAGCTCACTCCTTGGAACAGTAGTAGAGGATCGATCTCCGGACCTCAAGATCGCGGGTTCAATGTCGGCACAGGCAGTCGGAATTTGAAGTCGTACAATGTCGTCGTGTAACATGTTTGGTGTTACCCCAACAATATTAACTAAAACTCAGTGATAAGTCACTCAGAAACAGTTCTGCATTCTCTGCAATCTGGCGATAGAAAAGGAAATATCAAAATTGACACCCAAGCAGCCTAAAAGGCGTCAGATCAAAATATCTACACGTGGTAACTGAGACCATATTATTATTATTATTCTTCTTTTCGTTTCAGACATCTATGGGCTGCGATTACGCAACTTCCATTGCTTTCTCAAGTTCTTTCTCCTTCCTCTTTCGCCAGTATTTCTTCATCCGTTGGCTTGCTCGTGCTCGTTCTTCTGCAGAGAATACTCTATTCTTCCTCGTTTTCTCATCAGCTAGGTCCTTCACCTCCGCAACTCTCTGCCTGAAGATTTTTCTGTTTGTTATATCTTCTGCCGTGATCCCACATTTTTCTAAATCCCGGTGGACTTCTTTTACCCATGGGACTTGTGCCTTCCTGTTCTCCTGGAAGGTGAGGATCCTATTGGCGAGTCTCTCCGATCCCATACTTTTAATATGTCCGTAGAACGTCAATCTCCTCTTTTTCATTGTGGTGATGATGTTTTCAAATTGTTGGTATAGTTCGCGGTTTGGTCTCAAGCGAAACATAAACTTGTCTGATGATTTTATGGGTCCAAACATCTTTCTAAGGAACCTCCTTTCTTTCTTTTCCAAATCTGAGAGTCCCTTCGTGGCTATTGTCTCAGCTGCGTATAAACATTCAGGTTTGACTATCGTACTGTAGTGCTTGAATTTGGCCTGGTAGGAGAGTGACTTAGATTTGTAGGTTTTCTGACATAATCTAAACGCAGTTTCCATCTTTCTTGCACGTTCTTGAATTGCTGTTTTCTAATTCATGTTTGGAGTAACAATCTCTCCCAGGTACTTGAATTTTGTAGCTCTTTTGATGTCACCGTACTTTGTCTTCATTGTCCAGGTTTGGTCAGTGGTATTTATGTTCATGTACTCCGTCTTCTCAAAAGATATTTGCAGTCCTGTTTTATCTGCTGTTTCTTTGAGGACTTCAATCTGCTTAATTGCAATTTGCAAATTCTCTGAAAAAAAGACTATATCATCTGCAAATGCGAAGCATTCAAATTTTAGCCCAGTTCTCTTGTGACCTAATCTAATTCCATTTGGAAAGTTGAATTTGCTCATTTATTTTCGCCATTCCCTGATAACTTTCTCTAAAACACAGTTGAACAAAATTGGAGAGAGGCCATCTCCTTGTCGCAAACCTATTTTGATTTCAAAGGGCTCTGACAGTTCTCCTAAAAATTGTACCTGCGATCGTGTGTTTTTTAGTGTTTGATGAATCAAGGTTGTTGTCTTATTGTCTATTCCAAATTCCTTAAGCACTTCCATTAGTGTGTCCTGGTCTATGGATTCGTATGCTTTTTTGAAATCCACGAATGTCATTATCACTTTCTTATCTGCTGCTAATGTCTTAGTTTTGATTAAGGTCTTAATGGTAAAAATCTGTTCCGCACCTGACCGCCCCTAACGAAAGCCAGCTTGATATTCTCCTAATTGTTTATCTATATGTCCTTCTATCCTATGCTTGAGTGCTATAGAAAGTATCTTGTAGGCTACTGCCAAAAGTGATACCCCTCTATAGTTATTGACATTCGTTCTGTCTTCTTTCTTGTGCAGGGGGTGGATGATAGCCTCCCTCCATTCTTCTGGGATCTCTCCTGTGGACCAGATCTGTTGAAAGAGTGTTTCAAGTTGTTCCAGGAAGTTATCCCCTGCATATTTCAGAAGTTCAGCAACAATTGAGTCCTTGCCAGATGCTTTGTTATTTTTCAAGCTTTTGATGATCTCCTTTATTTCGTTCTTATCTGGCGGGGTTGATTCATGCAATGTACTTTCTGGTTTCTGGAACGTCAGTTTTTATTGAGGGGGATCACAGTTGAGCAGTTCTTTGAAATATTTAGCCAAGTGTTCACAGTTCTGTTTGTTGCTCATAATCAGCTTTTTGAAAGAAATGTTGGGTGACGAGTAACCTCGAAGTTTTGTCTTAAACGTCTGATAGAAGATCCTGGTGTCGTTTTTCTTTAAATTCTCTTCTATCTCTCTCAGATGGTTTCTTTCGAATCTTTTGGCACTCTTGAACACCTTTGCTGTCTTTTTCCTTTGGATCTTAAATTCTTCGAAGTTCTGTTTGTTGGAGTTCCACTTGTTCCAAGCTACTGATCGTCTTCGTAGAGCATCTTCACACTCATCATTCCACCATGGATGTTTCTTCTTCTTAGCAAGAAAAAAATGTTTGTTTCGCTGCTTCCTAAATCTTTCGAGCCATTTTGTCCCACTCATAGGACACCAACATGTCGAACTCTTTCTGATATTTCACTACTATTTCTTCGCTGACTTTGAGTTCTTCAATTCTGTACTTCTGTATTCTGAGGGGATTATTTCTACTTTTCTACTTTCTACTTTTCTACTTTCACTTTTATCCTTGTTAGATAGTGGTCGGAATCAAAATTAGCACCTTTTTGCACTCTGACATTCATTATTTCCTTCGGACTGATGGTTGCTACATGGTCAATTTGGAATTCTCCTAACATGGAGTTAGGTGATCGCCATGTCATCATCCGCTTGGGAGCTCTCTTGAATTGAGTGGACATTATTTTCATGCCAAATGATTCACAAACATCTATCAGTCTTTCACCATTTCTGTTTGTCCTTTGGTGAGCCGTGTATGTTCCAACGATGTTTCGAAATTTTTTTCTTTTCCAATCTGAGCATTAAAATCTCCCATCAAGATATTGACACGTTCTTCTGGGGTTCTGAACAGTTCTTCTTCAAGTTGACACCAAAATCCTTCTACTTTCTCTGTGTTATTTCTGTTATCTTCATTAATTGGAGCATGAACATTGAAGAATAAACATGAACATTGAATAAAGAAGACTGTCCCGAGTATTAACACTGGATTCTTGGTTTCCTCTGACTTCTCAACTTTGATAGCCGGCCGTCCTTTCAGTATTCTGTAGTTTCCAATAGCCGACACTTCATCTGAAATAAATCTTGTTTCTTGGACCGCTGGAACTTTGATCTTATATTCATGAAGTACTTTCATCAGTTCTTTTTGTTTACCAACTTTCAAAAATGTGTTCACATTCAGTGTGCCAAAGAAATGCTTTTCTTTCGTTCTGAGTTTTCGGGGTGATGGATCCTCCGACTGATCCAAACATGATGGTGTAGGGCCCCCAGAATCCTTTGCCCTACTTTCAAAAGGGTGTTCGCATTGAGTGTGCCAAAGAAATACTTTTCTTTCGTTCTGAGTTTTCGGGGTGATGGATCCTCTGACTGATCCAAACATGATGGTGTAGGGCCCCCAGAATCCTTTGCCCTACTTGAACCAGAACTCTGGCCCCGGATTTTACCGGCTGGGGTACTAGATTCCGTACGTTTAGTCATCATATTAGTTGCGTGGTTTTTGGTTTGGGGGATATGGTAGAACCCCATCCAAAAGGTAAAACCAAGTTGGTGAGACCTGGAGTTTTAGAACAGCCGACCCTAACATGGAATCCGACGCTGACCAGGAAGCCGCCCGATTCGGGATCAGTCGCGCCTGGGTTTTAAGTCGCTTCTCTTTTCGGGGTGTGTTCCCTTAGGTTGTTCCGCTTGTGTCGTTGGGAAATAGATTCCTCTTTCGCCGCTGAGACCGTTGACTAGTTTCGCCTAGTAACCCTAGGTAGGGGCCCTATAACAGGGTGCTACCATCCGGAGCCAGATGGACCCTGGTTTTCTTACGAAGTTGATACACCTCCCGCTCCTCCTTCCTCATCACTTGCAAAATGAGGCCCCGGGCTTGCGACCGGCATTATTTTATTATTATTATTATTATTATTATTATTATTATTATTATTATTATTATTATTATTATTATCATCATTACTTGTTTTTCGAATTGAACCTCTATGGACTGCGTGTTAACAACCAATCTCATTTTCAGAGTCTGTGTCTTGTTCGTCTGCCGACTTTGATATCCTGCCAGTATCTCTTGAGGCCATCGATGAGCGCTTTCTTCCGCTCCTGTGGTAAAGGGCCTCTCCGTCATCTGGGTTCTGTCTCCACCATTAAACCCTGATAGCTTTTCACCATCCTTCTGAAACTAACCCTGTCATTGATTTTTTCCTCCGTAATGCCTACCTCTCTCAGATCTTTCTCATACTCTTGGAATCATCTGAACTTAGATGCCTTTGGTTTTAGAAAATTCCAGATTTTCTTTGTGAGCCTGTCATTTTTCATACGGAAGATGTGCCCATAAAACAACAATCTTCTCTTTCTAATTGGTGTCGTTATCGATTCCATCTTCCTGTATACTTCTTTATTGGACATAAAGGCTAAGTTAGGAATAATTTTGATGGATGAAGCTCTATGCATAAATCGATTTCAATGGTCGGGTAGTATGAGGCGAATGGAGGACGATAAGCTACTTACGAAAATACACTCATGTTCATAAAAACCTGAACACCTTGAAAGCAAGTTTATATTCACAGGATATGTACGTAGGTCGATCAAAAGGTTAGTTGCACGAACGCGCCGCAGCAGCGTGCTGTGTGTTGCAAACTTGGGCACAGCGCGGAAAGGGACAGACACTGCCCACACGTCTGTTAGGCAGGTCGCTGTGGTGTCTCGTCTAGTATTGTGTGAATAGCGGCCAAAGGCAATGACACGTCAACTGAACGTTCACTCCAAATATGAGGTGCGTGCGACAATCCGATTCCTATGGGCCAAAAGGAAGAATTCCACGGACATTGATCGTGAAATTAGTGTTGTGTATGGGGAGCGGGCCATTTCCCGACAAGGTATCGTAAAGTGGTGTCAGCAATTCGAAGCCGTACGCACGGATATCACGGACAACCATCGCGAAGGCAGGCCCACAAGGTCCAGGACCCGTGTAAAGGTCAGTAGTATAATACAGGGATTCTGCCGCCACCTCCACCTCAGGCTCCCAGTGGCCACCTCCACCTCTACCTCAGCCTGAGGCCTCCCAGTGGCCACCTCCACCTCCACCTCAGCCAGAGGCCTCCCAGATGCCTCCTCCACCTCCCGCGGGAAATTTGAATTTGTAAACAAAGCCACGTGCTTTTTGACAGCTGTCATCGACAACAACGCATCGCTAACCTCAGTACTGCCATCTTGACGGGCCTAAACCTCAGTAGTGCCAACTTAACCTAACTAGCGCGAGGTAAACAAAGCCACGTGCTTTTTGACAGCCACGTGCTTTTTGACAGATTTGTAAACAAAGCCACGTGCTTTTTGACAGCTCTCATCAACAACAACGCATCGCAAACCTCAGTACTACCATCTTGACGGGCCTAAACCTTAGTGGTACCAACTTAACCTAACTAGCATGAGGTAAACAAAGCCACGTGTTTTTTTTGACAGCCACGTGCTTTTTGACAGATTTGTAAACAAAGCCACGTGCTTTTTGACAGCTCTCATCAACAACAACACATCGCAAACCTCAGTACTACCATCTTGACGGGCCTAAACCTTAGTGGTACCAACTTAACCTAACTAGCATGAGGTAAACAAAGCCACGTGTTTTTTTGACAGCCACGTGCTTTTTGACAGATTTGTAAACAAAGCCACGTGCTTTTTGACAGCTGTCATCGACAACAACGCATCGCTAACCTCAGTACTGCCATCTTGACGGGCCTAAACCTCAGTAGTACCAACTTAACCTAACTAGCGCGAGATAAACAAAGCCACGTGCTTTTTGACAGCCACGTGTTTTTTTGACAGCTGTCATCCGCCATCTTTAAACTACAGAGCACCGTGCTGCCCTCTTTCGTCACCTGTCATCGGCAGTGCTGCCATCTTGACGGGCCTAAACCTTAGTGCTACCAACTTAACCTCACTAGCTCGAGATAAACAAATCCACGTGCTTTTTGACAGCTACGTGCAGCTGTCATCCACCATCTTTAATCTATAGAGCACAGTGCTGCCCTCTTTAGCTACTTACCTTTGAAATGTGGTGGCGGATAATTTGAAAAATGCTTTTCGACAAGCAGCCATCTTTAATCCAGAGAGAACAGTGCTGCCCTCTATGTGGTGGCGGCAAATTGAAAAATTCCACATGCTCTTGTTTGAAAACAAACTCACGTGCTTTTTTGACAGCTGTCATCTGCCATCTTTAATCTATAGAGCACAGTGCTGCCCTCTTTAGTTTGAAATGTGGTGGCGGTAAATTCCACGTGCTCTTGTTTGGAAACAAAGCCACGTGCAGCTGTCATCCGCCATCTTTAATCCACAGAACACCGTGCTGCCCTCTTTATGGCTACTACCTTAAGCACGTAGTAGCGGACAATTTGAAAAGTTCTGTTAGCTATCATCCGCCATCTTTAATCAAGAGAGCACCGTGCTGCCATCTTTAGCTAGATACCTTTGAAATGTGGTGGCGGCAAATTGAAAAATTCCACGTGCTCTTGTTTGGAAACAAACTCACGTGCTTTTTCGACAGCTACCATCCGCCATCTTTAATCAACAGAGCATAGTGCTGCCCTCTTTAGTTTGAAATGTGATGGCGGCAAATTCCACGTGCTCTTGTTTGGTAAACATAGCCATGTGCTTTTTTGACAGCTGTCATCCGCCATCTTTGAGCACCGTGCTGCCCTCTTTATCGTAGTAGATGTAAATTCGTCACCTGTCATCCGCGGTGCTGCCATCTTTAGCTAGATACCTTTGAAAGGTGGTGGCGGATAATTTAAAAAGAAAAATTCTACAGCAGCCCTCTCTCGACGCTAATTGCATAAGATGGCGGCTATACATGACTCCTTAAGGGTGCTTACGCAAGATGGCTGCTATACACAGGTTCTTATGAGACGCCCTTGGGATGCTTGCGCAAGATGGCAGTTATACATGGCTCCTTATGAGATACCCTAGGGATGCTTGCGCAAGATAGCGGCTTAAGGGTCCTTGCACAAGATGGCTTGAGACGCCCTAAGGATGCTTGCGCAAGATGGCGGACACAAGATGGCAACTATACATAACTCCTTATGAGACGCTTTAAGGGTGCTTGCGCAAGATAGTTGCTACTCTTAGCTTAGAGGCTAACGTGTCGTGATAGTTCGATTCATTAAATTTAGGGCTTAAATGCAAAATGTTAAATATATCGAAAACGGTGCACCGTAGAGCAAAACGGACAAAATTGTTCTGCCTAATACCCAGGCTTGCAGTATGAGGAACAAGAAAATCATAGTCTAATGATGAGATCAACGGTTCGGTTCCTACTTAGGCCCTTTGGCATTTGCTCTGTTTTAGCTTGTATTGAAGCGAGTCTTCGTAACATGATCAGGTCTAGCTATGGTAGAGAGTATAACGTACCGTGCAGGTTCGATTCATTAAATTTGGGGGCTTAAATGCAAAATGTTAAATATCTCGAAAACGATGCATCGTAGAGCAAAACGGACAAAATTTTTCCGCCTAATACGTAGGTTCGTAGTATCAGGAACAAGAAAAAACATAGTCTAATGATGAAATCAACGGTTCGATTCCTATTTAAGCCCTTTGGCATTCGCAGCTATCTATTTCTACAAGATGGTGGCTGCTCTTATGAGAAACAAGATGCCTTGAGACGTCCTAGGGATGCTTACGCAAGATGGCAGACACACAATGGTGACTATACATAGCTCCTTATGAGACGGCCTAGGGGTGCTCGCACAAGATGGCGGCTACTCTTATGAAGAAATCTAGCTTAGAGGCTACTGCGCAAGATAACAGCTGCTGTTATGCATGTGGTGGAGGGCAATTTGAAATTCTATGTGCTTAATCAACAGAGCACCCTGCTGCCCTCTTTAGCTGAAATGTGGTGGTGGATAATTTGAAAAATTCTTTTGACAGCTATCATCTTTAAAAACAATGGCGACTATACATAGGCTGTTAAGTTCTTATCATTCTCCTCCTCCTCCTCCCCCTCCTCCTCCTCCCCCTCCTCCACCTCCTCCTCCTCCCCCCTCCTCCTTCTCTACCTCCTCCTCCGCCTCTTATGTCAAGGCATAGCTTTATATCGAACAAGTTTAAACCTGCATCGCGAAGGCAAGCGTGTGCAGCGATAACATTATTGTGCATGTTTAGACTTTCGAAACATAAGAAGAGTAGAATCAAACGCTGTACTCGATACGACATGTGATCAGAACATTGATTGAGGCGTTCAGAAAAACAAAATAAGTGATCAAGACTAGAATCGAACAATGTACTCAATACATCATGTGTTTAGAATATGTCAGGGGATACGCTTGTTCTAAGAAGATCAGATTGAAACATAACAAGACTAGAATAGAACACTGTAATCGATGTTGTTAACTTCAACATGTGATCAGAACATTGATTGATGTGTTCAGAACACAAAATAAGTGATCATGACTAGAATCGAACACTGTACTCGATACAACATGTGATCAGAACATTGATCGATGTGTTCAGAACACGAAATAAGTGATCAAGACTAGAATCGAACACTGTACTCAATACAACATGTGTTTAGAACATTTTAGGGGGTACCCTTGTTCTTACTAGAATCGAACACTGTAATCGATGTTGTTAACCTCAACATATGATCAGAACATTGTTTGATGTGTTCAGAGCAAAAGTACAATTTTGATGATTTGCTTAGTGTAAAATCAAAAACTATGGAAACACACTATGCACATATCGCGTAGCTAACTCGCTCAGTAAGCAATATTGCAAAACTACAACTTCAATGATTTGCATAGTGTAAAAATCAAAAACACACTGTACCCATACTGCGCAGCTAACTCGCTCGGTAAACGATATAGCCAAAGTATAACATCAAATTATTTACCTTCCATCATTCGTCTTGTGTGTAAAAATCAGTCGAACAAGTTATCGCATAAACATGGCTGAAAAAAAAATCGTGATAGGGTATGGAACCCAGGGGTTACATCTTATCAGAAGGGCAAAAAGGATGAAAGGACTCTTCCTCCTCCTTACCGCACATTCCTTGAAGGGCTAATTGGCTGAAGGGCTAATGGGCTAAAGGACTAAAGGGCTAATGGGCTAAAGGGCTAATGGGCTAAAGGGCTAAAGGAGCAACAACCTCGTCGATCGCTATCAGCAAGAACGCTTGTACTTTGTTAAGTGTAGAAAATTAATCTTTATTTGTAAATGGTTTCATGTTCAGAACAAGGAGTGGAAAATCCCCGAGGTGCGATGAGTTACGTTTTTCGAACTAGTGTTTGGAACACTGAACTTTTCAAGATGATAGCAGAGAGTTTAGCAATGTTCTGTTGTTGGATTTTAAATTCCGCGCTACAACATGCATAAGGTGGTAGCCTTGAGGTTTACCGCCGTAAAGATGGCAAGAGTGAGGTTAGCAATGTTCTGTTGTTGGATTTTAAATTTCGCGCTACAACATGCATAAGGTGGTAGCCCTTGAGGTTTACCGCCGTAAAGATGGCAAGAGTGAGGTTAGCAATGTTCCGTTGTTGGATTTTAAATTCCGTGCTATAACATGCATAAGGTGGCAGCCTTAAGGTTTACCGCCGTCAAGATGGCAGCAGTGAGGTTAGCGACGCTCTATTGTCTTTCAAAGTGAGGTTAGGGTTCGTCAAGAAGACAGCTGTCAAAAAAGCACGTGGCTATGTTTACCAAACAAGAGCACATGGCTGTGACGTCACGGTCACGTAATCAATCCTTAGCTCGACGTCGTTAAGAGCAGTATTAGGGTTAGCTATGCTTAAAAGTCTTGGGAACAGAGCAGCAGTATGAATTGCTATGTTTCAAAGCGTGTACACATGACCTATCGATTTTACATGCATCGACCATCGAACTAAACTTCATCCGCTAGATCGTGCTGCTATCTTAGCATAACCTATACCCATAAAATTAAAGTACAATGAATAGCCATGTTTCAAAGCGTGTACACATCACCTATCGATTTTGCACACATCGACTCTCGTACTAAACTTCTTCCGCTAGATTGTGCTGCTATCTTAGCATAACCTATACGCGTGACCTTAAGGTACGAAGAATAGCCATGTTTCAAAGCGTGTACACATTACCTATCGACTTTGCATGCAACAAATATCGTACTAAACTTCTTCCGCTAGGTTGTGCTATCTTAGCATAACTTATACACATGAACTTAAAGTACAAAGAATAGCCATGTTTCAAAGCGTGTACACATTACTTATTGATTTTGCATGCATCAAATATCGTACTACATTTCTTCCGCTAGATTGTGCTGCTATCTTAGCATAACCTATACCCATGAACTTAAAGTATAATGAATAGTCATGTTTCAAAGCGTGTACACATCAACTATCGAATTTGCATGTATCGACTCTCGTACTAAACTTCTGCAGGTAGATTGTGCTGCTATCTCAGCATAACTAAGACGCATGAACTTAAAGAACAAAGAAGAGCTATGTCTCAAAACGTGTACACATTACCTATCGATTTTGCACACATCGACTCTCGTACTAAACTTCTTCCGCTAGATTGTGCTGCTATCTTAGCGTAACCTATACGCATGACCTTAAGGTACAAAGAATAGCCATGTTTCAAAGCGTGTACACATTACCTATCGACTTTGCATGCAACAAATATCGTACTAAACTTCTTCCGCTAGGTTGTGCTGCTATCTTAGCATAACTTATACACATGAACTTAAAGTACGAAGAATAGCCATGTTTCAAAGCGTGTACACATTACTTATTGATTTTGCATTCATCGAATCTCGTACTAAATTTCTTCCGCTAGATTGTGCTGCTATCTTAGCATAACCTATACCCATGAACTTAAAGTATAATGAATAGTCATGTTTCAAAGCGTGTACACATCAACTATCGAATTTGCATGTATCGACTCTCGTACTAAACTTCTGCAGGTAGATTGTGCTGCTATCTCAGCATAACTAAGACGCATGAACTTAAAGTACAATGAATAGCCATGTTTCAAAGCGTGTACACATCACCTATCGATTTTGCACACATCGACTCTCGTACTAAACTTCTTCCGCTAGATTGTGCTGCTATCTTAGCATAACCTATACGCGTGACGTTAAGGTACAAAGAATAGCCATGTTTCAAAGCGTGTACACATTACCTATCGACTTTGCATGCAACAAACATCGTACTAAACTTCTTCCGCTAGGTTGTGCTATCTTAGCATAACTTATACACATGAACTTAAAGTACAAAGAATAGCCATGTTTCAAAGCGTGTACACATTACTTATTGATTTTGCATGCATCAAATATCGTACTAAATTTCTTCCGCTAGATTGTGCTGCTATCTTAGCATAACCTATACCCATGAACTTAAAGTATAATGAATAGTCATGTTTCAAAGCGTGTACACATCAACTATCGAATTTGCATGTATCGACTCTCGTACTAAACTTCTGCAGGTAGATTGTGCTGCTATCTCAGCATAACTAAGACGCATGAACTTAAAGAACAAAGAAGAGCTATGTCTCAAAACGTGTACACATTACCTATCGATTTTGCAAGCATCGACTCTCGTACTAAACTTCTTCCGCTAGATTGTGCTGCTATCTTAGCGTAACCTATACGCATGACCTTAAGGTACAAAGAATAGCCATGTTTCAAAGCGTGTACACATTACCTATCGACTTTGCATGCAACAAATATCGTACTAAATTTCTTCCGCTAGGTTGTGCCGCTATCTTAGCATAACCTGTACGCATGAACTTAAAGTACAAAGAATAGCCTTGTTTCGGAGCGTTTACACATTACCTAATGATTTTGCACGAAACGACTATCATACTAAACTTTTCCCACTAGATTGTGCTAAAATCATGTAAGTGTGCTGCTATCTTAGCATAACCTATCGATTTTACATGCATCTACTATCGTACTAGACTTCTTCCGCTAGAGCATGTAGCAATCGCTTTTGTGTATCCCTAACCCATGTGCACGAACTTAAAGCATAAAGATGAGCTATGTTCTAAAGCGTGTACACATCACCTATCGATAATGTATGTATCGAATATCGTACTAAACTTCTCCTGCTAGAGCGTACGAGTATCGCTTGTGCGTGCACGAAATTAAAGCATAAAGAATAGCAATGTATAAAAATCTTGTAAACAAAGCAGCAGCATTACGTATAGTCAAGATTAAATGCGTGCACACATCATGTATCCATGACGCACACAGTACTAAACTTATTCCATTAGAATGTACAAAGTTCGCATGTGTTTGTGCTGCTATCTTAGCATAGCCTATGTGAATGAACTTAAAGCATAAAGAATAGTGATGTATAAAAATCTTGTGAACATAGCAGAGTGTTAACTACGTAGGTGTAGACATTGAACTTTGCATGCTGAGGCAGCATACTACGTGACCGTGACGTCACGATCACGTGCTCATGTTTGGTAAACATAGCCACGTGCTTTTTTGACAGCTGTCTTCTTGACGAACCCTAACCTCACTTTGAAGGACAATGGAGCGTCGCTAACCTCACTGCTGCCATCTTTACGGCGGTAAACCTCAAGGCTGCCACCTTTTGCATGTTATAGCGGGGAATTTTAAAAATCCAACAACGGAACATTGCTAACCTCACTCTTGCCATCTTTACGGGAGTAAACCTCAAGGGCTGCCACCTTATGCATGTTGTAGCGTGGAATTTAAAATCCAACAACAGAACATTGCTAACCTCACTCTTGCCATCTTGAAAAGTTCAGTGTTCCAAACACTAGTTCGAAAAACGTAACTCATCGCACCTCGGGGATTTTATTAGGTAAGACGTAACCCCTAGGTTCCATTCCTTGTTCTGAACATGAAACCATTTACAAATAAAGATTAATTTTGTACAAAGTACAAGCGTTCTTGCTGATAGCGATCGACGAGGTTGTTGCACCTTTAGCCCTTAGCCCTTTAGCCCATTAGCCCTTTAGCCCTTTAGCCCATTAGCCCTTTAGCCCATTAGCCCTTTAGCCAAGGAATGTGCGGTAAGGAGGAGGAAGAGTCCTTTCATCCTTTTTGCTCTTCTGACAAGATGTAACCCCTGGGTTCCATACCCTATCACGATTTTTTTTCAGCTATTTTTATGCGATAACTTGTTCGACTGATTTTTACACACAAGACGAATGATGGAAGGTAAATAATTTGAAGTTATACTTTGGCCACATCGTTTACCGAGCGAGTTAGCTGCGCAAATCATCAAAATTGTACTTTTGCTCTGAACACATCAAACAATGTTCTGATCATATGTTGAGGTTAACAACATCGATTACAGTGTTCGATTCTAGTCTTGTTATGTTTCATTCTGATCTTCTTAGAACAAGGGTACCCCCTAACATGTTCTAAATACATGTTGTGTTGAGTACAGTGTTCGATTCTAGTCTTGATCACTTATTTCGTGTTCTGAACACATCGATCAATGTTCTGATCTCATGTTGTATCGAGTACAGTGTTCGATTCTAGTCATGATCACTTATTTTGTGTTCTGAACACATCAATCAATGTTCTGATCACATGTTGAAGTTAACAACATCGAGTACAGTGTTCTGTTCCAGTCTTGTTATGTTTCAATCTGATCTTCTTAGAACAAGCGTATCCCATGACATATTCTAAACACATGATGTATTGAGTACATTGTTCGATTCTAGTCTTGATCACTTATTTTGTTTTCTGAACGCCTCAATCAATGTTCTGATCACATGTCGTATCGAGTACAGCGTTTGATTCTACTCTTCTTATGTTTCGAAAGTCTAAACATGCACAATAATGTTATCGCTGCACGCGCTTGCCTTCGCGATGCAGGTTTAAACTTGTTCGATATAAAGCTATGCCTTGACATAAGAGGCGGAGGAGGAGGTAGAGAAGGAGGTGGAGGAGGGGGGAGGAGGAGGAGGAGGAGAATGATAAGGCCTCAACAGCCTATGTATAGTCGCCATTGTTTTTAAAGATGATAGCTGTCAAAAGAATTTTTCAAATTATCCACCACCACATTTCAGCTAAAGAGGGCGGCAGGGTGCTCTGTTGATTAAGCACGTAGAATTTCAAATTGCCCTCCACCGCATGCATAACAGCAGCTGTTATCTTGCGCAGTAGCCTCTAAGCTAGCTTTCTTCATAAGAGTAGCCGCCATCTTGTGCGAGCACCGCTAGGCCGTCTCATAAGGAGCTATGTATAGTCACCATTTTGTGTCTGCCATCTTGCGTAAGCATCCCTAGGACGTCTCAAGGCATCTTGTTTCTCATAAGAGCAGCCACCATCTTGAAGAAATAGATAACTGCGAATGCCAAAGGGCTTAAGTAGGAATCGAACCGTTGATCTCATCATTAGACTATGTTTTTTCTTGTTCCTGATACTACGAACCTACGTATTAGGCGGAAAAATTTTGTCCGTGTTGCTCTACGATGCATCGTTTTTGAGATATTTAACATTTTGCATTTAAGCCTCCAAATTTAATGAATCGAACCTGCACGGTACGTTATACTCTCTACCATAGCTAGACCTGATCATGTTACGAAGACTCGCTTCAATACAAGCTAAAACAGAGCAAATGCCAAAGGGCCTAAGTAGGAACCGAACCGTTGATCCCATCATTAGACTATGATTTTTTTGTTCCTCATACTGCGAACCGAGGTACTAGGCAGAAAAATTTTGTCCGTTTTGCTCTACGGTGCACCGTTTTCGATATATTTAACATTTTGCATTTAAGCCCTAAATTTAATGAATCGAACTATCACGACACGTTAGCCTCTAAGCTAAGAGTAGCAACCATCTTGCGCAAGCACCCTTAAGGCGTCTCATAAGGAGTTGTGTATAGCCGCCATCTTGTGTCCGCCATCTTGCGCAAGCATCCTTAGGGAGTCTCTAGCCAAGGACCCTTAAGCCGTCCCATAAGAGCAACCACCATCTCGCGCAAGCATCCCTCATAAGGAGCCATGTATAACTGCCATCTTGCGCAAGCATCCCAAGGGCGTCTATGTATAGCAGCCATCTTGCGTAAGCACCCTTAAGGAGTCATGTATAGCCGCCATCTTATGTAATTAGCGTCGAGAGAGGACTGCTGTAGAATTTTTCTTTTTAAATTATCCACCACCACATTTCAAAGGTATCTAGCTAAAGATAGCAGCACTGCGTATGACAGGTGACGAATTTACATCTACTGCGATAAAGAGGGCAGCACGGTGCTCTCTGGATTAAAGATGGCGGATGATAGCTGTCAAAAAAGCACGTGGCTATGTTTACCAAACAAGAGCATGTGGAATTTGCCGCCACCACATTTCAAACTAAAGAGGGCAGCACTATGCTCTGTTGATTAAAGATGGCGGATGGTAGCTGTCAAAAAAGCACGTGAGTTTGTTTCCAAACAAGAGCACGTGGAATTTTTCAATTTGCCGCCACCACATTTCAAAGGTATCTAGCTAAAGATGGCAGCACGGTGCTCTCTTGATTAAAGATGGCGGATGATAGCTAACAGAACTTTTCAAATTGCCCGCTACTACATGCTTAAGGTAGTAGCCATAAAGAGGGCAGCACGGTGTTCTGTAGATTAAAGATGGCGGGTGATAAGTGATGAAATTGCTCGCATGATAGCAGCACGGTGCTCTGTTGATTAAAGATGGCGGATGACAGCTGTCAAAAAAGCACATGGCTTTGTTTCCAAACAAGAGCACGTGGAATTTGCCGCCACCACATTTCAACTAAAGATGGCATTCGGTGCTCTCTTCATTAAAGATGGTGGATGATAGCTAGCAGAACTTTTCAAATTGCCCGCTACTACATGCTTAAGGTAGTAGCCATAAAGAGGGCAGCACGGTGTTCTGTAGATTAAAGATGGCGGGTGATAGGTGATGAAATTGCCCGCATGATAGCAGCACGGTGCTCTGTTGATTAAAGATGGCGGATGACAACTGTCAAAAAGCACATGGCTTTGTTTCCAAACAAGAGCACGTGGAATTTACCGCCACCACATTTCAAACTAAAGAGGGCAGCACTGTGCTCTATAGATTAAAGATGGCTGATGACAGCTGTCAAAAAAGCACGTGAGTTTGTTTTCAAACAAGAGCACGTGGAATTTTTCAATTCGCCGCCACCACATAGAGGGCAGCACTGTTCTCTCTGGATTAAAGATGGCTGCTTGTCGAAAAGCATTTTTCAAATTATCCGCCACCACATTTCAAAGGTAAGTAGCTAAAGAGGGCAGCACTGTGCTCTATAGATTAAAGATGGCGGATGACAGCTGCACGTAGCTGTCAAAAAGCACGTGGATTTGTTTATCTCGAGCTAGTGAGGTTAAGTTGGTAGCACTAAGGTTTAGGCCCGTCAAGATGGCAGCACTGCCGATGACAGGTGACGAAAGAGGGCAGCACGGTGCTCTGTAGTTTAAAGATGGCGGATGACAGCTGTCAAAAAAGCACGTGGCTGTCAAAAAGCACGTGGCTTCGTTTATCTCGCGCTAGTTAGGTTAAGTTGGTACTACTGAGGTTTAGGCCCGTCAAGATGGCAGTACTGAGGTTAGCGATGCGTTGTTGTCGATGACAGCTGTCAAAAAGCACGTGGCTTTGTTTACAAATCTGTCAAAAAGCACGTGGCTGTCAAAAAAACACGTGGCTTTGTTTACCTCATGCTAGTTAGGTTAAGTTGGTACCACTAAGGTTTAGGCCCGTCAAGATGGTAGTACTGAGGTTTGCGATGCGTTGTTGTTGATGAGAGCTGTCAAAAAGCACGTGGCTTTGTTTACAAATCTGTCAAAAAGCACGTGGCTGTCAAAAAAAAACTCGTGGCTTTGTTTACCTCATGCTAGTTAGGTTAAGTTGGTACCACTAAGGTTTAGGCCCGTCAAGATGGTAGTACTGAGGTTTGCGATGCGTTGTTGTTGATGAGAGCTGTCAAAAAGCACGTGGCTTTGTTTACAAATCTGTCAAAAAGCACGTGGCTGTCAAAAAGCACGTGGCTTTGTTTACCTCGCGCTAGTTAGGTTAAGTTGGCACTACTGAGGTTTAGGCCCGTCAAGATGGCAGTACTGAGGTTAGCGATGCGTTGTTGTCGATGACAGCTGTCAAAAAGCACGTGGCTTTGTTTACAAATTCAAATTTCCCGCGGGAGGTGGAGGAGGCATCTGGGAGGCCTCTGGCTGAGGTGGAGGTGGAGGTGGCCACTGGGAGCCTGAGGTGGAGGTGGCGGCAGAATCCCTGTATTATACTACTAAGGTCAACAGTGTGAATGCGATCATTAGACAGAACCGGCGCATTAAACTGAGAGAAATCGCGACGCAGCTGAACATGACGTATGGCAGTGTGTTCACCATTGTTCACGAGGACCTTGGATATCGTAAGCTGTGTCAAAGATAGGTCCCACGTCTTCTCACCGACGAGCACAAGGGACAACGTTTCGAATCCTCCCTGGCATTTTTGCAACGCTATGCCGCATACGGCAACGGGTTTCTGCGGCGAATCGTCACAGGCGACGAAACGTGGGTCCACCACTTCACCCCCGAAACGAAGAAAACATCAATGAAATGGGTGCAGCCCTCATCACCACAACGAAAGAAGGCCAAGGTTCAACCTTCAGCCGGTAAGGTTATAGCGCAGCAGTAATTCCGTCTGTCAGACATGAGTGACAGCATCTATCATCAATGAAATGTTATTGTTGATCAGTTTACTCTTGTCTTATTCTTCAACCGATCATCCCTTTACAATGGTTTTTTCTAATTTTTATAATAATCTTCACAATTTTCATTGTCAATACGCATCGGTTTTACACTTTAAGGCAATCATGACAAGAACTATCGCCAATTAGCACTGTTAAACAATATTTCCATGTTAGCAATGATCGGCGTTGATATATAGTAGACTAAGCGACAAAAGACTAAATTCAAAAATTATATTATCATAGTCGGTATGGTAAAACTGTATGACATTAATCATTAGAAAATGTATTATGTTTTGTTATGTAATACTTTTCGATAGGACTAATTACATAGGTATTTAAAAATTATTTTTATGCACCTTCCCCTAAACTACCATTTCATCCGACGTGAATAAACATTACTTATAGTCTAAACTGTAGTACCTTATTCCCAAACTTGATATACCGATTTTTATTAAATTCCGTTCATCCATTTTCTCGTGTTTCGGCGTTGATGTGCATTTAGCAACAAAAATCGAAATTTATGAATATTTCTGTTATTTTAGCCGGTATGGTAAAAACGTAAAAGGCATAAGTGATTGGAAATTTAATTCTATATAACTTTAGTTATGTAATATTTATCGACAGGACCACCAATAACATAAATATTTAAGAATTAAACTTTAGGCCTTCCCCTAAACTACCATTACACTCAGCGTGAATAAAATTATTTATGACCTAGATTGTGGCGACTTATTCCTTGACTTTAAATACCAATTTTCATTAAATTGTCCTCGGCCGTTTTCTCGTGAAACGCGTACAGACAGACAGACAGACAGACAGACAGACAGACAGACAGACAGACAGACAGACAGACAGACAGACAGACAGACAGACAGACAGACATTACGGAAAATTATAAAAGTGCATTTCCTTGTTACTGTGGACCCGACCGATACAGAAATTCCATTCTTTTTAAATTCTGAGGAATGTAAAGACAAAAACTCCTATCTATATTTATAAAATAACTTGTTCTGACTGACTGACTGACTGACTGATTTATCACCGCCGAGCCAAAACTACTGGACATAAAGAAATGAAATTTTGGGGATACATTCATGTTAATATGTAGGTGCTCGCTAAGGGAGGAATTTTGGATATCCCGTCGCTAAGGGGGTGAAAAGGGGGTAAATTTTAAAAATGAGGTTATCTATATCTCAAAAATTTAAAAGTTTACAGATGTAAAAATTGGTATTTGGAATCTCCTTTAAAAATAAAGAAACAAGAATTTTTTGGTTTTTGAAAAACCCTATTAAGGGGGGGAGTAAAAATGGGAGAAAAGGCATTGAACACCTTTTATGAAGAGTCTTATATGTCAAAAACTGAAAATGTTACAGACATGAAAATTAAAAATCGGAATCTCCTTTGAAAATAAAGGAACACGTATTTTTGTGTTTTTGGATAATCCGATGAATACGGGGTGACCGGGAGTGACAAACGGGGTGAATTTTTAAAACGACTATATCTGCAAATTAACTCAGACACGTAACATATTAGAGATTTGAAAACTGGTATTTGGAATTTCCTGTAAAAGTAAAGAAACATAAATATTGTTTTTCGTAAAATCCACTGAAGGGGAACTGAAAAAAGAGAGTGAATTTTTATAATTAGCGTACCTACAGTATATCTCAAAAACTGAACATGTTGCAGACGTGAAAATTGGTATTTGGAATCTCCTTTAAAAATAAGAAAACACGTATTCTTTAATTTTCGGAAAATACACTTAACGGGAGGGGGGGAAGGATTGAAAAATTAGTTGAATTATTTGTATGGGAATGTATGTATACACACCAAAAAATCTAAAGATTTTAAAAACGTGAAAACTAGTATTTCGAGTCTGCTTTAAATATAAGGAAGCCCACGAACACGCATTTGCGGGAGGGGGGGGGGGAGTCAACTTGGTAGAGGGGTGGATGGAAAAGGAAATGAATTACTTTTACAAGGATACTTATATCTCAAAAACTGAAGATGTTACAGTCGTGATAATTGGTATTTGGAAGCTCTTTCCAAGAAATGGGTACTGTTGTTTTTGGAAAATTCGCGAGTGGGGAGTGTGAAAGGAAGTAAAGAAAATGAATACTTTTTCTGGAGAAACTTATATCTCAAAAATGAAGATTACAGACATGGAAATAGGTATTTGGAATCTCCTTTAAAAATAAAGGACACGCATTTTTTGGGTGGGGGGAAACCAACTTAATGGGCGGGGGTAAAGGAGTTGAATACTTTTTGTTACGGGGAAACCCGTGGAATGCAGAGGTGAAAGAAGGTGCGGGCTGGAATGGGTCTAACTACAAAGCTGGGATATTGATTAAAATTGCATTAAAGTTTATATTTTCGAAAATAGCAAAAATTAACAAGTTTCACATATAATTTCAGAGTTTAACAAATAACCACAAGTTAACAAATCAGGTACAAGATCAGGAAAAACCAAGATATAGAGATAATTTAACAAACTGGGCGACAAGCTCCACTTTATACTATTTCTGAGCTCTCCGCTCACAACCACATATTTACCAAAGGACAGAAAACCCCTAATAACATGGAGCATTTGCTCCCACCTAGCAATGTCAGGCATCCTAGAGGCACATATCCAAAAACAAGAAAGAGCTGACCCGCTTTCAATTTTTCAAGTCTATTAAAGGCAATACCAGACTTTTACACATGATTGCCATCAAGGCACAATTTACAATGAAACAGGGGTATCTTGTACCAAACCTAATGCGCCTTAGCCGACAAGAAAAGATTAAGTAAATGGCCCGCAACACCAAGTAGAATGGAGGCGTGTACTTGCACTCCTACGTGAAAGCTTTTGAAAACCTAAGAGGCACTAGGCCGATGAAACAGGGGCTATTCCCGAACTATGAATGTGACTCGTATAAAAAAATTGAAGACATTACAGAAAGGAAGAAAACCAGCTACAAAACGTAGTCACCTCAAACTAGTATGAAGGGGAGCTCGAGAGGGTAAAACACTCTCTATCCCCGAATTACAGTTAAAGATATTTGAAGTCTTACAAAACGATGGGAGATTACAATGTTTAATACATAGCAAAGGTTTCGGACCTTCCCCGTGGATTAAACTGCTGAGCTAGCAAGAAATAAAGATATGAAGTGGCCATTACCTTGTAGAAGAGCTGCTGCCGGATGAAAGAGGCGCTTTTCGCCTCCTGCTACACTTCCATACACTAGGTTAGATGTTGTTCGAGTGTCCCAGAGACAAGAAAATCAGCAGTTTTATACTCTCGGGGAAGATTCGAAACCTTTCATGAATAATTAAGACACTCCCACAGGCGTTTATTGGGTAGCTTACAGTTACACATCAAAATTGAAGAAGGAAGACACGATTGGTCAAAAATTAATTACAGAAATTCTGGATTGGCTAAGTTCAAAACTGGCGGAAAGAAAATATTTTTTATTTCCAACCCACAAATGAAAGAACGAAATTTAGTAAAGAACAAACTTATGAATACAAAATTTCTTCAAATAAAGTTGTTCCACTGCGCACCAGGGTGCATGATCATAGTTTTTTTGTAGAGAGATCTATGTGAGAATGTCCACACTTTTTGATCTATAGAAAACAAAACAAGTTGACCTCCACACAGTACTGACAACTTCGTAATCACAAAATTTACTGTAGTGACATCTTCTGAGAAACTAATTAGTTGATCCAGTAAAGTTCAGAGTTTCTCCTGTAGAGGAGTACTTACTGGCGCAATATTTAAACTTGCGGCGTAGAGGTGTACCTCCCGGTACTGACCTCACCCCTTAAAGTTCTTTCCAGGTTTGACACAGAAGAATGCTGAAGAAAGTTATTTTCCAAAAAAGAAATTCCAAGTTTTGGTGGTTGATACTTTGAAGTTAGTTGAATTCCTGCTTCCTTGCAAATAGATTTGTGGAAGAGGATGGAAGAGACATAAGGAATTTCCCAAGTCATTTAACGTTGATCTGTAGAAGAATTTTGCAGAATGTCGAAACAAGTTACCAAGTATTGTTTTTGAAGTAGATAGTTAGGTGATAGTTGAACTCCGGCTGGTGAGTGTCTTAGTCTCTGTGAAATGAAATGAAATGAAATGGCGCATGGTTTCTAGTTCCGGGAGTGTCCGAGGACAAGTTCGGCTCGCCAGATGCGGGTCTTTTGATTTGACTCCCGTAGGCGACCTGCGCGCCATGATGAGGATGAAATGATGATGAAGACGACACATACAACCAGCCCCCGTGCCGGCGAAATTAACCAATTAAGGTTAAAATTATCGACCTTGCTGGGAATCGAACCCGGGACCCCTGTGGCCAAAGGCCAGCACGCTAACCATTTAGCCATGGAGTTAATCTCTGTATACATTTGGAATACATGCTGTTCATTTTGACGGCAAGTTCTGCCGTCACTGCCGGTATTCAGTCGAGGTCGCCCGGACCCCTCAAGTACCCTGAGATACCTCTCTCCCACACTATGAGAGGGGTAGTCGTGGTGAAGGACGCCGCAGATGCGAAGTTTGTTTACGGTCCCCAGATACGCTTGCGGTTGGTGCGCCACACTTCAGCCTGTGCCGGGAGATAGCCTCCGGCGGGCCGTACACAGGAGGACATCACAGGAGTGGAGTGGGCCCTTACCCCACCACGGTAGCGGTAAGGAGACGAACGGCTGCGGGACACTGAAACAATAAGATCTCGGCGGCAGAATTGTTGTCGGTGATTGGTTATTTTAGGGTACGATCTTGTTGATGAGGCAGAGGGCCAGCGGCGTGGAAATTTGGTTAGCCACTGGTATGGCTTAGCAGGAGACGGGAACTTGGTAATGGCCGCACGGGAAAGGACAGCAGAGTAACCAGAGGGGAAAATCTTACATCAAATACTAATTTCTATAACCATTAAAATAAATTGGGGCAGAAGGCCTCTTAAAAATATAACCTTCCCACTTTTACACAGCGTAGATGGCTAAGTTAACAATAACATTACACAGGTTTCACCTGAGACAGGTGAACCCTAAAGATCCTCTCGGTGGCTGGATTGCTCACTAATACTGTAACAGGAGTAAGGAAATCTAAAAGAATGCACGGCCCATGAAATCTGGGGCCAAACTTGCCCGCGGGAACAAAGTTCTTAATTATTACTTGATCTCCTACCTTTAGATTGGTGAGCCTCCGTCCACGATCATATCATTCCCTAACCTTTTCATGAGAAATTTTAAGATTGGCGTTAGCCTTCTTCCATAGATCTCTAATATTATCAGGATCTATTGTCTCAGGTAGAATATCACTAAGAGACCAAAGGTTAGAGAGCGGCGTGTTGAGTACAAACTTAAACATGAATGAAGCTGGAGTGAATTTATGAGATTCATGAACCGCCGAATTCAGAGCGAAGGCTAACCAATGCAGGAATGAGTCCCACCTAGAATGATCATCATGATGATAGTAAATAAGAGCCGACCTCGGACCACGATTGACCCGTTCCGCCAGAGATGGTTGAGGATAGTACGCTTAGATTGTTACATGTGAGATGAATAAATCAAAACAGAATTTACGGAAGAGATTGGAGGTAAAGGCTTTAGCATTATCAGAAACGATATATTGACACGGACCAAAAGAAGCAAAGATGGAATTTAAACAAGAAATGGTGGACTGAGCGGTAGCCAGCTTAGTCGGAAATAACCAGGAAAATCTAGTGAAGCCGTCTACACACACAAGAATGAATTTGTTGGCGTTCCCCTTTGATTGTGGGAAGGGTCCTACGTAGTCGATATAGAGACCTTCCATGGGGCGCGACGCTTGACAAGAAGGCAATAGCCCTTGCTTAGTGGACATGGTAGGTTTACTAAGCTAACAAGGTTTACAGGCTTTTACCAATTCACGAATTTCACCGTCAATACCTTTCGAAATGAACATCTCTCTGATCTTTTCTCGGGTTTTGAAAATGCCTAAGTGCCTCCCTAAGGGGGTCTCATGGTAGTACTTGAAGATCATAGGTACAAAAACAGCTGGAACCACAACTTTCATCTTCTGATCATGCCTCGGCGAGCAACATAAAACACCATTCCTCAATACATAAGAGACGACATGTTCCCCAGAAGAAAGGGTTTCCATAATAGGAGCCAGCACTGGATCTTCACTTTGATATTTTTCAATATCCCTAAACAGCATGGGGGCATCAGTTAGAATGGCGTTAACCCCCGGAGGTATGAACTCGGGAAGTGAAGAATAGTCTTCCTGTACAGAGTTCTATACGTCGTTAGAAAACATACGGCTTAGTCCGTCTGCCACAACATTTTCCGACCCTCTTATATGTCTAACATCAAATTGGTAGGCAGAAATCCTGATGGCCCAGCGCCTATACGGCCAGTGCGACGCGGCCTAGCTAAGACCCAACTTAAGGCTTGGTTATCTGTTTCCAAGTCGAACTTGACGTGTTCCAGATAGAGGTGGAACTTCTCTAGCGCAAATAAGACCGCCAAACCCTCAAGTTCATAGATGGAATTCTTGGCTTCTTGAGCCGATAATATCCTAGATGCATAGGCGATGGGTCGCCCCCCTAGTTCAGTCTCTTGAAGAAGGACTGCAGCCACCGCCGACGACGACGCGTCGGTTTGGACGATGAATTTCTTCGAGAAATCAGGCATAGCAAAAACAGGGGCGTTACACAGAGCTAATTTGAGGTCTTCGAAAGCGGCTTGTTGAGAAGGCCCCCACTCGAATTTGACGCCTTTCCTACGGAGTAAGTTCAAGGGCGCCGCTCTATTAGCGAAGTTAGGAATAAATTTCCTGAAGAAATTCACCATGCCAATGAATCTGGCAATACCTTTGATGTCCTTGGGAGGTTTGAAATCACGGATGGCCAGTGTTCTAGAATGATCCACTGCGACACCATCGGACGACATAATATGCCCTAGAAATGCCTAGCAAAAGCGACCTTAAATAGCTTCATAGTTAACCCTGCCTTAGGAAGGCGATTAAGGACCTCTTTCAGATGATCTAGAAGTTCTTCAAAGGTCTCTGAAAATACGACGACATCGTCAAGAAAATGGTATAAGTACTCGAATTTGATGTCGGAGAAGACCCTATCTAGCAGTCTCGTAAGCACACCTGCTCCCATGGGGAGCACGAAAGGCACGCGGTTGTACTCATACAAGTTCCAATCCGTGGCAAAAGCTGTCAGATGTTTGGATTCTTCGGCTAGAGGGATCTGATTATACGCCTGATAAAGGTCTAAGGTGGTGAAGAATTTAGCTTTCCGAAACTATGAGAAACAAGAGTGAAGGTCGGGAAAGGGCACAGATTGTAACACCACCTTCCGATTTAAAGCCCTGTACTCAATCACAGGCCTGAAGCCACCTTGAGGTTTCGGAACTAGGAAGTTAGGCGACGAATACGCCGACTTAGAGGGTCGAATAATACCATCTTTTAACATTTGATCTATGATCTCCTTCAGAGCCTTCATTATAGGTGGAGATAACCTATAAGGAGAAAATCGGACTGGAATCGAATCCGTAACCTCGTCAGTAACACCAAGAGTATCCGAGAAAATCTCTAGAAACGACTGACACAACTTACGAATACTCTCAGCCTGCTCCTCAGGTAGATGTCTAAGCTCTAAAAACATCTCATCCTGGGTAGGCGAAATAGATGAACATGCCACGGAATTACATTTTAGTAAGGGGATTTTGAAATTACTAGCAAATTTGAAAGTGCACGACTTGCTCTGAATGTCGAGCACAAGACCGGTGTGAGACATGAAGTCCGCTCCTAATATGATGGGGCAAGATACATGCTTAGCCATAAACAATTTTACTTTCCAAGTAAATTTAGCAATCCTAATTTTGGCAAAGGTAAAACCTAAAATTTCTAATGGAGAAAGGTTGGCCGAAATGCATTGAACCGAAGACGAACAATAATCAGAGAACTTACAGACAGACTTTAATGTAGAGTACAATTCAGCCGAAATAATGGAACACACACTCCCAGAATCTAATAGAGCGGTAACGGGTTCATTATTCAACTCAATTTTGAGAAATGGTACAGGTACGGGTGAATCCGCCGCAATCCTAAGACATTCTTTGGGGCATTGAAATGTGGGGTTGGAAGACTTTCTACCATGTTCCGAGTCTGAGATTTCGGGTGGTTTACTTGGGGCTGAGCCTTGGAAAGATGACTTTGCCGACTCAGCCGAAGCCACTAGTCTTTTATGATTTTTTGCATTGGTGGAAGTTGCACCAGAAGTTGAGCAGGAGTGGGTGCTATTAGTATTAGGGCAATTCTTGGCTATATGGGAAAACGACCCGCATTTGAAATAGCCTTGGGATGACCCAGCTCCATTCCTTGTCCCACTTGATTTAATCAATGGACACTTATTCCGAAGATGGTCAGGAGATCCACAAGCATAACATTTGCGGGGTGTGAAGGTTCGGCGAGGAGGTGGCCGAAAATTACTTGACGACGGAGGGGGCTCCTTCGCGACGCGTAAGGTGTCGGCATATTTAACTCCTTCGGCTGAGACAAACATAGCCTCAAACACGGCAAAAATTTGCGGACGCGACGCGAAACACAAATATGTCCTGCAGGATGGTGAAATTCCTTCCACAATGGCGTGAACAATTTGATCTTCTGGGAAATGAAGAGCAAATACCCTAGTATAGAATTTAATGTCTTGGATGAAGTCGGCAAGATTTTCATCCAGACGCTGTACTCGGTAATAATACTTCTGTATTAGAGAGGACCTTTCCCTAGCCGGAATGAAGTTTGCCAGAAGGTGAGCATGAAAATCTTCAATAGTGGATTGTTCCGCAATTGCTCTAACTATTTTGTCACAGAGGACGCCAATGGAATAAGGGTAAATAATCTGAAGAATTTGAGACGGGGAAAGCGAAAACACAAGAACGTGATCCTGAAACTCAACCAAAAATCTTAGAAATGAAATTAAATCCCTAGTAGAGTTAACGGAATACTTGGAAATACCCCTAAGCAACATCTTTACCAGACATTTTGGAAAGGTGTTCAACAAGAGCACTAGCCTCCTTCCTCTGATTGCCACTTAACTTGAGAGACAATAGGTCACTAGCTCTATGGTAAAAATGGAACAGTCTAACTTGAACTCTTTTAAGTTGATTGGGAGATGGATCACCTACTTAAAAAAACTAACTACCGATGCTAGCTCTGTAGTATTGGGATCCTAATCGGCAAATCGGGGAAATCCTTAAGTTTGGTGGTATCGGCCGCAATCGTGCCTCCAGATTGAACATTTCCAATGGTTAATTCATAAATCAATTCCTCCTTGCGCAAATAGCCGGGATGGAGGACTTCGCGAGGGCCGGACATGATGGCAAAAGCTTGACAAATTTAGAAATTTGGAAAAGAAAATTCCAGCAAATAAGAAAATTGTTAGAGTTTAAATTAAATTCAATGTTTATCCGTCAAAAGGGGCTTAAATGAGACCCATTCAACCACGCTCTGCTACCACGTGTTACGGGGAAACCCGTGGAATGCAGAGGTGAAAGAACGTGCGGGCTGGAATGGGTCTAACTACAAAGCTGAGATATTGATTGAAATTGCATTAAAGGTTATATTTTCGAAAATAGCAAAAATTAACAAGTTTCACATAGAATTTCAGAGTTTAACAAATAACCACAGGATAACAAATCAGGTACAAGGCGAGGAAAAACCAAGATATAGAGATAATTTAACAAACTGGGCTACAAGCCCCACTTTATACTATTTCTGAGCTCTCCGCTCACAACCACATATTTACCAAAGGACGGAAAACCCCTAATAACAAGGAGCACTTGCTCCCACCTAGCAATGTCAGGCCTCCTAGAGACACATATCCAAAAACAAGAAAGAGCTGACCCGCTTTCAATTTTTCAAGTCTATTAAAGGCAATACCAGACTTTTACACATGATTGCCATCAAGGCACAACTTACAATGAAACAGAGGTATCTTGTACCCAACCTAATGCGCCTTAGCCGACACGAAAAGATTAATTAAATGGCCCGCAACACCAAGTAGAATGGAGGCGTGTACTTGCACTCCTACGTGAAAGCTTTTGAAAACCTAAGAGGCACTAGGCCGATGAAACAGGGGCTATTCCCAAACTATGGAGGTGACTCGTATAAAAAAATTGAAGGCACTACAGAAAGGAAGAAAACCAGTTACATAACGTAGTCACCTCAAACTAGTATGAAGGCGAGCTCGAGAGGGTAAAACACTCTCTATCTCCGAATTACAGTTAAGGATATTTGAAGTCTTACAAAACGATGGGAGATTACATGTTTATTACATAGCAAAGGTTTCGGACCTTCCCCGCGAACTAAACTGCTGAGCTAGCAAGAAATAAAGATGTTAAGTGGCCATTACCTTGTAGAAGAGCTGCTGCCGGATGAAAGAGGGGCTTTCCGCCTCCTGCTACACTTCCATACACTAGGTTAGATGTTGTTGGAGTGGTCCAGAGACCAGAAAATCAGCAGTTTTATACTCTCGGGGAAGATTCGAAACCTTTCATGAATAATTAAGACACACCCACAGGCGTTTATTGGGTAGCTTACAGTTACACATCAAAATCGAAGAAGAAAGGCACGATTGGTCAAAAGTTAATTCAATAAATTCTGGATTGGTTAAGTTCAAAACTGGCGGAAAGAAAAGATTTATATAGCCAACCCACAAATGAAACAACGAAATTTAGTAAAGAACATACTTATGAATACAAAATTTCTTCAAATAAAGTTCTTCCACTTCGCACCAGGGTGCATGACCATAGTTTTTTGTAGAGACATCTGTCAGAGAATGTCCACACTTCTTGATAAATAGAAAACAAAACAAGTTGACCTCCACACAGTACTGACAACTTCGTAATCACAAAATTTACTGTAGTGACATCTTCTCTACAGGAGTACTTACTGGCGCAATATTTAAACTTGCGGCGTAGAGGTGTACCTCTCGATACACATTTCATGAGGATACTTATATCTAAAAACTGAAGTTGTTACAGACATGAAAATTTGCATTTGGAATTTTCTTTCAAAATAAAGAAACACGTAATTTTTTGTCTTTGGAAAATCCACTTAAGGGGGGGGGGTTAATTGGAAAATGAGTTGAATGCTTTTTATGAGGATACTTAAATCTCAAAAACTAAAGATGTTACAGACGTGATAATTAGTATTTGGAACCTCCTTTAAAAATAAAGAAACACGCATTTGGGACGGGGAATCAACTTGGGAGCGGGGGCGGTGAATAAGGAGTTTAATTCCTTTTTATGAGGTTACATATATCTCAAAACTAAAGATTTACAGTCGGGATAATTGGCATTTGGAAGCTGCTTTGTAAACAAAGAAATAATTTAGTTTTTGTTTTCGGAAAATTCACTTAAGGAGGAAGGGTGGAAGGAAGTGATAAATTTAATTATTTTTACGGAGAAACTTATGTCTCAAAAACTTAAGGTTGCACACGTGAAAATTTTTACTCGGAATCACCTTAAAAAATAAAGTAACACGCATTTTTGGAGGCGGTGGGGGTGGGAAATCAACTTAACGGGCTGGGGTGAAAAAGGAGTTGAATTCTTTTTATGAGGATATTTATATCTCAGAAACTGAAGATGTTAGTGGAATGGACATTTATATTTGGAATCTTCTTTCAAAGTAAAGAAACACGTGATCTTTAGTCTATGGAATATTCACATAAGGGCGGTGAATGAATTGAAAAATTAGTTGAATTCTTTGTGCGAGAATACTTATATCTCAAAAAATTAAAAATGTTGTCCGGCTCCGTGGCTAAATTGTTAGGGTGCTGGCCTTTGGTCACAGGGGTCCCAGGTTCGATTCCCGGCAGGGTCGGAAATTTTAACCACCATTGGTTAATTTCCCTGGTACGGGGGATGGGTGTATGTGTTTTCTTCAAACATCATTTCATCCCCATCATGACGCGCAGGCCACCTACGGGAGTCAAATGAAAAGACCTTCATATGGCGAGTCGAACCTGGGCTCTCTTGGCGCTATAAGCCATACGCCATTTTATTTTAACTAAAAGTGTTAAAAGATGTAAACATTGGTATATGGAATCTCATTTAAAAATAAAGAAACACGCACTTTTGGGGAGGGGGAATCAACTTAACGGGTGGGAAGGGGGGTGAAAAAGAAGTTGTTTTACTTTCGTAAGTATAATTATATCTCAAAAACTGAAGATGTTTCAGACGTGAAAATTAGTATCTGGAATCTCCTTTAAAAATAAAGAAACACGCATTTGGTTTTTCGGAAAATGCGACGTAAAGGATGTGGGGTTGAAAATAAGTAAATAAAGAGTTGAAGTACGTTTATGAGGATACTTTATCTTAGAAACTAAAGCTGTTACAGACGTGAACGTTGGTGTTTTGAATTTCCTTTTAAAATAAAGAAACACGTATTTTTTGTTTTCGGAAAATCCACTTAAGGCAGGAGAGGGGTAGAAAGAAGTGAGGAAGAAAAAGTTGAGTAATTCTTATGAGTGTACATTTATAAAAAAATGAAGGTGTTACAGACGTACAGGTATGAAAACTGGTATTTGAATATCCTTTAAAAATAATGAAACACGTATTTTTTTCTTTCGGAAAATCCAATTGAGGGGCTAAAAAGAATTCGAAAAGCGGGTGAATTTTTAAAAATGAGTACATTATATGTCGTCCGGCTCCATGGATAAATGGTTAGCGTGCTGGCCTTTGGACACAGGGGTCTCGGGTTCGATTCCCGACAGTGTCGGGAATTTTAACCATCATTGGTTACTTTACCTGGCACGAGGGCTGGGTGAATGTGTTGTCTTCATCATCATTTCATCCTCATCACGACGCGCAGGTCGTCTACGGGGGCCAAATCAAAAGACCTGCACCTGGCGAGCCGAACCTGTCCTGGAATCCCCCGGCACTAAAAGCCATACACCATTTCATTTTACATTATATGTCAAAAACTTAACAGCTAGAGACAATGAACTTGGTATTAGGAAAGTCCTTTAAAAATGCAGGAACTTGTACCTTTTTTTTTCTTTTTTGGAGAGGGCACTTAACAGGGGGTGAAAGTTTGTGAAACATAGTTGAATTATTTTTTATGAGGATACTCATATCTTAAAAACTGGAAACGTTACAGAAGTGAAAATTTATATTAGGAATCTCATTTAAAAATAAGAAAATATGTACTTTTGTTTTCGGAAAATACACTTAGATGGCGGTAGGGGAAGGAATGATCAAGGGGTTGTATTCTTTTTATGGGATACTTACGTATATCTGAAAACTGAATATGTTACAGATGTGGGAATAGGTATTTGGAATTTCCTTTAAAAATATAGAAATATGTATTTATTTTTTGACTTGAGAGAAGACTGTTTCTCGCATGTACAGTTCTATGTCGCACGGTCGTCTTAGCCCCAAAGAATTTCTGGGATAAATGAAACTCAATTTTTGGGTGAGTTTTTATACCTTAGGAATTTTCAGATAGTCTCTTAGTTCAGTGCCGAGGAACGATTACTCCGATTAAATTACGAAAACCACGCGAGCGAAGCCGCGGGTAATTGCTAGTTACATGTATAAAGATTGGCTTGATACCCGTGCTTCGCTATTATACTGAAATTTATAATTGAATGCTTAACGTTTTATATATAATCCGACGAAATTCGCGATCTGACTCGTTTTCTGAAAGAATCCGCAAAAATTCGCGATTTGACTCCTTTTCTGAGAGATTACAGCAAAGTTCCTCCCATTTTTCAAACTTTCTTTTCAGCAATCGATTTCGCACTTCCCGGGCTAGGTACAGGTATTCCACCGATCAAATGGGTCCCTAAATCTTTGCCATCTTTTCCTATAAGCATTTTTAATATGGGTCAAATCCTTGAGGAGATCCGACGTGGTGTCGTCTTGTTTCCTTGACGGTAGTGAACCCGCGGTCGGACTGCATTCGTAGTCATTATCCGGCCAGGACCCGTTTCCAGCGCGGTCCGCACGTTTTGACGACTGTCCAGAACATTATTATTATTATTATTATTATTATTATTATTATTATCATTATTATTATTATTATTATTATTATTATTATTATTATTATTATTATTATTATTATTATTATTGTACCGGGTGGTACACCTCCACGTCGCTAATTCAAACTTTGCGCCTGTTGAAACTCCCCTACTGGAGGAAGTCTGAACTTTATCTAATGTGTTAATTTTCAAGTTTCTCAGAAGATGTCACTACTTGGAAATTTTGAAGTTTCTGAACTGGGTCATTTCCGATGTATTTTTGTTTTACCTGTAATAAGAAGTGTGAACTTTCTCTTCTAGAGGACACTACTGAAGAACTACAATGGTGCACCCTAGTGCGAAGTGAAAGAACTGTTTATTGGAGAAATTTTTATTTCAAAAGTTTGTTCCTTGTTAAATTTCTTTCTGTTATTGTTTAAGTTGGCTGTAGAAACCTTTCTTTCCCCTTGTTTTGAATTTAGCCAATCCCGAATTTCTTTAATTAATTTATGACCAATCAGGTGTATCTTTTCCAAAGGGGATATGTTGCTTAACCCTAGCCAATAAAATTCTTGTGGGAGGGTGTTTTCATTCCTGCAACGCCTCGAACGTTCCGCGAGAGTATATAAACTGCTGATTTTCGGGTCTCCGAGCCACTTCAGTAACATCTTTCAGTGTGTAAAGTACGTAGCAGGGGGCGGGAAGCGCCTCTTTCTTCGGGCAGCAGTTCATCCACAAGGTAATGGCCGTTTAATAACTTCTTTTCTTGCTAGCTCAGCAGTTTAACTCTCGGGGCAGTTCCGAAGCCTTTTACCATGTAACTTCCCTTAAAATGTAAAAACACTTGGTATCTATTCTATCTTTTTAAATTACAAATCGGGATAGAGAGTGCTTAACCCTCTCGAGCTTCCACTCATATTGCATTGAGGTGAACTTATTTTTCACAACCGTTTCTTCCTTAACGTAATGTAAATTATTTCCTCATATAAGTCACCTCTTTAGTATGGGATTAGCCCTTGCATAAGCGGCCTAGTGCCAAGTAGGTTTTAGTAAAATATATTAGGAGTGCAGTTGTGCCTCCTCTCAAGTTGGTGTTGTCGAGGCTATGTAATATTTCCGTTTCTTCACTTAATAGGCCTCAGTAGGTTGGGTATTTGTACCCCTGTGTCTATGTCCCTGGAGGACAGCTTGAAGGTGGAATTTGGTGTGGCCTATGATTGGCTAGAACTTTGAGAGCTGGTTGCTCTTTCCAAAATAAAAATTGTTTTCTGCGCGCCTCGAGGAGGCTTTACTGTGTAATTGGGAGCAAGTGCTCCTGGGCATGATTGGGGTCTTCTGCCCCTTTGTTGAATTCTGTATATCGTAAAGTTGGGCTAATTGCTCAAGAATTGTGTGTCTGGCTCTCGGAGCCCAAATCCTGTAACTCTGTAATTGTACATTCTCGAATAGTGGCTTTGCTACTCTGTACCTGCCATTCTTGTTATTTCTTGATTTTGCAAAGAAAATATAACCTTGTTAAAATTTAAATTAACTTTAATTTCGTAGCCCGAGACCTGTTCACCCCCGCACCTTCTTTCACCTCTGCTGTTCCACAGATACCTCGGAACAATTATTATTATTATTATTATTATTATTATTATTATTATTATTATTATTATTATTATTATTATTATTATTAGGGTGGGTGATATTATTTAAGTTAGGTTATTCTTATTCTTATCCTTATTCTTATTCTTATTATTAATGTTGTTGTTATTGTTGTTGTTGATGATGTTCTGGACTCCACAGAAAGATGCAAGACCGCTACTTGGCGGTAAATTACATCTGCTGCCATTGTCAGTGCTGACAATGTGACCAACACCATAGTCGCGCGTAGGCAAGTGCACGGGAGTTCTATTGACCTCATTATAGAGGTGAACAATTGCATGGTCTATACCATTCCTATCGTTTATTTCAAATGTGTTAAATTTTTTATTTACATTCCAGGAGAATCTCCTGTAATTTAACTTTAAGTTCACCAAAGAAAAATATGGCTCTTGAAAACGAACCCAGAAAAGATTAAGAATGATCGGTTTATGATCAGAATAATTACATTATGAACAGTAAAATTATTGGTCTCCACTCCTTTTTCACCCCACCACCCAAAAAAGGAAGGCGTGTTTCTTTATGTTTAATGGAAATTCCAAATACCAATGTTCACGTCTGTTACCTTCAGTTTTGAGATATAAGTATCGCCAAAAAAAGCATTAACTTTTTTCACTTCCTTTCACACTATCCGCCGCCATAGTAGTAGGAGAAAACCTATGGGAACTATATTTTATTATCTACACATTCCTCACCTTATCTATTATTTTAATGTTTAATGTGAATTTTCCGGCAAAAATACTTGTTTCTTTAATAAAGGATCTTCTAAATACCAATTATCACGACTCTAACCTCTTCAGTTTATGAGATATGTGTCCTCATAAAAGGAATTCAACTCCTTTTCACCCCAGCCCCATAAGATGATTTCCCCCCAAAACGCGTTTTTCTTCGCTTTTAAAGGAGATCCAAATACCAATTTTCACGTCTGTAACAACTTTAGTTTTTATTAGATGTATCCTCATACAATTAAATTAATTTTTCAATTCTTTCATCCCCCTACATTGAATTTTCCGAAGATACGTGTTTCTTTACTTTTAAAGCAGATTCCAAATACCAATTTTCACGTCTGAAAAATCTTTCGTTTATGAATTTTCAATTCCCCCCTCTTTAAGTGGATTTCAGGAAAAAGTATTTCTTTATTTTTAAATGAGATTCCAAATACCAAATTTCACGTCTGTAATGTCTTCAGTTTTTGAGATATCAGTATCTTAATTCAAAGAATTCAACCCTATTTTCAGTCAGTTTTTTTTTTGCTAGTTGCTTTACGTCGCACCGACACAGATAGGTCTTATGGCGACGATACAGTCAGTTTTACCCCCCAACCCGACCCAAGTGGTTTTACCGAAAACAAAAACATTATGTTTCTTTATTTTAATAAAGATAAAAAATGCAATTTTTCACTTTTGTAACATGTTAAGTTTTTGAGATATACTGTAGAAATACTCATTTTTAAATTTCCCCCGTTTTTAGTTCCCCTTAAGCGGAGTTTCCAAAACCAAATCGTCCATGTTTCTTTACTTTTACAGGAGATTCCAAATACCTGTTTTTACGTCTGTAACATTTTACGTTTCTGAGATATACTGTAGATATTCTTCCAAAAATTCACCCTGATTTGTCACTCCTGTTTAACCCCCATTAAATGGATTTTCCCAAAACAAAACAAAAAAGTACGTCTTTATTTTCAAAGCACATCCCAAATACAAATTCTCAGGTCTGTAATATCTTCAGTTTATGAGATATAAATATCCTCATTAAAGGCATTCAACCACTTTTTACCCTTTTTCACCCTTCCTGTTGGGATTTTCCGAAAACAAAAAAGTATGTGTTTCTTTATTTTTAAAGGAGATTCTAAACACCAATTTTTACACCTGCAAGATTTTAAACTTTTGAGATATAAATACACTCATTTACAAAATCCCCCCCTTTTCCCCGCCCCATTAGTTGAATTCTCCAAAAACAAAAACAAAAAACAAAAATACAACAAAAAATACGTGTCTCTTTATTTGTAAAGGAAATCCCAAATACCAATTTTCAGGTCTGTAATATCTTCAGTTTCTGAGATATATGTATCATCATTAAAGACATTCATCCCTTTTTTCACACTTTTTTCCCCTCCTATTGGGATTTTCCAAAAACAAAAAAATACGTGTTTCTTTATTTTTAGAGTTGATTCTAAATACCAATTTTTACATCTGTAGACTTTTAAAGGTTTGTGATATAGATACACTCATTATAAAAACTCACCCCCCTTTTCACCCCTTAGCGACGGAATATCCAAAAATCTTCCCCTAGCGAGCACCTGCACTGTAAATAAATGTATACTCAAAATTTCACTTCTTTATGTCCAGTCTCGGCGATGATGAATCAGTCAGTCAGTCAGTCAGTCAGGACATGTTCTTTTATATATGAAAATGAAAACCTACAACCTGTTTTCCAATCATTGACCGGGTCAGGGATGGAATGAATGAAGCAGATATAGGCTATTAGAATGATGGGGTCGCCACTCCCAAAGTGATTTAGTAATGACTGATAGATGCTATGAAATGAGAATGGAGATTGTTGCTGGAATTAAAGATGACAGGGAAAACCGCAGTACCCGGAGAAAAACCTGTCCCGACTCCGCTTTGTCCAGCACAAATCTCACATGGAACGAAAGGGATTTGAACCATGGTATCCAGCGGTGAGAGGCCGATGCGCTGCCGTGTGAGCCACGGAGGCTCCTCTTTTATATACAGGTATATACATATAGGTTAATTAAGATTATAGCCCTTATTATTCTTCTGAGGATACTGTCTAAAGCAGAGGAAGGGAACTCAGTACCAGTTACATCAACAGAACACGACATCCCGATGAGTGTATTATTATTATTATTATTATTATTATTATTATTATTATTATTATTATTATTATTATTATTATTATTATTATTATTATTATTATTATTTATTAAAGAATTTGGCCAAGTATAGACTGCTTAGAATCTAAGGCTATGGTATAGTATTTTTCTTTTCCTTTTTTCCCAGAACTTGTTCATACGTCGACAGATCGCCTGCCCTTATTCCTCCGATAACACTCTCCGAAGTAAACGAATTTGCAAAAGCGAAAAATCCACAGAAATGACCTGTCGCTGGAAGTCCATGCTGTTTTTTATGTCACCATTTTGGCTCTTCAGTGTTTGGAGATCCCATCATATCTCTTCCAGCCAACCGGTGGCCTGTTTTTAATTGGAGATATAATAAAAATTATTATTATTATTATTATTATCATTATTATTATTATTATTATTATTATTATTATTATTATTATGTAAGAGTTAGATATTAATAAGAAGAGAGCTGTCTACTCCCCATCAACTGTTATCGAACCAGTTACTATAGTGTTTGTTCCAAACGTGTTTTTTTCCTCCTTTGCATAAGCTGTCTGGGCTGCAGATCCCTTGACGAGAATCGAACTGCAGACCGGTGCAACGCAGCCAGCTCCGCCCACCAGCCAGGCGACCTCCACCCACGTCCCGTCCCCCGCTCGTCCCGGCGTAGACTGCACTCGGCCAGGTCTAGAAGCCGAGCAACTAGGACAAAGAGCCATTGACAAACCTAACTCCAGCCTGTAATTTAGTCAAACTATTCAGATTGATTATACTATAATTTATACCACCAGAAACAATTCAAAATACTGGCATGCAGGCAAGTGTTTATAGGGTTCCATGTGTTCCAGACGCCCTCCGAATATTTTTCTGCCTTTTTAGAATGTGTAATTTACTTACAAATATTTTACGCCATTACTTGATTGACATTCTCCAGAGTTAATCTGTGTGCGTAATCATATGAAATTAAATGGCGTATGGCTTCTAGTGCCGGGAGTGTCCGAGGACATGTTCGGCTCGCCAGGTGCAGGTCTTTTGATTTGATTCCCTTAGGCGACCTGCGCGTCGTGATGAGGAGGAAATGATGATGAAGACGACACATACACCCAGCCCCCGTGCCAGAGAAATTAACCAATGATGGTTAAAATTCCCGACCCTGCTGGGAATCGAACCCGGGACTCCTCTGACCAAAGACAAGCACGCTAACCATTTATCCATGGAGCCGGACTATAATAATATAATATACAACAATGAATTTATCGAGCAATTTAGAACATCACTCGGAATTTGTATTCAGCTCTGTAATGCCCTGGATGCGAACTGGATAGCTTATTATTGGGGTCAGAGAACACATCGTATCGATAAATTTAGTAATAGTATTTATATACTATGAGTGAATGTACAGTTAATTATTTGTAATCCTTTACAGCAACTCCAGGATAATAATAATAATAATAATAATAATAATAATAATAATAATAATAATTGGCACGACACCTGCAAGTCAAGCCAAATTTGAATATTACTGCACAGTCGCTAGAAAGGAACAGAAAAACTGACAAGTGTGGCAGACTCTGATCTTGAAAACAGAGACAGGAGATTCTTTCGAAAAATCATGGGTCGAAAAAAGTCGCAAAATTACCAACACACTTTCCGGTTTTATGCATGACGTGTGCTCAGCCCGGAGGCTGGTCTGAACCTCAATAGTTCTGCCATTAGCCCAGACGTCACTGAAGAACCGTGCTAGAGAAATGAGGAGTGAAGTAGTTTCCCGCTGCTTTTCTCACCGTGTCAGAAGTTGCTATTACATCTCAGTCTGCCAAGCCCACTGATGTGCCCGCACCAACCGATCCTTTGACATTTTAACACCGTTCATTACTAGCATCGCTCATACCTCGGTCACTTTCATATTGTCAGAGCCAAGGATAAGACTGAGACAGGGCAATGAAAGTAAGAAATGTATTCTAGCTCATACCAGAACACATAGTGCTCTGTAAACACTAGGTCTCGCCAGCAAAGGCATCTTTCTGAGATCGAATAAAACAATCGAAAAAAAAAGACGACGACGACGGTGAGGAAAAGGAGATTTACGCAGGTACACCAGGCCCTATCCGAAGTAGGAAAAGATACAGGACAAAACAACACTTACGAAAAGCCGAAAAGCCGCTGGCCAAGCCATAGCAGGTAGATTAATGTACGCAGGAGTCCGACTTGTTGGCTGAATGCTCAGCGTACTGATCTTCGGTTCAGAGGGTCCCGCGTTTGATTTCCGGCTGGGTAGGGGATTTTAACCTTCATTGGTTAATTCCAATAGTAGTATAAGTGGACAGTTCAGCGCCCACCACCTCCTCGGGCCCACCGCATAGGCCTCCACCGCCACCGCCACCGAAGGCCCCTCGGCAGAGGGCTCCACCGCCACCTCCACCTCCACCTCCGGCTCTCAGGAGAGGCCTCCACCGCCACCGCCATCGCAGGTCCCTGCGCAGAGGCCTCCTCCGCAAGCCACGTACTCTTGTTTGTAAACAAAGCCACGTGCTTTAAGGTACTAAACCTCAACCTTGTGGTGGGTAATTTAAAATCTACGTGCTTTTTTGACAGCTGTCATCCGCCATCCTGCATCGTTAATCTCAGTGCTGCCCTCTTTACGGTACTAAACCTCAACCAGTTGGTGGGTAATTTAAAATCCACGTGCTCTTTGACGGCTGTCATCCTACATCTTTCATCGCTAACCTTAGTGCTGCCCTCTTTACGCCACTACATTTAAAATGTGGTGGCGGCAATTTCTACGTGCTTTTTTGACAGCCGCCATCTTTAATCAGCAGAGTATCCTGCTGCCGTCTATACGGCATTAAACCTTATCCTTATGCATACGGTAGAGGGAAATTCGAAATTCCACGTACGTTTTAAAGCAACGTGCTTTTTGACAGCCGCTATCTTTAAACAACAATGCATCATGCTGCTACCTTGACGGTACTACCTTTGAAATATGGTGGCGGCAATTTGAAATTCTATGTGCTTTCTTGACAAGCTGCCATCTTTAATCAACGGAGCACCGTACTGACGTCTTTAGCTACGACATTTGAAATGTGGTGGCGGGTAATTTAAAAAATTCGACGTGCTTTTTGACAGCTGTCAGCGGCCATCTTTAAACAATGGCGGCTATTTATAGGCTGTTAAGACCTCCTCCTCCTCCGTCAAGGCATAGCTCTATCGAACATGTATCGCGAAGGCAAGAGTGTGCACGTGTTGCAGCGATAACATCATTGTGCACGTTTAGACTTGCAGATTACAAAAGAAGTTATTGACGATGTCGTTAACTTCAACATGCGTTCAGAACATTGTCTGATGTGTTCAGATCACTAAACAAGTGATTAAAATATAACAAGACTAGAATCGAACACTGTACTCGATACAACATGTGCTCAGAACAAGTCATGGGATACCTCTGTTCTGAGAAGATCAGATTACAAAAGAAGTGATTGAAACATAACAAGACTAGAATAGAACACTGTACTCGATGTTGTTAACTTCAACAGGCGTTCAGAACATTGTTTGATGTGTTTAGAACATTAAATAAGTGATTCAAACATAACAAGAGTAGAATAGAACACGATACAAGATACAAAATGTGTTCAGAACATGCCAGGGGATATCTTTATTCTAAGAAGATCATATTACAAAAGAAGTGATTGAAAAATAACAAGACTAGAATCGAACACTGTACTTGATGTCGTTAACCTCAACATGTGATCAGAACATTGATTGATGTGTTCAAAACACTAAATAAGTGATTAAAACATAACAACAGAACACGATACAACATGTGTTCAGAATATGTCAGGGGATACTTTTGTTCTAAGAGAAGAAATAATAATAAGACTAGAATTCTGAACAGCTTTCGCGAGATAGCGGCTGTTATAACCTCCTTCTCCTCTACATGCTCTTTGATAGCAAAGCTGTATGTCTCTATCGAACATGCAACGCGATCTTATGCATAAGGCAGCGCACATATCGCGTAGCCAACTCGCTCAGTAAACGATAATATGTATACAGCAAAAGTACAACTTCAATGATTTGCCTAGAAAGAATATAAAAAATACGGAAACACACTGTGCACATATCGCGTAGCTAATTCGCTCAGTGTACAATAATATGTATACAGCAAAAGTACAACTTCAATGATTTGCCTAGTGCGAAAATAAAAATAATTCGGAAACACACTGTGCACATATCGCGTAACTGAATCACTCAGTAAACGATAATATGTATACAGCAAAAGTACAAATTCAATGATTTGCCCAGTGTGAAAATTATAAACTACGGAAACACATTGTGCACATATCGCGCAGCTAAATCGCTCAGTAAACGATAATATGAATACAACAAAAGTACAACTTCAATAATTTGCCTTGTCTTGTGCGAAAATCAAGAACTACAGAAAAAACCATACTGCGTAGCCAACTCGCTCAGTCACACATACCGCACAGCTAACAGGCTCAGTAAATGCAAATACATCACAACACGTGTTATCGTCCAGAACACTGATATACGCATACACGTCACTCTTTCCCTCAATAAACGGAACACAGGGACAATAATGTTGCAAGATACTACACCTAAGATACTTGCATGTTAAAAAGGGAGCGGTACTGTGAGTTATCTCAGCAAAAATACACATTACCTTGTTCCTGCATACACAAGTCAGACACTCACATTTAGTTTGAAATAAAATGATGGATACTGTGATTCAAATCCCGGTAACCTAACGTCCTTATACCTTTGGCGTCAAGAAGGGCATCCGGCCGTAAAACAAATTCTTGCGATTCAAAATCCCGGTCCTGTGCCTTGTTAGATATTTAATGTCAGGAAGTGCGTCCAGCTGTAAAACAGGTCTTTGAGTTGTTAGGAAGATCTGCAGGAAATGGCTAGGATCGGGAAAGAAGCGGCCGGCTGCCCCTAGCAGTTGCTGTCTTGGAAACTGACGACAATGTATTTCGAACCCCGCTACTTCGCACTGCATAACGCTGTTGATCGTGATTTATCTGTTAGGCGTACACTGCTTGCAAATCCCGGTCCTGTTACTTGCTGACGTCAGGAAGGGCAACTAGCTGAAAAACAGACTGTTGCGATTCAAAATTCAGGTCCTCTTCCTTGTTAGACCTTCGGCGTCAGGAAGGGCACCTGGCCGTAAAACAGATTCTTGTTATAAAAAATCCCGGTCCTTAGGCTTTTGGCGTTAAGAAGGGCATCCGGTCGTAAAACAGATTCTTAAGAAGAAAGGGCTAGGAGCGGGGAAGCGGCCAGCCGTCTCTTAGCATTTGCTGACGACAGTGTAGTTCTCACCCCCGCTATTTAGGCGTTATGCCTTAGAAGTAGGCTATGAGCTAGCACCGAGTTTCGAATAAGGACTTGAGCAGACCCTGGAGTAGGCTATGTTCCGGCACCGGTTAGTGATGCGTACGTCCCCCGGGCAAGAAAATTATCGGAGATATGTTTTACAGAAACTTTGTGTGAATATTTCTAGAGTGAGCTTCAAGCTGCTTCAAGTCGGCCAGAGCGAGCACACACTCGCAGGAATGCGATGTATCAGCAAGTTTCGCCCGGTACGAAGTCCACTGTTCCCTTACAAACTGTATAATAAGTAACAGCAACAGAGAGCCCTAGAAAGACTTTGGGCCCAAAAGTGGTGTCGTCTCTTGCGGGAGTCGGGCTGAGTAGCTCAGACGGTTTAGGCGCTAGCCTTCTAACATTGCAGGTTCGATCCTGGCTCTGTCTGAAGGTGCACGGTAGATTTACTAGCAGAACTCTTGAGGGACTAAATTCCTGCACCTCAGCGTCTCGTGTTGATCTCACCCTAGCTCAAAGGCCGTAAGAAGTCGCTAACAGGCAGGGAATACCGTAGATGTTGGCTCAGCTCAGTGCCCGAGGCTCGCTTCTACATAAAACTCAGCTCATCGCCCGTCTACGCTACCCAAGTTCAGAGCTCGAAGATCGCACGCTGGCCTTCTGACCCCAACATAGCAGGTTCGATCCTGGCTCAGTCCGGTAGTATTTCTCGGTGCTCGGTAGATTTACTGGCAGAACTCCTAAGGGAATACATTCCGGCACCTCAGCGTCTCGTGTTGTCAACATAGCAGGTTCGACCCTAGCTCAGTCCTGTAGTATTTGAAGGTGCTCAAATACGTCAGCTTCGTGTCAGTAGAACTATTATGGGACTAAATTCCGACACCTTGGCGTCTTGTGTTGTCAACATAGCATGTTCGATCCTGGCTTAGTCAGGTGGTATTTGAAGGTGCTCGGTAGATTTACTAGCACATAAAAGAACTCCCGTGGGAGAAAATCGGTCACCTCAGCATCTTCGAAAACCGCGTAAGTAGTTGGTAGGACGTAAAGACAATGATTCTGTTTAGCAACTTAGGTTTGTTTCTGTTCGATAGTAATTACATTGTAGGGTTTGTGTCAGGAAGGTAATCCGGGAGTATGCTCGAAGGTATACAGCCTTAGCTTGTAAAGGCCCTTGTTCCACATAGCAGGTAAAGCCGCTTAGGTGAGGTACTAGTTTCTTTTAAGTTTTATTTTCCGACCGAAAGTATAACTCTTTAGAACACTGTCCTTGGGGTAGTATCTGTGTCTTACAGAGTCAGTCAGAGCAAACACATACACGGTAAGAAATGTACGCGTCGAGAGAAATTGAACACTGCTCTTCCGGCTGTAGTATCTTTGGGCAAGCAGCGAGGACACTGTGTATGATTAAACATAAGGCACACAGTTTGCACACCTGTAACTCAAAGTTCGTTTCTAGCTATAAGTAGCTTAATTAACAGTGCAATAGCATTTTCTTGACCGTGAAGGTAATTTCCCCAGTTTGGCCTTCCACCATTTAGCTGCTGTAAGTTTATGAGATAAAATAAATGACGTGATATATGATTGTAGGGAGAGGGTAAAACCCGGTGCCGGCACATAGGCTACTTCTGTCGAATAGCACTAAGGGGTCTGCTCAAGAGTTAACGTCCCTCTCCGACAGATGAATCACGATCAACAGCGTCATATTCCCTCACTCTTTTGGAATTTAATGCAGGCTATTCGCACGCGAGTTATTATAAATTGTATACCACCACCACCCCTATCCTGCCGGTTAACATTCTGATGTTTCGATCAACGGAACTCGAACCGGAAAAACCTCGGTATCAGAGCATTAACGTCCCCATCCAACGGATGAATCACCGTCAAAAGCATTAAGCATCACATTTTAGTGCGGCTAGTATTCGGGAGATAGCGGGTTCGAACCCCTACTGGCGGCAACCCTGAAGATAGCAAATGCTGGAGGAAGGCTGGCCGCTTCCTTCCCGCTCGTAGCCCTTTCCTGCGCGATCGTCAGTCTTCCTGACAACAACGATAAGGTGTAATTACCAGAAACACAAGGATCTCTTTATGGCCAGATGCCCATCCTGACGCCAAAGGTATAAGGACGTTAAGTTACCGGGATTTGAATAGCAGTATCCATCATTTTATTTCAAACTAAATGTAAGTGTCTGACTTGTGTATGCGGCAACAAGGTAATGTGTATTTTTTGCTGAGATAACATGTCACTTCCGTTCACGTTTTCGCAAGCGGTAGCAGAAACTCACAGTACTGCTCCAATTTGGTCTTACAACTTGGAAGAGAACATGCATGTCCGTGTATTCAGTTTATTGAGCGAAAGAGTGACGTATATGCGTATATCAGTGTTCTGGACGATAACCCGTGTTGTGATGTATTTGCAATTACTGAGCGTGTAGCTGTGCGGTATGTGTGACTGAGCGAGTTGGATACGCAGTATGGTTTTTCTGTAGTTTTTGACTTTCGCACAAGACAAGGCAAATCATTGAAGTTGTACTTTTGCTGTAATCATATTTTCGTTTACTGAGCGTGTTAGCTACGCAATATGTGCACAATGTGTTTCCGTAGTTTTGATTTTTGTACTAGGCAAATCATTGAAGTAGTACTTTTGTTGTATTCATATTATCGTTTACTGACCGACTTAGCTACGCGATATGTGCACATTGTGTTTCCGTAGTTTTTTATTTTCACTCCAGGCAACTAATTGATTGTACTTTTGCTGTATACATATTATCGTTTACTGAGCTATTTAGCTACGCGATATGTGCTGAGTGTGTTTCCGTAGATTTTATTTTCGTACATGGCAAATCATTGAAGTTGTATTTTTGTTATATTCATATTATCGTTTACTGAGCGAATTAGCTGCGCGATATGTGCACAGTATTTTACCGTAATTTTTGATTTTCACTCTAGGTAAATCATGAAGTTGAACTTTTGCTGTATTCATATTATCGTTTACTGAGCGATTTAGCTACGCGATATGTGCACAGTTGTTTCCGTAGTGTTTTATTTTCGCACTAGGCAAATCATTGAAGTTGTACTTTTGCTGTAAGAAGCATAATAGGACAGTTCTGCCGGCACCACCACCACCGGCTCCCTCAGGCCTCCTCCACCACCACCACAGCCAGAGGCCTTCCTAAGGACCTCCCCCACCACAGTCAGAGGCCTCTTCCAGTGATGCCAACTTAACCTAACTAGCACGAAATTTGAAATGGTAAACAAAGCCACATGCATTTTTTGACAGCCACGTGCTTTTTGACAGACAACAACGCATCGCTAACCTCACTGCTGCCATCTTGACGGGGCCTAAACCTCAGTGCTACCAACTTAACCTAACTACCGTGAGATTTGAATTTGTAAACAAAGCCACGTGCATTTTTTGACAGCCACGTGCTTTTTGTCAGACAACAACGCATTGCTAACCTCAGTGCTGCCATCTTGACGGGCCTAAACCTCAATGCTACCAACTTAACCTAACTAGCGCGAGATTTGAATCGGTAAACAAATCCACGTGCTATTATATAGCTGTCATCCGCCATCTTTAAACTACAGAGCACCGTGCTGCCCTCTTTATCGCAGTAGCTGCAAATTCGTCACCTGTCATCGGAAGTGCTGCCTTCTTGGCGGGTCTAAACCTTAGTGGTACCAACTTAACCTAACTAGCGCGAGATTTGAATCGGTAAACAAATCCACGTGCTTTTCTGACAGCTGACATCCGCCATCTTCAATCTATAGAGCACAGTGCTGCCCTCTTTAGCTACTTACCTTTGAAATGTGGTGGCGGATAATTTGAAAAATGTTTTTTGACAGCAGCCATCTTTGAGCACCGTGCTGCCCTCTTTGGCTAGATACCTTTGAAATGTGGTGGCAGACAATTCCACGTGACAGCAGCCATCTTTAATCAAGAGTGCACAGGGCTGCACTCTATGTGGTGGCGGCAATTTGAAAAATTTCACATGCTATTGTTTGGAAACAAAGCCACGTGCTTTTTTGACAGCTACCATCCGCCATCTTTAATAACGAGAGCATCGTGCTGCCTCTCTAGTTGAAATGTGGTGGCGGCAATTTGAAAAATTCCACGAGCTCTTCTTTGGAAACAATGCTACATGCTTATTTGACAGCCAGCATCCGCCATGTTTAAAAAAGAGATCACCGTGCTGCAATCTCTAGTTGAATTGTGGTGGCGGCAATTTGAAAAATTCAACGTGCACTTGTTTGGAACAATGCCACATGCTTATTTGATAGCTGCCATCCGCCATCTTTAATCCATAGAGCACCGTGCTGCCCTCTTTAGCTGAAATGTGGTGGCGGATAATTTGAAAAATGCTTTTTGACAGCAGCCATCTTTAATCCAGAGAGCACCGTGCTGCCCTCTTTAGCTAGATACCTTTGAAATGTGGTGGCAGGCAATTCCAAGTGACAGCAGCTATCTTCAAACAAGAGAGCACCGTGCTGCCCTCATTGTGGCGGTGGCAAATTCCACGTGCTCTCGTTTGGAAACAAACTCACCTGCTTTTTTCTGACAGCTTTCATCCGCCATCTTGCATCACAAACCTCAGTGCTGCACTTTTTAGCTAGATACCTTTGAAATGTGGTGGCGGCAATTTGAAAAATTCTATGTGCTCTTGTTTGGAAACAAAGCTACGTGCTTTTTGACAGCTGTCATCCACCATCTTTAATCACTAGAGCACTGTGCTGCTATCATGCGGGCAATTTCGTCGTCTGTCATCCACCATATTTAATCTACAGAGCACCATGCTGCTCTCTGTAGTAGCGGGCAATTTGAAAAGTTCTGTTAGCTGTCGTCCGCCATCTTTAATCAAGAGAGCACCGTGCTGCCATCTTTAGCTAGATACCTTTGAAATGTGGTGGCGGCAAATTGAAAAATTCCACGTGCTCTTGTTTAGTAAACAAACTCACGAGCTTTTTGTCACCTGTCATCCGCCATCTTACATCGCAAACCTCAGTGCTACACTCTTTAGGTACATACTTTTGAAATAGGGTGGCGGATAATTTAAAAAGAAAAATTCTACAGCAGCCATCTCTCGACGCTAATTGCACAAGATGGTGGCTATACATGACTCCTTAAAGGTGCTTACGCAAGATGGCTCCTATATGCAGGTTCTTATGAGACGCCCTTGGGATGCTTGCCCAAGATGGCGGTTATACGAGGTTCCTTTAGAGACCCCCTAGGGATGCTTGCGCAAGATGGCGGTTGCTCTTATGAGGAGGCTTAAGGGTCCTTGCACAAGATGGCTAGAGACGCCCTAAGGATGCTTGCGCAAGATGGCGGACGCAAGATGGCGGCTATACACGACTCCTTATGAGACGCCTTAAGGGTGCTTTCGCAAGATGGCTGCTGCTCTTATGAAGAAAGCTAGCTTAGAGACTAACAGGTCGTGCTAGTTCGATTCATTAAATTTGGGGCTTAAATGCAAAATGTTAAATATCTCGGAAACATGCATCGTAGAGCAAAACTAGTATAATTGGATGGTTCGGGCGCCGCCTCCGCCTCAGGGCTCACAGGGGTCCCTCCGCCTCTGCCTCACGGGATGCCCCCCCAGAGGCCCCCTCCGCCTCCGCCTCACGGGGGTTCCTCCCAGAGGCCTTCTCCGCCTCGGCCTCCCGAGGGGCCTCCCAGAGGCCTCCTCCGCCTCCGCCTCCCGAGCGGCCTTCCCAGAGGCCTCCTCCGCCTCCCGCGGGATATTTGAATTTGTAAACAAAGCCGCGTGCTTTTTGACAGCTGTCATCGACAACAACGCATCGCTAACCTCACTGCTGCCATCTTGACGGGCCTAAACCTCAGTGGTACCAACTTAACCTAATTAGCGCGAGATTTGAATTGGTAAACAAATCCACGTAATTTTGACAGACGCGTGCTTTTTGACAGACAACAACGCATCGCCAACCTCTGTACTGACATCTTGACGGGTCTAATCCTCAGTAGTACCAACTTATCCTGACTAGCGCGAGATTTGAATAGGTAAACAAATCCACGTGCTTTTTGACAGCTGTCATCCGCCCTCTATAAACCACAGAGCACTGTGCTGCCCTCTTTATCGCAGTAGCTGCAAATTTGTCACCTGTCACCAGCAGTGCTGCCATCTTAACGGGCCTAAACCTTAGTGCTACCAACTTAACCTCACTAGCGCGAGATTTGAACCGGTAAACAAATCCACGTGCTTTTTTGACAGCTGTCATCCGCCATCTTTAATCTATAGAGCACAGTGCTGCCCTCTTTAGCTACTTACCTTTGAAATGTGGTGCGGATAATTTGAAAAATGCTTTTTGACTGCAGCCATCTTTAATCTAGAGAGCACCGTGCTGCCCTCTTTAGCTAGATACCTTTGAAATGTGGTGGCAGGCAATTCCACATGACAGCAGCCATCTTTAATCAAGAGAGCACCGTGCTGCCCTCTATGTGGTGGCGGCAAATGGAAAAATTCTACATGCTCTTGTTTGGAAACAAACTCACGCGCTTTTTTGACAGCCTTCATCCCCCATCTTTAATCAACAGAGCACAGTGCTGCCCTCTGTAGCTAGATACCTTTGAAATGTGGTGGCGGCAAATTCCACGTGCTCATGTTTGGCCACGTGATTTTTTGGCAGCTGTCATCCACTTTCTTTAATCACTAGAGCACTGTGCTGCTATCATGCGGGCAATTTCTTCGTCTGTCATCCACCATATTTAATCTACAGAGCACCATGCTGCTCTCTGTAGTAGCGGGCAATTTGAAAAGTTTTGTTAGCTGTCGTCCGCCATCTTTAATCAAGAGAGCACCGTGCTGCCATCTTTAGCTAGATACCTTTGAAATGTGGTGGCGGCAAATTGAAAAATTCCACGTGCTCTTGTTTAGTAAACAAACTCACGAGCTTTTTGTCACCTGTCATCCGCCATCTTACATCGCAAACCTCAGTGCTACACTCTTTAGGTACATACCTTTGAAATAGGGTGGCGGATAATTTAAAAAGAAAAATTCTACAACAGCCATCTCTCGACGCTAATTGCACAAGATGGTGGCTATACATGACTCCTTAAAGGTGCTTACGCAAGATGGCTCCTATATGCAGGTTCTTATGAGACGCCCTTGGGATGCTTGCGCAAGATGGCGGTTATAAAAGGTCCCTTTAGAGACCCCCTAGGGATGCTTGCGCAAGATGGCGGTTGCTCTTATGAGGCGGCTTAATGGTCCTTGCACAAGACGGCTAGAGACGCCCTAAGGATGCTTGCGCAAGATGGCGGACGCAAGATGGCGGCTACACACGACTCCTTATGAGACGCCTTAAGGGTGCTTTTGCAAGATGGCTGCTGCTCTTATGAAGAAAGCTAGCTTAGAGGCTAACAGGTCGTGCTAGTTCGATTCATTAAATTTGGGGCTTAAATGCAAAATGTTAAATATCTCGGAAACATGCATCGTAGAGCAAAACTAGTATAATTGGATGGTTCGGGCGCCGCCTCCACCTCAGGGCTCACAGGGGTCCCTCCGCCTCCGCCTCACGGGATGCCCCCCAGAGGCCCCCTCCGCCTCCGCCTCACGGGGGTTCCTCCCAGAGGCCTTCTCCGCCTCGGCCTCCCGAGGGGCCTTCCCAGAGGCCTCCTCCGCCTCCCGCGGGATATTTGAATTTGTAAACAAAGCCACGTGCTTTTTGACAGCTGTCATCGACAACAACGCATCGCTAACCTCACTGCTGCCTTCTTGACGGGCCTAAACCTCAGTGGTACCAACTTAACCTAATTAGCGCGAGATTTGAATTGGTAAACAAATCCACGTGTTTTTGACAGCCACGTGCTTTTTGACAGACAACAACGCATCGCCAACCTCAGTACTGCCATCTTCACGGGTCTAAACCTCAGTAGTACCAACTTATCCTGACTAGCGCGAGATTTGAACAGGTAAACAAATCCACGTGCTTTTTTGACAGCTGTCATCCGCCATCTATAAACCACAGAGCACTGTGCTGCCCTCTTTATCGCTGTAGCTGCAAATTTGTGACCTGTCACCAGCAGTGCTGCCGTCTTAACGGGCCTAAACCTTAGTGCTACCAACTTAACCTCACTAGCGCGAGATTTGAACCGTTAAACAAATCCACGTGCTTTTTTGACAGCTGTCATCCGCCATCTTTAATGTATAGAGCACAGTGCTGCCCTCTTTAGCTACTTACGTTTGAAATGTGGTGGCGGATAATTTGAAAAATGCTTTTTGACAGCAGCCATCTTTAATCTAGAGAGCACCGTGCTGCCCTCTTTAGCTAGATACCTTTGAAATGTGGTGGCAGGCAATTCCACATAACAGCAGCCATCTTTAATCAAGAGAGCACCGTGCTGCCCTCTATGTGGTGGCGGCAATTTGAAAAATTCTACATGCTCTTGTTTGGAAACAAACTCACGCGCTTTTTTGACAGCCTTCATCCGCCATATTTAATCAACAGAGCACAGTGCTGCCCTCTTTAGCTAGATACCTTTGAAATGTGGTGGCGGCAAATTCCACCTGCTCTTGTTTGGCCACGTGCTTTTTTGACAGCTGTCATCCACCATCTTTAATCACTAGAGCACTGTGCTGCTATCATGCGGGCAATTTCGTCGTCTGTCATCCTCCATCTTTAATCTACAGAGCACCATGCTGCTCTCTGTAGTAGCGGGCAATTTGAAAAGTTCTGTTAGCTGTCATCCGCCATCTTTAATCAAGAGAGCACCGTGCTGCCATCTTTAGCTAGATACCTTTGAAATGTGGTGGCGGCAAATTGAAAAATTCCACGTGCTCTTGGTTAGTAAACAAACTCACGCGCTTTTTTGTCAGCTGTCATCCGCCATCTTACATAGCAAACCTCAGTGCTGCACTCTTTAGGTACATACCTTTGAAATATGGTGGCGGATAATTTAAAAAGGAAATTTCTACAGGCAGCCATCTCTCGACACTAATTGCACAAGATGGTGGCTATACATGACTCCATAAAGGTGCTTATGCAAGATGGCCGCTATACATAGGTTCTTATGAGACAGCCCTTGGGATGCTTGCGCAAGATGGCGGTTATACAAGGTTCCTTTAGAGACCCCTAGCGATGCTTGCGCAAGATGGCGGTTGCTCTTATGAGGCGGCTTAATGGTCCTTGCACAAGATGATTAGAGACCCCCTAAGGATGCTTGCGCACGACGGCGGACGCAAGATGGCGGCTATACACGACTCCTTATGAGACGCCTGAAGGGTGCTTTCGCAAGATGGCTGCTGCTCTTATGAAGAAAGCTAGCTTAGAGGCTAACAGGTCGTGCTAGTTCGATTCATTAAATTTGGGGCTTAAATGCAAAATGATAAATATCTCGAAAACGGTGCATCGTAGAGCAAAGCGGGTGAAATTATTCTGCCCAATTCCTCGGTTCGCAGTATGAGGAACAAGAGAAACATAGTCTAATGATGAGATCAACGGTTCGGTTCCTACTTAGGCCCTTTGGCATTCGCTCTGTTTTAGCTTGTATTGCAGCAAGTCTTCGTAACATGATCAGGTCTAGCTATGGTAGAGAGTATAACGTGCCGTGCAGGTTCGATTCATTAAATTTGGGGCTTAAATGCAAAATGTTAAATATCTCGAAAACGGTGCATCGTAGAGCAAAACGGATAAATTTTTTCCACCTGCTACATAGGTTTGCCGTATCAGGAACATGATAGCATAAGAAAAACATAGTCTAATGATGAGATCGACGGTTCGATCCCTACGTAGACCCTTTGGCATTGGCAGCTATCTAATTCTACAAGATGACGGCTATACATAGCTTCTTATGAGACAGCTTAAGAGCGCTTACACAAGATGGCTGCTGCTCTTATGAGACGCCCTAAGGGTGCTTGCACAAGGTAGCAGCGACAAGACGGTGACTATACACAGCTCCTTATGATACGGCCTAGAGGTGCTCACACAAGATGGTGGCTGCTCTGATGAAGAAAGCTAGCTTTGCATCGTGCAGGTATCTTTACAGCACTAAACCTCATACCTTTGAAATGTGGTGGCGGGTAATTTGAAAAATTCTACGTGCTTTTCTCTTAACAGCAGCTATCTTTAAACAATAGCGGCTATACATAACCTGTTAAGGCCTCCCCTTATGTCAAGGCATAGCTCTATCGAACAAGTTTAAACCTGCATCGGGATAGCTAGAGTAAACACGTGCTGCAGTGATGACGTCATTATGCATGTTTAGACTTGCAAATCACTAAAGAAACATAACAAGACTAGAATCGAACACTGCACTCTATGCCGTGAGCTTTATCATGTGATCGGAACATTGATTGAAGTGTCTAGAACACTAAATAAGTAGAACCGAACACTGTACTCGATACAACACGTGTTTAGAACATGTCAGGGGATACCTTTGTTTTAAGAAGATAAGATTAGCGCACTTTCCTTGTAGGGCTAATAGTCTAAAGGGCTAATGGGCAAAAGGGCTAAAGGGCTAATGGGCTAAAGGGCTAGGGTGCCTCTCCTCCCTTTATCCGGGCTTGAGACCGGCTCTACAACTAGAGGCGGAGTTAACACCCTAAGGAAGGAAGAATTTTGGGAAATAATCTATACGAATATAGTTACTCGATCGACTATATACTACAGATGGATGACTTAGGTGAGGGTAAGCGCTGACTGAATAATACCTATACGACGTAATTCGTGCTCTATTTCAAAAATATCTTCTTTGTACTGTGTGTAACCAGCATTATGATAGGCTCTTAGCAGTTGTAAACGTTTTACGAGTACGTTGGGGTCTTTACAGTATCTTATAACTACATAGGGTAACAGAGGCTTGTTGTGAACTTTGAGTCCATATGCAGACAGTTGATGTGTAGGGACTTGTTTTGATGTAATACGTGCTTCAGCAGTAGCGTTTCTAGGTACAAACGTAACTTGTTTCGATAGCGATGAAGCGTTGAAATTTCCTTCTTCTTTACCTTGCATCTCTTCTTGAGATATTTGTACTGCGACAGAACGTGTAGTAGGCTTAGGAAATGAAGTAAAATCATCAAGTTGTAATGGCAATGAAACATTAAGATTTTCTTCTTCTTATACTTTCCCTTTACTACTGTTTCGATCAACATCATTATCCTTATTATCATAATCATGATCTTGCCTCTCTTTATCTTGAAGTTTGTGCTTAGTAACAGAACTTGCAGCAGGTCTAGAGAACAGGGGAGAATTAAAAATCTCTCGCAGAGGTTTGCTTTTTAAACATAAATCAGTGTTCGCTGGAATATGGTTGAGCTCTTTGTATTTTGTTCCCGATGAAGCTACATTACACGCGGCTTCATGACGTTGAGCGTTGTATGCGTTCTTAACTCTCTTCTACAACGTTTGCATTGAAAAATTGTCCTACATGATATCTCATGACGTCTCCTGTGATAGCTTCGGTAAAATGCTTTTCCACACTCTTCGCAAATATACCTAGAAATAGGTTTTTCCATGACGGACTTTTATCTTCTGCTAACAGATTCTTCTTTAAACCTACTTGGCATTTGTTACTCTCTACTTCGATGATGCGAACAGCTTAGCGATTAACAGTAAACTAACACAAAAACGTATAACCAAGGTAGCAACAGTAAGGTTTAAGCCCATCAAGATGGCAAGAGTGAGGTTAGCAATGTTCTGCTGTTGGATTTTAAATTCCGCGCTATAACATGCATAAGGTGGCAGCCTTGAGGTTTACCGGCGTAAAGATGGCAGCAGTGAGGTTAGCGACGCTCTATTGTCCTTCAATGTGAGTTTAGGGTCCGTCAAGAAGACAGCTGTACAAAATCACGTGGCTCGGTTTACTAAACAAGATTTCGCGGCCGTGACGTCACGGTTACGCGGTATGCTACGTCAGCATGCGAAGTTAATAAGTCCTCGCCTACGCAGTTAACACTCTGCTATGTTCACAATATTTTTTTACAGATAGTTATTCTTTATGCTTTAAGTTCGTGCACATACGTTATGTTAAGATAGCAGCACATGTACAAGCGATGGTCGCACGCTCGCGTATAGGTTGTTTAGTACGATAGTTGATGTATGCATTATCAAAAGGTGATATGTACATGCTTTTAAACCTTGCTATTCTTACTACTACTATGTTCGCAAGATTTTCAAACATCGCTATTCGTTGTGCTTTAAGTTTGTTCGCTTACGTCATGCTAAAGTAGCAGCGCAAACACATGTGAACGTTGTACATTCTAGCGGGATGTGTTTAGTATAATAGTTGATGCATGCAAAGTCTATAGGTGTTGTGTACACACTTTGAAACTTAACTATTCGTCGTGCTTTAAATCCGTGCACATAGGTTATGCTAAGATAGCAGCACACTCTAGCGGGAGAAGTTTTGTACTCTAGTTGATGCATGTACAATCGATAGGCAATGCCTACACTCTTATAAAACATCGCTATTCTTACTGCTGCTGCTATGTTCACAAGATTTTTATACATCACTATTCTTTATGCTTTAAGTTCATGTGTATACGTTATAATAAGTTAACAGCATACTTATAAGATTGTCGCACACTCTAGTGGAAGAAGTTTAATACGAAAGTCGATGCTTGAGAAATCGATAGGTGATGTGTACACGCTTTGAACTTGTGTATTCTTTGTGCTTTAAATTCTTGCACATAGGTTATGTTAAGATTGCAGCATACACAAGCTATGATCGCACGCTGTTGTGGAAGAAGTTTAGTACGATAGTCGATGCATACATCATCGATAGGTGATGTGTACACGCTTTGGAACATAGCTCTTCCTTGTGCTTTAAGTTCGTGCACATGGGTTAGGGATACACAAAAGCGATTGCTACATGCTCTAGCGGAAGAAGCCTAGTACGATAGTCGACGCATGCATCATCAATACGTGATGTGTACACGCTATTCTTTATTCTTTAAATTCACGCACATAGGTAGCAGCACACAATTGCGAACTTTGTACACTCTAGCAGCAGAAGTTTAGTACGATTGTCGATGTATGCAAAATCGATAGGTGATGTGTACGTGTTTTGTAATATAGCTATTCTTTGTGCTTTAGCTTTATACACATACGTTAGCAATACACATATGCGATCGTTGTACACTTTGGCGGTAAAAAATAGTCGATGCATGCAAAATCAATAGGTGATGTGTACACGCTGTTAAACATCGTTATTTGTTATGCTTTAAGTTCGCGCGTATAGGTTATGCTAAGATAGCAGTGCAATCTAGCGGATGAAGTTTAGGGTGATGTGTACACGCTTTGAAACATGGCTATTCTTTGCATTTTAAGTTCATGCACATAGGTCATGCTAAGATAGCAGCATAATCTAGCGGAAGAAGTTTTAGTACGCCAGTAGATGTATGCGAAATCGATACGTGATGTGTACACGCTTTGAAACATGGCTATTCTTTGCACTTTAGATTTATGGGTATAGGTTATACTAAGATAGCAGTGCTATCTAGCGGAAAAAGTTTAGTGCGATATTTGATGCATGTGAAATCGATAGGTAATGTGTACACGCTTTGAAACATGGGTATTCTTTGTACTGAAAGTTCATGTGTATAAAATTATACTAAGATAGCAGCAGAATATAGCGGATGAAGTTTAGTGCGATATTTGAAGCATGTGAAATCGATAGGTAATGTGTACACGCTTTGAAACATGGCTATTCTTTGTACTGTAAGTTCATGTGTATAAAATTATGCTAAGATAGCAGCACAACCTAGCGGAAAAAGTTTAGTACGAGAGTCGATGCATGCAAAATCGATAGGTAATGTGTACACGCTTTGAAACAAGGATATTCTTTGTACTGTAAGTTCATGTGTATAAAATTATGCTAAGATAGCAGCACAATCTAGCGGAAAAAGTTTAGTACGAGATTCGATGCATGCAAAATCGATAGGTAATGTGTACACGCTTTGAAACATGGCTATTCTTTGTACTTTAAGGTCATGCGTGTAGGTTATGGTAAGATAGCAGCACGATCTAGCGGGAGAAGATTAGTACGAGGGTCGATGCATGTAAAATCGATAGGTGATGTGTACACGCTTTGAAACAAGGCTATTCTTTGTACTGTAAGTTCATACGTATAGGTTATGCTATGATAGCGGCATGATCTAGCGGAAGAAGTTTAGTACGAGGGTCGATGCATGTAAAATCGATAGGTGATGTGTACACGCTTTGAAACATGGCTATTCTTTGTACTGTAAGTTCATACGTATAGGTTATGCTATGATAGCGGCACGACCTAGCGGAAGAAGTTTAGTACGAGGGTCGATGCATGTAAAATCGATAGGTGATGTGCACACGCTTTGAAACATGGCTATTCATACTGCTGCTCTGTTCCCAAGATTTTTAAACATAGCTAATCCTAATGCTGCCCTTAACGACGTAGAGCTAAGGATTGATTACGTGACCGTGACGTCACAGCCACGTGCTCTTGTTTAGTAAACCAGGCCACGCGATTTTTTGACAGCTGTCTTCTTGACGGACCCTAACCTCATATTGAAGGACAATAGAGCGTCGCTAACCTCAGTGCTGCCATCTTTACGGCGGTAAACCTCAAGGCTGCCACCTTATGCATGTTATAGCGCGGAATTTAAAATCCAACAACACAACGTCGCTAACCTTACTCTTGCCATCTTGATGGGCTTAAACCTTACTGTTGCTACCTTGGTTATACGCTTTTGTGTTAGTTTACTGTTAATCGCTGAGCTGTTCGCATCATCGAAGTCGAGAGTAACAAATGCCAAGTAGGTTTAAAGAAGAATCTGTTAGCAGAAGATGAAAGTCCGTCATGGAAAAACCCATTTCTAGGTATATTTGCGAAGACTGTGGAAAAGCATTTTCCCGAAGCTATCACAGGAGACGTCATGAGATATCATGTAGGACAATTTTTCAATGCAAACATTGTAGAAGAGAGTTCAAGAACGCATACAACGCTCAACGTCATGAAGCCGCGTGTAATGTAGCTTCATCGGGAACAAAATACAAAGAGCTCAACCATATTCCAGCGAACACTGATTTATGTTTAAAAAGCACACCTCTGCGAGAGATTTTTAATTCTCCCTTGTTGTCTAGACATGCTGCAAGTTCTGTTACTAAGCACAAACTTCAAGATAAAGAGAGGCAAGATCAAGATTATGATAATAAGGATAATGATGTTGATCGAAACAGTAGTAAAGGGAAAGTAGAAGAAGAAGAAAATCTTAATGTTTCATTGCCATTACAACTTGATGATTTTACTTCATTTCCTAAGCCTACTACACGTTCTGTCGCAGTACAAACATCTCAAGAAGAGATGCAAGGTAAAGAAGAAGGAAATTTCAACGCTTCATCGCTATCGAAACAAGTTAAGTTTGTACCTAGAAACGCTACTGCTGAAGCACGTATTACATCAAAACAAGTCCCTACACATCAACTGTCTACATATAGACTCAAAGTTCAAAACAAGCCTCTGTTACCCTATGTAGATATAAGATACTGTACAGACCCCAACGTACTCGTAAAACGTTTACAACTGCTAAGAGCCTATCATGATGCTGGTTACACACAGTACAAAGAAGATATTTTTGAAATAGAGCATGAATTACGTCGTGCAGGTATTATTAAGTAAGCGCTTGCCCTCACCTTAGTCATCGATCTGTAGTATATAGTCGATCGAGTAGCTATATTCGTATAGATTATTTCCCAACATTCTCCCTTCCTTAGGGTGTTAACTCCGCCTCTAGTTGTAGAGCCGGTCTCAAGCCCGGATAAAGAGAGGAGAGGCACCCTAGCCCTTTACCCCATTAGCCCTTTAGCCCTTTACCCTTTCGCCCATTAGCCCATTAGCCCTTTTGCCCATTAGCCCTTTAGCCTATTAGCCGTAGAAAGAACGTGCGGTATTCTAATCTTCGTAGAACAAAGGTATCCCCTGACATGTTCTAAACACATGTTGTATCGAGTACAGTCTTCTATTTTAGTCTTGATCACTTATTCAGTGTTCTAAACACTTCAATCAATGTTCCGATCACATGATAAAGTTCACGGCATAGAGTGCAGTGTTCGATTCTAGTCTTGTTATGTTTCTTTTGTGATTTGCAAGTCTAAACATGCATAATGACGTCATTACTGCAGCACGTGCTTACTCTAGCTATCCCGATGCAGGATTAAACTTGTTCGATAAAGCTATGTCTTGACACAAGAGGAGGCCTTAACAGCTTATGTATAGCCGGTATTGTTTAAAGATAGCTGTTGTTAAAAAAACCACGTAGAATTTTTCAAATTGCCCGCCACCACATTTCAAAGGTATGAGGTTTAGTGCTGTAAAGATACCTGCACGATGCAAAGCTAGCTTTCTTCATCAGAGCAGCCACCATCTTGTGTGAGCACCTCTAGGCCGTGTCATAAGGAGCTGTGTATAGTCACCGTCTTGTCGCTGCAACCTTGCGCAGGCACCCCTAATGAGTCTCATAACAGCAGCAGCCATCCTGTGCAAGTGCTCTTAAGCTGTCTCATAAGAAGCTATGTACAACCGCCATCTTGTAGAATTAGATAGCTGCCAATGCCGAAGGGCCTAATTAGGAATCGAACCGTCGATCTCATCATTAGACTATGTTTTTTCTTATGACATCATGTTCCTCATACTGCTAACCGAGGTATTGGCCAGAAAAAGTTTGTCCGTTTTGCTCTACGATGCACCGTTTTCGAGATATTTATCGTTTTGCATTTAAGCCTCAAATTTAATGAATCGAACCTGCACGGCTCGTTATACTCTCTACCATAGCTAGACCTGATCATGTTACGAAGACTTGCTTCAATACAAGCTAAAACAGAGAGAATGCCAAAGGGCCTAAGTAGGAGCCGAACTGTTGATCTCATCATTAGACTATGTTTTTCTTGTTCCTCATACTGCGAACCGAGGTATTGGGCAGAAAATTTTTGTCCGTTTTGCTGTACGATGCACCGATTTCGAGATATTTAACATTTTATATTTAAGCCATAAATTTCATGAATCGATCTAGCATGACACGTTAGCCTTTAAGCTAGCTTTCTTAATAAGAGTAGCACCCATCTTGCGCAAGCACCCTTAAGGCGTCTCATAAGGAGTCGTGTATAGCCGCCATCTTGCGCCCGCCATCTTGCGCAAGCATCCTTAGGGCATCTCTAGCCATCGTGTGCAAGGACGCGTAAGCCGCCTGATAAGAGCAACCGCCATCTTGCGCAAGCATCCCTAGGACGTCTCATAGGGAGCCTTGTATAACCGCCATATTGCGCAAGCATCCCAAGGGAATCTCATAAGAACCTATGTATAGCGGCCATCTTGCATAAGCACCTTTAAGGAGTCATGTATAGCCAATATCTTGTGCAATTAGCGTCGAGAGATGGCTGCTGTAGAATTTTTCTTTTTAAATTATACGCCACCATATTTCAAAGGTATCTAGCTAAAGATGGCAGCATTGTGCTCTCTTGATTAAAGATGGCGGATGACAGCTAATATAACTTTTCAAAGTGCCCGCTACTACATGTCATAAAGAGGGCAGCACCGTGCTCTGTAGGTTAAAAATGGCGGATGACAGCTGACGAAATTGCGCGCATGATAGCAGCACAGTGCTCCAGTGATTAAAGATGGCTGCTGTCAAAAAGCATTTTGCAAATTATCCGCCACCACATTTCAGCTAAAGAGGGCAGCACGGTGCTCTATGGATTAAAGATGGCGGATGGCAGCTGTCAAATAAGCATGTGGCATTGATTCCAAACAAGAGCACATGGAATTTTTCAAATTGCCGCCACCACATTTCAACTAGAGAGTGCAGCACGGTGCTCTCCTGTTTAAACATGGCGCATGCTAGCTGTCAAATACGGATGTAGCATTGTTTCCAAACAAGAGCACGTGGAATTTTTCAAATTGCCGCCACGACATTTCAACTAGAGGGTGCAGCACGATGCTCTCTCTTTATTAAGGATGGCGGATGGTAGATGTCAAGAAAGCACGTGGCTTTGTTTCCAAACAAGAGCATGTGAAATTTTTCAAATTGCCGCCACCACATAGAGTGCAGCCCTGTGCTCTCTTGATTAAAGATGGCTGCTGTCACGTGGAATTGTCTGCCACCACATTTCAAAGGTATCTAGCTAAAGAGGGCAGCACGGTGCTCTCTGGATTAAAGATGGCTGCTGTCAAAAGCATTTTTCAATTTATCCGCCACCACATTTCAAAGGTAAGTTGCTAAAGAGGGCAGCACTGTGCTCTATAGATTGAAGATGGCGGATGACAGCTGTCAGAAATGCACGTGGATTTGTTTACCGATTCAAATCTCGCGCTAGTTAGGTTAAGTTGGTACCACTAAGGTTTAGACCCGCCAAGATGGCAGCACTGCCGATGACAGGTGACGAATTTGCAGCTACTGCGATAAAGAGGGCAGCACGGTGCTCTGTAGTTTAAAGATGGCGGATGACAGCTATCAAAAAGCACGTGGATTTGTTTACCGATTCAAATCTCTCGCTAGTTAGGTTAAGTTGGTAGCATTAAGGTTTAGGCCCGTCAAGATGGCAGCACTGAGGTTAGCGATGCGTTGTTGTCCGTCAAAAAGCACGTGGCTTTGTTTACAAATTCAAATCTCGCGCTAGTTAGGTTAAGTTGATAGCACTGAGGTTTAGGTCTGTCAAGATGGCTGCACTGAGTTTTGCGATACGTTTTTATGTGTCAAAAAGCATGTGGCTGTCAAGAAATACGTGGATTTGTTTACCTATTCAAATCTCGTGCTAGTTAGGTTAAGTTGGTACTACTGAGGTTTAGGCCCGTCAAGATGGCAGCAGTGAGGTTAGCGATGCGTTGTTGTCTGTCAAAAAGCACGTGGCTGTCAAAAAATGGATGTGGCTTTGTTTACCAATTCAAATTTCGCGCTAGTTAAGTTAAGTTGGCAGCACAGGAAGAGGCCTCTGGCTGTGGTGGAGGAGGCCCCTGGGAAGGCCTCTGGCTCTGGTGGTGGTGGAGGAGGCCTCTGGGAGACGATGGTGGTGGTTACGGCAGAACTGTCCTATTATACTACTGCTGTATACATATTATCGTTTACTGAGCGATTTAGCTACGTGATATGTGCACAGTGTGTTTCCGTAGTTTTTATTTTCGTACTAGGCAAATCATTGAAGTTTTACTTTTGCTGTATACATATTATCGTTTACTGAGCGAGTTGGCTACGCGATATGTGCACAGTGTGTTTCCGTAGTTTTTATTTTCGTACTAGGCAAATCATTGAAGTTTTACTTTTGCTGTATACATATTATCGTTTACTGAGCGAGTTGGCTACGCGATATGTGCACTGCCTTATGCATAAGCTCGCGTTGTATGTTCGATAGAGAGACATAAAGCTCTGCCTTGACAGAGCATGTAGAGAAGAAGGAGGTTATAACAGCAGCTATCTTGCGCCAGCTGTTCAGAATTCTAGTCTTATTATTTTTCTCTTAGAACAAAGGTATCCCCTGTCATGTTCTGAACACTTGTTGTAGCGTGTTGTATTGTAGCCTTGTTATGTGTTAATCACTTATTTAATGTTCTGAACACATCAATTAATATTCTGATAACATGTTCAATTTAACGACATCGAGTGCAGTGTTCGATTCTTGTCTTTTTATGTTTCAATCACTTCTTTTGTAATCTGATCTTCTTAGAACAAAGGTATCGCCTGACATGTTCTAAACACATGTTGTATCGAGCACTGTGTTCGTTTCTAGTCTTATTATGTTTTAATAAATTATTTAGTGATCTGAATACATCAAACAACGCATGTTGAAGTTAACAACATCGAGTACAGTGTTCGATTCTAGTTTTCTTATATTTTAATCACTTATTTAGTGTTCTGAACACATCAATCAATATTCTGATCACATGCTGAAGTTAACGGCATCGAGTACAGTGTTCGATTCTAGTCTTGTTATGTTTCAATCACTTCTTTTGTAATCTGATCTTCTTAGAACAGAGGCATCCCCTGACATCTTCTAAACACATGTTGTACCGAGTACTGTGTTCGATTCTAGTCTTGTTATGTTTTAATCATTTTGTTAGTGTTCTGAACACATCAAACAATGTTCTGAACGCACGTTGAAGTTAACGACATCGAGTACAGCGTTCGATTCTACTCTTGTTATGTTTCAGTCACTTCTTTTGTAATCTGATCTTCTTAGAACAGAGGTATCCCTGACTTGTTCTAATCATGCTGTATCAAATACAATGTTCGATTCTAGTCTTGTTATGTTGCAGTCATTTGTTTAGTGATCTGAACACATCAAACAATGTTCTGAAGGCATGTTGAAGTTAACGACATCGTCAAAAACTTCCTTTGTCATCTGCAAGTCTAAACGTGCACAATGATGTTATCGCTGCAACACGTTCACACTCTTGCCTTCGCGATACATGTTCGATAGAGCTATGCCTTGACAGAGGAGGAGGAGGAGGAGGAGGTCTTAACAGCCTATAAATAGATGGCCGCTGACAGCCGTCAAAATGCACGTAGAATTTTTATATTACCCGCCACCACATTTCAAAGGTCGTAGCTAAAGACGTCAGTACGGTGCTCCGTTTTTATAAAGATGGCAGCTTGTGAAGAAAGCACATAGAATTTCAAATTGCCGCCCCCACATTTCAAAGGTAGTGCCGTAAAAATAGCAGCACGATGCTTTGTTGTTTAAAGATGACGGCTGTCAAAAAGCGCGTGGCTTTAAAAAACACGTGGAATTTCGAATTTCCCTCCACTGCATGCATAATGATAAAGTTTAATGCCGCATAGATGGCAGCAGGATACTCTGTTGATTAAAGATGGCGGCCGTCAAGAAGCACGTAGAAATTGCCGCCACCACATTTCAAATATAGTGCCGTAAAGAGGGCACCACTAAGGTTAGTGATGCAAGATGGCGGATGACAGCTGTCGAAAAGCACGTGGATTTGAAATTACCCACGACCAGATTGAGGTTTAAAGAGGGCAGCACTGAGATTAGCGATGCTGGATGGTGGATGAAAGCTGTCAAGGAAGCACGTAGATTTTAAATTACCCGCCACCAGGTTGAGGTTTAGTGCCGTAAAGAGAGCAGCACGATTAAAGATGGCCACCAGAAAGAAAGCACGTAGCTTTGTTTACATTAAAGATAACCGCTGTCAAAGAAGCACGTGGCTCTCAGCTCTCAAAAAAGCACGTGGCTGTCAAAAATCACGTGGCCATGTTTACAAACAAGAGTACGTGGCTTGCGGTGGAGACCTCTGCGCAGGGACCTGCGGTGGCGGTGGCGGTGGAGGCCTCTCCCGAGAGCCGGAGGTATAGGTGGCGGTGGAGGCCTCAGCGGTGGGCCCGATGTGGAAGTGGCCACTGAACTGTCCACTGTCCACTTATACTATTTCCAATGGGTCTGGGGCTGGGTGTTTGTGCTGTCCCCAACATGTCTGCAACTCACACACCACACATAAGACTATCCTCCACCACAATAACACGCAGTTACCTACACATGGCAGATGCCGCCCACCCTCATCGGAGGTCTGCCTTACAAGGACTGCACTCCGCTAGAAATACCACATGAAATAAAAAAAATATGTGTTCTGGTGGTCGTATCGAGGAATAATAATAATAATAATAATAATAATAATAATAATAATAATAATAATAATAATAATTTTATTTATTTATTTCCCTTAAATTTCACATATACAGTTTAGGATGGTAGATGGAGAGAGGGCAAGCCTCACAAGTGCCTCCATTCCCACATGTACGTTTACATAAACTATACTGAATATGTGCATATGTCTACACAATTTTAAATTTACATACATTACAAACACTGTAGTCTTAGAATAATAATCATCTTGATTTATGCTGTACATCCCATATGCCGGCATCGCGGTGTAGGGGTAGCTGCCTGCGTGGTACCTGGAGGCCACGGGTTTGATCCCCGGCCAGATCAGGGATTTTTACCTGGATCTGAGGGGTGGTTCGAGGTCCATTCACCTAAGTGATTACAGTTGAAGACCGTAATCTGCAGGCTTCCAGACTGAGCAGCGATCGTTTGGTAGGTCATGCCACATCGGGGCTCTTTTGCCATGGGGTTTGGTTTTATATACATTACTTATGGGTTTCTATTTACATATACATTTTCTTTACTGCGTGGAAGAAGTGAGGAAGAGGAAGCAGTTTTACTTCAGATGGTAGAAGATTCCAGAGACGAGCAAACCGTGCGTAAAATCTATATGGGAGTGCCTTCGTGGCTCAGGCAGTAGCGCGTCGGCCCCTCACCGTTGGTTTCCGTGGTTCAAATCCCGGTCAATTAATGCAACATTTGTGCTGGACAAAGCGGAGGCGGGGCAAGTTTTTCTCCAGGTACTCCGATTTTTCAGGTCATCATTCATTCCAGCAACACTCTCCAATATCATATCATTGCATCTTTCTTTCATTAATCGTTGCACCAGAGGACTACGGCAAGCTTCGGCAGCCGGCACAGTTCCTATCCTCGCCGCTAGATGGGGTCTTCATTCATTACATTGCTGACCCGGTCAAATGACTGAAACAGGCTGTGGATTTTTATTTTCAGATTATTATTATTATTATTATTATTATTATTATTATTATTATTATTATTATTATTATTATTATTATTATTATTATTATTATTATTTTCACAACGTTGTGACCAACTAATGAGCGCGATTTATTAAGCAGATGAATTTGCTTCCTTCTCTTCCCAGAATCCCTTCATCCGTTCTTCCGTCCATGCAGTGGTAGTTCTCATCTTGGGTTGTTCTGCAAAATGATATTTGTTTACCAACGTCCTCAAGCTAGGCCTGTCCCATATAATTTCACCTGTTAAGATCATTTCTTGAAGATCTTTTTCAATTTCGATTATGCAATTATTCTTGAGCTTTTAATAGTATATTATCCTTTTAGTAAGTTTTTCATTGTCCATTCTTTGAATGTGGCCATAGAATCCCAGTCGTCTTTTACTAATAGTGACTGATATTTTCTCCGATTGCTGGTGTATCTCAAGAGATCTCCTTTTCATCAACACTCCTTCTATGCATATTGAGACAAGGACTTTTTAAAGGATTTTCCTTTCTTATATTTCTACAATTTTAGTTAGTGATCTGTCTCCAATGATCAGGGTTTCTCATCGGTATAGCTTCAGGCTTAATTACCATGTTATAGTGTACTAATTTAGCGTTCCAATATATTGATTTCTTGTTTACCTGTTCCATGTGATTGTATAGGCTTTTTGTAATTTAGAAATTCTCTCTTTGTTTGCATCACGATTTAAACCGGACGAAAGGATGATTTCCCCTAAGTATTTGAAATTATGCACGTGAGAGTTTTTGCCATAATGAGTTACCGGATGTTGTTTGCCTATGTATAGAGGAGATCCTTTCATATATCGGGATTTATGCTATGAGATTTACAGTCTATTATTATTATTATTATTATTATTATTATTATTATTATTATTATTATTATTATTATTATTATTATTATTATTTGCGTCTGGACCCTGTTGTATCACACAGCGATTTCATGATCGCCTTTCTGGTCTTCCATACAGCTTTCATTTCGTCTCTGTGGGCTCTCTTCCTTTCTTCAATCCACTTGGTTGGAACTTCATTCTCTGGGTGTTCTACCCGTCTGTTTACATTTTTTACAGAACCGATTTCTGTGTAATATTTCTGATATATCTATCTGGGCTTTCTCCAGGTCCTTTCTGCTTTCTTGGATCCATGGTACTCTCTTCAGTTTTCCTCAGTATGTCAAGACCTGTGTGCAAGCCTTGATGTTGGGAATCTTTGAACGTGTCCAAAAAATTTCAATCCTCGTTTTCTAATACCCACTTCCCGGTTGGAAAGTTTGTCTGTTGCTGTATGGGATTTCAGTCCGTACCAGTTTTAAGAATTATTATTATTATTATTATTATTATTATTATTATTATTATTATTATTATTATTATTATTATTATTATTATTATTATTATTATTATTATTATTATTACAAGCTGCTTTACGTCGCACCGACACAGATAGATCTTATGGCGACGATGGGATAGAAAAGGGCTGGTAGTGGGAAGGAAGCGGCTGTATCCTTAATTAAGGTACAGCCGCAGCATTTGCCTGGTATGAAATTAGGAAACGATGGAAAACCATCTTTAGGGCTGCCGACAATGGGATTTGAACCCACAATTATTATTATTATTATTATTATTATTATTATTATTATTATTATTATTATTATTATTATTATTATTATTATTATTATTGGAAGAGCTTTACGGCACTGAGTGACGTACCGGTAACCGGTGAAGGAACCCGAAGGTGAATACTCAGTCAGATTCAGTATAGCAGTAAAACACCTCAATAACAAAGTGAACCTTGCAGCTTAGGAGGAAATAAAAACCATTGAATGTGTACACCTGGTGATTTATGGCCCCGCGTTGGCTGCCTTCCGAACAGTTGAAATAAAAGTAAAGCCACTGTTCAGCATTCAACGTGGCAAAGGAGATTGCAGAAGAAGTACTCAGACAACTTACGCAGTTCAAACGAGGGAATCGGTTCCCTCGACAGCAACGAAATATAACGCAAATAATGCAATAAAAAAGAAGATATGTTGCCAGAAACTTTCGATGAACATGGTTAGAAATTAGCGGTCTACTCTAAACGTCTGCGAATTTGCAAAGAAACCCAAAAGAACAAAATCGAGAATTCTCTGTGAACCAGACGCAGTTCTATCATAATTTTAAAAATCAAACCCAGTAAACCGGAATAAAATTCCATCAATCAAAGAAGCTTTTAATTACTGTGTTGATGGGGTGATAGTACCTGATGGCGATCACTGTAAGTACCTAGGTCTTAATATAAGGAATGGCCTTCATTGGGGTAATCACATAAACAGAATTGTAAATAAAGGGTACATATACGGTCATAAGGGTATTTAGGCGTTGTAGTAAGGATGAAAAAGAGAGGACTTACAAGTCTCTGGTAAGACCATAATTAGATAATGGTTCCAGTGTATGGGACGCACACCAGGACTACTTGATACGAAAACGGGAAAAGATCTAAAGGAAAGCAGCACGATTTGTTCTAGATGATTTCCGGCAAAGGAGTAGCGTTACGAAAATATTGAGAACTTTTTGTTGGAAAGAAATGAGAGTGAGGAGATGAGTAGGTGATATGTTCCAAGCTGTCAATGGAAATATGGCATGGAATGATATTAGTAGACGAATAAGCTTGAGCGGGGATTTAAGATCATAATATGAAGATGAAGTTGGAATTCAGGAGGAAGGATTGGGGAAATATTACATTTATACGACGAGGAGTAATCGGCTGGAAAATATTATCAAGAGAAATGTTCGATACATTCCCAAGTTCTTTGAAAATATTTTAGAAAAAGCTAGGTAAACAATTGGTAGGGAATCTGCCAGCCGGGCGACAGCTCTAAATGCAGATCATTGATGATTGTCAGAAGCAGCAGATTTCTGGGCTAGCGTTTGCAAAAAGCCCAAATTAGATAACTCGCAGGCTCATTTGGTTGAAGTAGGCTGAATCAGCCATGAACGAAATTAGAAGTCCTGATATTATGATAAAAGGAGTTAAGGCAGTGATTCAAGTTACGCAGAACCTGAAGGTGCCTGAGTCAGATTCAGCACAAAAGTTCACAAGTGCACATGGAGCTGCAGCCAAAGCGCTAACACGCTTTCTTGAGAGGCTGCGGAATTCACGGGATTCACATTCTTGTTACCGAAATGCGAAGAATGGAGAGAAAACCCATCAATCGCTTGTCTGTGCTTTACCAACTATTCATGGCAAGAGATAGTGGTAGTGGTAGTGATTATTGTTTTAAGAAGAAGTACAACCAACCTCAAAAATATGTAAGTATTGTATTCTCACTTTTAGTACTAATTATATAATTGTTGTTTAGAATTATAGCACATAATGTAAATTACATATTTTCTTGATAATATACTGGTTTTCTAAAATATTTAAGGAGCCATAGTCTGTCTTCCAATAGTGTATGATGTATCGATATCATACCTTGCTGTTGCCGTATGTGGGCTAATTTGCCAACATGGATACAGGCGAGAGTAGTGGACCACACAGTAAATGTGAAGTAAAGTGTAGGTATCAGCTTCATTTCCTCAGTAACTGTCGCCTCACAATACTTCCTGTTCTGGTAAGCTTTTATTGTACTTATAAAAAAAGCGAAGAGCATATGCATTGTTACAATCAGGGCAGATCGAATTAGCACCACTACTCGATCTGAAGAATGCATCGACGGGGTGTTGCTGTGCCTTTCAGGATGAGCAAATGAACTTTCTTTAGTAAGATGGAATGACAATGTTCGTTATTGTATCAACTAACACCTGCATACCGGAAGTACAGTAGTTTCTTTCGGAGCTTACGCACACTGCACCCTACCAATACTTGTGAGTTTTATAACTCAGGTATGGGAGTTGTGCACCTAATGGACAAATTGAGAGGTCTAGAGGGAATGAGGATATACTCCAAGAAGTGATATTGGCTGGCTACTCTTCAGGTCCTATCTCAAATCGTCTATCTTCAATATGCAAATGCTATATAGACCATTCCATGATGATATTCCTCTACTAGAATTCTCCTGTTACTACACTGCTTGTGGGGCCTGAAGATAGGTTACATAAACCTCTAACGAGAAAGCGCAGTTAGGGAGATATCAGACATGATTGAATAGATCACTTGGTTACTTGATAGATCTGTGCATATTGTGGAAAGTGTGCCGAATTCCATTTTCAGTGCAATGTTGGCCTCCAACCTGAACTTTGTTTTGCTGCTTACCGTACCAAACAAATGTATTTCACAGCAGGCTCCACTGATATCTCTGAGGCTAAATATATATTAGTGGAGTAATTTAAAAAAAATGTAATTTAGTGGTTTATTATTGTTAGACATTTTTGATATTGTTTAATGCCCATGGTGATCATTATTCCGACAAGGACAATCGCTTATCTTCGGAAACGGTGCTTCTCCCATGGTAATCTTTTACGACGGCCGATGATCTAGATGTTAGGCCCCTTTAAACAACAAGCACCATCAACATCAACCTTTACGAGGGTTGTACGAGAATTGGAAAGCAAGCACACTATACATCCTAGCTCCAAATGGAAGGACGCTTAATATAGTTTCTCTGGAAGCTCTATAAGGAAAAATTAGTTTGTTTTTTATATAATATGATCTTTTGTATTGCTTCAATATTATTTGTATCAACCACCAGCCCGATATCTTAAGTATTAAATATAAAATAGTGTCATTCATGCAATTTTTGCAACAAACAGCGTGTTTGTACGTACAACCCATGTCTCGTTTCTCTACGGGTCGGATATGAGGTGAGATGAATCTCTCGTGGTAGGTTTTTATGACCGAATGCCCTTCCTGACGTCAACCTCATCGGAGGAGTTAAAGAGATAAAAATGAATAACGTGATATATGATAGTAGGAAGGGAGAGGGTGAAACCCGGTGCCGACACATAGCCTACTCATGTCGAATAACACCAAGGGGTCTGCTGAAGGCTTAACGTCCCCATCCGCCGGACGAATCACCATCAACAGCGTTATATGTCCTCGCTCCATATAAGCACTGCGGAGAGGTTTGGAATTTAATACATGCTTTTGGTGCGCTTTCTAGTGATAAGAAATGGAATACCACCACCCCCTTACCCTGCCGGTCAACATTCTGATGGTGAACATTTTTTCGACGAACGGAACTCGAACCGAGTAACCACGGTGTCAGACCATATAGAGGATTATGGCCACCAGGTGACCTTAAAAGAAAACAATTTGTGTTAATAAATTTATTTTGCTTTTAAATAAATGCCCGCACCGCGGTGTAGGGGTAGCGTGCCTGCCTCTTACTCGGAGGTCCCGGGTTCGATTCCAGGCCAGGCCAGGGAAATGTACCTCTATCTGAGGGCTGGTTCGAGGTCCACTCAGCCTACGTGATTATAATTCAGGAACTATCTGACTGTGAGATAGCGATCAAGGTCTAGAAAGCCAAGAATAACGGCCGAGAGGATTCGTCGTGCTGACCACACGATACCTCGTAATCTGCCGGCCTTCTGGCTGAGCAGCGGTCGCTTGGTAGACCATGGCCCTCCGAGGCTGTTACGCCATGGAGTTTGGTTTTTAAATAAATGGTTTAGAAAATCTAGCGGTCCAATTAATAAACGTACCCGCGAGCACATGCTGCTAAGTGTATCTTGCTTCTGTTATGAACATTACATGCATACACATTAATACATCATACGCTAAATAAATAAATAAATAAATAAATAAATAAATAAATAAATAAATAAATAAATAAATAAATAAATAAATATAAATAAATAAATAAATAAATAGATTAAGAAACGAATACATTTAATCTTTCCTATTCAACCACCCTTCGTTTAAAAGATCTCAGAAAATACAAAATAACAGGAAACAATGATCGATATTGTACAGCAACGCATTTGATGAATGATGAGACTAAACACGTAGGAAAGAATGAACTCAGCGAAGGACATAGGAACAGATATCGTCAGAGTACATACGGAGCGAGCAAATAAGGAAATGAAGAAATCTGTATGGAACACAGACGAAAACTGTTGAACGTGGGAATAGTATTTGGAAACAACTTTACCATTGAAGATACAAGAGAGTCCTTTGCAGAAAGATGGTCCTCTGATATTACGGTCAGCATTAATGTATGTCTAGAGGAAGATCCAGGACCAGTATTTCTGGTGAGAAAGACCATAAACAATTAAACAGCTTGCTGAAGAACTAGCAACATGGGATTGAGAGGACAAACGTGAAAGGATATCAAGGTTCGGGTGCTTGGTGGATTCCAAACTCGCTACAAGATGATGTTCCGAGGTTTCTTGTTTTCACACCTGGCAAATTCTGGGGCTGTGCCTTAATTAAGACAACGATCGCTTCCTTCCTAGTCTATCCCCTGTTCTACTGTCGTCAAACAATCTGGCTGTGTCGGTAGAACGCTAAAATACTTGGAAAAGAAATATATATATGACTGGCAAGCAAATATTTGGTTTTCATGACAGCGACATGTTCATGGATACGACTTTCTTTACCTTCTCAGAATCTTCGACAAATCCCAAAAGTTTGTAATAAGAATTGCTCAGAATTCCCCATAATTAGGCTATTTTTGTGGAGTAAATCCATTTGTTTAATTTATATATTATTAATATGTAAGTGAAACAAATGTACGACATAGCAGATTAGATATGTTGTAAATGGTTACTCCTACCACTGCGGCAGCGTGGAAGTGGGCCGAAGTGAGGCAGGAATATGATAGCGTGCGCTGAGATGGGCTTATAAAACTCCCAAAGAGGAATCTGTGTCAATAACTCCGACGTTCCGCATACAGATGGATACGCTCACTTGGTGGAAAATGTAGAGCATTCCTGAACTTTTCCTGAAGGGGCACTACAGGGAAGTTTAGTCCGATTCACCTTTCGACCAGTGGAATTTATCTGTCATGATCTGTCATAGTGCCATCTGCAATATATTAATTTCTTCTCTTTCTGCGAGTGGTTTAACGCCCCACGAACACATCGAAGGTTTCGGAGACTCAAGGAGAAAAACGGCTAGGATCGGGAAGAAATCGTCCGTGACCTTACTAGCTGCAGTACCCGTCCTTGACGGACAATCATACTGCATGTGCAAAGTTATTCCGCCAGGCAGGCTGTTTTACTCGGGACGCAGCAGTAATCCCATCCACCAGAGATGAGTGGCAGCAGAAGAGAAAAATCACAACACAACAATAGTCAATATAATGTTATTGTTGATCAGTTTTATGAGCTTTCGATATTGTAGGCCTTCACATTTAATTTTCTTCCGACTCTGGGTTATTAGAGCATGTAATGTAAAGGCATGACTCCCTCTTGTCTTATTCTTCAAACGATCGTTTCTTTACGATGTTTCCTCATTTTTATACGGTAATGATCTTCACATTTTTCCCTGTCGATATGGACCGATGACCATGCGGTGTTACACCTGAAGAGAATCATGACAAAAACCATCGCCAGTTAACACGATTGAACAATATTTCCATGTTAATAATGCTTGGTGTTGATATGGTTTAAGTAACACAAGTCTAAAATAATTATTTTATTATCATAGCCGGCACGGTAAAACGGTATAAGACATTAATGATTGCAACTTGTATTCTCGATAACTTTTGTTATGGTATGTAATACTTTTCGATAGGACCAATAACAGATATTTCAACAATGGAATTTTAGGTACCGTCCCTTAAACTACCATTTTATACAGCGTGAATGTAAATTATTTATAACTTAGACTGTAGCACGTTATTCCCAGACTTTACATACCGATTTTCATTAAATTCTGTTCAGCCATTTTTTCGTGGTTTTACCGATTTTCATTAAGTTCTCTTCAGCCATTTTCTCGTGGTACAGACAGACAGACAGACAGACAGACAGACAGACAGACAGACAGACAGACAGACAGACAGACAGACAGACAGACAGACAGACAGACAGACAGACAGACAGACAGACAGACAGACAGACAGACAGACAGACAGACAGACAGACAGACAGACAGACAGACAATTAAAAAAGTGCATTTCCTTGTTACTGTGGACATGACCGATACAAAAATTCCATTTTTTCAAATTCTGACCAATGTACAGAGAAAACTCTTATATATATATATAAATTTAACATTTCACCTAAACTGCTAGGAGTGTCGAGCTACAGGGTATTTATATTAATTGTGTGGTTTTCAAAACGACCCCACTTCCGTCTGGTAGTAAGGAAGATGCGATTGCTCTGTAAATGTGAAGAAACTCTGGGAGATTCACTTACCAGCACAGCAGAAGGTGATATGTCCAGAGAAAGATCCAGGACCAATATTTCTAGATGACAGAATGGTTTCCCTGCAACATTTCCTCGTCTATTCCATTGATTTCAGTCACTTTGATGCTCTTCAAATGTTCCGTTGATCGTGGTCAATTTGCGTAACTTTATTCTTGAGATAACACCACAAGAATTAATCTGGTGTCGTTAAATCTTGGCGGCCACCAATACTTACAGATTACTCTGTCCTCAAAGAAGCTACTGATCATAGCAATTGTACTCGCTTCAGTGGTACATATCGTCGTTGCCCGGACAAAACGTTCTATGTGGTAATATTTTTGGAGATATACTGACCCGCAGCACATACATTATGAAGAGCGAGAATGCCTTGACAACATTCACACAATATTGCACCTTAGATGACAGAACCTTACCAGCCAAAGTTCTAAGCTAAAATATTTCACATAGGTTTTGTCCGGCCAGCGACGATATATTAAAATTAGAACGATACAGAGAAGATTAGCAGACCGAGAGACTCAGTCGATGTGTGGCAATAACACTCATGTGTCATTCACGAAAATTGTAGGAAAATGTCCCTGTACCAGTCTGTGTTTATCGTATCCGAGAAGAAGAATGGACCCACTATTCGGTTTGTTGAGATTGCATACCAAACTTCGAGCTTCTGTGGGTGCAGGTACCTTTCATGTACACCGCGTGTATTAAGTGTGACCCGAATGCAGGTATGTTAACATTTCACGTAACCAATCAGATGGAACCAGGCCACATCGGTGAACGAAGTGCTGCTCAAAATTCCCAGTATCAGTACAGTAAAATCCAAGGGCCATGTGCAGTGCGGCTCCTGTATCTCGTGAATGACAGTCATCTCGTATGGCCACAGTTTCTTGACCTTGGTCGTTCTTTGACGTAATGAAACATCTGAGACACATGACGCAACGATTTCCTAGGAGATCGAAGCAAACGATTCTGAACGACTTCTACAGCGTCTGACAAACCAGATGTGCGATGCTTACCGGAGTCACTCTACAAAGACCAAATTCTTTCCAACTTTCTCGCCGCGTGCGAATGTCCGGTTCCAAGGCTGAAAGGTTACATTCCCGGCTGGGTTGGGGATTTTAACCTTAATTGGTCATTTCCACTGGCCCGGGGACTGGGTGTGTGTCGTCCTTAAAGCAGAAAATGCAAGGGAAAACAAAGAAATAATATCAGTAAAAAAGTTTAAAATATATTAAAAAGACAAAAATAAATGAAGCTGCTAGGTACTCGTGGAGCCCTTAGCGGCAACGAAGGGCGAACCTAGACGGGAGAGTATCGAACGCACGTAGTCTGGGCAGCATTTCGATGAGATTGTGAAATGGAAACCTACTTATTTCGAGGATTCTACAGTAAGGAAAGGAGAGCAGTTGAATGACAATTCCGATATTTTTCGTGTTGAAGAAAGATCGGGAGACAAGTATTAATAAATAACCGTGTATTGTGAAGATAAAAAAATCAGTTTTGTTGCATACTTCCATTTATTAATTCACTGCAAAGACATTAACACATTTTCTGTATAAAAATATTTTTCAGGCTGACTCGGATAGATGTCTGGTATCTGGGAACTACCTGTGTAAGGCAGGCTTGTCAGAAAGGTGCAAGCTCATTGCTGCCTTGTGTTTATTTGTAAATAGTGAGAGAGACACTTCCAAAACTACGTGCTTGCAACAATGGTAAAAACCAATGCGTGCTCGAAAACGGAGATATGTGAAAGGTGAAGAGACACAGAAGTTATAGAAATCTTTATGATATTTTCCCCAATCAATCGCCCGTAATTATCTGATTGTTAACTGGTACTGCATTGGAAGGTTAATCTTACTAGCTCGTGCACTTGCGTCAATAATAATCATTTCGTGTGGCTATTTCTAGCCGAGTGCAGCCCTTGTAAGGCAGACCCTCCGATGAGTGTGGGCGGCATCTGCCATGTGTAGGTAACTGCGTGTTATTGTGGTGGAGGATAGTGTTGTATGTGGTGTGTAAGTTGCAGGAATGTTGGGGACAGCACAAACACCCAGCCCCCGAGACGTTAGAATTAACTAATTACGGTTAAAATCCCCGACCCGGCCGGGAATCGAACCCGGGACCCTCTGAACCGAAGGCCAGTACGCTGACCATTCAGCCAACGAGTCGGACTCTACTTGCGTCAATAATCAAACAGGCATGACACCTGTGAAATTTTCGGCTGTGTTGTCAATGTCGTGCCTTAATTTTCGTCTTTTGTAACACTCAGCAACGATTTTTCTCTAATAATTGCACTCTACTGTTTGAATTTGATGTTAGAAATAATCTAAGTAGGCCTACATGCACAGGGCTATCAGGATCTCTTCAAAGCATTCTTTTTACAAAATGACGGATGTAAATACTGGAATTGTTCGTAGGTGTCCTCGGTTTTACATCCTTCGTGATTCGTTTCAAGATTTAGCTACTACTACTACTAACATGTTTTCATTCCTCCCCTGAAGGGGGAGGCGGGCCTCTTAGACGGTGACGCCGTCTCTCAGGCCGGGAGATTTGTTACGGTGAAGGAGATGCTCGGAGAAGGTGAGAGGGTTGGCGGCCGTGGCCTATACTAGGAACTGACCCGGTATTCGCCTTATTGCAGGAGAACGGAAAACCACGGAAAACCATTCTCAGGACAGTCGACGGTTGGGGCCAGCCGTGAGGTCTAACCCTGTCCCGTCCACCGAATGCAGAGGCGTAGAGCCACGGTACAGCCGTGGCCACTCCTCCTCTGCTCGGTTGGCCGGTCAGAGTGCAGAGCTGTTGGACCATGGACCAGGAGTGGCCACTTATGGGCCGAGATCCACTCTGCATCTGCTGGCCAAAGATTTAGTCCATGCATTCCTTCTGATCGCATTTTGGTTTTCGTTCGGAAACTTGAAAAATACTTCCAGGAGGAGAGTTGCTGTATGTAAAATTGCACCTAACTCCCGGAATAATAATTGTTGTTACTGTTAGAAATATTGGAATCACAATCAGTTTTGGAAGGCATATTACAGAAGATAGAAGCTAATGCCAACAATAGGGCAAACAAGTACTGCTCTCCCGATTAGGAACTCCATGTTTGCCGCCAGAGCGCATCACCATCCATTCGCACGAGGTAAGGTCAGTCTAGGAAGGTCTGGTCGCGGTACCCCAATCCTTTGCGGTGACGGCCTTATTGATTCTTAAGCATCGTTATGATGTGGGCGAGGCCGATGTGAACTTGTGAAATAGTGTATATTTGCATTTTTAAAGAAAATGGGACAGTGCGCTACACCAAATTTTCAGAACAAGTTAACTGGCGGAAATACAGTGTTTCGCTTGCCAGTGATAAGCAATGGTGAGTTCGGTGGGTACGGTACAAAATTCCAGGCGTGATGAATGGCAACCTACATTTTATAAATCAGACTTGTTCAAAGTTAGTGAGTTATTACATTGAAATTATTCCTGAAGAATCATATGTTTATATGAACGATTCTTTTGGGGGTGAAGCTGATTCCTGCTCGTGGTGCCCCTGCATAGGTAGTCGGAATTGAATTTCCGTTACTGAACTGAACGCCAGCATTCTAGAAGCATAATTAAAGTACTATCTGAAATTATTCATTCTAGTAGGGAAAGGCTCTTATCAGAGCGCAATTTAACAATTATTTCTCTTAACATTGAATGACTGTTTTCTTGTAAAGAAGATCTTTTACATGAAATATGCATCATACATAACTGTGATGTTATATGTATACAAGAAACTCATAGGGATGTTAATCAACGACGTCCTAAAATCTCTGGAATGAGATTGGCAGTCGAACGTCCTCATGGCCAATATGGAAGTGCCATCTTCACTAAACCAGATATCAGGATTATTGCAACCTCCATCACAGATGAAAAATGAACGATTCTTTTGGGCTTCATCATGTATTTCCTTACGACATAATATTAATGAATCACAGTATGAACAGAAGTGGATAGATGAACGGAAACACTCAAGTGGAATTCCATCCCAAAAATGTTCCTAATACACCCAATAAAATGTTCTAGGAAACCTCACAAATCAGATTTTTTTAAAAAAAAGAAGCAGGAATGTATACGCCTAATAATATTATTCGTGTTTTTTTGTTAACTGACCAAGGGATATGGTTTATGAAAAATTAAATGAAGGAGCCTGGCACAGTTAAGTGAAAAATTACCGGGACTCAACTAAGGGCCTCGTGGTCGCTAAATTCCGCTTCCAAGTTAAGAGACCCTGGGGCTCTTTTAGTCACGTTTTTAAACATTCAGGGGATATCGTGGATGTTATTTCACCACCGCCACCCACAGGGGGGTAAAGATTATGAAAGCCTATTACAAACTGGTTCGCAGTTATCTACCACAAGTGTTATAGCAGTCGTATAAAAGCCAGACATGTGATTCCAATGATAAGTGCACGCTGGTCGCGCTACCACAATCCTTTGCGGTGACGGCCATATTGAGTCTTAAGCATCGTTATGATGTGGGCGATGAATCGCAATATGAACAGAAGTGCCTGAGTATTCCTCTTCTGCTGTACGTCGCACCGACACACATAGGCTACGTGTTATAGAGACGATTGGATAGGAAGGAAGCGACCGTGGCCTTGATTAAGGAGCATCCCCAGCATTTGCCTGGTGTGAAAATAGGAAACCACGGTAAACCATCCTGAGGACTGGCGACAGTGGGGTTCGAACCCACTATCTCCCGAATGCAAGTAGATAGCTACGTGACCCAAACCACACAGCCACTTGCTCGGTCTTCTTCTTCTTCTTCTTATTCTTCTGATGAGTATTACCTTGAACTTTTTTCTTGCGAAAAGCCAACTGAAGATCCTACAAAGATCCTACCACCAGTTTTCTAATGATGTTGACAAAAACATAATACAGATGTCGGCTTTGCACCATTTTGTAGGGGCGGTAGAATACATTCATGGTATCTCCTGCCTGTCGTAAGAGGCGACTAAAAGGGGCCCTAGGGACTTGGGAGCGTGGACTGATGACCACGAGGCCTTTAGCTGAGTCCTGGCATTGCTTTCACTCATATGTGCTATGCTGCTCACTTTTTTCTATCCCATCCGACCACCCTTGGTCAACGCTTTTTCTTTTCCGACCCCGACGGCATTAGAGGTAAGGTCAGTAATTAGTCTGCAGATGCCAGACCTAGAATATTCCAAAACTCGCTTTGTAAAGAGTGATATTTACCTGTGCATCTCCATGACAAACTGGTTTGAAATGTTCCACGAACACGTGACAAATGACCTACTGGAAACAGATTAAATGGAACGTCTTAATGAATCTTTTTAAATGTAATTTTCTCCATTTATGTTAAAATCAATGTTTGGTATTCCCTTCCCTCAACACGAGTTGTCTGGTGTCGAACGATGGGGGAAGTTGTTCAAGAAACACTTAATTTATATTTTCCAGACCTGAAAAAATGAAATGGGGTAATGGTTTTAGTGCCGGGATGTGTCCGAGGACTTCGGGTCGCCAAGTGAAGGTCTTTTGATTTGACGCCCATAGGTAACCTGCGCGTCGCGATGAGGATGAAATGATGATGAAGACTGCACATACACCCAGTCCCCGTACCAGGGGAATTAACCAATTATGGTTAAAATTCCAGTCCCTGCTAAGAATCGAACCCGGAACCCCTGTGATAAAAGGCCAGCACGCTAGCCATTTAGCCACGGAGCCTTCCAGACTTTGTAACCATCCAAAAATGAATTTTGAAGAAATAGCTCAAAACATTGTTCAGGTGCAAAATTGATATTTAATAATTGAGGTTGAAAAATATCGATCAGGGAAAGAAATACAAAGTGTAGAGCCGAATAACAATATCACTAAATAAAACAAATTAAAAATTCACCCGTGTGAAATGATTACATAGCACGGAGATTGATGGACTGGCGGATTTAAGAACTACGAATGTTCTGTAAGAAAGATAGAATCCTGCTTCATGCTCCTATCAGTTTATTAGCTCCATCCTTGGATCAATGGAAGATCGTCGGCCTTCGGATTCTAAGTTGGAGGTTTCAAAATTTCAGAGGATGTCGGATGTTTGGAGGGTAGCGAAAGTCTATTCAACGCTCTTTTACCTACTGTTACATTGAATTTTGGTCCATAACGTACATACTAACTACTGAATATCATTTTAAACAAGGAAGAACAATATGTTATATTTTCATTGAATGTTGTTGACATTTTCTGCGAGACTGTGCTTTTGTCTCTTCTAAATCACAAGTTCCGTGAAATGAACAACTCACCATGTTCTCGTGTGCGCTAAATGTAAGTGTACACCTGAAACGTACCACATCGTACTGTAGGAATGTACTACGCACTCCTACAATATACTATATTTAAGGTTGAATCTCCTTTACACGTAAGCATAGGAAAATGAACACAACGAAAATTGTTCTGATGGACTGCATATCCATATGTGGCTGGGAGGCTTGATCAGTTTTGAGGAAAGTGATGGATAAGAAGGACACTGCCACACTCGCGGTTTTGGCAGAGAAGTGACGATATAAAATTACGAACCTAAGACAGTATCACGAAGAAATAAACAAGGTTTGAAAGGAAAACTTCACTGTAGCTGTGTGTTTTAGCACACGAACAACAGCCAGGCCTACATTAAAATATGAGAATTTAGTGAAAAGCACTTTTGGACAAGAGAATTGTAGAAAGAGTATCTGTTGAAAGATCAAGAAAGGCTAAGAAAATCTCTGTTAAATTTCTAGAAACAGCTCGTTTTATGCAAATAGGGAAATAGGAAATTGGATGTAGGCAGTGCTGATATCATTAGATTAAGTTCGCACTAGTTATGCCCGTTTGATAAATAATTCAAAATAAATGAATTAATATTGGGGTAAAATTTATCGACAGAAAAGTTTTTTTTTTTTTTTACAAGTTGCTTTACGTCGCACCGACACAGATAGGTCTTATGGTGATGATGGGGTAGGAAAGGGGTAGGAGCGGCAAAGAAGCGGCTGTGGCCTTAATTAAGGTACAACCCAGCATTTTTCTGCTGTGAGAACGGAAAACCACAATAAACCATCTTTAGGGCTGTCACTATCTCCCGAATGCAAGCTCACAGCTGCGCGTCCGTAATCGCACGGCCAACTCACTCGGTGCTATGAATGTTAGAAAATCGATACTACTGTATTTTCTATTCACTGATACTCATTTTTTCGATGAACACTCATTATTAATGAACGTTTAACCAGACAAATGCCATTCCTTCTCCGTGTTTCTTAGTGTGAGAATTTACATCGAAAGATGTTAAACAGACTAGGGAAAGTGGTTTCCGGTTTTGTAATATTAGCCTCACGTTTTCTTTAGAAAACTTGATCACAATTTGTTATTACCTCGGCCATTTCATTGTATTGGTTATAACAAGGTAAAACTTGCACATTTTGTGGACATAGTTTCACTGTGTAGTTGTGGAAGTTCATTTCTAAGGTAGCAGTACGGTATGTTCAGTTTTCTGTGGTGTCTTATAGACTTACATAAATCACTTTCCTCCCATGGTTTCGCGTTAATCCACTTTTATTTAACTAACTAGCAAATGCACCCGTGCTTCGCTACGGTATTCTACATTGTATACGGATATCGAAGTAAATACTGCACGTGCAGTAAATAACATTGTTTTAAAATTGCGTGTCTCTTAGCGTTATCCGAGAAATAGCATGGGGAGGTCCCCATACGTTGTTTCCAATGTAAAGTGTGGGTTGCGGAGTTGTGATGATAACGGCAGGCTCACTTGCCTACTGCCATTCACAATCGAGTTGGGAAGTTTACATTATAATTGTAGGCCTCATTGCTTACTGCGCGGTCACAATCGATTTGAGGAGTTTTCGTTACAATGGCAGACCCCCTTTCCTACTTCCAGACAGATTACAGTTGAGAAGTTTTTATTATAATGGCAGGCAACTTCCCTACTACCAGTCAAAATTGAGTCGTGCAATTATCATTATAATGACAGGCCTTTTTTCCTTCTGCCAGCCAGCTTACTGCCGGTCACACAGAGTTGATGAGTTTCCATTAAAATAGCAGGCCACTATGCCTAATGCTTGTCACATTTTAGATGGGTACATTTGTTCATAATGGCGGGCACCCTGACCTACAGCCAAACACAATCGGGTAGGGGAGTTTTGAACAAAACTGCATGCTCCCTTGCCTTCTGCAAGTCAAATCGAGAAGTGAAATATTCATTACAATGGTAGGCTCTCCTTACTAATGCCAGTTACACAGGAGTTGGAGAAGAACCCTATTCCTACTGCCAGTCAAGGTCGGTGTGGGGATTACTGATTACTATAGCAGATACACCGTTTCTCGATCGCTACAAATCGACATACGAAAGTATGTGCATGTTTACAATATTGCAGACCTTCATTTACAAATTAACTGCTGCTAAACGGTACGTCATATCGACAAAGGATTGTACCATAAGACGCAGTATCTAGCGGTTTAAATGGCTGGTCCTATGATATTTTCTCGCATATCATCTATTCATGGGTCAGATTGGGTTAGAAACGTTGAATAGGGTGAAATTTGTGTAAGATTATCTTACATTGCATTACCTTTCTTATAATTATGTGACACAGCATTTGGCTCACATATGGATACTGGGTGGGCCAATATTCGTGTAGAGTTTCATAATTATATCTCTCCTGTAAGAGATTGAAAGTATGATTTATACATGCAAAAATCCAAATTTACTTAAAATCGAGAATTAGAGACGAATCTAACGTATAAGGGATACAGATATGACAAAAAGTCGTAAGACCAAGGTTGAAGATCACACCAAATTGAACGGAGATTGTGCCATCTGTTATGTGATAGGAATTCCCGTTTATCCCACGAAATACCTCGAAACGAAGGTCTGCACCATCATTAAAGTTGCCTCCATATATCGATATTCTTTGGGGATAACAATTGAAAATTTTAAAGATCTTGGAAGTTTTCCGTCTGTCACAGTGTAAAACGTATAATTTTCCCAAATTTCAATTTTCTTGCTCGCCTGGCTGATTATGCCGCAATCTGGATTTTGGGTGAGGTGGGGGGGGGGGATAAAAATTAGGACTTTCAGGATACTACACAATATGCAGATGGTCATTATTACCCCTCAAACGGATAGCTGTACGAAAATTTCACCAAAATAGTCAATGTACAGACACCCACTGTCGTTACGATTTTATTTAAATAGATAGGTAAGGAATCTGCTCCACGTACAACACCTTTTGGGCTATGTCCGCTGGACTTAACCTGCAAAACCGACCGTTCATGACATCTCACTTATTAATACTCCTGTCGAAAAATGAACATGAGAAAAAAGTTTCAGAAATGGATTTCCATTTATGATTGTAGATTTCTATTAATTTCGAATGTGTATATTTCGAGGGAGTGCAAAATCATGGTTTCGGTTTCGGATAAACCCTCAGTAAATTTAGGTATTCAGAAGTAATATTGGCCCTAAAACTTGCTAAAGGACATGTGGATTCTAATATCAAGTTTGGTAGAAATATATTCAGTACTTTTCAAGTTATAAGAACTCATACAATCAAACAGACAAACAGACAAGACACCAAAGCCTAGAAATATGCGGATGGTCATTATTACACCTGAAACGGATAATTGTACAGAAATTCCGCCAAAATAGTCAATGTACAGACACACGGTCGTTACGATTATATTTACATAGATGACTGATAAGCACGGGCACCTTTGTAAGTGCAAACCTTCATTTCGAGATTTACTGCTCCTAAACGGAAATCATACCAACAAACGGTTTGCGCCCTCAGACGTCCCTATTATCACTGTACGTATTTGGTCTTAAAACAAATTCTCGTATCTCCCATATTTATGGGTTCGACTTAGTTACGGTATTTGAATGGGATGAAATTTGGGTACATTTTCAACATTTTACATTATTTTTCACATACTTATATGGAAGCTAGAATGATGAAATTTTGTTCGCATATAGCCATTTGGTCGTGTCAATGTGCGTGCCAAATTCGATGACTCTATCCTTCCTATAAGTGTGTCAAATGAAGTAACATACGTGTAAAAAGCACAAAATTTACGAACAATCGAGATATACAGCCAAATCTACCATATAAGGGAGAGAGAAAGACGACAAAATATCACAGGACCAAAGTTGTAGATCACTCCAAATAGAACGGAGATTGTGCCATCCGTTTTGTGATAGGACTTACCGTTTAGCCACGAAATACCTCGAAACGAAGGTCTGCACCGTCATTAAATTGCCTCCATATTTCGATATTCTTCGGCATAAAAAGTGAAAAATTTAAATATCTTGGAGGTTTTCCGTAGGTTACCGGCTAAAACGTATAATTTTGCTTAATTTAACTTTTCCAGCTCGTGTGGCAGATTGTGACGCAATCTTGATTTTGGGCGAGGAAGGAGGGGGGGGGGGGGGGTAAAATTTAGGACTTTCAGGAAACTAAGCTGAAAAATATGCAGATGGTCATTATTACCCCTTAAACGGAAAGCTGTACGAAAATTTCGCCAAAACAGTCAATGCACAGCCACACAGTCGTTACGATTTGTTTAATATAGATAGATAAGAAATCTGCTCCACGTATAACACCTTTTGGGCTATGTCCGCTCGATTTAGCCTGAGAAACTGACCTATCGTGATATCTCCCTTATTAGTCCTCCTGTTGAAAAAATACACAGGTGAAAAATAATTAGAATTCGATTTCCATCGAGTTTGGTCCATTTCTAGTCAGGTTGGTCTTGTACTTTATATTTTGTGGGAGAGTAAAATTACCATTTCGGTTCCTATAAAATCCCAGTCCATTCCGGGAATTTGAAATGGTATTGACCTTAAAACTTACCCTTGGACAGGTGGATGCTATATAAAATTTGGTTCAAATATCTTCAGTAGTTTTCAAGTTGTAAGAAATACGCTTTACATGCACCAGCTCTTGTGTTAAGTCCGGTGGGACTTGTACCGAAAAACAGTCCGTTAATTATATCTCCATTATTAATCCTGGTATCGAAATGATGCACATGAGGAAAACGGTTTAGAAATTAATTTTCATTAAGGCAAGTAGATTTCCATTAAGTTTGGTTGTGCATATTATGAGGAAGTGCAAAATTACGGTTTCGGTTTTGTATAAACCCCCAGTCAGTTTAGGGATTTAGAAGCAATATTCGCCCTAAAACCTACCCAAGGACAGGTGGATTCTAAATATGAAGTTTGGTGGAAATATATCCAGTAGTTTTCAAGTTATGGAAAGACAGTCAAACAGACAAACAAACAGACAAACAGACAGACACCAAAAATCCTATCTTTGGACAGGTGGATGCTAAATATAAAGTTTGGTTCAAATATCTTCAATAGTTTTCAAGTTTTAAGAAATACGCTTTACACGCACCCGCGCTTGCGTTAAGTCCGATGGGACTTGTACTGAGAAACGTCCCGTTATTGATATCTTCTTTATTAATCCTTTTATCGAAATGATGCACATGAGAAAAAAAAGGTTTAGAAATTGATGTTCATTAAGGCAAGTAGATTTCCATTAAGTTTGGTTGTGTAAAATCAAAATCACGGTTTCGGTTTCGTATAACCCCCACGCAGTTCAGGAATTTAGAAACAATATTTGCCCTGAAACCTATCCAAGGATAGGTAGATTCTAAATATGAAGTTTGGTGAAATATATCCAGTAGTTTACAAGTTATAGAAGGACAGACAAACAGACAGACACCAAAGCTAAAAATTATGCAGATGGTGATTATTACACCTGAAACGGATAACTGTACGGAAATTTCGCCAAAATAGTCAATGTACAGACACACGCTCTTTACGATTTTATTTATATACATTACCGGCTCAAGTAAAGCTGATAGCAGCACTAAAAACATGGCTCGAGTATTTCCTTTTTGATGGATAACATTACATAAATATGGCCAAGTGTCTGGGTCCATGGCTAAATGGTTAGAATTCTGATCTTCGGTTCAAAAGATCGTGCGTTTGATTCTTGGCCGGGTCGGGGACTTTAACTTTCATTAGTTAATTCCTATGACTCGGGGGCTGGGCATTTGTGCCGTCTTCAGCATTAGAATTCAACTTAAGTAGGGCCCTGTCTCCATAAACGCGCAGGTCGCCTATACGGCGTCAATTCGAAAGACCTGATCCAGAACTATTTGGAGCCACGTATTAAAGAAATTAGGTCCGTTGTGACGGAATGTTCTGATAGTGTATAACAACGTAACATAATAAGCCAATACATATGTTTAAATGTGTATATTTTATTTACTAACATGATGAAATTGACGATCAGGTTTGCTAAAATAAGAGTTTCTGAGGACTTCGAGAGTTTTAGTAGGGCATTTAAAGATATGGGAATCACGGGTAAACGGCGGAGTCGAACTGTATGAGGATAACAGATTCAAAATCCGGAGTTAAAAGTAGTTTAATCTCTATTTATTTCGGTCTGGCTGCAGATAACTACTGAGGCGATATCTTAAAGTTTAGGCCTCCAACCAGTGCTAGAATAATTGTGGAGTTCCTACGGTTGAGCAAAAGTTGATGGTATTTATGACCCGGATTATTTCAGTACCTTAAGAACCAAACACAAACCTTCGATAACTCAAAATAATAATAAATTGTTCTTTTGAGTGTAAAAAGCAAAGAAGTTCTTAGAAAAATCAAGACTGTCAATACAGAAAGTCCAATATTTGACTATAATACGGAGAGCACTGTTTTAAGAAGGTCTAATTTAGTAAAAGAATTAGGAATTTTAATGGATACTACATTATCCTTCAAAAGGCACATTGTAAAAGTTGCAAGTAAAGCCCACAGATCCTTAGGTTTTGTGGTTCAGAATTCGAGGGAACTAAAAAATGTTGTTACATTAATTACTCTCTATAATACATTCGTGCGTAGTGAACTTGAAGATGCATGTGTTGCTTGGACACCTCATTATCAGTCTCATATAAAAGAGTTCAGAAGTTCCTTCGCATTCTCCTTTACAAAACGCATCGTACTAAAGCAATGAAAGAACACGTTTCATACAATAACTTGCTAAATGAATTTAAACTTTCTTCATTATGTAATAGAAGGGATATTCTGCAACGAATATTTTTGTGCAAACTTATAAATAATGTGAGGATGACAGTGATCTACTTGCTAGAGTGAACTTTAATGAGAACAAGGCAAACGTTTTATTATTGTATAAACACTTTAAAACAATGAACCACGAAAATTCTCCAGTAGTTAGAGTGTGTAATATTTTTAACAAAATTGCTGAATGTAATCAGAGAATTGATTTTACAACGACTCTTCGAGATTTCATGCATCATGTGCAAAAGTGTTCTTTCACACAGATAACATCTTCTGCAAAAAAAATCAATTATTTGATCAAATAGTAGGCTAGTTATTGGAAATAAAAAGCGGGTATAACAGGTTTTTGTTATAACATTATGTAGAAAAATTGTATTTCTGTATAATAATATAATATAATATAATATAATATAATATAATATAATATAATATAATATAATATAATATAATATAATATAATATAATATAATATAATATAATATAATATAATATAATATAATACTACATATGATGGTGCAAACAACAAACGCACCGGGTACAGAATTTATTGCATTATCATGTTTGTTTTTCACTTTATGTTATTTTTTTCATATTTTGAATACTATTTTCATGTTATATTTTCACGAATTCTGTCCTTTATAATGTGTACTATGTTTTATAAAATCCACCTGTAAATGGATAATGTTTAAATAAATAAATAAATAAATAAATAAATAAATAAATAAATAAATAAATAAATAAATAAATAAATAAATAAATAAATAAATAATAAACCTAGAATTGTTAGTACTACCAATGTGCATTAAATTCCGAAATATATTATTACCGACACAAAACAGCAATATACTACAAGTAAATTTTTTTTACATTGATTCAATTTTTCTCATACTCCTACATTTCAGTTAGAGTAAATTTCTATGCCATATAATGACATATTTTCTTTAACAGACCACTTTCATTTCTTTGGACTGTTATCTGTCCGGAAAGCAACGATTGGTTTTGAATAATCTGCCAAGTATATTAGTAAATAGATCATAAAAATGTCAACAGTACTCTAACAGCAACTACTACTACTACTACTACTACTACTACTACTACTGAATTTTGCTTTACATATTCTGCAAATAAAATATATTTGAGAACTTCTTGTATTGTAAGCTTCATTAAAGAGGTGGCATGATAGACAGGAAATTACCATCACTTTTCGAGGTTCTGTAGATGTATTTTCCCATAAAGTAGTAACCATCACCACCACCAACTTGAGGTTTCGAGACACTCTATGCACACCAGTTAGATGTTGCTTTAAATAATACATTTTAACAGGTATTCATCTGCTTTAAAGGTGTATTTTATTTCTATTTTATTAGTACATGGTATGCATATGTATTTAAATATGCTTGCAATGGACAAAAGATTAAGTTTGAATTGATAATGAACTCAAGTCAAAAAATCTGATGTAAGTTATTTATAGAGAAAAAAGAAGAAGGCAGTACGGTATACAAGAATGATGTGTCTTACAAAAGAAAGCCAATATTACATGTTTAAATTCTTTACTTGCTACCATGATGTCAATGATGACAGAAAAGAAAATTGAGGTGGATTATTTTAGCAAACACATCCCCTTAAAAAAGATAAATATTTATAAAAATATAAAATTTCTTCTATTATAAACCATTACTACAACCGAAATTCTTAATATAGCCTATAGGAAACACAGACTACGAAAAAGTTCTTACTCTGCTATGGCATAGTAAATCGTACGGAAATTAAATCACAGCTTAAGTAAGAACCCGCTAGGAAACGAAGTTTTCTCCACCGAGCTCGATAGCTGCAGTCGCTTAAGTGCGGCCAGTATCCAGTATTCGGGAGATAGTAGGTTCGAACCCCACTGTCGGCAGCCCTGAAAATGGTTTTGCGTGGTTTCCCATTTTCACACCAGTCAATTAATTAAGGCCACGGCCGATTCCGTTCCACTCCTAGGCCTTTCCTATCCCATCGTCGCCATAAGACCTATCTGTGTCGGTGCGACGTAAAGCCACTAGCAAAAAAAGCATGTTTTACCTCAAAAATTAGGACCTATAATTTATTTGGCGTGATCACTGTAGAAACGTGTTGTCGCGTGCTATATCACCGAGGGAACTGACGATTCAAACTAGGGGAGTACAGCTAGCGCTGTGGGCTTCTGGACTAGGGTAATATATATATATATATATATAAAACGCTTTTACAGAGAAACAAGTTAATTATAACAGAATGACACGTTTCGTTCCTAAAAGAACATCATCAGATTCTATCAAATCACGCTCAAATATTTAGGAATATATCTACATTTCTAATACTTGTATGTATGTATGTATGTATGTATGTTTAGTCATCAGCCCGAAGGCTGGTTGGATCCTCAACAGTTCCGCCATGAGCTGTCATAGATGGCCTAGGCATCACTGAAGAGGCGTACTAGGGAAATGAGGAGTGAGGTAGTTTCCCGTTGCTTTCCTCACCGAGCCTGAAGTTGCTATTACATATCAGTCTGCCAAGCCCACTGAAATGCATGCACCTACCGACCCTATGAGCAACAGTTTCACACCATTCATAGCAGGGACTGGCTGCGTAAGGAATGACATTACTAGCATCGCTCATATCTCAGTCACTTTCATATTGTCAAAGTCAAAGGTAAGGCAGAGATAGATCAATGAAAGTAACAAAATTGCTCTAGCCTATACCAGAAGACATAGTGCAGTGTAAACACTAGGTCCCGCCAGCAAAGGCATATTCTAATACTTAGAAACTTGATTCCGGATCTTTTATCAATGAAGTCCTCTTTTCTCTCTACTCTTGTTTCTTTTTCAACTGTTACTGATTTCCAGGTAGTTTATACACTTCTTACTCTAAAATATTTTCCGCAGATTGAAGTACCTAACAGTTATAAATCTTCTGTGAATGGCACTAACGAGGGCGCACGTCAGACAAAGGAGATGGAATTTGTCATGACGCTCACATGTACGCCACGTTACTTCGTCGTTATTTCGTCGTTGCCGGAACAAAACCTTCTATGTGATAATATTTTTGGAGATATACTGACCCGCAGCACATACATTATAAAGAGCGAGAATGCCTCGACAATATTCACACAATATTGCGCCTTAGTTGAGAGAACCTTACCGACCAAAGTTCTAAGCTGAAATATTTCACATAGGAGGTTTTGTCCCGGCAGCGACGATTTGCAATAATATTACAGCGCAATTTTATTAAGACAGCTGTTATAAGTTATGTAACTACAAAAAAAAAAACTGCTATTGTACCTAAAATAACACTTGCTTACCCTCACTGACGAATGCATGCCTTTTTCTAAATTTTAAACGAAGGAAGTTAGCTTTCCGAGTAAGTCTTACGGTCAAACTTTTGACAACATCTATTTTACAAAGCCTGTTCTTTTTATATAGGGGCTGCCTGGCCGAGGCGGTAAAGGCGTGCTCGGTTCGCCCGGAAGGACGTGGGTTCAAATCCCCGTCAGGAAGTCGTATTTAAGAAAGGTACATTTCCACTTCCGGAGGTGCACATGGCTCTGAGGTTCACTCAGCCTACACCAAAAATGAGTACCAGGTTAATTCCTGGGGGCAAAGGCGGCCGGGCGTACAGCTAACCACTCTACCCCATCACGTGCCGAGGTTAACAATGGTGGAAGCCTTTACCTTCCACTCCTCCAAGGGCCTTCATGGCCTGTACGGAGGTGACTTTTTTGTTGTTGTATAAATTTTTTTATGCAGTACTTTTCCAGAGGACCAAGTTCTGACATCATCGAAAACTTGTTTGTATAAGGATAATGTTAGGCCGTAATATACAATATGACTGCAACTCTCAAGTTCGGTGGAATTCAACCTTCTTGATTCACGCACCTTCAAGTATTTCCCTTTAACTCTGTACCCCGAGTGCGCAAAATGTAACTTATCTACTTCTAAAGGGACTGGAAGAGAGGAACAGTCTGGGCACTGCTGAACTTCATTTAACTCCACTCGAGTCTTCTGTACCAGACCAAACCAAACCCCATGGCACTACAACCCTTCAAGGGCCTTGTCCTACCAAGCGACCGCTGCTCAGCCGGAAGGCCTGCAGATTACGAGGTGTCGTGTGGTCAGCACGACGAATCCTCTCGGCGAGTCTTCTGTACATGAAGGAAAACTTGGCTCGGGTTTACGGTGGTTATTGTTCATACCCTCTGAGAAGTCTTCTCATAAGTTCGAACACACGGATTTACCTGGTTGAATGTGACATGAAATGTACATAGGTCTCTGTTTTAGTAATTTTATTCTTAAAGTGTAGTAATTTCAGATACAGTGTTACTGCAAGGTTACATTCTAGCAAGACCTAGATATAAAATATCCAGGGTAAATACTGCGTGGGAAGAAAATTTCATATGAATTATCCCTGAACTTCTTGTTGACTTTTGAAAGCTTGCATAGGGTCAGACATTCGCATATCTGAAGGTTATCAGAAATAGAGTGAGCTTCTCGTAGACTGGCCGGAAAGAAACTCTGAAGTAGTCCAAGGAACGTAAAGAAAGAAGAAGACGTGGGTGAAATGGCACATTCGTTGTTAACTCAACGCAGCTTGCCATCTGGTAGTGTAAACAACAATGACGTCACAATTGACACGCAGTCAGCCTATCTTCTTCTTCTTCTTTTCCTAACGCTTTTCCCACATCTGTGGGGTCGCGGTTGTGAACTGTGTCGCACATGTGGATTTGGCCCTGTTTTACGGCCGGTGCCTTTCGTGACGCCAACCCTGCATGGAGGGATGTAATCACTATTGCGTGTTTCTGTGGTGGTTGGTAGTGTGTTAATATGACCAACACAGACACGCAGTCCCCGAGCCAGAAAAAATAATCACAGGCGATACAAATCCTTGACCTAGCAGGGAATCGAACCCGGGACCCTGTGAACGCTGACCATTCAGCCAATGAGTAGGGCACACGCAGGCGTCAAATTAAATTCTTGTAGACAATAGCTGTAGCCATAGGCTATTATTATTTTTTCTTCGTTATGCCCAACCAAGGAGCGTGATTGAACTTATTTAGCTGATGTCGTTGCCTTTTTCTTCTCCCAAAATCTCTTCATCTTCTTGCGATCTTCCTACCAGGTTTGGTTGGTGGTACTGCTTGGATGATGTTTAAAGCTGTGATTGTCGACTCATTTTCTGAACTTAGATCTGTCTAAAACAATGTGATGCCTATTTCCTGAATATATTTTCCAACTTTGAGTAGCCAATTGTTTTTTACTTTCATTGATAGGGAAAGGTTCAGAATTCTTTTGATTACTCATTCTGAGAATATGTCCATAAAATTTCAAACTTGTTTCCCTAAATGTGTCTGAGATTTTCTTTGAATGTTGGTACAGGTCATGAGATTTCCTTAACATCCAAATTCCCATGTTAATAATAATAATAATAATAATAATAATAATAATAATAATAATAATAATAATAATAATAATAATAATAAAAAACCGAACGAGTGGCTTCGCGGTATGAGTCTCGTAGTTGTTGGATTGCATTCGGGACATAGTGGGTTCGAAAACCATCGCCGGCAGCCCCGAACGTGGTGTTCTGTGGTTTGCTTCTTTCACATCAGGCAACTGCTGGGGCTGTATCTTAATTACGGCCATGTCGCTTCCACTAGTTATAATAGTTTCATAAGCATAAAGTGCTTCTGTTTTAATTACTGTGTTATAATGTAATTTTGCCTTTTGATATAGTTCTTTTATTGTATCTGTTCCAAGTAATTTTGTGTGCTCTTTATTATTATTATTACTATTACTATTACTATTACTATTACTATTACTATTACTATTACTATTACTATTTAATATTCACCTCTGTAGACGATAATATGTGCATTAAGTGATATCATTTTCTAAGATTTGAAATATCATGGATTTTGTTATCCTATTAAAATCTTAAAAGAATGGATAAGTCACTAACCATTCTTACATTGTCAATGACGATTTAAAAAGGGTCGTTGATTACTTCCTGATAGAATCGTTAGTGACGACACTGTACGGAAATCAAAGCCTGAAGTAATATATTTCAGCCGTCGCGTTGACCCTCTCCACTGTATATTTAAAGCGCACATCCATGACCTAGGTAGGATGTGGACCGCCATCTTAGAGTCTGAGGGTCCCAGTTCAATTCCCAGGTCGAGCTCTTATGCACGTGCATACAAACAATACAACACCGAGACTGTGCTAGCCAAGCAAGTTTTTGTGGAAGCTTCCTTCAGTGGAGTCCGCGGTTCGACTCTCGAGCTGGGTCCTCGTGCACGTGCATGCACAATTTATACCCGTCAGGCTAGTTCTTTTCTTTCCATGCTTACCATCTGGCTATACAAAGGTCCGTGGTTCGATCCCAGACTTGGGGTCGGCTCTATGTGCGTACACTTGCGTAAAGAAAACAGAGCAGTATAAATATATCCGTGGAAGGAGTCCAACTGGCAATGGGACGTTGGAACAAGGCGATATGCAAATAAGTTGAGCTCTGCGGGAGTCCAGCCTATTAGCGAGCTAACGTGGAGGTACGTGGAAGTTCACAAGTGCGTAAACAGATGGTCTGGAGTTCTGAATTCGTCAAGACCTAGCTTTTTCTAATTCTTTTTACAGTTTAATGGGTCCGGAATTTGATGTCCAGTTTTACGGCCAGATGGTCTTCTTGAGGGATGCATTCACTATTGTGTGTCTCTGGCAGTCTGCTATGTTGTATGTAGATGACGGGAAATGTATTAAGATGACCATAACCCCAGCACCCTAGCCAAGAGGAATTACCCGGCCCGGCAAAGAGTCGAACTCATGGCTCTCTGAATCGGAGGCCAGTACGCTGATCATTCAGTCAAGTAGACAGACAACTGACTAACAAACTTTGTGGTTTGTATCATACACATACTATTTAGAGCCTGCTGGATATGGACGAGATATTAGAAAGTTGATCCAGGATGGATCTAAAGCAGAGCAACGTACTGACCCCGTGTTTATTGACGATACTCCCAATAATAATAATAATAATAATAATAATAATAATAATAATAATAATAATAATAATAATAATAATAATAATAATAATAATATAGGTTTTATGTCCCACGAACTACTTTTACGGTTTCGGAGACACCGAGGTGTCGTAATTTTGTCCCGCAGGATTTCTTTTACGTGCCAGTAAATCTACCGATATCAGGCTGACGATTTCCAGCACCTTCAAATACCACTGAACTGAGTCAGGATCGAGCCTGCCAAGTGGGGGTTAGAAAGTCAGCGTTTCAATCATCTGAGCCACTCACCCCGTCTACATAACACCTCAGACTCTGTGCGGGCAAGTCTCTTGACAATAGGAAACAAGCAAATTGCCGATAAACATTTGAACACAATCTTTCAAACAATGAAGAAAAGCACTTACAGTATATTTTTTGAGGATGAGGCCTGATAGTACTCTGGCTACTGATATAGATCATTTGGCAGTTCGTGGGAAAGAGTTTTGCTAGCAGTGCTGTTTAATTTAAGGAGGCCTAACCTATGCTATCTTTATAAACATTTAGAGATGCGACAGACAAGCATTTATCTAGAATAAATCACTTAAAGGGCGACCGACAATGGGATTCTTACCCACTTTTACTCCCAAACCTGTCGTGAATTCGTGACAAAGCCGAGAATCGAACTCAAACCATTCGATAGAGAAAATGTGTATGGTTGAAAGTTTACTGATATTTCATTTTGTCGCAAAGAGTAAATATTTTATTTATTTATTTATTTATTTAATTATTTATTTATTTATTTATTTATTTATTTATTTATTTATTTATTTATTTATTTATTTGTTTGTTTGTTTGTATATTGACTAATGTGTTACATCAAAATTGAAGAACTATATATCAACAAAATCTAACGTTTCATAACTAGTTTTCAATTAATGTTGTCTCCGAGTATGAAGTTAACGTTTCTTTTTCCTCAGCTTCTCTTACCCTGTAGAACTGAGTCAGCTTTACAGCTTACCTTTATATTTTCTTTGTAGGTAGTGTGCACCCGGCTCTGAACAACATAGGAACTAACATTGTTTTTTAACTACTTTGATGGCTTTCGGAAACGCTGAGACGGCGGAATGTTGTTTCTCAGGAGTTCTTTTACGTGCCACTAAATCTATCCACGAAGCTGACGTGTTTGAGCACCTTCAAATACCATCGGCCTGAACTAGGATCGAATCTGCCAAGTCGGGCAAGTCGGGGTTTGTCAAGCAAAGAGGGCCTTCTCGAAGAGCTCACAGTATTTCTCAACCGCACGCCAATTCGAATCACGTAACTTCCACACACTCTAAAAGCTTTAGTTCCGAACTCCCACCTTTACGTATTATAAATTTTTCTGACCGAAATTAGGTTTTCCAAAGTAAAATAGAATAAAAGAAATAGATTTGATTTACAAAATGATGCTAGACATCGTCAGCGATATTGCCATGCAATATATGGCTACAGCATATGCAATAACTGTGATCACAATATTGTCTTAAACATGTTCTTCAATACATCACACGACTATATTCTTTTCACTGTTTTAACCACCTTGTCCAAGGCATTTCTTTAGCCGCTTTCAGAATAGTAAATTTCACTTTGACATGAATTAAAAAGAATGGAACTTGATCGGTATTGCGCCGTACAAGGCGATAGACGTGAGTGTTGTGGTTAGTTGGGTCTAAAACGCAAGGCTCAAGTACTCTTTAGAGTGAAAGAAACCTTCAAATATTAAAAAAATCGTAACATGAATAAAAATTCTAAATAGTTTGGTTGGGATTTTATCCCCTGAAAAGAGTAAACAGGGCTTTGATACGGGCAAGTGAATTAGAAAAACGCAGTATGTATTTGAGCTGCGGCCGGCGGCTAGTTTAAGTCTGTTGTGCTTAGTTGTGTACTCATGTACATTTTTAGGGAATATACACAAGAAACTTTCAATATAAATTGCTCTGCAGCCTACCAAATTAGTTTCATATATAGAACGCAAATTGACTTAAATTAAACAAGGTCTAGTTTTGTGTCAACGTGCGTTAAGGCAAGTAACTTAATTTCGATTGACGTATTTTAGATTCGTTCATCTCACGAGTTACTTACGCCTGTCGTTACAAGTCTGCCCGGAAGTCATTTACGATTTAAACATAAACCTTATTATTGAGTACAGACAATGTTAATGATATCACTGATATGCATTTCAACTTTTTCTGCTACAAGGGAAAATATTACTGATTCTTGTTAACCTAAGTGCCCTGAATCCAAATCTGTGTTCAGATGTTCTATATCACGTCTGTTTTCTTTGTAATTTTGGAAATAAAATGGAAAAACATCAAAATTGGCAAAGTTCTCATCAGCTGGATATGGTGCACACATTCATAACCAACTCACTTAATAAACACGGTTAAAGGCGCCACCCTAGTACTATACGCGAACTTTTCCTTGAGCCCGATTTTTACGGGGTGAGGAGTAAGGAGGGAGCGCTGTGGGTTCCTGTTATACTGCCAACTGGATGGAAATGAAATCTGAATTGAATCGATAATATATGATCGATCGATATGAATTTTCTAAACATTTATTATCTTACGCCAACAACTGTGCCACACATACATTATTTAACATTATATAACATTTCTCAATGCGAATCTTGTTACTAGTATGAATTATATAGTTTGGCTTTGCTGTGTAAACAACAACAGTACTCGTTCGTAAAGTGTACGCCAGATGTCGCACAGCGATGAATAAGCGATTCATCGTTTGTGTTTCAAAGGTTGCCAATATGGATGTCGAAGATAACCGAGGTCTATCGATTCAGCATTAGGGAGCTCAGAGCTCAAGAAAAAGTTCGCGTATAGTAGACAGGGGGCGAGAAAGCGACCCTAGCGGTCCGGCATCGAACTTCAGTGTGACCACTTCGATGGCGTCTTACGGCCTTGTATTATAACGTAGGCAACGCTACGTACATGCAGACGGGAAGGTATCAAGTCGACTAGCCATCTGAAATGAAATGGCGTATGGCTTTTAGTGCCAGGAGTGTCCGAGGACATGTTCGGCTCACCAGGTGCAGGTCTTTTGATTTGACTCCCGTTGGTGACCTGCGCGTCGTGATGAGGATGAAATGGTGATGACGACGAGACACACACCCAGCTCCCGGGCCAGCGAAATTAACCAATGATGTTTAAAACCTCCGATTCTGCCGGGAATCGAACCCGGGACCCCTGTGACCAAATACCAGCACGCCATGGAGCCGGATGACTAGCCATCTGTATGACCATTAATAAAGCACAGGGAAAATCTCTTGAAAAAGTGGGTGTCTTCTTACCCGAACCAGTATTCAGTCACGGCCAATTGTATGCTGCACTATCTCGAACAAGATCGTTTGAAAATGTTAAGATCCAGACAAGGCCGAATGGTGGAAGCAGTGTTATTAACTACATTACCGGTATTAAATGTTCCTAAAACCACTGAAACGTGCAGCGATAAGCATATGAAGACGACTTATCTGACCTACCTGAAGGAAATGCTGCCGGTCCACTAGTAATTTTTTCAACGTGATTTAGCGGGCAGTGTATAAAATCAACTATGAAACACTGAATTATATTAATAAAAAGTAGTTACAGCCATTCAGATTGTTCAATTTGTCGGTAGAAATGTTGCGTCGTTTTGATGTGACTTTTAGATGCACTCCTCTTTAAGCACCAGCAATAATCCGCTAACATTGCTCCATTCCACTTGCCCTGGTATCTTATTTCCATGCTTTAATTTCGTAATGAAATGTTTCCGGAATGGCATACTTGCAAATGTAGAAATGAACTGAGTTTTTTCAAGTGTCCTTGCATTATTAAACAAGAGAAATAATAATTATAGGATATTCATGAGGTATATTTTGGGCTTATGCCGTGTAATTAATTGTAAACACACTCTACGCCTTTCGTTGCCTTTATTCATACGTCGTTTCAGTTCTCTGTTGTCTCCTGATGAAGAAAAGCAAGGTTCCTTTCGAAACGCGTAGAGTGTGTTTATAATTAATTACACGGCATAAGCCCAAAATATACCTCATGAATAGTTATACGGGCCGTGAAAGTCTAAATGATAATAATTATAGGATACTTTGTTCATAATTTCTAATTTTTGTTGCTTTATAAGATTTTAATGATTCCATTAGACCTATGTATAAATTACCTACCACCTTTAACGCAATAATAATAGTACAATTGATGTAAAGATACATATTAATTTCAGTATTTAGAGATATTTATGAATTTCAAAATAAGTCGTTTTAAAAAGAAATAGACGTGATGGAACTAAACTACATATGGGCTTTTTGACTACCCGTAGGGGAGAAGAGTTTCTCTATAGGGAAATTGTTGCATTATTTAAGACTATATTCAAATGTTATAACATGGGGCTTGCCCTTTTTCACTAGACCATCCATATAATCTGTATGATTTGTGCTAAATAATAATAATAATAATAATAATAATAATAATAATAATAATAATAATAATAATAATAATAATAATTTCTTGCTGGTTGTCCGGTCCCAGAAATAAGGGGCGCCAGATTTAGAGTCATTGTCCACCTTTCTGACGTGACGAAGCAAAGCAATTCACCAGAGTATATCTAGTAAAATAATTAGGCGGGAACCGAAATAACGAATTAATAGAAAATGATTGTTTCAGTTAATGTCTCTGCGCCGAATACCGTATTAAAGTGATTACACGGGATATGATCATGGTTATTGTACGCTAGTGAACCCCGTGCTTATCGTCTATCAGTGTCAATGTTTTGATACAGCCAGGACAGTCACGTTTGTTCGCTATGGATTTGCTCCGACTGAACATATTTAATATCGATGCCCTACTTGTAATACCATCTATCTCACAATACACTTCCTATCCATTATTTTCCTTAAGATTGGTCGCGCCTCCCAGTCACATATAGATATGCAGTCCATCAGAACAATATTCGTTGTTGTGTTCATTTTCGTATGTTAATGTGTACAGGAAAATGAACCTTACCGTACCATACTGTAGGAACGTATGTTTGCATGATGTATTTACGCACTCTTACAGTTAAATGATTTAGGCTCATCTTTTACACATGAGCATAGGAAAATGAACACAATGGAATTTATTCTAATGGACTGCATTGCATGTGTGGCTGGGAGGCGTGACCAGTCTTAAGGATGGTAATGGGTAGGAAGAGAATTGTCAGATACGTGGCATTAGAACTAGGGCATCGACATGCGGCCAACCATCTGATCGCGAGTCTCATCCAAATTATATTTTCATTCTTATTACTTATTACTTATTTCTGGAATAAGATTTGTAGCTTACAATAGCTTACCTCCTCAATACTTGCACGGAATGAGTAATTATTCACTGTTACTTTAGACTTATAAGCCAAGCAGTTTTTTTTAAATTTCTTGTGGCTATTTCTAGCCGAGCGCCGCCCTTGTTAGGCAACACCCTCCGATGAGGGTAGGCGGCTTCTGCCATGTATAGGTAACTGCGTGTTATTGTTGGGGAGGATAGTGTTATGTGTGGTGTGTGACTTGCAGGGATGTTGGGGACAGCACAAACACCCAGTCCCCGAGCCATTGGAATTAACAACAAAGGTTAAATTCCCCGACCAGGCCGGGAATCGAACCCGGGACCCTCTGAACCGAAGGCCATTTCGCTGACCATTTAGCCAACGAGTCAGACTAGCCAAGCAGTGATAATATGTTACAGAGCCGTACGTTGAACTGTCATCAAGTTATGTTTCCTCAGCTACACACGTTAATACTTTATTCGTTAAGTCTTAAGGAGAATAATTGGGAAATACGAGGTATTGCTGTAACAGTGACGGTATGCTGCCTAGACATTAGAAAATGAGTAATTTCTAAAGGAAAGTGAACCTTACCGTATCGTGCTATTGGAATGTATGTTTGCATGACGTATTTATGTACTTTAGAGTATTTAAGGCTGCGTGACGTGACCAGTCTTGAGGAGAATAATATAATATTCCGAAAAAGAATCCGGCAGTTTCCTCGCTAGTGCTAATAAAATATTGTATTAACAACAGCAGGCTTATGTGTACTGTATAGAAGATGACCAAGATTTCATACTACGTAATATTTGAGTTTTTATCGTGTATGGTACATAAATATTAATATTTTGATGTATTCAACTTCAATACGTGTTAGTAAAATAGGTTTATAGTAAACTCTGTTTATGTTGTCGGCATCTCATTTTTGTTATTAAATATTTTACAAACGTTTAAGAAAGTACTATCGGTTTATTTCTACAGTGCATACGCAAGGTCATCACTAAAGTGTTCCGAGCCATCCAGCTCTTTTCCAATAGTTAATTATAACACTATCGCTGATTTTACAGCAGAATGACTATGATAATTTAATTTTCCATATGTAATAGGTCACTTACCCAAGTCTCACTGAGATCACTCTGTGGATACACAGTCTTGTTAATACATGTTGTCACAAAACGAACGGCCGTATCTACTTCTCATATTACACAGGGAAACAAAACATCCGCAGTCCTAGCTCTTCAGCCAAGCAGATCAATGTTGAAAACATCCGAGGGATATGAGCTACAAATTTTAGGAAAATAAAATATAATAAAGTATGTTAATATAGTATTTATTTATTCCTAAAATTTACAATCCTTTTTTTAATCATCGTTATCCGGTCGATTCGATTAGCAATTTTCCTTTTTCTACCACTAGGAGTCAAACTTACTGATGTGAGTCAATGCATTGTTTCACTTAGGCACCACTACGAGGGCTAATGTTAGTCAATGCAGAGTTTCACTTAAGCACCACTACGAGGGCTAATGTGAGTCAATGTAGAGTTTCACTTAAGCACCACTACGAGGGCTAGTGTGAGTCAATGCAGAGTTTCACTTAAGCACCACTACGAGGGCTAATGCGAGTCAATGCAGAGTTTCACTTAAGCACCACTACGAGGGCTAATGTGAGTCAATGCAGAGTTTCACTTAAGCACCACTACGAGGGCTAATGTCAGTCAATGCAGAGTTTCACTTAAGCACCACTACGAGGGCTAGTGTGAGTCAATGCAGAGTTTCACTTAAGCACCACTACGAGGGCTAATGTTAGTCAATGCAGAGTTTCACTTAAGCACCACTACGAGGGCTAATGTGAGTCAATGCAGAGTTTCACTTAAGCACCACTACGAGGGCTAGTGTGAGTCAATGCAGAGTTTCACTTAAGCACTACTACGAGGGCTAATGTCAGTCAATGCAGAGTTTCACTTAAGCACCTCTACGAGGGCTAATATGAGTCAATGCAGAGTTTCACTTAAGCACCACTACGAGGGCTAATGTGAGTCAATGCAGAGTTTCACTTAAGCACCACTACGAGGGCTAATGCGAGTCAATGCAGGGTTTCACTTAAGTACCACTACGGGGGCTAATGTGAGTCAATACAGAGTTTCACTTAAGCCTTTATAACTGCATTTGGTGTGGACATTTTTCAAAAAATCACAAAACGTCTGAGGGTATTGAACCAAGGAACACATTACAGAAAGAATTATATAAATAACTTAATTTGGATAGGTTTTAAATAAAAAAGAAAACGGCTAAAGAAAGAAGCGATTTTAGGCTGTTTTTCTGGAACTACATTTCGGCCGGAAGTGATTTTGGAAATGTGTTTTTAGTTTGACGGAGCTATCCAAGACTCACGATTTGAAACCTTTCTGGGCCTTTAGCCCTTCAACTTCCAGCACAATTGAGGAAATTGCGTAATTTTACGTTTTTCGTAGTATGTGGACCTCTACTTTGTCTGCTGAGGAAGGTTTTCAACATTAAAACGCCGATTAAAGATACAGGGAACAAATCTCGCCGATTTCTGCAAAATACTTCAGCTGTCTTTGGCCGTGTGCGAACTTGAAACATCATCGGTAAATGATGAAACAATTTCCACTTTAACGAACACATGGAGTCTAGAAAGCGGGAAGTGATAGCCGAGAGTGTTTTCGTATTCTACGTGAAACGACAGTTCTCGTGGGTAAATAACGATATCAACAGTGTCGTAAAACCATAAGCTTATTCACGAACAATGTGAACATTACCTTCAAACTTACTGATTTGTCACCAGTCACGAGAGTCTCAATGGAAACCAGCTGAGTTCCGGACAGAGTCCTCACCAAATTTATAAAGACTTCACAACTGCGATATTGAAAAGTCTTTAAAAAATTAAAAAATGAAGCATTTCTCTCTGAAATAGACTGCTCACAGTTACTGGTGGAGCTAAGATCAGGATTAACACCCTGTGTGCTGTAAACCTAACCATAAAGCTCCCTTTGTGTGTAAACATGTATACAAGACTAGAAACCATACGCCATTTCATTTAGCGGATTATCATGGTATAGCGTAAGCTGCTGTCGCCTAGCGACAATCTGTCCGTCAAGTCGATCCGATCTTGGTGCGGCTTTGCTATTTAATAAAATTACATAAAATTACTCATAACAATAAAACTACCTTACAGATTTCGTTCAAACCACTTCATAATCCCTTTCAGATGTAATAAGAACAAACTGTGAAAATTTCAGCGAAATCGGTCCAGTAGTTTTTGAGTCTATTAACGTCAAATATACCAACATCTAATTTTATATGTATAGATACAGCAGTTAAAATAATTTGCAGTTTAACCGACAGCAGCAACAACAATATAGATTCTTTCCTCTTTTCCTCAGCATTCAATTTGTGTGAGAAGGAATGTTCCATTTTTAACAACACACACATTTTTAGGATTGGTTCTCTAGCGTTTCTAACATGTTGAGTTCATATTGCTTGTTGCCTGTTGTTTTTTAACTTTCTTAACGTATGGCGCGACGGCTGGTTTTCGGGTCATCGCTTCCCCAGTTGCTCTCCGCCAAACTTGTCGATCTTGCGCAGCAACTCTACAATTCCGTATCTTGAGGATATGTGCTGCGTCCTGATGTCACCATCTTCCCATCTGTTACGTGGCCTTCCCACAGGCCTTCCTCCTCCAAAGTCCCCTAAGAATACCTTCTTTGGGATTCGGTGTTCTTCCATCCTAATTAGATGACCTGCCCATTTAAGTCCCTTAATTCGAATGGCATGCGACAGGGGTGCCTCCCCATTCAGGGAATATAGTTCATTGTTATAGCTAATTCTCCATTCCCCTTGTACGCATATGGGTCCATAAATTCTTCTCAGGATTTTCCTTTCGAAGGAATCTTCTTCTTCATGGCTTTCTTTGGGAGGGTCCACGTATCACTTCCATACATCACTATACTGCGAATGAGGGTTTTGTATAGCATAACTTTTAGGCTCTGGTTTATATCTCTACTTCTGAAAAGATGTAGTACTGCGAAGTATGCTCTATTGGCAGCTTGAATTCTTGCCTGTATTTCTACCATTTCCTCATTCATGTTGGTTAGATGTACGCCAAGATATTTAAACTCATCCACAACCTTCACTTTGGATCCTTCAGGGACAAGTTGGTCATTTGTATATTTCCTTCTCCGAGCCTGTACCATTACTTTAGTCTTTTTTTCATTGATCTTAAGTCCAATCTCTTGGCTTTCACTACTCAAGTCTTCAAATGCTTCTTTAATTGGCCTTGTTGTTCTTCCCATCGAATTAATGTCATCAACATATTCAACTAGTTGAGCTGTTTTGTATAGAAGTGTTCCACTGGTGTTCACCCTTAACTTTCTAATCGCTGAATCTAGTACCAGGTTAAATAGAATTGGTGCTAAGCCAGCTCCTTGCTTCAATCCCTGATTCACTTCGAAGAAGCTGCCTACTTCAGTCTGAATTTTTACGCCCACCATCGTATTTCTCATACTTAATTCCACTAGTCGCACCAGCTTTTCTAGTATCTTGAACTCTCTTAATATCTCCATTAATTTATCCCTGTCAATAGAGTCGATGCTTGTTGAAAGTCGATATACATCTGTACCACATCTATGCCCCCTTCCCAACACTTCTCCAACACTTCCTTCACAGTAAACATCTGATCAATAGTGGATCTACCCTTTCTGAACCCTCCCTGGTATTCTCCTAGAATTTCTTCCTCCAGGGGTTCTAGTCTCTTCTTCAGGATGGAGGTGAACAGCTTATATACTGTACACAGCAGTGTATCCCTCTATAATTGCCACATACCAACTTATTCCCTTTCCTGTATATTGGGCATATGGTGCCTTTGCACCAGTCTTCAGGCATTTCTTCGATATTCCACACACTCACAATTAGATCGTATATAGCTTCTTGTAGTGTGGTTCCTCCAAGAACTCTGCAGGGATTCCATCGATACCTGGTGCTTTATTGTTTTTCATCTGCTGTATGGCTCCTATCACTTCTTGCATAGATGGCGCTGTAACATCCGATTCATTTGTCTCATTGTTATTCCTTGAGGTAGTTGGTGTTTTCCCTTCCATTTCTACTGGGTTCAGGAGGTGTTGGAAATATTCCTTCCACCTATCTTGGATCCCTTCTTTATCTCCCAAAAGTTGTCCGTCTCTGTCCTTACACATGTTTGTTCTTGGCTTGAATCCTTCTTTCACTTCCTAAAATTCTCTGTAAGCCATGTAGCTATTATCTTCTTTAAATTCCTCCACTATTCTAGCCATTTTATCATTTCATTTTCTCTTCTTTCTTCGACATACATTCCTTACTTCTTTATTCTGATCTTCCACGTCTTGTTTCTTCACCCTTGTCTGTCTCTATAGGTATGCTTTATATGCCTTATCTCTTTCTTCTATGGCTTTTTGGCATTCCTCATCAAACATTCCTTTGTGTTCCTTTTGGGTGCAATGTCTAGTGTGTCCTTTGCCACTGAGTTAACGCTTTCCTTCAGAGCAGCCCATTTGGTTTCGACCGTTGCTGTTTGGTCCTCATTATATTTCTCTACCAGAACTTCTGCCATTTTCCCCCCGTATCTTTCTGATACTTCCTTATTCTTCAGTTCACTAGTACTGTACTTTTCTATCCTACTCATTCCTTCCTTTCTTGCTTTCATAATATGACACCTTAAGATTGCCTTAACTAGGAAGTGGTCGGAGCCACAACTTGTTCCTCTGTATGATCTGACATCCATGATATTGGATGCCCATCTTTTCTCCATCACTACAGGGTCTATTTGATTACACGTCTTTCCATCCGGCGATATCCATGTTTGATTGTGTACCTCTTTATGGGGTAAACAAGTTGACATCACTTTCATGTTTCTGCTGGTAGCAAGGTCAAGCAATCTCTGTCCATTAGCATTAGTATTGTTGTGTAAACTATGGATCCCTATTATTCCTTGATATATCTCCTCCTTCCCAATTTGTGCATTTAGGTCTCCTATTACCATCTTAGCGTCGTTTGATGGAATCGAATCTATCACTCGTTCTAGTTCAGCATAGAACTGATCCTTGACTATCTGTTTCTTGTCTTCCGTTGGTGCATATACATTTACGATTGTTAGATTATAGAATCGCATTTTAACACGCAGTCCAATCTTTCATTTACTGCCAAAAACTGTAGTACATCACCTTTGGCTTGTGTTCGTACTATAAATTCTACTCCTCCTTCTTGTGCATTCCTTGACTTCCCACTACTAAATAGTGTGTGGGATCTCTTCCTGACCATCTTGTTTTTTGGATGGCTGCTATGTCCACTTTGTTGACTTAGTTTCTGCGTCAATACTTTCATTGCTCCATCTCGTAGAAGGGTGCGTACATTTCATGTACCAATTGCACAGTCCATTTCCTTTAGCTTAGCTCGTCGTCTATTAAATCCACAATTCCGAGGCATTTTCTGGAGTTTCGCAACAGTTTGTTTTCCGGAGCGGGGTTGTTAGCTTTGCTCCAACCCAGATCATTCATTGTAATAACATCTAGGTACTTACAGTTATTCCCAGGAGGTACTCTACCCCATGAACATAGTAATTAACACCGAGAGGACTTTTGCCCTTGGTGAAACTTACAACCTGACTTTTCATTCAGTTTACCATCATAACATTGTCTGGTGTCCATTGTGTAGATTTTTTCAGTCGCTCACAGTTCTGTAACTTATTTACTATAGACACAAGAACCTCGTTTATCCGACCCTCATTAATCTGGATCTCCGGTTTATCCGGATCGAAAATAATCAAAAATATTTTTACTTGTACAGTATTTCTTCTACGACGTCGACTCTTCTTGAATATTTTTTCCGCCAAGGATAGTTAAGGACAGGAATTAAAAGTAATTCGGCCACGATCTAACAAAGGTACCGTTCCGGCATTCGCCTGGAATTGAGAATGGGAAACCGTGGAAAACTATTCCCAGGACGGCCGAGGTGGAATATGAACCCGCGTTCTTCTGAATGCAACGCCCTATTAATTCACTGATGGTAAATTCGAAAATGAAACCGGCGCTCTATCAGAAGAACCAATGACTCATGGAGAGGCAACACTGCAGCTGGACAAACTGATGGCCTGTTTAGAATCCTGGACTGAAACCACACCGGCAGAACTGTTGTTAGTAAAACGTCTTCGTGATCGTGCTGCGCGCATACGCTATACATGTGTAAAACATAAAAAACTCACGCATTATTTTAGTGCATAAAACAGAGTCATAAATGTACGAAAAGTGTTCTTATATACTTTTGTACAATTGAAAAAAAAGTTATTACTGTTAAACTTATGTTAATAGATTATATAAAATGTACTGTATATGTTATTTAGTTTTTCCGGATTATCCGGATTTTCGATAATCCGGATCACTTCCGGTCCCACTTAACCCGGGTAAACGAAGTTCTTGTGTACAGTAATAACAACATCCGGAAGTAGCCTTGTCTGTGATTTCAGTTCTTTACTCATCTATATGTACTGTTCAAAATGAAATAATATACTGCATAAAATAAGAATTTTATCTGTACGTTGCTCAGAATTTAAAAAGAATGGTATTTCTGTATCGTCGTGTCTACAGTAACAATTTTCTGGAATTTCTGTCTGTCTGTCTGTCTGTCTGTCTGTCTGTCTGTCTGTCTGTCTGTCTGTCTGTATGTACGCGCATCACGAGAAAACGGCTGAAGAGAATTTAATGAAAATAGGGATGCAAAGTCGGAGAATAAGTCGCTAAAATCTAGGCCATAAATTGTTTTATTCACGCTGAGTGAAATGGTAGTTTAGGGGAAGGCCTAATATTTAATTCTCAAATATTTATATTATTAATGGTCCTATCAATAATTACTACATAACTAAAGTTATATAGAACCAGCTTTCGGGTGGTTAGGCCGTGTGCATTTTGCAGAGTTTCGCCCAGAAGTGCCATTTGGGCTCATCAGCTGGATTGGCACGTCCCTGCAGGACTCTGCTTAGCAGTGGCAGACCAAGCGCATGGTCCCGCCGTGTTAGCAAATAGGGATTGCTAACCTGCTAAAGGAAAAGTGAATTCTCCGTTTCCAAAAAATCTTCAAAATGCACACGGCCTAACCACCCAAAAGCTGGTTCTATTCATGTGATTGTAAGATCTGCGGCCGTGAAAGCCCTTTTTGATAACGTCATATAGTATTAAATTTCTTATCATTTATGTCTCATACATTTTTACCGTATCGGCCATGATTACAGAGATATTCATGAATTTGAACTTTTGTTATTAAGTCCATATCACAGTCGAGTCACGAGAAAATGCGTAAACAAAATGTAATGAAAATCGATATGTAAAGTCGGGGAATAAAGAAGTTCAGTCTCCACTGAAAATAATTTTATAATATGCCCTAATATCACAGAGTCGAAAGAAAACTGAATGTGAAGATCCACAATATAGAAAGCTCATAAAATTGATCAACAATAACATTACATTGACCATTGTTTGTTGTGATGTGGTTTGTGTCTTCTGTTGCCACTCATCTCCGATAGATGGCATTACTATTGCGTACCGAGTGTAACAGCCTGCCTGAATATTGGCGAGAAGTAGCTGGGAAGTTAGATAACTTTCTTCTTTAGCGTACCATTCCTTTGGTTCATCAATTTTCTGAATACTGCTGGTATGTAACATACTGCTTCATTCATAGCATTCCAGATATTCAATCCCTTACTTGAGGCACTGATTGAAATGAGCAGTGTGCACATTTAACGGATTAATGGCAGAGTAGTGCTCACGGCTGTCTGCGGCATGGTCATTCCAGCACTGGAGCTTTGGACTGTTTGATCGGCAGCGTAGTACTGTTCGTTAGAAGTGAGAAAATATGCGGTTTTTCATTTGATCGAGTATTTTATATGATGAAAAAAATGCCTTAAATAGCTACATTCCTATTGACGACATTATAATGACATATGCTTACTTCAGTTGGGAAAACCACAAAGAATTCCGTAGCGAAACACGGGTACATCAGCTAGTATCATTTATATAATAAGGAAACATACAGTTCCAATGATACTGCCGTGTGGGACTCCGTCCTTAATCATTGCAGGATTAGATAAAACTAACATCGTCGTTGAAGAAACCAAACCTCTTATCTCACAATGTTCTTCCTATCCATTATGTTCCTTAAGACTGGTCACGCCTCCCACCTACATATTGATATGCAATCCATCAGAACAACGTCTGCTGTGTTCATTTTCCTATGCAAGAGTGTAAAGGAAAATTAACCTTACATACTGTGTGCTGTAGGAGTGGATAAATTTGTCGCGGAAACGTAAAATCCAACGTATATACGTGGTATTAGAGCTAGGCCGTCGGTATGTTTCTTGAATACTATAAGAGTAACTCCCAAAATGATGCAACTTAAACACATCAGTCTAAAACAACTTTATTTGAGTTGTTACATTGGAATTTTTAGAACAAAGATTGAAGCATTAAAAGCTGTCCGCACTTGTACACCAAAACTTGAAGTTCAGCAGAAAAATATACAAGGGAAATCCATACAAAAGGTGAGTGAATACGAAATATCCTTATAGGTGGATGTCTCCTTAAGAATGGTCAATATGTTGCCATCTCGATGTGTACTTTCAAACACAACTAGGAGACAGCGACGTAAGAAAGCTTAAGCTTAGTTTTAGATAAACATCTCACTTCAGTATGCCATCTGTTTGGTTCTTTAAGAAATTTTGAACTATGTACACCACTAACTCAAGAAGAACATGACTGCAACTCCAAACACATAGTGTTATAATTTATAATATGTTTCGAAATGGTTCAATTGCTTTATTTAGTGTCAGAGAGAGAGAGAGAGAGAGAGCGAGAGAGAGAGAAATCGCCCGTCCTCCATTGAGGGAGACCATTCGGATGCGGAATACAACCAGGTTACAACTTCAATAGGATTTACAAACATCAAAATGTGGAAATTTGCGATTGTTAATTCTGTTGTTAGCTTTGTTCATGCAGCGAGAATTTGGTATTCTGACTGCTAGTCTGCTGTTCTTGCAGGCGTGTATTCAATTTTCGTACAGTTTGCTATTGGCTTTATGTCGCACCGACACAGATAGGTCTTATGGCGACGATGGGACAGGAAAGGGCTAGGACTGGGAAGGAAGCGGCCATGGCCTTAATTAAGGTACAGCCCCAGCATTTGCCTGGTGTGAAAATGGGAAACCACGGAAAACCATCTTCAGGGCTGTCGACAGTGGGGTTCGAACACACTATCTCCCGAATACTGGATACTGGCCGCACTTAAGCGACTGCAGCTATCGAGCTCGGTCGTACAGTTCGAGAACAGTCAACAGAATTTGAGGATTGTTTTCGGACTTCAAAATGAGGCATGAGCATCAACTCCTGTCACACCCAGTTCACCAAAGCACAGATCCTTATAAATATATTTGTTCCGTGTTTTCTTGACAATAACTTTCCTTGACGGCGTTATTCTTAAATTATGAATTAAATGCAGTAATCACACATCCTGTGTAATGAACATACATGAACGGTGAATTTTCATCAAGTATATATCCTTAATTAAAAAACAATATCACGATGAAACACATGTGAACTGTCAATGTGAGTAGGCCTAAATCTACGTACTTTAGATAAACTAGATACATTTTAATATTACGTTCAGTAGAAGACATTATCAATCAATCAATCAATCAATCAATCAATCAATCAATCAATCAATCAATCAATCAATCAATCAATCAATCAATCAATCAATCAATCAATCAATCAATCAATCAATCAATCAATCAATCAATCAATCAATCAATCAATCTTACCCAACATAAATTAATTGGGAAAGGTGCTGATATCTAACGGCAATATTTACTGCTACGGGACCGTTCGCGCAGAAAAAATCTGAAACAGTTTCCAACTATTCCTAATCCACGCATGCGCTCGTATGAAATACACAACTATCACAGACTTTCCGCTTGAATACAGCAATTGTTTTTTCTTTTAGTGGAGGGTTATTAGTCATATTCTGAGGTACAGGTGGAAATGAATGATCTGTAGAGAGTCCCTCAGAATCTGTGTTACTACTTTTCCTGTTTCTTAGAATAGAAATTTCAAATTTTGAAGTAAGGGTGATGTCTGACTAGGGAGGGCGCCTCTTGTTCCGAACAGCACGCATCTGACAATCCAGCTATCGAGAGGTATTTTGTACTTTTCTGACAGGTAAGGCAAGCATGGAATATAAATAGCTTGTTTTTCTAGGTCCATATCCTGAGCTACTACGAGCAGCATAGTGAAAGAATTATTGTCGTCAAGATAGACACCAAATCAATGCGCACCACAATAGTGCAGGTCTATATGCCTACTAGTTCAGCGGATGATGAGGAAATCGAAAGAATATATGAAGAGATAGAAGATTTAATACAATGTGTAAACGGTGACGAGAATCTATTTGTGATGGGAGACTGGAATGCAGTGGTAGGCCAAGGAAGAGAAGGTAATACAGTAGGAGAATTCTGATTGGGATGAAGGAACGAAAGAGGAAGTCGGCTGGTTGAATTCTGCACTGATCATAATTTAGTCCTTGTCAATACTTGGTTCAAACACCACAAACGACGGCTGTATACGTGGACGAGACCTGAAGACACTGGAAGGTATCAAATATACTTCATTATGATTAGGCAGAGATTCAAAAAAACAGGTGTTGGATTGCAAAACTTTCCCAGGAGCAGACGTGGACTCTGACCACAACTTGCTGGTCATGAAATGCCATCTGAAGTTGAAGAAATCGAAGAAAGGTATGAATGCAAGGAGATGGGATCTAGACAGTTTGAAAGAAAAGTGTGAATAATTGATTCACGGAACATGTTGCACAAGGACTAAATGAAAAGGCTGAAGGAAACACAATAGAAGAAGAGTGGATATTCATTAAAAATGAAGTAGGGCTGCTGAAGAAATGTTAGGAAGGAAAAAAGATCAACTAAGAATCAGTGGACAACTCAGGAGATACTAGACCTGATTGAAGAACGGTGAAAATATAAGAATGCTAGAAATGAAGAGGGCAGAAAAGAATACAGGCGATTAGATAATAAAGTGGATAGAAAGTGGAAGGTAGCTAAGGAAGAATGGCTGAAGAAGAAGTGCAAGGATGTCGAAGGTTGTATGGTCCTACGAAAGGTAGATGCTGCATACAGGAAAATCAAGGAAACCTTTGGAGAAGGAAATCTAGGTGTATGAATATTAAGAACTCATATGGAAAGCCACTTCAAAGGAAACAGACAAAGCAGAAAGATGGCAGGAACATATCCAACAGTTGTATCAAGGTAAAGATTTAGATGATTTGCTTCTGTAACAAGAAGAGGCTGTTGATGCTGATGAAATGGGAGACCCAATTTTGAGGTCAGAGTTTGACAGAGCTGTGAGAGATCTAAATAGGAACAAGGCACCTGGAATTGATGATATTCCCTCTGAATTACCGACTGCCTTAGGGGAAACCAGCATGCAAGTTTATTCCATATATTGTGTAAGATGTATGAGACAGGAGAAGTGCCATCCGATTTTCGACAAAATGTTGTTATACCTATTCCGAAGAAATCCGGTGCTGGCAAATATGAAAACTACCGTACCATCAGTTTAGTATCTCATCCCTGAAAAATGTTAACATGTATTTTTTACAGTATGGAAAGACAAGTTGAAGCTGAGTTGCTAGAAGGTTAATTTGGCTTCGGAAGAAATGTAGGGACACGTGAAGCAATCCTGACTGTGCGTCTGATCTTAGAGGATCGAATCAAGAAGGACAAGCCCACGTACATGGCATTCGTAGATCTAGAAAATGAATTCTATAATGTTGATTGGAATAAGCTATTTAAGATTCTGAAGGTGATTGGGATCAGATACCGAGAACGAAGGATTATCTACAATCTGTATAAAAATCAGTCTGCACTGATAAGAATCGAGTGCTTTTAAAAGAGCAGCAATCCAGAAAGGAGTGAGGCAAGGCTGCAGTTTGTCTCCCCCCTACTTTTCAATATTTACATAGAACAGGCAGTAAAGGAAATCAAAGAGGAATTTGGAAAGGGAATCGCAATCCAAGTAGGGGAAATCAAAACCTTGAGATTTGCCGATGATATTGTTATTGTATCTGAGACTATAGAAGATCTCGAAAAGCTGCTGAATGGTATGGACGAAGTCTTGGGTAAGGAGTACAAGATGAAAATAAATAAGTCCAAAACAAAAGTAATGGAGTGCAGTCGAACAAAGGCAGGTGAAGCAGGAAATATTGGATTACGAAATGAAGTTATAAAGGAAGTAGATGAATATTGTTTGTTGGGTGGTAAAATAACTAACGATGGCAGAAGTAGGGAGGACATAAAATGCAGGCTAGCATAAGCAAGGAAGAGCTTTCTTAAGAAAAGAAATTTGCTCACTTTAAACATTGATATAGGAAATAGAAAGATGTTTCTGAAGACTTACATCTGGAGCGTGGCATTGCATGGAAGTGAAACATGGACGATAACTAGCTCAGAAAGAAAGAGAATAGAAGCTTTTTATATGTGGTGTTACAGAAGAATGCTGAAGGTGAGATGGATAGATCGAATCACGAATGAAGATATACTGAATCGAATTGGTGAGAGGAGATCGTTTTGGCTAAATTTGACTAGAAGAAAAGCTAGAATGATAGGACACATCTTAAGACACCCAGGAGTTGTTCAGTTGGTTTTTGAAGGAAGTGTCGGCGGTTAGAACGGCAGGAGAAGACCAAGGTATGAATATGACAAACATATTGGAGCAGATGTAGGATGCAGTAGTTACATAGAAATGAAAAGGTTAGCACAGGATAGGGTGCCATGGATGGCAGCATCAAACCAGTCTATGGACTGATGACTCAAACAACAACAAAAACACATTCTGAGCCTGATTCTAGTCGTTTTCAAAGTGAATTGTGCGATCTAAGACCATTGCTTTAGTGTCATTTCGGCTGATGGCTTTGATGTCAGCCCCCGATTAGAGTCATCGGTAGAGGTGCAGTTTCGTCGCCATAAGATTTACCTGTGTCGGTGCGACATAAAGCAACCTATAAAAAAGAAAGAAAAGAAAATGCACCTCCCATTCAAGCTGTCATTAAAGTGCTCAGACACTTCCTAAGGAGCAAATCGGTAGCCTAGTTCTAATAATCTTATGTTTATTATTTATTTTTCATCCAACTAACTACTTTTAAGGTTTACGAAGACGCCGAGATGCTGGAATATTGTCCCGCTAGAGTCCATTTACGTGTCAATAAATCTACCAACAAGGGGCTGACGTATCTGAGCACCTGCCAAGTTGGGTTCAGAAGGCCAGCCTGAACCTTAAATACATTATACAGTAGAAGTGCATAAATACGTCATGCACACATACATACAATACGGTACGGTAAGGTTCATTTTCCTTTACACTCTTGCATAGGAAAATGAACACAACGAAAATCGCTCTGACGGACTGCATATCCATATGTGGCTGGGAGGTGTGACCAGTCTTGAGGAAAATAATGGATAGGAAGAGATACGTCAGGTACGTGGTATTAGAATTAGGCGATTGATATATAGGCCACATTTTACAGTGAGTACACGATTCTTTGAAAAAATGAGCTTTGTCCAGTCTGCCTATAATACGACGATCCGTCCACAATAATTTGCCAAAGTGTTCTGTTGAATGTGATACATGATAGTACTTGAAATATACCTATTATTATGACTAGGTAAATTGGAAGTACTAGAAAGAAGGTTCATGAAAAAAATCTTGGGTCCAGTGAAAAGAACAGAACAATGGAAATTAAGAAGTAATAAAAAATATACCAGAATATAGAAAATATAAGAGAAACAATAAGAAAAAGCAGATTGCTATTTTTTGGACATGTATATAGGATGGATGATAATAGATTGACAAAACAGATATTCATGTAAAAGTCAAAAAAATGGGTTGGATAAAAGAGGTCAAGAAAGAAATTAAGGTCTGCCGCTGTGGTGTAGCGGTTAGTGTGATTAGCTGCCCGGAGGCCCGAGTTCGATTCCCGGCACTGTCACGAATTTGAAAAGTGGTACGAGGGCTGGAGCGGGGTCCATTCAGGCTCGGGGGGGTCAACTGAGTAAAGGGGTTTCGATTTCCACCTCAGCCATCTCGAAGTGATTTTTCGTAGTTTCCCACTTCTCCTCCTGGAAAATACGGCGATGGTACCTAATTAAGGTCACGGCCCGTTTCTATCTCTTCCCCTGCTCAGCATAGCAGGTGAAGCTGCCTGGACGAGGTACTGGTCCTCCTCCCAAGTTGTAACCCCGACCCAAAGTCTCATGCTCCAGGTCACTGCCCTTGAGGCGGGAGAGGTGGAATCCTTCGCTGAGTCCGAGGGAAAATCCAACGCTGGAGGGAAAAACAATTAAGATAGAAATAATAAAATAAGAGAAGGGGATACCCGCTTAAAGTGGTCTGAGGAGAGAAGAATAAAGCATAGTGCAATGATGAAGATATACTGGGAAGAATGGAAGAGATAACGACAAGGAAGGATGAATTGAAATTGACACATGGTTCCTACCGAGCCTTATCGTAGAGAAGAAGAAGAAGAAAATAGAAAGGGACTTTACTTAGGAAATCGTGATTAGTTCAGCAGCTTTGCTGCTGGCTTCCTACTAGAAAAGCCGAGTTTCGAATCCCGATCGATCCTGGTTTGTGATTTTCTTCCCAAAAAGCACGTAGCGTCAGGAAGAGCATCTGGCTTTAAATCCCCGTTCCAAACCAAAATGTTCCTGGGTGGCCTCAGAAGAAACCGGCTCCTTGGCTGAGTGGTCATAGGGTCTCGGGTTCGATTCCTGGCCTGGTGGACGATTTCAATAGCGTCTGATTAGTTCCTCAAGCAACACGTACAAAACATCTCTTCACAAAGGCGAAAGTGTTTGTGGCGCATCCACTTCAAGTCCACAAACCGATGTGGAGGAAAATCTACCGGCGCACAGATTATTACGCCATCCTAATTCTTAATATTTACGTTATTTAAATGTGTCGGTAGATTTAATGTGACGTAAAAGAACTCCTGTTGGACTAAATTCTGGTACCTCGGCATCTTCGAAAACCGTAAAAGTAGTTAGTGGGACGTAAATCATTATTATTATTATTATTATTATTATTATTATTATTATTATTATTATTATTATTATTTAAAGGTCTGTACGTAAGAAAAATAAAAACGTATTTACCGGGACCTCTCGTATAGAAAATCAATTTACCGAGCCGCGGCCCCTCAAAGGTCAATAATCGTTGAACTACGTAACTCTATTTCTACATAAAGTAAAAAACTCAAGAAATGATGTCGTTCTTGGTATTCTCGTCCCCGAGGATCGTTAGCGGAACGAAATATTTTCATAACATACATTACTAACATGTCCGGCTCCGTGGCTAAATGGTTAGCGTTCTGGTCTTTCATCCAGGGGGTTCTGGGTTCGATTCACGGCTGGGTCGAGGATTTTAATCTTCAATGATTAATTCCTATAACTCGCGGGGTGGGTGTGTACGCCATATTCATCATTAGAACTCATCATAGGTAGGGCCCCATCCTCGCAGACGCGCAGGTCGCCTATACGGCGTCAACTCTTAAGACCTGCACCAATCCACACGACAATATTATACAATTTTATTTACAAAACTTCCCGCAGTCGAAGGTTGCCACAATGGACAAGTATAACAAAAAATGAAATTAAAATTTTGATTTACAATAATTTTGTTGATTACATTATTCTCATAATGTTTTTAAACTATAGGAATTATAACACGTAGCAATGATTTCTCAGTAATGAAATGGAACCTCGTAAAGCTAACTAAGAGAGTTTTTAGTTGCATAACCTATAAATTAAACTGCTTCCAAAAATTCACAATTAATCCAGCTCCCATCGTTAATCCTATCACCTTAATGTCCTTCAATTCAAATTTATCTTTATAAAAAATATATAAAATAACTTGTCCTGACTGACTGACTGACTGACTGACTGATTCATCATCGTAGAGCCAAAACTACTGGACGTAAAGAAATAAAATTTTGGGGATATATTCATATTAAGATGTAGGTGCTCGCTAAGAGAGGATTTTTGGATATTCCTTCGCTAAGGGGGTGAAAAGAGGGGTGAAATTTTAAAATGAGTGTGTCTATATCTCGAAACTTTAAAAGTTTACAGAAGTAGAAATTGGTATTTAGAATCTTCTTTAAAAATAAGGAAACACGTATTTTTTTGTTTTCAGAAAATCCCAATAGGAGGGGTGAAAAGGGGTGAAAATGGGGAAAATGGGTTGAATGCCCTTAATCAGGATACCAGTACTTATATCTCAGAAACTGAAGATATTACAGACCTGAAAATTGGTACTTTTGATCTCTTTAAAAAATAAAGAAACACGTATTTTTTTGTTTTTGGAAAATCCAATTAATGGGAGGGTAAAAAGGGGGTGAATTTTTAAAATGAGTGAATCTATATCTCCAAACTTTTAAAGTTTTCAGATATAAAAATTGGTATTTAGAATCTTCATTAAACATAAAGAAACACGTATTTTTTGTTTTAGGAAAATCGCAATAGGAGGGGTGAGAAGGGGTGAAAACGGGATTGAATGCCTTTAATGAGGCTACTTATATTTCAGAAACTGAAGATATTACAGACCTGAAAATTGGTGTTTGGGATCTCCTTTAAAAATAAAGAAACACGTATTTTTTTCTGGAAAATCCAATTAAGGGGGGGTGAAAAAGGGGTCATATTTAAAAATGAGTGTATCTATATCTCAAAACTTTTAAAGCTTATAGATGTGAAAATTGGTATTTAGAATCTCCTTTAAAAGTAAAGAAACACGTATTCTTTTGTTTTCGGAAAATCCCAATAGGAAGGGTGAAAAAGGTTGAAAAAGGTGTCGAATGATTTTAATGAGTCTACTTATGTTTCAGAACCTGAAGATATTACAGACCTGAAAATTGGTGTTTGGGATCTCCTTTAAAAATAAAGAAACACGTATTTTTTTGTTTTTGGAAAAATCCAATTAATGGGGGGGGGGGAGTGAAAAGTGGGTGATTTTTTAAAATGAGTGTATCTATATCTCAAAACTGTTAAAGTTTATAGATGTAAAAATTGGTAGTTAGAATCTCCTCTAAAAATAAAGGAACACGTATTTTTTTGTTTCCTGTAAATCCCAATAGGAGGGGTGTAAAAGGGTGAAAAATGGGTTGAATGCCTTTAATGAGGATACATATATCTCAGAAACGGAAGATATTACAGAACTGAAAATTTGTATATGTGATCTCCTTTAAAAATAAAGAAACACGTATTTTTTTAGGTTTTGGAAAATCCTATTAATGGCGGTAAAACAGAAGTGACAAATTGGGGTGAAATTTTTGAAAGAATATCTTGGAAACGTAAAATATTACAGACGTAAAAAGTGGGTGTTTTGAATCTCCTGTAAATGTAAAGAAACATAGGTGATTTGTTTTTGGAAACTCCACTTAAGGGGAACCCAAAAGGGTTGAAATTTTAAAATGAGAATTTTTACAGTATAACTAAAAAAACTTAACACGTTACAGAAGTGAAAAATGGTATTTTTATCTCTATTAAACATAAAGAAACGTGTATTTTTAATTTCGGAAATACCACTTGGGTGGAGGGGGGTGAAAGTTACTGAAAATGTTGAATTCTTTTAATTAGGCTACTGATATCTTAAAAATGAAGATGTTACAGACATGAAATTTGATATTTGCAATCTGCTTTAAAAGTAAAGAAATACGTATTCTCGGAAAATCCAATGAAGGGGGGAAGGGAGGGGGTGAAAGAATTGAAAAAATAATTGACTTTAATTGTATGAGAATATATACATCTAATAAAAACTAAAGTTGTTACAGACGTGAAAATTCGTATTTGGATCTCCTTTAAAAACAAAGAAAAACGCGTTTTGGGGGGGAAACCATCTTGGGGGGGGGGCGGGAGTGTAAAGGAGTTGAATTCCTTTCATGAGGACACATAAATCAAAAAGTGAAGAAGTTAGAGTCGTGATAATTGGTATTTAGAAGATTCTTTACTATTAAAGAAACAAGTATTTTAGCGGGAAATTTCACTTGGGGGGGGGGGAGTAGTTTGAAATGAAGTGACAAAAGTAAATTATATTTATGGGGATACTTATATCTCAAAACTGAAGGTAATAGACGTGAACATTGGTGTTTGGAATCTCCCTTAAACATAAAGAAACACGCCTTCTTTTAATTTGGGGAGGGGGGGTTGGCAGTAAAAACTAACGGCGGTGGGGTGTAAAAGGAGGTGAGACCAATTGATTTTAGTGTTCTTAATGTACTTATAAGGATCCTCCGTTGCTCAGGCGGCAGCGCGCCGGCCTCTCACAGCTGGGTTCCGTGGTTCAAATCCCGGTCACTCCATGTGACATTCGTGCTGGACAAAAGGGAGGTGGGACAGGTTTTTCTCCGGATACTCCGATTTTCCCTGTCATCATTCATCCCAGCAACACATAATGATAATGATAATAATAATAATAATAATAATAATAATAATAATAATAATAATAATAATAATAATAATAATAATAATGTTCCGGACCGTCGTCAAATGTGCGGACCGCGCTGGAAACGGCTCCTGGACGGGTAATGACTAAGAATGTAGTCCGGCCGCGGGTTCAGTGCCGCCAAGGCACCCAATATGACACCACGCCGGATCTCCTGAAGGATTTTATCCAGATTAAAAATGATTATAGGAAAATACGGTATGGCAAAGATTTACGGACCCAACTGACCGGAAAGAATATCTGAGCCTAGCCCGGGAAGTACGAAATCGATTGCTGGAAAGGAAGATTGAAAAATGGGAGGAAACGTGCCGTAATCTAATAGAAAACGAGTCAGATCGGGAATTTTGGTGGATTCTCGCTGAAAACGAGTCAGATCGCGAATTTCGGCGGATTATATATCTAAAACAATAAGCATTCAATTATAAATTTCAGTATAATACCGTAGCGAAGCACGGGTACCTTGCTAGTAAAAAATAAATAGTCCACTTCTGTGGGTTCGATTCCCGGCTCTGCCACGAAATAGGAAAAGTGGTACGAGGACTGGAACGGGCTCAAATCACCCTCGGGTTCGATTGCAAGCTCAGCCATCCTCGAAAGGTTTTTGTGGTTTCCCACTTCTCCTCCAGGCAAATGCCAGGATGGTACCTAACTTATGGCCACGGCCGCTTTCTTCCTTCTTCCTTGTCTATCCTTTCCAATCTTCCCATCCTCCCACAAGACTTCTGTTCAGCATAGCAGGTGCGGCTGCCTGGGTGAGGTACTGGTCCTCCTCTCGAGTTGTATCAACGACCCAAAGTCTCATGCTCCAGGACACTGCCCTTGAGGCGGTAGAGGTAGGAGGTTGTGTCCCATTTGCCATTAGCCCCATTTGCGATCACAGCAAAAGTTGTCCCATTTGCGATCACTTCCATTACAGTGGAAAACAAGAATGTGAAGAAAGACTAGTTCGTATCCCACTTGCGACCACTGTAAAATTATCAGCAGCCTATCAGAGTTTTCCAACGTCCATGCAGCAGGGGGACTGCTAATTAAGGCGTATTCCACAGTACCTCTCTCTTGGTTTTTTGAGGTAATTTAACATACTGAAATTATTCCAGCTGTAGACATCCATGGTTGATGTAGCTTTTATTGTTATGTTGTTATCTGCGTATTTACTTACGACATGCAAGTCATTGAGACGAAGAAAGGCAAGTCTTGTGGTTTATATGATGGATAATTTACGGGAAAGTCAGGGATGTTTGGTGACATGGGCTTTTTATCGCTGGCTTTACGTCGCACCGACACAGATTGTTCTTATGGCGACAATGGGACAGGAAAGGGCTAGAAGTGGGAAGGAAGTGGCCGTGACCTGAATTAAGGTACAGCCCCAGCATGTGCTTGTTGTGAAAATAGGAAACCACGGAAAACCATCTTCAGGGCTACCGACTATGGGATTCGAACCCATTATTTCCCGAATGCAATCTCATCTTTTCGCGCTATCATTATAGAATTATCATTTATTCAACTTATTTTAATCTAAACATTTTCTTAACATTAAGTTCTGGAATATTGTATATCTAATCCGAGCGTACAGACAAAAATATCATTTTATTTATATAGGTGAAAGCAGGCTGAGTGGCCACGTGTGTTAACACGCTATGGCTATGGCGCCAAGCATTCGGGAAACGCGTGCGTTCGAACCCTACCGTCGGCAATTCTCAGAATGGGTTTCTGTGGTTTAATATTTTCACTTCCAGGCAAATGCCGGTACCATTCCTATTCATAGGCCAGAGGTGAGTCCTCCCACCCCTTACACAATTTCATCTTCATGAGCTCCTTCACTGAGGTTGGTGCCTGGAAGGGCATCCGGCCGTAGAAACATCCCGTATAAATTAATCTCATCTCATCCTGACCCGGTATCAAGGAATGAGACTAAGGGGTAGACATACATACAGATACATGAAACTAGGCTAATTATATTTTGAGCAGCTGCTTACTTAACGTTTCAGAATGATGTTTGAACAGTTTGAGCAGTATTTAAGCAGTAATTTAATAGTGTCCCCTATTGTGTAAGAAAGTGTTACGTCTGTTAAGTCTCAGATGAGTTACAATTGCTTCAGAACGTGTAGCACTATCGAAGAAGCAAAGTGTTACAGCTAAATCCTTTGTTTTGAAATTGGAAAGTGTAAAATTCAATGGTTTTAATACGCCCATCTTTTATCTTGCTTCTTAAAACTCATTTAACCGCGTTTACCCCCACAACCCTCTGGTAACTCTAAATACTGTAAAAGGTTCAGCTTATTCTCTGCCAGTCTCGATATTAACGCATCAGTCTCAAACGGTAAATATAAGTAATTTAAGGACTTTCAACATACGTTTCGTAAGAATCCTAGTATGTAGTTTAGCCAGTTACTTGAGGGATATCTTCCTTTACCAGTCCTTCAGTAGGGAATTCCCTCATAGCAACCTGACTGTTTGTATGTCTCTGATAAGAGCGATCGCAAGTGGGACAATGCATAACCAGTCAAAAATAAATTACTCTTGTATTCTACCTGAGTGATCGCAAATGGGACTGATCGCAAATGGGACTACACCAGGTAGGATCCCTCACCGAGTTCGAGGGAAAAACCAACCTTAGAGTGTAAATAGATTAAGAAAGAAAGAAATAATAATAATGTTATTTGCTTTACGTCCCACTAACTACTCTTTTACGGTTTTCGGAGACGCCAAGGTGCCAGAATTTAGTCCCACAGGAGTTCTTTATGTGCCAGTAAATCTACCGACACGAGGTTGATGTATTTGAGCACCTTCAGATACCACCGGACTGAGTCAGGATTGAACCTGCCAAGTTGGGGTCAGAAGGCCAGCGCCTTAACCGTCTGAGCCACTCAGCCCGGTGAAAGAAAGAAAGAAAGAAAGAAAGAAAGAAAGAAAGAAAGAAAGATAATCGTACCTAAGAGTTCATCTGTATTTTTATTTCAGAATTTTCCTGCAGCATTTAAAGTTTGCCATAATGACATAGAGTACCGAATACAAGACAGATTCATTACATGACAGTAAATAGTTTCAAAGACATAGAAATAGACTACTGAGTACTGCAGTATGTTACTATGCCATTAAGGTTCAGAAATATGGTTCCTAAATACGTATATAAATAAAACCTCGGAGTACAATTAAAGCAACTGATATAAAGTCTTTGGTTAGGCTGAACCTTCTGGAGAAATCTGCTAAGAATTTAGAGATAGCCCTCTCGCCCCTATCATTAAATCAATGACCTACAAAGTGGGTTATCACTCGATACTAAAGGAAGTATATAGACTGAAAAGATAGATCGACCAGAGTGACATTTGCAGAGCATTGTCATATTTTCACTTCACTGCACCGAATCAATGACGGCAAATTACGGCGAGGTTAACGATCACGCTAAACTCAATTAGCGATACATTAAGATTAACTAAGTTGTCAAAACAATAAACTGAGGCTTAAAGAGCATCATAATATGCAGAAAGTGACTGTTTCAGCTAAAGTAGCCTATAAAACGGATAAGATAACAGACGTTCGCATATTACAAGGGACGCTATGAAAAATAAACAAACTCTACACTCCTCAGTACGAGCAGCGTAAATTACTCACAACTGAAGTACATTCACTACATCATAACCGGTCAAGGAATTATTAATTAAACCGTTAAATAGTACAGGTCATATTTTATTTTCAGGAGGCTTTTGTGATCGGAATATTTGTTCATAAGACTTCACTCGGTCATCCATAACGTAATTGTTTTTGTTCATCAGTGTCTGTCCCCTCTATTGGTAGGGTCAGGAATCTGACTCTATTCGCTCGTGGGCTGTTGGGGTAAAGATTTACGATTACCTAACTCATAATAAAACATGGTCAATCAATCAATCAATCAATCAATCAATCAATCAATCAATCAATCAATCAATCAATCAATCAATCAATCAATCAATCAATCAATCAATCAATCAATCAATCAATCAATCAATCAATCAATCAATCAATCAATCAATCAATCAATCAATCAATCAATCAATCAATCAATCAATCAATCAATCAATCAATCAATCACCACTGATCTACACTTAGGGCAGTCACCCAGGTGGCAGATTCGCTATCTGTTGTTCACCTAGTCATTTCTTAAATAATTGCAAAGAATGTGGAAATTTATTTAACATTTACCTTGGTAAAATTATTCCAATCCCTAACTACACTTGCCCCAATTTGACCTCTTGAATTCCAACATCTTTCATATTGTGATTTTCCCCTACTTTTATAAACACCACACAAAGTTATTCGTTTTCTTTCCTTATATTAACACCTAGGTACTTACAGTGATCCCCATAAGGAACTTTCACCCCATCAACGCAATAATTAAAACTAAGAGGACTTTTCCTATTCGTGAAACTCACAGACTTTCAACCCCGTTTATTATCATACCATTGCCTGCTGTCCATCTCACAACATTGTCGAGGTCTTTTTGCAATTGCTCACAATCTTGTAACTTATTTGTTTCTGTATGTGTGGTGTGTGAGTTGCGCGGATGTTGGGGACAGCACAAACACCTAGCCCCTGGATCACTGGACATCATCCGCAAAATGCCATATCTCTGATTCTATTTCTTTACTCATATCATTTATATACCATAGGAGAAGAACCCAAACCTCGTATGTCACAATTCACTTCCTATCCATTATTATCGCGATACAATCCATGTGACCTGAATAAAACATCTGCTATATCTTGGTGAAATTCTGCAAGTTGAGCTTCAGTGGAATAACCTTTCCTTCTATCGGACCACTTATTAATTTCGCAAACATGTCTAATATAATCAGAAATAATGCTTTCCCCAAGCTTGCGTGCAACACATGTTCTGCTGAAGTACATTAATGTAAATTTCTATATCATCATTTTACAATGTAGCGAAAAGTGGCACCTATTGAAGGACGGTGTGTACACAGTGTCACTGGCACGAAAACTCGGCAACGTCTTAAACAAAAACAATTCACAGAGCTTTAAAACCTAAGGTGCGAGCGAAATTCTGAGTTGATTGTCCGATCTGTAAAATATTTATGTTAGAAGTAATTATAATTTCGTGTCGCTATTTCTAGCCGAATGCAGCCTTTGTAAGGCAGACCCTCCGATGAGGGTGGATGGCATATGCCATGTGTAGGTAACTGCGTGTTATTGTAGTGGAGTATAGTGTTATGTGTGGTGTGTGAGTTGGACGGATGTTGGGGACAGCACAAACACCTAGCCCCTGGACCACTGGAATTAACCAATGAAGGTTACAATAACCGGCCCGGCCGGGAATAGAACCCAGGACCCTCTGAACCGAAGGCCAATACGCAGACCATTAGCCAACGAGTCGGACATGTTAGAAGTATGAATAGAAATCAATTCTGTCGTAATCTCAGGGAATTAAAGTCACACGAAATTTCTGTAAATCTTTAGAATTTGTCTGACAAGTCACTTACGGGTCTTGCGTGAAAAGGTAGTCAGCGATAGGAGCGACACAACAGATACAATTAAACGAAGCTGCGCCTAATGTTAACTGAATCGTATGTAACAGTACGCTTTATACATGTTGATAGTAGTTGTTTGGATGACAAAAATATAATAATAATAATAATAATAATAATAATAATAATAATAATAATAATAATAATAATAATAATTTTACCGGGAAGTACACCCCAACACCGCGCATTCAAATTTAGCGCTTAAACGAACCACTTTATTGGTAAAACAGTGAAACTGAAGCTACACCAACTTAGAAGTTTCCTCAGAAGATGTCACCATAGAAATATGATGTAATTTTGTTATTGTACAGTTGCCTAAACTAAGTGAATTTCTTCTTGTTTTGTTTGCCAATCATCAAGAAGTTTGGACATTCTTCCACAGATGACACTACTAAAAACTATGATCATGCACCCTGGTGAGAGATGTAAGAAGTTATAATTTAAAGAAGTTTTGTGTTTCTAGGTTTTTGTAACTGAATGATGTTCATTTATTTCTGAATTGGCAATATTTCCGTTTTCTTTCCGCCAGTTTTTAATCTAGCCAATCCCTAATTTCTGTAATTAATTTTCCACCTATCACAGGCTTCTTGTTCGATTCTGAGTGTTACCTTTGAATTCAACCAATAAAATTGAGAAGGTGTGGCTAGTTTAGTCTTGAATGATCTCGAACTTTCCCCGAGGGTTTATAAACTGCGGTTTTTCACGTTTCTTGGCCAATTGATCTTCATCTTACTGAGTGTGTGTGTCAAAGCAGGAGGCGGGCGGCCTCTTTCATCGGTCAACAGAACATCTACAAGGTAATGGCCACATAACTTTACTCTATCTTGCTACCTCCGCAGTTTAAAACGAGGGAAAGGTCCTACATTTTAGTATGTAATAACCCTTTTCTTAATGTAACTTCCTTCCGGCTGATGTAAAAATGTCATAAATCTTTAACTGTAAATCGGGGATAGAGAGTGATGTACCCTCTCGAGCTCCCCTTCATCTTGGTTTGAGGTGACTACGTTTTGTAACGGTTTTCTACCTGTAATGTATTTAAGTAAATTCTATACGAGTCACCTCAGTTGTTTGGGAATAGCCCCTGTTTCGTCGGCCTAGAGCCCCTTAGGATTTTAAGTTCTCAATATATTGGAGCGCAGTGTAAGCCTCCGTTCAGGTTGTGTGTCGGGCCATTTAATTAACCTGTTCGTTTCCACATAGGCCATATAAGTTGGGTATACGATACCCCTCTTTAAAATTGTAAATTGGGCCATGGAAGGCCAGAGAGTGTCCGCTTTTTGATGTTAGCTCGAGGAGGCTGAAAGAAAAAGGAGAGCCGGTTAGCTCTTTCTGAAGTTTTGTAATTGTAAAGAGTGCCTCTGGAAGGCTAGAAATTGTACTTTGGGGAGCAAGTGCACAGTGAATTAGGGGATTTCTGCCCTTAACCAAGTAATTATTCTTCCATTTGTAATATTGTAAAACTATGGGCTTGAAGCCCAAAATTGTTAAAGTTCTGAATTTTGGATTTTCCTAGTGATGTTGCAAGATATATTGTTATGTTCACTCAGTGAAAAACATTGTTAAGTTGGCTTTTGGGAAAGAAATATATCCTTTTAAGGTTTTAATTCAATTCTTGATATCGCACCTTCTTTACCTCTTTTTGCTCCACGGGTATCCCCATAATAATAATAATAATAATAATAACAATAATGGAATAATATCTTAATTCCCCCGCTCACAAGAAGGGAGACAGAACAGATGTAAACTATTGCATATGAATCTCACTGATATCAGTTGCATACAAAATTATATTCCAGTGTCTTCTCGATAGATCACAATAAGAATTAGAACCTAAAATCGGAGAATATCAGGCTGGATTCAGACCAGGACGATGACGTCCAGAGCGAATCTTCAATCTAAGACATCAGAGAATTTGTTGCAAAAATTTAGTCTGCACATTTGTTGATTTCATAAAGCATATGATTCAGCTGATCACGAATCATTCTGACAAAAACTGAAAGAACAAGGTTCAGATACTGACAGACAGGAAGTTCAAGGTTAGATTCATGGGGAAATCTCAGATCTCTTTGAAATCAAAACGGGAGGATGATAAGGAGATGGACTCCAACCTTTTCTCTTAAACTGCGTCTTTGTAAAAGTGATACGAGAATGGCGCAAACAGAATTTAGTCCTCAAAATTCACCAGCCAATCACTATAGGCACAGAAAAATTAGCGATAGGTTGCCTAGCATTTGCAGACGACCTTCCAATATTAAACCGAGACATTTCAACAGATTTCATCACATTTAATGATTGAACTCCTGGAAGGAATTGCGGAAAAAGTCGACCTTCAGATATATTTCGAAAAGACAGAATACATGACCTGCAATAAGCAAGCAAAATGGAGACAAAATACGGCAAAATTAAACGAGTATCACAACTTACGTATCTTGGTGAAACAGTTCAGGAAAATGGACTCGAAACGAAAGCCAATGAAATTAGATGCCAAAAGATGGAAACTGCATACGGACTAACCCAAATTAACTACAACAAAAATGTATTTCCAAGCACACAAAACTAAGATATTACAATACAGTCATTAAACCAGAATGCCTTTATAGATCAGAAACGCTAATTTTGACCCATCCCAAGTGGTATTTAATCTCCATGTTTCCTGTACGAGTAATTTCGGCACTAACATCGTTGGACTAGCAAAACCGAGAGGATCAAAGACTTTCTGAGCGATGGACAGCAGCATACGTTTTGTAATTTGGTTACTGGTGAGCCCTATAGTATCGACATCACAGAAGATCTCATCCGCGTTAGTTTCCCATAATAGTCCCAGCAATGGTACTGTACTGCTTCCAGTCTTTTCCGCATCCTTATGAAGTTGTGTGCTAGTCCATCCTCGGAGCTCAAATTTGGTAGTGGACATCAGTTCCTTTGCTTCTATGATGAATTTTCTCAACTCCTGCTCAGAATCAACACTTGTAACGCAATTATCAACGTAGAACGATTTCTTCAGTTTTTCAGCAGTTTCCTTCACTTCCTCTGGTGCCTGTTCCAAGTGATGGCGCAGAGTAGCACTTAGCAAGAAAGGACTTGGCGCAACCCCGAATACCACCCTACAATGTCTTAATGATATCACTTCCCGCGAGTCACAGCTTTTCCACCAGAGAAATTTCAAAAACTGTCGATCCTCACGTGCCACGCTGATCTGTAGAAATGCTTTGGCTATGTCTGCAGTAACTCCAATTGCATTCTTTCTAAACTGAAGTAGCAGACTCGGAATCAATTCTATTAAATTTGGTCCTGTTTCCAAGCACGAATTCAGCGAGTTGCCTCGAGTATCTCGAGAAGAGGCATCAAATACTGGGCGTATCTTTGTTGTCTCACTAGATTCCTTGATCACTGCATGATGTGGGAGAAAGTATCCTGACCTGCTGTCTTCTGCGTCTGGAACTATCTCAATGATGCAATCCTTCAACCAATTTTCAAAAACTTCATGATATTCATTAAGCTTATCAATTCTGGAAAGATGTCTTGTCACCGACAGTAGTCTTTTCTCAGCTGTGGTCCGATTATCTGTTAACTCAGGATGTCCTTTCTTCCATGGCAAGCAGACTCCATATCTGTTGTCTTCAGCTGTAGATAGCTGCAACAATTCTGAAATCTCTTCTTCTTTTCGCATCTTAGATTTCAGCTCTGCCTGGTCTTGAATTCCTATGACATCTAGTTCCCATAGATCCCGTAAACTGAAATTCACATTGGTGAGCCCAACCACTTGTCCACCTTTTATATTCTTCCTGGATCCCATGATGGTCCATCCTAACCGTGTCTCAACTGCCATAATATCATCATCAATTTTCATGGTATTGCCAGTCCAAAGTTTACCGAGGACATCTGCTCCTAATAGGATTTCAACGTCGGGTGCATTGTGACCTTGATCTGTGAGTGTGATGTTTGCCTCTTTCAACTGTGGAAATATTTTATGATTTTTCAGTCGAGGAACAAAATTACATATTTTACTTTGATCTAATACCGTCACTGAACACTCAAATTTCTGGTCTAAACTTCGTAATTTGATATCGTAGACCTTATGTTCCCGCTCCCTTAATTCGCCTCCACCAAAGAGGTTATGACTTAATGTCTCTTCCCCTAAACATTTCAGATTGAGTTCTCTGGGTATGTGATCCACAATGTATGATCTCTGTGAGCCGGAATCTAGAAGAACCCTTGCCAAGCGTGTCGTCCTACCAGTGACTATAGTTACGATAAGTGTCTGTAGCAATGTCTGTCCTCCCTGCTGAGATAGCAAACGGTATGCACTAGCCAGCGTATTGGTAGGTGTGCTAGGTACCAACTGATGAGCCCACCCTAGCACACGAGGGCGAAACGCTGGCAACCAAGAATGAGTTAGCTGGAAAATTTATAATGTCCAATAACGGACCATTTATATTGGTATTATAAATTTACTCATTCAGGACAAATGGAATCAACATCTATATCATCTGATGGCCAAGCAGGCATCAATTTTTAGTGATGAGACAAAGTCTCTTAGTGCATTGGCACTGCCGGTGGCTCCAGTTAGCCTACGCAGTGGCCTCCACGGTATGCACTAGCCAGCGTATTGGTAGGTGTGCTAGGTACCAACTGATGAGCCCACCCTAGCACACGAGGGCGAAACGCTGGCAACCAAGAATGAGTTAGCTGGAAAATTTATAATGTCCAATAACGGACCATTTATTTTGGTATTATAAATTTACTCATTCAGGACAAATGGAATCAACATCTATATCAGCAAACTGTCTGTTCCGTTGGTTTGTGAATCCCTGGGTGTATTGTTGGACACTTGTCTTACTTCCGTACACAACTGTGGACAGATTACTGTAACATGGCGCTTATCACAGATCAAACATTTCACAAAAAATTTACATTTCTTAGCATTGTGCCCTGCTCTAAGACACAAGTAACATCTTGCCTTTTGCTTTAGCAAATTCTTCCTGGTCTCTAACGTTAACTTCTTGGCACTAAAACACTCTACAGAAGTATGAGATGATTTATCACACCATAGACATGCATCCTTAGTAGAACACTTACTATCACTCGCTAAAATACATGCAGCAGTGGGTACTTTATCTATCTTTGACGCAGAACTCTTAGCATCAAAACTTAAGCTGAAACCAGATCTAGCGAGCGCAAAGCGTTCTTCACTTTCAACTTCTAACCTCAAAAATGCCAGTAGGCTAGCTAGAATATCCTGGTCATCTGCTTCACTCCTGTTGTTTCGTGCTCTTTCGCAGGCTAACATTACATCTTCTGGCAATGAAGATTCCACTAAAGGGTATAACATGGCAGCATATTTTTCCCGGGTAACTCCTAAGGTTTCCAAAGTTCGCAGCTGAGTTTCCAGTTTATCATGTAAAGTGCTCAGTGCCATACTTTCCCCCCTAGTAGCTTGTTTTAAAACAAGGGACGAAAGATCACGTACATAAATTTCAATAAGGAGTTCATCCTTTGCAAAGCGAGATTTTAACTGTTCAATAGCATGACGATAATTGGCGCCTGATGGAGGGAAACTTTCCACCAGCTCCCTAGCTTTCGAACCTGGTACCATCGATTGCAAAAGATACTGAAATTTATCATCGTCGTCTAAAGATTTGTCGGCATCAATTTTATTAAACTGACCCCAAAATCCAAGCCAGTTCTTTACATTTCCGTCGAATTTCGTCAGCTCCAGTTTCGGCAGACGGAAATTTCTGTTAGGTGACTGTACTATGGCACTATTTATCTCGTAGACCTGGTCTGCAGCTACAGAATGAACTTGAATACCATTTTCATACCTTGTTTTGATGATAATATACTCATCTCTGTAGGCTTCTGCGTCATCGTAGTCTTTCTGGTAGGCTTCCTCTTCTGCTTTGTTCTCACATAACCAAGATTCACGGATTTCTTCATCCAGTTTGAAGAGACGATTTGCCTTATCTTCCAATATGTTGAACGACGACTCCAATTCCACTTTATCTACGATATTTTCCTGTAGATTTTGTTTCACTTGGCCGATAGCCCGCGTAAACATGCGTCTCACGTGCGATCTTTCTTTCTTCAATTTTTCCCGTCCTGTCACGGTCGCCATTATGTAAGAGAGTTAGTAATTATTGCAGTATGGAAAATTGAATACACATTACAAGAACGCACTGATATTAAACTATGATTCTGCACACGTTTATTGCACTTAAATTACAGATTCCTTAACATGAGACACAATTACACACACATGCCGCCATTTTACTTTTCTTTTTCTCAGAGATTATATACAATAATTATCTGAGTGTCCTTTAAAGTTCGGAGCTCGCTCCATCTCGACCAGCTCAAATTTATGTGTTTAATCGTGTCCCTGTGATCTGCAGTTGACTGTCTGTGAATTATCTAATGCTAATTATCAACACAAATTAAGTTTCGATTATACCAGCATGCTACGGCTTAAGACTATCACAACACCTCGTGTAAAAGATCAGCACGCTGAAACGTTTAACTGCAGTATAATTGCTTGGCGTGTAACTTAAAAGGTTTAGTCAACAAAATCTGTCCTTAACACGTTAGAGTCCTGCACGGATATATAAAATATTATCCGCATCCGCGGATATCGTAAATATTTAACTATATTACACCCAAGGTGTTGAAACGGATATATCTGTTAGCATAATAAAACAGGCATGATACCTGGCAAAAAGAATGTGTATTTGCATGCCGATTCTGTTGTTGGGAGTACTCCTTACAGGACAGTATGATGTGGTTCAAGTCGGATATTTCCCCAAGGTCTTGGATCCGTCAATATAAATATGAACAAAATTGGGCCAGGTGGTATTGAAAACAGCTGATAAACTTTCATTGACGGAAACACTGTTAGTAATGAAGCATGGTAAGAAGAATATGGAACATGTGAACAGAAGAAATATAGGGAGGCTTCCAGACTGAAGTATGAGGGGAATCAAGTGTTGAAATTATTGAATCCTTCATATAATAATGTAGTCCGGTGTTTCTGACCGATGCTATTTCATCGATTGCCATTTGTAGTAGTCGTAATTTGCTTATCAGTTTATCGGTCCCCAGTGTTGACCGGCGAATAGAGAAGGTACTCGCTAGATATTGTCTTCTTATCGTGAGAGGCATCACCTTGGCTTCCACTAGGAGTGCGTTCGTAGGAGTAGAACTAATTGCCCCTAGACATATGCGGAGAACACGATAATGTACTAGATCAATTTTTCTGAGAACGTATTGTGGTCCATTTCCATAAAAAATGATGCCGTAGTCTAAAATAGGACTATTAATGCTCGATACACTACGAGCAATGTTGTAGTGTCCGCACCTCACTAGATTCTAAAAACAGCTCGTAATACATTCAAAGATCGATCAACTTTTGTTACGTGGTGCTCGACGTGACGTCTCCAGGTAAACTTACTATCAAGATAAAGTCATAATAGTTTCGCTGATGATTTTAGTGGGAAGGATAACGGACCGAGGCCTATCGTGTGTGAAGTGTATGGAATCCTTTTTCGACTAAAAATAACACCATTTGATTTCTCAGCAGATAAGTTCTGTTTGCGCTGTCCATTGCGAGAGATGTGAATCTGCCGTGTCTAGCCACATAATGTCAACCGGAAGCTAGCAGAGGCGGTGTAATACATACATCATCCGCATATTGAAGAACTCTGATCGTAGGACCAAACATTTTATCCAGATCTGCCGTGTAGGCGGGATATGATAGAGGACTGAGAATATCACCCTCAGGAAGTTCATTCGTGACAATACGAGGGCCATAAAGGGTATTGTCATGACGATGGAAATACACTGTTCTTGAGATCAGAAGATTATTGACCCCAGAAATATAAATAATGAGGAGGCCCAAAAGTCTGCGTTTGGATGCTAGTACAGGGACTATTACACTATCGTAAAGGCTTAGAAATTTCCAAAATATAGCAAATGAATACCCTTTGTTGAAGAAACTCCGTTCTATATCAGTGGTTAATAGTCTGAGGTTGTCAAATGTACTTTTGGCTTTCCGGAATTCAAATTGCGTCGTTGAAAGGACTGCGTGATGTTCCATCCACCATTCAAGCCGAAGTTTGAAGATACTTTCAAATGTCTTAGCGATGCAGGATGATAGTACTATAGGACGATAAGGATGATGGATCGTTGTGATCTTTCCCTGGTTTCAGTATTGGAACAATTATTTGAGAAGTCCAATCTGTTGGAAAGTCACTTTTCTTCTATATGTCGTTGAAGAGCTGGAGAAGGCCCTCTTTGTCGTACCGAGGGAGATTAGATATCATCATGTAATGGACTTGATCCTACCCTGGAGCTGAGTTGGATGAAGCCTTCAAGACCAATTCTAATTCACGGAATGTGAATGATGATGTAGAGGGCACATATAGGGCGTCCGCTGATTAGAAGATGGCGAATTCAATCTTTCGAACGATGTGGTCGGCGGAGCGATCAAATTCTCAGTCTACAGTCCAGTCGTGGAGACCTGCGATAACGGGGTATCATTTGACAACTTTTCACAGTAGGTTTTCCACGCCGATTTCTTCCGATTCTTTAGGAAACGTTCAACTTGGCGTCTTTGTTCTTGTACATGAGATAGTTGTTCCATGTTATTTCACGTATCAGTCGGCTGAAGGCTTGTTTCCTCTTAGCAATCATACGGGAGCATTCCTGATTCCACCATGGATTAGACCAACACCATATAGATAATAAGGCCTAACAATAGCGTGGTGACGTCACGCTAAGGAGGCGATGGCAATGCAGAGAAACACGGAACATGGTTAAACACAGACATGATGCTCATATTTTTTGCCAATGGAATAATTTATTTACTAACAAATAGCGTTTAAATTTTAAAGTATATTGAATTACACTGTCGTTAATACCGTAATAATAATAATAATAATAATAATAATAATAATAATAATAATAATAATAATAATAATAATAATAATAATAATAATAATAATAATAATAATAATAATAATAATAATAATAATAATCGTATGGTCTCAGCTACCATGTGCAGACATTTCAATTTGACGCCATCTGGCTGTCTGCTCGTCAATTTCGACGTTCCGTTTTACTCCAGGCCCACTAGATGGCAGACCGTGTAAACCGAAACTCTCTTGGGCGTCTATGGCTGAGATTTAATGAATTTTGTCGGGTAAACACCAAATGTGTCACCAGAGATCTTTTACATGCCGACATCGTACGACATGGAGTGCCAAATGGACTTTTTACCGCCCTTCAAAAGTACGACTACCTCTGCCGGGTTTGAACCCGCTATCTTCTGATCCGGAGGCCGACACTCTATCACTGATCCATAGAGGCAGCTGTTAATACCGTATTTTAGTGACTCTGACGTTAAAGATAAACAGTAGACACTGGTAAAAAACGACAGCACTTTGCAATGTTAACTTACTTGGCCGAATTGCTAACAGCACAACAGAATGTTACAAATATATTTCAATTTAAATATGCATTGCATGATCTTAAAAGAAAACTAGCACGTATAATATCAGCATAGGTCTAACATCTAAGCTGATGTAGCATCACTGGCAGTATTTTGTAGCGGTATAATTTAAGGACTATGTGAAATCACCGCTACACCGGAAATTTGTTTGTGTGGAATTTATAAGAAAAAGTGAATGGAAACTATCGTTTAATCTTGCCCAAAAGAACGTAACTCTGCGATAACTAATTGTTGTACTGTTGGGATTCTTATTGGTGCAAATTGTAATCTAACTGTAGGCAATTGATTCATCTTTGGACTTTTATTATACGTTGTTGTCTATGAGCTTGTTATTGGGTAGCTCCGCTGCTTGACAGTCAACTGTTCTGCACGGCGCTCCCTAGCGGCCATTATTCCAAACCAGCACTTCTGTTCCAGCGCTCGGCCTGTGCAGGCGTCATGTCGCCTGGCTTGCTGCCATTCGCTATGGCAGGCAAGAATGTTTTGAAACCACCGTAAGGTGATTGTGAAAGGAAGGCGTAGGCCTGTGTAAATGCCTTTATATTTAATATTTTTTGGGTGGTGTAATTTAAACTGTGTGTAAATTTGGTATGCAACCTTACGCATGATTCCGAGTGCCCGCAGCTGACCATAATATTATTCTTGGGAACTTTTTGAACGGATCGGTATAAGTGAGTACTTCAAAATAGTTATCAACAGTCTGATAACTGATCGTCTTGCATGATATTAACCCCAACAGACTTTCCATGTAATCTACAGGGGATTGTTCTGCAGTGAGTAAGACGCCAACATGGCTACCTTCGACGATGTTTTGAATTAATATTTTTGGTAGACGTCATGTGAACCACAACCTCGACATACTACTTGCAGGAGAGCAATGTTTATTTTCCAAATTATGTTCTGAGAAGATTCTCTTGTGTACTCCTTCGCAAAACTAGTATTTTAAATTTGTCAATAATAATAATAAAAACTGTTTTCTGTCGAGAACTCATAAAATCTACTTGTGAGTAATGTGCTGGTTCCGTAAGCATTCTTATGGGTTCCTACTCCAAAATCTGCTTGGGTTAATATTTATATCGTGTTGCATCTTGGTGATGTGATAAAGATGGGTTTCCAGAACGCCGTTCCCGCGTCCAGGTCGAGTCGCATGAGATCCAGGCTAGCTCGAATATATCTTAATTTCTCGTTTCTAAAAATTTATGGGCTATGGGTACCGCATTCGAGACAAGATCGCCGGCTTATGCTTGCAGGGGAGACCTAATCTACGTAGTGGACATCTCCTACCCGTAATTTGATTAGTTTCCACATTTGTCTCATGAAAATATAAATTAATCATCTCTTACATCTAATACTTACTCTAAGAAGTCATTGAATGAGTGCTTAAGTTTTACAATATTTATTTGATAATGAAAATAAAACTTGAGGAGAATAATCAAATGTTAAATTCTTCTTCGAGGAAGTAGATAAGAAATAACTGACTTGATGTCATATAAATTAAACTAAAAATATATATTATCTCGGAAATGTCTTATAAATATTAGATTGAAAATATTAGGTGCATCTAATTGAATGAATGGAAATATATCAGATTACATTATTTACAACGTCGTCGATTGAGAGTTATCAAATGCATTGGACGCAGCTTTTTACGACTGAATTACACACAAAAATTAGAATCACATCTTTCATCTTATTAACTCTTGTGCGAAATGTTCCTACAATCTATGTCGCCTTCATCAAATATTTGCTAATTCCATCACAGTGCAACGATTTCGCTTGATTGTAACTGTTCATGTTCAATTACGGACAACAGGTTATTCATGAGAATTTTTTTTCAGAAACCATAAAAATATTCAACATGTATTACACTTTTCTAACATTATTTCAAGTTATTACATCCTTCAGAAAAATATGATCAAAATATGATGCCTAAAAATTACTCAAATTGTTCTCTTAGTTGTAAGTCTTAATTAAGTTAAGTGCTTACCTATGTCATAATATGGTAATATTATCTATATCTGACAGTCATTCAACCAGATCATGCTGTTTTCGGGTGATCTAGCTTGTACGAAGACTCTATTCGATTATTAACAATATTCAATTGTGAAAAAAAATTACCTGTGATATTGGGTAATGCAGTAAAATAAGCTTCCTAGCTTTGCTAACCTGAGTAAGAATTCTTGTGGTTAGAGAGAACACATGAACATAGGATATTTCTATGTTATCCCTCTTATTAGGAATTATTCGATGATCTACCGACTGAATATCAACATAAGAACGTTACTGAGATCGTATTCTACGCTATAAGTGGCTTATTTAAGGATCAACGGTCGATTGAAAACAAATTGTAATCATCCATAACCTCAAAAATACGCAAATTGAAACAATATCATCGCTAAAATAAACTAAAACTTCACTTGCGATGAAAAAATAAATATCACCAACATTATTCATCATAATCTCTTACCATTACTCGCATATAAAACCATCACTTCACATTATTATTCATCTCATATAACATTCTACATTACCTTAAACAATCAATTCATTTCAACCTGACGTATATTATTATGCCATCATTGACCATTCACCTGATTATTGCGTTGTATTCTCAATCTTGAATAAATTCATAAATATCACCACATTTTACTATTAAGCCCTCAAAATCTTATATACAATCTCATTTCCACTCAATTTCATGTCACATATTCTTCTACAAACCTAGTGACTACCACAACGTCGCATATCATTCACCTAAAGGAGAAACTTAACCTCTTTTCACTTAATATTTACAGCATTACGAACGGAAAACCTAATTATCACTGGTTAACTGCCTCCTATATATGGATTTGACGGCTATGTCAGATGATTACCTACCAACCTCTAACCTATTTATAGAAGTCGTCTTCTCATATGTTATTACTCCTACGATATTAATTAAGATAGCACTTTCAAAAGAAATGAATTTCATTTACAATAATAACTCCAATGACTTATCTTTCTCTGTATTCCCTCGTTGTCACCACATGTCTTGGTGGTTAGACACGCAGGCTTGGTTCACGGCATTTCCCTCATCTATTTGGGAACTCCTGGGACAGTTTCGGTCGGTTACCGGTCATCATGGGTTGGATCCGTCATATCGTGTCGCAATTATCTAGGTAGCTGTGCCTCCTCTTCCTTAGTGCATGATGTTCTTGGTCTCTTGAGCAATCAAAACAGAACAATACGTCAGCATGGTTAATTTCGTCATCTTACACATATAGCCTCCTATAATCTATATGTCATATAGGAATACCGCTTCTGAAAAATGATCTTTGGGTTACTCTAAGACTTGTAATGTATCTACGAATATTGCAATTGAGCTCTGGTAGTAAACGTCTTTCTTTTCTCTTTCGCTATGCTGATATCACTGCTATGTGGCCTCTCAAAGTCAATTATACCGGCTAATATGTCGTTTTATAAAGATATCGTGACGTAGTAGTACGGAAGTCTTTTTACTCTGTAGGGACAGTTTCAATTTTCGAAGTGAAATATTATTCGGCGCCGATATCTCGCAAAATAGTTCGTGGACAGTAACTCTTATCTATCTAATGTCTTAAACTTCGTCTAAACGATATTGTTCTTCCTCTCGAGTAGTTCTGGATGAGGTTCTCCTTCTGTACCTTTAGTGCGAATCGAATGTTATATTCCAATAATAAATTTTAACAATCTTCTTGCGTCTTACTTTACCACCGCCATCTATGCTCCTTTCTCATCAAGTACCTGACAAAAACAGTACTCCTTTGACATGTAGGAATATTCTGACGCTCTACTAATGACGTTCTCACGGCTCAAACTCCATTTTTGTTCCAATTAGACCCGCTTGGGAACAGTGAAATGGCACACCAGCAGTAATAAATGCAATGTTTTCGAAGCTACTTGATAAATATATTAGCTGTTGGACACTCATATTTATGTTTGTTAAGGTGAAATTTTAGGTAGATTCATTATATTTTCTTCCTTCTGAAGTATACGGAAGTTGGTAATGTTTTTACTATTATTTGTCTTGTATGCATTGTTATATCGATCTTGTGACCGTTATCTTGATCTTATGTGTGATTTTCGGTTGCGTCTTCCATTATTGAATTCCGCCAATCTAAATATGCCCTACCAATTATGTTATACTTAAACAAGTGAATAATTTCTATTGATGCACATACTTGTGCGTCGCGGGAACAGTGTGGTTTAAAATGATCTGCTCTTTAAACTGGAGCTGTGACAAGTGAAAGTGTTTGTAGTCTCTTGTAATATTAGCCCATAAAGGCGACTGAATATTTAAAATATTTAAAACCCTAGTGAATACTGAAGCGTGCTTTGGATCGAAGTGAATTTAATTCCATTTTCTTTTTAAAAATTAATTTTCATTATCATTATTATTTTGAAATCTTCTTTTCCCTCAATCTTCATTAATGTTACTGATCTGGAGCTACACTCCATTTTAATTCCATTGTTGGGGTATGTTCCATCTTTTGTTTTTCTGATAACGGTGTGATTAGTTTGCATTGTCGCAGAGTGAGTGTTTTATCAGTAGGTACTAGTGATGTGCAGACGTTCGTTGTTGTATAGCGCACCTATATTGTTGATGTGATTTACTGGGTCACAAGATGAGTTTTCATTGTTTCTATATTATTGTGCTACCTTATTATTATTATTGATTTCTTGCTATCATTATTTGTTTTTCTTTTGATGTGCGCTCTTTCGTAATTTTACTTTTGCCTTCCTTAATATTTCTTGAGGACATTGTCGGTCTGTTAGGGGACGCGGTTGAAGGTTTTAATTTTAAACGCTTCCGTGTTCACTGAGGAATTTCAAATATGTAATTTATCATGTTGGGGAATTTTATTGGTACGCGCGAACCCACAAACCGGTGCACCTTATTAATGACTTTCCTTAAAGAAAGATGGTTTCGAGTTCGAACAAGCAAATTGTAATAAACAGTAAATTGTAACGAACCTTTAAATCAACTGAAGTTCTGGGAAATATTGTTGAATTTCTTTTAAAAGATTGGTGGTAACTGTTGGTATGGTGACTACGATTGGTAGTATGTCTGTAAATGAGCCTTGCCATAAGTTTCCCTTTTCTTAAAAGTTAATGTTTTTTGTTTTAATTTTCTTATATATTTAATTGCATCACCCACCCTTCTTATTCGTTTTCATTATATTGGTCTTTTTAAGTGTGACAGAGTGTGTCATTATTGTGAATTGCTGTACCTCATACTCCTTCCACCATCTGTTATGGTCGTTGACCTATTGGCTTCGCTGAGATTCCCATCGCTTCCCCTTCCTGTGTTTGTGTTCTTTTGAGGCCCTTCTCTCAGTAGCTGGCGTGATTCACGCTGGGAATAGCCTCTTATCTCTTGGGTGGCCGCGCTGACAGTCGAGGGCTTGGGCTGCGGTATTGTGGTTTCATTTGTTTGATTCCCCCCTTCCTCGGTTGTCGGTACGCCACAATTTGCACATGAGCCTGCAATGTTTCTTCCCCTGAAGTTCATGTATTTTTTAATGAGAGGATTCGTCCTGACGAACACAAGACACCTCGTAATCTGCAGGCCTTCGGGCTGAGCAGGGCCAAAGCCAAGCCCTTCAGGGCTGTTGCGCCGTGCGATATTTACAAATTTATGAGACATGCTTTTAAAAGAGTAGGCTCCGGTCTGAATGGTAGTCCAATATTAGGACAGAAACATACTTTCTGGAATACATAAAACATAATGTTCAAGGTTTCGAACAGAATGACAAATTGGTAACATCGATGGTAGGTGAAATTCTCATTAAACCATACCTGAACTTCAAGGGAGGGAACATTGTAGACTCATGTGCAAATACTGCCAGTGTTGCTATATCAGCTTAGATGTTAGGCCTATGCTAATATTATACGTGCTAGTTTTCTTTTAAGATCATGTAATGCATATTTTAATTCAAATGTGTTTGTAGCATCCTGTTGTGCTGTTAGGGATTCGGCCTAAGTAAGTCGTCGTATTTTACAACTGTTTGCTCTTTATATTTAATGGCAGAGTCACTAAAATACGGTAATAGCAAGACAATCATTAGTATACTTCTTTATGAACTTAGCAAAGTTTTAACTGTGACTATTAAATTAACTGTGGGGTCATCTCCCTCGGTGTTCAATTTACCAACTCGGACTTATTTCTTGAATCTTTCTACACATTGTTACGCTCATTCCTTGTAATGCAGCTATGGGGCTTTGTAACTAAAGAATATACTGCATTTGTATTAGTAATTTTGTCCCATACACATTAGAAATATTTTATACTATATTAAAACCCTTTTAGAATAAATGCCATGTCCTATTAGATGATTACATATGCTATGCAGTATGGTTGCCTTGATGTATCGTCGTACAGAAAAATTACTTACGTTCCCTTCATTACAGTACAACAACCATCAGGTAACAACATGTTTATTGTACTTTTCAGCTGTGTAAGATTGTGGATTGAAATTCTGTGTATGAGATATGTACTATCTTCAATGGCTCTGTTTATTGCTCCTCTTTCTATTCTACTTTTTGCCTGGTTCATCTCTTCACCTGCCAGAATGTGAATATATATATGATGGGCAGTTGGGAAGGATAAAAGGCACTGCAGTCTCTGACAATCATGGTCTTGGAAGAGGAGTAGTTAAAAAGTTTTTCCTGAGGATCATTACCAGTTACTTCCCATAAAATATCACCGACTTTGAAATGTCTGTGGCATACCTGTAAAATAATATATCACGTGAACGAAATTCGTGCTCTTGTAAGTGGTATGTTTTAATGCGGATAATAATAATACCGTTAAAACAATATATCCCATGATTGTGAGCTAACATAACCTTATATCATTGAAGAGTAAATGTGCCTACATATCACCAGCTGTTGCGTGTAGTTAAATACGTCATAGGCCTATGCTCACTATGATTGTATGAGAATGTAATAATAATAGTTACTCACCACTGAGTTATTAGCAAATCTGTAGTCTTGTCTTGGAATTGCACGTAAACATATCTGCCGTATAACCTTGTCTTTCGGAAACTTAATGCATGCACTTCGTTATCACAGTCGCAATTCTCCTTACAGTTGAGTACGCAACACATCAGTACCATTACGTACAACGGTATTAGCAACTGGCACCATTAAACGAATTAAAACTCTTTTAATTTCAGCGTTACATAGCCAAACTCATTGCTGTGTTATTACTGAAAAGGTTCAAGCTTGCTTCCTGATTCTGACATCACAGAACGGTTGTGAGGCCTTATATCTAGGAGGTGTTGATCAGACTGGTTCCTTGTATGATATCTACGTCTTCTCTGTGGTATCGCTACTGAGGCTGCTTCGTTAAGAATGTTTAGAAAAAAAAAGTGGTATCTGATATTATAACCTTCCAATGGCTGTTAGATCAGAGTTAAAGAGAACATTGGAAGTTTATGGTTAATGTAAAATTAATGAAATCATACGTCCAGTTGTCATACGTCCAGGTGATATACGTCTATGTACGTCAGTAAATGAAATAACTCGCTCAGGTGAATAAATAGCAGATGACGAATTGAAGGTACCGGTGAATTCGCAAGCTCAGATCCCCGTGGTATGTTATTAAGTTACGGTCGGTAACGGAATGTTACAGTACGATGAAATAATACTGAATAAATATTACATTTTCTTCAGCGGAAGATGAACAAATATCAAAAGATGGCATGAAATCTCAATGACGAAAATGTGTAGCGGAGGCCTTGGAATGGATTGGATCAAACGGGTCAAGTTCAATCGTTGTCTACGAGATACACAAGGCTGGGAACTACAGTACACTAGACTCGTCATACTTCCGACAAACGCCGCTAGAGTTCTCTTTACTAAGCTGTCTCGCCCGTTCATTGCAACACGTTCCGGTACGAAAGCCTATAAAAATTCATTAAACTAGCAATTTCACAAGACACCAAAAAGATGTGAGATAAAAAAGTAGACCAAGAGCAGTTGTATGACTTACTTTCTACAACGTATTTCTTACACTTTTCTTAAACGAAATAAGTAATTCACGAAATAAGCAGAGAAGTCTATTAGCGAGTTTGTCACTTCTACCCGTTTTCTCTAATTCTGCCTCAGTGTATTCGATAAACTGATCGAGATTGCGATCATAAATAACTTTGCGTTTAATCACCATCTTATGAATTATCAGCTCTCCTACCTTTTCCTCCACACATCTGATGTTTTGACATTCGTATTGAAGCCGCTGTTTGGAGAGCGATGTTATGCCCGCTTCGTCATTAGAAAATCCTATACAATTTTTCAGCATCTTATGATGTGGTACAGTTAGACAGTGCAAGGATCTCAAATCTGTAGCCGGTAGGTGCTTTCCTATGCCAGAGGATGCAAATTTTTAGCATCGCTTCTCCGTGTTTCACTCTTTCTTCCCGTATGATTCGGTTTGTTCTAACAGGAATAAAGCTCCTAAAAGATCATTAGCACCGTTATTTTCAATTTGGTTTACATCTTGGTCAAGTTCAGATACCTTAAATCATTTTTTCTGATTTCATTACCGTATCCTAATTCTAATATAAAAACTTTTTTCCGTAATCTGGCATTTGAAATCTCATCAATATATATTTAGATTGAACATAGATACTCGTTGCCTTTCCTTAACAGAGAAACGATACTTGTAGGTACTTCTTTTTTGTTTGTAGATGACGTAGATCAGTTATATGCTGAAGATATGGTATGTTCATCTTTAGCTGAATCAGACATTTTACTAAATTTTGACGGCAAATCCTCATTTCTTGGAGCTGGAGCCTTCCTGCCTCTGACGCTTTTCTGTTGTGAACAGAATATACTCTAAACGCAGAAGGAACTTCAATGGGGAGAATTCGCTTGATTGATATGCTTACACTGAAATCTGATGTATTAAAATGCAAGCTACATACTCGTGCCTCGAAATAGCTTGCTTTAAACCACACTCCGAAGGGAAATTATGGAACATCACCTTTTTTTTTGCTTTTTAGCGGTATCCGAAGTACATAGAGGTACACAACAATGCACCATGCTTTTCAACCTCACGGACACTCACCGACAGAAACAATACGCACAATGAAATGCATAAAATCAACACAACATCGCAATTACTCCGTACATACAATGTTAAAGTCCACCAAGAGCAGAATAGAAATCTGACATCTAGCGGCCAAATCGTGAACACGCTCGGGCCATTTTTCGAGCGGCAAATTAGTAGCTATGTCCCGGCCTTGTATATCTCGTAGGCACCACAGTCTCGATCCTCTTATACTGTCTGCTCTATGCCACTAGTTTAACACTACCAATATTTCTTCAATTCACCGTAAGAGTGCAGTAGTAGACGCACAATCTTCGCTGTCAGTGTGGGTGTAGCACTGTGTTATTGGTGCATGAATGTATGTGAAAAGCTGAGCTTTTTCGTACAATGAGTAAACGTGTCTGGTCACTTCCGTTCGTACAAGAGATATTTTGTATAGAACTGTGAAATGAATTAAGCATGTTATCCTTACAGATATTTCAAAAGTGATTTTAAGGCGTGGGCCCTACTTGTTTCTTTCCGTGTGTGCAAGGCATACTTTTTTGTAGAACTGAAGCTTCAGATTCTTTCTCCGAAATATTCAACTGTTGTGTACCATTTTGCCAATCTTGGCAAGGTGGTTTGCAGCCAGAAAATATACGACTCCATGAAATACCGTCTAGAGGGGAATTAAGAGAAAAGCAGCTGTCGGCTTTATCTAGGCAAGGACCTAATAAAGGAAGTAATTGGATATCCTCAGATTACTCTCAAATTTGTGCCTTTACATCTTATTTCAAAAGGTGATGCAGCCTCCATGGCTCAGGCGGTAACGCGCCGGCGTCTCACCGCTGAGTTCCGTGGTTCAAATCCCGGTCACTCCATGTGAGATTTGTGCTGGACAAAGCAGAGGCGGGACAGGTTTTCCTCCGAGTACTCCGGTTTTCCCTGTCATATTTCATTCCAGGAACACTCTTGAATATCATTTCATTTCATCTGTCATTCATTAATAATTGCTCCAGAAGAGCGCGATAGGCTTCGGCAGCCGGCACAATTCCTATCCTCGCCGCTAGATAGGGCTTCATTCATTCAATTCCTGACCCGGTCGAATGACTGGAAACTGCCTGCAGATTTTTTTCAGAAGGTGGATAAAGCTGTGGAGGATAGTGGATTCCTTGTGATAAGAATTGTGACGGACAATCAGAAAACAAACGTCTTCATGTTTAGATATTTTGGACAACCTCAAATATCCAGACAATAAAATCCCAATCAAACTAAAAACAGGAAATCAAATCCTAATTTGCGAGTACCCGTACTTGGTTCAGGTTTTTGAGGAGAGGATGGAGTGTGCCATTTGCGTCAGCAACATTTCACTGCCTAGAGCTTCGACACCGCTAAATGGAACTGATTATGCATCAGGACAGAGGAGGAGTTCGATGACCAAAACCTTGTTTTGTTGCTCTGATGAAGTATCTGCAGGAGTTCGTTTAAGCTGCTGTGCCCCATTGTCAAAGTCATTCAAACGTACGAGCGTAAAACGAGACTTGCGACGTCTTCCCTTTTATAATGTGTTTTATTACAGTGTGAGGTCAAAGAACATCAGCAAACTGTTAGTGATATTATCGTAACCAAGTTCGTAAGACCTCTATTAACTGATATTGCGTTGGCAAGAACACAAAATGTACGGTTCTACTCCAAGCCTTCGTCCACGAAAATCTTTAAATTGTGCATGAAGAGGCCAACTGTGACTTCATACAGGTAATATTGCCGATATTTAATATTATTGATGTAATTTACGAGCTTCAGTGAACATATGATCATATTGCATAGAGTTTTGTAGGCTGTCGTCATTAGAATAAGTTTGGAGCATTGTGCGTCTATGCCTGGCATCTAGCGGAAAATTTTGTCGCAGCCTAGTCGCAAAAAACCTCGCATAGAGCAGGCAGTTTAGGAGAATCGAGACGGTGGTGCTCGTAGTCAACGGTGCAATTCACATACGGTGGTCTATCTATTACGATCAAGACCGACTCCAGTCCTCAGACCTTATTGCTACTCTCGATCGTTCAAAGATGGCGAATCGAGTAGCTGGAATTGTTGGAAATCTGGGTTTGTTTTGGTTTCTTATTGTGGTATGTAGTTTGTGTAATTTTATGAAAGTTGACGATAAATGTTAGTTTCTTTGTAGAATATAAGTGTGCGAGTGTATTTATATGAGTCAGTGGGCACATACGATGTGTAATTATACACAGTAATGTGAGAATATGCGTGTTTTGATCGTGTTTCTACCCAGAACATGAGTGCCCTAGGTGAACCAGGTTTTAGTCTAACCTCTCATACAACTATTCTTAAGTTTCCTACGGAATAGAACATTAAGATAAAAATGGATTAGGAATATAAATCATGATTATTTTGAAGTCCATGACAAAACTGTAGCATGCATACATCATTTCGAGAATAAGTCTGAGGTTAGAGAAGCCATTTCTCTACTTCCAAACTATTCGTGTTCCTCGAAAAATTTAATTTAGATGGAATATAATTGATATGTGATATTCTGTCAGTGTCTATGTGCTTCAAAGTGTCGAGTGATTTAGATGCAAGTTTATTTTACAATAATCTGTGCTTTGCCTGCGGAAATGTTTGGCTGAATCTTGGAGTATAATAAAACTTATAATTGTGACAGTTGGAGCAATCTGTATACTGTTACACAGAAGAAATAGTGACTTAGAGGGATTATCTGGGTTTGTAACGTAGGGTTTTACACTGCCAACAACCTTCCGATTCATGCTGTGGTTATCTGTTATCAAGCAAACTGCGCCGAACTGAAGCTCGTGCATGTGGTTAAATATCAATGTTTAGTCAATAGAGTTTTTGCATTCATGTTCTTAAATGGGCAAAAACCTATTATATCTTTAGTGTCTGAACGTTTCATTACTAAGGTTACTATCATCGTGTGAAGTGCTGTTATGCCATATGCCAATATTATGTTAACATTACTAGGCCCGTTCATTGGGTTAACAATCATTTCGGGTGTACTTGGGCTGAGTGACTCGGACGGTTAAGGCGCTAGCCTTCTGACCCCAAGTTGGCAGATTCGATCCTCGCTCATTCCGGGGGTATTTGAAGGTGCTTAAATACGTCAGCCTCGTGTCGATAGATTTACTGGCATGTAAAAGAACTACGGCAGGACTAATTTTCGGCACTTCGACGTCTCCAAAAACCGTAAAAAATGTAGTTAGTGGGACGTAAAGCCAATAACATTATTATTTCGTGTGTACCTCCTATTTGTTGGGTGCTGAATTTAAGAAATTGTCCACCACTTCAAAATTAAGGCAACAAATTGTGTTTCACAGTTCTCATGAGAGCGAATAAATTGAGGAATTTCGTACTTAATTTATTTTGAGTCCGCCTCTGGTGTAGTGGTTAGTGTGATTAGCTGGAAGCCCTGGAGGCCCGGGTTCGATTCCCGGCTCTGCCACGAAATTTGAAAAGTGTTACGAGGGCTGGAACGGCGTCCACTCAGCCTCGGGAGGTCAACTGAGTAGAGGTGGGTTCGATTCCCCCCTCAGCCACCTAGAAGTGGTTTTTCGGGGTTTCCCATTTCTCCTCCAGGCAAATGCCGGGATGGTACCTAACTTAAGGCCACGGCCACTTCCTTCCCCCTTCCTGGTCTATCCTCCAATCTTCCCATCCCCCATCAAGGCCCCTGTTCAGCATAGCAGGTGAGGCCGCCTGGGCGAGGTACTGGTCATCCACCCCAGTTGTGTCCCACAACCCAATTTCTCACGCTGCAGGACAATGCCCTTGAGGCCGTAGAGGTGGGATCCCTCGCTGAGTCCGAGGGAAAACCAACCTTGGAGGGTGAGCAGATTAAGAAAGAAAGAAAGAAAGAAAGAAAGAAAAAGAAAGAAATTATGTTAGAAGTATCATTTTAACAGTTTTATAATGTATTTTCATCTATCCAGCGAAGTGAAATCTAAGAAAACCCGTTATTTGACGAATTGAAATTTCTATGTAATCAGCTTGTTGGTCTCTTTTCTAGTAGAATATATGTGATTCTTCTTGGCGAAGCGTTTTCATACGTGTAAAAGTGACTTTCCCTATGATGTTATATTTATCATGTAAATTTACCGCCGTTTATATAATATGTGCGTGATATTTTCGTGTTAGCCAATACCAGCAATCCGGCTACTTCGGCTGCATGTTCTTTTTCTATTACGGTCTGAGGATTGGAGCAACACCTCCTAGATAATGCCTAACAACAGCGTGGTGACGTCACGCTAAGGAGGCGATGGCAATGCAGAGAAACGCGGAACATTGTCAAACACAGACATGATTTTAATATTTCTTGCCAATGGAATAATTTATTAACCAACAAATAGCGTTTAAATTTTAAAGGATATTGAATTATACTGTCGTTATTACCGTATTTTAGTGACACTGCCCTTAAAGATAAACAGCAAACAGTTGTAAAACACGACAGCATTTTACAATGTTAAGTTACTTAGGCCGAATTGCTAAGAGCACAACAGGAATTTACGAACATATTTCAGTTTAAATAGGCATTACATGATATTAAAAGAAAACTAGCACATATTAGCTTCGGCCTAACATCTAGGCAACACTGGCAGTATTTGCACATGAGTCTACGATGTTTCCTCCCTTGAAGTTCATGTATGGTTTAATGAGAATTTCACCTACCATCGATGTTATCAATTTGTCATTCTGTTCGAAACCTTGAACTTTATGTTTAATGTATTCCAGAAAGTATGTAAATTTCTGTCTTAATATTGGACTACCATTCAGACTGGAGCCTACAATTTCAAAAGTATTGATATGTGGCAAAATGAAATTGCTACTATGTCTGATAAATTTGTAAAAACCGCACGGCGCAACAGCCTTGAAGGGCCTTGGCCCACCTAGCAGCCGCTGCTCGTCCCGAAGGCCTGCAGATTACGAGGTGTCTTGTGTTCGGCAGGACCAAACCTCTTGGTGGTTATTCGTGGCTTTCAAGATAGGGGCCGCCATCTCACCTTCAGATAGCTCGCAAATGTAATCAAGTAGGCTGAGTGGACCTCGAACCAGCCCTCAGATCTAGGTAAAAAACCCTGACTTGGCCGGGAATAGAACCCCGGGCCTCCGGGTAAGAGGCAGGCATTATATCCCTTCCCCACGGGGTCGGCCATAAATTTGCAAACATGAGGAGATATCAGAGAGAAGGTTGAACAAATAACAAGAAAATCACAAACATACTCCTTTATGAACTAAGAAATGTTTTAACTGTGAGTATTAAACTAAGTGTGGGGACATCATCCTCGGTGTTCAGTTCACCAACTAGGAATAGAATTAACTTATTTCTTGAATCTTTCTGCACATTGTTACACTTATTCCTTGTAATGGAGCAGTGAAGTTTTGTAACTAAAGAGTATACCGCATTTGTATTAGTAATTGTGTCCACATATACATTAGAAATATTTTATACTTTAATAAAACCCGTTTAGAATAAAGGCCGTGCCCTATTCCATGATTACATATGCTATGCAGTATGGTTGCCTTGATGTATTCACATACAGAAAAATTATTTACGTTCCCTTAATCACAGTACAACAACCATCAGGTAACAACTTGTTTATTGTAGTTTTCAGCTGTGTAAGATAGTGGATTGAAATTCTGCGTATGAGATATGGTTGATAATACTATCTTCAATAGCTCTGTTTATTGCTTCTTTTTTGCCTGGTTCTCCTCTTCATCTGCCAGAATGTGACGATAAATATAATGGGCAGTTGTGAAAGATATAAGGCATTGCACTCTCTGACAGTTATGGTCTTGGAAGAGGAGTAGTTAAAATTTTTTCCTGAGGACCAGTACCAGTTACTTCCCATAAAATATCACCGACTTTGAAATGTCTGTGCCATACCAATAAAATAATGTAGCACCATGAGCGAAATTCGTACATTTACAGAGCGAATCGGTCTACATCATCAGCTGGCGGTCGGTTCAGAGGGTGCCGGGTTCGATTCTCGGCCGGGTCGGGGATTTTAACCTTCATTGGTTAATTCCAATGGCCCGGGGGCTGGGTGTTTGTGCTGTCCCCAACATCCCTGCAACGCACACGCCACACATAACACTATCCTCCACCACAATATCACGCAGTTACCTACACATGGCAGATGCCGCCCACCCTCATCGGAGGGTCTGCCTTACGAGGGCTGCACTCGGCTAGAAATAGCCACACGAAATTATTATTATTATCAGCTCTTGTAGGTGGTATGTTTTAATAATAATAATAATAATAATAATAATAATAATAATAATAATAATAATAATAATAATAATAATAATAATAATACTGTATCCCATGATAGTGAGCTAACATAACCTTATATCTTTGAAGCGTAAATGTGCCTACATATCACCACTTGTTGGGTGTAATTAAATACGGAATAGTCTATGCACATTAATGGGACCTTTCTCATCATCTCCCGTAGCTCATGGGACCATGTGACAACACAAATTTACTTCGACCGGGCCCGAACACATGGAACCACGCGCCACAGGAAACAACAGTCAAGGGACCTTTTCTGCCAAGTGACAAATGCCGCCTCATTTCGATTTTTAATTATTAATCCAGGCACATGAGGCGACAAATGACCGTACAGCATAGCGAGGTCTACCGCTACCCTTCCGTTTCAAGAGGTGAGCACAAGCCTCCCAAGGGCATGGTGCGTCCGCGGCTACGAACTAGAACGAACTTAAATCTAACTTATAGGCATACACTGAACGGAAGAGGTCATGGATGCTAATTATCGGCAAAGATAGGCACACATACGTTTTTCCAAAAATATAATTAGCTCTCGTTAAAACATATAGTACATTCTACAACCTTGATGGTTGTATTTACAATAATTACATTTGATACTCGGTAAAGCAACGGGAAATCATGTCCGTGCTGTCCCTCAAGTAAACCTTTCGATCCACATCTTTACAAGTGTCTCTGTGTGGACTTCAAAAGTTCGGCATTAATTTTAATAATCAAAGAAATCACACATTTATCAATTTAAACACTTGAGTGTTACTTCACTTTGAAACGAATAAATCGGAGACGGTTGAATTTTCTTTCTAAAAGTTTCACTTCCTATCATTGGTTTTGAGGTTCATCGGCCTAATATGTTTCAGCTGTTGAATACGACAAACAATATCATAATAAAATCCTTGCATATTTACAGTGAGAAGCTGCGACCTTGCGAATGCGAAATATTCCCCGGGATTGACTCCCAATTTACATATTCAAACATTAACTTACACTGAGATTAGTCTTAGAGTGGCCGCCTAAATTAAATATGCCACGATAGATGATATATAAAAAATAAAATTTATCAAAAAATAAGCAAATGCTACGGTATTACAGCATAATCCTACTAATGTTAAAAATGAACGTAATTCTGGTGGTTATGAACCACTCATTTGATGAACTAACTGTACACGTCATAAGGGTCGAAGACCTTCACTTCAATAGACTATCAGAAGATTTTCACGAAGTCTAGCTTCAATAAAACAATGATTGTCTAAACATCATATTCACACCCTTCTAACACCTGAAAATGAAAACACATATCATACACATAATATAAATATAATGGCTGCATTTTGTTTTATTATAATCCGCCGCTTGTGTGACTGACAATTCTCATTGTGCTCCCAAGGTTCGAAGTAGTAACTTTGAGATTTTGAATTTGTGCACTGATGATTACAGCTAGAGAGTCGGTTTATCGTGTTAAATTTTATAATCAATTATTTCAAATTTATGTTTTGTTTTTATTATTGATATTATTAGGTTACTTGCCTAGTCAGATATCCTGAAAAACAAAGCCCTAGCTACCGCATCATAAAAGGCAATAATTTAAATGTACCTACATCAATGTAGACATAGCTTGTGGCGAATGTGGTAATCAAGTTAAAATACGTCTTTTACTAACGGAGAACGCAGTGTCTGAGGAAGATCATTTCTTTGTCGAGCTGTTCCGAGCTCCCAGCTCAGATGGCCTTCTCTCAAAAAAAAAAAAAAAAAAAAGCAACGACCCCTAGGGTCGCCTGCCACAAATCTCTCCTCGCAGCCAGCCCTCCCAAACAGGGGAATTATCTAATTGTCGCACTCACAATGCAATACAATGGATAATTATAGTCACGCAACATACGGACGCATTTCTAGACATGCTCAAATCAGTTCAGGCGTTCATCAATCCTATAAATATCTCTCAAAATCATGCCGCTATATCACTTCATATTTTCTCGAAATTATAGAAGTCCGGAGTTCAAACATCGTTCCTTATCACCGCAGAGTTAACCACGATTTTACTAAAGCACAAGCTAAAAATTCCTATTATCTCTAACTAATGAGATGAGAGTGTGTACCTGATGTAAATTGATGTTCAGTAAATCGCCATATAATATCCGACCAAATTAATAGTTCAATAAAACTCAAATATCAAACAATATCAAACACACAGAAAGAAAAAAATTATACAGGAGCCTAGCTAGTGGTTGGAGGGTGGATATTCGAACCTGGGGACAATGAATTCTTCACACACATCCAGATACAGCCACATCTTAGCCTATCATGCAACAAATTCTACCACTATACGTTAAAAAGAGAGTGCTTCAACTATCCCACATTTATATTGTTCACAGGCATTCGGCAAAGATCCTACCGTCACATTACCCTGACTCATCTTGTATAGTCATTCAGATGAAGGTTATTTCTTTAACCTACCAAAATTAACTACTCTATTCCCCCTTCTTCCTCTGACAGCACTCTTAAATACTCATAAAACATGCACATGCAACGAAATAAATGGGGCCAAAAATACGTACAATTACCCTAATTTGTTTCCTAAAAGTAACAGTAAAAGGGACTCTATCGACCACTGTAAGTGAACTAATCTAATAATTCAATATTAGAAATCATCCTAACACTATCCTTACATTTTTACATATTTACAAAGGGAATACTAGCATTACAAAATCATAGCTTGGTACTCAACAGCTGGTTTGTTCTCCATTGTCCGAGTCCACGAAGGACCCGCCTGCAGTGTTTACTCCATGGAGCTGAAGTGGGAAGTCCCGGGTTCTAGACGTCCTTCGGTGCCTCTTGAGTAATCCATGGTATTAGGGTTGAAATCACTGGAAAGATACTAATCACACTGATTTTCACGAAGGCTTCTTCTGCACACGTCACAGTCAAATTTCCCTTTTCCCTCTGACAGAATGAAAGTTACGTATTTATTACCTTGATGCAGGATGTAGCTAGTCTACCGCAGTCCGACAAGCTAGTACAAAAACTCGCGGTGTAGTCACTGTAATAGTTCGTTACTCTGAATTATCGAGACATTGGGTATCTATATTTATTTTGAAACCCAGTCTCGTGCGTATGTTTCTCTGTACTACTACAATTACGCCGTCATTCAGCACGATAATTTTATACTGGAAATCTGTTTATTATCTAACACGGATTTTCCTGCTACCTTTTCATACGTTGCCTTCACACAGTTTCAAAATAATATAATAATATAATAATAATAATATAATATAAATATAATAATAATACTACACCCCTCTCGCGCGCGCACGGGAGACTAATTCAAGGATAATCCTCTCCGTCCGATATTCGTCACATCAGAGCGTCACAGTTACGCGATGCGAACATATTACGTAATCACGTATTTCACGATCTGTAATTCCTACAGCACTATCGATCAGTTAGGTTCTCCATTGACACTTCGTATGAGAAATTATACGTAGAGCATTCCCGTTTGTTTGTACATTTTCTATACAAAGAATAGGAAAAACCGACCACCGACCGACCGTCTTTTCACCTTCAAGACTGCCTCCTGACTAACCAGCTATCCTCAGAAGTGCGTGCATATATGGACTCACATGGAGTAGGGGTTAGACAGATGAACTGCTCTCCACCATAATTTTGAGATCACCAGATCCACAAAGTTTAAGGCAATCAGCGATGCGGCAGATTGTGTGGCTCGCTAATCACAAATAATAGATGTAATGCGTAACGCAAAACGATCAGTGGTTTTATAGAAATTCGTCGTCTAAATCAAGAACTCAACGGGGAACCCCTGTTGGTTGTCTGGTTTCACAGCTAGCGTTAGGACGCCAGACCATCTTAAGTAACTTCTTTGAGACGTAATTTCATAAATGACATTATTTTATTTTAATTTATAATTTTGTCAATGATCCATTATTCTTGCTGTTAATTTGACATGCGCTTCATGATTAATTTAAACGTTATTATCCCGAAAGTACTTCTAAAATCAACTCCTCACGTTGGCTCTACTGTGAGTTGGCATTTGTTTTAGAGGCGGAGCCAGCAGAAACTATATTTTTTCTCTTCTTCCCTCATCACATGCACTGAGTTCGGGGTTTTTATAAGCCAAGGTAGGCGTGAGTTAGGTGCCGGGCTGGCGAAGAGATTGCCCAACATTATGCAACTGAGCTACCATACTAACAAAGAAGCTCCAAGCATACGTAATTCCCACATATATAATTCCAAATAAATATTCACTGTGACGATACGGTCACCTCAACACCTCAGTGCCATTACGTAGAATGGCATTAGCAATTGGCACCATCAAACGAATTAAAACTCTTCTAATTTCAGCTTTACATGGCCAAACTCATTGCTGTGTTATTACTGAAAAGGTTCAAGCTTGCCTCGTGATAGTGACGTCACAGTACATTCGCAGAACGGTTGTGAGGCCTTGTATCTAGGAGGTGTTGATTGGAGTCGGTCTTGTTACGATATACTTCGAGAATAGAGACCCATTATGAGATAGTCGATTAGTACGTCGAACTATGAAGGCGGCGGATTGTTAAATATGTTCCTTTGCCAAGATTAGGGATTACAAGAGCGTTCCGTAACAAAGAGGTTATGCGTTAAGCGTCAAAATAATCTGGAAGGGAGAATACAGGCTACAGAATTCGGAAGATTTATGAAGTGCAAACCGACTTTCATTATTGTACTTTAGAAAATAATTTTGTTTTGAGAGAAAAATGAGGATAATAAAAAAGATTCTAAAGGTCATCAAAAGCATCGCATAGGCTAGGAAGGAACTAGATCAAAAGCTGATTTTAATTGTATAAAATTGTACGAATAGTACGGATTTTTTATTGCAAAGGGATAAAGATTAGCAGTAGTATAACACAGGGATTCGGCCGCCACCTCCACCTCTAGCTCTCGGGAGAGGCCTCCACCTCCCGCGGGAAATTTCAATTTTGGCGGGAAATATGAATTTTGGGGCGAGATTTGAATTTGTAAACAAAAAACACTCTTTTTGACAGCTGTCAACGACAACAACGCATCGCTAACCGCACTGCTGCCATCTTGACGGGAAAAAACCTCAGTGGTACCAACTTAACCTAACTAGCGCGAGATTTGAATTTGTAAACTAAGCCACGTGTTTTTTGACAGCCACGTGCTTTTCGACAGACAACAACGTATCGCAAACCTCAGTGCAGCCATCCTGACGGACCTAAACATTAGTGGTACCAACTTAACCTCACTAGCGCGAGATTTGAATCGGTAAACAAATCCACGTGCTTTCTGACAGCTGTCATCCGCCATCTTTAAACTACAGAGCACTGTGCTGCCCCCTTTATCGCAGTAGCTGCAAATTCGTCACCTGTCATCGGCAGTGCTGCCAAATTAACGGGCCTAAACATTAGTGCTACCAACTTAACCTCACTAGCGCGAGATTTGAATCGGTAAACAAATCCACGTGCTTTTTTGACAGTTGTCATCCACCATCTTTAATCCATAGAGCACAGTGCTGCCCTCTTTAGCTACTTACCTTTGAAATGTGGTGGCGGATAATTTGAAAAATGCTTTTTGACAGCAGCCATCTTTAATCCAGAGAGCACCGTGCTGCCCTCTTTAGCTAGATACCTTTGAAATGTGGTGGCAGGCAATTCCACGTGACAGCAGCCATCTTTAATCAAGAGAGCACCGTGCTGCCCTCTATGTGGTGGCGGCAAATTCCACGTGCTCTTGTTTGGAAACAAACTCACGTGCTTTTTCTCTGATAGCTGTCATCCGCCATCTTGTATCACAAACCTCAGTACTGCACTCTTTAGCTACATACCTTTGAAATGTGGTGGCGGCAATTTGAAAAATTCTATGTGCTCTTGCTTGGAAACAAAGCCACGTGCTTTTTTGACAGCTGTCATCCGCCATCTTTATTCAATAGAGCACTGTGCTGCTATCATGCGCGCAATTTCGTCAGCTGTCATCCGCCATCTTTAATCTACAGAGCACCGTGCTACCCTCTTTATGACATGTAGTAGCGGGCAATTTGAAAAGTTCTATTAGCTGTCATCCGCCATCTTTAATCAAGAGAGAGCCGTGCTGCCATCTTTAGCTAGATACCTTTGAAATATGGTGGCGGCAAATTGAAAAATTCCACGTGCTCTTGTTTAGTAAACAAACTCACGCGCTCTTTGTCAGCTGTCATCCCCCATCTTACATCGCAAACCTCAGTGCTACACTCTTTAGGTACATACCTTTGAAATATGGTGGCGGATAATTAAAAAAGAAAAATTCTACATCAGCCATCTATCGACGCTAATTGCACAAGATGGTGGCTATAGATGACTCCTTAAAGGTGTTTATGCAAGATGGCCGCTATACATAGGTTCTTATGAGACGCCCTTGGGATGCTTGCGCAAGATGACGGTTATACAAGGCTCTTTATGAGACGCCCTAGAGATGCTTGCGCAAGATGGCGGTTGCTCTTATGGGGCGGCTTAAGGGTCCTTTGCACAAGATGGCTAGGGATGCCCTAAGGATGCTTGCGCAAGATGGCGGACGCAATATGGCGGCTATACACGACTCTTTATGAGACGCCTTAAGGGTGCTTGCGCAAGATGGCTGCTGCTCTTATGAAGAAAGCTAGCTTAGAGGCTAACGTGTCATGCTAGTTCGATTCATTAAATTTGGGGCTTAAATGCAAAATGTTAAATATCTCGAAAACGGTGCATCGTAGAGCAAAACGGACAAAATTTTTCTGCCCAATACCTCGGTTCGCAGAATGAGAAATATGACAGCATAAGAAAAACATAGTCTAATGATGAGATCAACGGTTCGGTTCCAACTTAGGCCCTTTGGCATTAGCTCTGTTTCAGCTTGTCATGAAGCAAGTCTTCGCAACATGATCAAGTCTAGCTATGGTAGAGAGTATAACGCGCTGTGCAGGTTCGATTCATTCAATTTGGGGCTTAAATGCAAAATGTTAAATATCTCGAAAACGGTGCATCGTAGAGCAAAACGGACAAAATTGATCCACCCAATACCTAAGTTTGCAGTATCAGGAACATGATAAGATAAGAAAAACATAGTCTAATGATGAGATCGACGGTTCGATTCCTACTTAGGCCCCTTGGCATTGGCAGCTACTTTTTTCTTTGAGATGGCGGCTATACATAGCTTCTCATGAGACAGCTTAAGAGCGCTTGCACAAGATGGCTGCTGCTCTTATGAGACGCCCTAGGGGTGCTTGCGGGAGGTAGCAGCGACAAGACGATGACTATACACAGCTCCTTATGATACGGCCTAGAGGTGCTCACACAAGATGGTAACTGCTCTGATGAAGAAAGCTAGCTTTGCATCGTGCAGGTATTTTTACAGCACTAAACCTCATACCTTTGAAATGTGGTGGCGGGCAATTTGAAAAATTCGACGTGTTTTTTCTTCACAGCAGCAATCTTTAGACAATAGCGGCTATACATAAGCTGTTAAGGCCTCCTCTTATGTCAAGGCATAGCTCTATCGAACAAGTTTAAACCTGAATCGGAATAGCTAGAGTAAGCACGTGCTGCAGTGATGACGTCATTAAGCATGTTTAGACTTGCAAATCACAAAAGAAACGTAACAAGACTTGAATCGAACACTGCACTGTATGCCGTGAACTTTATCATGTGATCGGAACATTGATTGAAGTGTTTAGAACACTAAGTAAGTAATCTAGACTAAAATAGGACACTGTACTCGATACAACATGTGTTTAGAACATGTCAGGGGATACCTTTGTTCTAAGAAGATTAGATTACCGCACATTCCTTGTAGGGCTAATAGGCTAAGGGGCTAATTGGCAAAAGGGCTAATGAGCAAAAGGGCAAAAGGGCTAAAGTGCTAATGGGCTAAAGGGCTAAAAGGTTAGGGTGCCCCTCCTCTCTTTATCCGGGCTTGAGACCGGCTCTACAACTAGAGGCGGAGTTAACACCCTAAGGAAGGGAGAATGTTGGGAAATAATCTATACGAATATAGCTACTCGATCGGCTATATACTACAGATGGGTGACTTAGGTGAGGGTAAGCGCTGACTTAATAATACCTACACGACGTAATTCATGCTCTATTTCAAAAATATCCTCTTTGTACTGTGTGTAACCAGCATCATAATAGGCTCTTAGCAGTTGTAAACGTTTTACGAGTACGTTGGGGTCTTTACAGTATCTTATATCTACTTAGGGTAACAGGAGCGTGTTGTGAACTTTGAGTCTATATGCAGACAGTTGATGTGTAGGGACTTGTTTTGATGTAATACGTGCTTCAGCAGTAGCGTTTCTAGGTACAAACTTAACTTGTTTCGATAGCGATGAAGCGTTGAAATTTCCTTCTTCTTTACCTTGCATCTCTTCTTGAGATGTTTGCACTGCGACAGAACATGTAGTAGGCATAGGAAATGAAGTAAAATCATCAAGCTGAAATGGCAATGAAACATTAAGATTTTCTTCTTCTTCTACTTCCCTTTACTACTGTTTTGATCAACATTATTATCCTTATCATAATCATGATCTTGCCTCTCTTTATCTTGAAGTTTGTGCTTAGTAACAGAACTTGTAGCAGGCCTGGACAACAAGGGAGAATTAAAAATCTCTCGCAGAGGTGTACTTTTTAAACATAAATCAGTGTTCGCTTCAATATGGTTGAGCTCTTTGTATTTTGTTCCCGATGAAGCTACATTACACGCGGCTTCATGACGTTGACCGTTGTATGCGTTCTTGAACTCTCTTCTACAATGTTTGCATTGAAAAATTGTCCTACATTATATCTCATGACGTCCCTTGTGATAGGTTTAAAACCTTGCTATTCTTACCGCTGCCATGTTCACAAGATTTTTAAACATCTCTATTCTTTGTACTTTAAGTTCATGCACATGGGCTATGCTAAGATAGCAGCACAAACACATGCGAACTTTGTACACTCTAGTGGAATAAGTTTAGTACTGCGTGCATTATGGATACATGATGTGTACACGCATTTAAACATGGCTATACTTAATGCTGCTGCTTTGTTTACAAAATTTTTATACATTGCTATTCTTTATGCTTTACGTTCGTGCACACACAAGCGATAGTCGTACGCTCTGGAAGGAGAAGTTTAGTACGATATTCGATACATACATTATCGATAGGTGATGTGTACACGCTTTGGAACATAGCTCTTCTTTGTGCTTTAAGTTCGTACACATGGGTTAGGGATACACAAAAGCGATTGCTATATGCTCTAGCGGAAGAAGCCTAGTACGATAGTCCATGCATGTAAAATCGATAGGTTATGCTAAGCTAGCAGCACACTTAAAGATGGCTGCAGTCACGTGGAATTGCCTGTCACCACATTTCAAAGGTATCTAGCTAAAGAGGGCAGCACGGTGCTCTCTGGATTAAAGATGGCTGCTGTCATAAAGCATTTTTCAAATTATCCGCCACCACATTTCAAAGGTAAGTAGCTAAAGAGGGCAGCACTGTGCTCTATGGATTAAAGATGGCGGATGACAGCTGTCAAAAAAGCACGTGGATTTGTTTACCAATTCAAATCTCGCGCTAGTGAGGTTAAGTTGGTAGCACTAAGGTTTAGGCTCGTTAAGATGGCAGCACTGCGGATGACAGGTGACGAATTTGCAGCTACTGCGATAAAGAGGGCAGCACAGTGCTCTGTAGTTAAAAGATGGCGGATGACAACTGTCAAAAAGCACGTGGATTTGTTTACAAATTCAAATCTCGCGCTAGTTAGGTTAAGTTGGTACTACTGAGGTTTAGGCCGGTCAAGATGGCAGCAGCGAGGTTAGCGATACGTTGTTGTCTGTCAAAAAGCACGTGGCTGTCAAAAACACGTGCCTTTGTTTACAAATTCAAATCTCACGCTAGTTAGGTTAAGTTGGTACCACTGAGGTTTAGGCCCGTCAAGATGGCAGCAGTGAGGTTAGCGATGCGTTGTTGTTGATGACAGCTGTCAAAAAGCACGTGGCTTTGTTTACAAATTCGAATCTCGCGCCAAAATTCATATTTCCCGCCAAAATTCAAATTTCCCGCCGGAGGCGGAGGCCTCTCCCGAGAGCCGAAGGAGGAGGTGGTCGCCGAATCCCTGTGTTATACTACTATTAGCTTATTCTCCCAACTAATAAGACGAGTTTATTGTCAATGTTATTTATGTATATGACATTTTGCTAATTTCATAACCGAGCTCGATAGCTGCAGTCGCTTAAATGCGGCCAGTATCCAGTATTCGGGTGATAGTAGGTTCGAACCCCACTGTCGGCAGCCCTGAAAATGGTTTTCCGTGGTTTCCCATTTTCACACCAGGCAAATGCTGGGGCTGTACCTTAATTAAGGCCACGGCCGCTTCCTTCCCACTCCTAGCCCTTTCCTGTCCCATCGTCGCCATAAGACCTATCTGTGTCGGTGCGACGTAAAGCAACTAGCTAATTTCATATGACAAGTTTCAGGTACTATGATGTCGCTACACATGATGAAAGATTGTTATATATGCCTAACTACCAGATAATGATGAGTTAAACTCGGGAAGTGGTTCTGATGATGATGATGATGATGATGATGATGATGATGATGATGATGCTTGTTAAGGAGCCTAACATCGAAGGTCATCGGCCCCGGAAGTGGTTCTGAAGGACCTGGAAAGTGTTGAGATGAATGCCAAATGAAAAAATTAAGACCCGAGAGATAGGAGATGTCATCTTCCCGAAGCCATCAGTTTGATAAGTCCAGTACCAAAAATAAATGTATTTCGTCTATTCTGCTATGTAGTTGTTTAAAGTAGTGTAGAATCTATTTGTGGTGTCAGAATGTAGCATGTATAGGTAAACAACTTGAATGATACCGTATGGTCGTCGATCATTATTTCATAATGGACAAGGAATGTTGTGATTTTCATTATGAATAATCCAGGAGAAATTATAATCTGTCATGTGCTAGATTTTGAATCCAACCGATCAACAGTAGACATTACGCAGGAGGTTTTTAGACAGGGTATCTGCATTTTATTAAAATAATTTCGTCATAAGTGAACTTCAGTGTGTAATTTATTGCACAGATATTTTTTATTTGAAGGTGAGCATTAGAGTAAATTAGAGTAATCTAAGATCATATTTTCACGTCATATGCGTAGCTTTCGCGAGTAAGATGATAGTATTATCGCATTGATATTGATTTTATGGGTATGCAAGGATGAGGTAGTCTTCAGGAAATAATGTGCTTGAGTATTTGGAAGATGAATTGAGAATTTATTGAGCATGACGCGCATGTGAAATGAGAGAGGTTTGGTATAGGATCGTCGAAATAAAGTGAATAATTAATGTGTTGTTTGATGGAGACTAATTCATTGGGGTCATGCATTAAATGATCTGATGCAGTTTTCGAAAAGTCCCGGTGATATGTTACTGAGGTAGGAATTGATGTTCATCAAGCGTATGAATTTAATGGTGGTAATGAGTGATGAGTACTTAGGCATGAATGTAATTTATTTTTGTGATGATGTTTTCGAAGAATACTGAAGTTGCTTATGTGACAGTCGTCAAAGATGAGATAACCTAAGATTTAATGTAAGTGAATTACGCGCAAATGTGAAGGGATGGAATAGAATAGAATAGAATAGAATAGAATAGAATAGAATAGAATAGAATAGAATAGAATAGAATAGAATAGAATAGATAATAAATGACACCATGTAGATGTGAACCATGTCGCACATGAAATGTGTAGATGCTATTTTGAGCAGTGTGTAGCTTGATTTCCAGCTAAATGATATTCTTCTGGTAGATCACAAAGTTGGTAATTAGCAATTAATGCGGATTTTCAGGAGTTTTCATGGAGAATGCCGAGGTTGCAGAGTCGTCGGAAGTTTTAAAATTATTATTATTATTATTATTATTATTATTATTATTATTATCATTATTATTATTATTATTATTAGCGATGACCTTATTTTCAGGAACTTCTTGTCTAGATGCAGCTGTTGCAGAATTTCAAAGAAGGCTGATTTCCAGTTTATTACTCAACCTTAGTAATTCGAGGGGACTATTACGTGGTCTTATTTCTTGATCGTATGTTGGTGTAAGTGACAACGTTGTGAATATGTCATTGGAGCATCCAAGTTGTTTTATTAGATTTTAGAGAATTAGGTGATTATTTTAAAAGATAACGGAATACTGAAAGGCATGAATTTTTGGGGTCAACGAATTCGAATGCCAAACAATAAGATTTCTCTAATTTCATCTTATTAACCAGAAAATAAATGTTGTTAATAATAATTTCGTGTGGCTATTTCTAGCCGAGTGCAGCCCTTGTAAGGCAGACCCTCCGATGAAGGTGGGCGGCATCTGCCATGTGTAGGTAACTGCGTATTATTGTGGTGGAGGATAGTGTTTTGTGTGGTGTGTGAGTTGCAGGGATGTTGGAGACAGCACAAACACTCAGCCCCCGGGCAATTGGAATTAGTCAATGAAGGTTAAAAACCACGACCCGGCCGGGAATCGAACCCTTTGAACCGAAGGCCAGTACGCAGACCATTCAGCCAACGAGTCAGACAATAAATGTTAGTAGTATAATTGGATGGTTCTGGCGCCTCCTCCGCCGCCCGCCTCCTCCTCCGCCGCCGCCCGCGTGAAATTTGAATTTTGGCGGGAAATTTGAATTTGTAAACAAAGCCACGTGCTTTTTGACAGCTGTCATCGACAACAACGCATCGCTAACCTCACTGCTGCCATCTTGATGGGCCTAAACCTCACTAGTGCCAACTTAACCTAACTAGCGTGAGGTAAACAAAGCCACGTGTTTTTTGACAGCCACGTGCTTTTTGACAGACAACAACGCATCGCTAACCTCAGTACTGCCATCTTGACGGGCCTAAACCTCAGTAGTGCCAACTTAACCTAACACAGCATGAGGTAAACAAAGCCACGTGTTTTTTGACAGCCACGTGCTTTTTGACAGATTTGTAAACAAAGCCACGTGCTTTTTGACAGACAACAACGCATCGCTAACCTCAGTACTACCATCTTGACGGGCCTAAACCTCAGTAGTGCCAACTTAACCTAACTAGCGCGAGGTAAACAAAGCCACGTGTTTTTTTGACAGCCACGTGCTGTTTTGACAGCTGTCATCCGCCATCTTTGAGCACTGTGCTGCCCTCTATATCGCAGTAGATGTAAAATTCGTCACCTGTCATCGGCAGTGCTGCCATCTTGACGGGTCTAAACCTTAGTGCTACCAACTTAACCTAACTAGCATGAGGTAAACAAAGCCACGTGCAGCTGTCATCCGCCATCTTTGAGCACCGTGCTGCCCTCTTTAGCTACTTACCTTTGACAGCTGTCATCCGCCATCTTGCATCGCAAACCTCAGTGCTGCCCTCTATGTGGTGGCGGCAAATTCTAATTGCTTTACAAACCTATGCCCTTTTTGACAGCTGTCATCCGCCATCTTTGAGCACGGTGCTGCCCTCTTTCGTCACCTGTCATCGGCAGTGCTGTCATCTTGGCGGGCCTAAACCTCAGTGCTACCAACTTAACCTCACTAGCTCGAGATAAACAAAGCCACGTGCTTCTGTCATCCGCCATCTTTGAGCATCGTGCTGCCCTCTTTAGCTACTTACCTTTAACAGCTGTCATCCACCATCTTACATCGCAAACCTCAGTGCTGCCCTCTATGTAGACAAATCCACGTGCTTTTTGACAGCCACGTGCAGCTGTCATCCGCCATCTTTGAGCATAGTGCTACCCTCTTTAGCCACTTACCTTTGAAATGTGGTACGTCATCTGCCATCTTGCATCGCGAACCTCAGTGCTGCCCGGTGGCGGGAAATTCTACGTGCTCTACAAATTCACGTGCAGCTATCATCCGCCATCTTGCATCACAAACCTCAGTGCTACACTCTATGTGGTGGCGGCAAATTCTACATGCTCTTGTTTGGAAACAAACCCATGTGCTTTTCTGACAGCTATCATCCGCCATCTTTAATCCAGAGAGAACAGCGCTGCCCTCTATGTGGTGACGGCAAATCCCACGTGCTTTACAAACCTATATGCTTTTCTGACAGCTGTCATCCGCCATCTTTAATCCAGAGAGAACAGTGCTGCCCCGGTGACGGCAAATTCCACGTGCTCTTGTTTGGAAACAAAGCTTTTAATCCAGAGAGAACAGTGCTGCCCCGGTACAAAGATTTTAATCCAGAGAGAACAGTGCTGCCCCGGTGGCGGTAAATTCCACATGCTTTACAAAGCTATGTGCTTTTTTGACAAAAAAATTCTGCTCTCGAGATACTTACCGAACAAGACGATACTATACTTACGAAACTGCTCATCACCTTCTTTCTTCTATGAGTAATAAACAAAAACTCTATCTTGCAAATAAGGAGTGGGAGGAAGGTAATACCTAACCTAAAATAAAAGAATATGCCAATTCTGCATTATTTATTTACATCTTGTATGTACAAGTTTTATCTCGAATCATTTTACCCTAGTGATGTTTGCGTACTTCTCGATGCAATTCTTGAATGTACAAGTTTAAACTTGCCGTACTACGCTCTCAGCGTACCTCTCCCGAATTGTGATGTAAGACAGCGTAACGTAAGTACACACACCTCTAGCATAATGTTTATGTAAAGTAGTACCTATCAATACTACTATGCCCCCAGGCTAGCGTGTTGGTAGAATTTGGAATGACAAACCGTTTACAATCATTGCTATTAAGGGCTACCTTACTAATTAAATGAGTGTACAACTGGTGCTTCTTGCTTCTAATGACAGACATTTGCTTATGCAAAACAGGCGGATTACTTTTAATGCAATTGTTATAGTTTTCAAAACTTAGCTGATTCTGAACGACATTCTTTTTAACCCCCTTCAATCTCTTTATTTGTAATTCATTTAAGAGTTTTATACAATATGACTTGGATTTAGTACCTACAAATGAATCGATAATATTCCCAGCACATTCATCTTTCATTTTACCTAGAACTTTTTTGTTCACTAGCGGTAGATGATATTGATTATCTGCAGGATAGTTACTCGTATCAAACCTACCCAAGTCCGGCTTTATATCATTGTAATAGTCATCAGTTTTGATTTGATAAATAAACGAATCGGTATCTGTGTAGAGCAATTGCGCATTATGCGCGTACTTCTTCATCATATAATCGTAATGGAATTCATACATGAGTGTTTTAGCCAATTCAAGTACTGCAAAGCCGACGTAGGTAAGTTTGTCATACTTAACCTTGACACGATTCATCTGTATAATAACTAAATTCTCATGTATGATGGTGCAGCTGTGGAAATTTGGTTTACTTATTAAATAGTTAGCACCATACCTTTTCTTAATATTATCCCAGTTTGTAATTAATTTTACATCAACGCGTTTGTCAACATTCTCCATAGTCTTACCAAACACACTGTTATTCATGAGCTTGTAGAAATCTTTTTCAAACTCGTTAACCGCATTCGTTCTTAAATTATTGTTCAGATCGATATACGGCTTTAGCCACGGTGACTGATTAAATTCTAGTACGCGGTGAATTTTGGATAACTTCAAACCATGCTGCAAACACTGTTTTAAATGTCGGTAATGAATGATATACTTAGATTTATCGCATAAATTAGCAATGAGCATTTTCGTCGTTGATGCAATGTACGGGGCTTCATATTTTCAGGGCAGAACGGTAGGTCATTATGAGAAGTGTGTAACTCTTTAGGATACTGTAAGTCAACTTCGAGGAAATAGCCTTTATCAGCTTCATCACCTAGGGCGTGTAGCTGTAAAGCATCAATTTCGCACTGCGTCAGCCAGCGGAAACCACTCACCGGTAGATGCTGACTCATCGCCCACCCATACTGATTATTAGCATCGAGGTAAACGATATACCGAGATTCCTGACTGGAATCGAAACTCGGCATGTACTTATTATTAGCACTCGAATACCGCCCGCTGCACTGACTCAGACCGCCTCGAATTGATGATTTTATGAAGTGCACCATATCGATATCGGTCAGCAGTTCCAAATTCACATGCGTGTGTTTCAACATCGCATCCCAACTTAACCCAGGTGCAGTAAAATACTGACATGGGTCAAGGCTGTAGGTGTTCATGCAAACACAGCGAAAATTTTCAAAAACATCAGCTAACAAAAGTACATCTGTCTTTAAATATAAATCGGAGTATTCACCCAGCGTTTGAATGTGGAACTGCTCTCAGATATGTTGTGCATGTAAATAGTCATCATCACTAATATCTGCTGAATTCAGCGAGCTGTAAAAGGATTGTTTCGATGGTAAGGCACGTTCTTCGAGGCGGTCTAAGCAGTCGAGATATTCATAACAAAAACACCCTTACGCCGAAGTAAATTAAACTGCGCTTCTTCAGGGAAAACGCGTCGAATTTCTGTAAATTGTTCAGGCTGTAAATGACTAGAAAGTTTATCGAGGCTACTCGCCATAAAGCGAAACGAGTCAAGGAATCTCAGTTTTATAGAATGCTCAGCATCTACTTTTACAGACTTTGCAAACGCAATGTACCGCTCTTTATTCTGAGGGATTATATCTACTTTTTCATCTGAGGCTCCAAATTGTGAAATGATGAAATGAGAGTCGTAACCAGATAAGTTATGAAAAATTACAGGGATAAATTTAGGAACTCTATACTTAAGATTACAGCTATAATGAGCGGCACATCTGTAGAAACCAGTTAAATGATCATGATCAAAAACTTTAGGGTCATTTTCGGAAAATTCCCCATCACAAATGCTACACTTTGTAGCACGTTCATGATCATTTAACTGAATTTCGGTGAGTGGCTTCATAGGAATATTACTATTCAGAATACGACCGAGACGAACTGCATCACTTTCAAGTCTTTCTAAAAATACTTTAGCAGCATCATGTCCTCGATACAGCTCTAAATTGTTAAGCGTACTATCGTAACTACACTTGATGTAATACGCGAAGCTATACGGGACATGCATGTGCGTAGTATTAGTGAAAGAGTTGTCAGGATTAGGTGAGCATGTGTTGCAGGGCGTAAGGATGGCTTCAAAGTCTGCATAAATCACGAACGGTACCCACATCTGCTTGTGAAAATTTGTAAATTTTAAAACATTATTGCCTGTAGTAGGTATCTCTGTACGTACATGATTGCAGTCATTCTTGGAATGCTTCGTTAACTGATCTTCATTTCTGAAATACTGCAAGCATCCACCACATAGCCACTTTTTGTTACACCTGTTTGACAATTGACTACCAACAAGTCTACTCAGATTTTTAATCCAGCAAAAGTGGCTATTCACACTGTTTTCAATATAGAGTAAATTAACGTGAGTACTCTTCTTATGACATGTATAATACAGAGGACCTACTACAGACTTTTTCTCTACACCATACACATTAATACTAATGTTATTTAGTTCCTCAAAGCGCTTAATATCCTTTATCTGCACAGGAAATTCTATACTATCGAAATTTAGCTGCGTTGAATAGTGTGGATACGATGATGTTCTATTCGCTACATTCCGTTTCACAGGATTTAAAGCTGACATCACCGCCCATGCAAAACATGCTTCGTCATTGTTTCGGATGTTTACAACAGCTTTTCTTTGCTGAATCCATGTCGGCAGCTCAATGTGCGAAGATCCACGCATAGAATTGTACTTATTGATGTTAACTTCTAGATACATTATCTCAACTAAAGCCCACCCTGATTCCTTTTCCTGAAATTCCTCGCTCTTAGTTGAAATAATGTTAGAGACATCCCTAAGTACATCACCAAAATTAGTCGACTGACTTATGACAAAATTCTTCGTATTAAATGATTTAATGTCCGTTATTTCGGATTCATCCGTGCTTTTAATGTACAAGGCGAAAAGTTCAAAATTAACTTTAAATAAATTATGATTGGACAAAGATTTAGCAAGAAGCTGTTGTACATCCGGTTGAACGCAATTTAAAAAGTTTGAAGTGCACTGAAACTTTTGACTGGTGCGAATTCGGTAACTAGCAATCCTACTTTTAAATGCTGTATTAATTTCCTCGATGTTTGCGTTACTACCACTTCTACACGCATTATTTTTACGCGCATTACTCCGTAAGTGCCCCTGAAAATGCGAAGATGGAACATCAGTGTTACAGTGCTCGCAGTGATAGTTTGAAGTTCATGATTTTTTCTAGGTTTTTTACTACTAGTACTTTCTACAGCTACATCAGTAGCTGCACGCTTTTTCCCTACTACTACCTGAGGGCAAGTAGATATTTGATGTACCTCTGCTAAGTGATCCTCATCTCGCTCTACGTTAGCGAAATACACACTACAAACTTTACATAAAGCAGATGTTATGCTAGGGTGTTTTGATTTCATATGGCGCATGAAGTTATCACGCCTTGCAAACGTTACATTACATTCCTCGCAGCAGGGGAACATCTGAAAAGAGAACGACCGATAGAGATTAGGTGAAAGTTACGGAAGAAACCAAGTTTCAGCGTATAGAGGTTGGACATGGCTGTGAGTTAGGCCTATAGCATGAGGATTGAAGAGAACGACTAAAGTTACGATGTTCGGAAGAAACCGAGTTTCAGCCCGTTGAGGACAGACATAGCTATGTGTACGTGTTTGAAATTATACCACATCTATAGTATGAGGATTGAAGAGAACAACTATTTATCAATTGCTTAAAGTTACGATGTTCGGAAGAAACCAAGTTTCAGCCTGTTGAGGGTAGAAGTAGTATAATAAGCGGGTTCGGCGGCCACCTCCACCTCAGGCTCCCAGAGGCCACCTCCACCTCCACCTCAGCCAGAGGCCTCCCAGATGCCACCTCCACCTCCACCTCAGCCAGAGGCCTCCCAGATGCCTCCTCCACCTCCCGCGGGAAATTTGAATTTGTAAACAAAGCCACGTGCTTTTTGACAGCTGTCATCGACAACAACGCATCGCTAACCTCAGTACTGTCATCTTGACGGGCCTAAACCTCAGTAGTGCCAACTTAACCTAACTAGCTCGAGATAAACAAAGCCACGTGTTTTTTGACAGCCACGTGCTTTTTGACAGATTTGTAAACAAAGCCACGTGCTTTTTGACAGCTGTCATCGACAACAACGAATCGCTAACCTCAGTACTGCCATCTTGACGGGCCTAAACCTCAGTAGTGCCAACTTAACCTAACTAGCATGAGGTAAACTAAGCCACGTGTTTTTTGACAGCCACGTGCTTTTTGACAGATTTGTAAACAAAGCCACGTGCTTTTTGACAGACAACAACGCATCGCTAACCTCAGTACTGCCATCTTGACGGACCTAAACCTTAGTGGTACCAACTTAACCTCACTAGCGCGAGGTAAACAAAGCCACGTGCTTTTTGACAGCCACGTGCTTTTTTGACAGCTGTCATCCGCCATCTTTAAACCACAAAGCACTGTGCTGCCCTCTATATCGCAGTAGCTGCAAAATTCGTCACCTGTCATCGGCAGTGCTACCATCTTGACGGGTCTAAACCTTAGTGCTACCAACTTAACCTCACTAGCGCGAGGTAAACAAAGCCACGTGTTTTTTGACAGCTGTCATCCGCCATCTTTAATCCAGAGAGCACAGTGCTGCCCTCTTTAGCTACTTACCTTTGAAATGTGGTGGCGGATAATTTGAAAAATGCTTTTTTGACAGCAGCCATCTTTGTGCACCGTGCTGCCCTCTTTAGCTAGATACCTGTGGTGGCAGGCAATTCCACGTGACAGCAGCCATCTTTAATCAAGAGAGCGCCGTGCTGCCCTCTATGTGGTGGCGGCAAATTGAAAAATTCCCCGTGCTCTTGTTTGGAAACAAACTCATGTGCTTTTTTTGACAGCTGTCATCTGCCATCTTTAATCAACAGAGCACAGTGCTGCACTCTTTAGCTAGATACCTTTGAAATGTGGTGGCGGCAATTTGAAAAATTCTATGTGCTCTTGTTGGGAAACAAAGCCACGTGCTTTTTTGACAGCTGTCATCGGCCATCTTTAATCAATAGAGCACCGTGCTGCCCTCATGCGGGGCAATTTCGTCAGCTGTCATCCGCCATCTTTAATCCAGAGAGAACAGTGCTGCACTCTATGTGGTGGCGGCAAATTCCACGTGCTTTACAAACCCATGTGCTTTTCTGACAGCTGTCATCCGCCATCTTTAATCCAGAGAGAACAGTGCTGCACTCTATGTGGTGGCGGCAAATTCTACGTGCTTTACAAACCTATGCGCTTTTCTGTCATCCACCATCTTTAATCGAGAGAGAACAGTGCTGCACTCTATGTGGTGGTGGTAAATTCCACGTGCTCTTGTTTGTAAACAAATTCTACTCGCTCTTCAGCTGTCATCCACCATCTTTAATCAAGAGAGCACCGTGCTGCCCTCTTTGTGGTGGCGGATAATTTGAAAAAAATTCAGCAGCCATCTTTAATCCAGAGGGAACAGTTATGCCCTCTTTAGCTACTTACCTTTGAGGCGGTTAATTTGAAAAATTCTTTTCGACAAGCAGCCATCTTTAATCCAGAGAGAACAGTGCTGCCCTCTTTAGCTACTCACCTTTGAGGCGGTTAATTTGAAAAATTCTATTTAACAAGCTGCCATCTTTAATGAAAAGAGCATCGTGGTGCTATCTTGCGAGTAATATTTTACGTCACAGCTGTCATCCACCATCTTGCATTGCTAACCTTAGTGCTGCCCTCTTTAGCTACTTACCTTTGACGAGCTGTCACCTGCCATCTTGCATCGCAAACCTCAGTGCTGCACTCTATGTGGTGGCGGATAATTTGAAAAAATCTTTTTGACAAGCAGCCATCTTTAATCAACAGAGCACCGTGCTGCCATCTTTAGCTACCGCCATCTTACATCGCTTACCTCGCTGCTGCACTCTATGTGATGGCGGTTAATTCGAACAAGTTTAATCACGCATCGGGCAAGCTAGAGTAAGCACGTGCTGTTGTGATGACATCATCATGCATGTTTAGACTTGTCCGTTTTCTTAAGAGTAAGTCGATGTAAAGGAATGTGGTAGCGGTAAATTCGAACAAGTTTAAACATGCATCGGGAAAGCTAGAGTAAGCACGTGCTGTTGTGATGACGTCATTGTGCATGTTTAGACCTGATCGTTTTTCTTAAGAGTAAGTCGGAGTAAAGCAATGCAATAAGTACAACATTTTTGAATGCGATCAAATATTTATTTACAAATGTACTACAACAGTGTTCGTTTTTTTGCTGCTGACAAGGTTGGTGTGCTTCTTAACAACGTATGCTTCTGAAATGCCTCCTGCAACATTCAAATTAAACAAAGCATTTAGAAATATATTATACTAAGTATGTTATGCTTTACAGAGAAGATCATGTACTTCTTACCTTGCTGTTATTCCTTTTCGGAATCATCATCATCATCATGAAGTACTAGAGAAAGTTCATTCATACACTGTGTACAGTGTTCAATCCTCGGATTTGGTCCATCCCAATCATCATCACCATTTTCTCCTCGATGCTTGTAATGTCGTTCACAAGTTCTGCATAAAGCTACTTCGATTGACATCTTACTGTGTAGAGGAAGGATGTCCCAAAAATTATGTACGTAAGAGGCAGCGTACGTATATAAAAATCCTGGTGGTAAGTATTGAATAAGATGTTTCGGCATCGACGATCTACGTTTATAGAACATCTTAATAGCCTCACTCACTCGTGAAACATAAATAAGATGTTGCGTATGAGCATGCAAACAGCATGCACATTTACAGTTTTGTTCCATAGCGTACGATGTCGAAGCACACACTAATGAAAATGATAAAGATCTATTCTTATTTATAGTCTCGTAACAATATTCGTTAGCGGATGGTAAGTAACATCACTCATATGAATAATAAGACAATAGGCTGCTGTGTTAGCAGGAATGTTTTCAGATGTTTCAAATTCTAAACGAATATCAACTGGAGATTCTTTTATAGATTCTTCATGATAAGAGCAGTCTATAACTACAATCGGTGCTTTATTTTTAAATTCTTGAGGTGTAAATAGCGGACGATCTTCTTTCTGATAATACGATGATTGAAATTTACAAAACATGTCATAGAGCATCCCAAACTTATTTTTCTCAAAGTTAATGTGGATGTTTTCGTAGGGATACGTAATTCCATTGAGATATAGTCTAACGTGTCTTAATTTGCAGTGATCAAACAGTGAGCTATCTTTTTCGTGATTGAATTTACGATTAGTTTGAAATCCAAAAATAATGTACAGGGCTTCTCAGTAAAACGTGATGTTTTAACAGCCCAGCTATTCTTGTTTGTAGGTGGTAACACAGGATATTCATGCAGCTCCCAACTTCTAAAACGTATAGGTAATGGTGTATCATTTTCTACAATCTTGAGCAATCGAAGTTTTTCACGATCAGATAAGGTTACATGTGGGATCCGCCACAGTATACGATGCAGTGTTATTTTCGATTCTACAGGTGTTTCTACTGCTTTAAGAGAATTGTAATCACTTCGATCACGGATTAGAATAAGCTCTTGTTTTGCGTTGAGTATAATACGTGTAAAGTCTTCTGCGAATCCAAAAATATGTTTCAGTGATAACATACCCGTAAAAGTTCCATCCTCATTAATCATCCAGTTGTTACTAGCTTTTGGACACCATCCAGCCATCCGCAAAAGATTACTTTCTTCATCACAGAAAGAAGGGTAGAGTTTCATTGCACTTGTAATACCAACATTCTTCGTTCGATCTATTTCAACATTATTTACCTCATATCGCGCTTCAGAAAAGAGAAAAGCTAGAGCATGGTTGTTTAGTTGTGAAGTGCTTGGTCCACTTCCATCAGACTTTTCTAATCGTCCTTCAATATAGAGGTAGCTTTCGTGTGGTAAGGTGTAAACATCTTGTTGATTAATAATAAAATGAATTTCATCATTGTTATTTAATCCAAACGTAAAAGGTTGATAGGAATGAAGCTCACTTCGTACTACACCTTCACGACTTTCTACTGTATTCGTAATGTCTAGCATTTCTTCCATTCTGTTGTAGTAGTGTATATCCTAAATCTTGGAGTATCTGCTTATGGGTATCTGTTAACTCGATGAGTCTCTGCACACATGTAGTATGTCTTCGGAATGTACACCATGTTTTATAGATGGTTTTCATACTGGTTTAAGATGTAGTTTGTAAGCTACGTACGCGTGCTGATCTAAATGAATAAGCTGATTATGTTTATTTACAAGTCTAAGAGTAATGTTGCTAATGTGTTTTACAGACACAGGATGATAAAGAACTACTGCTGGTTTCTCACAAATAGTATATCCACGTTCCTCTGTAACAATAAAGTCGTGCAGGACGTGCGAAGGTTGTAGATTACTATTCAAGTCTGTAATAATATTACAAGTAATGTTCACATTATAATCATCGAAGGGTTTTATAGGTTGATCAGACTCGTAACGTACGTTCGGTAGGAGCTCCCTCGATGAAAATCCAAGCAGTGGTCCAATCGAATCAGGTTGTGATTTGAAGTCAATCTTAAATGATGATTCAATAACACATTTATGCGTAATGTTGCTTAGAGTGATTGAGAACTTGTAATTATGATTACTAAAACTATCTTCCCCAAACTGATCAATTAACGTACTTTCAATATAGTCGTGAATATCATCTACTGTATAACTACCTGAGGGTAGTGTTAGCACATACTCATCGTAATAGAACTTGTTTAAACCATCACGCACATTATAGATTTTATTGTAGCTTTCAAACGATACTAGTCCAAGACTATGCGGCTGATAACCAAGTTCGATTGGTGGATTAAAATAGATGGTTGTTTCAGGTCCTTCTCCACGTACAGCAAACGTTCTTTCACTGTTCGTCATCACGTAGACACTTATACACTTTCTCTACTGTCTGGGTTTGATATAAGAACATAAGACATAATCGTCCGCACATGCGTGTATTAAAGTTTTGCACACGGTTTTTATTGTAAACAATGTCTGCACTGCTTCCGAAATAACGTATGAGCTCAAAAGGAGGAGGTAAATCTCCATAGCTATCAAAATACCATACTTTAGATTTACGTTTTACATAAGCAACGTAATGAGTTCCAGGTCCACGACTGTCGTCCAAGTTAATTACGGCACTTTCACGTTCACGTGGACGTGCTGGTAGTTGATCGCGCATATACACTCCTCGAAAATAATGAATTCCTAGTTGTTTAGCAAACGTAAAAACTTCATCATGCGTTAGAGCTCGATGTGGCAGTGCATTCAGTAGACGTTTTTTGGAGAAATGTAGATACCAAGCCCTTTCTTGTATGGCGCTAGCTTCATGTTCACACCTTTGCCTCGTAACGCAATTGCCTCCATCGTCTTGTTATGACGTTCACTCTCTTTCAATTGTTGTTTCGCTTCTTCTACAGCTTTGACAGTTCTCGCTACAGCACTAGCACCACCTAGCAATGACCCTAAAGCTGCTAAGCCAGCAAACAGCGCAGGAAGAAATCCTCCTCGTTTTGGTACAGGAATAATTCGCGCACGTTTACTAAATATTGCTCTGCACTTTGGAGAAATTCTCGCTCTTGCTGCGCGTAACGCCTTAGTAATAGCTACACGGGGATTGTATTCCCCTCGAATAGCTTTTTGCGCAGCCTTTATAACATCTTTCCATCCAACAGTTTTTACTTTCTTCTTCTTCTTCATGTCGTTTGGATATCGTTGTTTCACCATGCTGGACACGACTTTACTAGTCAAGAGCAAATCATAAACTAACCGTTTCCTCTTGTTTCGTTTAATATATATATTACTATTACGTACTTTATGATTCAGTTATCATGAAGATTATAAAGCAGCAAGACACGCTACCTGTTACCGACATTGTACCACATCTCTTACCTAGTTCTAGTACAACTACAAGAAAACGTCATGGAACGTTGTTTCCTTTTACTGTTCGATGTATTATATCAGGTCCGTCGGGATGCGGTAAAACAAATCTTTTACTCACACTTATAACTTCTGTAAATGGTGTACGCTTCGAGAATATTTACGTTTTCGCAAAGTCACTCTATCAGCCGCTATATACTATTCTACAAACTGTAATGCACGATCTAGTTAAATATGGAATAAGATATTTTAAATTTAATTCACATGAGCAAGTACCATCACCAGACGATGTGCTTCCTAATTCTCTAATGATCTTTGATGATGTCGCAACAGAACAGCAAAACGTTATTCGTGCATTCTTTAGTATGGGTCGACATAAATATGTTGATTGCATCTATTTGTGCCAAACCTATTCTCGTGTGCCTAAGCAGTTGATACGCGACAACGCAAATGTTATTGTGCTTTTTCGGCAAGATGAGCGCAACATGCGACATGTGTATAACGATCATGTTAACACTGATATGACATTCGATGACTTTAAACGTATGTGTGCTAAATGTTGGTCATTACACCGTTACAGCTTTTTAGTTATTGATAAAGAAAGTGATGTAGAGCATGGACGATATCGCATGGGTTTCGATCATTTTATATGCATTAACACAGAATTACAGTAACTACTTGATTAAAAACCACCATCATGTTAACATCTAGCAAGGAGATCACAAAACATATCATCCAAGCTCGAAACAATATTCGACGGAAATTTAAAGAGCTTAAACGTATTCAAGCAGACACGGATTTATTTTTAAAAACACAACTAAGTACACCACTCAAAGAAATTTTTAATTCTACTTCATTACCGCAGTCTACTTCAAGTTTTGCTTCTATGCAAACATCATATCATAAAGAGAAGCATGAAGAAGAAAAGCATGAAGAAGATACGAAAGAGAAGAAGCAGGATGTAGATCAAGAAGAGGAAGATAAGGAAGAAGAAGAAGAAGAAGAACTTAATGATGCATCACCATCTAAGCGTGTTGAGTTTTTAACTACAGATGTTATTGCAGAAACACCTACTACATCGACGCAAAATCTACCATCTTTGTCTGAGGTTATGATTACACCAGAGTATCGCAATCAGTTTAGAACTTTTATTCAAGATACCTATGGATCTCTCTTTGCACCTTATATAGAAAACTTTTTACAGGACAAACTGACACTACCTATGGTATTCGCTACGAAGATGACTGTTTCCGGATAGGAAATTCAAATGTTAAGATTAATAGCAACAAACTCATTGTAAAAGGTGTTACCTATAAACCTACGAAAGGACTCTTAGAACTTCTTTTCTCACGAATACCTGACAAGGATATAATTTTACAAGATGATCTTAAAAAGTATAAAGCAATACTTTTTGCTACTGATGCAACACGACGTAATTACAAGAGAACAGAAGCTGTAAATGCGAATAAGAGTTACAAGTATCGTGAGTTTATTTCTAAGCTGTTTCCGACTGCACGTAGTCTAGACGTTATCTACAAGCCTTTGTTGCCGTATGTGGATGTAAGATACTGGAATGACCCAAACTTACTCGTTGAACGATTACAACTTTTAAGAGCATCGCAAGAGGCTGGTCACACTGGTCACGGATCAGAAATTCTAGAAATAGAAAGAGAACTACGTTATGCCGGTATTATTTTGTAATGGCTCGTCAAGAGAAGATCTCACCTGTAAAGGTAAACATCGCACATGAGTTACATAAACCAGCACGTCGCACCTACTGTCGCAGACGCGTTATTACACGAGGAAAAGATGATCTCTGGCAAGCAGACTTAGTAGAAATGATTCCATATGCTTCTAGTAATAAGGGCTATAAGTATCTACTTACTGTTATCGATGTGTACTCAAAGTTTGCTTTTGCACAACCCGTGCGTTCTAAAACAGCAGCTCAAGTTAAAGAAGCATTTAAACATATTGTTGAAGAATCGAAACGCTGCCCAAGGCTTCTTCAAACTGATCAAGGTAAAGAGTTTTACAACAAGGATTTTTCTTCTTACCTCAAGTTACTTGGCATTCAACACTACTCTACGTTCAGCAATCTCAAGGCAAGTGTTGTAGAACGCTTTAATCGTACACTCAAAACAATGATGTGGCGAGAATTTACAGCGCAAGGTTCATATCGTTGGATTGATATGCTACCTAGACTTTTATCTACCTACAACGATACACCTCATCGCACTATCGGAACAAAGCCACGTCTTGTTACAAAGAATACACCTCGTCTAGATGCTATTCATCTTGTAATCAAAACAGCTGATCCACGTCGCCATCGCTTTAAAGAAGGTGATTTCGTTCGCATCAGCAAACACAAGTCTATCTTTGCAAAAGGATACACACCTAACTGGAGCACTGAAATTTTTCAAATCAGAAGTGTTAAGCTTACTAATCCAGTTACGTATTTACTTCGCGATCTCAGAGGACAGCCTATTGAAGGAGGATTCTACATCGAAGAACTGCAGAAAACAAAATATCCTGATCACTATTTAGTTGAACGTGTTATTCGACGTCGTGGTAATAAACTGTATGTTAAATGGCTTGGTTTTAATAACAGCTTTAATTCATGGATTAATAAAGAGGATGTACTTTAAATCTTATGTGTGTTTTCTTTTAATCCTCTACGTTTCCTTTCTTCTAAGTCACTAGGACATGCTGTAGGATTAAACAACACCTGTAATATGTTTTGACAATTCATATTTATTTTAGACTATATACATACATTTTTATCCTTTGTTTATGTTACGGTCTTTGACACTCAGTTTTCGTTTTATTGCACCAACAACGACAAGTGCTGCTATATTCTTCTGAGCAGCTAAAGCACTAGGTAATAACACACAGCATAACTTTATGAAGCAGATTTTAACAGCTACACGACATACAGGCAGCATGTAACTACGTATCAGGCGAATGTGTTCTAGGGCCGCAGGGGGGATGAAGCACGAAGAAAAGAAGATCAATCACTCTATTGATGAGTCCACGCCCAACATGCTTCCTCATCTTTCTCCCAGCACGTTTCTTCACCTTTTCCTTGTTTACTCTCTCCACAGCCATGATAAGTGTTTATAAGCGAAGACAACTCGTTAGTTTTAGGTCCGTGATACAGTTTAATTAGTTGACATGTACGGCACTGTCTCACAGAAGGTCTTCTAGCTAAACTCACGTGTTCATGATGTAAACTACACGTTTGAAGCTCTGACAAAGCAGGATCTTGAGTCCACTCACGAGGCACCTTTTCCCAAATCTTCTTTACAGCATTCGCAGCTACATTAACCAAAAATGCCTTTGGTAATGCATTTAACTCTTCTTCAGTAAAAGTGTTTAGTTTCTTTTTGCATGCATAAAACTTTACGATCGCCTTTTCAACTGCGTTACACTTAGTATCTGTTAGAAATGACATGATGTCTTTACTCTACAAATGTTTCTTTTACACTAAGGTTATTTCGACACTGCACTTTACATATGTTGTTCACTTCCCGGCATGCACTGCGACACAACCAATCAAAGAGCATACCTACATGTTGTAAAGACTGTTTACTTGTTTCTCTGCTATGCTCTTTCGGAAGAGTTTTAAATGATGGGCACCCCAATTCATGCATGTCGATAACTTCACATGATGATGGTAGAAAATCACGCAACCATTCTTTCTTTTCACAACCCTTTAAAAGAACAAGATCTGCTCTTGACAAATGTGCATTCATCATTAAAGGTAGAAAACGATAAGGTATTCCTTTTTCTTCCCACTTCAAACCTAAATTGTTTTCAATCCACTGAGTCTGCTTTTTATCTTCATCTGTTTGCAAACAGTAAGGGAACGGTGGACTAAATACTAAACTAACAAGTTTTGGAGCCCACAACACACTGCAATCTAACACAGCCACCTCTTTAAACACAAATTTGTTTCCGTTTACTTTAAAGCCTTGCACATCAACTATTAATGTTTTCGTCATGTTTGCACTCTACACTCTATCACTGTTTCTCGAAGACTAAAGCTTTTAGTCAACGAACTGGTTTAAACATGCACAATGACGTCATCACAACAGCACGTGCTTTCTCTAGCTTGCCCGATGCGTGATTAAACTTGTTCGAATTAGCCGCCACCAGCAGCGAGGTAAGCGATGTAAGATGGCGGTAGCTAAAGATGTCAGCACGGTGCTCTGTTGATTAAAGATGGCTGCTTGTCAAAAATATTTTTTCAAATTATCCGCAACCACATAGAGTGCAGCACTGAGGTTTGCGATGCAAGATGGCGGGTGACAGCTTGTCAAAGGTAAGTAGCTAAAGAGGGCAGCACTAAGGTTAGCAATGCAAGATGGTGGATGACAGCTGTGACGTAAAATATTACCCGCAAGATAGCACCACGATGCCCTTTTCATTAAAGATGGCAGCTAGAATTTTTCAAATTAACCGCCTCGAAGGTAAGTAGCTAAAGAGGGCAGCACTGTTCTCTCTGGATTAAAGATGGCTGCTGAATTTTTCAAATTAGCCGTCTCAAAGGTAACTAGCTAAAGAGGGCACCACTGTTCTCTCTGGATTAAAGATGGCTGCTTGTCGAAAAGAATTTTTCAAATTAACCGCCTCAAAGGTAAGTAGCTAAAGAGGGCAGCACTGTTCTCCCTGGATTAAAGATGGCTGCTTGTCGAAAAGAATTTTTTCAAATTATCCGCCACCACAAAGAGGGCAGCACGGTGCTCTCTTGATTAAAGATGGTGGATGACAGCTGAAGAGCGAGTAGAATTTGTTTCCAAATAAGAGCACGTAGAATTTGCCGCCACCACATAGAGTGCAGCACTGTTCTCTCTAGATTAAAGATGGCGGATGACAGAAAAGCGCATAGGTTTGTAAAGCACGTAGAATTTGCCACTACCACATAGAGTGCAGCACTGTTCTCTCTGGATTAAAGATGGCGGATGACAGCTGTCAGAAAAGCACATGGGTTTGTAAAGCACGTGGAATTTGCCGCCACCACATAGAGTGCAGCACTATTCTCTCTGGATTAAAGATGGCGGATGACAGCTGTCAGAAAAGCACATAGGTTTGTAAAGCACATGGAATTTACCGCCACCACATAGAGTGCAGCACTGTTCTCTCTGGATTAAAGATGGCGGATGACAGCTAACGAAATTGCCCGCATGATAGCAGCACAGTGCTCTATTGATTAAAGATGGCGGATGACAGCTGTCAAAAAAGCACGTGGCTTTGTTTCCCAACAAGAGCATATCGAATTTTTCAAATTGCCGCCACCACATTTCAAAGGTATCTAGCTAAAGAGTACAGCACTGTGCTCTGTTGATTAAAGATGGTGGATGACGGCTGTCAAAAAAGCGCGTGAGTTTGTTTCCAAACAAGAGCATGTAGAATTTTTCTATTTGCCGCCACCACATAGAGGGCAGCACGGTGCTCTCTTGATTAAAGATGACTGCTGTCATGTGGAATTGCCTGTCACCACATTTCAAAGGTAACTAGCTAAAGAGGGCAGCACTGAGGTTTGCGATGCAAGATGGCTGCTGTCAAAAAGCATTTTTCAAATTATCCGCCACCACATTTCAAAGGTAAGTAGCTAAAGAGGGCAGCACTGTGCTCTATAGATTAAAGATGGCGGATGCCAGCTGTCAAAAAACACGTGGCTTTGTTTACCTCGCGCTAGTTAGGTTAAGTTGGTAGCACTAAGGTTTAGACCCGTCAAGATGGCAGCACTGCCGATGACAGGTGACGAATTTTGCAGCTACTGCGATATAGAGGGCAGCACAGTGCTTTGTAGTTTAAAGATGGCGGATGACAGCTGTCAAAAAAGCACGTGGCTTTGTTTACCTCGCGCTAGTTAGGTTAAGTTGAAAAAGCACGTGGCTTTGTTTACAAACAAGAGCACGTGGAATTTGCCGTCACCACATAGAGGGCGGCACTGTTCTCTCTGGATTAAAGATTGCGGATGACAGCTGTCCAAAAGCACGTAGCTTTGTTTAGAGGGCAGCACTGTGCTCAAGGATGGCGGATGACAGGTCAAAAAAGCACGTGGCTTTGTTTACCTCATGCTAGTTAGGTTAAGTTGGTACCACTAAGGTTTAGGCCCGTCAAGATGGCAGTACTGAGGTTAGCGATGCGTTGTTGTCTGTCAAAAAGCACGTGGCTTTGTTTACAAATCTGTCAAAAAGCACGTGGCTGTCAAAAAACACGTGGCTTTGTTTACCTCATGCTAGTGAGGTTAAGTTGGCACTACTGAGGTTTAGGCCCGTCAAGATGGCAGTACTGAGGATAGCGATGCGTTGTTGTCTGTCAAAAAGCACGTGGCTGTCAAAAAACACGTGGCTTTGTTTACCTCATGCTAGTTAGTTTAAGTTGGCACTAGTGAGGTTTAGGCCCGTCAAGATGGCAGCAGTGAGGTTAGCGATGCGTTGTTGTCGATGACAGCTGTCAAAAAGCACGTGGCTTTGTTTACAAATTCAAATCTCCCGCCAAAATTCAAATTTCCCGCGGGCGGCGGCGGCGGCGGCGGAGGCGGCGGAGGAGGAGGCGGGCGGCGGAGGAGGTGCCGCAGAACCATCCAATTATACTACTGGTAGACATAGCTATGTGCACGTGTTTGAAATTATACCTCGTCTATAGTATGCGGGTTGAAGAGAACAACTATTTATCAATAGCTTAAAGTTACGATGTTCGGAAGAAACCAAGTTTCAGCCTGTTGAGGGTAGACATAGCTATGTGCACGTGTTTGAAATTATACCTCGTCTATAGTATGCGGGTTGAAGAGAACAACTATTTATCAATAGACTAAAGTTACGATGTTTTTGAAGAAACCAAGTTTCAGCCTGTTGAGGGCAGGCATAGCTATGTGTGCGTGTTTGAAATTATACCACGTCTATAGCGTGAGGATTGAAGAAAACAACTATTTATCAATTGCTTAAAGTTACGATGTTTTAGAAGAAACCAAGTTTCAGCCCGTTGAGGATAGACATAGCTATGTGTGCGTGTTTGAAATTATACCTCGTCTATAGTATGAGGATTAAAGAGAATAACTATTTATCAATAGACTAAAGTTACGATGTTTTAGAAGAAACCAAGTTTCAGCCTGTTGAGGGTAGACATAGCTATGTGCACGTGTTTGAAATTATACCACGTCTATAGTATGAGGATTGAAGAGAACAACTATTTATCAATAGACTAAAGTTACGATGTTTTAGAAGAAACCAAGTTTCAGCCTGTTGAGGGCAGACATAGCTATGTGCGCACCACGTCTATAGTATGCGGGTTGAAGAGAACAACTATTTATCAATAGCTTAAAGTTATGATGTTCGGAAGAAACCAAGTTTCAACCCGTTGAGGATAGACATGGCTATGTGCGCGTGTTTGGAATTATACCACGTCTATAGCGTGAGGATTGAAGAAAACAACTATTTATCAATAGCTTAAAGTTACGATGTTTTAGAAGAAACCAAGTTTCAGCCTGTTGAGGATAGACATAGCTATGTGCGCGTGTTTGAAATTATACCTCGTCTATAGTATGAGGATGGAAGAGAACAACTATTTATCAATTGCTTAAAGTTACAATGTTTTAGAAGAAACCAACTTTCAGCCTGTTGAGGACAGACATAGCTATGTGTACGTGTTTGAAATTATACCTCGTCTATAGCGTGAGGGTTGAAGAGAACAACTATTTATCAATAGACTAAAGTTACGATGTTTTAGAAGAAACCAATTTTCAGCCAGTTGAGGGCAGACATAGCTATGTGCGCACCACGTCTATAGTATGAGGATTAAAGAGAACGACTATTTATCAATAGCTTAAAGTTATGATGTTTTAGAAGAAACCAATTTTCGACCTGTTGAGGACAGACATAGCTATGTGTGCACCTCGTCTATAGCGTGAGGATTAAATAGAGCAGTTATTTATCAATAGCTTAAAGTTACGATGTTTTAGAAGAAACCAAGTTTCAACGAATAGAGGTCAGACATACCTTAAAATCTTCGCGCTGCAAACTGTTACTCGGATGTATAAAATGCGTGCGTTCAAGCCTGAAACTCGAATGATAATATTCTGGTCGTACCTAAAAAAAGAAGAAACATATATGAATGTAGTGTAGGGTGCATCATCTAACCTAGTTATCTTTACAACTCAAAGTTCGAAAACATACCTTTAAAAAAAATGCACGTGCTGCAGACTGTTACTGGGATGAATAAAATTGCGTACTTTCGAACGGTACCTAAAAAAAGAACAAACATATATGAATGTAGATGTCTAGCGTAGAAGTTGCTTTGCAAATAAAAAAAGTAACTAACAGTTCTACCTTACCTTAAGATAAAGGCTGAAGAATAATATTCACAGCAGACGGGAGATGTGTGTGTACGTAATAAACGCATACAGAGAACTGTGAGCACTTCGCGCAGACTGCAGCGGGTAAATATTCTGCTTGTTACCAAGCGGATGTGAAAAAATCGCTGACAACTGCTGTACAGTCGGAACGAAGTGTTTATGCAACAAGAGCTCCCACCTATAGTCCCGCAGGCTGACGTATTCGAACCTCCTGTTGATGCCGAGGTGTCAGAATTTAAGAGTTCGAGCCTTGGAAAGTTAGCGCGCGATCCTCGACTTCTCGAGGGTACATCCGCGGTATTCCTTACCTGTAGGTATCGAGCTAAAACTAGATCATGTAATGATGATCGCGCAGGGCCCCCCCTCGCCTAGCATTTACGGCTTCTAGTTCGAACCCGCTATCTTCTGAAGTAGCGAGAATGATTGAAGAGTGTTGAGGGTGATTCATTCGTCGGATGGAGGCGTTAAGCTATGTGCAGGCTTCTTCTAGTCGGGGTACGCGATTCAAATCCTGGTAACTTATGCCGTCGGGAAGGGCATCTAGCTAGATCATGTTATGACGATCGCACTGGTCCCTCGCCTAACATTTACGGCTTCCAGTTCGAACCCGCTATCTTCCGAAGTAGCGAGAATGATTGAAGAGTGTTTGAGGGTGATTCATTTGTTGGATGGAGGTGTTAAGCTGGCTTCTTCGGTAGGAGTAGGCTATGTCGGGATATCGATTTAAAATCCTAGTCAGGAGGGGCAACCGGTCGTATAAAACTATGGTGTGAGGCGGGGTGTGCAAAAAAGCTAGCAATAAGTAAGGGCTATTGATAGGGGGTGTTAAACCTTGTGCAGACTCCTTCGAAAATGATTTTTTGAGTACAAGACTTGACGGTGATTCATTTGTCGGATGGAGGCAATAAGCCTTGTGCAGGCTTCTTCAGTGGGAGTAGGCTATGTGTCGGTACCGGGATATCTAGTTATAAAACCCGCTACAACAAATTTATCGCGTATACTGCGATTTAAAATCCTAGTCAGGAAGGGCAGCCGGTCGTAAAACTATGGTGTATGATCTAAGAGGCGGGGTGTGCAAAAGAGCCAGCATTAAGTAAGGGCTGTTGATAGGGGGAGCGTTAAACCTTGTGCAGGCTCCTTCATCAGGAGAAGCCTACATGCCGGCACCGTGCAGGCTCTTTCGATAGGGGTGTGCTATATGCTCGCACTGTGTGTGTGTGTGTTTTAACCTCTCCATACAATCATGATAATTTACGTTAGGAACTTACATAGGCTAAATGCTACACATTCCGTAGCAGAGCCGGGAATCGAACTCGGACCTCCGAGGGTAGCAGCTAATCACACTAACTACTACACCACAGAGGAGGACTATTTCAGAATATTTTACAACCTTAATTGGTACTGTGTTTTAAGAGCTTACATGCTACTCAGCTAAGAAGACGTTCGCGAGTTACAAGCCGCTTATCAGCACACCGTGTCCTCGTTCAAGGCCGAGCCGGAAGATACGTGTACAATTTCAGCTAACACACGCATTCCACAACTCGCTCAGAATGACTGTGCCGATACTTCAAGGACTGTAGAACAAACCCATAGCCTACAGTATGCATGCCTCTCACCCAGTAGTCTCGGGTTCGATTCTCTTGGGAATAAAAATGTGTTTAAATCGCATGAATGTGTTGAGTTACCCTTCCTGACGCAGAACTAGCAGTATGTAACCTCATACACTATAGTTTTCAACCGGTTGCCCTTCCTGACAACTCGGATTAAGAATCTGTTGAGAATCGGGGGTTTTACAGCTAGCTTAGATTTTAAATCACGAACTATTGTTTTACTGCCGGATGCCCTTCCTGACTAGGATTTTAAATCGCAAGAATTTGTTTTAAGACTAGACGCCCTTCCTGACGCAAAACTGTCAGTATCTAGCCTCTTACACTATAGTTTTCGACCGGTTGCCCTTCCTGACAACTCGGATTAAGAATCTGTCGAGAATCGGGGATTTACAGCTAGCTTAGATTTTAAATCACGAACTATTGTTTTACTGCCGGATGCCCTTCCTGACTAGGATTTTAAATCACAAGAATTTGTTTTAAGACTAGTCGCCCTTCCTGATGCAAAACTAGCAGTATCTAGCCTCTCACATCATACACTATTGTTTTCGACTGGTTGCCCTTCCTGACAACTCGGATTAAGAATCTGTTTTACAACTTCTAACACGAGAATCGGGGATTTACAGCTTAAAGATGGCGGATGACAGCTGTCAGAAAAGCATATAGGTTTGTAAAGCACGTAGAATTTACCGCCACCACATAGAGGGCAGCACGGTGATTAAAGATGGCGGATGACAGCTGTCAAAAAAGCACATGGTTTTGTTTCCAAACAAGAGCACGTGGAATTTGCCGTCACCGGGGCAGCACGGTGATTAAAGATGGTGGATGATAGCTCTGTCAGAAAAGCATATAGGTTTGTAAAGCACGTAGAATTTACCACCACCACATAGAGGGCAGCACGGTGATTAAAGATGGCGGATGACAGCTGTCAAAAAAAGCACATGGCTTTGTTTCCAAACAAGAGCACGTGGAATTTGCCGTCACCGGGGCAGCACTGTTCTCTCTGGATTAAAGATGGCGGATGACAGCTGTCAGAAAAGCATATAGGTTTGTAAAGCACGTGGGATTTGCCGTCACCACATAGAGGGCAGCGCTGTTCTCTCTGGATTAAAGATGGCGGATGATAGCTGTCAGAAAAGCACATGGGTTTGTTTCCAAACAAGAGCATGTAGAATTTGCCGCCACCACATAGAGTGTAGCACTGAGGTTTGTGATGCAAGATGGCGGATGATAGCTGCACGTGAATTTGTAGAGCACGTAGAATTTCCCGCCACCGGGCAGCACTGAGGTTCGCGATGCAAGATGGCAGATGACGTACCACATTTCAAAGGTAAGTGGCTAAAGAGGGTAGCACTATGCTCAAAGATGGCGGATGACAGCTGCACGTGGCTGTCAAAAAGCACGTGGATTTGTCTACATAGAGGGCAGCACTGAGGTTTGCGATGTAAGATGGTGGATGACAGCTGTTAAAGGTAAGTAGCTAAAGAGGGCAGCACGATGCTCAAAGATGGCGGATGACAGAAGCACGTGGCTTTGTTTATCTCGAGCTAGTGAGGTTAAGTTGGTAGCACTGAGGTTTAGGCCCGCCAAGATGACAGCACTGCCGATGACAGGTGACGAAAGAGGGCAGCACCGTGCTCAAAGATGGCGGATGACAGCTGTCAAAAAGGGCATAGGTTTGTAAAGCAATTAGAATTTGCCGCCACCACATAGAGGGCAGCACTGAGGTTTGCGATGCAAGATGGCGGATGACAGCTGTCAAAGGTAAGTAGCTAAAGAGGGCAGCACGGTGCTCAAAGATGGCGGATGACAGCTGCACGTGGCTTTGTTTACCTCATGCTAGTTAGGTTAAGTTGGTAGCACTAAGGTTTAGACCCGTCAAGATGGCAGCACTGCCGATGACAGGTGACGAATTTTACATCTACTGCGATATAGAGGGCAGCACAGTGCTCAAAGATGGCGGATGACAGCTGTCAAAACAGCACGTGGCTGTCAAAAAAACACGTGGCTTTGTTTACCTCGCGCTAGTTAGGTTAAGTTGGCACTACTGAGGTTTAGGCCCGTCAAGATGGTAGTACTGAGGTTAGCGATGCGTTGTTGTCTGTCAAAAAGCACGTGGCTTTGTTTACAAATCTGTCAAAAAGCACGTGGCTGTCAAAAAACACGTGGCTTTGTTTACCTCATGCTGTGTTAGGTTAAGTTGGCACTACTGAGGTTTAGGCCCGTCAAGATGGCAGTACTGAGGTTAGCGATGCGTTGTTGTCTGTCAAAAAGCACGTGGCTGTCAAAAAACACGTGGCTTTGTTTACCTCACGCTAGTTAGGTTAAGTTGGCACTAGTGAGGTTTAGGCCCGTCAAGATGGCAGCAGTGAGGTTAGCGATGCGTTGTTGTCGATGACAGCTGTCAAAAAGCACGTGGCTTTGTTTACAAATTCAAATCTCGCGCCAAAATTCAAATTTCCCGCCAAAATTCAAATTTCCTGCGGGCGGCGGCGGCGGCGGCGGAGGGGGAGGAGGCGGGCGGCGGAGGAGGCGCCAGAACCATCCAATTATACTACTAATGTTGTGAATAATGGATTTGTAACGTAAAAGCCTTCGGTAACTCGTATGTTGGTTTCTTTTATTAGTTGGATTTTAAGGTTAATAACGGAGCCAATATGTTTTAATTATACTATCAAAGTACTATTGTGACATATTATAACGAACAAAAGTTAGGGACTTTGGACATTTACAATTAATCATTATATTTAATTTCAACTAGTCATCAATTTATGTTGCTGCTTCAATTAATTTGTAATTATGTTTCGTGAGATGATATTCATTAAACGGAACATCCTTCCAAGGAAAAGAATCATTCTCCGAATTCTGATTCATAGGCTAAGTTAGTATTATAGTAAGGTATAGTTTTAAGTAATTGTTGAATATGCGCTCTCGTACGTCAGTCAGATCTCGAAAGTCTAAATGGCGAGACACCGTGACCAGACTCGTCAAACTTGCACGTCCCTTGAGTGGGGTTTCTCGCATCTCCGCATGACACCTGTCGAGGCATAACATTTACAACTTGAACCATGGATCAGAAATACGTGTAAAGTCACAAATGAACTGTGTCGTGTTTGGGTACTGTAGGAATGAAATATTCTATTCTTCTATATTTCAACCAGTCAGCTTTTGCAACATTCCATTTAACTGCCGGCTTATATGGGGAATAGAGATTGGGATCATTGCAAGAGATTAGGATCCCGTAGTGATTTGAACCCAAGGGATAACATAACGTCTTCCATAAAAAAGTCCGTAGATATTGTTGTTGAGCAAAAAGATAAGTCGAGTGCCGATAGTCTTTGTCCAGGTATAGGTAGAAGTGTAGGTGAACCGTCTTTCAATATATATATATTGTATTAATCCATAATTTGTAAAATAGCATCTCCATAAATGTCATTTATTGTACATCCCCACATAGTACTGTGAGCGTTGAAGTCTCGTAGAAGAGATACGGAGGTTGTGGATTGCGAGCGAGGTAAAAGCACTGTCGTGAAGTGATGACTGTCCTTGGAGGGCAATACATAGAGGAGATTGTAATGTTTTGGTAACGTATGTGAACCGTAGCTGCCACTGATTGAAGACTGTCTATTTGTGTATTATCTTTAACAGCTTCTACAAAGGGAATTGTACACTTAATTAATAATGCTGATCCACCGTATCCGTCATCGTGGTTATCGCAAAGTACATGGTAGCATGGAAGAGTAACTGTTGTTCGTTGTCGAAACCATGTCTCTGAGATAGCTGCGATTGAGATATTTTCAGTTTGTAATACCCGTTGTAAGGAATCTTTATTCGCACTAGCAGACCGAGCGTTCCACTGAAGAATTTTAAACTCCATCATTAGACGTGAAAATACTCGCAATAATATAATGAATAGCGGTCGGACTGGGCCAATAACCTTAGTAGTTAGGCCCCTTTAAACAACCAGCAACAGTCGGACTGAACCTGGGTGATCAAGAGCAAGATAAGGTTAAAAATCTTATCTATGATTGTGTTGTTTCCAAGCGGTGCATTTGGCATCCTGTTACGTGGTTGAGGATATGGATTATGTGATACAGGACAGTTACATATATGTTGAGGAATAAATAATCGTTCTTAGACCGGAGGGAATTGAGGTTGATGAAGTGGATGTGCGGTAGGTCTCGGTGACTTGTACTGATTGACAGACTGGCCTGATGGGTATTTAATACTGGAATTCTGTGACTGAGTAAGTTGATATTGTTGTTGTTGTTGTCGTTGCCGTTGCGGCTGCTGTATTTGTTGTATCTGAAGTGCCGGTGGATGTTGATGAGAAATATCCTCTTTGTGTAGTTGAAAATGAGGAATGTTGCTCACTGGAGGCGTTGAGGGGTAACTGTTCCAATGGATGTCACATCTGATCGTACAGGGGCTGGTGGTATCTGTGGGGTTATTGCGTATTGTGTTGAGAGGGGAGGGAATTCGTGGTGGCATTGACAGTTAAATGTGGGCTTATTTACGGCCGTCGCATATCGCCAGTTATTATATAAACTTAGTGCACTTTCTTGTAAAATGTTGAGCCATTAGATGTTTGATTTCGGCCCACTTTTTATATTCTGGACTTCCTCGGTCGGTAGACAGATGAGGTCCTTGACAGTGAACACAGACAGAGGCTACAGTTTTGGGACACAATCTGATATCGTAAGGGTCACTACAGCCACTGCAACGTTGATTACTACGACATTGTGACGTAGAATGGTTGAACCGTAAACATGAAATACTTTTTTTGGAGTATTAGCCTACCAATTGTCACTGGAAAATTACCCACCGTTTTTTCTGCTCCTTCCATAATTACAAAGAAAGGGTCATTATCAGTGTTAGAATAACGGTTATTTTGATAAGACTGGGTTTCAACTGGTTAAGCGCATGGGGAACCTCACCTGACTGAATATTATTCCCACATACCATTAGGTCCGTATTGGAAGGTTCCAAACTACACATATCAAGTGTTCTATCTGGGACTATCGCTGAATCTACTAATGATTTGTTGGCACGAAAACGTTTAGGTTGATGGCACATTGGATCATATACATCGGATGGTGAAAGCATATTACCTAGTATTAATGGTCGTTGTATAGGTCCGGTATTAGATGTGTTGGTTGTTATATTTCCTTTTGGTTGTTGAATTTCATTTGGCGGTTCCTTTGGGGCGGCTGCTTGCTCATACAGAGGATGTTGTTGCACTACCAATAAAGACATATGTTCAGGTTGGGCTTCACCATAAAACGTCTGAAAGGCAGAATGCACTACCTGCCAGATATCGGGAGGATCATTCATATTCTTATTTACTCTACCTTCTGTTGCACTAAACTGCTATATGTTATGGAGTGAGTAAACACGTTCCACTGCATTGAGTTTACACTTAGAGAGAGAACATGATAAACACGACAACTTGCTTGCCCGGCTGTACGCTGTAGAATCGAAGGGTGGAATTGAACTTAAGAGGTCTGTTACTTAATGCCACTGTGAATGCCAGCCATAGACACTCAGTAAGGTTCTAACACAAACAGTGCCGTATGGAGAGGTTCAATGAGTGTTTTGGTAGATCTGTGGATACATATCTCTTGAGTGTGATTCATAACACGATGATGATGATGATGATAGGTCTCTTGGACAGGACGCTTGCGAGTGAGGAATGAACCATCACGTAACCGAGATGACAGATACACCTTTTATTGTTGTGGAATCATAAATCACTGAAGCTCAATAGGCGAGGGCGTGCCTGTTTGACATTCAGTTGTAATTATAAAGCTCAACTTTGTGGTGTCATGATCCACTTTCCATTTTCTTTTTATCGGGTGCGCGATAGCAATCACAAGGTGGAGGAACAACTCCTGATCGGGTTATTAATATCGACGAAATTCCTAAACAGCCAAAGATCCTACTCTGGCCTCGTACCTCGACACATTCTTGTTCAGAGGAGCTGTTACGTACCTTGGAAGATTTGTTAGAAATTACGAAATATATGTCTTTCCGTGATTATCAATGATTTACCAAAATGGAATATCCGGAGTCAAGGTCAACTACTATTCGTGGAAACATGCTTTTATGAACTGAATGGAAACTGTATAAAACCTGTTTCGAGTTGTAATCATGTCATTTTATTACATTATCCATTTAAATTATGTTTTTATGTTTGGAGAGTAATAACTGTATATTTAGGGTTAGGATACTATAAATGTCGAACATTCAGATTTGTAGACGAAAAATGTTGGTATCAGTTTGAAAGATGAAGTCTTCTCTTGTATGTGTATTGAAGGTTTATAGGATAGGGTTTGTTTCGTCCTCAAATAGTAATAGTACCTTATATGCTGCAAATCTCAAATTGTGCCAGGTTTCAACAAGATAAGTCGCTCTAGTAATACGTCCTCTCCTACCTCTCCTAAAAAAAGTAATGTTTGCGAGTTTACAAAATACATAACACATAAAACACAGTTCGGATTTAAGAACAAAAGGACGAAGTGAGTTATTTATTTTTCCGTAATGTCACAGGTTACGGCCCTTTAGCCACACGCCACTAGTTTAATCCAAATCGTAAATAGCACATAAGATATTATCATATGAACTAGTTATAAAATTAGCCAGTTGTACCTCTGTTATAATGAAGATTTCAGAATTAAATTATTACCTTGACAGGACGAATTTACGTGAAAATATAACACTTGTACAATTCCAAATATAACGCAGTGCAGTGCTATAGTCTTACTTTATCTACTGCTAGAAAGACCTGCATCAGGCCACAGGAGATGTGATTCTTTTTTTGCTACCGACACAGGCAGGTCTTATGGCGACGAGAGGACAGAAAAGGCCTAGGAGTTGGAAGGAAGCGGTCGTGGCCTTAATTATGGCACAGCCCCAGCATTTGCCTGATGTGAAAATGGGAAACAACGGAAAACCATCTTCAGGGCTGCCGACAGTGGGATTCGAACCCACTATCTCCTGGATGCACGCTCACAGCCGCCCGCTCCTAACCGCACGGCCATCTCGCCCGGTGTGATGAATTTTACTGAATGTTCAACACTTGTGGCATGCTCCTATTATCATCATTCTTGGAACAGTTCTTGTACTTTTTCCTCTAAGACTGTATTAGAATTAAGGACAAGGGTTTTATTACCATATTTCAGTATTCTTTCCTGGGTTTAACCTTTACCTATCGTCGCCATAAGACCTATCTGTGCAGGTGCGACGTAAAGCCACTAGCAAAAATAAATAACCTTTGCCAACTTTGTAATTTTTCTTCAATAGCCATGGGGAAAATTTGCTCGTCGTTAAGGCCCTTTGTTTGGAAGTTGTAAACATTATTATCAGTATTTTGAATGAGAATAATTTAAAAAGGAACGTCAATTTAATATGCATTTCACTTATGCCGCATATTGTTATAAAGAAGTAGGAACTCAGTGGGTGAAGCTGTATGTATGGATTAGCTTCAGAGTAGGGATCTTTTGAAGTGAAGGGAGGAGAGTAATGGACACGGCCATGGAGCGAAAAAGAGGTATAATGGACGACAGGATATACTCAATGAAAATGGAAGAAGGCACAGCGTTGTTTTTCTTTCCAAGAGAAGGTTGTTTAAGCACTTAATTAATCTACAGAAGGTTGTAAACTGAATTTCGAAAGGTATAAATGTCTGTAACGAAGATATTCGTATGTATAATCGTACGAATGTGTATGTGTGTGTGTGTGTGTGTGTGTGTGTGTGTGTGTGTGTGTGTGTGTGTGTGTGTGTGTGTGTGTGTGTGTGTGTGTGTGTGTGTGTGTTGCGTCTTACCTTATCAACATGGAGACGGAGAGAAAAGAATATTTACACATGTGGGCATAAAAACTCTCTGAGATCTACACATTAAAAGCCATTATAAAGATGGCCTCTATTACGATTTAATCTCAAGAATAAGTCCTCATAATACGGTACGGAGATGTTCACGACCACTAAGGGACTTTATAGTACTTAATTTGGAGATATTCGGTCGCGCAGTGTTAAAGATCCTATTGGTTAAACTGTGCTGGAATATACATCATCCCTTAAGAAACAATACCGCGTATTTTCCTTAAGACTGGTCAGGCCTCCGGCCCACACATGGAACCTTAAATACACCATACTCTGGGAGGGGGTTGTCATGCAAACGTATATTCTTTCAGTACGGTACAGTAAGGTTCATTTTCCTTTATACACGTGCATAGGTAAAAAGAACTCAACGAAAATTATTCTGATGGACTGCAGATCAATATGCTGATCGGAGGTGTGACCGGTCTTAAGGAACATAATGAATAGGGTGAAGCTGTAGCGCTGTCGATAGTTTTCCGCCTCTACTGGTTACTATGGAGTGACAGTTGCCAATACATTCTTTGCTATTGCTCTGAAGACGATCCTTGTCGCAGGATCGAAACGCATCAGCAGATTATAAACATTACACGACCTAATATCTCCAAATTCAGTATTACAATGTCTTCAGTTTATTTATTTATTTATTTATTTATTTATTTATTTATTTATTTATTTATTTATTATTTATTTTTTGGTTTATTTTAGACTAACTTCGTTACTGCTTTGACTCGTCTCAACTAGCATGTGTTAGAATAATAATAATAATAATAATAATAATAATAATAATAATAATAATAATAATAATAATAATAATAATAATAATAATAATAATAATAATAATAATTTAAGTATAGGCTCAAATGTGCAGTTTCTTACAGCTAATATAAGTCTAAAGATGTCTAAAAGATTTTAAGCCACATATTTTGACTTCATTCAAGTTCATTTCATATCTCCCAGAATGCAAATCGAACGTTATTACGAAATAGAACCGCCTAGACAAAACTGGTATAGCCTATGGCGTGGCAGCAGAACTAGTTTAGTACGAGAGAACTAGTATCTCCTAGACACCCCCAGTGTGAACAAGAAACCTGTCGATATAAACTATTAATCAGATGACAGAAAGTAACGAACTGTTCATAACCGACGGGATTGTATGTTTTAAACTCAAAGGATGACTGACATTGAAGTAGATATTCGTTATACGCTTTCTTGGTTGCGTCTCTCCATATTTATTCCAAATAATGCAAATGTTGATGTGTTCTTCCCTAGAACACTATTTTTACGACGATGTGTGAGAAATACTAGCAATGGTAAATATTTAAAAATTAATTTAGGTTTTGTATTTGATCATCAATCGAGAGAAGAGGATATTGTTTAACTGTAAACAGCCATCCCTCTAAGACGACGAACAATACGAAATGTAATTATCAGAGACTTTACGGACTTTGTTACAAGAGACACATTCCGAGACTTGAAATACGTACTTTGAATGTCGTATGGCATCAGCAGTTGAAATAAAAGTGTTAAGTGCTGACCATTTCCGCGTCAGTTTCGACCTTGTTCCCACAAACAGGGCTTCTAGAGGAAATCCGAAAACTCAAACGCCGAAAAAATGTTGCCGAATATACTTCAGACGTGTCCACCTCTGTTCTTTTAGCCACAATAATGATATGGCGAGCTACGAAATTTCCTGTCTTCAAAAATTTATCGGACGGCACCAAACCCGCAAGGCCCCAGGGGCTCTGAACTTTGGAGCGTGGGTTGGCGACCGCGGGGCCCTTAGCTGAATCTTCGTATTGCTTACATTTACTCGAGCCAGGCTCCTCACTTTCATCTATCCTATCCGACCTCTGTTGGTCAAGTCTTGTTATTTTCCTTCCCCGACGGTATTAGAGCACACGAGGTCTATGGAAACCTTCCTTTTCACGCCCTTCGTGGCGCTTGTCTTTCTTTGACCGATACCTTCATTTTTTAAAGTGTCTATCCCTTCCATATTTTCTCTGTGATTAACCCAGGTGTATTTCCTATTAAAAAATAATCACCACCACCACCACCACCACCAAACCCGTAATCATGGGTTCTACAAGGTGCCTCGCTAACCTTTCGATCACAATATGGTTTTTATAAATACTGTACATATGAACAGAAATGAAATGAAATGAAATGAAATGGTGTATGGCTTTTAGTGCCGGGAATGTCCGAGGACATGTTCGGCTCGCCATGTGCAGGTCTTTTGATTTGATTCCCGTAGGCGACCTGCGCGTCGTGATGAGGATGAAATGATGATGAAGACGACACATACACCCAGCCCCCGTGCCAGCGAAATTAACCACTGATGGTTAAAATTCCCGAAGCCGCCGGGAATCGAACCCGGGGCCCCTGTGACCAAAGGCCAGCACGCTAACCATTTAGCCATGGAGCCGGACATCTGATTAGAAATGTTTGTTTATGTGACATCTTGTGTCTCTGCAGTTACAACTGAATAATAAGTCGCTCTAGAAGTTTCTGGGCTTGGAACAGTTTTTAGTAGGCTAGTACATTCATTAGGCCTATACAGTACAGTAGGTGATGAATGGCGTCTTTGCTGTTGCGCAGGAATATTGCGTGTCCTCTGGCAGTTTTCACTAGGAAAGGAGCAAATTATTCATGATATATCTCCATTGCAATACGACCATCACCATCATCATCATTATTTCTTTTTTACGAGGGATTTGGAAAATCTTCAAAAGACACTTGTGAAAGGTCCGCACTCCACAAGTGTGTGGGATTCTTATCCACTAAAAACCACACATCCTTTCCCCCTGTGGGTGGGGGAGGTAGAGTAACACCCACGGTATCCCCTGCCTGTTGTAAGAGGCGACTGAAAGAGGCCCCAGGGGCTCTGAACTTCGGAGCGTGGGTTGGCGACCACGGAGCCCTTACCTGAGTCCTGGCATTGCTTCCACTTACTTGTGCCAGGTTCTTCACTTTCATCTATCCTATCCGACCTCTCTTGGTCAACACTTGTTCTTTTCCGACCCCGACGCTATTAGGTTTGCGAGGGCTAGGGAGTCTTTCATTTTCACGCCCTTCGTGGTCCTTGTCTTCCTTTGGCCGATATCTTCATTTTTCGAAGTGTCGGACCCCTTCCATATTTTCCCTCTGATTAGTGTTATATAGAGGATGGTTGCCCAGTTGTTCTTCCTCTTAGAACAATAATCACCACCACCACCACCGCACACCCTTTTCCCACCATGTGTATCATCACCCCGGAACCGCTCTCGCATTACTTCAGGGTGATATCGTGCTTTGTCTTTCAGACGTCTTCTTTCTTCATTTCTCCTTTACGAACGTTCGTATGCTTCCAGATTCTTCTTCTGACGAAGGACGTCCTCCACATACACTGCCACGCGATCCCAGGATTCGTGGTTTCGCAGCATCACCGAAATAATATTATCTGTTGTCAATTCTCCTAGTTCAATTTCCACACATCTTCTCTGAATCGTCCAATGGTCGCATACAAAAAAGGTGTGTAATACGCCGTCAGTGTCATCACAGTATATGCATGCTGCGTCACTCGCTCTGCCCACTTTATGCAGGAATTTCCGGAAATATCCATGTCCTGTTAGAAGCTGCGTGAGGTAGTAATTTACTTCACCATGTATCCTTTCAACCTTGTCGACGAAGCCGCAATTCTTTGTTGTTACTGGAATGAATTAATGAATGTGGCCTGTGAGTGCTATATGAATGAATATTATTCACTACTCATCTTTTGTAAGTTTCTAATACTAATGACAGTTTTTACTAATTTACAAAGTTGAACAATAAGGCTATCTTCCTTTCTGTTTTTGTTTATTCTTGTCTTATAATATTAACACCTGTATTAATTTTCATATTGTGTGGTTATATGTAAGAGAGAAGATTACTGCCCTAATCTCGCCACTCCTACTGCTACTGCCTTCATCTCATGTTTGTGGTATACCCAGGGCTGTATTTAGGCCTTAGGGGTCCGGGACCAGGGCGAAAAAAGTGAAAAGGTTTAATAGTTTGAAAACGAAAGCTGCGGTAAAGTATTATAAACACCACCACAATGTAGAACCACAGACACTCTGTTCTGCGTAGGGGTATCAAGATGACTTCGGGCTGCAACTTACTCAAACGGACGGTGAATCAACGCCACCTAGAGAAAAACGCGTTCTCCTTGTAAACTTTTGGAGGGACATCCAAATTTGCAACAACCGGCTTCATTGATTGGAAGCATGGAAATCAGCGGTTAACGGAACCTGAGAATTTCCACTCTCACCGAGATTACGTGTAATTGTTTAAAAGACCGCGTAGCGAATTCTACAGAGGTGACATACGTCTGCTTACCCAGTTGAAATTATTATTATTATTATTATTATTATTATTATTATTATTATTATTATTATTATTATTATTATTATTATTATTATTATTATTTAAGGGCATTAATCTTGCGAACGCAATTAATGTTTAAAAGAAATCTTGATATATCCAATATCCGTCATTATTTCATCTTTATTTTATAAAAAATAAGACAAACAGTTTGCTACACGATTAATAACATCCCACCTCTACCACATTATGCATGATAATTCTCTATAATCCTTGAACATTATATACGATTTTATTTCAGAAAGCTTACACACAACCTTTTAATATAAAACAAAACGCATGTCTTGTGTTACAAGGTTCAATAGTCAATGAAACATTAAACAGCTTCCCTGCGATCATGAATAAAGAGAAGCTAGTACTATACATCTTCAATATGAATACATACGTTTAAAAACTAAAACAAGAATAAGGGAATAATTATTGATGATCTAATATAATTCTGCACACAACTTTGGTACCTTTAGAAAGAAGCACGCTCCAGGCGAAGGTCTTTCTGATTTCAATGTCCATGAGCTTACTTGCCAGCAAATTCCTTTTACTGATGAACACTAATCCTATCCTCTTGAGCTCCATGCTGTACCTGTTGTCTTGTGTGAGAATACTTTCAAGTTAGGAGAATTTAACGACGTTTTCTACCTTCTTGTTTGCAAGCTCGATGTTAGAACGAACTATAATAATAATAATAATAATAATAATAATAATAATAATAATAATAATAATAATAATAATAATAATAATAATAATAATAATAATAATAATAATAATAATAATAATAATAATAATATTTGGGAGAAATTATTCAGCCCTCTGATTTAAACCGCGAAGCAAATAAAGAAAGAATTCACAAATTACAGAAAGCTTACAGGATCACTTGGAACATGTAGAATAAACAAAATCAATATTTCGGAAAGCAGAACTTAGATACTATAATACACTAATCAAACCTGAAGCGTTATATGCTTCAGAAACCATAATCATTGGTAGCGGGTCTCTAACCAAAGACATATTGAAACAGGAAAGGAAAATAAAATAAAAATTGGCTCAGTTTGTGTAGAGGGAATATGGAGGAATAAATCATCCCAGGAAATATATTGTAAATCTGAAAAAAATATCTCACACTTTTCGGAAAGGACGATTGGAATTTTTATGGACACATTATCAGATTGAACAGTAACAGACTAACTAAAATAATTCTCAACCTGGCCCTTTCACCTAAAACCAAGAATTTTAACAGAACTCCAGGAAATAAACATCTCGGAAGACATTTTTACAGGACTGAAGCTGGATCAATCGAGCTCCTAAGTAGGGCATAACGATGTAAAAAGAATAATAATAATGCGGAATTTCTTAAACAAAATTCAAACATTTTCCTTGCAAATATTTTCGACCAAAATTAAGATATTACAACTCAGTTATCTAGATGGGCAAACTCTAAAGACCGAATTTGGCAAAATTAATCAAGTGAATAAGTTCAAGTATTTAAGAGAAGTAATTCTGATATCAGGCTTGAATCGTGAATCAAATAAGGAGAGGATGTCAAAATTACAGAAGGCCTACAGACTCACCTGGAACAGATAAAACAAAAAAGTCCATAACCAGGAGCACAAAATTAAGACATTGCAACTCAGTTATTAAACCTTATTAAAGACAAAGAGAAACAGGAGAGGAAAATATTGAGGAAAATGTTTGCTCCAGTCTACTCAGAGGGAATCTGGGAGAAACGGAAGTCTCGGGACCTTTATCAGCATTCTGGAAAGATCACCTACAAAGAAAAGGCGATTAAAGTTCTATAGCCACATTCTCAGAATAAACAATGATAGGCTTACCAAACGGATTCTCAACCTTGCTCTCTCAATGAAAGTTAGGAACAAACTGGCTTAGTTAAATACAAAAAAGAAAAAGAACCTTCAGGAAATTGCAATACCACAGGAAATTATTCCAGATCGACTCCAGTTCAAAAAGAAGCAGTCAACAACCATAACTTTGCTGAGAAAATGAATACCAGGACTGGACTGAAGAACGGAGGGAAATGTTCAGTGTTGTGCCATTTTCACTGTTAGCAATGTAAAATCTGGAGCGAAAATGGTCGCTATGCCGCGAGAACGTTAGAAATAAAATGCTAAAATAATCGCAAATGTCCCAAAGATGATACGTTTACCAGGTGTAAGTAGAGAAATAAATATAGAAGGCGGTGAAAAAGAAAGAAAGATGGAATATAGTTAAAAAATTATTATTGAAAAATAATTCCATTCGAGAAGGAGCTACATCAAGCAGATCGCTACGGAAGATTGATAAAAAGAAGACCAGATTCATAAAAGGAGATTTGAGGCGTCTAGTATCAAAACCGGCCAAGTCACAAAATTTACGAAAATGAGTTAAGGTTATCAATTTGAAGTAGAAGTATAGCACTGTCAGGTGAAACAAGAATATGCTTTAAAATCGTCCATGTCTTCATGTTATAGACCACTGAATTCTCGGTCGTGCAACAGAATCGGCCAAGTCATGCAGCCAGTGAATTCAAAACCGGCCAAGTCAAGGAACGAGCGACAATCTTTATGATGCAGCATTATTGTCTGGAATCTTATGTTGTTACATTAAGCAACAATGTGATAATACCAGTAGGCAAAATCGTTCCTTGTAATGTATATTCTTTGAAGTCATTATATTTTGTTTTTTGTTCGTTTGCAACACTGATTTACGTATTCGCGGGCTTCTTACCGTCATTGGCGCCAAAGCAACCCTATTTCCGGTGTGCTCGTGTTTTGTCATTGTTGTGTGCTGTAACGTGGATATTGTTCCGAGTGGAGAACTGAAAGATTTACTTTCATACCTTATGAAACTGTTCAAAATTGCAACAAAAACGGCCAAGTCAAAATTTAAATTAACAAAAAAATGGGTTAATTATGAGTTAGATTTCTCAAAACAGCGGAACTTAAATATTAAACCATTAAGGATATAACTGTGAAAAAAAACCTTTTCTGACCATCATTGCTTTGTCTATAGAGGTTTTTCGTCCATATTGAAAAATATGCCTTGAGTGACTTGGCCGGTTTTGATACTAGACACCTCATTTAATTGAAGATCAAATAGTATTAATCAGCGGAGAAATCCTACGCTTCAACAAGAGTACCGCATAATTATAATTTAATAAACTGAAACAGAACAGCTGGCAAGATAATTACGTAATCGCTTACGTCACAAGACACCAAGAAAACGAGATAACCAGCATTATAATTCGTTCTCAAGAGAATGTACAGAAGTAATAGCGAACTTAAGAAGCTATAGGAAATTTAATCTAATTCTAATTGAAGCTTTAATAACCATATTGGAAAACGGTAGAATTTAATACGATATAATTACAAGAAGCATTAGTAGCAACACATCTTTAAATCATACGAGGCTTTGTACTCTAAGATGACGAAACTGACAAAATATATATTTCTGTTTTAACTGCGCATGATATGGTCTACGTCATGTGTTAAGAGGGGCTGCCTGGCAGAGGCGGTAAAGACGTGCTCGGTACGCCCTAAAGGACGTGGGTTCGAATCCCCGTCAGGAAGTCGTAAAATTTAAGAAACGAGATTTCCACTTCCGGAGGTGCATATGGCCCTGTGGTTCACTCAGCTTACACCAAAAATGAGTACCAGGTTAATTCCTGGGGGCAAAGGTGGCCGGGCGTAGAGCTAACCACTCTACCCCATCACGTGCTGCGGTTAACCATGGTGGAAGCCTTTACCTTCCACTCCTCCAAGGGCCTTCATGGCCTGTACAGAGGTAAAGAAGTGATGTTGTGATGTTACGCGGAGAGGAAATTAATTTAATAACATAAGAGGTTATTAGGTAGTCATCTTACCAGAAAGAGAAGTTCTTTGAGTTAGGATATATTTAACCAGTGATAACCAAACTGTGCGTTCGCAATACTGTCAATATTGAATGAAGAGGTCAACGTATCTGAGAGGTTGATGTGATATGACATTATGGTTAATATTAGGTATACATTAGGACACTATACTACGAAATGGAGTTAACGTAAGGTCATATACAGGTTATATCGAGGTCATAGGAAGACATATGTATATAATTAGAGGAATCTGAAGAAAACTGAGAACAGAATGAGATAATTAAGTGGCTGAATAGTGATTATATGGTTATATGTGTCATAATTGAGATGGATTATTGTGGTTATTTGTAATGAAGAGTGAAATACGAGATATGAAATATGAAATAGATCATATGTATATGAAGAATTTATGGCTGGCCAGAGTCTTGCTCTGCTTCGGTATGGAGTAGACCGTACAGCCAGCGACTCCACGCCGAGTGTTAGGCGGCGAGAAATAACCTGACACCCTCAGGGAGCCAACGGCTTCGGGCGGATGAGCTCCTTGAGGAAGGGCGGTGGTCCCTCAGTGGAGGAAATGCCATTGGAATCCACTGAAAACCTGATGTCGGGCAGCAACGCCATCAGTATCGACTTGACGCACAGAGCAATTCATGCTCGAGATGGGTCAAGAGCGGGGAGCCTCAAGCGTCACCAGAGTGACTGGTTTTTCGGTTGTGGTACTGCAGTGTGGAAGAGAGAGGGACCTCACTACACTATGATTCCCATGAACACTATCATGATACCTGCTTTAAATGGATCTAATTCGTTATGCGACCCGGCTGACAACCGACGCTTTTGCGGTTCCAGGCTGCAAAGTGTGAAATGTGCTACTGGGCATGTGCATGCAGGCAACCAGGCTGCATATGCGAAATTTGCGACTGGGAGAACAAAGCAGAGTGTGGCCACTGAGAATGTGAGAGGACTTTTAGCTTCAGGAAAACTTTTCCTGATAATACAAGAGCTGGAAAGGTAGCTGGGCTAAGTGAAAGCACTGGAAAAACAATGACCATTTTAGAAGTGGTAATCATTGGGTCTACTTTTCTGGAGATAATGAAAAAAGCAGTAACGGGGTTGCAATTGTGATCAGCGACAAACTGAATGGTCTAGTGATAGGATATAAACCTGTTAATGATCGCATTATAACACTAACGAGGGAACACATACATGTGTTTCACTCGGATTCGGTTGAAATTCGGTAGGAATACTCGTGAGATGCAGTAGAATGCTAAGGTGAATACTGCATTTCTTCAGCGCAGCGTATAGTCGGGCTGCTTGCTCGAGTCGAATGAATGACCATCCACCCCCACCCTCCCGGCCACTCCTCTTTACTACACCGCACTTCGCACATACCTCGTATCTTCCTGATTAGAAATGTCAAAGCAGATCAAGAGATGCACATTGATTAGTCGTCCGATGAGACAACGTTCTTACAATGACAGGTAAAATCTGACGTTCTTATAGTCATTTTTATGAATGGTGACTGTATATCTACTTTAACCATGTATGGTAATAATTGATTTTTTACATCTAGATACAAAAAAACGCCCACTACAGAATTCATTCAATCCGTGCAATGTAGCAGTGTGCCTTCAGAATTGTTTTGCAGAGTGTGACAAAAAAGACACCCCATTTTCTGAAGATGTAAGGAATTTGGGATTGGAATTATATCGTAAGTAGATCAATGTATTTATATGTATTTACTTTTACGAGAAAAACAAGCGTTCACAGGAATTGCGTTCTTGTCTCCGTTTTACAGGTCTAATTGCCGACAGGGTTTGGGATACCGATATGACAGTGGAACTGGATGGCACATTGGATATGTCAGATGATGACTTTGATTTCGAGGAAGACAGTATTGAAACACCGTCTCATTCCTGGGTAATGAGACGCGTGTTTAATACTGATCAGTCTGGTTTCATGAAGAGTTCCATTCTGGCAGGACCCATAATGAACGAGGAGAAAAAGTCGTATTAGCGGAAGCACAATCTATGAATTCACTGACTCATAGCTACACAATACAGCCAATAATTTCGGCAGATGGACAACTCCTGCCGAAGTTGCTAGTGGTGTTGAAATAAAAAATGGCAAATTTGGTCCTAATATAGAAAAAAACTATTTACCGCACCAAATGTGTACACTTTGCCTTCAAATTCTGGAAAACTGACCACAGAACTGGTACAGAAATGGTTATGGGATGTTTATTGTGAGCTAGTACCAGAGTACAGTGTTTTAGTTCTCGATTCCTGGATCGGACACAAAGAAGAAAATATTTTAAATGCTAAAATTGGGAGTAAGAAAATCATTAATGTTCAAACAATTCCGAAAGGAGCCACTGACTTATCCAGCCGTTAGATGTTTTGGGCTTCCGCATTTGGCAGCAATTTATACGTATTTTGTACGATTTAATTTTGTTAAACTCGTTAGACATCAAGGTACATTTAAGGAACAACATTTTAAAAGTGCAATCTTTGACGCACAACCAGTTCTCCTCTCCGCGTTTTCGTAGCATGTGGCAGTACAGTTGGTACAAATGTAGCTATGTTAACAAGAAACCCTCATAATTTGTTAATCCAGTCAATTATTGTTTCAAAGAAGAGCCTTCCTATAATCAACGTAATACTTGTGAAAGCGACAGCGCTGTAAGATGTGCATGGTGCACAGAGTATCTGTGCCTTGTACACTTTTTTTTGTAAACAATCACTATTGCACTAATTACGAGTAACAAGAACTCGGGCGCGAATTCTTCAAACCTTATTGGCATCGTTGTTCAAACATCGTCCTTTGTACACTTGTTTCATGTGCTGTTTTCATATTTACGTTTTGCACATCTAATCGGGAAGTTAAGGGGAACGCGCTAACTATACGCTGCCTGGCTGCTGGCGCAGCTAGACACAGCCCGGTTGGCTCACGTCCGCTGCTTCGCTCCTCCCTCCCTCTCCACCAAACCCCGATACTCCCGGGCACTTCTAATTTTACGACTATTTATTTGTTCTATTTTGGCGTTTAAACTTTCACTGGGGACATGCAGTTTTCACCTTAGCAATCTACTGCCTCCCACGAATATTCCTACCAAATTTCAACCGAATCCGAGTGAAACACATGTATGTGTTCCCTTGTAAGTCTCAAATGCAAGCCATTTTCAATCAACATAATTCAGGTTTATGCTCCAACAGCGGATGCGTCTGATGAAATAATTGGCCGCTTCTATCAAGATCATCATGCTACTGTTTCTGATTTTCCAAGCAGAGAACTAACTATTGTTATGGGGGACTTCAATGCCAAAATTGGTTCAACATAACATGATGAGCATGTCAGAACATCGGTAGGAAGATATGGAATGGGATGTGGACCTGGTGGAATAAGTGCAGAAGTCTTGAAAGCTACAGGCGATGCTGGAATTGAAATGCTGTTGAAAATCTGCCAAGCAATATGGAATTCTAGAAGCTGGCCCAAGGAATGGGCACAGTCAATCTTTGTTCCAATCCACAAGAAAGGATCGAGGAAAAAATGTGGAAATTATCGCTTAATTGCTTTGATTTCACATGCCAGTAAAGTTATGCTTAATATCCAGCATAAAAGACTCCGGGCATTCCTAGAGTATCATATTCCTGAAGTCCAGACTGGATGCATGAAAGGAAAAGGCACTCGAGAACAGATCTTAAACCTAAGACAAATCATATAACAAGCTAGAGAATTCAATGTTCCGGTATAGGGACCGTGCGTATAGCGACTGCTGCCATCTGGTGGCTTAATCTGAAGTAACTGGTGGGAGCGGTAGGAGCATTTTTCCCATCGAATTTGTGAATAGTGTTTTTTTTTATCTTACTAGCTGTAAGTCTTTGACTGTTCACATTGCTTACTGAGGTAGCCTACGTTTTGATTAGGTTCTTTCAGCATATTCTCTAAGCATGAACGAAACTCATAGAACCAGTAAATGCAGTAAATGTCACGTGAACTGTTCCGTGTACGGCTGTAATTACACCTACTAAAACAGCCCACCAGGAACGAATTATTTTTCGTTTCCAGCCGCAGCTGCCCATAATATCAGAAGGGAAGCATGGATAACATCTTTAAAACGTTCAACACTTGATGGAAAACCGTGGGTTCCTGCCAGGAATTCAGAATCTGCATCCGACACTTCATTGATGGAACACCTACGAAAGACCCTGATAGCCCTGGAATAAGCCTACTTTGCATATATTACCAGGAAGAACTAATGAGGACGAAATACGGAGGAAACTGACAGTCAGGTACAAGAGGAGGAAAGGGAGACAAAGTGAAATGCAAGAACACACAATTCTGTTCCTGAATCACAATCTCCCCAAACTGTTTGTAGTATAGGTATTCAGACTGATTATTTACCATTTTCACATGGCCAGGGAAATGTAAATGTACTATTTTGTCATTTATAATTGCCCAGTGATAATTCAAAACGTGATTCAGAAACTCTGACAATTTTACACACGAAAGTGTTAAACAAAACGCGTACGGAAGCGCTGCGACGTAGCAGAAAAAAATAGTTGTAAGGTACGGTAGTAAAGTATGTATCCATATTATTCACTACAAGTAAAATATTTCGTACTTTTTCTGAATTTACCGCAGATTTAACACTTTATTTGAGTAAAAACAATTATCTTCCATTTGGGACAAATAATAGTGACATTTCGTGGATCGGATTCGTTCACGTAACCGGAAAGCTTGAACTGAACATTAAGGTTATATGTTTAATAATGTTAAATCTAAGATTATTACAAATTTATAAAACATTAAAAAGATCTAAATTATGATTTTTTTGAAAAATTCTAACCTTGATGTTAATATTATATGGGGTTTGACTAACATTTGTCTCTCTCAAACATAAACCAGATACTTCCTTTGAAAGTTTTTCTTCCACCTGATATATGTGATGGCTATCATTAAGCTCTCTTCCTTTCCTCAAAGTAGATTTCCTAAAATACTTAGAACTCCACATAATTTTCTGAAAACCTACAAGAATAACAGCATTCGACAAAGCTGATTAATTCAAATTATACGTATTCACAACGTATTTCAATAAGTAAACAACGACAGCTGATGTTATTCTGGTGTTTCTCCTACCGATAACTAATCGTCTCTTCCGCTAGGGGCGCTGCGGTCGAAAATTTGTTGTTACGCACGGTCCCTATACCTGTGCTTCATTGACTACCAAAAGGCCTTCGATACCCTCAAATGGAACCATCTTTGGAAAATTTTAGATGACATGGGTTCGCCACTCCTTTTGATTGATCTCCTCAAGTCCTTGTATAAGGAAAATACAGCCACTGTGAAGATTCAAAACAAACAGTCAAAGCAGTTTCGTACGAGGGCTGGAGTCCGTCAGGGATGTATCCTGTCACCGTTACTTTTCAATCTCTATGGTAAATATGCAATAAGAACTGCATTAGATGACTGGGACAAAGGATTTTCCATTGGGGGATGCAAGATCAAACAACAAATTGAGATTTGCTGATGACACCACCTTGATAGCATCATCTGAAGAGGAGTTGACAGAGCTGATCAAGAGAGTGGAGGAAGCAAGCCTTGAAATTGGATTACGCCTAAATCGACGGAAAACCAAAGTCATGATTGTTGATCGTAAGAACAACAACAGTGCACATATCCTACAGATTGGAGATTGTGAAGTTACATCAGTATGTATAACTAGGTTCATTACTGTCCAATTCTGGTGGTTCCAAAGATGAAGTAAAGCGAAGAATTGAAATATCAAAGGTAGCAATGATCCGTCTGCAGAAGATCTGGAAAGATAATAACATCACCATCAATACAAAAAAAAAAAAAAAAAAGCTCGTTGAATATCTAGTCTTCTCAGTCTTCTTGTTTGGCGCAGAGACGTGGGCCATGCACAAACGTGATCGTGAACGGATAAAAAGCTTTGAAATGTGGTGCTGGAGGAAAATGTTGAGGATTCCTTGGACAGTTCATCGCACGAACACATCAATCCTGAACCAACTTCAAATAAAAGTTCGTCTATCGTGTAAGGTCTCCCAGAGGATTGTACGCTACTTTGGACATATAATGCACCGAGATGGTAATCTTCAAAAGTTGATTGTGGAGGGCAAAGTCCATGGAATCAGACAATGAGGACGAGTACAAACACGATGGATTGACAAGGTGAACGGCCCCCTACAGAGTTCTCTCAGAGTAACCACATTGAAAGCTTTAGATAGGGAAGAATGGCGGAGTATGGTTCATCAGCTAGATAGCTGACTTTTATGATCGTCACGACGCCTTAGTCATGAGGCAAAACGTAGAAGAAGAAGAAGAAGAAGAGTATTAAGGAGAGTAATAATGGTAATGATTATTGTTTCGTCGAGATTGAAGAGATAGATATTTTATTGACGATGTTAAGTCAATTGACGCATTTTAAGGTTGAGAATAGTTATATTTGATCCCGTAACGCATATTAATCCTTCAGTATTCCATATATAACATAACGTACGATCCATATAGCGTGTGTATGTTAACTAAATACCCGTAGATCATCAAAAACAAATCCACATAGGGAGGATAGTGCGAATTTAGCCTATGTTATTATGAATTTCTAACCACAAATATTTTTACTCAAATAAGAGAAGTTAGGATGCTTGTTTAGTCACATCAGATGGTATCACTGGCAAGGTTAACCGTAATTGAAGGTTGTTGACGTTGATAGTAGAGTATCTTGACTACTGAATGTCCAGAAATATAACATTAAATAAATGTCAGATGTAATTAATGGCAGAATGACAGATCACGTATAACATATTATACCATGGCACTTAATTAAATTTTTGAAATTGATATTTATTTTCGATGATTGACTTAAGTAAACAGCAGTAATGGTAATTTTAGTTATTTTTAGAACAGAATGATGATTTAAGGAATAATCTTATCTTTTCTTCCTGTAATGTGAAAACCTTGAAATACACGAGAACGTTATGTGAATGTGAAGATTAATTTATGCGAGTGAGAAGATCACTGTTTTACTTTTTATGATAGTTAACAGACAGAAGGATTCTGAAAATGAAATATTAACAGCTAGTTACAGGCAAAGATAACTTGAATCTCGTGAATTGATTGATATATATGATATATACACTGACTGACAGAGCAAATGCAACACCAAGAAGGAGTGGTCAGAACTTTATGCCAATTGCAGGGTAGACTGACGTCACTGAGGTATGCTCATGATGTGAAATGCGCCGCTGTGCTGCGCACGTAGCGAACGATAAATGGGACATGGCGTTGGCGAATGGCCCACTTCGTACCGTGATTTCTCAGCCGACAGTCATTGTAGAACGTGTTGTCGTGTGCCACAGGACACGTGTATAGCTAAGAATGCCAGGCCGCCGTCAACGGAGGCATTTCCAGCAGACAGACGACTTTACGAGGGGTATGGTGATCGGGCTGAGAACGTCAAATCGCAGCCGATACCCATAGGGATGTGTCCACGGTACAGCGCCTGTGGCGAAGATGGTTGGCGCAGGGACATGTGGCACGTGCGTGGGGTCCAGGCGCAGCGCGAGTGACGTCAGCACGCGAGGATCGGCGCATCCGCCGCCAAGCGGTGGCAGCCCCGCACGCCACGTCAACCGCCATTCTTCAGCATGTACAAGACACCCTGGCTGTTCCAATATCGACCAGAACAATTTCCCGTCGATTGGTTGAAGGAAGTGTAGGTGGTAAGAACGGTAGGTATGAATATGACAAGCAGATTAGAGCAGATGTAGGATGCAGTCGTTACGTAGAAATGAAAATATTAGCACAGGACTGGGTGGCATGGAGAGCTGCATCAAACCAGTCTATGGACTGATGACTCAAACCACAACAACAACAACATGGTTAACCTAAGAAGTCAGGTTAACTCACCTACACTCCCGGCGTCCGCTCAGAAGACTACCATTGACTCCACAGCATAGACGTGCACGCCTGGCATGGTGACGGGCTAGAGTGACTTGGATGAGGGAATGGCGGAACGTCGTGTTCTCCGATGAGTCACGCTTCTGTTCTGTCAGTGATAGTCACCGCAGACGAGTGTGGCGTCGGCGTGGAGAAAGGTCAAATCCGGCAGTAACTGTGGAGCGCCCTACCGCTAGACAACGCGGCATCATGGTTTGGGGCGCTATTGCGTATGATTCCACGTCACCTCTAGTGCGTATTCAAGGCACGTTAAATGCCCACCGCTACGTGCAGCATGTGCTGCGGCCGGTGGCACTCCCGTACCTTCAGGGGCTGCCCAATGCTCTGTTTCAGCAGGATAATGCCCGCCCACACACTGCTTGCATCTCCCAACAGGCTCTACGAGGTGTACAGATGCTTCCGAAAATATGTAGGCAAGAATGAAAGGTGGTTTTAAATTTGAATGATATTATATTGATTAATGTGCATCAGAGACATTTTCTAGACCCCAGTGAAAGCTTGTAAATAATATGAATTTTTGTTTTTCAGTTAAGATCAAAGGCCTTTTTCAAATATTTTGCGGATAACAAATAGATTTAAAGTCAGCTGACGAGAGAATTAGATTCTTTTTCATGATATTAAGTTTTCAAGTCATTTCCTTTTAATTTCCTTTTATTTCATAAAATAATGTTAGATAAAATTTATTCACTCTTTCACTGACTTCTTAGGTTAACCATGTTGTTGTTGTTGTGGTTTGAGTCATCAGTCCATAGACTGGTTTGATGCAGCTCTCCATGCCACCCAGTCCTGTGCTAATCTTTTCATTTCTACGTAACGACTGCATCCTACATCTGCTCTACTCTGCTTGTCATATTCATACCTACCGTTCTTACCACCTACACTTCCTTCAAAAACCAACTGAACAAGTCCTGGGTGTCTTAAGATGTGTCCTATCATTCTATTTATTCTTCTCGTCAAATTTAGCCTAATCGATCTCCTCTTGCCAATTCGATTCAGTATCTCTTCATTTGTGATTCGATATATCCATCTCACATTCAGCATTCTTCTGTAACACCATATTTCAAAAGCTTTTATTCTCTTTCTTTCTGAACCAGATATCGCCCATGTTTCACTTCCATACAATGCCACGCTTCACACGAAAGTCTTCAAAAACATCTTTCTAATTCCTATATCAATGTTTGAAGTGAGCAAATTTCTTTTCTTAACAAAGCTCTTCCTTGCCTGTGCTAATCTGCATTTTACAGTATTTCCTCCTTACTTCTGCCATCGTTAGTTATTTTACTACCCAAGAAACAATGTTCATCTACTTCCTTTAAGACTTCATTTCCTAATTTAATATTTCATGCATCACCTGCCTTCGTTCGACTGCACTCCATTACTTTTGTTTTGGACTTATTTTATTTTCATCTTGTACTCCTTACCTAAGACTTCCTCCATACCACTCAGTAGCTTCTCGAGATTTTCTTCAGTCTCAGATAAAATAACAATATCATCGGCAAATCTCAAGGTTTTGATTTCCTCTCCTTGGATTGTGATTCCCTTTCCAAATTCCTCTTTGTTTTCCTTTACTGCCTGTTCTATGTAAGCATTAAAAAGGAGGGGGAACAAACTGCAGCCTTCCCTCACTCCTTTCAGGATTGCTGCTTCTTTTACAAAGCCCTCGATTCTTATCACTGCAGACTAATTTTTATACGGATTGTAGATAATTCTTCGTTTTCGGTATCTGATCCCAATCACCTTCAGAATCTTAAATAGCTTATTCCAATCAACATTATCGAATGCCTTTTCTAGATCTACGAATGCCATGTACGTGGGCTTGTCCTTCTTGATTCGATCCTCTAAGATCAGACGTACAGTGAGGATTGCTTCACGTGTTCCTACATTTCTTCTGAAACCAAATTGATCTTCTCTCAACTCAGCTTCAACTTGTTTTTCATTCTTCTGTAAATAATACGTGTTAAAATTTAGCAGGCATGAGATACTAAACTAATGGTGCAATATTTTTCACACCTGTCAGCACCTACTTTCTTGGGAATAGGTATAACAATATTCTGTCGAAAATCGGATGAGATTTCTCCTGTCTCATACATCTTACACACTTAATGGAATAGCCTTGCCCTTCTGGTTTCTCATAAGGCAGTCAGTAATTCAGAGGAATGTCATCAATTCCAGGTGCCTTGTTCCTATTCAGGTCTCTCACAGCTCTGTCAAACTCTGGCCTCAAAATTGGGTCTCCCATTTCATCAGCACCAACAGCCTCTTCTTGTTCCAGAACCAAATTATCTACATCTTCACCTTGATACAACTGTTGGATATGTTCCTGCCATCTTTCTGCTTTGTCTTCTTTCCCTAGAAGTGGTTTTCCATCTGAACTCTTAATATTCATACACCTAGATTTCCTTTCACCGAAGGTTTCCTTGTTTTTTCCTGTATGCAACATCTACCTTTCCTAGGACCATATAACCGTCGACATCCTTGCACTTCTTCTTCAGTCAGTCTTCCTTAGCTACGTTGCACTTTCTATCCATTTCATTCTTTAATCGCCTGTATTCTTTTCTGCCCTCTTCATTTCTAGCATTCTTGTATTTTCGTCGTTCATCAATTAGGTCTAGTATCTTCTGAGTTATCCACTGATTCTTAGTTGATCTTTTCTTCCTTCTTAACATTTCTTCAGCAGACCTGCTGACTTAATTTTTCATGACTATCCACATTTCGTCTATTGTGTTTCCTTCAGCCTTTTCATTTCGTCCTTGTTCAACATGTTCCTTGAATCAATCCCTCACGCTCTTTTCTTTCAGCTTGTCTAGATCCCATCTTTTTGCATTCTTTCCTTTTTTCAATTTCTTCAGCTTCCGATGGCATTTTATGACCAACAAGTTGTGGTCAGTGTCCACGTCTGCTCATGGGAAAGTTTTTAAATCAACACCTGATTTCTGAATCTCTGCCTAATCATAATGGAGTCTATTTGATACCTTCCGGTGTCTCCAGGTCTCGTCCACGTATAAAGTCGTCGTTTGTGGTGTTTGAACCAAGTATTGGCAAGGACTAAATTATGATCAGTGCAGAATTCAACCAGCCGACTTCCTCTTTCGTTCCTTCATCTCAATTCTAATTCTCCTACTGTATTATCTTCTATTCCTTAGTCTACCACTGCATTCCAGTCTCCCATTACAATTAGATTCTCGTCACCTTTTTCATAGTGTATTATATCTTCTATCTCTTTCGATTTCTTTCGATTTCCTCATCATCCGCTGAGCTGGTAGGCATATAGACCTGCAATCTTTTGGTGGGCATTGGTTTGGTGTCTATCTTGACGACAATTATTCGTTCACTATGCTGGTTGTAGTAGCTTACCCGCTGCCCTATTTTATTTTCATTATTAAACCAACTCCTGAATTTCCGCAGTTAGATTTTGTGTTGATAATTCGGTAGTCGCCTGATCGAAAATCCTGTTCTTCCTGCCAACGTACTTCCCTTATACCAACTACATCTAACTTTAGTCTATCCATCTCAGTAGTATAATGGGAGAGTTCTGCGGCCTCCTCCGCCGCCCGCCTCCTCCTCCCTCCTCCTCCCGCGGGAAATTTGAATTTTGGCGGGAGATTTGAATTTGTAAACAAAGTCACGTGCTTTTTGACAGCTGTCATCGACAACAACGCATCGCTAACCTCACTGCTGCCATCTTGACGGGCCTAAACCTCACTAGTGCCAACTTAACCTAACTAGCATGAGGTAAACAAAGCCACGTGTTTTTTGACAGCCACGTGCTTTTTGACAGACAACAACGCATCGCTAACCTCAGTACTGCCATCTTGACGGGCCTAAACCTCAGTAGTGCCAACTTAACCTAACTAGCGCGAGATAAACAAAGCCACGTGCTTTTTGACAGCCACGTGCTTTTTTGACAGCTGTCATCCGACATCTTTAAACCACAGAGCACTGTGCTGCCCTCTTTATCGTAGTAGATGTAAAATTCGTCACCTGTCATCGGCAGTGCTGCCATCTTGACGGGCCTAAACCTTAGTGGTACCAACTTAACCTAACTAGTGCGTGGTAAACAAAGCCACGTGCTTTTTGACAGCCACGTGCTTTTTTGACAGCTGTGATCCGCCATCTTTAAACTACAGAGCACTGTGCTGCCCTCTTTAGATGTAAAATTCGTCACCTCTCATCGGCAGTGCTGCCATCTTGGCGGGCCTAAACCTTAGTGCTACCAACTTAACCTCACTAGCGTGAGATAAACAAATCCACGTGCAGCTGTCATCCGCCATCTTTAATCTATAGAGCACAGTGCTGCCCTCTTTAGCTACTTACCTTTGAAATGTGGTGGCGGATAATTTGAAAAATGCTTTTTGACAGCAGCCATCTTTGAGCACCGTGCTGCCCTCTTAAACAAACTCATCCGCCATCTTGCATCACAAACCTCAGTGCTGCATTCTTTAGCTAGATACCTTTGAAATGTGGTGGCGGCAATTTGAAAAATTCTACATTCTCTTGTTTGGAAACAAACCCATGCGCTTTTTTGACAGCTATCATCCGCCATCTTTAATCCAGAGAGCACCGTGCTGCCCTCTTTAGCTACTTACCTTTGAAATGTGGTGGCGGCAAATTCCACGTGCTCTTGTTTGGAAACAAAGCTATGTGCTTTTTTGACAGCTGACATCCGTCATCTTTAATCTATAGAGCACAGTGCTGCCCTCTTTATCGTAGTAGATGTAAATTCGTCACAGCTGTCATCCGCAGTGCTGCCATCTTAACGGGCCTAAACCTTAGTGCTACCAACTTAACCTCACTAGCGCGAGATAAACAAATCCACGTGCTTTTTTGACAGCTGTCATCCACCATCTTTAATCCATAGAGCACAGTGGTGCCCTCTTTAGCTACTTACCTTTGAAATGTGGTGGCGGATAATTTGAAAAATGCTTTTTGATAGCAGCCATCTTTGAGCACCGTGCTGCCCTCTTTAGCTAGATACCTGCGGTGGCAGGCAATTCCACATGACAGCAGCCATCTTTAATCAGGAGGGCACCGTGCTGCCCTCTATGTGGTGGCGGCAATTTGAAAAATTCTACATGCTCTTGTTTGGAAACAAACTCACGTGCTTTTTTCTGACAGCTGTCATCCGCCATCTTTCATCACAAACCTCAGTGCTGCGCTCTTTAGCTAGATACCTTTGAAATGTGGTGGCGGCAATTTGAAAAAATTCTATGTGCTCTTGTTTAGTAAACAAAGCCACGTGCTTTTTTCGACAGCTGTCATCCACCATCTTTAATCAATAGAGCACTGTGCTGCTATCATGCGGGCAATTTCGTCAGCTGTCATCCGCCATCTTTAATCTACAGAGCACCGTGCTGCTCTCTGTAGTAGCGGGCAATTTGAAAAGTTCTGTTAGCTGTCATCCGCCATCTTTAATCAAGAGAGCACCGTGCTGCCATCGTTGGCTAGATACCTTTGAAATGTGGTGGCGGAAAATTGAAAAATTCCACGTGCTCTTGTTTAGTAAACAAGCTCACGCGCTTTTTTGTCAGCTGTCATCCGCCATCTTTAATCTATAGAGCTCAGTGCTACACTCTTTAGGTACATACCTTTGAAATATGGTGGCGGATAATTTAAAAAGAAAAATTCTACATCAGCCATCTCTCAACGCTAATTGCACAAGATGGTGGCTATACATGACTCCTTAAAGGTGCTTATGCAAGATGACCGCTATACATAGGTTCTTATGAGATGCCCTTGGGATGCTTGCGCAAGATGGCGGTTATACAAGGCTCCTTATGAGACGCCCTAGAGATGCTTGCGCAAGATGGTGGTTGCTCTTATGAGGCGGCTTAAGGGTCCTTGCACAAGATGACTAGAGACAACCTAAGGATGCTTGCGCAAGATGGCGGACGCAAGACGGCGGCTATACACGACTCCTTATGAGACGCCTTAAGGGTGCTTGCGCAAGATAGCTGCTGCTCTTAGCTTAGAGGCTAACGTGTCGTGCTAGTTCGATTCATTAAATTTGGGGCTTAAATGCATAATGTTAAATATCTCGAAAACGGTGCATCGTAGAGCAAAACGGACAAAATTTTTCTACCCAATACCTCGGTTAGCAGTATGGGGAACAAGTAAAACATAGTCTAATGATGAGATCAACGGTTCGGTTCTAACTTAGGCCCTTTGGCATTAGCTCTGTTTCAGCTTGTAATGAAGCAAGTCTTCGTAACATGATCAGGTCTAGGTATGGTAGAGAGTATAACGTACCGTGCAGGTTCGATTCATTACATTTGGGGCTTAAATGCAAAATGTTAAATATCTCGAAAACGGACAAAATTTTTCCACCTGATACCTAGGTTTGCAGTATCAGGAACAAGAAAAAAACGTAGCCTAATGATGAGATCAACGGTTCGATTCCTACTTAGGCCCTTTGGCATTGGCAGCTATCTATTTCTATAAGATGGCGGCTATACACAGCTTCTTATGAGACAGCTTAAGAGCGCTTGCACAAAATGGCTGCTGCTCTTATGAGACTCCCTAGGGGTGCTTGCGGGAGGTAGCAGCGACAAGACGATGACTATACACAGCTGCTTATGATACGGCCTAGAGGTGCTTACACAAGATGGTGGCTGCTCTGATGAAGAAAGCTAGCTTTGCATCGTGCAGGTATTTTTACAGCACTAAACCTCATACCTTTGAAATGTGGTGGCGGGTAATTTGAAAAATTCGACGTGCTTTTTCTTCACAGCGGCTATCTTTAGACAATAGCGGCTATACATAAGCTGTTAAGGCCTCCTCTTATGTCAAGGCATAGCTCTATCGAACAAGTTTAAACCTGCATCGGAATAGCTAGAGTAAGCACGTGCTGCAGTGATGACGTCATTAAGCATGTTTAGACTTGCAAATCACAGAAGAAACGTAACAAGGCTGGAATCGAAAACTGCACTCTATGCCGTTAACTTTATCATGTGATCGGAACATTGATTGAAGTGTTTAGAACACTAAATAAGTAGAACCGAACACTGTACTCGATACAACATGTCAGGGGATATCTTTGTTCTAAGAAGATTAGTTTACCGCACATTCCTTGGCTAAATGGCTAATGGGCTAAAGGGCTAATGGGCAAAAGGGCTAAAGGGCTAAAGGGCTAATGGGCTAAAGGGCTAAAGGAGCAACAACCTCATCGATCGCTATCAGCAAGAACGCTTGTACTTTGTTAAGTGTAGAAAATTAATCTTTATTTGTAAATGGTTTCAGGTTCAGAACAAGGAATGGAACCTAGGGGTTACGTCTTACCTAATAAAATCCCCGAGGTGCGATGAGTTACGTTTTTCGAACTAGTGTTTGGAACACTGAACTTTTTAAGATGATAGCAGAGAGTTTAGCAATGTTCTGTTGTTGGATTATAAATTCCGCGCTACAACATGCATAAGGTGGCAGCCCTTGAGGTTTACTGCCGTAAAGATGACAAGAGTGAGGTTAACAATGTTCCGTTGTTGGATTTTTAATTCCGCGCTATAACATGCATAAGGTGGCAGCCTTGAAGTTTACCGCCATAAAGATGACAGCAGTGAGGTTAGCGACGCTCTATTGTCCTTCAAAGTGAGGTTAGGGTTCGTCAAGAAGACAGCTGTCAAAAAAGCACGTGGCTATGTTTACCAAACAAGAGCACGTGGCTGTGACGTCACGGTCACGTAGTATGCTGCCTCAGCATGCAAAGTTCAATGTCTACACCTACGTAATAAACATTCTGCTATGTTCACAAGATTTTTTACACATAACTATTCTTTATGCTTTAAGTTCATGCACATAGGCTATGCTAAGATAGCAGCACAAACACATGCGAACTTTGTACATTCTAATGGAATAAGTTTAGTACTGCGTGCATCATGGATACATGATGTGTACACGCATTTAAACATGGCTATACTTAATGCTGCTGCTTTGTTTACAAGATTTTTATACATTGCTATTCTTTATGCTTTAAGTTCGCGCACACACAAGCGATAGTCGTACGCTCTGGCAGGAGAAGTTTAGTACGATATTCGATACATACATTACCGATAGGTGATATGTACACGCTTTAGAAAATAGCTCTTCTTTGTGCTTTAAGTTCGAGCACATGGGTTAGGGATACACACAAGCGATTGCTACATGCTCTAGCGGAAGAAGTCTAGTATGATAGTCGATGCATGTAAAATCGATAGGTTATGCTAAGATAGCAGCACACTTACACGATTTTAGCACAATCTAGTGGAAAAAGTTTAGTATGATAGTCGTTTCGTGCAAAATCATTAGGTAATGTGTACACGCTTTGAAACAAGGCTATTCTTTGTACTTTAAGTTCATGCGTACATGTTATGCTAAGATAGCAGCACAATCTAGCGCAAGAAGTTTAGTACGATATTTGATGCGTGCAAAATCGATAGGTGACGTGTACACGCTTTAAAACATGGTTATTCTTCGTACTTTAAGTTCATGCGTATAGGTTAGGCTAAGATAGCAGCACAGTCTAGCGTAAGAAGTTTAGTACGAGAGTCGATAAATGCAAAATCGATAGGTGATGTGTACACGCTTTGAAACATAGCTATTCTTTGTACTTTAAGTTCATGCGTCTTAGTTATGCTAAGATAGCAGCACAATCTACCTGAAGAAGTTTTGTACGAGAGTCGATACATGCAAAATAGATAGTTGATGCGTACACGCTTTGAAACATGACTATTCATTGTACTTTAAGTTCATGGGTATAGGTTATGCTAAGATAGCAGCACAATCTAGGGGAAGAAATTTAGTACGATATTTGATGCATGCAAAATCAATAAGTAATTTGTACACGCTTTGATAGACTATTCTTCGTACTTTAAAGGTCATGTGTATAAGTTATGCTAAGATACCAGCACAATCTAGTGGAAGAAGTTCAATACGAGATTTGATGAATGCAAAATCAATAAGTAATGTGTACACGTTTTGAAACATGGCTTTTCTTTGTACTTTAAGTTCATGTGTATAAGTTATGCTAAGATAGCAGCACAACCTAGCGGAAGGAGTTTAGTACGAGAATCAATGCATGCAAAATCGATAGGTAATGTGTACACGCTTTGAAACACGGCTATTCTTTGTACTTTAAAGGTCATGTGTATAAGTTATGCTAAGATACCAGCACAATCTAGCGGAAGAAGTTCAATACGAGATTTGATGAATGCAAAATCAATAACTAATGTGTACACGCTTTGAAACATGGCTATTCTTTGTACTTTAAGTTCATGTGTATAAGTTATGCTAAGATAGCAGCACAACCTAGCGGAAGAAGTTTAGTACGATATTTGATGCATGCAAAATCGATAGGTGACGTGTACACGCTTTGAAACATGGCTATTCTTTGTACCTTAAGGTCATGCGTATAAGTTATGCTAAGATAGCAGCACAATCTAGCGGAAGAAGTTTAGTACGAGAGTCGATAAATGCAAAATCGATAGGTAATGTGTACACGCTTTGAGACATACAGTAGCTATTCTTTGTACTTTAAGTTCATGCGTCTTAGTTATGCTAAGATAGCAGCACAATCTACCTGCAGACGTTTAGTACGAGACTCGATACATGCAAATTCGATAGTTGGTGTGTACACGCTTTGAAACATGACTATTCATTGTACTTTAAGTTCATGGGTATAGGTTATGCTAAGATAGCAGCACAATCTAGCGGAAGAAGTTCAGTACGAGATTCGATGCATGCAAAATCAATAAGTAATGTGTACACGCTTTGAAACATGGCTATTCTTTGTACTTTAAGTTCATGGGTATAGGTTATGCTGAGATAGCAGCACAACCTAGCGGAAGAAGTTTAGTACGATATTTGTTGCATGCAAAGTCGATAGGTAATGTGTACACGCTTTGAAACATGGCTATTCATTGTACTTTAAGGTCACGCGTATAGGTTATGCTAAGATAGCAGCACAATCTAGCGGAAGAAGTTTAGTACGAGAGTCGATGCATGCAAAATCGATAGGTAATGTGTACACGCTTTGAAACATGGCTATTCATTGTACTTTAATTTTGTGGGTATAGGTTATGCTAAGATAGCAGCACGATCTAGCGGATGAAGTTTAGTTCGATGGTCGATGCATGTAAAATCGATAGGTGATGTGTACACTCTTTGAAACATGGCTATTCATACTGCTGTTCTGTCCCCAAGACTTTTAAGCATAGCAAATCCTAATGCTGCTCTTAACGACGCCGAGCTAAGGATTGATTACGTAACCGTGACGTCACGACCACGTGCTCTTGTTTGGTAAACATAGCCACGTGCTTTTTTGACAGCTGTCTTCTTGACGAACCCTAACCTCGCTTTGAAGGACAATAGAGCGTCGCTAACCTCACTGCTGTCATCTTTATGGCGGTAAACCTCAAGGCTGCCACCTTATGCATGTTATAGCTAGAGGTGTACAAACTCCGCATTTAACTTGCCCATGCTTGCCTAGAGAGCAGGCAAGCAAGCTAGCCTCACGTAAACAACAGTACAGGCAGGCTGCTGCACTCCTGGCCAGGTCAAGCTCAGCCCAACTTGGGCAGGCCTCAGGTTAGCTTGCTTGCTTGCTTTCTTCTTCCTGCTGCGTTAATTTATGTTTGCTCGTTCATTGTGCTGATGTGAGACTCGCGTGAATGCAGACAGGAAAGGGGTTGTTACATGCCAGAATTTATATAGGATTCGTCAACACAAATATTATTTTATCTGGTTATTTAGTATTATGTTAATCATTACAAAGTTTATTTCGTAATTCAGACGTCTTATGTAACTAATTAACAAATAATATTTATTTCTGTCACAAATAGTTACTTAATAAAACGTACGTTCCTTGAACAAAAATATTTGAATATTTAAATAAACACAATGAAAGTTGATGGAAATATGACCATAAATATAATGTATTATTTATAATTCGAGAAAATTAGAAGCAAAGATATACATAATGCAGGCACAGGTCATAAATATCTTTAAAATATTAATTTTATAGATACCTTTTTGAAATACATTTAATAATTTAGAAACACCTTCCCCACAAAACGAAAAGAAATAATTACAAAACTAATTAGTTTAGAAGTGTAATTTTACCACTTGCTCTCTTACTTTGTGGTCGCGTCATATTGTGCATACTGCATACCACTATTTAATACATGGACACATGATAATGTGTGTATTACTATGAGGTCATTAAGTCTTAGCGTATCAAGACGGGAACGTTTTTCGCTGATTAAATTTCCGGAGCAGCTGAAGACCCTCTCGCTGGAGGCACTCGTAGCGGGTATGTTAAGCACTCTTTTCGCTACACAAGAAAGTCGGGGCAGCCTGTGCGCAGTATATTTTCGTCACTAATAAACCCTTCTTGCAAGTACCTACTGACCTCATCATGTATCATTGGCGAATTTTCTGCCCAATCGTCAAATTTCGCTTTCTTACGTTGCACTGAATTTTCTTCATTTGAAGAAGATGTGACTTCTTGTCTATTTTGACTGGGTAGCTGCTCTGAAAATATATATGCCCAAATATTTAATGCTAATGTTAGAATATTAAAAATATCCAATTTTCATAGGTATAATAATAATAATAATAATAATAATAATAATAATAATAATAATAATAATAATAATAATAATAATAATAATAATAATAATAATAATAATAATAATGAAGAAATAACCACAGAATCTTACCTTCAGCACACATTTGTCGAGCTGCCTCAAAAACAGACATTTGTTCTACTGCATTTAGTTTCTTTAATGTGCGATATTTAGGCACCAAAAGTGTTGCAATTTTGCGCTCCAGGAAGACACCACCGGTTTGTTTCAAATGCTTCAAGTGCTGAAAATTCATTTAGTATGAAAACATTTTTATATTGATATATCAGGAGACTCGTATTAAAATTTAAAAGAAAGGAAATATTACCTGTTCATCGTCATCCTGTGGAGTACAATGGGCTTTTAAGGCATAAAACCACGGAAGGACCAGATGTAAAGTCGGCTCCTCATCACCCTCAAGATCAATTGTGGCTTCCTTAAATGTCTTAAGAAATGTTATAAGCAGGCCAGTAATGTCCTGATCATAACCGAGCATTTTATCAGAGGCACCCTCCTTCTCTAAAACAGTTCTCACAGCAACTATCTGGGAGTGAACTGATTGCAGCATGTCAAAATAACTGTTCCACCGAGTAGATACATACGGTTTCAAAGATGATTGTAACCTCACACATAGGCCTCTTCTCTTAAAGTACGAAACCAGAGATTTCACTGAATGGATAACAGCTAACACATTAGGAACACTTTCTTTCAAAAAGAGTTCGCTCAGAACATGCTTCAAGACCGTATTAATAATATGAGCCATGCATGGAAGACGTTTGTATATGCTGAGGGCCTTAACAATATTGCTTCCTTGGTCTGTTACAAATGTAATTTTGCAAATATCTTCATGAGAAACGCCATGTGCTTCCAAAAGATCTTCCAATTAACTGCGAATATTTTCACCAGTTTTTGGACAGTCAGGGAAGGCCGAACACATTAATACATACTTATTGAGAGACCAATCTGCATTTATATAGTGCATTGTGACAGACATATAGTGCACACCCTTGTAATTATCTGTCCACAGGTCAGTGGTACTCGCACAGATACCAGATTTAATAGCATGTACTATGTCAGGAAGCGTTTTACTGCGCACTTTGTCCGCGAAAGTTTGTACCTTCCTAGCAACTGTGACTCGAGAGGGTATAATATTTTAATATCCACTGAGCCATATTTTTTGCCCATTTCTATCAGCGTTTGCCCTAAATGTAAAAATCCTTCGCCCTCAATAGTTGTAAACGGTCTCAAGGCCTTGGCACACATTTCCACGCACTTGTCAGTCACCAAGTCCTTGCCCTCTTTCAAAATATTTTTAGACTGTGGAACATTTCGGTCAAATTTGCAGACATGTCGCAACATACTTGAGGTCCCTGAATGGGTGCTGAGTAGCTTTTGGGAAAAATTGCATTGCGAGTAACCTACTGGCTTATTTGATACCTGTTCATAAACACATGAAATTTTTTCCCATGCTACAATAAATTCACCACTTTTTTAATTTGTCTTCGATTTCCTTTACGGTTGACTTGTTCATTTTCCTGCTGGTTGCACCTCGAACTACAACAGAGCTGCACTCGACGGAATACGTAGCTACACTAACATATAACGGCACATTCACGTCGCATCGATAGCAAACTTCACGTTCACTCTTGTTAAGTCCGGCAGTCCGAACGGGTCCCAGGCAACCTGTCAGGCTTAGGGAAACCCAGGTTTTGGTGTGCTATGACTAGCAGCTCAGTACGCGTGCACTCTTGCTTCGCTGACGCTCAAGCTAAGCTGCTTTGCTTGTTGCAGAGCAGCTTGGAGCAGGCAAGCCTGAAGTACAATTTGTACACCTTTAGTTATAGCGTGGAATTTAAAATCCAACAACGGAACATTGTTGACCTCACTCTTGTCATCTTTACGGCAGTAAACCTCAAGGGCTGCCACCTTATGCATGTTGTAGCGCGGAATTTATAATCCAACAACAGAACATTGCTAAACTCTCTGCTATCATCTTGAAAAGTTCATTGTTCCAAACACTAGTTCGAAAAACGTAACTCATCGCACCTCGGGGATTTTATTATGTAAGGCGTAACCCCTAGGTTCCATTCCTTGTTCTGAACATGAAACCATTTACAAATAAAGATTAATTTTCTACACTTAACAAAGTACAAGCGTTCTTGCTGATAGCGATCGATGAGGTTGTTGCTCCTTTAGCCCTTTAGCCCATTAGCCCTTTAGCCCTTTAGCCCTTTTGCCCATTAGCCCTTTAGCCCATTAGCCATTTAGCCAAGGAATGTGCGGTAAACTAATCTTCTTAGAACAAAGATATCCCCTGACATGTTGTATCGAGTACAGTGTTCGGTTCTACTTATTTAGTGTTCTAAACACTTCAATCAATGTTCCGATCACATGATAAAGTTAACGGCATAGAGTGCAGTTTTCGATTCCAGCCTTGTTACGTTTCTTCTGTGATTTGCAAGTCTAAACATGCTTAATGACGTCATCACTGCAGCACGTGCTTACTCTAGCTATTCCGATGCAGGTTTAAACTTGTTCGATAGAGCTATGCCTTGACATAAGAGGAGGCCTTAACAGCTTATGTATAGCCGCTATTGTCTAAAGATAGCCGCTGTGAAGAAAAAGCACGTCGAATTTTTCAAATTACCCGCCACCACATTTCAAAGGTATGAGGTTTAGTGCTGTAAAAATACCTGCACGATGCAAAGCTAGCTTTCTTCATCAGAGCAGCCACCATCTTGTGTAAGCACCTCTAGGCCGTATCATAAGCAGCTGTGTATAGTCATCGTCTTGTCGCTGCTACCTCCCGCAAGCACCCGTAGGGCGTCTCATAAGAGCAGCAGCCATCTTGTGCAAGCGCTCTTAAGCTGTCTCATAAGAAGCTATGTATAGCCGCCATCTTATAGAAATAGATAGCTGCCATTGCCAAAGGGCCTAAGTAGGAATCGAACCGTTGATCTCATCATTAGGCTACGTTTTTTCTTGTTCCTGATACTGCAAACCTAGGTATCAGGTGGAAAAATTTTGTCCGTTTTCGAGATATTTAACATTTTGCATTTAAGCCCCAAATGTAATGAATCGAACCTGCACGGTACGTTATACTCTCTACCATAGCTAGACCTGATCATGTTACGAAGACTTGCTTCATTACAAGCTGAAACAGAGCTAATGCCAAAGGGCCTAAGTTAGAACCGAACCGTTGATCTCATCATTAGACTATGTTTTACTTGTTCCCCATACTGCTAACCGAGGTATTGGGTAGAAACATTTTGTCCGTTTTGCTCTACGATGCACCGTTTTCGAGATATTTAACATTATGCATTTAAGCCCCAAATTTAATGAATCGAACTAGCACGACACGTTAGCCTCTAAGCTAAGAGCAGCAGCTATCTTGCGCAAGCACCCTTAAGGCGTCTCATAAGGAGTCGTGTATAGCCGCCATCTTGCGTCCGCCATCTTGCGCAAGCATCCTTAGGGTGTCTCTAGTCATCTTGTGCAAGGACCCTTAAGCCGCCTCATAAGAGCAACCACCATCTTGCGCAAGCATCTCTAGGGCGTCTCATAAGGAGCCTTGTATAACCGCCATCTTGCGCAAGCATCCCAAGGGCATCTCATAAGAACCTATGTATAGCGGTCATCTTGCATAAGCACCTTTAAGGAGTCATGTATAGCCACCATCTTGTGCAATTAGCGTTGAGAGATGGCTGATGTAGAATTTTTCTTTTTAAATTATCCGCCACCATATTTCAAAGGTATGTACCTAAAGAGTGTAGCACTGAGCTCTATAGATTAAAGATGGCAGATGACAGCTGACAAGAAAGCGCGTGAGTTTGTTTACTAAACAAGAGCACGTGGAATTTTTCAATTTTCCGCCACCACATTTCAAAGGTATCTAGCCAACGATGGCAGCACGGTGCTCTCTTGATTAAAGATGGCGGATGACAGCTAACAGAACTTTTCAAATTGCCCGCTACTACAGAGAGCAGCACGGTGCTCTGTAGATTAAAGATGGCGGATGACAGCTGACGAAATTGCCTGCATGATAGCAGCACAGTGCTCTATTGATTAAAGATGGTGGATGACAGCTGTCAAAAAAAGCACGTGGCTTTGTTTACTAAACAAGAGCACATAGAATTTTTTCAAATTGCCGCCACCACATTTCAAAGGTATCTAGCTAAAGAGCGCAGCACTGAGGTTTGTGATGAAAGATGGCGGATGACAGCTGTCAGAAAAAAGCACGTGAGTTTGTTTCCAAACAAGAGCATGTAGAATTTTTCAAATTGCCGCCACCACATAGAGGGCAGCACGGTGCCCTCTTGATTAAAGATGGCTGCTGTCATGTGGAATTGCCTGCCACCGCAGGTATCTAGCTAAAGAGGGCAGCACGGTGCTCAAAGATGGCTGCTATCAAAAAGCATTTTTCAAATTATCCGCCACCACATTTCAAAGGTAAGTAGCTAAAGAGGGCACCACTGTGCTCTATGGATTAAAGATGGTGGATGACAGCTGTCAAAAAAGCACGTGGATTTGTTTATCTCGCGCTAGTGAGGTTAAGTTGGTAGCACTAAGGTTTAGGCCCGTTAAGATGGCAGCACTGCGGATGACAGCTGTGACGAATTTACATCTACTACGATAAAGAGGGTAGCACTGTGCTCTATAGATTAAAGATGACGGATGTCAGCTGTCAAAAAAGCACATAGCTTTGTTTCCAAACAAGAGCACGTGGAATTTGCCGCCACCATATTTCAAAGGTAAGTAGCTAAAGAGGGCAGCACGGTGCTCTCTGGATTAAAGATGGCGGATGATAGCTGTCAAAAAAGCGCATGGGTTTGTTTCCAAACAAGAGAATGTAGAATTTTTCAAATTGCCGCCACCACATTTCAAAGGTATCTAGCTAAAGAGTGCAGCACTGAGGTTTGTGATGCAAGATGGCGGATGATAGCTGTCAGAAAAAAGCACGTGAGTTTGTTTAAGAGGGCAGCACGGTGCTCAAAGATGGCTGCTGTCAAAAAGCATTTTTCAAATTATCCGCCACCACATTTCAAAGGTAAGTAGCTAAAGAGGGCAGCACTGTGCTCTATAGATTAGAGATGGCGGATGACAGCTGCACGTGGATTTGTTTATCTCACGCTAGTGAGGTTAAGTTGGTAGCACTAAGGTTTAGGCCCGCCAAGATGGCAGCACTGCCGATGAGAGGTGACGAATTTTACATCTAAAGAGGGCAGCACAGTGCTCTGTAGTTTAAAGATGGCGGATCACAGCTGTCAAAAAAGCACGTGGCTGTCAAAAAGCACGTGGCTTTGTTTACCACGCACTAGTTAGGTTAAGTTGGTACCACTAAGGTTTAGGCCCGTCAAGATGGCAGCACTGCCGATGACAGGTGACGAATTTTACATCTACTACGATAAAGAGGGCAGCACAGTGCTCTGTGGTTTAAAGATGTCGGATGACAGCTGTCAAAAAAGCACGTGGCTGTCAAAAAGCACGTGGCTTTGTTTATCTCGCGCTAGTTAGGTTAAGTTGGCACTACTGAGGTTTAGGCCCGTCAAGATGGCAGTACTGAGGTTAGCGATGCGTTGTTGTCTGTCAAAAAGCACGTGGCTGTCAAAAAACACGTGGCTTTGTTTACCTCATGCTAGTTAGGTTAAGTTGGCACTAGTGAGGTTTAGGCCCGTCAAGATGGCAGCAGTGAGGTTAGCGATGCGTTGTTGTCGATGACAGCTGTCAAAAAGCACGTGGCTTTGTTTACAAATTCAAATCTCCCGCCAAAATTCAAATTTCTCGCCAAAATTCAAATTTCCCGCGGGAGGAGGAGGAGGAGGAGGCGGGCGGCGGAGGAGGCCGCAGAACTCTCCCATTATACTACTCATCTCCATTTTCAGATTCTCTAATCCCACAACGATTCAAACTTCTAACATTCCACGCTGCGACTAGCAGAATGTCTGTATCCATCTTCCTAATGGTCGCTCCCTCTCGAGTAGTCCCCACCCGGAGATCCGAATGGGGGATTAGTTTACCTCCGGAATTTTTTACCCGGATGGAAGCGATCATCAGTAGATCATTCATACAGAGAGAGCTGCATGACATCGGGAGTTAGTTATGGCTGTAGTTTCCCGTCGCTTTCAGCCGTGTAGCGGTATCAACACAGCTGAGCCATGTTGTGTATTATTACAAGGCCAAATCAGTCCATCATCTAGACTGCCGCCCTTTTAACTTCCGAAAGGCTGCTACCCCCCTTTTGATGAAGCATAATAGTTTTTAAGTGAACCTAGGCTAAGAATTGCAGGAATTTTGAGAAAATGAAGCGGATCGCGAGATGGAGACGTCCAACGCGTTAATACAGACTTAATGAACCGCGTATTCCGTTTGTCCACTCCCTATACGAACTCATGAACCCGATTTCAACACCGATTGAAGATTTAAAGAATAATTTCTAGCTAGTCTGGATCTTATTGCGACTCGACCTGGACGCGGGAACGGCGCAGTGTCTAGATGAAGAGATTTTGGGAGAAGAAAAATCAACATCGCTAGATAAGTTTTATCGTGCTCCACAGTTGGGCATAACGCAGTAAAACGACTACTACTACTACGACTACTGCTACTACTGCTACTACTACTACTAATAATATAGGCGTTGTCAAGAGCAATTGTAGGATCCTCATATCATTATAGAGGAAATATTTCAAGACAACATGGACTCTGTGTATATACTTCGCTATTCCTCGCATTGCAATTTCTTCCTCATACTCTTTTGTTATTTTAATACAGTTTATCTGCGAACCTTCTGTATAAAACACTTGTTGTAATCGCTGAAGGACTGAAAATGCATCCAGTATAACAGTAACAGTGAGAAAGCGAAAATAATGCCGTATTAGACGACTGGTTAGTAACAGAGACGGCCTCAGAGGTGAGTTGCTATTGATATTTTGATGAGCAGTGTGACTTCTTATGTCAGGCTCCACAAAAGCCCTCTACCCCTGTCCATCAATCACTCAGTAGAAGGAAGAGTGTGTAATGGCTCTTCCAGCTCCAAGTCGGTGCTGAACTTATCACGCAATGTACCAAACAAATTATATACTTTAGCACCCATTAGGTGAGTGGACCCACCCATTTGCGCCTACAGCTGTGGAGTGAAGATTAATTTTCAAGATAAATGCTTTTTGTTTCCTTTTAGGAGTTGGTTACTCGCCATCCAGACATTTCTTCGCTCTCTTGTCAGCGAGAGTTAGGAGTCCGATTCTGTGACAGAAACCTTTAATTTATAATAACAACTTTTTCCAGAATTGTAACTCGCTAAAACAATTGCCATATGGCTGGAGAAAGGTGATTAAATCGTTCATCTCTTCTTCACAACCTGAGATAAATAGCTTAGTATTTTTATCGTTAAATTACTTCCGTTACCAGTTACAATACATAACTATCAGATCTGGTGATCCTGCTGGTGGTGATTATTGTTTTAAGAAGAACCACCCCCTCTTGAAACTGATCTGAAAAAACTGGAAGGAGCCTGTACTTCGAAGAATAAAGATATCGGCAAGGGAAAGGCAACGGTCACGAGGGGCGTACAAATGAAAGTCTCCCCAGGCCTCACGTCGGAGCTGAAGGAGAACAAGAGTTCACCACGATAAGATGTTTTAATTATCCTGGCAAAGTTAGGGATGTGCTCTCTTTCTTGAACTTAACCAGTCTTAACTTGAAACACTATCACAAGTAATAACTACTCTTCATTAATGCAAATTATAATAATAAAAAGAATTCTTTGTTCCTTTCTTAATTCGTTTACCCTCCAGGGTTGTTTTTCTCCTCGGACAGCCAGGGATCTCACCTTTACTGCCTTAAGGGCAGTGTCCTGGAGCATGAGACTTTGGGTCAGAGGATGAAACTGAGGAGGAGGATCAGTACCTTGCCCAGGCTGCTTTACCTGCTATGCTGAATAGGGGTCTTGTGTGGAATAGGAAGATTGGAAGCGGCCGTGGCCTTAAGTTAGGTACCATCCCAGCATTTGCCTGGAGGAGATGTGGGAAATCACGGAAAACCACTTCCACGACTGCTGAGGTGGGAACCCAACACCCCCTCTACTCAATTGACAGCCCGAGGCTGAGTGGACCCCGTTCCAGCCTTCGTACTGTAACCGTTCATGACATCGTCATATGTATATAGAGACATCCTGTATAGAGAATATGCCGTTTTCCGCGCAGTTCTGCGTTAAATAGCCGCCAAACGAGGATATTATTGACGGTTCCGGGACTCGAACTGCTCGCCGTAGAGTCGCGCGCCCCTCCTCTCGTTGCGCGCAATTGGGAAAAAGAGGGAGTACAAGCGCTTGTATGTGGAGTTCGCTCTCCCTCTGAGCGACAGAGCTAGAACAAGAAGGATGTAACATAACTGAGAAGTGAGGTCACGAAACAGCCTCACAGAAGTCGTCTCAACATACGAGACGATATCACCCCATGTATTCCCCTAAATATCTAGTGGTACCAATGCGTAGCTTTCAACTGTTTCGAGGGCATTAACATTAATAACTCGGAAATACTTGATGGATAATTTCGAGTTACGACTTCGATGAATGAGGAGATTTTATGAGGATTTATCATGCAGAGAACCATTTTACATAATAAGAACAATAGGAAGTACGCAGATAGTTAATGGCACGAATAGAGTGAAACCAGATACCCGACTATGACAGGACCAGGGAAACTTAAAAATCCCCGGAGTCCTGGTCCACCTACTGAGAATTGATACTGACGCTTTGATGTTTGCAGACGAACCCGCGAAAGACTCGGAACGAAAATTGATCAGTGGAAAGAGGGATGTACAGGCTTTAATTTGATATCAAATGCAACGTTTAAATATACTGCCCACCGAACCGTTTGAAAAGGGGGCGTGGACTGACTCCCCCCTCCAAAAAATAAGGCTTCCCACTATAAAGGCGAGTGGCAAGAAAGGAGTATACACAGTATATCCAGTGCATTCGGTCTAATCAGCAGACTCAGTTTTTAGTAAACATTCAGTTTCAATATTCAGTGTTTCACATTGTGAAGGTTCTTATTGAACAGTGTTGTGTAGTGGTAAATGACACCACATAGTGAGTGACAGTGCGCTGAGCACCAGATATTCGTTACGTCTTTAATTCAGTTTGTTATGATTCGTTTGTGATAAGAAAACATTTTTCTTCAATTATGTGTCAGAGCGGCACGGGATTGTAAAAAAAGGAGATGGTCGATTAAAGTGAATTATTACGTGTGCAGCTATGAAATTGATCTGAGTTAGTGTGGTAGATTATGCCAAATTATACGAATTATATAAATGAGGTTAAATGAAGGAAGTAATTAAATACAAAGATAGTTCAGCAACAGTGTTACAGTAAGGCTTGAACCAACGATAACAGTGAGCAGCTTATCAGCTATCATTTTAGTAGATCGGGCGGCACTCTCCGTGTTCTCTCAAACGCAGTGAGTTGTACATCGTATCAATGACTAGTGAAATGGAGTGGGTCGATTAATGACCAGTAAGAAAAATATTAATACCTAACATTCATGTTCTGTGATGGTGACCGGCTAGTGTGTGACGCACCGAGATTAAATTATTTGTGGATAACTGGAGTATGCAAATGAAAGTATCGATATCGGACTTCAGGACAAATACCGATATAGGGCTAGGATACTAGAATTTATAAGTATCCTTAGTCATAACAGAGTTATAATGCATGACACAATTAGTGCATTTATGACAAATTAGTTCTTCCTCATTTGCATATTTGACCTTCGAGTTTGAAGAGGGCCGGTGAGCGGTCCGCTGTACAGTCACTCCAACGCAGCAGAGATACTCTATAGCTTCCGACGCCAGACGAGGATTCAACCAACATGCAGGTGAACCGACATAGGAAGACTCTGGGGGTCATCGCAAGCGAAGACGTCCTGATGGCAGCTAAAACCCTGGCTGTACTCCCTGAGTAAAGCTGATTGCAGACATCTGAGTGTTGAGTACATTTGAACTTATTATCGTGATAGTTAAAGTCACAATTCATATAAGCAAGTAACTTGCATGTAAATACTTAGAACATTATTTGACTATGACGAAGTTTCGGAGGGATTATAGTTTTGTAAGATATTTTCTGTGAGATTTTCTTCGTCTACTATAACCTTCAGAAGTCTCAACAAGGCCTGCACGGTTGTTAACTTCCATGCATATACCAATGATACTAATAAAAGTCATATTGAAAGTGTTGAATGTTTTTGGGGAGAACTGGAAGAGACAATCGATAAGATTCTAGAACATCACGTGGTTATCTTGATGGGGGACTTCAATACCCAGATTGGTAAGGAGCGCAGGAACTGTACATGTAAGTAAATAAGTAAATAAGTTTGAAGAGAGCGAAATTCTGCTACTGTTGATAATATCTCATTGTCGATATAACTTCAAAATACAACTATCGGTATCGTTTGCTCCATGTCACCAGAGTTAGGTGTTATTCGACAGCAGTAGGCTACGTGCCAAAACCAGGTTTCACCCTCTCCGTACCTCATTATCATAATGATCCTGAATCCAGAGGCGCAGGTCGCCAACGTGCGTGAAATAGAAAGACTTGTACCAGTCGAGCCGAACATCTCCTTGGACACTCCCGGCAGTATAAATAGTGTCCCAGGAATCAACCTGGGAAGAGTCCTTGTGACTCTTGGGGAAATGGTAGTGAAATGCGTCGTTGCCAAACTCCTGCAACAATAATATATTGGATTCGGCAAGAGAACCCAACTAGCCTCTTTCACCACAACTCCAGCACGAAACCTACAAGAGCGGTCCCTTGTTAAGCCCAGAAACCCAGTGGAAGGTTGGGTAACCAATTCCAGCGGTGAGCTGGATCAGTGAACCGATCAGTGCTGGGGCCATCAAGGCTTACAACCTTGAAAGCTAAAAACCACGTTAACTTCGTGTAACCCCGCTAAACTTTTCCGATTAATTTTTTATTGCACGTCACTTACTGGTAGAAACTCCTGTCTAGATTTAAGACTGCAAACTCCACGACAACAGAGGTCAACTGTGGGGGTGTAAGTGAATTATGTCGATCGCGATTAGCCGTGATGTTTTTCTCCCTATCTGAAGATTGCTGTAGGATCTTCTATTTAAGCTTGCATGTTTTGGGGATATGAGAAATGAGAAGATGGAACCTGATGTGTAAGTTCGTAATTTTGAGAGTGTAGTGGTGTTAAATATATGAGTTCCCCTGTAGAATATATATAATTAGGGCGATGTAGAATGCCGCCTTGAGAACAAGATAATTGAGGCCAAATATAGGCTAGAATATGATGTTACGCTGATAATGTTAATGAATCGCAGAGAGAGAGAGTGTTTTTGCGATGATATGAATATTTAAGAATAGCAGGTAAAGTCCGGTGCTTTGCTCTGTAGGGGAGAAGGGCGGGCTGTCTCGGCTTACTCGTCTGACATCTTTATGAGGGAATAGTTAGGGGAGACCTCAAACGAAGTTTGTTGATCACTTTGTAAGGAGATACATTCAGTTCGTTCTTTTCTTTCAGTACTTGGCGACTCAAACCTAACTTGAACAAAACTGAAGTAAGCTGCTTCCACCTAGACAACCAAGCCACATTAACAGCACACATGTTGCTAGAACAGAGCTATCATGCATGTACGTAAATAAGATTTGGTGTTGTGGTGTGTTGTTTGTCTCCGAGCTAGAGCTTCCTTACCTTCCTTTAATAATAATAATAATAATAATAATAATAATAATAATAATAATAATAATAATAATAATAATAATAATAATAATAACAATTTATATATATATGCGAGAGAATGTCTAGTATTTAAAAGAAGCGCCTTGATGAACTCTATCTATCAAGCAAAACGTGAAACAGCTACTGCATGAAGTGGGGACATTAATCAGAAGATGTCACTCATAAACAAAAGACTATCGTGTTATTTTAAAGTTTCCTAAACTGACTGGATTTATTGGTTTTGTTTTGGTGTTTTGGTGTACAGCAAGTAGTCTGAACTTTTCTCCATAGATCTCCTAACAAAAACTGAGTTCATGCACTTTGGTGCAAGGTGTGTACCAGTCTTTTAAATGTGCGGGGTTGGGGTATACCTCCCGGTATAATAATAATAATAATAATAATTAATATTATTATTATTAGTAAAGGAAAAGAAGGAAGCTCTAGCTAGGAGACATGGTATTCCTCTTCATCATGTCTCGTTTTCCTCTCCCCGGACCATTTTGAGCCTGTTTTCTTTCCCTCACGACCTTGGAATCCTTCCATTTTTAACACTTTATTTCTAAAAATCTCTCTCTCTCTCTGTTGCTTCTTCTTCCTTTACGTTGTTTCTTTCCAAATCTTTCTTCTCCTCATGAATGCACGTTATTGTTATTGTTGACTTCTTGTTCCAATTACCGGTACAAGTAAACAAAGACATGAGATTGCACAATCCAAGGAAAACATTAAAAAGAAAGGCGTATACTCACCAAAATACAGCAACGAGCCATTGAAACAGAGGCAAATCGGATCCTAATCTAGAGATTTCCACGGCGGTAAGTAACAGAAAAAATGAAATAAAAACGCAGAGATTTTCATTGAAAAGTAAATATTTAATTAATACGACCAATGGTTACATAAGATAGTTAAGAAAAGTCCATTCAATGAAAAGGTGTACCTTCGCAAATCTATAAAATTAAATACCTAAGTGGTAAATTGGTTAATAAATGAACTTTGAAAACAAATAACAGCCAATAAATTGATAAACGACTGTAAATTAAATGTAACTGAAAACAAATATACCTTGAAACGAGGGACGTCCTCTAAAGTAAGAAAATAAATTAAAGTGAAAACTTGAAATAGATGATTTGCAGGTTAATTATTTATAATAATGTCCATGGACTAATTTGACTGCTCGCCACTTAAACGATTTTAGTTGTATATTAATGATTTTTGAAAGACTCTTTCTGCAGGAATAATTTCTTTTACATCAAGTGAATATATGTTGAAGTGAGCCCGCGAGATTCTCTCCTGCACCGGCTGACGGGAGCTCAATTTGAAATGAATAACGTGCACAGAAATCATACATAAAAACCGAAGGCGCCCACTAAATAAAATTACACCAAACGGGGAACAAACAACCCCAAACATTCGCCACACATTGAAATAGAAGAACAAGATAGCATTAAGAAGGTAAAATCCCCAGCAAAATATAGAATTCAATCAAATTTTATAAGAGCAAGCCGCCCAAATCATAACTGAGTGACCACACGTAAAACCAGATCGGCATAAAGCACCAGGCAGCACAATCCACTAAGGAAATCCACCCACATTTAAATCATGAATCAATTAATGAGATGAATAAGGAGTCAGCAGCTCCCAACGCAAAGACTCGCTCGTCACAAAATCAATCAATTGGCAATCGTTCCCCAAAACATTAATAATCACCCGAACAAACGTTCCCGTAGGCAACGGTTGCCATGGTAATGTCAACAAGAAACCGCGTTACCCAAGCATAAGTACTGTATTAACAAGGAAATTTCACCCAAAGGAAGGGAGAACAGAAAAGATCAAATTAAAGCAGAAACAGATTCCGATCCACGGAGATAATCTCTCGATCTCAAACCTTTTCAGAGATACCGTTACACATTGAGTTAAATTCTTTTCAAACTTCTTTAACTTAACCCAAAAGAAATTAATCTATAAGGCCTAAAACACCTGCCGACGATAAATACATTTTCTTGTACACATAGGCAGTACAGTCAACAAGCCGAAGGTTTTTTTCTTTTCTTAAATATATGTTGTTAAATTTTCAAGTTCATTTCAAATGTAGGTCGATCAGAAAAGGTAATCGTAGAACACTTGGAGAACCACAAGTTTAGTTAGAATTTTAGAGACGATGAAATCCAACTCCAGAAGAAAAAGGTAGAATATTAAAATCTTGTAGAGAGACTTACATATGTCCATGAGAAGAAAGCAACTCCATGGCGTCAGTAGAAATATCGTTACTTACATAGACCTGGCACAGAAATAAGTTGTATAAATAACAGGCGTCCACTCCAGGTAATACGATTATGATAAAAATTTAAAGATAAAACACATCAGGGCCTTAGTCCGTATCCAATGCATATCACGGAGGCATATTGTGATGGGTAAATGCCTTACGGAGAGCAACCGCAGAAAGCTTCCAAACATCATGGTTGCCAACAATGAACTGAGAGATCACGCTACAAGGCAAGCTGTTGTAGGAGCGGGTAGGACAGCGAACGAGCCTAGGATTAGGCTCGCTCTCAGGCTGGCCTGAGGCAGACCAATGGATAACAGGAAAATTGTGACTTACATCATTTAAAAACATTTGAAGTACTTCGCGGACGGATAGAATACAGTTGCAGTAAGCGACATAAGTAGCACAGTACATAAAATAAAACAGAGTTGGGATAAGTTCCCAAAAGGATACAAATTTCAAAGGTAAGTCACCTAGGCCTAAAATGTTTGGGGAGAAAGGCTAAAAACATGTCCCCACTGGAACAGGTGGAAGAATTTGTGATATAAAGACGTTTTGTGTTTCTAGTTTTTCATAACTAAATCAATGTTCATATATTTTGTTATTTCAAAGTTTGCAACACTTCCTTCTCATCCCGCCAACTCTTGAATCTGACCAATTAGAAATGTTGGTATTTATTTTTCAGCCTATCATAGGCTTCTTGTAGATTTTTATTCGGCCAATAAAAGTGAGAGGGTGTGTCCGGATTTAGTCCAGAACCTTCTCGAACCATCCCCTCGGGTATATAAGTTGCGGATTTTTCAGGCTACCTGGTCTTACTGATCGTCGAATTACTGAGTGTGTGTGTGTTAAGTCAGGAGGTGGGGTGCCTCATCCTTCGGCAGGCAGCCCAGGTAATGGCCACCAGTTTTCTATCTCTATAGCTGTCTCCGCAAACTTATGTAACCACCGGTTTCCAAAAAATGTACGCTTCTCCTTGCTAATGTAAAAATTCATGAAGTCTTTAACTGTAAATCGGGGATAGAGAGTGCGTTACCCTCTTGATTTCCCCTTCAATTTATCTTGAGGTGACTACGATTTTGTAACTGTTCCCCTTTCTGCAAAACATTAATTAACCTTCTTTCTGGTCACCTCAGTAGCTTGGGATTAGCCTCTGCATCATCGGGTCACAGCACCAGTAGGGTTTTAAACTGAGTTTTCTAGGAGTGCTAGTGTACGCCTCCATACACTTTGTGTTTGGGCCAGTAATTTAACCTGTACTTCTTTCCACGAAGGCCCAGTAGTTTGGGTAATAGATACCTCTGTGTACCAAAATTGTTACTTGTAGGTTGGGCCTAGAGAGGCCGAGTAATGTAAACCTATCCTTTATGTAAACTTAAAGGTGGAGCTTGTAAGCTCTTTCTTTCTTATGTAAGAGATTGCTGTAACATTGAGGGATGCCTCTGGAAGGCTGTAAATTTGTATCGGTTAGAGCAAGGTGCTCTGTCTTGGGAGATTTCTCTCCTCGTCTATGTAAACGCTACATTGGCGACAGTCTAAATTTGTAAATTAGGGGCTTGAGGCCCAAATGTGTTAAATTCCCTATTCTGGGGTTTTCTATTCTTATATCGAAATTGTCATTGTGCCTGATACTTTGTTGTTTTCACTAGGTGAAGAATGTTGTTAAGTTTGATTTTCTGAAAAGAAATATAACCTTTATTTTAAAGCTTTAAATTAATTTTTGATATTGTAGTTAGATCCATTCAAGCGCACACCTTCATTCTCCTCTCTGTGATCCACGAAACCCTGGTAATAATAATAATAATAATAATAATAATAATAATAATAATAATAATAATAATAATAATAATAATAATAATAATAATAATAATAATAATAATATATGCATGCGAGGGAATGTCTAGTACTGAATTAGAAGCTGAATAAATTAGAACTACTGGAAAGAAAACTTATACTACACGAAAATGATTGTCTTACTCAGATGTTACTGGTGAGTCATGAGTTATTAGATGACTGTGGAGCCCAATCCTCGAGCCACAGATTCTTCCACAGTGGCGGCCCAGTTGTTGAGGGTTATTCATCCTGAGGACCGCCCGCTCATTCCGAGCAATTCTTTTCTCAGTTTCAGATCTCCGGCGTTGTTGTTCGAAGTAAGATGGCGCCATCCCAGCTGCTTTTATTTCCCAGTTACTGGTGTTGATGTGACATTTCTTCATGACAGACTTGAGTACGTCTTTTTTGTTGTCCGCCGTAGTGTCGACGGCCACCCTTCAGTCGAACACATTTAATTTGCTTCGGGAGGCGAAAATCAGGCATACAAATGACATGACCTGTTCAACGATGTCGATGTTTTACGATTATGGCCTCAGTGCTAATGGTACAAGTTTCTTCCAAGATACTGATGTTAGTTCGGTGATCTTGTCATTTAAACCTAAGGATCCTCCTCAGAAGTGCTGATGGGACAGTGAGAAGCTGAAGGAGTATTGGAGGAAGAAGAAGGAACAGCAAAGAATGAAGCATTGAAATTCTCGCGTGGTTCCTGGAAGACCACAATAAATAAATAAATAAATAAATAAATAAATAAATAAATAAATAAATAAATAATAATAATAATAATAATAATAATAATAATAATAATAATAATAATAATAATAATAATAATAATAGTAATTCTTCCACCATCACCATCGAGACGGGTTGTTTATTTATACACACACAAAATGAACCTTGAATTGTTTAATACTCTACTCAAGTGATCAAAACAAATGTACTGTATTTACTGTATGTTCATATCTGAAATCTTTTAAAGTTCTGTGACCATGACCATCAGAAAAAATGCTCACAATTTTACTTGTAAAATGCTCTCCCTGATATCCAATTAGAAGAGGAGAAATGCTGCCTCCCTGGCTCGTCTCGTACACCACTACCAATTCAGTCCATCCAAGTTAATTTTCGTTTTACGTTTTCAGCAAGGAACCGTGTGTAACCTCGGTCGAGTTCCATTCTGGCCAAGGACGACATTACACGCCATGTCGTGTTCATCCCCATATACCAGCTTTTTGTTGTGCCGCCAGCGTTTTGTATTCTCATTCTTCTTCTTTCTTCGATTTTGGCCTACTATGGATCACTTTCTGGTTATTAATATTCTTCTTCTTATTATTATTTTACAATTTGTTTTACGTCTCATCGGCACAATAGGTTTTATGGCAACGATGGGATAGGAGAGGGCTAGAGGTGCGAAGGAAACGGCCGTGAGCTTAATTAAGGTATAGCCCCAGCATTTGCCTGGTGTGAAAAATAGGAAACCACGGAAAACCATCTTCAGGGCTGCCGATAGTGGGGTTTGAACCCACTATCTCCCGGATTATTATTATTATTATTATTATTATTATTATTATTATTATTATTATTATTGGCAGGGACATTTTTTTTATCTATTCAGGGCATTGTCACTCGTCCGGTCGCCGGCGCTGCGAGCCTGTCTCCCGCTAAGCACTTCGCCGTGATGCGCCTCTCGGCTTCTCCTTTGCAGTCTGCTGAAAGCTTTATCAGCATAAAGTTCAGTTTATTCAAGTGTTCACGTATTTAGTGTTCAGTATGCTGTTGCGATGCCTTTTTCATTTCGTTAGCATATGCATATGTACATAATAATCTCGTGAGAAAACGCTCTATGACTCAGAGCCGGATGAGGGTTGGCGGCATTACGACTTGGCGGGAGACAGGCCTGCAGCGCAGGTGACCGGGCGAGCGGCAATCCCCTGAACATATATATTTTTTTAAAGTGCCTGAATTATTGTACAATCTTCCCGCAACAGCTGCAGGTTGCCAACGGACAAAGAGTACCCTAACAACAACAATATATAGCGTCAAGTTACATAAGAGTAGGCAAAAGGTGGTGGTCCTAACTGTTCTTAGCTCAAAAAATATCAGAAACCGTAAATTTTGTTGTATGTACTGTACTTATGAGGCTCCTCCAACCCTCTCAATCCTCTTCCTTGGACAAGAACAATAATCAGTTATGTATTTTTCTTTCCAGTTGCCTTATACTTGTATATTTTGATAGATTTCACATCATATTTGCAGAAAAAAATAAACCGAAGGTGGAAGTAATCATTATACATCTCGTGTGGAAAGTAACGAACCATTAGCCGAAAATTCGAAACGTACAGGCAGCAATAAGACAAAGAGGTATGTGGAGAATATAGAACATATCATGCGTATAAGAAGATGGTACTTTTTTTGGACATTTGAACAGAATAAATAATGACAGACTGACAAAACAAATTTTTAAAATCATAAAGCTTAAAGTACAACCAGCATGGTTTAGACAGATATTGTGACCTTAAAGAAGGAAGCATTGACATTAAGGATACACATAATAGGAAGTTGTTTAGGAACAAAATTCAATAAAGCGGTCTTCAGGAATGAACAAGAAAGAAAAAGAAAGCAACCACATATCATAGAGCAGCTCCGGAAACAGAGATTAGAACGAATGAAACAGATGTGGGCGGAATGGAAGAAGGAACATAGCGAGAACTGAAGTGTTGATTTAACTTGCTCTGTATAAGTGCTATTCGATTAACTAACTAACTAACCAACCAACTAACTAACTAACTAACTAACTAACTAACTAACTAACTAACTAACTAACTAACTAAATAAATAAATAAATAAATAAAAATAAATAATAAGGTTATTGTTCTAGTAGCTGTGTCAATGAGCTAGTAATTGCCGCTTCTCGTCTTGTGCTGACACGAGTGAATAATTTCCAGGTCGTTATTTGATTTGTCAGCACGAAAGCGCAACAAATCCATTGGATGTGTTCCTGAGCTATACAGCTACTGTACGTAGATGACAAGGATTCGTTTCGATTATTAGCCGCGAAACTGAGCGAGTTGGCCGAACGGTTAGAGGTGGGTAGTTGTGAGCTTGCATTCGGCAGATAGTGGGTTCGAACCCCACTGTTGGCAGTCATGAAGATGGTTTTCCGCTGTTCGCCATTTTCACATCAGAAAAATGGGCTATACCTTAATTAAGGCCATGACCGCTTCCTTCTCACTCCTAGCCCTTTCCTACCTCATCGTCGCCGTAAGACCTATCTGTGTCGGTGCGACTTAAAGCAACTTGTAAAAGATTAAATTTAAAAAATGGCGCACAGTTCCACGAAAGTATGCAGTTAAACGTGGAACGTGGAACGAAACTTGATGTTTAAGAAAACAACATGGAGTACTCGCCGGGGTTACGAAGTCCGACCAGCGGGAGATGGGAGACAGCTAGCGGGTAATGTCCTCCACTCAGTCTCGGCTAACTCACCGAGACGAGCATGATGGCGAACGTCACTTGGAGTGCGAGAAGTAGTATTAGCGTAATTATTTCCAGCCTGGAACTCGTCACGTCGACTAAAAAATTCACACCTGGACAGGAAAATTGTGTTGTGTTAAATTTACCTCTTCTAAGATTCTAAGCTGAATAAAATACAGTCCTGAACGATTGCGGGTCATACAGGCTACAGCGAGTCATGCCAGGTTCGCTATTCATCTGCAGTGGAAAATAAAGAAATAAGGCATGAATTTTACTTAAGAAGTTCTATTTCATCACAACATTCATTACATCGCAATGGAAAGTATCCATACGCTGTAATAGACACTGCTAGTCTCTGCATCTACTCGTAGACCCAATAGGGAGATCTCGAACTTTGTATTTATGTTCGTATAGCCGTCCTGTGACCGTTTTTCACGTCGTTTGAAAGTGAATTTTCCGTCGGAGTGCTTCATAATGATTTTTAATGATTATGAAAATAAATCAGTGCGTCACCTTTCACTAAATACCAAATATTTATATAGAAAAGCGCGGCCACAACGTAACAATGAAATTACGGTAAATAAACTGATGATAACGGTTTGTGGCCTCGTAACCCGGGACCATCTGGACCAAAGGCCAGCACGCTAGCCATGGAGCAGGACAGTTACGAAAATAAAATATTAAGAAAATCAGTGACTACAATGTAACCGATAACGACCTGGTGCAATGAAGAGATTTCAGACCCCTACCGTAACACGTCTAAATTACTGATGAAAGAAAGAGATCGTGGAAGCTCTTGCCAAACTTCCTGCACTCAAGAATTATTTTCACAAAAAGCTAGGCTGAGGGGAGTAAACGAAATCTATGTTTAAAAAATATATTTATTTAAACCGAAATCAGGGTCAGGACTATGATGACCTAAACATAATCTATAAAATGACGGCAAAATCCGGTAAAATGACAGGAAAACTTTAAAAATGACATACATTTTTAATGAAATGTTGCAATAAATAAACTAGTCGAGTAGGTACCGCCTGTACTTACTTTATAGACATAATAACAAGCTTTTGCGCTTTTGTGAAGTCAAGAAAACAAGGTCAAACTCTTCATGTTTCTCAGAGAACTTTGGTCCGCGTCTTCAGAAAAAAATGTCGACTGTTCACGACGAGGACTGTCCCTCCTGGAATGTGGACATTTCCAAGAAGTAAGTGGGGAACAATGTCTATTTAATTCCCAGATTGACAGTGTTGTGAAGACTTGACTCCATATCCATCCTCACTAAAGTTGCGATAATTTCCAATGCCACGCATACATGCTTCGAAATCCTCAAACATGTAAGAAAATAATAAATTCTATAAAATGACTAAATTAACTAATTAGCATTTCTACTGTGTGGGAACTTTGATCAGGTTTTCTCTACAAGTTAGCGATGTCTGTTGTGATCACAGACATATAGATCTAGACTGAAGCAGAAGCGTGCGGCCGCTGCCATCTTATGTCACTACATTATCCCAATGCATTAACGTAAAACGGTGCCTGAAACCGGATTACTGGACAGGAGATAATTATAATAATTAAAAGCACATAGAAATAAGAACAATACTACTGATCAATTAGACCTATTATGTCCTTTATTTTACTGATAAAGAAATGAAACACTAGTATATCAATTTGCAAATGCTTTAAAATAGCCAGCCTGTTATAGACCGATATATGGTCAAATCTGTTTCCATTCACTCTCTTACAGCATGATTCGCACAGATCTTCAAGTACAGTGATGCAATTACACTAATAAAGCGTGCCGAGCTGAGTGGTTCAGACGGTTGTCCTTCTGATTCCAACTTGGCAGGTTCGAACCTGGCTCAGTCCGGTGGTATTTGAAGGTGCTCAGATATGTCAGCCTTGTGTCCGTAAATTTACGGGCACGTAAAAGATCTCCTGCAGGACTAAATTCCGGTACTTTAGCGTTTCCCGAAACGGTAAAAGTAGTTAGTGGGACGTAACGCCAGTAACATCATTACCGGTATTATTAGTGACTATTATTATTATTATTATTATTATTATTATTATTATTATTATTATTGTCCGATTCATTGGCTGAATGGTCAGCGTTGAGGACTTCGGTTCAGAGGGTCCCAGGTTCGATTCCTGGCCGGGTTAGGGATTTTAATAGTCTCTAATGAATTATTCTTGCTCGGGGACTGAGCCTTTGTGTTTGTCCCAAATCTTTCCCCTTCACATTAACACACTACCAGCCACCACAGAAACACGCAATAGTGATTACATCCCTCCATACAGGGTTGACGTCAGGAAAGGCATCCAGCCGTAAAAGAGGGCCAAATACACATGTGCGACACAGTTCGCACCCGCGAGCCCACAGGTGTGGGAAGAGCGGTAGAAAAAGAAGAATCTTGTTATTATTATTAGGTACTAATAAGGCGATAAACATTCGTGTCCATTGGGTTTAGATCTAAAGCATGTGAGCTTAGCCTTCAAAACAAGTTTGTTTCATACAACTGAGCTGTGACTTCATCCGGTATGTTCCGTTTCAAGACTGATCTTAAACCATTACATGTATTCGGTCTGAAATACATCTCAGGAAGTTTGCACACGTAAACAACATCTTTCGTAGGAACATAGGCCTACAGATTACCCCTATTCTTAAAAGAAATGAATGGATAAGAATGTTCTCTTTGTACACCTACTTCCTTACAAGTATCACATTGTAAAGAATTGATAAAAAAACATCTCTAGAATAAATTCTGAGATATACGGTATTGAAATAATATTCTGTTATAATAAACCTAACACCTATTTCGATTTATGCAAGATTACTAATCCGTCCACTTTAATCCTTCCATTTTTGACATCTTTACAACATATCTTTAAAGATGTGTGTTAATGATGTATTTTTAGTAAGTAGAAGCTATTCGTACCGTATATTATTTGCTAGTGCTTCATTGAGTTTGGTCAGATTTTACCACAGGGAATTGTAAATAAAGGGTACAGATCTTTGCACTTTATTATGAGGGTATTTAGAGTGTGTAGTAAGTATGTAAAGAATATGGCGTAAAAATTCTCTGGTAACCCCCCAACTAGAGTATGGTTCCAGTGTATGGGACCCTCACCAGGATTACTTGATTCAATAACTGAAAAAAATGCTAAGAAAAGCAGCTCGATTTGTTCTGGGTGATTTTCAACAAAAGTGTAGCGTTACAAAAATGTTGCAAAGTTTGGGCTGGGAAGACTTGGTATGTTTTGAGCAGTCAGTGGAGAGATGGTGAGGCATGACATTAGCAGACAAATAAGACTGAGTGGTGTCTTCAAAAGTAGGAAAGATCACAATATGAAGAAAAGTTGGAATTCAAGAGGACAAATTGTGGCAAATATTTATTTATAAGAAGGGGAGTTAGGGACTGGAATAACTTACCAAGGGAGATGTTCAATAAATTTCCAATTTCTTTGCAATCATTTAAGAAAAGTGTAGAAAAACAACAGATAAGGAATCTGCCACCTGGGTAAGGTAAGGCTGTGTTCTGCCCGAAGGCAGGTTCGAACCTCCGCAGAGGTGTGCCCGAGCCGGAGTTTACGTACTGTAGAGTGGGCGGTTCCTTTCCGCTCCTCCATTCCACACCAAGAGCGCGTGGCAACCCATCCATATCTTGACCACTCTCAATGTTGCTTATATTCGGAGATCTCACGGGAATCGGTGTTTCAACATGGCTATGGCCGTTGGCTCACACTTGGGCGACTGCCCTAAATACAGATCAGTAGTGATTGATTGACCGAGACTACTATTATTCAATTACTAACATAACCAAAACAAAATCTGAACCTATAACCAGTGTTGTACCAAAATTTCTATTACTATTATCGTTATTGTTATTATTATTATTACTACTACGCCGCAATCCATCACAAGCGGGCTAACGCCAACGAATATACATCGGAAGGAAGTGATCTCTGTCTCCTACATAATTAGGCATCTTTAATAGTTGATTTAATTGCACTACTAACTAGATAACAAGTGTACGTGAGAACATGTAAGCCACTTACCGGTGTATTGAAATTACAATTCCTTCCATCTTCTTACTTCGTAAATACGAAATACCACACCCAAACACTACGCAGGTATTCACCATTCTGCCACACAGTAGTTTGTGCCAAATAATTAATGCAAAATATACATAGAAACAGCATAAACCAAAAGTGCACATAACACGGCAACACACAGGTGTGTAGTGACGTAAGATGGCGGCGGCTGCAAGTTTTCGGCTTCACTAGTACCAATGCTACGAGATAGAGCACTGTCAGTCTATTTACTATATGTCTATGGTTGTGATGACATTTTATCGACATCTTAGCCCTGGTTATGGAACAGTTATTAAATGTAGGTCACACGCTTGTATAATTCAAAAACATGCTACAATACACGATAATATATTTATTACGGTATATAAAAAAATGAAAAAGAGCAATATTTCCGTACCTATCCCAAGATAAACACTCATTTAATAATAATAATAATAATAATAATAATAATAATAATAATAATAATAATAATAATAATAATAATAATAATTGTTACGGAGTTACCCGTGGAATGCAGAGGTGAAAGAAGGTGCGGCCTGGAATGGGTCTATCCACAAAGCTGAGATATGAATTAAAATTGCATTAAAGGTTATATTTTCGAAAATATCAAAACTTGAAAATGTTCATATAAAATCAGGTACAAATCAGGTACAAGACCAGGAAAGCCAAGATTTAGAGACAATTTAACAATCCGGGCCTCAAGTCCTAATTTTTACAATTTCTGAGCTCTCAGCTCACAACCACATGTTTACCAAAGGGCAGAAAACCCCTAATAACATGGAGCACTTGCTCGAACCTTTGAATATGAAGCCTCTCTGAGGCACTTTTAGCACAGATAAAAGAGCTGACCCGCTCTCAGTGTCCTGAGCCTATTAAAGGCCACAACAGACTTTACCATTAACTGCCTTCAAGGCACACTTACAAAGAAACAGGGGTATCTTGTACCCAACTTACTGGGCCTTAGTAGAAAAATAACAGGTTAAGTTAATGGCCCAAAATGCAAGATGGATGGAGGCGAGAATTTGCACTCCTACATGAAACTTCTTAAAACCTACGAGGCACTAGGCCGATGAAACAGGGGCTATTCCCAAACTATGGAGGTGACTCGTATACATAATAAATTTAACACATGAAGGAAGAGTAGAAAAACGGTTACGAAAACATAGTCACCTCAAATCCAAAATGAAGGGGAGCTCGAGAGGGTAAAGCACTCTCTATCCCCGATTTACAGTTAAAGATATATGTTTTTACAGAATTCTACATGTTTAAGAAATACGTTACATGGCAAAGGTTTCGGACCTTCCACGCGGGTTAAACTGCTGAACTAGCAAGAAATAAATATGTTAAGCGGCCATTACCTTACTGAAGACTGCTGCCTGAAGAAAGAGGCGCTTCCCGCCTCCTGCTACACGTCCAGACACTAAGTTAACTGTTGATGATGTGGCCGAGAGACAAGAAAATCAGCAGTTTTTATACCCTCGAGAAAAATTCGAGATCTTTCATGAATAAAACAGACACACCCAAAGGCTTTTATCGGCTGTGTAAAAGTTACATATCAAAATTAAAGAAGAAAGACACGATTGGTCAAAAATTAATTACAGAAATAATTGATTGGCTAACTTCAAAACTGGCGGAAAGAAAATATTAATATTGCCAACCCACAAATGAAAGAACGAAATTTAGTTTTAGGAAAATATCTTCAAGAAAAGTTCCTTCACTTCGCACCAGGGTGCATGATCATAGTTTTTTTAGTAGAGACATCTATAAGAGAATGTCCACACTTCTTGATCAATGGAAAACAAAACAAGTTGAACTCCACACAGTATTGACAACTTCGTAATCACAAAATTTACTGTAGTGACATCTTCTGAGAAACTAATGAGTTGATCCAGTTTTTAAAATTCAGAGTTTCTCCTGTAGAGGAGTACTTTAAGGCGGAAAATTCAAATGTGCGGCGTAGAGGTGTACTAGCAGGTAGAATAATAATAATAATAATAATAATAATAATAATAATAATAATAATAATAATAATAATAATAATAATAATAATAATAATTGTACCGGGAGGTACACCTCAACTCCGCTCATTCAAAAGAAGAGCCTTAATGAACTCTATCTATCCAACAAACGTGAAACTACTACTGCATGAAGTTGGGACGTTAATCAGAAGAGGTCCTTGCTGCATAATTGAGAAGTTTATCATTTCTAAGTTTCCTAAACTGATTGGATTTATTTTGTTTTGTTTTGATGTACATCAAGAAGTTTGGACATTTCTCCACAGAGGTCATTACAAAAACTGAAGTCATGCACTCTCGTGCAAGGTAAAAGAAGTTGTTATTGAAGGAAATTTTGTGTTTATGGGTTTTCTCAAGTAAATTAACTTTCATTTATTTTTTGTATGTATTTCAAAGTTTGCAACACTTCTTTCTCATTCCGCCAGTTTTGAATCTGGCCAATAAGAATTTTCTGTAATTATTGCTCGCCCAATCACAGGCTTCTTGTTGGTTTTTTTGGGTGTAACTTATGATTCTGGCAATAAAATCGATAGGGTGTATCCGGATTAGTCTAGAACCCTCTAGAACCGTCCCCTCGTGTATGTAAGGTGCGGCGTTTCTGGCTACCTTGTCTTGTGGTCACCGAATTTCTGCGTGTGTGTGTTAAGATAGGAGACGGGGCGCCTCATTCTTCGCCTGGCAGTCCTGCAGCCAAGGTAATGTTCACCAGGCTTATTTTTCTGTGGCTACCTCCGCAGACTTACACGAGGGGAAGATTCAGATTTCTAATTATGTAACCTTCTGTTTTCCAGAAAACCTTCTTTCGGCTAACGTAAAATTTAATAAATTCTTAAAACCGTAAGTCGGGGTAGAGAGTGCGTTATGCTCTCGAGTTCCCCTTCAATTTAATTTGAGGTGACTATGATTTTGTAACTTTTTCTCTTTTGGTAATGTGTTAAAATTAATCTTCATTCTAGTCACCTCAGTAGCTTGGGATTAGCCTCTGTATCATCGGGCCGAGAGCCCAATTACGGTTTTATATTAAAGTTTATGGGAGAGCAAGTGTACGCCTCCAGTCATTTTCTGTTCGGGTTTGTAATTTAACCTGTTCTTCTTTCCACGAAGGCCCAGTAGGTTGGGTAATAGGTACCCCTGTGAAAAAAAAATGTAAATTGTGCCTATAGAGGCCAGAGATTGTAAGGGTTTGTGTAAGGTTGCCCTAAGCGAGCTGTAATGGATTAGTTAAAGTTGGAGAGCATGTAAGCTCTTTTCTGTGTTTTCTAAATTCAACTGCAATATTGAGGTGCGCCTCTGGAAGGCTGTATAGTTGTTGGAGCAAAGTGCTCTTAAATTGGAATATTCCTGTTCTCGTCTAAACATTGCAATTTTGCAAATTTTGGAAACTGGATCTGGTATCTCAGAATTTGTAAACTAGGGGCTTGAAGCCCAAAATTGTTAAATTCCCTTTTCTGGATTTCTCTATTTTACTCTCCAAATTTGTTATTGTTATTTCACTATGTGAAAGGTTGTTAAGTTTGTTTTTTGGAAAGAAATATAACCTATGTTAAAGTTTTAAATTAATTTTTGATATCGTAGTTAGACCCATTCCGCCCAGCACCTTCTTTCACCTCTTTCTGCTCCACGGATATTTCCGTAACAATAAACGAAAAGAAGCATTCCAGAAATACAACAGCAAGAAATCACCAGAAAACCAGATATATTTCAATGAAACCAGAAAACGAGTAGCCAAAATCATCAGGCAGGTCAAGAGTAAACACTTGAAGCAACAACTAGACTCGATTGAAGATAATTTTCGTAACTACAACGTACGAGATTTCTACAAGGAATCCGGAGGACAAGTCCGTGGGTATGCTCCTCAAAACCGGGCTTTCAAAAGATCAGATGGAAAACTTGCACTCAGTAATCAGGAAAATTGTCAGGAACTAGCACTTTACTTCGCTGATCTCCTCAACTGTCCAGAGCCCCTTACAAGATTCCATCAAGAACCCCCAAGGCACACCTTACCAGAATCTCCACCACCGACAGAGGAAGAAATCCGCGGCCACATCCTGAAACTTAAAAACAATAGGACCTCCGGAGAATATGGCATCATTGCGGAACTTCTGAAAAATCTTGGACCTAACTCCCTCAAGGAATTCACTCAAATCGTTACAGATATCTGGCAATCGGAGAAATTACCTCAGGATTGGAAGTGTGCCCTCATCCACCCATTACACAAAAAGGGAGATAAGACTGACGTGAACAATTACAGGGGAATTTCTCTTCTCCAAGTGACTTACAAAATTCTTTCAGCTTGCCTTTTGAAGAGAACATAGGAACAACTTGAAAAAAGTATTTGCGAATATCAAGCAGGCTTTCGACCTGGTCGCTCGTGTGAGAACAAATATTCAACTTGAAGGCAACTCTTAAATACAAAGCATTGGGGAACAAACCGGTCATCTGCATTTTTGTTGACTTCAGGAAAGCGTACGACTCGGTTGATCGACAGTCTCTCTTCGTTATTCTTGAGGAACTGGGGCTTGATTCCAAGACCCTCAACCTCATCAAGGCAACACTCACTGACACTATCTCCAAAGTTAAATTCATGCGGGAGATCTCTGAACCATTCCCGATTAAAACTGGCGTCCGACAAGGTGACGGCTTATCTCCGCTTCTTTTCAACCTCGTCCTAGACAAAGTCATCCGCGAGTGGGAGAAGGCATTGAAAGACATGGGATACTGGCGCCCCATACGACTAGAACGACCCAAAGATGGTATTGAGATATCATGCCTCGCTTTTGCAGATGACCTTGCCATACTGACAGATGATGTAGTCACAGCCGTTAAACAAATTGAAACCCTTAGTGAATGTGCTGGAAAGGTTGGTCTACAAATTTCCTTCGAAAAGACCAAGTTTTTCTGTTCAAGACTTGACATCCAAAATTTGAACACGACATATGGGCAAATTAACCGAGTACCACACTTCAAGTACTTGGGAGAAATACTTGAACCAACTGGAGGCGAGAAGGCTGCTCAGAAAATTCGCCTACAAAAATTTCGGAAAGCCTACGGTTCGGTTCACAACATATACAATAAAAAGTGCTTGTCCCCCCATGCAAAGATCAGACACTATAATACAGTAATCAACCCCGAAATCTTATATGCCAGTGAGACCCTTACACTAAATGGGAAAGGTGATCTAGAAAACATTTTAAAAGAAGAAAGAAGAATCCTGAGGGAAATTCTCGGCCCCCGAAAAACAGAAGATGGATATAGACTGAGGTCACGCAAAGTGACAGAAGAGCTTTCGAACATTGCAGCAGACATCCGCAAAAGACGTCTGAAATTTTATGGGCACGTTCGCAGACTGCCGGCAAGTAGACTGACACACAAGATTCTCACCTACATAGAACATCTAAAAAATATTCCATGGGTACTGGAAGTGAAAATGGATCTGGAAAAAGCCCATATAGACTCAACTGACACCGCGGACAGAAACCTCTACAGAAAAAAATTTAATGGATGGAAAGTGCAACCAGAGAACGAAGTGAAAAAGAAGACTGGAGCAAAGTGGACAGAAGAACGAAAAAGGATCCACGGAGAAAGGATGAGAACTGTTCGGCAACTCAGAAAACAGAATCGTTAGAGCTTTGCGTGATCCATTGGGTCCATACGCACATAATAATAATAATAATAATAATAATAATAATAATAATAATTTTACCGGAGGTACATTCGCCCCGTGCATTTAAAGCCAGCACCTTGTAAAAGGCCACCCATAAGAGGAAATCTGAAACTCATTTCGGAAACAGTTTGAACATTTCTCGATAGATGTCGCTACTATGAACTTATGTTGCACCTTCTGGGGTGAAGATGAACTACTAATTTTCAAAGTAATTTTGTGTATCAAGGTTTACTAAACGGAATTGTTTATTGATTGTTTTTAGTATTCCGAAGTTATCAGCACTTCTATCTCTTCCCGCCAACTTAATTTGTTAGCCAATTAGAAAATGTCTACATTTATTTAAGTAACCAATCACGGTTCTGTATATTTATATGATTGTCCAATGAAAATTGTGGGTGTATCAGGTTTTCGATGCAGAGAAATCTGGAACCTTCCGCTCCGCTATAAAAGCTTGTGTATAAGGACTGGGGGTACTTCCTACTGAACCATATGAGCAAACATATAAGTTATATGATTAATTCATCCATATGATATAAAAGATAATCACAGGGGGAGCGCTAATGCAAGTGTTAGCACTAAGTGTCTAGAACTTGTAAAAATATAATGGAATAATCCTAAAACATTATTAAATAGAATGAGTGAGAATAATGAAATAAAGGTGAAAGTTCTTCCGCTATGACTGGTTTGGTCCGATAAGGGTTTTAAATTCATTATGAAGGGTGTGTGTAATTGAGAATCGGGTAATAGGAGTACGTGATGGAATTAATCAGTAAAGTAGGGGAAGTATCAAAAGTCCAAGGAATGATCTTTGTCAGTTGAGTTATAAATTTATAATACTTGATGTGGGATCAAAAACTGAGAAGAGTTTAGTTATAATTTTAAAATCATAGACTTTGTATTTAATGAAGTTTTATTGGTTGGTGTGGGGATATTATAAGTAAAACTATTATAGTTTATGATGGCGAATAAATCAAGGGTAGTTGAAAATATAAAAAATAAAAATAATCAATTTATGGGTATTATCTGAGAAATAAAGAAATATTGAAGTTTTTAGTTATTTTAGTATGCCATATTAATGTTAAAAATTAACTAATTTATTCATCAAAAGTAGGTGTTATTTACTATAAAATAGTTTAAGAGACCAATACTTACTTTCAGTCATCTGACGATGGGTTTATCATATTGTTAATTCATGTAATAAATGAGTTGATATTGATTCTTTCGATTACAATAGGTATAAATCTATAGTTGGCCCCACAGATTTCTAAACACTGACCGGTTTATAAAATAACTTGTCTGGTTTAATCGACCTGGATTAGCATCAACTGGAACAGTTCGAGAGTAAAGAACGTCAGCAGCAGGTGTATATTTATAAGGGGGACAGTTCGATTATCTACATCTAATAAACGAAAACCGTCTGTGGGTATTTCGTTGTAAGGAAGTCTGTATGAGTGGTAAAGTCTGTGTATTCATAACTTCAATACCATTGGTGTCCAACCGTTTTTACTGTAATAAGTGGATCTATAGATTCATCAAGAAGATAAAGCAGAGGGAGGGACGGAAGAGCAATAAAAATGAGTGTAACTGCAGGAAGAATTGTTCAGATTACTTCAATTGTTTGTCCTTCATGTAAATAACGATTAAACTTCCTTATAATACAAGCTACTAGAATGGTAATTATTATTAGAATACAGAGTGTATGATCATGGAAGAAAATTAGTTGTTCTATTGGAGGAGAAGCACATGTTCTATTTTTACATTCGATCAGGTTGCCATGTTCTAATAAAAGGGTGAACTTCATATGTAGAGCTTAAATCTACCGCACTATTCTGCCATATTAGAAGTTAGTAATATAGGCAATTCGGAGTATGAATGTTCAGCAGGAGGGTGAGATTGATATCATTGTAATGAACTTACTGCGAACCATGTGACCTTGCCGCGGTGGGGAGACTTGCGTGTCACAATGATGCAGATAGCCGAGCCGCAGGTGCAACCATATCGGATGGGTATCTGTTGAGAGACCAGACTAACGAATGGTTCATCGAAAGGGGGGTAGCAGCCTTTCGGTAGTTGCAAGGGCGGCAGTCTAGATGATTGACTGATACGGCCTTGTAATAATACTCACCATGGCTTAGCTGTGTTGATACTGCTACACGGCTGAAAGCAACAGGAAACTACAGCCGTAACCACCTCCCGAGGACATGCAGCTCTCTCTGTATGAATGATGTACTGATGATGGCTTCCTCCCGGGTAAAATATTCCGGAGGTAAACTAGTCCCCCATTCGGATCTCCGGGTGGGGACTACACGAGAGGGGGCGATCATCAGGAAGATGGATACTGACATTCTGCGAGTCGGAGCGTGGAATGTTAGAAGTTTGAATCGTTGTGGTAGGTTAGAGAATCTGAAAAGGGAGATGGATAGGCTAAAGTTAGATGTAGTTGGTATAAGTGAAGTACGTTGGCAGGAAGAACAAGATTTTTGGTCAGGCGACTACCGAATTATCAACACGAAATCAAACAGGGGTAATGCAGGAGTTGGTTTAATAATGAATAAGAAAATAGGGCAGCGGATAAGCTACTACGACCAGCATAGTGAAAGAATTATTGTCGCCAAGATAGACACCAAACCAATGCCCACCACAATAGTGCAGGTCTATATGCCTACTAGTTCAGCGGATGATGAAGAAATTGAAAGAATATATGAGGAGATAGAAGACTTAATACAATATGTCAAAGGTGACGAGAATCTAATTGTGATGGGAGACTGGAACGCAGTGGTAGGCCAAGGAAGAGAAGGTAGCACAGTAGGAGAATTTGGATTGGGACAAAGGAACGAAAGAGGAAGTCGGCTGGTTGAATTATGCACTGACCATAATTTAGTCCTCGCCAATACTTGGTTCAAACACCACAAACGACGGCTGTATACGTGGACGAGACCTGGAGACACTGGAAGGTATCAAATAGACTTCATTATGATTAGGCAGAGATTCAGAAACCAGGTGTTGGATTGCAAAACCTTCCCAGGAGCAGACGTGGACTCTGACCACAACTTGTTGGTCATGAAATGCCATCTGAAATTGAAGAAATTGAAGAAAGGAAAGAATGCAAAAAGATGGGATCTAGACAAGTTGAAAGAAAAGAGTGTGATGGATTGTTTCAAGGAACATGTTGCACAAGGACTAAACGAAAAGGCCGAAGGAAACACAGTAGAGGAAGAGTGGAGAGTCATGAAAAATGAAGTCAGTAGGGCTGCTGAAGAAATGTTAGGAAGGAAGAAAAGATCAACTAAGAATCAGTGGATAACTCAGGAGATACTAGACCTGATTGATGAACGACGAAAATACAAGAATGCTAGAAATGAAGAGGGCAGAAAAGAATACAGGCGATTAAAGAATGAAGTGGATAGAATATGCAAGGTAGCTAAGGAAGAATGGCTGAAGGAGAAGTGCAAGGATGTCGAAGGCTGTATGGTCCTGGGAAAGGTAGATGCTGCATACAGGAAAATCAAGAAAACCTTTGGAGAAAGGAAATCTAGGTGCATGAATATTAAGAGCTCAGATGGAAAGCCACTTCTAGGGAAAGAAGACAAAGCAGAAAGATGGCAGGAGCATATCCAACAGTTGTATCAAGGTAACGATGTAGATAATTGCGTTTTGGAACATGAAGAGGCTGTTGATGCTGATGAAATGGGAGACCCAATTTTGAGGTCAGAGTTTGACAGAGCTGTGAGTGACCTAAATAGGAACAAGGCACCTGGAATTGAAGATATTCCCGCTGAATTACTGACTGCCTTAGGAGAAACCAGCATGGTAAGGTTATTTCATTTAGTGTGCAAGATGTATGAGACAGGAGAAGTCCCATCCGATTTTCAGCAGAATGTTGTTATACCTATTCCCAAGAAAGCCGGTGCTGACAGGTGTGAAAACTACCGCACTATTAGTTTAGTATCTCATGCCTGCAAAATGTTAACACGTATTATTTACAGAAGAATGGAAAAACAAGTTGAAGCTGAGTTGGGGGAAGATCATTTTGGCTTCAGAAGAAATGTAGGAACACGTGAAGCAATCCTGACTTTACGTCTGATCTTAGAGGATCGAATCAAGAAGGACAAGCCCACGTACATGGCATTCGTAGATCTAGAAAAGGCATTCGATAATGTTGATTGGAACAAGCTATTTATGATTCTGAAGATGATTGGGATCAGATACCGAGAACGAAGAATTATCTACAACCTGTATAAAAATCAGTCTGCAGTGATAAGAATCGAGGGCTTTGAAAAAGAAGCAGCAATCCAGAAAGGAGTGAGGCAAGGCTACAGTTTGTCCCCTCTCCTTTTCAATGTTTACATAGAACAGGCAGTAAAGGAAATCAAAAAGAAATTTGGAAAGGGAATCACAATCCAAGGAGAGGAAATCAAAACCTTGAGATTTGCCGATGATATTGTTATTTTATCTGAGACTGCAGAAGATCTCGAGAAGTTGCTGAATGGTATGGATGAAGTCTTAGGTAAGGAGTACAAGATGAAAATAAATAAGTCCAAACAAAAGTAATGGAGTGCAGTCGAACGAAGGCAGGTGATGTAGGGAATATTAGATTAGGAAACGAAGTCTTAAAGGAAGTAGATGAATATAGTTATTTGGGTAGTAAAATAACCAACGATGGCAGAAGTAAGGAGGACATAAAATGCAGACTAGCACAAGCAAGGAAGAGCTTTCGTAAGAAAAGAAATTTGCTCACTTCAAACATTGATATCGGAATTAGAAAGATGTTTTTGAAGACTTTTGTGTGGAGCGTGGCATTGTATGGAAGTGAAACATGGACGATAACTAGCTCAGAAAGAAAGAGAATAGAAGCTTTTGAAATGTGGTGTTACAGAAGAATGCTGAAGGTGAGATGGATAGATCGAATCACGAATGAAGAGATACTGAATCGAATTGGTGAGAGGAGATCGATTTGGCTAAATATGACGAGAAGAAGAGATAGAATGATAGGACACATCTTAAGACACCCAGGACTTGTTCAGTTGGTTTATGAAGGAAGTGTAGGTGGCAAGAACGGTAGGGGTAGACCAAGGTATGAATATGACAAAGAGATTAGAGCAGATGTAGGATGCAATAGCTACGTAGAAATGAAAAGTTTAGCACAGAATAGGGTGCCATGGAGGGCTGCATCAAACCAGTCTATGGACTGATGACTCAAACAACAACGAACTTACTATATTTATAGGAAATAATACAGCTCGATTTGAAATTATACTTTATCAGATAATGAAAATGAGGAAAATAATTCTAATAAAGGAAATAGTTGATCCTAGTCTTGAAACAATATTTCAAGAGGTGTAACTATCTGGGTAATCGAAATAGCGACGTGGTACACCTGCCAGTCCTAAGAAATGTTGGGGGAGGAATGTCAAGTTTAGTTGTAAATTGAATTTTTAATCACTTAGGGTTCAATGTTAATCCTGTAAATAAAGGGTATCATTGAATAAATCCAGCTATTATTGCAAATACTGCTCCCATAGATAGAACATAGTGGAAGTGAGCAACAACATAATGTGTCATGTAAAATAATGTCAGCTGAGGAATTAGCTAATACAACTCCTGTTAATCCACCAGTGGTGAAGAGGAATACAAATCCTAACACCCAAGGTAAGGCTGAGTTCCATGGAGGGTGGCAAGTCAGCTAAAAATTTTAATTCCTGTAGGAACAGCAATACTCATAGCGGCAGAAATGAAGTAGGCTCGAGTGTCTACGTCTATTCCTACAGTAAACATAAGATGTGCCCATACAACAAATCCTAAAAAACCAATAGCTATTATTGTATAAATTATACCTAAAGTAGCGAAGGCCTCCTTTTTCCTCTTTCCTGGCTTATAATGTGCGAAACCATCCCAAATCCTGGGAGAATTAAAATATATACTTCTGGATGTCCAAAAATAAAAAAAAAAGTGTTGAATAAAAACAGGATCTCCACCATCAGCGGGAGGTATTTAAGTTTCCGTCAGTAAGTAGTATGGTAATAGCACCAGCCAATACAGGTAAAAAAGAAGGAGATGTAAAGTGGTGATAGCCACGGCCGACATAAATAAAGGGGTTTGATCTAGTGATATTCCTGGAGCCCGTATATTAACAGTTGTGGTGATAAAGTTAACAGCACCTAAAATGGACGAAACCCCTACTAAATGGAGTGAGAAGATTGCCAAGTCAACAGAGGCACCAGCATGAGCAATTCCTGAAGAGAGAGAGGCGGGGGGGGGGGGTGGATATACAGTTCAACTAGTACCTGCACCGCTTTCCACTAGGCTGCTTCTTAGTAAGGTCAATGAAGGAGGTAATAATCAGAAGCTTGTATTGTTTATTCGAGGAAAATCCATATCAGGGGTTCCAAGTAAAAGTGGAACTAATCAATTTCCGAATCCCCCAATTATATTAGGCATTACCATGAAGAAAATTATTACGAATGCGTGAGGAGTGACAATTACATTCGAAATTCGGTCATCACCAATTAAATAACCTCTTTGCCCTAATTCTCCTCGAATTAACAAGCTGAGAGATGTACCCACTATGCTTGCCCAAGCACCAAACATGAAATATAATGTTCCAATATCCTTATGATTAGTTGAAGAAAAGTCATTGTTGCGGTAGTGTGGATGAGATTATAGGTGGTAAATTGTAAATTTACATAGGGGAATTTTCTCCCCTACCAGGCTTTATAGTCAATAATGACGTTAGACTGCAATTCTGAAGGAGTAGAAATATCTACTAAGACTTAAAAATCTTTGTCTTTATTTATAGCTTTGAAGGCTATTAGTTTAGTTAAAGCCTTAAAGCATAATGTAGATGACAGATCTAAAAGGTAAGCCGAATGTTGAAATTCCAGTTAAGGTAATTGCAGTTGGGAAAAAAGTGTAATTAAGAGAATCAACTAAAGTTAACTTTAGTTCGGTGTAAGAGAATAGAAGTGCAAGAAATGTTAATCGGAGGTAATAGAATAGAATAGAATAGGTAATAGAATGAGGTTACGAAGGTTATAATTACTATGATGACTATAATTAATTGATAATTTATATCAGTTAAGGTTTGAATAATTAATCATTTAGGTAAAAAACCAAGAAGGGGAGGTAACCCACCCAGAGATTAGAAGAAGAAAATACAAGATTTTGTAATCCGGTTGTTGGTTATTGTCAAGAAGTTTTGATTGATGTGGTAAATATTATGTATATTAAACACTAAAATGATGGACATACTGAGGAATGAATAGATAATGAAATATAGTACCAATAATTTTTCTCCTACTACCATAGCGGCGATTGTTCAACCAAATGTGATTGACAGAGGAATTCTGAGTTTACGTAAAGCTTGAGGAAGAGATATGAAGCTTTGAAAATTAGATTATAAACTAGGATTAGATACCCCATTATTCCAAATGTAAAGATTTTTACTTGAGTAGTAATAGTTATGTTCTTGAAACTCAAAGAATTTGGCGGTGTTTTGGTCTTTTCAGACGAATCTGTCCTATAATCGATAATACACCTTATATTCGACTTGGTTTTGTTATCACTTTGTATACCGCCGTCGTAAGATTATTTTTTAGAGTGATAATTTTCGTAAACTCTTATTAGAATGAATGTCAAGTCAAAGCGCAGCTTATAATCAAGAGCTGGATTACAATAAAATAATTTAAATAGATCTTGCATCGAAAATAGTGCATTTGAAGGTGGATTTGAAAGTAATATTGTTATATTATGATAATATGATTTTAGCTCTAAAACATGCACACATCTCCCGTCGCTCTCATTATAAGGTGAGATAAGTCGTAACATAGTAGATGTACTGGAAAGTGTATCTAAAATGCAAAATAAAGCTTAAAGTGAAGTGTCTTATTTACACTGAGAGGATGTTCGTGCGATTCGAATTATTTCGAAAGTATCAATTTAAGATTAGTGAGTAGGTAGAAATTTATTTATTTGAAATAACATTAATTGCTTATGTTTTGTTATAGGAATAGAACAAATTTATTTATTTATAGTGAAGTAGTACTGTGAGGGAAAATTGAAAAAGTTGAAAATACATTTTTAGGAAAGTAAGTTAATATTGTGCCTTGTGTATCATGGTTTATTAAATTTGGAATATATATTTATTTTCCCGAATTAAAAAGAGCTAATTTGTGATATTGGTTAATGTAATATTATTATCAAGAATAGCAGGTTTGTAATGAAATATTAGTCGGTTTTCAAGAGATCTGTTTCTCCAAGAAACGAATTTAATTCAGTATTTAATGGTAGTTTTTATGATTTTTGATTGAATATAATATTTTACGGGATAAGCTATAGAAGAGATAATGATATCAGTTATTTTATTTTAATAAAATTTCTTAATAATATTAAATTGAATATTGGATTAAATTGTATAACTTAAATTTAATTACAATAATGATAAAATTAGTATACAAAAGTGTAATATATTTATTGGATGCCAATTTATATAAAGAAACTAGGCAAAATTAATGTTCGCCTGTTTATCAAAAACATATCCTTTTGGGATATATTTAAGGTCGGGCCTGGCCCCTTATAATAATTAAAGGGCCGCGGTATTTTGACCGTGCAAAGGTAGCATAATCATTAGTATTTTAATTGAAGGCTGGAATGAATGGTTTGACGAAACATGAACTGTCTCTGTATAATAAGTAGAATTTAACTTTTGAGTCAAAAGGCTTAAATGAACATAAAAGACGAGAGGACCCTATAGATCTTTAATGATATTATATTTATTTTGTTTAGTGGTATTATTAATAAGTGTATTATCATATTTTGTTGGGGTGACATAAAGAGAGTTCTTATAGACAAAATACATTGCGACCTCGATGTTGGATTAAGGAATATGATTAAGTGTAGAAGTTTAATTAATAAGTCTCTTCGACTTTTAAATCCTTACATGATCTGAGTTCAGACCGGCGTAAGCCAGGTCGGTTTCTATCTTTATAGTGGCTTAATATTTTATTACGAAAGGACCAAATATTCAAAATAATTTTAATTAGAATTGATAAATATTAATAATACTTAAGCAGAGAAGTGCATTGAATTTAGAATTCCAAAATGTAAGAGTATTACAGGTAGTATTGGTAATAGAGATTTTGCTGAGAATGTTGGGTGTTGTTATGTTTATTATTTGTGAATTAATTGGGATGGCATTCCTTACATTATTGGAGCGTAAGCTTGTTACGGAGTTATCCGTGGACGGCAGAGGTGAAAGAAGGTGCGGGCTGGAATGGGTCTAAGTACAAAGCTGAAAGATGAATTAAAATTTCAATAAAGCTTATATTTTCAGAACTTAACAATTTTCATATAGACTTTCAAAATTCAACAAGCCAAAATCAGGTACAAGGTATAATTTATAAACCAGAGCACGAAAGCACAAGTTTTAGGGGATCATTACAAGTTCTGGCTTCGAGCCTCAGTTACACAATCCTTGAGCTACTATCCCAACATTACCAAAATACAGTCATTTATTCAAAGGGCAGAAAACCCCTCCATTCAAGGAGCACTTGCTCCCAACTTTTAACCTCAAGCCTCCCAGAGGCACTTTTGAGACACAAGAAAGAGCTGATCCGCTCTCAATTTTTCAAGCCTATTAAAGGCAATACCAGACTATTACACAAATTGCCATCAAGGCACCGCTTACATCAAATGAAACGGGGGTATCTCGTGCCCAACCTACCGGGCCTCAGTGGAAAAGAACAGATTAATTAAATGGCCCAAAATACCAAGATGAATGGAGGCGTTGCTTGCACTCCTACATGAAACCTTATAAAACCTAAGGGGCACTAGTCCTATGGCACAGGGGCTATTCCCAAGCTAGGGAGGTGACTCGTATAAGAAAATTTTAATACATTCAGAGTAGAAAATCGGTTATGAAAACGTAGTCACCTCAAATAAAAAATGAAGGGGAGCTCGAGAGGGTAAAGCACTCTCTATCCCCGATTTACAGTTAAAGTAATAAGAAAATATTACATAAGCCGGCACTAAGTTACATTTTTAGATTGGTAGGTTACATTAAAAAGGTTTCGGACCTTCCCCGAGGGTTAAACTGCTGAGCTAGCAAGAAATAAAGATGTTAAAAGGCCATATCCTTTGTTGAAGAGCTGCTGCCCGAAGGAAGAGGCGCTACCCGCCCCCTGCAATACTTCCATACACTAAGCTAGATGTTGTTGAAGTGGTGACGAGTCGTGAAAAACCGCAGTTTTTAAACACCCAGGGAAGATTTGAGACCTTTCATGAATAATTAAGACACGCCCACTCAACCGTATTGGGTAACTTACAGTTACACATCAAAATTGGGGAAGAAAGACACAATTGGCTGAAAATTAATGACAGAAATTATTGATTGGCTAACTTCAAAACTGGCGGAAAGAAAATATTTATATTGCCAACCCACAAATGAAAGAACGAAATTTAGTAAGGAACAAACTTATGAATACAAAATTTCTTCAAATAAAGTTCTACCACTTCGCACCAGGGTGCATGGTTATAGTTTTGTAGAGACATCTATCAGAGAATATCCACAGTTCTTGATAATTAGTAGTAAACAAAAGCAGTTCGAAATTAACACAGTGACATCTTCTGAGAAACTGTTGAGATAATTCAGTTTTTAAAGTTCAGATTTTCTGCTGTAGGGGAGTACCTTAAGGCGGAAAATTCAAAGGTGCGGCGTAGAGGTGTACCAACCGGTACAGTTCTATTCAAATTCGTAAAAGACCTAATAAAGTAGGATTTGTTGGATTACCCCAGCCTTTTGCTGATGCAATTAAATTATTTGCTAAGGAAGGAACATATCCGATAGCATCAAATTATTTGATATGCTGTTTTTCTCCCGTTTTTAGATTATTTTAGCTGAAATAATCGAATGATTTATCCTTTTATGACGTCTCCATTTACTTTTAATCTGGGAATTTTATTTTTCCTAGTATGTATCAGCCTAGGGTTGTATGCTGTTATAATTGCGGGGTGATCTTCTAATTCTATTTACGGGCTGTAGCTCAAACGATTTCTTATGAAGTGAGATTAGCATTAATTTTATTGAGATTTTTTTAGTAAATAATTATTGTCTTACACGGTTTATAAGTTTCCAACGGTATGTGTGATTTGTGTTTTTAACTTTTACTCTTGTATTAGCATGATTTTCATCATATTTAGCTGAAACTCCTTTTGATTTTGCGGAAGGGGAATCAGAATTAGTTTCGGGTTTTAATGTTGAATATAGAAGAGGTGGATTCGCCTTATTTTTTAGCTGAATACACTAGTATTTTATTTATAAGAATATTATCTTATACAGGCTGAGCACCAATTCATGTTAGGAGGACAATAGATACTATAGATCAAAATAGTATTTTCTTAGGGGGGTGATATATTATCAATTTATTTTTTTAATTAACTTTTCTGTCTTTTATATTTATCTGAGTTCGAGGTACACTATCTCGATTTCGGTATGATAAATTTGGCGTGATAGGCTTATATACCTTTGTCTTCTTGGGGTTAAAGGTTTTATATTTCCTTTACTTATTTAATGTATTCAATTCAGTAAAATTAATAGAAGAACTGAACTTCTGTCTTATGTTTTCAAAACATATGCTTTAATAAGCTTAATTTACTAGATTATCTCAAATATGGGGGTCGAAGGGGTAGTATGTGGTCCCGTGGGTTCACTTCTTGCTGGTGGAAGTGTACTAAGAAAGCACAGCGTATGCCATTTATTCCTACCATGTCCGATACATGCAGGTCCAGGCTGTGGCCCCTGGGCAACTGGTACACTACTTGTACACGGGCGAAAATGCGAGTTCCCGACGCTTCGAAATGGGGACCCACCACCTAAGGGAGACAACCGCGAAAGAAAACATCGGCCCTCCAGGATTGCTGGGGGTTGGCGTTGGGCTGACAACCCAATCTGTAAAAAACTCTCGTTACGAAATCTGAAGAAGAAATAGCCGGCCTGACCTTTTTACGACCTTTTTACGACGACCTCGCAAACTTGTAAAGGACTTGAGAATTGGTTCGTGGGATGTTTTAACTCTTTACCAAGCTGTAAACCTAAGAAAGTTGCTCGATCAGCTGGATGAGTATCGACCAGATATTACTGCTATTCAAGACGTAAGATGGATCGGTGAAGGGATGATACAGAGAAAAAAATCACTTGGAATGCACGCCAAAGGTGTAGAAAAGGAAATATAATAACTTATTTATTTATACAAGTGTAGACATTCCACTCGATGGAAGAGTTGCATGTATGAAACAAAAACTAATACTGTTCGGTGAAGTACGTATGTAGAAGGCATACGTCTGTTTGGAGCTTCTGTTGCATTCCGACCAGATTGTCCCGATTAAAATAATGTCTGTGTATTCACCACTGCTGATCACACTAGCTACTGCCGATATGCAGACAGCAAATACAGTGCGGCTGTAGCATACACCAGCCTAGAGCTGTGCGGTCGAAAACGATGTTTACTAATGCAAGGGGTGCATTCGACCGGCAACGCTGATTAACATGCTGCGAGTGTGACTCTGTTTCTTATCTCTTCATATTTTGACGTAACCTGCCCGCTGGCAGTAGTTCCCCTGTTAAAATCAGTTGGTAGACACCCCACACATCACTTATGCATGCGGGACATTTATAAGTAGAAAATACGGCGTCCGTGAGCCACTTGGTAGTATTCCAGCTATTCGATACCTACTTTGACGCGCTCTTTTGAATGAGCAGTGTGCGCACTTAAGTCTGAGGCTTTGTTAGTAATAGTAGTATGAACTGGTCTAGAATTACAATTTAGGCCTATTCCAAATTATAGTACCACAATCCACTAAATAACTCAAAATTCAACCCTGAAAAGAGCAGTTTCTTAAGAAAAACTTCTTCCTCTTCACTTTTATAAAATCTACATTCATTTTATTTCAAATTAGCAGCTACGATGTGGTTTCTTCTCTGGCTTGGAGGAAAAATTGCCTCCACGTCAGATAGTTCTTTCCCCCGCCAGTGTAGTGAATTGAGATTTTCCGACTCATCGGGTACTCCCAGGAAACAGATAAGTAAACGGGCATAGTTTTTGCCCTGAGACTATCCACTATTAAACCCCCCACCCCCGCCGAAAAGAGGACGAAGATTGTTCACAGATGTCTGCGTCTTGGTCATTGCAGCTCTGTAGCTTTGGGCTGTTAGTTCTGCAGCGTAGTACTGTTCGTTAAAAGTGAGAAAATGTGTGGGTTTTTATGTGATCGAGTATTTCATAAGAAAGCATTGCTTTTAATCGCGCCATTCCTACTAACGTCATTGTAATGACCCATGTTCATTTCAGTTGGGAAAACCACTAAGAGAGTCTTTCTGAGAATCTATAAAGGCAGGCGGAGAGTGAGTGTCTGCCATTATAATGAAAACTCCCCAACCTGATTGTGACTGATAGTAGGCAAGCTGGCCTACCATTACAATGAGAATTCCCTAACCCGGTCTTCATATGAGAAAAGACGTTGGTGACTTCCCCCTCGTGTTTCTAGGGCAACATTAAGAGCTATGCAACTTAATACAATCTTGCTCACAACGTTTACGCTACCTAACCTAGAATTCTGTATAGCCTACAGTTTAGAATTCCGGGGTACATGAGCTAGTTGCTTATAAAATATTTTCCAATATTCTCTTTAGCAGATTGGTGCCTTACGTGGAAAATGCGGTTGGTGACTATCAATGCGGATTTCGCCAAGGAAGATCTACTATTGATCAGATCTTCACAATTCGCCAGATACTTGAAAAATTTAAAAAATTTGGAATTGATACACACCATCTCTTCATTGAGTTCAGATCAGCCTATGAGGGCATTGATAGAAGTAATCTCTATGTAGCAATGGAAGAGTTTGAGATCCCTAAGAAATTGATCGCCCTTGTGAAAGCTACCATGGAAAATACTCGGAATCAAATTAAAATCCAGAATATGTTATCAAGTGCTGTAACGACCAAGAATGGAGTTAGGCAAGGAGATTCATTATCGTCTTTTGTTCAATATAGTTTTGGAGAATGTTGTTAGAGATGCGAGTATCAACACTAGGGGAACCATCTTATATAAATCATTTCAAATTTTGGCATATGCAGATGATATTGACTTAATCTCAAGAACACCAAGAGCATTGAAAGAAGCTTTCACAAGCCGCCTCGAAAAAGCAGCAAGAAAGATAAATTTACAGATTAATGAAGGAAGAACTAAGTACATGTCCGTAACCAAGAAAGACTACCCTAGTGGGTCTACATTAATAGAAATTGGCTCTTACAAGTTTGGTGTTGTGCGTAGTTTTACCTACCTTGGATCAGTAGTTAATTCCAAGAATAATGTTAGTTCTGAAATCCAAAAACGTATACTGTCTGCTAACAAGTGCTATCATGGCCTCAGAAGACATCTGATGTCTAAGCCGCTTTTCAGGAAAACTAAAGTTCTGATGTATAAAGTTTTAGTAAAGCATGTATTAACATATGGTGCTGAGACCTGGACACTCTCAAAATCTGATGAAAGACAGCTCGGTATATTTGAAAGGAGGATTTTGAGGCAAGTGTTTGGGCCAGTGGAAGAAAATAGTGCCTGGAGAACAAGATATAATTAGGAATTATATAATTTATATAACGAACCAAACATTGTTAACTGTATAAAGATCAGAAGGTTGGAGTGGGCAGGACATGTGCTGCGTGCTAATGACAGAATGATAAAGAAGATATTTAATGCAGTGCCAGAAGGAACCAGGAAAGTTGGCAGACCAAAGTTAAGGTGGGAAGAAGGGATGAGAGAGGATGTAAAGATAATTGGAATCAAGAATTGGAGGAGCTCTGCACATAACAGAAAAGAATGGGGAAAACTTCTTCAGAAGGCCAAGGCCCACAAAGGGCTGTCGCGCCAGTGATGATGATGATGATGATGATCTCAAATATAGAAGATTAATGGGTTTAAAATATAATAAAGGAAGTATAGGACAGTGAGGATTTGACCTGTTAAAATATATGGATCTTCTACAGGCCGAGCACCAATTCATGTTAAGAGGACAACAATAGATACTATAGATCAAAATAGTATTTGGTTGATAGGATAAAACTGAATCCCACGGAATTTGTTATTATCAATAAAAGGGAGAATAAGGAGGATTGCAATAGATATTATTAATGCAATAACACCTCATAATTTTTAGGGATGGATCGTAGGATTGCATAAGCTAAGAGAAAATATCATTCAAGTTGAATATGTACTGGTGTTACCAAGGGGTTGGTAGGTGTAAAATTATCGGGATCCCCTAATATATAGGGTTCAAGGAGAGTTAATAATAGTAAAATAGCTACTATAATAATAAAACCGAAAATTTCCTTGAAGGAGAAATAGGGGGGAAATGGAATTTTATCTGAATATCTGTTGAGACCTAAAGGGTTATTTGATTCTGTTTGATGAAGGAATAAGAGGTGGATTATAACCATTATAGCTACCATAAACGGAAGTAAGACGTGGAAAGTAAAGAATCGGGTAAGAGTAGCACAACCAACGGCGAACCCACCTCAGACCCACTGTATTAAATCAGTACCTAAATAGGGAACAGCTGATAAAAGATTTGTAATTATTGTTGCCCCCCAAAAAGATATTTGTCCTAAACGTAAGACATATCCTATAAAAGCAGTTCCTATTACTAGGAATAAGATTACAACACTCGTGGATCAAGGGTGTATATAGTTGTATGAACCAAAATATATTCCACGACCTACATGAAGGTAGGGGCAGATAAAAAAGAAAGATGCTCCATCTGCATGTAAGGTATGTAATAATCAACCGTAGTTGACATCACGGCAAATATTGGCTACGCTCGGTAGAAAAAGCTAGATCTACGTTTGTAGTATAGTGTATAGTTAGGAAAAGACCAGTCGCAATTTGGATTATTAAACATAATCCGAGGAGAGAGCCGAAATTTCATCAAGCAGAAATATTAGAAGGAGCTGGTAAATCTACTAAGGCATTATTAGCAATTTTTAATAAAGGGTGGGATACTCGTATAGCTTTAGCAATTAAATTTTTTGTCGTAGAGGACCTTGGAATATATTGGTGATTTTTACAATTACAATTAAAGTGAGAAATAAGTAGTTTACTAATATGGAGGTGATTAAGTGGCTAGGTTTATTATAAAGTTTAATTAAATGAGGTATAGCTTCTATGTTTAAGAAAGTGGATATTAGATCAATAGGTATGAGATCCATACTTTTGGTAAATAGATTTCTAAAGTATGGATCTCTAACTGATGAAATTGTTAGGATTAAAGTGATTGATGATAATATGATGACGAGAGTTTTTATGGAAGTATAAAATAGTTCATTAGAAGCTAAACTAGTAATGTAGATAAAAAGAACTAATGTTCTCCCTAAGAAAATTAAGGATAGAATATAGGAAAATCAAAATGAGGATGACATTACTCCGAGATTTATAGAAATAATACATGTTTGTACAATGTGATAAGTGTTATAGCGAGAGGATAGTTAGCTTGTGCAAAAATTAAACTGTTGAGGAAACTGAAAGTAAGGATTTTTAGATTTATAATTCAGAGGGTAGTTTAGAGTAAAATATTAATTTTGGGGATTAATGAGAAGAATTTTCTTTCCTATGAGTTTTAGAAGAGACATCTTAATATTGGTTTACACGACCAGCTTTCTGTTAAACTGCTTAAACAATGGTAATAAGTATAATTTTAGCTATCTTGATTTATGTATTTTTGATGGGGGTGTGGGCTTTTTGTTCTAAACGTAAACATTTATTGTCTATATTGTTGAGTTTAGAATTTATTGTACTCAGCTTATTTGGTTTACTTTATTTATATTTAATTTTTTTAGAATGAACTATATTTTAGTATGTTTTTTAACATTTTCTGTGTGTGAGGGGACCATGGGATTATCTGTATTGGTTTATATAATTCGCATTCATGAAAAACTATGGATTAGGCAGTATATTCGATTATTATTATATCTCACTCCCCCTCTCCCTAAAGGGGGTTAAACATTGAGTTTTAAAAAATCGGGAGTGTTACTATTCATCTCAGCGACCCCGAAAACTATGGCTTCGACACTATTTTCGATTATTTGTAAATCTGAATCCCCCTCACCCCCCACCAGAAAGGGGGATGAACTTGGACTTGTAAAATATCCGGGGTCTCACCATTCATCTCAGCGACCCCGACAACTATGGGTTCAACATTATTTTCGTTTATTTTTTATATATCACTCTCCAATTGCCACCTACCACGAAGGGGGCTGAACTTTAAAAAATTCCGGAGTGCCATTATTCATCTCAGCGACCCCGACAACTATGGATTCGACACTCTTTCCGATTATTTTCATATATCACTGTCCCATCGCCCCCTACTGCGAAGGGGCTGAACTTGGACTTAAAAAATTCCGGAGTGTGACTATTCATCTCAGCGACCACGAAAAGTGCGGATTCAACACTACTTTTGATGATTTTCGTATCTGAGCCCACTTGCCCCCCTGCCTCTAAATTTTCTTGGGGTGTATTACCCCCACGTGGTTTGTCTCCTGATACTAAAAATCCGGAGTGTCACTATTCATCCCAGCGACCCCGAAAAGTATGGATTCTACACTATTTTCGTTAATTTGTATATCTGACTACCCTCACCCCCACCCCTAAGGGTTCCTGTGCTGTCTTATCCCCACGTGGTTTATCTCCTCATACTAAAAATCCGAAGTGTACAATTCACCTCGGCGACCCCGAAAACTATGTATTCGACACTATTTTCTTTTATTTTTATATATCAATCCCCCTCACCACCCTCCAAAGGGGGCTGAAATTGGACTTTAAAAAAACCGAAGTGTCACTATTCATTTCAGCGACCCCGAAAAGTATGGATTCGACACTATTTTCGTTAATTTGTATATCTGACCCCTAAGGTTTCCTGGGCTGTCTTATCCGCACGTGGGTTGTCTCCTGATACTAAAAATCCGGAGTGTACAATTTACCTCGACGACCCCGAAAACTATGTAATCGACACCATTTTCCTTTAATTTTATATATCAGTCCCCCCTCGCCCCCCACCCAAATGGGAGCAGACAATTGACTTTTAAAAAATCGGGAGTGTCACTATTCACCTCAGCGACCTCAAAAACTATGGATTCGACACTGTTTTCGATTTTTTTACCTGACCCCCTAACCTCCCACCCTTAAGGGGGCTAGAGGTGGCTTACCCCCACAGAGCTCGTCTCCAGATAGCAAACAATGTTTCAAAATTTGATTGAAATTACTCCAGTGGTTTTAGGAGGAGGTGTGTCATTTACACACATACATCCATTATCAGTCCCCCTCGTCCGCCACCCAAATGGGAGCAGAAATTTGACTTTTAAAAAATCGGGAGTGCCACTATTCACCCCATTGACCCCCAAAACTATGGATTCGACACTATTTTCGATTATGTCTTTACCTGAACCCCCTAACCACCAACTCCTAAGGGGGCTAGAGGTGGCTTACACCCACAGTGCTCGTCTCCGGATAGCAAATAATAAGTGTTCAAAATTTTATTGAAATTGCTCCAGTGGTTTAGGGGGAGAAGTGTCATTTACACACATACATTAATCCATTCTCGCTTATTTTTATATATCATTCCCCCCTCAGCCCCCAAAGGGAGCTGAACTTGGACTTTAAAAAACCCGGAGTGTCACTATTCATCTCAGCGACCCCAAAAACTATGGATTCGACACTATTTTCGTCAATTTGTTCATCTGACCCCCTTACCCTCCCGCCCCTAAGGTTTTCTGGGCTGTCTTACCTCCACCTGGTTTGTCTCCTGATACTAAAAATCCGGAGGGTACAATTCACCTCGACAACCCCGAACACTATGTATTCTACACTATTTTCCTTTAATTTCATATGTCAGTCTCCATCGCCCCCCACCCAAATGGGAGCAGAAATTTGACTTTTAAAAACTCGGGAGTGCCACTATTCACCTCAACGACCCCAGAAACTATGGATTCGACACTATTTTCGATTTTTTTTAACTGACCCCCTTAACCCCCACTCCTAACGGGGATAGAGGTGGCTTACCCCCACAGTGCTCGTCTCCAGATAACAAATAATAAGTATTCAAATTTTAATTGTAATTGCTCCAGTGGTTTAGGAGGAGATGTGTCATTTACACGCATACATCCATCATCAGTCCCCCGTCGCCCCCCACCCAAATGGGAGCAGAAATTTGATTTTTAAAAATCGGGAGTGTCACTATTCACCTCAGCGATCCCAAAAACTACGGATTCGACCCTATTTTCGATTATTTTTTAACTGACCCCCCTAACCCCCAACTCCTAAGGGGGTTAGAGGTGGCTTACCCCCACAGTGCTCGTCTCCGGATAGCAAATAATAAGTGTTCAAAATTTGATTGAAATTGCTCCAGTGGTTTAGGAGGAGATGGGTCATTTACATACAAACATTCATTTTTATATACAGTATATAGATTTTTAATCCCACTGTGCTTTTATCGATTATTGGTGAGTGGTGCAATGCTTAATATATTTTATAACTTTTTAGGGTGCATTTTATCTAGGGATTTTAGTAATTTGAGTCATTACTTTGGATGTGATATTTTATCTTGTGGGCTTATCTTATTAACTTTTTGAATACGGTATGTGCATTAATGATTACGGCGAGAGGGTCAACTTATCGTATTACATTTTATAGTCAGTTATTTCGAGTTTACATCTTATTTTTGTTGTTAATATTGTATTGAACTATTAGAAGTATAAATATATTTTCTTTTTATTTGATTTTTGAAAGTAGCTTAATTCCAACTTTGTTTTTAATTTTGGGCTGGGTACATCAACCTGAGCGTTTTCAGTCTGGGGTATATTTATTATTTTATACCCTGTTAGCTTCATTATCCCTATTAGTAAGATTATTTAATGTCTATAGAATTTATGGCAATTTAGATTTAAGATTATTGATAAATGTAAATTTATTTAATGCTTCATTCTCCTTGGTTTTGATTTTAGCTTTTTTAGTAAACTTCCTGTATTTCTTGTTTAAATGTGATTACCTAAGGCACATGTAGAAACTCCTGTTTCTGGATCTATAATTTTAGCAGGTGTATTATTAAAGCTAGGGGAATATGGATTATTGTGTGTTTATTCTATAATGGTTTCATTGGGGTTGAGGTTTGATTATATTTGAGTTGCGATTAGTTTAGTAGGTGGTGTACTAGTTAGCTTAGTATGTTTATATCAAACGGATTTAAAAGCTTTGATTGCTCATTCTCCTGTTTCTCATATGGGAATTGTACTAGGGGAATTAATAACACTGAGCATTTGAGGTTTTAGTGGAACTTATACTCTTATAATTGCCCATGGATTATGTTCTTTTGGTTTGTTTGCATTGGCTAATATTACATATGACCGACTTGGTAGCCGAAGAATACTGGTAAGTAAGGTTTTAATGAATTTTGTACCTTGAATGGCTATATGGTGATTTCTTCTGAGTTCTTCAAATATAGCTGCAACCCCCTCTTTAAATTTAATGGTTGCATGATCATGAACAACTATAGTTGCATTGATGTTATTATCATTTTTAGACCGGTGTACACATTATATTTATATGCCTTTAGTCCCTTCTGGGATTTATTCATTTTCTACAGGATATAGTCGTGAATTTATTTTATTATTGCTAAATTGATTACCATTAAATATTTTAGTATTAAAGGGAGATTTGTGTATATTCTGATTGTGTTTAAATAGTTTAACTTAAAATGTTGGTTTATGATTCCAGAGACGTAGGAAGCTACTTTAAACCATTTTTTGATCATTGTCTGTTTTTTTCTTTGAGTATTTTATTCTTTATTATTGCGGCAATAATTACAATTATAATAAGATTTTATTTTATTTTATTATACATGAATTAGTAATTTTTATTCAGTGAGAGGTGTTAAATTTGAATGGAAGTTCAATTGTTATGACTTTTTGTTTGATTGAATATCACTGTTATTTATAGGATTTGTATTATTTATTTCGTCTTTAGTGATTTTTATAGTGATGAATATATACATGGTGATTTAACTATTAATCGGTTTATTATTTTCGTTTTAATATATCTTTTATCAGTAATACTTTTAATTATGAGAACAAATTTAATTATAATTTTACTAGGATGGGATGGATTAGGTCTTGTTTCTTATTGTTTAGTAATTTATTATCAAAATGTTAAATCTTATAATGCGGGTTTATTGACAGCCTTATCTAATCGAATTGGGGATGTAGCTTTGTTAATGGTTATTGTATGAATAATGAGATATAGGGGTAGAAATTACGTGTAATATTTAGATTTTTGTAAGGATTCATTTATTATGATGTTGATTAGAACTATAGTGGTACTGGCTGCTATAACTAAGAATTCCTTTTTTCTTCATGATTACGAGCAGCAATAACTGCCCCAACTCCTGTATCGGCCTTAGTTCATTCGTCAACGTTGGTTACTGCAGGGGTAAATGTGTTAATTCGATTTAATAGAGCATTTCTTGATACTTGATTATCTAAATTCTTCTTACTTATGGCCGGTCTTACTATATTTATGGCTCCAAGGGCCCTCTAAGATGGTATCGGAAAGGGCATCCTGTCATAAAAATAGGTTAGGCTATATGTACCCCCTTTGAAGAGAGGATCAAAATGGCGACGGGAAGGTTATTTGACGGTAAAACTGGGGCTCCGTTTAGTTAAGCCCCTACAAAATGGCGTCGGGAAGGGCGTCTGACCTTAAAAACTGGGTCCTGTGTAGTTAGGTACCTCCAAGATGGTGCCGGGAAGGGCTACTGGCCATAAAACGAGGTTAGGCCAAATATGCCCCCTCCGGTGGGAGGATAAAAATGGTGACGGAATGGCATCTGACCATAAAACTGGGGTTCTTTTAGTTAGGCCCCTCAAAAATGGCGACGGGAAGGGCATCTGCTCATGAAACTAGGCCCTATGTAGTTAGGTCCCTGCATGACGTTAGGCGTGCTCTCTTGGGCGAATCCTCATTGCCCTACTACTCAAGATGGCGTCGGCATAATTGGCGAATCCCATTGCCCTACTGCTCAAGATGGCGTCGGGGAGGGCATCTTCCCGTAAAACTAGTCCCTGTGAGGTTAGGCCCCTCCAAGATGGCGTCAGGAAGGTTATCTGGCCGTAAAACTAGACTCTGTGATGTTAGGCCTCTCCAAGATGGCGACTGTGAGGTTAAGCTTGCTTTCTTGTGCAAAATATGACGTCGAGAAGGGAATTTGGCCGTAAAAGTAAGTTTAGGCCCCTCCAAGACGGCGACTGTTTGGGTAGGCTTGCTCTCTTACGCGAATCCCTATTGCACTACCACTATACTAGGGGCCAATGACATCGCTATCAGACCCACCATAGGTACACTACTAGGGGTCAATGACCTCGGGTGCTGACTCAGCACAAAAAATGCTGACGCAGTGATCTAGAACATATATTTCCCTACTATTATTACTAGGAGTGGGAAGGAAGCGGCCGTGGCCTTAATAAGGTACAGCCCCAGCATTTTCCTGGTTTGAAAATGGGAAACCACGGGAAACTATCTTCAGGGCTGCCGACAGTGAGGTTCGAACACCACTATCTCCCGAATACTGGATACTGGCCACACTTAAGTGACTGCAATTATCGAAATCGGTGATTCAGAAGTCATGACAACATGTTTCTTTTCTCGCAGAAGCTCGAACACAGGAATCTTGAATGACCAGGTCGTTTTAGAGATCATAACACGTGGGGTAGGAATGCAGGAATCTCTGGTAAAGTAAAATGACAAACATGGTGTTTTGTGTGTTGTATTCTCGTACAACTTGTATGCAATCATTTGTACGTATCGTACAAGCTGTTTAAATTCCTTCAAAGTAGTCTCCTAGTTTGTCTGTGGTTCGTTGCTAACGGTGAGGAAGATGGCAAATACCACCGACTGAACGAGATTCGTCAATGCGCGCGCTACCTCACATCAAAATGGTCGTACGATGTCTTGTTTGTTGGCAAAGCGTCTCCCAAGCATTGGGAATAAATCACATGTACTAAGACGTACGAACGCTGTTGAACTTTGGTTACTTCCATTACGCACCGCTTTGATCGGACAATTGACATACCCCATCTGCCGGCTAAAATACGAAGTTTAAGCAACGTACTCTCACGTTGACACATTTTCGGAAAATAAAAATTCGTTGCCATGACTTCTGAATCAACCCTCATGCATGTAGACTTGCATTGATATATTTCCTTTACGGAGACACTGAATTAATTTTGTGAGAAGTGAATGATTTAATGAAGAGTTAGATTGAGCCATGCAGGACTTGTTCAGTTGCTTTTGAGGAAATTCCTGAGAGTAAGAATGCCATGGGGACTACTTTTCTCCATATTCCCATAGTTGTATGGCCTCCAACCGTTCTCTTCAAAGACTTATGCCTAACCTGCGTTTCCTAGTTTTCTCTGTCACTCTTATCGTCTCCTCAAGGGCTCAGATCATACAAGGAGACTCATTATTTCTACCCCACAATTATTGCTACCACTACAGAACCTGAAATGTTTTCATTTTCCCGCCTTTGAGCGCTCTTCATCCTTTAACCTAATACCCTCTTTCCACTTCCTCAATACCGTACTGTGACATTGCCCGCCTGAGTAGCAAAGCGCTGTCTTTCTGAACCCAACTGCTCAGACACGCCAGCACGTGAAAGAACTCTCGTGCGAGAAAATTTCTATCAGTTCCGGTGAGGAGACAAGCAGCTTGGGCCCTAGCAAGCAGGTCTCCATCCGTTTCTACGGGAGTTTCATACACCAATGACTTGGCGTAACCCCACAAAAAAGTTCAGAGTTGTGAGATCCGACGATCGCGATGGCCATGGAACAGGACGTCCCTTTAAACCCAACGTGCTGTTCAGGTGCCCGCGGAAATTAACATGGGCGTGGGCTGGTGAACCGTCGTGTTGAAACCACATCCTTTCGCGGACAACAATCGGTACAGTCTCCAGGAACTGTGGCAGCACGTCTCGCAGGAACGCCAGGTAACGTGGACCTGTCAAACGGAGAGGCAGGAAATAAGATCTTATTATAATCACAGCAATAGAACCAGCTTTTGGGTGGTTAGGCCGTGTGCATAATGCAGAGTTTCGTCCAGACGTGCCATTTGGACTCATCAGCTGGAATGGCACGCCCCTCCAGGACTCTGCATAGCAGAGGCAGACCAAACTGCTGCTGCTTCAATGTTTTCATTCCCCACCCTGAAGGGGTGGGGCGGGCCACCTAGAGGGTGTCGCCCTCTCTCTGGCCAGGAGAGATGACGGGGTTGAGAAGGAGTGAAAAAAGGGGGAGATGGGGAAAAGGTGGTTTGAATAAGTAAAGGAGATGGGATAAAGGAAGTGTAGGTTCTCTAGCGCTTTATTGGCAGATTTGCATTTGCTGTGCTTTATTGACAAAGATACAATATATTAGATACAGAGCTTTACATGACGGTGTGACGGAAAAGATGGAGGGCTAGAAGATTGTAAAAAGAGGAGAAGTTAAGAAGGGAAGTGAGGATAAGGTTGAAAAGGTCCGGGTTGGGTAAGGGAGGCGTAAAGTAGTTGAGAGGTGGTGGAGTGGTGAGATGAGGACGAGGAGATTGGGGTGATGGAACGGGCCGGGGACGGCCGCGTGGCGTGGGCATACGGTGCGATGGGAGTGGAGAAGAATGGGAGGGTTCAACCCGATGATAGCGGCCAAAGATGTGGATTCCTTGATCGATGAGGCGCTGAACGTCGGCGTGCGTCGGCAGCTGGAGTCTCACCAGAAATGTGGGACCGTCGGAGTTATAAATACGGGATGCTTGCTTGACAGGTACTCCTGCCTGGCGAAGTGCACGTGTGATGGCAGCAGGCGGTACGTTAGGGTCCATACCGCGCAGAACACAGCTGTAAGTTGAGGTACGATCAGATGGCGGTAATGGCGAAGATGGATGTGCCGCATTTTCAGAAGGATCGGTAGAAGTTCCCTCGGTAGATGGTGGTTGAGACGTTTCCTGGTGACTTGTCTGCTCAGAGTTGGGAGGGAGAGGAAGAGAGGTCAGGAGAGGAGATGGATGGGACGAGGTAGTAGTAGTAATAGAAATGATGGGATAAAGTTGCGTAGAAGTAACAGTGATAGTGGGAGTTGTCGTGGTAGGGACCGGTACGGTAGGCGAAATGTTGGGAGAAATGGTAGTGAGGCAACCAGAAGGCGATGGAAGTGGGGGTGGATTATATGGAGGAGGCAAGCGAGTGGCAGGCGGAGCAGGTGTTTAAGCGCTGATGTTTGCTGGGGTAGGCGATACTCGATGACGTCTGCGCTGGATAACCACGCCGATAGTTTGGACAGAGTTGCATGTACTGGCAGAGTGGAAGTGAAGAAGTATCTCCGGTGCGGGAACAGAGCCGTAATGAAGACGAGTGACACTGAAGACACCGAGCGGGCGAAGTTCATTAGCAATGTCTTCAACCGATAGAGCTGGGTCAACATCACTGACTAGGAGAGTATACATGGCTGGGGATGGCCGTCAACCCAACTTGGGGACAGCCGATATGCTAATTGGCTCGGCGAAGGACGAAGTATAGATGTGGCGTCCCCTCGGCCGATCAAAAATAAAGGATGAGACGAAGAAGCGATGCGTGCTGTGTAGTGTATCTCCTCGCCTCTTGCCCTCCTGTGTTGTCGACAGAGCTTGATGTGTGATCGTGTCCTCCCCTCGACCAAACTGCTGCTGCTGCTTAAATGCTTTCATTCCCCGCCCGAAGGACGGGGCGGGCCCCCTAGATCGTGTCGCGATCTCTCGGGCCGGGAGATGTGGAGAGAACAGTGAGATGTTTCACATGAAGAAGAGGGAAAAACGGTATTTTAATTTGGATGAATGGCTACGGGGCTGAGGTTATGAGGGTGTGCGGGAGGAGTGACATGTTTAGAGGAGGGTACCAGGCTGTAAATGGAAACTGAGGAGGTGCAGGGTCGCCGTGATGTTATAGAGGGAGGAAGTTAGGAATCTCAAGATGTCGAGTGTTGGAGCTGATGGGGGGAAGAAACTGATTGATGGGAGGGGAGGGTAAACGGGTGGTGGGGGTCGATATGGAGGGGGTGGCCGGGTGTGACGACGGGCATTGTTGGAGTTATGTAGAACAGGTTGGGGTGGTGAAAGAGATGGCTCGACTTTGTAGCGATGGCCAAAGATGTAGACTCCATTGGCGATGAGATGGTGAACGTCGACGGCAGTAGGGAGGTGGATACGGACCATGTACGTCAGACCGGAGGTGTTCTTGATCCTGAAGACTCGACGGACGGGTACGCCTTCTGCTCGAAGTTGTTGGAGGATGGCTTGTTCTGAGTGAGCAGGATCCACTCCACGGATCACACAGCTATACATAGTGTGGCGGGACGGTGATGACTGCGATGAGGGTGGTGCTTCTTCGGCGGCGTTGAAAGACGACAAAGACGACGGTGCTGCAGACGTTGCGGGAGGCATGTATGAGGCATGACGTTCTTCAGGTGTTGAAGGAAGAGGGAGGGAAGAAATCATTATGGACGCAGGATGACTGGTTGTAACCACAGTGGTGGGAATAGGGGAGGGGTGGAAGGTTGATGATGTTGTAGTGGAGATGGTGGTGGTAGTGGTAGTTATCGGCGACGTAGAAACGGCGTGTGATGTTGGCTGGCTTGACGGCGTAGATTCCACTTGGTGCGAAGGCAGCTGGTAGGAAGTCTCCTGTGGTGGCGCGACCGTTGCAGGCGGAGTAAAATTAGTGGCTATGAGCTGATCTATGAGTGACGCAGGAGTAACTTCCGCACGATGGAAGATGTGATGAATATGGACGCCGTTGTTCATGAGGCGGCAGACGTCTTCCTCTGTGTGGAAATATAGAAGGACATCTGGTGACAGTCCGGAACTGTTTCGTAGTCTTGTGGCCCAATGAACTGGAACGCCTGCCTGGCGGATGTGTTGGACGATATCGTCATCTGAGAGAGCGAGGTTGACGTTACGGAGTAGGCAGGTAAGCATGGCGGGGAGGCCGACTACCAACTAGGTGTCAGCCAATATGCTCGTTAGAGTCGGCGAGGTAGCGGAGGTAAAGATGGTGAGCCACCCGGCCGAAAAAGAATTAAGGAGTAAGGAGTAGCTTTGATGTTCCACTCGGAGATGTTGCTCCTAGCGAGAAGTAGAGAATTCCCCGACCAAACTGCTGCTGCTGCTGCTTAAATGCTTTCATTCCCCGCCCGAAGGACGGGGCGGGCCCCCTAGATCGTGTCGCGATCTCTCGGGCCGGGAGAAGGGAAAAGAAGTAGAAGGTGTGATAGAAGAGGAAGATGGGGATAGCGATGTAAATATTCATGAGGAAGTAACGGTGGGTCTTCTTAGCTGGGGAGATGGGAACGATAGGAATTGTGCTCGAGGAGTGAAGTTTAAATGAATGTAGCAGGGTGGAAATGGAATGTGAGGAGTTGCAGAATTGTTGTGATATTGTTAAGGGAAGTGATGAGGAGTCGGATGATATCTAGCGTTGGAGGTGGTGGAGGGAAGAAATTAGGTGGGGAAAGGCGTGGGCAAACGGGTGTACTAGGTTGGAAAGGAGGAATTGGCCGGCGGCGGCAATATGGTGGGTTGAAACGTTGGCGAATAGGTTGAGGTGGGGAGAGAGAGGGCTCAACTTTATGACGATGGCGATAGATGTAAGCTCCATTGGCAATAAGTCGTTGGACATCTTCGGCAGTTGGAAGGTGTATGCGGACCATATACGTCGGGCCGGAGGAGTTCTTGATCCGAAAGACGCGACGAACTGGGACGCCTTCGGCTTGAAGTTCCTGGAGAATCGTTCGAGCTGAGAGAGCAGGATCCACTCCGCGTATCACACAGCTGTACATGGTGTGACAGGTCGATGAGGACTGCGTGGATGGTGGTGCGGCGGAGGCTGCTGCGTCGGCGGCGTGCGTAGATGGTGGTGACGAAGGCAGTGCTGCAGCTGTAGACGGAGATGTCTCAGTGGGTTGGTTCAGGTGTTGAGGTCCTTCAGGGCTAGGGCAGACAGGGAGGAAAGAAGTCATGAGAGGAGAAGGATGGCATGTTATAACAGTTGTGACCGGGACAGAAGGATAGAGAGGGATGGAGGGCGTGCTGGTCGTTGCTATGGTAGTGGTGATGGTGGTGCTGGTGGTGGTGGCGATGGGAGTTGTGTAGAAATGAGAGGAAGATGGTTGGGACGGAGTCCACTGTGGTGGTGTTTCGTTGGCAAAGTACGAAGGACAAGATGTCACTCGGTGGATCTGGCTGTCCAAGTAGATTCCGCTGGCGAGAAAATGTGAAACGGCGTCAGCTGAGTGGAGATGTAGCAGGACCCGACGTGTAGGGACGAAGTCTTGCAGTATCCTTGAGACGCTTCGGGCTGGGACGTGTGCCATTTGGAGTTTGGCAAGTAAGTCCTGGTCAGAGAGAGCGGGATCGATGTCATGGAGCACGCAGCTGGACATGGTGCTGGGGAGACTGACTACCAACTAGGTGTCGGCCCAATATGCTGATTGAATCGGCGGGAAGCTAAGTTATAGATGGTGAGCCACCCGGCCGAGCAAAAATGATTTGAAGGTGCGACGGAGTTCGGTGCAATCCAAATCAGAGGAGAGAGTTTTTCCTGGACCAAACTGTGTGGCCCCGCCGAGTTAGCAAATCAAGTTTGCTAACCTGCTAAAGGAGAAAAGATTTCTCCGTTCAAAAAATGCTCCCCCATTGGAGATACAACATCAAAAAAGGCTTTCACTGCCGCAGATCTTATAATCACAGCAATAGAACCAGCTTTTGGGTGGTTAGGCCGTGTGCATAATGCAGAGTTTCGTCCAGACGTGCCATTTGGACTCATCAGCTGGAATGGCACGCCCCTCCAGGACTCTGCATAGCAGAGGCAGACCAAACTGCTTGCTTGCTTGCTTAAATGCTTTCATTCCCCACCCTGAAGGGGTGGGGCGGGCCACCTAGAGGGTGTCGCCCTCTCTCTGGCCAAGAGATGCGGGCGGGTTGGGGAGATGTGATGGAAGAAGGAGGTGGGTAAAGGATGTGGAGAGTTAGGAGATGGGAGGGGAATTGCGTCTATTCCTAAGTATTTATTCTTTATTGAAGTGAGAATACAGTTGTGATTATGTCAAAATGAGCTGTGAACAAAGAGGAGATGGGTTATACAAGGTGAGAGGAAAATAAATGAAGGGCAAGGGTGTTATAAAAGGAGGAGAAGCTAACAAGCGAAGTTAGAAGAAGGCGAAGGATATCAAAAGAGGGAGGTGGGGGAAAGTAAGGAGGTGGGGGCGGGAAGAGATAAGGATGAAATGATGGAGGAGGTGGTTGGGGAGGTGGGGCCGGCCGGGGACTACTGCGAGGTGTGGAGGGATGAGATGAAGGTTGTGGAGGTGAGCGAGATGGTTCTATGCGATGATGACGGCCGTTGAGGTGGATTCCGGTGGCGATGAGGCGTTCAACGTCTTCAGCAGTCGGCAGATGAAGGCGGACGAGATAGGTGGGTCAAGCGGAGTTATAGATCCGAAAGGCTCGGCGCACTGGTATCCCTGTCTGGCGGAGTGTTTGGATGATAGATGCTGATGGAAGACTGGGCTCCACACCGCAGACGACACAGCTAAAGGTGGTAGTGCCGGTGGAAGGCGGTGGGACCAATGGTGGCTGTACCAAGTTGCCAGGAGTATCTTGATGGGAATATCCCTCTTCAGATGACGGAAGTGATGAGCGTTGGGGGTGTGTGGGGTCAGTGGAGGGAGGTAAGGGGAAAGGAAATGTCATGAGAGGGGAAGGATGAGTGGTAACAGTAGTAGTGATAGGAAGGGAAGAGGAGGTGTGAACTGAGGTGGTAATGGTGGAGGTAGCAGTGGTTAGAGTAGTGGCAGAGGTAACAGGAGGGAAGGACAAAGGGGGCGGGGGTGAGCAGTAGGGCGGTGGTGTGGTCGTAGCGGGCGGATCGATGGTTCCAGGCGGAGGGTCGTCGGTGTCCGGTAGCTCAGCCAAAAGATCCGCTGGAGTAGGTTCAACTGCATAGAGATGGTTGTGGATGCGTGCGCCATTCTTGATGATGGTAGAGACGTCGGCTGGAGTGGATAAATAGAGAAGTACATCGGATAGTGGTTGAGCTTCGTCGTCGACTAGCCGGCAGGCACCATAGGCACCCGCCGGACGAAGAGCAGCGAGGACATCTTGGTCTGAGAAGACGAGAGGAACGTTGCGGGCAAGGCAGGTGTAGAGCATTGTGGGAAGGCCGACCTCCTACGTGGTGCCAGCCTATATGCTTTGTTGTCTCGGCAGGGTGATAAGTAAAGTTGAGCAGTCACCCGGCCGAAGAAAAAATATGCGTTGCGTTGCAGCAGAGGAGAGCAGCCGTTGTGTCCCCAACCAGAGCTCTTGAATGTTAAAAGGTTTAGGAGCTGTGATCGAGCAGAGTGGAGTGACCAAACTGCTGCTGCTTAAATGCTTTCATTCCCCACCCTGAAGGGGTGGGGCGGGCCACCTAGAGGGTGTCGCCCTCTCTCTGGCCAAGAGATGCGGGCGGGTTGGGGAGATGTGATGGAAGAAGGAGGTGGGTAAAGGATGTGGAAAGTTAGGAGATGGGAGGGGAATTGCGTCTATTCCTAAGTATTTATTCTTTATTGAAGTGAGAATACAGTTGTGATTATGTCAAAATGAGCTGTGAAAAAAGAGGAGAGGGGTTATAAAAGGTGAGAGGAAAATAAATGAAGGGCAATGGTGTTATAAAAGGAGGAGAAGCTAACAAGCGAAGTTAGAAGAAGGCGAAGGATATCAAAAGAGGGAGGTGGGGGAAAGTAAGGAGGTGGGGGCGGGAAGAGATAAGGATGAAATGATGGAGGAGGTGGTTGGGGAGGTGGGGCCGGCCGGGGACTACTTCGAGGTGTGGAGGGATGAGATGAAGGTGGTGGAGGTGAGCGAGATGGTTCTATGCGATGATGACGGCCGTTGAGGTGGATCCCGGTGGCGATGAGGCGTTCAACGTCTTCAGCAGTCGGCAGATGAAGGCGGACGAGATAGGTGGGTCCAGCGGAGTTATAGATCCGAAAGGCTCGGCGCACTGGTATCCCTGTCTGGCGGAGTGTTTGGATGATAGATGCTGATGGAAGACTGGGCTCCACACCGCAGACGACACAGCTAAAGGTGGTAGTGCTGGTGGAAGGCGGTGGGACCAATGGTGGCTGTGCCAAGTTGCCAGGAGTATCTTGATGGGAATATCCCTCTTCAGATGACGGAAGTGATGAGCGCTGGGGGTGTGTGGGGTCAGTGGAGGGAGGTAAGGGGAAAGGAAATGTCATGAGAGGGGAAGGATGAGTGGTAACAGTAGTAGTGATAGGAAGGGAAGAGGAGGTGTGAACTGAGGTGGTAATGGTGGAGGTAGCAGTGGTTAGAGTAGTGGCAGAGGTAACAGGAGGGAAGGACAAAGGGGGCGGGGGTGAGCAGTAGGGAGGTGGTGTGGTCGTAGCGGGCGGATCGATGGTTCCAGGCGGAGGGTCGTCGGTGTCCGGTAGCTCAGCCAAAAGATCCTCTGGAGTAGGTTCAACTGTATAGAGATGGTTGTGGATGCGTGCGCCATTCTTGATGATGGTAGAGACGTCGGCTGGAGTGGATAAATAGAGAAGTACATCGGATAGTGGTTGAGCTTCGTCGTCGACTAGCCGGCAGGCACCATAGGCACCCGCCGGACGAAGAGCAGCGAGGACATCTTGGTCTGAGAAGACGAGAGGAACGTTGCGGGCAAGGCAGGTGTAGAGCATTGTGGGAAGGCCGACCTCCTACGTGGTGCCAGCCTATATGCTTTGTTGTCTCGGCAGGGTGATAAGTAAAGTTGAGCAGTCACCCGGCCGAAGAAAAAATATGCGTTGCGTTGCAGCAGAGGAGAGCAGCCGTCGTGTCCCCAACCAGAGCTCTTGAATGTTAAAAGGTTTAGGAGCTGTGATCGAGCAGAGTGGAGTGACCAAACTGCTGCTGCTGCTGCAGAGCTTTCATTCCCCGCCCGAAGGACGGGGCGGGCCCCCTAGATCGTGTCGCGATCTCTCGGGCCGGGAGATGTGGAGAGAACAGTGGGATGTTTGAAATGAAGAAGAGGGAAAAACGGTGTGAAAATTTGGATGACTGGCTATACGGATTGAGATTTATACAGGTGTGTCGAGAAGGAAGTTTCGTGGAAGTGTAAGGTGGTAAAGTGTTGAAGCGATGTGATAGAGGACAGTTGTGAGGTGTCGGAGATGTTCAAGGGTTGGTGGTGGTGGGAGGGAGATATTAGCAGAAGAAGGAGTTGGACGGACATAGATAGAGCGTTGGAAGGGAGGATGATCAGGCCGGGTATGGCGACGAGAGGTGGAGTGGTGATATCTAGGGCGGGGAGGTGAACGAGAGGGTTCGACGGGATGACGACGGCCGTAGAGAAGTGCTCCGCTGGAGATCAGGTGGGCGACGGCTGCTGCACTGGAAAGCTGAAGTCTGATTAAATACGTCGGACCGGTGGAGTTGTAGATACGGAATGCCCTCTTGACGGGTATGGCTTGAAGGCGAAGTTGTTCTTGAATGTCGGTTGCCAGGATGAGTGGGCTTACGCCGCGGACGACGCAACTGAAGACTTCGTTTGTGGCTGATGTGTCTGACGGTGTTGGAGGTTGATGAGCGGCTGCTGCTGTTACCACGGACAGTGGTGGTGGTGATGTCGTGGTCGGCAAGGCAGATGTAGACAGCGTAGAAGGGCGGGTGAAGTATCGGGGAGGAATACGTAATAGTCGAGGTGGATCAACAGGAGGTAGCGCGGGGAGAGAGGTGGATAGAAGCGGCGATGAATGGGACGACGTAACAGTTGTGATGGAAAGCGAGGAAAAGGTGTGAGCAGCGGTCGCAAAGGTAGTGGTGATGGTCGTGGTGGTGGTTGTCATGGTGGTTGGTGGTAGGGAGGCTGACATCCAACGAGGAGTCGGCCTATATGCTTTGTTGGCTCGGCGCGAGTGGAAAGTAAAGATGTGTAGCCACCCGGCCGATCAAAAATAACAGGAGTGTCTTCTGCGACGAGTTGTGGAGTTCACTTGAGGTTTACCCAGATTTGAGATCCTGGAGAGAAGATGGACCAAACTGTGTGGCCCCGCCGAGTTAGCAAATCAAGTTTGCTAACCTGCTAAAGGAGAAAAGATTTCTCCGTTCAAAAAATGCTCCCCCATTGGAGATACAACATCAAAAAAGGCTTTCACGGCCGCAGATCTTATAATCACAGCAATAGAACCAGCTTTTGGGTGGTTAGGCCGTGTGCATAATGCAGAGTTTCGTCCAGACGTGCCATTTGGACTCATCAGCTGGAATGGCACGCCCCTCCAGGACTCTGCATAGCAGAGGCAGACCAAACTGTTGTTGTTGTTGTTCAAATGCTTTCATTCCCCACCCTGAAGGGGTGGGGCGGGCCACCTAGAGGGTGTCGCCCTCTCTCTGGCCAGGAGAGATGACGGGGTTGAGAAGATGTGAGGAAAGAGGGAGGTGGGTAATTTGATGTATGGAATTAGGAGTTGTGTGCGGATAGTAGTGAATGATCGGGGATGTGTGCAAGGATTAAATATTTTGAGGAGAGTGCAATGATTGACAAGTTTTAGATGGGAGGGCTAGGATGGAATTGAAGAGTTAGAAGGTGTAATGTTGCGGTTATATTGCATAATGAGGTGGTGAGGAGTCTGAGGAGTTCAAGTTGCAGAGGAGGTTGATACAAGAAGTTAGGTGGAGGTAGGGGTGGACGGACGGGTTGACAAGGTTGAAATGGAGGACTGGCTGGCCGGGGGCGACGAAAGGGAGTGTTGGAAGTATGGCGAAAAGGTTGGGGTGGGGAACGTGAGGGCTCCACTTTGAAGCGACGTTGAAAGATGTAGGCACCAGTGTTGATAAGTTGTTCCACATCATTGGCGGTGGGAAGGTGAATTCGGACCATAAAAGTAGGCCCGGAGGCGTTGTAAATCCTGAACGCCCGACGAGCGGGGATGCCTGCTTCCTGGAGTTCTTGGAGAATTTCCCGTTCTGAGATGGTAGGTTCTATGCCGCGGATGACACAGCTTGACATAGTGTCCAGAGGTGGTGGTTGCGACCGTTGCGAGGATGTTGCGGCGGCTGTTGCGGTGTCGTCTGGTGGTGACACGGCGGGGGAGGCTAGGATGTTGTCGGGAATTTGCTGGGGACGAGGTTGTGCAGAAGTCAGGATAGAAGAGAGGGAGGATATCATTACAGGGGAAGGATGGCATGACGTAACGGTAGTAACAGGAATATGGTGGCGAGTAGTGGCTGACATCGTAGTGGTCGCGGTGGTAGTAGTAGGTGGTGTGTGATGAGGGGGAAAGGAGGGCGATGTTTGTTGTAGCAGAGGCTTGTGGTGAGGCGCGTTGACGACAGGCAATGTGGTGGGATCTGCTGTAAGCTGGGCTAATATAGGCTGGCTGGTAGGCTCCACTAGGTAGTATCGGTCGTGAATAGACACTCCCGTGTCAAGGAGGCGCTTCCAGTCGTCCAACGTAGGTAGATAAAGAAGAACCTGCGATGATGGTGACGAAGTTGAGGCATCCAACATCCGGTGGGCATCGTGGACTGGGTAGCCAGCGGTGCGGAGGGCGTAGCAAATCTCTTCTTCGGATATGGCAGGATTAACATCGGGGATGACACAGGTGCGCATGGTGTGGGAACGGCCGACTTCCAACTCGGTGTCAGGCCTATATGCTTGAGAGTCCGGCGGGGAGCTGAGTTAAAGATGTAGAGCCACCCGGCCGGCAACAAAAATAATGAGGAGAGTCTTCGGAGATTTTGAAACCAGCGCTCCTCGAGAATGCAGAGGTAAGAAGATGAGTTCTCCTGGAGAGAAGGGAACCAGAGCTGACCAAACTGTGTGGCCCCGCCGAGTTAGCAAATCAAGTTTGCTAACCTGCTAAAGGAGAAAAGATTTCTCCGTTCAAAAAATGCTCCCCCATTGGAGATACAACATCAAAAAAGGCTTTCACGGCCGCAGATCTTATAATCACAGCAATAGAACCAGCTTTTGGGTGGTTAGGCCGTGTGCATAATGCAGAGTTTCGTCCAGACGTGCCATTTGGACTCATCAGCTGGAATGGCACGCCCCTCCAGGACTCTGCATAGCAGAGGCAGACCAAACTGCTGCTGCTGCTTCAATGTTTTCATTCCCCACCCTGAAGGGGTGGGGCGGGCCACCTAGAGGGTGTCGCCCTCTCTCTGGCCAGGAGAGATGACGGGGTTGAGAAGGAGTGAAAAAAGAGGGAGATGGGGAAAAGGTGGTTTGAATAAGTAAAGGAGATGGGATAAAGGAAGTGTAGGTTCTCTAGCGCTTTATTGGCAGATTTGCATTTGCTGTGCTTTATTGACAAAGATACAATATATTAGATACAGAGCTTTACATGACGGTGTGACGGAAAAGATGGAGGGCTAGAAGATTGTAAAAAGAGGAGAAGTTAAGAAGGGAAGTGAGGATAAGGTGGAAAAGGTCCGGGTTGGGTAAGGGAGGCGTAAAGTAGTTGAGAGGTGGTGGAGTGGTGAGATGAGGACGAGGAGATTGGGGTGATGGAACGGGCCGGGGACGGCCGCGTGGCGTGGGCATACTGTGCGATGGGAGTGGAGAAGAATGGGAGGGTTCAACCCGATGATAGCGGCCAAAGATGTGGATTCCTTGATCGATGAGGCGCTGAACGTCGGCGTGCGTCGGCAGCTGGAGTCTCACCAGAAATGTGGGACCGTCGGAGTTATAAATACGGGATGCTTGCTTGACAGGTACTCCTGCCTGGCGAAGTGCACGTGTGATGGCAGCAGGCGGTACGGTAGGGTCCATACCGCGCAGAACACAGCTGTAAGTTGAGGTACGATCAGATGGCGGTAGTGGCGAAGATGGATGTGCCGCATTTTCAGAAGGATCGGTAGAAGTTCCCTCGGTAGATGGTGGTTGAGACGTTTCCTGGTGACTTGTCTGCTCAGAGTTGGGAGGGAGAGGAAGAGAGGTCAGGAGAGGAGATGGATGGGACGAGGTAGTAGTAGTAATAGAAATGATGGGATAAAGTTGCGTAGAAGTAACAGTGATAGTGGGAGTTGTCGTGGTAGGGACCGGTACGGTAGGCGAAATGTTGGGAGAAATGGTAGTGAGGCAACCAGAAGGCGATGGAAGTGGGGGTGGATTATATGGAGGAGGCAAGCGAGTGGCAGGCGGAGCAGGTGTTTGAGCGCTGATATTTGCTGGGGTAGGCGATACTCGATGACGTCTGCGCTGGATAACCACGCCGATAGTTTGGACAGAGTTGCATGTACTGGCAGAGTGGAAGTGAAGAAGTATCTCCGGTGCGGGAACAGAGCCGTAATAAAGACGAGTGACACTGAAGACACCGAGCGGGCGAAGTTCATTAGCAATATCTTCAACCGATAGAGCTGGGTCAACATCACTGACTAGGAGAGTATACATGGCTGGGGATGGCCGTCAACCCAACTTGGGGACAGCCGATATGCTAATTGGCTCGGCGAAGGACGAAGTATAGATGTGGCGTCCCCTCGGCCGATCAAAAATAAAGGATGAGACGAAGAAGCGATGCGTGCTGTGTAGTGTATCTCCTCGCCTCTTGCACTCCTGTGTTGTCGACAGAGCTTGATCCCTGAGACCAAACTGCTGCTGCTGCTTCAATGTTTTCATTCCCCACCCTGAAGGGGTGGGGCGGGCCACCTAGAGGGTGTCGCCCTCTCTCTGGCCAGGAGAGATGACGGGGTTGAGAAGGAGTGAAAAAAGAGGGAGATGGGGAAAAGGTGGTTTGAATAAGTAAAGGAGATGGGATAAAGGAAGTGTAGGTTCTCTAGCGCTTTATTGGCAGATTTGCATTTGCTGTGCTTTATTGACAAAGATACAATATATTAGATACAGAGCTTTACATGACGGTGTGACGGAAAAGATGGAGGGCTAGAAGATTGTAAAAAGAGGAGAAGTTAAGAAGGGAAGTGAGGATAAGGTTGAAAAGGTCCGGGTTGGGTAAGGGAGGCGTAAAGTAGTTGAGAGGTGGTGGAGTGGTGAGATGAGGACGAGGAGATTGGGGTGATGGAACGGGCCGGGGACGGCCGCGTGGCGTGGGCATACGGTGCGATGGGAGTGGAGAAGAATGGGAGGGTTCAACCCGATGATAGCGGCCAAAGATGTGGATTCCTTGATCGATGAGGCGCTGAACGTCGGCGTGCGTCGGCAGCTGGAGTCTCACCAGAAATGTGGGACCGTCGGAGTTATAAATACGGGATGCTTGCTTGACAGGTACTCCTGCCTGGCGAAGTGCACGTGTGATGGCAGCAGGCGGTACGTTAGGGTCCATACCGCGCAGAACACAGCTGTAAGTTGAGGTACGATCAGATGGCGGTAATGGCGAAGATGGATGTGCCGCATTTTCAGAAGGATCGGTAGAAGTTCCCTCGGTAGATGGTGGTTGAGACGTTTCCTGGTGACTTGTCTGCTCAGAGTTGGGAGGGAGAGGAAGAGAGGTCAGGAGAGGAGATGGATGGGACGAGGTAGTAGTAGTAATAGAAATGATGGGATAAAGTTGCGTAGAAGTAACAGTGATAGTGGGAGTTGTCGTGGTAGGGACCGGTACGGTAGGCGAAATGTTGGGAGAAATGGTAGTGAGGCAACCAGAAGGCGATGGAAGTGGGGGTGGATTATATGGAGGAGGCAAGCGAGTGGCAGGCGGAGCAGGTGTTTGAGCGCTGATGTTTGCTGGGGTAGGCGATACTCGATGACGTCTGCGCTGGATAACCACGCCGATAGTTTGGACAGAGTTGCATGTACTGGCAGAGTGGAAGTGAAGAAGTATCTCCGGTGCGGGAACAGAGCCGTAATAAAGACGAGTGACACTGAAGACACCGAGCGGGCGAAGTTCATTAGCAATATCTTCAACCGATAGAGCTGGGTCAACATCACTGACTAGGAGAGTATACATGGCTGGGGATGACCGTCAACCCAACTTGGGGACAGCCGATATGCTAATTGGCTCGGCGAAGGACGAAGTATAGATGTGGCGTCCCCTCGGCCGATCAAAAATAAAGGATGAGACGAAGAAGCGATGCGTGCTGTGTAGTGTATCTCCTCGCCTCTTTTTGGACCAAACTGTGTGGCCCCGCCGAGTTAGCAAATCAAGTTTGCTAACTTGCTAAAGGAGAAAAGATTTCTCCGTTCAAAAAATGCTCCCCCATTGGAGATACAACATCAAAAAAAAGGCTTTCACGGCCGCAGATCTTATAATCACAGCAATAGAACCAGCTTTTGGGTGGTTAGGCCGTGTGCATAATGCAGAGTTTCGTCCAGACGTGCCATTTGGACTCATCAGCTGGAATGGCACGCCCCTCCAGGACTCTGCATAGCAGAGGCAGACCAAACTGTCGTCCGTCGTCGTCCATGAGGTCATTTCTTTCCTCCCGAAGGGGAGGCGGGCCATCAGCTGAAAAAAGCAGCTCTTCGGCTATGAGAAAGAAGAAAATGTAACTGTAAGACATAATAAGAGAGTATGTATCGTACATACGTAAAGGACCGGGTTATAGCTGTGGCGCAGGGGGCCGTGAACCGCAAAGGGGCCCACAGGGCAGACCCACACCACACACACCGGGGCGGACCCCAACTGGGTACATATTTATTGAGGGAGGAGGTGGTATATCTCGGGCGCGCAATAGCAGAACATAAAAGTGTTACAGAAAAGAGACAAATATTCACAAGTATTGTGGAGGAATAAGGAGGGGGTTCGAAAAGGAGGCATAAGGAGAAGGACAGGGGTAGTATTGAAGAAGGAGGTAGTACAGATTAGTCGTGAGATTCGTAACGGAAGTGGCCAGGAGACGAAGAAGGTCTAAGATGGAGAGTGGCGGAAGGCGGAATGGAGACTGGGGAATTGGGGGAGGGATGGGTGTTGGCGGGGGGATGGGTGGCGGCGGGGGGACGGTTGGAGAGGGAGAAGGAGGAGACGTGGAACGAGGAAATCCAGCAAGCCGCGGGGGGGAGCGAGAACGCTCCACCCGATGGAGACGTCCCCGAAAACGGACGCCGGTGGTGAGAAGTCGGTCGACATCAGCAGGGGAGGCGAGGCGAAGGCGTACCATAAACGTCGGGCCATCGGTGTTGAGGATGCGAAATACCCGGCGGACAGGGAGTCCCTCCTGTTGCAGTTCTTGAAGAATATCCTGGTCCAAAACGTCAGGTGCAATCCCACGGACGACACAGCTCGGTGGGACAGATGGCGGAGAAGTCGATGTAGAATGGGCGGCAGGGCCTTGAGAGACAGACGAAGCTGCGAGAGTATCATCCAGGTGAGTTGCAGGTGACGAGTGAAATGTAGGAATGGACGGAGTGCAGGAGGTCGGGGCGGTGGACATGATAGGGGAGGAGTGACTGTATGTGACGGTAGAGGGAGAAGTAGACGGAACACAAGAAGGGAAAAAAGAAGGGGAAGAAGAAACGGAAGTTATGGTGGTAGTGGCGACAGTAGTGACGGGAGGAGTGGTGGACACGGGAGAACAAACGGTGGTTGTGGGAGGCTGCGCTAGGGAGGGAAACTTAGTTAAGAAATCAGGATCGGAGGCGAGTTGCTCAAGAATATGGGCCGGAGTAGGAAGAACGGTATGATCAGAATAGAGGAGGTATAAATAGCCGGAGCGGAGAGCGCTATGCGCACAGGCGGATGAACTGAAGAACACCACGATGTCCGGTGAAGGTTGTCCCGAAGAGGCATCTTGAAGGCGCAAGACCACAGAAGTGGGAGTATTGTTATCACACAGCCATTGGCGAAGTTGAGCCGGAGTATAATGAGTGTCCACATTTTTAACTAGACAGGAGTTAGACAGCATGGTGAGGGAAGGCGACAGCCAACGAGGCGTCTGCCCATGTGATTATTCTTGGGCCGACTGAGCCGCAGCAAGAAAGAGCGCCACCCAGCCGAAAAAATATGTGGACATGCGTAGTGCTGGAGTATGACCAAACTGTGTGGCCCCGCCGAGTTAGCAAATCAAGTTTGCTAACCTGCTAAAGGAGAAAAGATTTCTCCGTTCAAAAAATGCTCCCCCATTGGAGATACAACATCAAAAAAGGCTTTCACGGCCGCAGATCTTATAATCACAGCAATAGAACCAGCTTTTGGGTGGTTAGGCCGTGTGCATAATGCAGAGTTTCGTCCAGACGTGCCATTTGGACTCATCAGCTGGAATGGCACGCCCCTCCAGGACTCTGCATAGCAGAGGCAGACCAAACTGCTTGCTTGCTTGCTTAAATGCTTTCATTCCCCACCCTGAAGGGGTGGGGCGGGCCACCTAGAGGGTGTCGCCCTCTCTCTGGCCAAGAGATGCGGGCGGGTTGGGGAGATGTGATGGAAGAAGGAGGTGGGTAAAGGATGTGGAGAGTTAGGAGATGGGAGGGGAATTGCGTCTATTCCTAAGTATTTATTCTTTATTGAAGTGAGAATACAGTTGTGATTATGTCAAAATGAGCTGTGAACAAAGAGGAGATGGGTTATACAAGGTGAGAGGAAAATAAATGAAGGGCAAGGGTGTTATAAAAGGAGGAGAAGCTAACAAGCGAAGTTAGAAGAAGGCGAAGGATATCAAAAGAGGGAGGTGGGGGAAAGTAAGGAGGTGGGGGCGGGAAGAGATAAGGATGAAATGATGGAGGAGGTGGTTGGGGAGGTGGGGCCGGCCGGGGACTACTGCGAGGTGTGGAGGGATGAGATGAAGGTTGTGGAGGTGAGCGAGATGGTTCTATGCGATGATGACGGCCGTTGAGGTGGATTCCGGTGGCGATGAGGCATTCAACGTCTTCAGCAGTCGGCAGATGAAGGCGGACGAGATAGGTGGGTCAAGCGGAGTTATAGATCCGAAAGGCTCGGCGCACTGGTATCCCTGTCTGGCGGAGTGTTTGGATGATAGATGCTGATGGAAGACTGGGCTCCACACCGCAGACGACACAGCTAAAGGTGGTAGTGCCGGTGGAAGGCGGTGGGACCAATGGTGGCTGTACCAAGTTGCCAGGAGTATCTTGATGGGAATATCCCTCTTCAGATGACGGAAGTGATGAGCGTTGGGGGTGTGTGGGGTCAGTGGAGGGAGGTAAGGGGAAAGGAAATGTCATGAGAGGGGAAGGATGAGTGGTAACAGTAGTAGTGATAGGAAGGGAAGAGGAGGTGTGAACTGAGGTGGTAATGGTGGAGGTAGCAGTGGTTAGAGTAGTGGCAGAGGTAACAGGAGGGAAGGACAAAGGGGGCGGGGGTGAGCAGTAGGGCGGTGGTGTGGTCGTAGCGGGCGGATCGATGGTTCCAGGCGGAGGGTCGTCGGTGTCCGGTAGCTCAGCCAAAAGATCCGCTGGAGTAGGTTCAACTGCATAGAGATGGTTGTGGATGCGTGCGCCATTCTTGATGATGGTAGAGACGTCGGCTGGAGTGGATAAATAGAGAAGTACATCGGATAGTGGTTGAGCTTCGTCGTCGACTAGCCGGCAGGCACCATAGGCACCCGCCGGACGAAGAGCAGCGAGGACATCTTGGTCTGAGAAGACGAGAGGAACGTTGCGGGCAAGGCAGGTGTAGAGCATTGTGGGAAGGCCGACCTCCTACGTGGTGCCAGCCTATATGCTTTGTTGTCTCGGCAGGGTGATAAGTAAAGTTGAGCAGTCACCCGGCCGAAGAAAAAATATGCGTTGCGTTGCAGCAGAGGAGAGCAGCCGTTGTGTCCCCAACCAGAGCTCTTGAATGTTAAAAGGTTTAGGAGCTGTGATCGAGCAGAGTGGAGTGACCAAACTGCTGCTGCTTAAATGCTTTCATTCCCCACCCTGAAGGGGTGGGGCGGGCCACCTAGAGGGTGTCGCCCTCTCTCTGGCCAAGAGATGCGGGCGGGTTGGGGAGATGTGATGGAAGAAGGAGGTGGGTAAAGGATGTGGAAAGTTAGGAGATGGGAGGGGAATTGCGTCTATTCCTAAGTATTTATTCTTTATTGAAGTGAGAATACAGTTGTGATTATGTCAAAATGAGCTGTGAAAAAAGAGGAGAGGGGTTATAAAAGGTGAGAGGAAAATAAATGAAGGGCAATGGTGTTATAAAAGGAGGAGAAGCTAACAAGCGAAGTTAGAAGAAGGCGAAGGATATCAAAAGAGGGAGGTGGGGGAAAGTAAGGAGGTGGGGGCGGGAAGAGATAAGGATGAAATGATGGAGGAGGTGGTTGGGGAGGTGGGGCCGGCCGGGGACTACTTCGAGGTGTGGAGGGATGAGATGAAGGTGGTGGAGGTGAGCGAGATGGTTCTATGCGATGATGACGGCCGTTGAGGTGGATCCCGGTGGCGATGAGGCGTTCAACGTCTTCAGCAGTCGGCAGATGAAGGCGGACGAGATAGGTGGGTCCAGCGGAGTTATAGATCCGAAAGGCTCGGCGCACTGGTATCTCTGTCTGGCGGAGTGTTTGGATGATATATGCTGATGGAAGACTGGGCTCCACACCGCAGACGACACAGCTAAAGGTGGTAGTGCTGGTGGAAGGCGGTGGGACCAATGGTGGCTGTGCCAAGTTGCCAGGAGTATCTTGATGGGAATATCCCTCTTCAGATGACGGAAGTGATGAGCGCTGGGGGTGTGTGGGGTCAGTGGAGGGAGGTAAGGGGAAAGGAAATGTCATGAGAGGGGAAGGATGAGTGGTAACAGTAGTAGTGATAGGAAGGGAAGAGGAGGTGTGAACTGAGGTGGTAATGGTGGAGGTAGCAGTGGTTAGAGTAGTGGCAGAGGTAACAGGAGGGAAGGACAAAGGGGGCGGGGGTGAGCAGTAGGGAGGTGGTGTGGTCGTAGCGGGCGGATCGATGGTTCCAGGCGGAGGGTCGTCGGTGTCCGGTAGCTCAGCCAAAAGATCCTCTGGAGTAGGTTCAACTGTATAGAGATGGTTGTGGATGCGTGCGCCATTCTTGATGATGGTAGAGACGTCGGCTGGAGTGGATAAATAGAGAAGTACATCGGATAGTGGTTGAGCTTCGTCGTCGACTAGCCGGCAGGCACCATAGGCACCCGCCGGACGAAGAGCAGCGAGGACATCTTGGTCTGAGAAGACGAGAGGAACGTTGCGGGCAAGGCAGGTGTAGAGCATTGTGGGAAGGCCGACCTCCTACGTGGTGCCAGCCTATATGCTTTGTTGTCTCGGCAGGGTGATAAGTAAAGTTGAGCAGTCACCCGGCCGAAGAAAAAATATGCGTTGCGTTGCAGCAGAGGAGAGCAGCCGTCGTGTCCCCAACCAGAGCTCTTGAATGTTAAAAGGTTTAGGAGCTGTGATCGAGCAGAGTGGAGTGACCAAACTGCTGCTGCTGCTGCAGAGCTTTCATTCCCCGCCCGAAGGACGGGGCGGGCCCCCTAGATCGTGTCGCGATCTCTCGGGCCGGGAGATGTGGAGAGAACAGTGGGATGTTTGAAATGAAGAAGAGGGAAAAACGGTGTGAAAATTTGGATGACTGGCTATACGGATTGAGATTTATACAGGTGTGTCGAGAAGGAAGTTTCGTGGAAGTGTAAGGTGGTAAAGTGTTGAAGCGATGTGATAGAGGACAGTTGTGAGGTGTCGGAGATGTTCAAGGGTTGGTGGTGGTGGGAGGGAGATATTAGCAGAAGAAGGAGTTGGACGGACATAGATAGAGCGTTGGAAGGGAGGATGATCAGGCCGGGTATGGCGACGAGAGGTGGAGTGGTGATATCTAGGGCGGGGAGGTGAACGAGAGGGTTCGACGGGATGACGACGGCCGTAGAGAAGTGCTCCGCTGGAGATCAGGTGGGCGACGGCTGCTGCACTGGAAAGCTGAAGTCTGATTAAATACGTCGGACCGGTGGAGTTGTAGATACGGAATGCCCTCTTGACGGGTATGGCTTGAAGGCGAAGTTGTTCTTGAATGTCGGTTGCCAGGATGAGTGGGCTTACGCCGCGGACGACGCAACTGAAGACTTCGTTTGTGGCTGATGTGTCTGACGGTGTTGGAGGTTGATGAGCGGCTGCTGCTGTTACCACGGACAGTGGTGGTGGTGATGTCGTGGTCGGCAAGGCAGATGTAGACAGCGTAGAAGGGCGGGTGAAGTATCGGGGAGGAATACGTAATAGTCGAGGTGGATCAACAGGAGGTAGCGCGGGGAGAGAGGTGGATAGAAGCGGCGATGAATGGGACGACGTAACAGTTGTGATAGAAAGCGAGGAAAGGTGTGAGCAGCGGTCGCAAAGGTAGTGGTGATGGTCGTGGTGGTGGTTGTCATGGTGGTTGGTGGTAGGGAGGCTGACATCCAACGAGGAGTCGGCCTATATGCTTTGTTGGCTCGGCGCGAGTGGAAAGTAAAGATGTGTAGCCACCCGGCCGATCAAAAATAACAGGAGTGTCTTCTGCGACGAGTTGTGGAGTTCACTTGAGGTTTACCCAGATTTGAGATCCTGGAGAGAAGATGGACCAAACTGTGTGGCCCCGCCGAGTTAGCAAATCAAGTTTGCTAACCTGCTAAAGGAGAAAAGATTTCTCCGTTCAAAAAATGCTCCCCCATTGGAGATACAACATCAAAAAAGGCTTTCACGGCCGCAGATCTTATAATCACAGCAATAGAACCAGCTTTTGGGTGGTTAGGCCGTGTGCATAATGCAGAGTTTCGTCCAGACGTGCCATTTGGACTCATCAGCTGGAATGGCACACCCCTCCAGGACTCTGCATAGCAGAGGCAGACCAAACTGTTGTTGTTGTTGTTCAAATGCTTTCATTCCCCACCCTGAAGGGGTGGGGCGGGCCACCTAGAGGGTGTCGCCCTCTCTCTGGCCAGGAGAGATGACGGGGTTGAGAAGATGTGAGGAAAGAGGGAGGTGGGTAATTTGATGTATGGAATTAGGAGTTGTGTGCGGATAGTAGTGAATGATCGGGGATGTGTGCAAGGATTAAATATTTTGAGGAGAGTGCAATGATTGACAAGTTTTAGATGGGAGGGCTAGGATGGAATTGAAGAGTTAGAAGGTGTAATGTTGCGGTTATATTGCATAATGAGGTGGTGAGGAGTCTGAGGAGTTCAAGTTGCAGAGGAGGTTGATACAAGAAATTAGGTGGAGGTAGGGGTGGACGGACGGGTTGACAAGGTTGAAATGGAGGACTGGCTGGCCGGGGGCGACGAAAGGGAGTGTTGGAAGTATGGCGAAAAGGTTGGGGTGGGGAACGTGAGGGCTCCACTTTGAAGCGACGTTGAAAGATGTAGGCACCAGTGTTGATAAGTTGTTCCACATCATTGGCGGTGGGAAGGTGAATTCGGACCATAAAAGTAGGCCCGGAGGCGTTGTAAATCCTGAACGCCCGACGAGCGGGGATGCCTGCTTCCTGGAGTTCTTGGAGAATTTCCCGTTCTGAGATGGTAGGTTCTATGCCGCGGATGACACAGCTTGACATAGTGTCCAGAGGTGGTGGTTGCGACCGTTGCGAGGATGTTGCGGCGGCTGTTGCGGTGTCGTCTGGTGGTGACACGGCGGGGGAGGCTAGGATGTTGTCGGGAATTTGCTGGGGACGAGGTTGTGCAGAAGTCAGGATAGAAGAGAGGGAGGATATCATTACAGGGGAAGGATGGCATGACGTAACGGTAGTAACAGGAATATGGTGGCGAGTAGTGGCTGACATCGTAGTGGTCGCGGTGGTAGTAGTAGGTGGTGTGTGATGAGGGGGAAAGGAGGGCGATGTTTGTTGTAGCAGAGGCTTGTGGTGAGGCGCGTTGACGACAGGCAATGTGGTGGGATCTGCTGTAAGCTGGGCTAATATAGGCTGGCTGGTAGGCTCCACTAGGTAGTATCGGTCGTGAATAGACACTCCCGTGTCAAGGAGGCGCTTCCAGTCGTCCAACGTAGGTAGATAAAGAAGAACCTGCGATGATGGTGACGAAGTTGAGGCATCCAACATCCGGTGGGCATCGTGGACTGGGTAGCCAGCGGTGCGGAGGGCGTAGCAAATCTCTTCTTCGGATATGGCCGGATTAACATCGGGGATGACACAGGTGCGCATGGTGTGGGAACGGCCGACTTCCAACTCGGTGTCAGGCCTATATGCTTGAGAGTCCGGCGGGGAGCTGAGTTAAAGATGTAGAGCCACCCGGCCGGCAACAAAAATAATGAGGAGAGTCTTCGGAGATTTTGAAACCAGCGCTCCTCGAGAATGCAGAGGTAAGAAGATGAGTTCTCCTGGAGAGAAGGGAACCAGAGCTGACCAAACTGTGTGGCCCCGCCGAGTTAGCAAATCAAGTTTGCTAACCTGCTAAAGGAGAAAAGATTTCTCCGTTCAAAAAATGCTCCCCCATTGGAGATACAACATCAAAAAAGGCTTTCACGGCCGCAGATCTTATAATCACAGCAATAGAACCAGCTTTTGGGTGGTTAGGCCGTGTGCATAATGCAGAGTTTCGTCCAGACGTGCCATTTGGACTCATCAGCTGGAATGGCACGCCCCTCCAGGACTCTGCATAGCAGAGGCAGACCAAACTGCTGCTGCTGCTTCAATGTTTTCATTCCCCACCCTGAAGGGGTGGGGCGGGCCACCTAGAGGGTGTCGCCCTCTCTCTGGCCAGGAGAGATGACGGGGTTGAGAAGGAGTGAAAAAAGAGGGAGATGGGGAAAAGGTGGTTTGAATAAGTAAAGGAGATGGGATAAAGGAAGTGTAGGTTCTCTAGCGCTTTATTGGCAGATTTGCATTTGCTGTGCTTTATTGACAAAGATACAATATATTAGATACAGAGCTTTACATGACGGTGTGACGGAAAAGATGGAGGGCTAGAAGATTGTAAAAAGAGGAGAAGTTAAGAAGGGAAGTGAGGATAAGGTGGAAAAGGTCCGGGTTGGGTAAGGGAGGCGTAAAGTAGTTGAGAGGTGGTGGAGTGGTGAGATGAGGACGAGGAGATTGGGGTGATGGAACGGGCCGGGGACGGCCGCGTGGCGTGGGCATACTGTGCGATGGGAGTGGAGAAGAATGGGAGGGTTCAACCCGATGATAGCGGCCAAAGATGTGGATTCCTTGATCGATGAGGCGCTGAACGTCGGCGTGCGTCGGCAGCTGGAGTCTCACCAGAAATGTGGGACCGTCGGAGTTATAAATACGGGATGCTTGCTTGTCAGGTACTCCTGCCTGGCGAAGTGCACGTGTGATGGCAGCAGGCGGTACGGTAGGGTCCATACCGCGCAGAACACAGCTGTAAGTTGAGGTACGATCAGATGGCGGTAGTGGCGAAGATGGATGTGCCGCATTTTCAGAAGGATCGGTAGAAGTTCCCTCGGTAGATGGTGGTTGAGACGTTTCCTGGTGACTTGTCTGCTCAGAGTTGGGAGGGAGAGGAAGAGAGGTCAGGAGAGGAGATGGATGGGACGAGGTAGTAGTAGTAATAGAAATGATGGGATAAAGTTGCGTAGAAGTAACAGTGATAGTGGGAGTTGTCGTGGTAGGGACCGGTACGGTAGGCGAAATGTTGGGAGAAATGGTAGTGAGGCAACCAGAAGGCGATGGAAGTGGGGGTGGATTATATGGAGGAGGCAAGCGAGTGGCAGGCGGAGCAGGTGTTTGAGCGCTGATATTTGCTGGGGTAGGCGATACTCGATGACGTCTGCGCTGGATAACCACGCCGATAGTTTGGACAGAGTTGCATGTACTGGCAGAGTGGAAGTGAAGAAGTATCTCCGGTGCGGGAACAGAGCCGTAATAAAGACGAGTGACACTGAAGACACCGAGCGGGCGAAGTTCATTAGCAATATCTTCAACCGATAGAGCTGGGTCAACATCACTGACTAGGAGAGTATACATGGCTGGGGATGGCCGTCAACCCAACTTGGGGACAGCCGATATGCTAATTGGCTCGGCGAAGGACGAAGTATAGATGTGGCGTCCCCTCGGCCGATCAAAAATAAAGGATGAGACGAAGAAGCGATGCGTGCTGTGTAGTGTATCTCCTCGCCTCTTGCACTCCTGTGTTGTCGACAGAGCTTGATCCCTGAGACCAAACTGCTGCTGCTGCTTCAATGTTTTCATTCCCCACCCTGAAGGGGTGGGGCGGGCCACCTAGAGGGTGTCGCCCTCTCTCTGGCCAGGAGAGATGACGGGGTTGAGAAGGAGTGAAAAAAGAGGGAGATGGGGAAAAGGTGGTTTGAATAAGTAAAGGAGATGGGATAAAGGAAGTGTAGGTTCTCTAGCGCTTTATTGGCAGATTTGCATTTGCTGTGCTTTATTGACAAAGATACAATATATTAGATACAGAGCTTTACATGACGGTGTGACGGAAAAGATGGAGGGCTAGAAGATTGTAAAAAGAGGAGAAGTTAAGAAGGGAAGTGAGGATAAGGTTGAAAAGGTCCGGGTTGGGTAAGGGAGGCGTAAAGTAGTTGAGAGGTGGTGGAGTGGTGAGATGAGGACGAGGAGATTGGGGTGATGGAACGGGCCGGGGACGGCCGCGTGGCGTGGGCATACGGTGCGATGGGAGTGGAGAAGAATGGGAGGGTTCAACCCGATGATAGCGGCCAAAGATGTGGATTCCTTGATCGATGAGGCGCTGAACGTCGGCGTGCGTCGGCAGCTGGAGTCTCACCAGAAATGTGGGACCGTCGGAGTTATAAATACGGGATGCTTGCTTGACAGGTACTCCTGCCTGGCGAAGTGCACGTGTGATGGCAGCAGGCGGTACGTTAGGGTCCATACCGCGCAGAACACAGCTGTAAGTTGAGGTACGATCAGATGGCGGTAATGGCGAAGATGGATGTGCCGCATTTTCAGAAGGATCGGTAGAAGTTCCCTCGGTAGATGGTGGTTGAGACGTTTCCTGGTGACTTGTCTGCTCAGAGTTGGGAGGGAGAGGAAGAGAGGTCAGGAGAGGAGATGGATGGGACGAGGTAGTAGTAGTAATAGAAATGATGGGATAAAGTTGCGTAGAAGTAACAGTGATAGTGGGAGTTGTCGTGGTAGGGACCGGTACGGTAGGCGAAATGTTGGGAGAAATGGTAGTGAGGCAACCAGAAGGCGATGGAAGTGGGGGTGGATTATATGGAGGAGGCAAGCGAGTGGCAGGCGGAGCAGGTGTTTGAGCGCTGATGTTTGCTGGGGTAGGCGATACTCGATGACGTCTGCGCTGGATAACCACGCCGATAGTTTGGACAGAGTTGCATGTACTGGCAGAGTGGAAGTGAAGAAGTATCTCCGGTGCGGGAACAGAGCCGTAATAAAGACGAGTGACACTGAAGACACCGAGCGGGCGAAGTTCATTAGCAATGTCTTCAACCGATAGAGCTGGGTCAACATCACTGACTAGGAGAGTATACATGGCTGGGGATGACCGTCAACCCAACTTGGGGACAGCCGATATGCTAATTGGCTCGGCGAAGGACGAAGTATAGATGTGGCGTCCCCTCGGCCGATCAAAAATAAAGGATGAGACGAAGAAGCGATGCGTGCTGTGTAGTGTATCTCCTCGCCTCTTTTTGGACCAAACTGTGTGGCCCCGCCGAGTTAGCAAATCAAGTTTGCTAACTTGCTAAAGGAGAAAAGATTTCTCCGTTCAAAAAATGCTCCCCCATTGGAGATACAACATCAAAAAAAAGGCTTTCACGGCCGCAGATCTTATAATCACAGCAATAGACTCATCAGCTGGAATGGCACGCCCCTCCAGGACTCTGCATAGCAGAGGCAGACCAAACTGTCGTCCGTCGTCGTCCATGAGGTCATTTCTTTCCTCCCGAAGGGGAGGCGGGCCATCAGCTGAAAAAAGCAGCTCTTCGGCCATGAGAAAGAAGAAAATGTAACTGTAAGACATAATAAGAGAGTATGTATCGTACATACGTAAAGGACCGGGTTATAGCTGTGGCGCAGGGGGCCGTGAACCGCAAAGGGGCCCACAGGGCAGACCCACACCACACACACCGGGGCGGACCCCAACTGGGTACATATTTATTGAGGGAGGAGGTGGTATATCTCGGGCGCGCAATAGCAGAACATAAAAGTGTTACAGAAAAGAGACAAATATTCACAAGTATTGTGGAGGAATAAGGAGGGGGTTCGAAAAGGAGGCATAAGGAGAAGGACAGGGGTAGTATTGAAGAAGGAGGTAGTACAGATTAGTCGTGAGATTCGTAACGGAAGTGGCCAGGAGACGAAGAAGGTCTAAGATGGAGAGTGGCGGAAGGCGGAATGGAGACTGGGGAATTGGGGGAGGGATGGGTGTTGGCGGGGGGATGGGTGGCGGCGGGGGGACGGTTGGAGAGGGAGAAGGAGGAGACGTGGAACGAGGAAATCCAGCAAGCCGCGGGGGGGAGCGAGAACGCTCCACCCGATGGAGACGTCCCCGAAAACGGACGCCGGTGGTGAGAAGTCGGTCGACATCAGCAGGGGAGGCGAGGCGAAGGCGTACCATAAACGTCGGGCCATCGGTGTTGAGGATGCGAAATACCCGGCGGACAGGGAGTCCCTCCTGTTGCAGTTCTTGAAGAATATCCTGGTCCAAAACGTCAGGTGCAATCCCACGGACGACACAGCTCGGTGGGACAGATGGCGGAGAAGTCGATGTAGAATGGGCGGCAGGGCCTTGAGAGACAGACGAAGCTGCGAGAGTATCATCCAGGTGAGTTGCAGGTGACGAGTGAAATGTAGGAATGGACGGAGTGCAGGAGGTCGGGGCGGTGGACATGATAGGGGAGGAGTGACTGTATGTGACGGTAGAGGGAGAAGTAGACGGAACACAAGAAGGGAAAAAAGAAGGGGAAGAAGAAACGGAAGTTATGGTGGTAGTGGCGACAGTAGTGACGGGAGGAGTGGTGGACACGGGAGAACAAACGGTGGTTGTGGGAGGCTGCGCTAGGGAGGGAAACTTAGTTAAGAAATCAGGATCGGAGGCGAGTTGCTCAAGAATATGGGCCGGAGTAGGAAGAACGGTATGATCAGAATAGAGGAGGTATAAATAGCCGGAGCGGAGAGCGCTATGCGCACAGGCGGATGAACTGAAGAACACCACGATGTCCGGTGAAGGTTGTCCCGAAGAGGCATCTTGAAGGCGCAAGACCACAGAAGTGGGAGTATTGTTATCACACAGCCATTGGCGAAGTTGAGCCGGAGTATAATGAGTGTCCACATTTTTAACTAGACAGGAGTTAGACAGCATGGTGAGGGAAGGCGACAGCCAACGAGGCGTCTGCCCATGTGATTATTCTTGGGCCGACTGAGCCGCAGCAAGAAAGAGCGCCACCCAGCCGAAAAAATATGTGGACATGCGTAGTGCTGGAGTATGACCAAACTGTGTGGCCCCGCCGAGTTAGCAAATCAAGTTTGCTAACCTGCTAAAGGAGAAAAGATTTCTCCGTTCAAAAAATGCTCCCCCATTGGAGATACAACATCAAAAAAGGCTTTCACGGCCGCAGATCTTATAATCACAGCAATAGAACCAGCTTTTGGGTGGTTAGGCCGTGTGCATAATGCAGAGTTTCGTCCAGACGTGCCATTTGGACTCATCAGCTGGAATGGCACGCCCCTCCAGGACTCTGCATAGCAGAGGCAGACCAAACTGCTGCTGCTGCTTAAATGCTTTCATTCCCCGCCCGAAGGATGGGGCGGGCCCCCTAGATCGTGTCGCGATCTCTCGGGCCGGGAGAAGGGAAAAGAAGTAGAAGGTGTGATAGAAGAGGAAGATGGGGATAGCGATGTAAATATTCATGAGGAAGTAACGGTGGGTCTTCTTAGCTGGGGAGATGGGAACGATAGGAATTGTGCTCGAGGAGTGAAGTTTAAATGAATGTAGCAGGGTGGAAATGGAATGTGAGGAGTTGCAGAATTGTTGTGATATTGTTAAGGGAAGTGATGAGGAGTCGGATGATATCTAGCGTTGGAGGTGGTGGAGGGAAGAAATTAGGTGGGGAAAGGCGTGGGCAAACGGGTGTACTAGGTTGGAAAGGAGGAATTGGCCGGGGGCGGCAATATGGTGGGTTGAAACGTTGGCGAATAGGTTGAGGTGGGGAGAGAGAGGGCTCAACTTTATGACGATGGCGATAGATGTAAGCTCCATTGGCAATAAGTCGTTGGACATCTTCGGCAGTTGGAAGGTGTATGCGGACCATATACGTCGGGCCGGAGGAGTTCTTGATCCGAAAGACGCGACGAACTGGGACGCCTTCGGCTTGAAGTTCCTGGAGAATCGTTCGAGCTGAGAGAGCAGGATCCACTCCGCGTATCACACAGCTGTACATGGTGTGACAGGTCGATGAGGACTGCGTGGATGGTGGTGCGGCGGAGGCTGCTGCGTCGGCGGCGTGCGTAGATGGTGGTGACGAAGGCAGTGCTGCAGCTGTAGACGGAGATGTCTCAGTGGGTTGGTTCAGGTGTTGAGGTCCTTCAGGGCTAGGGCAGACAGGGAGGAAAGAAGTCATGAGAGGAGAAGGATGGCATGTTATAACAGTTGTGACCGGGACAGAAGGATAGAGAGGGATGGAGGGCGTGCTGGTCGTTGCGATTGTAGTGGTGATGGTGGTGCTGGTGGTGGTGGCGATGGGAGTTGTGTAGAAATGAGAGGAAGATGGTTGGGACGGAGTCCACTGTGGTGGTGTTTCGTTGGCAAAGTACGAAGGACAAGATGTCACTCGGTGGATCTGGCTGTCCAAGTAGATTCCGCTGACGAGAAAGTGTGAAACGGCGTCAGCTGAGTGGAGATGTAGCAGGACCCGACGTGTAGGGACGAAGTCTTGCAGTATCCTTGAGACGCTTCGGGCTGGGACGTGTGCCATTTGGAGTTTGGCAAGTAAGTCCTGGTCAGAGAGAGCGGGATCGATGTTATGGAGCACGCAGCTGGACATGGTGCTGGGGAGGCTGACTACCAACTAGGTGTCGGCCTAATATGCTGATTGAATCGGCGGGAAGCTAAGTTATAGATGGTGAGCCACCCGGCCGAGCAAAAATGATTTGAAGGTGCGACGGATTTCGGTGCAATCCAAATCAGAGGAGAGAGGCCGCCGACCAAACTGCTGCTGCTGCTCGCAAGTTTTCATTCCCCACCCTGATGGGGTGGGGCGGGCCACCTAGAGGGTGTCGCCCTCTCTCTGGCCAGGAGAGATGACGGGGTTGGGAAGGAGTGAAAAAAAGAGGGAGATGGGGGAAAAGGTGGTTTGAATAAGTAAAGGAGACGGGATAAAGGAAGTGTAGGTTCTCTTGCGCTTTATTGACAGATTTACATTGTCTGTGTGTATTGACAAAGTTGCATACATATATACAGAGCTTTATGGATGTTTATGAGAGTTACATGAGCGATTTTACACCCAGGTTGCGGATGGTGATGTGATGAAGTGACGGGTTTCGTGAGGTGGAGGGAGGATGTGGAGTGCTAGGATGTGATACAGGGAGGAGAAGTTTACCAGGGAGGTGAGTAGGAGACTTAGGAGGTTGGATGGAGGAGGGGGTAGTGGAAAGATTGCAGGTGGGAGTGGTGGATAGTTGCTGGGTGAAAATGGTGGAAAACGGAAGTGTGGACTGGGAGGTTGCTGAGGGGGTACAGGCCGGGGGCGTGTGCGGTGGCGGGGTGATTTATGTTGGTTAGGAGTTAGGGGCGGAGAGCGGGACGGTTCTATCCGGAGATGTCGACCGTTGAGGTATATCCCTTGGGTGATGAGGCGCTGGACGTCTTCGGGCGTTGGTAGTTGCAGGCGTACTAAATATGTAGGGCCATCATCGTTGTGGATCCTAATGGCTTTCTTCACCGGGATTCCTGCTTTTTGGAGTTCTTGGAGGATAGCTGTTGGTGGTAGGTTAGGTTCCACGCCACAGGCAACACAGCTGTATAGGTTGTTCTGGCTGGGCGGTGAAGTTAGCGGTCGTACAGTATCTGGTGTTGGTGGTTGTGTATTGTCTGCTTGAAGTGCTATTGCTTCATTTGGCGGCGTTGTTACTTCTTCCTGCGGGCCCTGAGCGTGGGAGGGTGGGGGGTGGTATGCCATTATGGGAGAGGGGTGAGTAGTAGTTGTGGTGGTGGTGGTAGGGGCGTTGGAGGTAAAATGAGAGGAGGTGGAAGTAGTGGTGGTGACGGTGGTGGTCCGGGAGGTGTAAGGAGAGAGCAACTGCTGTGGGTGTGATGTGCCAGTAGGGGCGGTGGCTGTGGCGTGCTTCTTCATTAGCCGGTCGAGTAATTTCCCTGGGGTATCTTGCACTCGATGCAGTTGTCCTTGGATATATACCCCATTGTCTAGAGCGTTGTAGACGTCCTCGAGCACTAGATAATATAATAGTACTTCTCTTGTTGGTTTGTCGAGATGATAAAGTCGAGTGGCAGCGTAGACGCCTGTGGGGCGAAGTTCCGTAAGGATGTCATCTGTTGGAATTGCTGGGTCAATATCGTGGGCAATGCAAGTATAGTACATTATGGGAGGGGGCCGACTTCCTCTTGGTGTCTGGCCAATTTTGCTTTTTTGGGTCGGCTGGGCGCGTAATTAGAGATGTGGCGCCACCCGGCCGAAGAAAAATGTTTGGGGGGTGTTTTTAGGGCTATTCAGTCCACTTTCAGAGTTTGGAGATGTGATCCGATCTCCCTCCACTTGTAGAGGATGTGTACCAAACTGTGTGGCCCCGCCGAGTTAGCAAATCAAGTTTGCTAACCTGCTAAAGGAGAAAAGATTTCTCCGTTCAAAAAATGCTCCCCCATTGGAGATACAACATCAAAAAAGGCTTTCACGGCCGCAGATCTTATAATCACAGCAATAGAACCAGCGGCCGTGAAAGCCTTTTTTGATGTTGTATCTCCAATGGGGGAGCATTTTTTGAACGGAGAAATCTTTTCTCCTTTAGCAGGTTAGCAAACTTGATTTGCTAACTCGGCGGGGCCACACAGTTTGGTCCACGAGACTTCACTTCTCTTGGGGAGCGGACGCATACTTCCCGTCGCAGCCACTTCAGATCTTTTGCTCGGCCGGGTGGCCTTCATCTATATTCGCTACCCAGCCGACCTCAATTCAAACATATAGGCTGGCACCTAGTTGGAGGTCAGCCTTCCCAACACCACCATGCACACCTGTCTTCTCAGCGGTGTTGATCCCGCTCTCACCGATACTGACATCTATCACGAACTCCGCTCAACTGGCGCCCCCATCTACGATGCCTGCAGGCTGTTGGATGGCACTACTGGATTACGGTCATCAACGGTTCTTCTTTATCTCCCCAGAGTGGACGATGTGACCCGCCTCCTCGACACCGGCGTTACTATCTATCAACGCTTTTACCACGTGGAGCCTACTCCTCCGAACATCATCGCCCAACTCAACACAGATCCTGCTAACCTGCTCGCCGAAGTTGATTCTCCACCCAGGACGCCGCAAGAAGAATCACTGCCCCCTTTTCCCACTTCCACGACCACCACTACCACCACCACCACCATTACGACTTCAGTCTCTACCACTTCCAATACTCCCCCCGCTACTGTAGTAACCTGTCATCCTTCGTCAATAATGATATCATCCCTTCCTCTTACTTCACTTCCCGCACAATCTATCCCCCAGCAACCCCCTACGAACGTCTTGGATTCCCACGCACCACCGCCACTATCTCCATGCCCTGACGCCGCAGCAACAGCCAATTCTCTGTCATCGCCAACGCAGCTACCACCATCATCCACAGCTATGCCTAGCTGTGTACTTCGCGGCATCGACCCTACAATCTCATCACGGGAAATACTCCGGGAACTTCAAGCAGCTGGTGTCCCCGCCCGCCGTGCGTCCAGGATCCAGAACGACTCCGGTCCTACATACATGGTCAGACTACACCTTCCAACTGCCAACGATGTACACCATCTTATTCACAACGGAGCAACTATCTACCGTCATCGGTATAAAGTGGAACCCTCTCGTTCATCGCCCCTACAACTTCGTCATTCCCTTCCAAACACGTCTCGTCGCCCCCGGCCAGTCCCTCCATCCTTCGAACCTCGTCAACCAGTCTGTCCGCCCCTTCCCCCGCCAAGTTTCTTCGCTACACCCCTTCCGACGTACGAACTCCTTCGTCTCCTCACTACCTCCCTTTGTAATCTCACCGCTACCCTCAATCTTCCAACCTTTCATCTCCACCCAAGCACACCGCTCTAACCTCCACACCTCGCACATAGCCCATCTGTCCTTGTAAATCTGTCACTAAAGCAATCGATAACCGACACGTCCTTTCTTCTCATCTCCATTACTTACTCATACCGCATTTTCCCCATCTCCCCCTTTTTCTCACTTCCTCTCAACCCCGTCATCTCTCCTGGCCAGAGAGAGGGCGACACCCTCTAGGTGGCCCGCCCCACCCCTTCAGGGTGGGGAATGAAAGCATTGAAACAACAACAACAGTTTGGTCTGCCTCTGCTATGCAGAGTCCTGGAGGGGCGTGCCATTCCAGCTGATGAGTCCAAATTGCACGTCTGGACGAAACTCTGCATTATGCACACGGCCTAACCACCCAAAAGCTGGTTCTATTGCTGTGATTATAAGATCTGCGGCCGTGAAAGCCTTTTTTGATGTTGTATCTCCAATGGGGGAGCATTTTTTGAACGGAGAAATCTTTTCTCCTTTAGCAGGTTAGCAAACTTGATTTGCTAACTCGGCGGGGCCACACAGTTTGGTCTGCCTCTGCTATGCAGAGTCCTGGAGGGGCGTGCCATTCCAGCTGATGAGTCCAAATGGCACGTCTGGACGAAACTCTGCATTATGCACACGGCCTAACCACCCAAAAGCTGGTTCTATTGCTGTGATTATAAGATCTGCGGCCGTGAAAGCCTTTTTTGAAGATCTTATTAGGTTATCTTGGACAATGCCCGCCCATACGTTGAGAGAGAATCGTTGCTGCTGGCCACTGATGTGGGTGGCGTGGAGATTGTCCGCATTCCTAACATGGCTGTTGCGGCTGTTGGAAACACCATGACGGGCGAATGAGGCCCCATCCGTGAACAACACAAACTACGAAGTTCGGCACTACAGCAGTGCGGTGGATAATCCATTGACAGAAGTGAACGCGGGGCTCAAAATCCGTTAGTTCCAGTGCTTGCACCCGTTCTTTATGATAGGAGTGTAATACCTTTTCCCCCAGTACTCTCCACACTGTATCCTTTGAAGTGTGCGATTCACGGGCAAGTTGACGGGTGCTTATTGCTGGGTGGGTGGTCGGCCACACGATCCAACACCATCTTCTCAAAATCTGGTGTTCGGACCTGTCTTTTGCCTGAGCCTTGGCCGACTCTCTGTGGCGTGAACGACCCCGCCTATCGTAAGTTGGTATACGCGGAGATAAGCTTCTTCCAATTAGGATGCCGCTTGTTGGGTTAGCGTTCTCTGTACATTCGTGTTGCTGTACGGGAACTACATCCTGCCGCACTGTACATTAAATGCACGCCTGCCAACTCTCGTAACGAGTAACGTTCCATCTTCGCCCACCCCTCATGCACACATCACACAACTGACACCTGGGGTAGTAGTGTTCGTGCGGCACATGTTCAATGCATGTGGTCGTCACATGACACACGTGCTATGAACTAAATTGTGTACAATACGTCAGGGTGTGTACGCTGTTTATCACACGCTGCCTTTTCGATTCAGTATACAACAGACACCCGGGATCTGTGCGAGAGTGCGGCAGAACTACTTGTGTCGTTGCAACACATGCATTGAGACTAGCAGTCGTCACTTTGAACAATTACTATGATTACAAGTAATGAACTTCATTTTGGTTCCGTTTTGACTTTAAATATCAAAGATAAAATCTTTATTGGATTTCAGTCGAACTTGCCCGTCAACCCATCTGTTACCTAAGATCACCCGTAGTAGCATGCGTTCTCTTTAAAGTAGTTGATTGACTAGTCCTTTTCGATTTATGCACAGGGCCTCCGAAGCATGGTTTAGGCACAGTGCTGTAATGTCTTAATTTGACTCCGAAGTTCAGCATATTCTTATTATTGATATTTTAGTCAATTGGAACGCTCGCTCTAATTTCCGGATGGGGATAATGGTCGCTACTTGTTCTAACCCATTCTCTTGGATTACTTCGCCCAGGTGCTATGTTTCCAAATATATTTCTGTGTAAAACCTTTTGGAGCTCTGAGATGTTATCCTTTCCATATATTTACACTTTTCTTTAATGCATGCTGTAATGGTCTTCTCCAGAAGTAATCAAATATCTGCTTGGCAGGTCTATTTACATTCATTCTGTACAAATGTCCCATAATGCGTTTTGTCCTCTAAGGAGCACGTAGAACCTGTATTTAGCACTGGACTTCTTGTTCTTCTTATCTTCGCAAAACTTCTTCATCCTTATACCATGGACTTATCTCTTGAGTCTCAAGTTTCTGGTTTTTGGGCTCTTGGATGTGAACTTATGTGAATTTATTTTCTGTCCGAATGTGGTCCGTTTAGTTGCTAGTGGGTCAATATTAATTTCTGCAAGGTCGCTTTGAGTGTCTACCAACCAACGGAATTTGGTTTGTCGGTTTCCATTAATGATGAAGAACAATTGTTTGGTCCTTCGACAGTCGTCCATATGTGCTATATGCCCATACTACTTAATACGCCTCTTCCGTGCAACTGAGGAGACTCGCTCAGTCTTAGAATACAATTCTTCTGAGCTTTTACGCATCCAGATACCATGTTGAATCTTGGGTAAATATATCTTCCTGAGTACTTGCCGTTTTATTTTCTCTATGTCCTTGATGTTGATGGTTAAGGATGACGTCTCAATTGCGTAGAGTGCTTCTGGGAGAACAACTGTATGATAGTGTCGGAGTGATTTACGTAATTTTTCTGCGAGTATTAGCTATTATTTCACTTCTACTGGTAATATTATTATTATTATTCCCCTCCATTTCAACCTGTTTGGACCACGTTTGGCAATCTTCGCGGTATTCTTAACGTTCTCTGCCTCCATTTTCTCATTTATACCAATATCGCTTCATTCTTGCAACTACTTTCTTCTTCTCTCCTTCTGTGTCTCGCTTTTATCACTAGAGTTTCCCCAGTCTCCCGGAAACCACGCAACGTTTTGACGAATTGTCTGAAACGATTTTTGTCCCATGATGTAATCTACCGGAACCCCCATCTTTGTCAAGTGCAACCTCACTTCTAGAAACCATTTCATCAGCTCTATCTTATTCTTTCTGAAGAATTCAAAGATTCTCTTCGTTAGTCTGTTTCTGTCCATCCTCAACAAGTGCCCATAGAACTTTAACCTTCTCTTCCCCATCAATTCAACCATTCCTCGTGTTGTTTGATACAATTATTTGGTAAATTTGACTCTCCTCATTCCATTATTTTGCATTAGAACCTAGAAATACTTTTAACATTATTCTTTCTTTTTCCGGATATCTTCGAGCTGACCTAGGATCTAGGGAGCGGTGATAAGGTTACAGGGATCTGGAAGTCAAGTAGGGATGACATAAAAATGTTAGTGTTGAACTGTAGAAGTATTAAAAGGAAAGGGATAGAATTATTTTATAGACTTAAACTCACCAGATATTGTAATAGGAGCTGAATCGTGGCTGATAAGTGTTATAATGGATGCAGAAATTTTCTCACAGAACTGGAGTGTGTATCGTAGAGATGGGGTAGAAATGGTGGGAGGAGGAGTATTCATTCTGGTGAAAGAAGAATTTGTAAGCTACGAAAAAGTTAAAGATGACAAACATGAAATTCCAGGTGTAAGACTCATTTCTAAAGGTAATAGGCAACTTGATATCTTTGGAGTGTATAGACCGGGGAAGGGTGGCGCTGACGCTGATTCAGCTAATCAGGTATGTGGGAAACGACATGGAAAGGAATGTGATTGTAGAGGGAGATCTGAATTTACCAAATGCCAATTGGGAAGGCAATGCGAACGACAGGAAGCATGACCAACAAATAACAATTAAGCTAATATGGGAAGGACAGCTGATTCAGAAAGTGAAGGAACCAACTAGAGGGAAAATATCCTGGACATGGTGCTGATAAAACCAGAAGAGCTCTATAGAGAAACCGAAGTAATAGATGATATTAGTGATCATGAAGCTGTTTTTGGCGTAGTTAAAAATAAATGTGATAGAAAGGAAGGTCATAAAAGTAGGACTATTAGGCAGTACCATATGGAGTTTTTGAAAAGTAAATATGATCAGTGGAAAACGGTAAATAAAAATGTAAACAGACTCTGGGATGGATTTGAAGAAATTGTTGAGGAATGCGAAAATAGGTTTGTACCTTTGAAGGTGGTAAGGAATGGTAGAGACCCACCTTATTATTATAGAAAATAAAGAGATTAAGAAGGAGGTGTAGATTGGAAAGAAATAGAGTTAGAATGGCTGTGGAAGTAAGGAGAAATTGAAGGAACTTACTAGGAAATTGAATCTAGCAAGGAAGTCAGCTAAGGATAACAGGATGGTAAGCATTCACACAAATTTTAGTGAAAAATGGAAGAGTATTTACAGGTATTTTAAGGCAGAAACAGGTTCAAAGAAGGACATTCAAGGAATCCTGAATGAACAAGGGAGTGTGTGTGTGTGTGAGGATCTTCAAAAGGCAGAAGTATTCAGTCAGCAGTATATAAAGATTGTTGGTTACAAGGATAATGTCCAGATAGAGGAGGTGACTAATACTACAGAAGTATTAAAATTTACATATGATAACAATGACATTCACAATAAGATGCAAAAGTTAAAAACTAGGAAATGGGCTGGAATTGATGAGATTTTTGGGGATATACTAAAAACAATGGGTTGGGATATAGTACGATATTTGAAGTACTTATTTGATTACTGTTTGCATGAAGGAGCTATGTCAAATGAATGGAGAGTTGCTTTAGTATCCCCTGTGTATAAAGGAAAGGGTGATAGACATACAGCTGAAAATTACAGGCCAATAAGTTTGACATGCGTTGCATATAAGCTTTGGGAAGGAATTCTTTCTGATTATATTAGGCATGTTTGCGAAATTAATAACTGGTTCGATAGAAGGCAGTTCAGGTATAGGAAAGGTTATTCCACTGATGCTCAACTTGGAGGATACCAGCAAGTTATAGCAGATATATTGGATTCAGGAGGTCAACTGGACAGTATCGCGATTGACCTATCCAAAGCATTTGATAGGGTGGATCATGGGAGACTACTGGCAAAAATGATTGCAATTGGACTAGACAAAGGAGTGGCTGAATGTGTTGCTATATTTCTAGAAAATAGATCTCAGAGAATTAGAGTAAGTGAGGCTTTATCTGATCCTTTGATAATTAAGAGGGAAATTTCTCAAGGCAGTATTATTGGACCTTTTTTCCTTATATATATATAAATGATATGTGTAAAGAAGTGGAATCAGAGATAAGGTTTTTTTGCGGATGATGTTATTCCGTATAGAGTAATAAATAAGTTACAAGATTGTGAGCAACTGCAAAATGACCTCGATAATGTTCTGATTTGGGCAGCAGGCAATGGTATAATGATAAACGTGGTTGTGAGTTGTGAGTTTCACAAATATAAAAAATTCTCTCTGTTTTATTTACCGTGTTGATGGGGTGAACGTTCCTTTTCGGGATCATTGTAAGTATCTAGCTGTTAATGTAAGGAAAGATCTTCATTGGGTTAATCACATAAATGGGATTGTAAATAAAGGGTACAGATCTCTGCACATGGTTATGAGGGTGTTTAGGGGTTGTAGTAATGAGGTAAAGGAGAGGGTGTTTCAGTCTCTGGTAAGAGCCCAAATAGGGTATGGTTCCAGTCTATGGGACCTTCACAAGGATTACTTGATTCATGCACTGGAAAACATCCAAAGAAAAGCAGCTCGATTTGTTCTGGGTGATTTCCGACAAAAGAGCAGCGTTACGAAAATATTGCAAAGTTTGGGCTGGGAAGACTTGGGAGAAAGAAGACGAGCTGCTCGATTAGGTGGTATGTTCGGAGCTGTCAGCGGAGAGATGGCGTGGAATGACATTAGTAGACGAATAAGTTTGAGTGGTGTATTTAAAAGTAGGAAAGATCACAATATGAACATAAAGTTGGAATTCAAGAGGACTAATTGGGGCAAATATTCGTTTATAGGAAGGGGAGTTGGGGATTGGAGTAACTTACCGAGGGTGATGTTCAATAAATTTCCAATTTCTTTCAAATCATTTATGAAATTGTTAGGAAAACAACAGATACGGAATCTACCACCTGGGCGACTGCCCTAAATGCAGATCAGGATTGATTGATTGATTGATTGATTGATTGATTGATTGATTGATTGATTGATTGATTGATTGACCTTTTCCAACCACATCCATTGTTTCTGCTGAATACAGGCATTCAGGTTTAACAGCGGTGTCTAGATGCGTAAGTTTAACTTTATTATTATTATTATTATTATTATTATTATTATTATTATTATTATTATTATTATTATTATTATTATTATTTATTGGCAACTTGGATACTTGTAGTACTCCATCTTCTAATCTAAATTCACTGCATATCATCCGAACCGTTGCCTACGTTATAATACAAGGTCTGGAAATAGAGCCCTTAAAACGTTATTGAAGTGGTCACACTGAAGTTCAATGCCGGACCGCTAGGATCGCTTTCTTGCCCCCCGGTCTACCAGGTTCGTGCCTGTAAATCTGTTTATTAACTGAGTTGCTTGTGAATGTATTATGTATTCGTCTGATGTTAAGCATTCGCAGTTCCAGTCATGATTTATTCACGGGAAATTAAATTAAAGGTAGTGGAATTTCGTTTCACAAGTGTCCAATGATTGTTCAATGTTCGAAACATTATACGCATGAGATACGACTTCAAGCTGATGAAATTAGGCTTCTGTTCCTAAGTTTTGATCCGAGTTATCGGCACGTTAAGAATCGGGCGATCCCAAAATTTATCACTGGACATTTTTTATAAACAATGCTACCGTGACCGGCGATCATTTCAGCGGCCTCTTCAAACTCAGAAATCTTAAATTAGGAATCCAACCAGAAAAATAATTCGCCCAACAAATTTTAGAGTATTTTCCCCTGAAACAGTCTCTGGTTTGAAAAGTATGGGGGTGGTTGGTCCCGATAGCATTAAAACAGTTCAAAATAAACGATTTGTTTTATGGAGCATGTTATGAAATTCTTCGATGCGCATGACGTCTGCAACACCTCACATGAGACATATTCCAGAAATGAGAACAAACGAGCATCTTTTAGTACTAAAGATGAACGCCTCAGTTGGTTAATGAATGATTTCCTGTCATATATTAAGAAAATTCAAATGCATTCAGAGAAAGTAAAAAAGATTCATGGGGGAAATGTATCAGGCATAGATCTTGACTACCCAATTCACTGTGGCCTGCGTAAAATACCTCAGAAGTATACATTTGCATAATGCATTGACGAGGAACCTAACAAGCGATGAAATCGAGCTCTTCTTCAGCTACCTAAGATTCCAAACGGGAAAATATAATTATGATTGGTGTGGCAAAAGAACAAACAAACTGAAAAGGCTGTTTAGAACATATCTCTTCTTCAGCTACTCAAATTCCAACATTGTGTCTTATGTCCGACTCGTTGGCTGAATGGTCAGCGTACTGGCCTTCGGTTCAGAGGGTCCCGGGTTCGATTCCCGGCCGGGTCGGGGATTATAACCTCCATTTGTTAATTCCACTGGCCCGGGGGATGGATGTTTGTGCTGTCCCACATAATACTATCATCCACCACAACAACACGCAGTTACCTGCAAAAGGCAGATGCCACCCACCCTCGCCGGAGGGTCTGCCTTACAAGGGCTTCACTCGGCTAGAAATAGCCCTCAGATACCGAAAATCATCATCTGTGGCACTTCTGCAGTGAACGACGGAGTTTGTCACCTTGGCTACGCAATACTTGCCCCGAAGAGAGTTACCGGTACTAAAAGGTGATTTTTTTTTTCGAACGGCATGTTCAACAGTGAAATTAAGCGTAGGAAGTGTAAAGACGAGAAACCACCTCTTTCTCTACTACGAAAATTTGTGAGACCTCTATTAGACAACATTGCTTCAAGCCACTCAAGTAGAAGACAGAAAGTTTTGAAACTTGTTAAGAAGCCTCTCAAAAGGAAAGTTTTGAAACTTGAATCACATATCCAAGCCAATGCAGCACCGCTCTACAAATAAAGAACTGCGAATACTCGCAAAAACGTTCAGTTATTTTTATTTAAGATGAAATTTACTTTTTGACATACACGGCCATGCGAATACTTGGGGGCATGAACGCGATCCTAGCGGCTGAATGGTGAACTAGGATGTCACACGTTTCCATGAGTGCATTTCAAGGCCTTGTATTATAGCGTAGGCAACGATCCGAACACTTAAGACACTTTCCTCCATTGTAGGCATTCTCAACGTCACATTTTGAACATCCTCTTCTCAGTTACAGTACTCGTCGCGTAAGGCTGTACACTAAAATATAAATGTCACCGCACTATTCTCTTTCCTTTGGATCATCACTGCTGCCAACTTGACTAGTTACATATTAAAATAACGAGAGAAAAACCATCAACAAACTAACCTCAACGTAAGTATCAATAATGGAGGTTGCCTCACGCAAGCAAATGATAAAAATTAAGATGACTAATTGAAGATATTCATAATTAAGTCGGTTTTCAAGGTTAATGAGGAGTTAAGGAAATACACGCACACTCTCTCACCCTTACTCAATTTAGTATTAGATATTTCTGCCTTTATTTTCATGTACGCATTACTATAACCGTATTCTTCCGTGTTTAACGTGTGTGTAAATAATCCATCTCTCTTCTTGAAATTTCCTATTATTTGTCAGACAAGAGAAACTACGCTGTAATAATACATGGTGGTGGTGATGGTGGTGATTATTGTTTTAAGAGGAAGTACAACTAGGCAACCATCCTCTATATATGACTAATCAGAGGGAAAAAATTGAAGGGATCCGACACTTCGAAAAATGAATATATCGGCCAAATGAAGACAAGGGCCACGAAGGGCGTGAAAATGAAAGACTCCCTAGCCCTCGCAAACCTGATAGCGTCGGGGTCGGAAAAGAACAAGAGTTGACCAAGGGAGGTCGGATAGGATAGATGAAAGTAAGGAGCCTGGCACAAGTAAGTGGAAGCAATGCCAGGACCCAGCTAAGGGCCCCGTGGTCGCCAACCCACGCTCCAAAGTTCAGAGCCCTTGGGCCCCTTTTAGTCGCCTCTTACGACAGGCAGGGGATACCATGGGTGTTATTCTACCGCCCCCACCCACAGGGTGTTGTAATAATACACACAAGCGAATATATTACATGTACATATGCCGTAAGTCAATGAGAATACACAAAGGCTAAGTCTGCAAACCGTACCAAGTCGTGACAAGAGAAGTTTAGGTTAAGTTAGGGTTGACAAGAAAATTTCCTTCCATTTGAACTGAACTGATCTTTACAGAGGAGGTAATGTTGCTTTCCTTTACAGAGGGGTTCTTGCTGATTTTTCTTGCTTCTTAGACATCCTAATCGAATTCTATACGTAAATATCAGACGAAATAAGATTGTAGCTAATCAATAAAATGCTGCGTTCGTCATTCACACCAATTACGTTATTAAATGCATTATTCGAAAATATCACAATTCTATGTACCTGGCATTACCTAAACCGACTTACAATTCCACAGAAAAAGAAAATATGCTTTAGTTATATCCGCAAATGTAACACTGGTGTTTTTAATAATACAGCAGTGGCAATACACAGCCTAATTCTCGCAAATCACGAAATAAACCATGACTACATAGTGCTAACGTGCCGGATTAACAGTAACTGTAAGACGTCGTATCGGCAAGTAGGGTCCCTAAACTATATGGTTAGCGACAATGAAACGAACCCAACAGTTAGAAAAGAAAAATAGGGAGCTGATGGTTTATTTCTCTCCCTATTTGAAAATTCAAAGTCTGTTTCCTGGAAGCGGAAATACTTCTTGAGAATTGACAGTTTGTTAATACAGTAATTGTATTTCGATAGAGATTATGTTAACGAGGTCTCACGTGTACGAAACAATATTCGCGAGATTTAAGGATTCGAATATCAACAGGGGAGAAAGAGTAAGGGAGTATAGCCTACCTGCAGTTACCTGTCCTCACTTCCGCGAAGTAAATTAATTTAGCTGTTGTTTGTGATATGAGCCCTTACAAGCACACTGACGTAACCCGAAACGCTTAACAAGTGGTTGGTCGCTGTATTTAATTTTTCTGCGCCTGAATTTTACAAGATTTTTCATTTCCAGCTGTTATCTGGCCAAATTAATGGCAACGAAATAAGATATTTTTCACGACTTAACACACGCAACACTACAATGATGTTAAAACTAATCACATAGTGTTGTTCCACTAGGGATAATTGTACGACTCAATTTGTTCTGTTGAACGTCGCGCCAATACATAGAAGGTCTCCGGCGACGAAAGGGTGGGAAAGGCCTAGGATTGGGAAGAAAGCATTTGTGGTCTTAATTAAGATACATCCCCAGTATTTGCCTGGTGTGGAAATGGAAAACCATCCTCAGGGCTGCTGGCGGTGGGATTCAAACACATCATCCCCCGAATACAAGCTCACAGCTACTCGACCCTAACCGCACGGCATTTGGTAAACTGAAATACATAAAGTATTAATGTAAATTATAAAATGTTAAAGCAGGAAGATACGTCATATGACTGGCTGCGCTCAAACATCCACTTCAACTGAAACAAACTACTGTACTGAACCCTTGAACTTACCATTCCATCGTTGGTCGGCCACGGCTGCTACAGCAGAGCAATATTGAACTCTTAAACCATGGGTCGTTGCGGGAAGAAATTCGGTCACGATCTTAACCAAACGATGGGGTTCAGAAGAGAGCCTAACTACTTGAAATGAGGAGCAAATAGTGCTTACTAACTTTTATTAAATTCGAAATGGCACAACATTATTATTTTAATATAAATCCTTGAAATAAATAAAAATTATAAATTATTTATTATTGAATGTTTCAAACGCAGTCACATTGCATAGCGTAGCTTTATTTCTCACAATATCGAAGAGTTGCTTCGGAGAAGGTAATAAATTAGTGGACAGCGAAACTGAAAAACTGAAAAAGGAAAGACCTGAAAACCGGGCATCTATTACTCCAAACGAGAACTGAGAATTAATCCACACGATCCGTGGAAAATCTGACTTTCAACAAGTAGAACGCCTGATTTCCTCTCAATTAAGGGTATCCACCGGTCGAATACCCTTGCGGATACGGAACACCCGCCGAATGGACCCTTAATCGAACCAAATTGACTATCAGTTGCTTTGGATAGGTTGCGAAATATTATGGGAAACCATGGTGTTCACTACGAGTTAACAGCATCATTCACAATTGAAATAAAATTCCACCATGTATTTGTCATTCATGACACCCTTAAGTGATAAAATAATCCCGATGCTAAATGTGCATCACCCAAACAACTGTTCGGAAGGAACCAAGAACACATGATCCGCGAGGATCTTACGTTACGTCGTTCTGAAGGAACAAAACTGCGAAATGCAGGAAACACTTATTCATCACTCATTTAGAAGAAATGCCAAACACTGAAGTTAATTAAAAAGTGGTAAATCACTTGAAGAGTATTATTATCAAACCGATTTTCAGGTTAGAAATGGTTATGTTACGCTTAATAAAATTACCAGTCCACATTGGAAAATACAACAAACTTAAGGAATTCTTTCCTTTTTAAACAATGACTACCATTACAGATCCATCTACTTATTGTTTGTCCCATCACACTACCTATAAAGTGATCACTTAATCGAACTCAACTACGTATTATAAATGAAAGAACGACAAAGACTGAAAATAAAAATAATATTACTGGCTGACGAATCGAAACCACATTCGCAACTCAAGTCTCACACTAATACATTGAGTGTTAATATGCACACTATCAAAACGAACGGACGTCAGAATGACAAAACAATTAAGTCCGTAAAATAAAATAACATATCGAAGTTATTTAAACTCAACACGCGTGGAGAATTACAGTAAACTGTTTCATCACCATTTAGAAGAAATCCAACGTTGGGCAACCCTCATTCGCCGATAACGGTCTCATATCTTAGGGAGCACCTTCCAGCTGTTGGGAGCTGCGTACGAGTTGGCCTCATTATTACCGATCTAACCCTCTTCATATTTCGTACATTACTGCAGATGCTACCTTCGCCCAGGTCACTTCGCAAAAACAAAAAAACATCTAATCTGAGACTTGAGTATGTACAGCTGACATCCCAGACCTATCGTTGGGCTCACTTAAAATCTGTACATCCAAACACTAATCTCTATGTACACAATACCTTCCAAATTCTATCGTCGAGTGTGAACTAGGACGTCTCATCATCAGTATACTCCTAGGATAACATGTGACGTCCTAAATCTATTGTCGGGCGGAAAATGGGTCGTATTACGCTTCCACTGGCTTATCATGCGAACTAGTAATTTCAAACACACTCTGACATTTCAGTAATAACCTGGTCAGACTAATAACACATGCGGAACAACGTCTCTTACTATTAAACGAATGCAAGTCGGAAAATGCAGTGTTTCTATCTCGTTACAAATCGTGAACTCGAAAATAAATATGCATGACGAACAATCCCCCAACTCAAACACGATCTGAGCATGCGCAATGAAGTTTTAGGGAAGAAATATAATAATTCCCAACACACGTCTACCATTTAGTGGATGTATTCAAAAATAATAATCATCACTACCGCATTGGAAACCCTCAAATCGCCTACCGTCAATTTCAAATATTTATATCTATGACTATCCAGTGAAACGAAATTCAATAAATTTACACGGTCACACAACACCACCCGTGTATTCTAAATGCTCTTTTATCCTTGAGGTCACGTTATCTTAATATTCATACTGACTTTACGTAACTAGTCACTTGACTTTTACTTTTACTTTTAATCTTTACTAGAATCGTTTTCACTTGGGACCTTACTAGAAATCTACGGTGCCTCACACAGTAGTCGTCTCAATTTTCGGATTGTTAGCGGAAAACACTACAGCCTGCCACAATACAGCCTGTCACACAAATCCTTCCTCGGCAAACATAGCCCGTCTCAAAACTCATTCTCCTCGCCTTATCCCAGCGGTATTACTTAAAATCCAGGCTCCCTTTCACCTTCAGTATTCCTATCACTCTCATCTCCACATATATAAATTCTTCGCTCTCAATCCATTTTCTTATATTTCAAGACCCTTTTCATATTTCAATCCTCTTGTGAAAACAATAACCATTATAAAATACACCTCTTTATTTTACTGTTACTACAACTTTCGGACCTCGAGAATACAAGAACACGCCGCGATTTTCCGTATCATTGGCATACACGATGTCACAAAATTTGTTACTTCCCATGAATAAAACATAACTCTATGGAATTGCACTGGAATTATCTAAATGCCTGCGATCCTTGTAAAACATACTTGTTAAATGCACTTTTAACATGGGAAAATTTTTATCCCGCGGTAGACATTATTATTATTATTATTATTATTATTATTATTATTAATATTAATATTATTAATTTCGACAAAAATTTCTGAATTCAAACGATATTTGAAATTAAGACATTCGCCACGACTACTTTACCATTATCGCTTTCCTAATTTTCCACACTTTGGACAATATCTCATAGAACATTAGCACCAGGTTTAAACGTCTCATTGTACAGTTTCTTGACGTGAAATTTTACAAAGCTAAAATTTTCACACGCTGACCAAAATTATAACACTTCTCGCCTGATAATTACAAATATCAACCCGACATACGTCTTAGAAACAAATTGGTTGGGATAAACAAGTAAGTCTAACTACAACATAATACAAAATATAGACAGACCTGCAATTGACGTCATCTCGAGTATTCTGGCTACATTTGCCAGTTGACCTCGTGCTTAGCCGCAAATTTGTACAGGGAACATCATCTTCTCAAACACATCTATCTTACAAATACTGCCTTTTCACACTTTATTAAATGACAACACAAATCACGCACTTTCTTCGTTATAATTTGTAGAAAACCTCCTTCGTTATGCAGTCAACTGCGACTGTCTCCCTTCTCCCCAGAACCGGGTTTCTGTCACCCTAATATAACAGGTGTTCAACAGATAACGAAATCAGAACTACTCTAACTAGCTTCCCAACTCCCTTAACACTTTCCAACACACACGAGGTGATACGATAAAAATCTGCTTTTTATGTACTTTAACAGGCCGCCTATGCTTTCACAGTTTGTCGGCAAAAGTTCAGAAAAATTTCTATCACCTTCCCTTTCTAACAGAAGATATGGACCTCAGCTACGAACATGTACCAAGTTATTTGTAGATTAATCTTATACAATTTTCTGCTGGCGACGGGCGTAAACTTCCGCTGCTTCAGAACCCAGATCGACACTGAGAAAACTGCAGAGGGGGGTTTCTTTTATAGTCTTAGGAGTGACGCTACTCACACCACAAAGCTTGATTATGTAATCTGCTAATTTCGCGTCCAATAGACCGATTTTCATTAAACTTATTCCAGAATTCCGGACAGACTTGCGATTTATTTAGATGTTAATCTCATAATTTTACCACACTCGTAACAGGTGAAACAAATTATTTCTGCCCGGGCGTTTCGCGGGTTTTCTTCATCCATTGACCTTGGCACGTGGAGCTAGTCCTCGGATCTGACGCTGATTTGCACTTAGGCTTAACTGCATTTATATTTTACCCTGGGGGCTCTGTCTTCACGCAGGGTTTAAGAATAATTTAGATTATTTATTTCTGTATTTACTGTGTTGCCAAAATCTCTCGTTACGCAGAATTCCGTGAATTTAAAGAATTGTTCTGTACTCGAAGTCCACCGAGGTGTCACGGTATTTCACGAGCTTACCGTGGGTGAGATCGTTCCCACGCAACAGCGAGGCTCTGGAAGTGCAACATGGCTGCTCTCAAAAATAAAAGTAGCTTGTTATTTGAAATAAATATTGAGAAAAATAAAAAAATATTTTTCTCATCGTAGAATTATGGGTTCAGTACTTAGTTATTATACAATTCCTTTAAGCGGACTGACGACAACACTGCAGACGCTAGGCAAAGTTGTGACTTGTACCGTTTGCATGAAAAATGTAAGCCAAGTGCTCATGTAGGAACTAAAACTTTAGAAATAGTTACGCTCGAAAATTCGTAGTTAACAATTAGCGATTTACGGGGATTCAGTATGTTGTTTATCCCCCAGGAATACTTCCAGACGAAACCGTCCGTCTTGGAAATGCAGGTGCAGGGCGATGGATCCTATCTCGAGAGAGATCAAACAGACGTGACTCACATAGGAGATGGACGAATGTGACCTACATCCAAGAACTTTACTAAAGCGGTAAAGGGCATGTCCTTAATTTAGCACCAACTTACTGTTCTCCTGAAGGCTCCCAGCACTAAAGTGTTGTCAGAAGAGAATACTGAATGTCAGGTTGCGAATACAAAACTGGAACAGGTAACTTAGATCAGTATTGTATTCTCCAAGAGTGAATCAAAGTGCAGAAAAACTAAAATGCAGTGATCTCGCAGTAGCGATCAACAGCTTCCTGTAAGAAATAAATCAGTTCCCGGACGAAATTATCTTTACACCGGTCTGTTTTCGGACCCATTTTGCTCTACAGGAGTGAAAGCTGGGTGAACTCAGGTTACCTTACTCATAAGCTACAAGTAAAGTACATGAAAGCAGCCAGAATAATCGCTGGTTCAAATATTCGCGAACAATGATAGGAGGGTATTCTAAATGAGAAGATAAAAGCTAAGTTAGGAAACAACTCGATGGATGATGGAATGCATAAACCGGCTTTGGTGGTGAGGGTCATGTGAGGCGAATGGAGAATGATAAGTTACATAGGAGAACAATGAGCTTGGCCATGGAGGGTGAGATCAATAGGGGGAACGAAGATGACAATGGTTAGACTCAGCTTCAAATGGTTCAAAGATAAGTAAGATGTATGGAAGCAAACGAGGCCACAGAGACAGAGGATTGTGGAGCAGTGTAATAAATTGACAGAGACTTGTTGAAAGACTTAACAATCTATAATAAAGATAACGTTAATATTTTACTGTAAATTGAGGGCTACCTTTTACATATAGGTGCTCACGGTTCTGTAGTGAGTCTTTCGTTGATAGTTCGGGCACGTAAGCCAAGAAGGCGTTTGAATGACTGTTCATTCACGAAAATCACCACTGCTTAGCTGCCTTTTATCGTACGTGAATGCATTGTACACCTGAACTGCCCTTTATAAACGCTCTGCACATGGGTGATAATTGCACCAAAATCGGTACAGTAGCTCTCGAGATCAGCCCGCACCTACCGGTTGTTCACATCCTGTCATTTCTGGGAGTTGGTGATTTATTTCTCTCCCTATTTGAAAATTCAAGGTCTGTTTCCTGGAACCGGAAATACTTCTTGAGAATTGATAGTTTGTTAATACAGTAATTGTATTTCGATAGAGATTATGTTAACGAGGTCTCACGTGTACGAAACAATATTCGCGAGATTTAAGGATTTGGTCTGCAGCTTTGTCGTATGTACAGTACAAGTTCAGAAAGAGCGGTGTAGAGCTAGCAGTCTCATTGACCTTACACAGGTGTATATCATTACACTTGACATTCTTTCTGTACGAGAAGCGCCTGTTAATAAGCTAGGATGCGGCGTCAGGTAACAAACACCTCATCACTGGATGAAGAGCGCTACGTCACTATCTTCTTTCCAGCGTTATTGATACTGAAACAAATTCAGTGCTTCATGTTTATGTACCGTACAATACAACTTCCGTAATAATGACGTAGATGTTGATTCCCATAGGGAACCTAAAATATTTGTCCTGAATGAGTAAATTTATAATACCAATATAATGGTCCGTTATTGGACATTATAAATTTTCCAGCTAACTCATTCTTGGTTGCCTGCTTGTGGCTTCAAGTAGCCTATGCAGTGGCCTCCACGGTACTTAGCACACGAGGGCGAAACGCAGGCAACCAAGAATGAGTTAGCTGGAAAATTTATAATGTTCAATAACGGACCATTATATTGGTATTATCTTCCGTAATAATACTAATAACAGGCCTAATAATAATAATAATAATAATAATAATAATAATAATAATAATAATAATAATAATAACTAGTCGACCCGTGTTGCTCTGCAGCATTCCTTGTAGATAGCTAGGATAACTCGTCTTGATATGCCTGTCGTAGTTATATTGTTTTTCCTGCCCATTTCAATAATTCGATGAACATTTAATACCGGTACATAATAACTTATTCATTCGCAATGCAGTTCAAAACACTTCTTTTCATACAATATTCACTGTGTTTCGACCATTCGGGCGCATCTACTGTAGATCGTAACATTTTCGAACGATCTTGCCCGAGATAGTGCAGCATACAATTGGCCGTGACTGAATACTGGTTCGGGTAAGTGAACACCCACTTTTTCAAGAGATTTTCCCAGCGCTTTATTACAGGTGTTGGTCATACAGAGACTAGTCTACTTGATACTTCCCGTCTGTGCGTACGTCGATGTTTTCTATTAGCAGCATGTAAGTTATTAGGAACGTCCTGCCATCTGTTCAGTATATTCAGAAGCTGGGTAAGGTCAAAGAATCAAAGAGTATATAGGCCTAGCAAAGAATAATATTCTTCCATGATCAGTATACTCTTGGGCTTGACAGGTATTAATCAAACATAGCTGCATGTAAAGAAATCACTAAGGATGAAAATCACATATAGGCTATCAGATTATTAATGGAAGTGTTTGTCGCTTAGCAACCTGCTAAGTACAGAATGTATTGCGGGTTAGGATAAACCTTCTCCTGCAATTATCGGTGTGATCATTTAATGACTTCATTTTATGATTCCAGAAAGTTGGCTGAACTTAGAGACCTGTCATTGTTACGTGATTTACCGGCAGGTGATTTCGGAGAGAAAAAATCGTAAATGACGTAAATCGGTCCAGTAGAATCGACGGACGGGTTTAGCAAAGCTGTTTTAGTAAACTCTTTTAATATATAGAAGTAGCAGACCAATACGGTTTCTAAAACAATGGGAGCTGAATTAGCACATCACCACAAGGTCATTGACTACTGGCAAGGTCATTGACCCATGATGTTACGATCACGTGACCATGGCACCACGACCACGTGCTATTGTTTACAAACAAGACCACGTGCTTATGACAACTGCCAACTTGACAGCTGTCATCTTGAGAGACCCTAACCTCACTTTCGTGTTTTCGCGCGGAATTTTGAATAAGTGCGCATGACTAACCCCACTGCTGCCATCTTGACAGGTCCTAACCCTCTCGTGCACGCATTTTCAGTTTGAAGTGAAAAACATATTTTCTTGATTTTTATTCATTGGAAGGTTACAAAATACAATCACGTTAAAGAAAAAGAAATAATCGTTCATTTTCTTTGAAAATTCCACGGACCTCATATGAGGCCTATGTGCATGAAGGGAGTCCACATACACCACAACGCAACTGAACTGAGGAATAATTTTCTTGGGAGATACTGTGCGCTGGATGTCAGTTTTACACGCACGTTTTACCAAACTAAATTTTGCATTAAGGAGTGGCTGTTGTTGTTATTTCCTGCTATGGAATTCCTCAAAACGCTGTGGACAAAGGGCATATTGGCAGCGAGGGCAGACATACCTGGTTTTCCTTGAACAACCTTGAAGGTGGCACTTCTATCAGTTCTTACCTAAACGGTAGCCTTCACTTTCAACCATTTTTGGTTGCTGGTGGCGTCTGTGAAGCGGGTCTTCCTTTCTTGGGTTGATGATTGCTTCCCATGTAAATGAGAGAAGTAGTTACTGAGGACTTGAATTCCAAGAGATCCAGTTTCTCCCAATCCGGGTTCATTCTCCAGAGGATCCAACAGTTTACAATGGCCGCATTCAGTAGATAATGGAGTACTCTGAAGTACTCCCTTTTGTGCCTTATGGTATCCCGGTAAAGACCTACGAGCGAGTCCATTAGATGTACGCCTCCCATGTGGTAATTGTAAATGCTGATGGAATATGGTCGTGGAATTTCAATGATTGCGCGCAGTTTTCGACACCATCGCTTACCAACACCTACAGGTTCTGCTCCAGCAAATATAGATGATACGTGTAAAAATGAATTATCATGCCAGCAGGTTATTGTGATGTTGGACTGCGACGTAACAGAGTACAACCCTCTCGCTTCCTTCTTCGTGGTTTTCATCGACCGCAGCTTGAGATCAGCACCACAAAGCCTGTTAGCTCTGATAGTCCTGAAAGCATAAATGCCATCTTCAAGAAGTTTCTAGAGAAGATTAATCTGCGTAAACAGGTTATCAAAAGCTTCTGGCTTTTGAACTTCACATGTTCACGTAGCCTAAAAACATCATCACCAACTGCTCCAAATTCAGAATGACCTTCAGCATTTTGCACTTTTCCTAGATAGATCTCAAAATTATGGATGTATCCTGAGGAACTGATTAAGACCCAAATTTTGAAGCCCCCTTTTTAGGCTTTACTCTTCATACATTGTTTCAGATTTAATCGGCCTTTGAAAGGGACGATCTCATCAACTGATGAAAATTCTTCTGGCTGGGAAGAACATCTAAAGATGTGCTTGAAATGGTCAATCATAGGACGTAAACGTATAAGCCGATCATTGATGTCTACTGGAATGTTCTGATTGTCAATGAAGTGCAAATACTTCAGTATCTCGCAAAAGCAATTGTATGTCATATTGTCAGGTATTACTGACAGGGCGCAGAGTATATTGTGACATTCGTTGTGAAAACTACATTTTCTACAGACGGCTCTGGTTCTCGTCCACTTTGTTCTAAATGCATAGAAATGAGAATATATGACAAATGTGCCATGAAAGGTCAGCAGTCTGTCTTGTTTTGCATCAAAAATTCCACCAAAACATTACAATGGTGTAGTTCTAATTGAGGTTATTATTGTGAACCATAACATCTCGTACATTTAGACCTCATATGAGGCCCCTATATTATTACACAAAATAATGGTAATAAATTGCATGTACAATAAAAATACTAATACCCTTGGAAAGAGCATGCTTTTCCGCCACATAAAACATTTTTACTTATCAGTTGCATATATTTGTAAAGGACGTATCAATTTCAATAATTTAGTCTCCATATGAAACACACAAATAACAAGAGCGCCACAACTGCCTACACCTTCGCAGCTGCAAGGAAGTGCTGTCATCTCATAGATATAGTTGTAACTAATAACACACCTCACATGAGGTCTAAAGTGAAGAACAGAGTCATAATTTTCCACAAATTCATAACAATATTAAAAAACGGCGCACTAAAAGAAACATAATTTTGGGACCACATATGAGGCTTGTGCGCACGAGAGGGTTAACCTACATTTTTGCCACGTGGGCGTGGACTTTGAACAAGTGAACGTCGCTAAAATCACTGCTACCATCTTGACAGGTCCTAAACACCCTAACCACGTGCACTTATTTGGCGCGGAATTTGAATAAGTGCGCATGGCTAACCTCACAGCTGTCATCTTGGCAGGTCCTAACTTGACATTTTGGATACGTGGGCGCGGAATTTTGAAAAAGAGAACGATCCTAACCTCACTGCTGCCATCTTGACAGGACTTAGCCACGTGCTTTCGACAGGTTTGAGGCGCGGAATTTTGTAAAAATGAACGACTCTAACTTCACTGTCGTTATCTTGACGGGACTTAGTCACGTGCTTTATCACAAGTATGTGGCGCAGAATTTTGAAAAAAAGAACGATCCTAACCTCACTGCTGTCATCTTGCCGGGACTTAGCCACGTGTTTTTGACAGGCATGAGACGTGGAATTTTGAAAAAGAGAACGATCCTAACCTCACAACTGTTACCTTGACAGAGTCTTAGCCACGTCGACTGGGGTCCTAACTACACAGAACCTAGTTTTATAGCTAGATGCCCTTTCCAAAGCCATCTTGCCAGATCCCCTTCTCGATACCATCTTGGTGGGGCATAACCTTACAGGGTCCTAGTTTTAAGGCTAGATGCCCTTCTCGACACTATATTGGAGTAGCCTCACCTCAGAGGACCCTAGTTTCAAGGATAGATGCCCTTCTCGGCACCATCTTACCCGATACCCTTTTCCGACACTATCTTGGAGGTGCCTAACCTCAGAGGACCCTAGTTTTAAGGCTAGGTTCCCTTCTCGACGTGTCCCTTCCCGACACCATCTTAGAGGGGCCTAACGTCAAAGGATCCAACTTTTAAGGCTAGCTGCCCTTCTCGACATACCCCCTTCCCGACACCATCTTAGAGGGACCTAACCTCACAGGGTAGACAGATGCCCCTTCCCAACACCATCTTGCCAGATCCCTTCCCTTTCCCGATGTCATCTTGAAAGGGTCTAACCTGACATAGCGAGATGCTCTTCATGACGCCATCTTGTGAGAGTCACCATCTTGCGCAAGGCTTTACGTCTCCATCCGTCGCGTGACCTACCGTCCTGAACAAGACTAAACATCTTGACAATCAATCCTGTTGGCTATGTCTCCATCCGACGACGTCATAGCTTGAACTCCCTCTCCTTATCGAACAGAGCACAAGCAATCTGTACAGGTTCAATCCTGTTACAGAGGCCCGGAAATGCATTATGCTGTGTCCTCTACTAAGAGCAGGATGGCAACAATTTTGTGTTTAGAACATGCATAGTCTGTTGTTATATTATCTTACTCACGTATTTCAAATATACATGTATTTTGTAAATATTAGAATAGTCAGCTTACACTCCCTCGTGTTCTGAACAGAAAAATGTATTCCCCTTGGTTATAATTATGACGCAAACACATAAAAAATCACTATTACAGTTATGGATTCGAACCCTGATCTCACTGTTTAATTCCAGAAAAATCTCGCTATCGTCTGTCGCTAGAAGTCTTCCTTCCTCCTCCTCCGGATGCCCTTCATAACGCAGGGAAGATAATAACATAAAATGAATAACGAAATGAACAATAATGTACATCTACTTTTACGGTTTTCGAATAAAACGAAAATCATAATTTTGTTATTAATACAATTGAAGAGCTATCTGATATTGATCTCCCGGTCTAGTTTGCAAAGAATAACGGATGAGAGGATTAGACTAAATAAATTAATAAATTATCATTACATGTTAAATATACATTAATAACACCTATTAACCCGTTTTGCTGCAGATATACTTACGTCACTTTTATAATATTAAACTCGTAAGCATGGTGTAGTGTACCGCGGCCATTTTGCATAAGGATTTACGTCTCCATCCGACGATGTCATAGCGTGACCTCCCTCTTCTTATCGAACAGAGCACAGGCAAACTGTACATGTTCTATCCTGTTACAGAAAGCACTGTGAAAGCACTAGAGATATTCATTCTGTCCTTGTCTGATGTTAAGGGTGTGTAGCTGCTGCTACGAGCTATTCCTTTCACATTTACTTTCTGAATGGTCTGTTCAATGTGCCATAACGTGCAAGGGTGAGCGAAACCTACGCGATAACTACGCGGAAGCGCAAGATCCTTGTGAGGGGGTATCATTGTTCATACTTGCGATACTACTGACGCTTGATATTGCAGTACGACAGGCGGCCAGACGTGGGTGAAACAAAATGGAAGACACCTCTGGCTTTAAACAAGGGCAGTTTGTTGGAGTTACCAGCACGTTAGGTGTGTTGAGAGCAACAGCGACCAGCATACACAATTCGTAAGAAGATAAGAGTAATAGTGGATGAAAACTAATCCACAGTGATCGGGATCGACGAACTTACATATGTAACTTCAGAACTCAATCAGCATCTGCGATCACAGCCCGACATGAACTCTACAAACTGAAAATCCACGGCCACGAGCAATCTGAAGACCTCTTATCACTACCATGAACGCGTTAGCACGAAGCAATCTTGCAATATAAACCAACGATAATTGGAAGAATGTAATATGTTCTAATGAATCATTCTTCGTCTTGTTTCCAACAATAGGTCGACTCTGTTTACGACGGACACCCATAGAAGCTTATGAGTCGGACTATTTACTTTCTAACGTTTAAATATGGAGTTTTGAGCCAGAAAGTCATGGTATTCCCTTGGTCCTATTATTTCTCTCAAAGGGACAATTACGCACATTTTAGATAACCGAGTGCATGCCATGGTAAAGATGTTGATCTCCAACACAAAGACACCGTCTGCCAATACGACAAAGTCCCAAGTTATACTGTTTGCTGATTTGGCGAACATGGCCCACCCCATCACCAAGGTTGAACATTATGGAGGATCTTTGGATCGTTTCAGAGCAGAGAATTTGATGCAGATTTCCTCCGCTATCATCACTGACAAAATTTAGTGTTGCACTGTATAACAAATGTAACAGAATTCCCCTGGAAACAATTCACTACTTATGTATATCGCAGCTCATCGGCAAGTTGTAGGTGGTTCACAGCTGTATTAATCATGTTCAATAGGGAACATGCATTATTTTTAAAAAATATTTTTTTGAAAAGTACACCAATGAAATAGTACGTAAACGTATTACATTGTGGTAAGTTGCCTTGTTTTGTACAATCAAAAAAATATTTAAAAGTGCCTTTCTGCAAGGCGAGTGAAACGGCCTCTGACGTAAGCGGCGCGCTGTGACGTCGCGATCCAATACCCCATGCAGCTCTACCAGCTATTGTGCATCAGCCGTTACTAAAAGCCGATTGTTTATTATTCGTGATCGCTAATAACTTCAAAATGACAGAAGAAAGGTTCAAAACAGCACAGTGAGACAATCTACCCTGTGTAGATGTCACCATTCTTGAAAAATAGTTACTTTTGTGGCCGCAGAAATTCGCGGGTAAAAAGCAAGTTTGTAAGTGGCATCTTTTATATACGTGCAATGTACTGTAACCCACAGTATTAGGATAACAACGAACCTGGATAGAAATCACATCACTTTCAACATTTCCTTCTAGACTGATTCCCATTTTAAGAATAACATTACATTTTCGGGCTTTCAGCATTAGTAAAGTAAGAAATCGGATTTCAGCACTAACATAAACATGTAGGTAGCATTATAGTACTAGTCCGCCTCTGTGGTGTAGTGGTTAATGTGATGAGCTGCCACCCCCGGAGGCCCGGGTTCGATTCCCGGCTCTGCTATGAAAGTTGAAAAGAAATAGTACGAGGGCTGGAACGGGATCTACCCAGCCTCGGGAGGTCAACTGAGTAGAAGGGTTTCGAATCCCACCTCAGCCATCCTCGAAGTGGTTTTTCGTATTTTCCCACTTCTCCTCCAGACACCTAAGGCCACGGCCGTTTCCTTCCCTCTTCCTTGTCTATACCTTCCGATCTTCCCATCCTCCAACAAGGCTCCTGTTGAGCATAGCAGGTGAGGGCGCCTGGGCGAGGTAATGGCCCTCCTCACCAGTTGTATCACCATACCCAAAGTCTCACGCTCAAGGATACTGCCCTTGAAGCGGTAGAGGTGAAATCCATCACTGAGCCCGAGGGAAAAACCAAACCTGAAGGATAAACTGATTAAGAAAGAAAGAAAGAAAGATCATAGTACTATAGGTCTATAATCTATCATTCCTGAGAATATGTATTGATGGTTGGGGCAACTGGCCTACCCACTTCCGGGGCCCATGGAAGAGAATTAAATATCTTTGTGGAGGGAAAAAGTTAAACATGATAAAGATAAACATGACTTCATCTAGTTTTCACAAGTCGGGCTGAGTTGTTCAGACGGTTGAGGTGCTGGCCTTCTGACCCCAACTTTTCAGGTTCGATCCTGGTTCAGTCCGGTGGTAGTTGAAGATGCTCAAATACGTCACCCTCGTGTCGGTAGATTTACTGGCACGTAAAAGAACTCCTGCAGGATTAAATTCCTGCACATCGGCGTCTCCGAAAGCCGTAGAAATAGTTAGCGGGGCATAAAGCCAATAACATTAATTACATTTGGCTTTTAACAAGCTGAGCATATCACTTAAGAGAAGTGTCTTGGTGACATTTTAGTCGTTCAATACGGGAATGTCTTTGGGTGCTGTGACTTTTACTCTTTTTCTCTTCTTTTTTCGCTATTTGTTTTACGTCGCACCATCACAGATAGGTCTTATGGCGACGATGGGACAAGAAAGGCCTAGGAATGAGAAGGAAGCGGCCGTGGCCTTATTTAAGGTACAGCCCCAGCATTTTCCTGGTGTGAAAATGGGAAACCACGGAAAACCATCTTCAGGGCTGCCGACAGTGGGGTTCGAACCACTATCTCCCGGATGCGAGCTCACAGCTGCGCGCTCCTAACCGCACGGTCAACTCGCCTGGTATTTTCACCCTTCGGTTTATTGACTTGGCTTGTATAACCTCAAACTTAGACTAAGTTGGATAATACTTTAAACACCACCATCACTATTTTCACCTGTGTGCAATTATATTACTTATTTCATTAATATTATGATAATTATTATAATTGAGCATTGTTAACTTATAAGACCCCAACAGACAAGCATTGGTTTTGTGTAGAGATATACATTTGTTAAATTCACGTTGTTTTCTTTTATGATGTACACGCCTATTTTTTGTTATATTATAGAGTATTTAGCTATAGCCTAAATTTCTTTACAAATGTAAGCTCTTCAATAAAGACATAAATAACTGTCGCATGCCAAGATAAACTGGTACAATTAGAGCTGTCAATATGGTTCAAAGCCTCTTTGATTTATTACCTTGACATGGATCACCCAAAACATAGGTTAGGTTTGGAGAATACTTTAATAATCAGCATTAATTAATGCACTGTTTATTACTTTCATATTCCAAGATGTAATTGAAGCATTTAATTAAAGCATCATACATTAAAATTTAATGTTTTACTCTAGAACAGCTGACATGGAAAAGTGATTGAAAATTCAAACAAATTCAACTTATAAAATGATCTTGAAACAAAATAAACTGTAGACTTTTCCGATATATCACCATCATATCTCCGGCTCGCCAAAATACTTTTCTCCCTATTTTTAGTGTCTTTGGAACATTTATAAACAATTTGTTTGGGATGGTATGCGATGTGCTAATGCACATCGGAACTATATACCATTTGTAAGTTTTCTGCCTCAGTGTCTGCGCAGGATTCATTTTAAGTATAAAGTATGCCACTCAGATTATTATCCAATGTATAGACCTCGAATTTAACTATACCAGACGCTAACATAAAGTAGAAATACGCGAAGTGTAACCTGTTTCTCACAGCACACTATGTGTTATTTCGTCTGCTAATTCAGTCAACCTGTACGATGACGTCAGACCAATGAGTACGCGTACTTGCGTCACGTGACATTTTCGTACTTTAATTTAGATTTTTTCATGTTTGGAGTTATTATTTGTACATTCTGATCACATTTTTGAATTCTGCATGAAATTTTGAATCAGATTAGGATATGTTTAATTAAAGCCCCGGATCATGCATGTTCCCTATTTGTCTTTCTCTTGTTTTAGTGACCATCTCACATATGCCTGCATACGAAACAGAAATAAGCCTACTTGACCATATATTTATGAATCCTTCTGGCAGATTCAGGAGGTTTGTGGCACGTATTAATTTCAGTTGGTTGGCAATGCTGTCCCTATAATCAGTCACACTCGTTTGGAAAGTGCTTTAATAATTAACGCTGGAGAGCGAGTGGAAGAGATAATCCCAACTCCAACAAGAATTATGCCACTACTACATCACATTACGATGAAATTATTTCAAACATTTTCAGATGACTCTTTCTTGTGATAATTTTATTACGGAGGCAGACGGTCTGAATGGATATGAATTACGGACGGCTGTGGAGTGGGGACAGCACTCTCTACATGTCCACAAAATTGGTATTACATGGAGAAGAAAAATATTTATGTATGAGTTATTGGAGGGTTGAGAAAAGCGTTTGAAGTACATCACTCCGGCTAGGACAAAGTACATCATTTTGTAAAATTCCAGAAGATACAAATATTTTGTTTTTCACACCTATTACCATGGAGGATATCTTTCTAAACAACAACGTAAGTTATAGGCTGTTCAAACAAGCTAGACATTTTCTACCTTCCAGAGATATTTCACTTCTGACCAATCCTATATTGTGCGACACTGCCCTGCAATATTATTGAAGATCTATGTCGATGTGCACGAAGTTGGCATGCAAGAAATAGATAGATAAAGAAAGGAAGAAAGGAGGAAAATAAAATAAAACAAGATTCGTACCACTTGGCCGACAGGAACTGAGAAGGACGTTAAAGAGATAGATGGTCAGTACGACACACCCTGAAAGAAGTCCATGGATTTAGGCAAAAACTTCAGAAGAAAGGTACCCCCTGGACAGATGAAAGAAAGGAGTTAGAGCGGCAGAAAATGCGAGCTTACTGTGCAAAGATCAAAGCCCAACAAGCATGGTCCAAGAAGAAAACAACAGTCAGCATTCACTGATCTGCCAGCCATTTCAAAATGGGTTCGAATTATTTGAGCAAACTGGATTCAACTTTGCAAACTTCTGTTTTTGAAGTGGAGAAACGCTGAAATCGATTTCGGGACATAACTGTGGAATATAGATGGCCAAGCGGAATGGCCACGCGTGTTACGGCTGTGGGGTCAAGCACTGAATTAGGGTGATGTGTGGGTTCGAACTCCGTCTTCGGCTGATCTGAGAATGGTTTCCCTGTGGTTTACCATTTTTATGTCCAGGCAAATGCCGGGACAGTTCCTCTTCGTAAGTCACAGTCGATTCCTTCCACCTTCTTACCCATTTTCATTCACCTTCCATAGCTCCTCAACTGAGGTTGGTGACAGTAAGAGCATCTGACCGTAAAACATGCCGCATACACTTCATCAACGACCCCCTATCAAGAAAAGAGACTGAGGGGTAGACATACAGCCTGTTTTCAGTCCGGGTTAGGAAGGGAGGATAGGAATTGTGCCGACTGCCGAAGCCTGTCACACTCCTCTGGGGCAATGATTAATGATTGACGGATGAAATGAAATGGTATTGAAGAGTGTTTCTGGGATAAAAGATGACAGGGTAAAGCGGAGTGCCCGGAGTAAAACCTGCCCCGCCTCCGCTTTGTTCAGCACGAATCTTACATGCAGTGAGCGGGATTTGAACCACAGAACCCAGCGGTGACAGGCCGTGGCGCTGCGGCCCGAGCAACGGAGGCTCTGGTAGACATACATAGTGTAGAACATACAGGGTACGAAAACACGAGCCACAGTCCAAAACATCCTCAAATTAGGTTTACGATCAATCCGTGTGATGAGTATCATGTCCACATTCACCGGCGCTACACTTGCGTACAGGTTAGTTTGATCTGAAATATGCTGATTCAACTCAGGAGTAACGAACAAGTTCATGAATGCCATTACAGCTTCAAGAAATTTGACTTCATCATTTACTCATGGATTCCCAGTGCAGGGCAGAGAAGTGGAGACGACTCAGGGGGATCAAATACGATGTCTGTGTTCATCTTTGCTGTCCACTTCACTCTCCGTATCCGATGGAATTAGCCCATAATCCAAATTCGGATAAACCAACAGATAACTTATATTTCATCTACACTTCTTTCTGGAGACATTCTGGGAGTTTCTTCTTCCTACATACAGTATGTCAGGTCACTTCGACATGTTGCCGCGGCAAACGTGTGCACACACTTTCTAAGAATGTGGAAGGAAAAGATTGTCCAGTATTCTTGTCAGCAAAAAAGCCGATACAGTAATGTGAGATTCAAGTGACACCAAAATATAATTATACCACGTTTAGGGATGTTACTTTTATCTCCTTTAGCCTAAATCCATTTCCAACCATAATCGACTACGGGTTTTGGACTACTCAGATTTCGATGTGCGGTCCGAAGTGTTAGCCTCGAAATAAGCAACAAATGGAGAGGGGATGGGTTGGTGGAGTCACTCTGTTAGACAACGTGAGGAAGAACATGACCTACACAAGTAAATCCCAGGAGGGCAGATAACAAATGAAATGGAATACAGATTAGGACAAAGGAGAACACTAAGAAGTATTTTTACAAGTTTCTTTATGTCGCACCGACGCAAAGAGGTCTTATGGCGACGGTGGGGTAGAAAAGGGATAGGAGTAAGAAGGAAGCGGCCGTGCCCTTAATTAACGTACAACCCCGGCATTTGACCGGTTTGAAATGAGAAATCACGGAAAACCATCTTCAGGCTGCTGACAGTAGGGTTTGAACCTACTATCTCCCCAATTCAAGCTCACAGCTGCGCGTCCCTAACCGCATGGCTAGCTCGCCCGCCGTAGAGAAGTAGGATTGGGAGGTGAATCTGGCATGACTGTAGCAATGACCGCTGATCGTTAGTAGCCACTGTGAAGACCGAAGCTGAGTGTATTTGAAAACAGTAATGAAGTAAAAGAAACCACTTTTTGTGGTGTTCAATCGTAGCCCGTAATTTGACATGAAGTATGAGTCACGATTATACAAGGCTGGACTCGAACCAGGCATCTGCAGTGCGTGACGCGGTGCGAGTGACGTCCTTGAGCAAGACACGGATCTTACTGCAGGCGGGTGTCCTTGTCTTCAGGTCCAGGTGTATTGGCAGAGGAATGTGCGAGTATTGAGGGCACTCAGAGGCCTTGCAAACTAAATCCTCACACATCATAGTGAACAGTTTAGTTACTATGTAAAACAGCTAGGTTCAATACAAAACAATAAAAGTTCGATCTTGGTGTATTTTATTACAAATAATTTTGCAGACTAAATGAGTGTTACATTCCTCGGTTATCACGCAGACTTTTATTTTTACCGGGCGAGTTGGTCGTGCGCATAGGGCCGTGCTGCTGTGAATTTGCATCCGGGAGATAGGGGGTTCGAACCCTACTGTCGGCAGGCCTGAACATGGTTTTCCGTGGTTTGCCATTTTCACACCAAGAAAATGCTGGGACTGTACCTTAATTAAGGCCACGGCCGCTTTCTTCCTACTCCTAGGCCTTTCCTATCCCATCATCTTCATAAGACCTATCTATGGCGGTGCGACGTAAAGTAAAAAAGAACAAGGCAGATTTTACCCCACGGGAGCGTACGCTGAGTGAATTTATCTGCTGTGAGCATGTGAACCTCTCCACTAAATGCATACAACATTCAAAGTAAGTTTAACTAATTACTGTTTCCGTGCTCTCGTGTGTACTAGAACAAGTTCACTATTCCAGTCTTACGTAAGGGATACTGGTAGTTATTTAGTTTATTTTCCGGGTTGAACCGTGTTGTAGTTATCTGTACATTACGTACAGTTTGCCGACATTTCGAATACATTGCAGTTGGACTTCGCGGACTAATAATGAACTGTAATAGGACCTTCTGGCTGGACTTTATGGGCGAGCTGTTGAGGATGCAACCAGCCTTCAGGGATAGGAATGGTGGTGATTGTTGTCCCAAGGTGAAGTGTGGAGCCTTGAAAATAATGATAGACTCAGCTAGGAGCTCTTGGAGACAGAGATGACGGAAAATTAAAATTTGCATTTCCTTCTTACTATGGATATAGGCGATGCAGAAATACCATTTTAATTCTGAGCAATGTCATATTTAAATATTTGGATAGGATTCTATTCACGTGATTGGAAATTACTGGGGTAAAGAGATTCAGAACAAAGATAAGAAATACAGCAAGAAAATAACAATTAGAGTGAAGGATTTTGAGAAGCAGATGATTATGGTAGAATATGAGACTATAAGAATACTTCCGGAATTCTGTGGAATTATCCAAAATATATCAATAAGGAAAGAGAATCTTTCAAATCAAGTAGTAAGAGGTAGACTATGGTGTAGTGGCTAATGGAGATATATAAAAGTAAGAGTCGTAACCAAAATCGTTGTTTATTTGGTGGAGAAATATGGGAAGATGTGCATCAATTGAGAGTATGTAGGGGAACTGGCGCATTTAACGATAAATATTTGGGTGGTGAATACAAAACCAAAATAGGAAGAGTGAAAGAATTACGTATAACCGTTAAATTATTAAACGAAGAATGTATTACACCGGCAAATTTTGTTTGTATTTGTATTAAAATATATGTGGCAAAAGGAAATAACAAAAAGCGCCAACTAAAAGAATGAAGTGTAGAATATAATAATGTTATTGGCTTTACTTTTACGGTTTTCGGAGACGGCGAGGTACCGGAATTTAGTCGCGCAGGAGTTCTTTTACACGCTAGTAAATATACCGACATGAAGCTGACGTATGTGAGCACCTTCAAATATCACCCGACTGAATTAGGATGGAACCTGCCAAGTTGTGGTCAGAAGGCCAGCGACTCAACCGTGTGAGCCTTTCAGCCCGGCAGTAGGATACATGTTTGTCCTAGAATATGTAGAATTGTATTGCATCTAGGGCAAAGATAAAGTTAAAAAGAAATTGAAAGGGATGGTAATATATGGAAACATTATTAGCTTTAAGTACAATAGCAGTACGCCTCTGTGGTGTAGTCGTTAGTGTGATTAGCTGCCACCCCCGGAGGCCCGGGTTGAATTCCCGGCTCTGCCACGTAATTTGAAAAGTGGTACGAGGGCTGGAACGGCGTCCACTCAGCCTCACGAGATCAACTGAGTAGAGAGTGGTTCGATTCCCACCTCAGCCATCCTCGAAGTGATTTTCCGTGATTTTCCACTTCTCCTCCAGGCAATAGCCGGGATGGTACCAAACTTGAGGCCACGGCCACTTCTTCCCTCTTCCTCGTCTATCCCTTCCGACCTTCCCATCCCACACAGCATAGCAGGTGAACCCGTCTGGGTGGGGTACTCGTCCTCCTCCCCAGTTGTGTCCTTCGACCCAATGTCTCACGCTCTAGGACACTGCCCTTGAGGCGGTAGAGCTGGGATCCCTCCCTGAGTCCGAGGGAGAAACCAACCGTGGAGGGTAAACAGATTAAGAAAGAAAGAAGTACAAACAATAAGAAGGTTAAAGAAAAAGCATTGCAATAAATGAATGTTCTCTGCGATGGGCTCCACTTGACAAGTGTTCAGTAAACTTCATAAGATATGAAGATTATTGGCGACAACCAAGATTTTATGGGTGGAAAATAGAAATTGACACAATTTACTCACTCCACTTTCCGACTTATGTTCTTTCCATGAAGAGGATGATGTCATGCATTGCCTTCTCCCGCATACAGGGTTGTTACATGCCGTTGTACTAAACAGTTCTGTAATTTAAGAATAAACATACTTTATACACGTTATTCACTTTCAGTACAGTTGATAACGGTACAATGCTGTAGACTGCTTATGTTGGTTTACTATAGCGTTCTTTGTCCCTAAAAATGTAAATCTCGCAAGATGATCGTTTTTAAAACAAATACGTGCATTACTTTTAATCTGGTGCAGTTAAAAAAAAGTGTTCGAAAATGTAAGTAAAGGCAAATTTAGCTTTAATTGTTACTGCGAAATCGCTGAACATGCGAACGAGTTAATTAGATAATCATTTATACAGTTCTCTGCCGATTTGGACATATTCGTCTACTTTGTGCACACGTGAAACTACGTTCTACTACACTGTCACAACACATGGAGTAGGGGAACATAATGCCCATGTCTGATCTAGTGTTTCATACCGAGAAGGTTGAACAACCCTGTGAAAATATTTCGCTGAAATTTAGATGAGAATTTTAATACACTTTCACGTTCCTTCAATTTCAAGGCACTGATTGATTGATTGATTGATTGATTGATTGATTGTTTGATTGATTGATTGATTGATTGATGTCGTGTGGCCTACAAGGAGGTCTGGCACATGTCTTTCTACTCGACGTCTATGTGTCACCTGCGCGTCTGGGCATACATGATCAATCAATCAATCAATCAATCAATCAATCAATCAATCAATCAATCAATCAATCAATCAATCAATCAATCAATCAATCAATCAATCAATCAATCAATCAATCAATCAATCAATCAATCAATCAATCAATCAATCAATCAATCAATAAATAAATCAATCAATCAATCAATCAATCAATCAATCAATCAATCAATCAATCAATCACTACTGATCTACATTTAGGGCAGTCGCCCAGGTGGCAGATTCCCTATCTGTTGTTTTCCTAGGCTTTTCCTTAAATGATTGCAAAGAAATTGGAAATTTGTTGAACATCTCCCTTGGTAAGTTATTCCAGTCCCTAACTCCCCTTCCTATAAACAAATATTTGCCCCAGTTTGTCCTCTTGAATTCCAACTTTATCTTCACATAGTGATCTTTCTTACTTTTAAAGATACCCATCAAACTTATTCGTCTACTAATGTCATTCCACGCCATATCTCCACTGACAGCTCGGAACATACCACTTAGTCGAGCAGCTCGTCTCCTTTCTCCCAAGTCTTCCCAGCCCAAACTTTGCAACGTTTTCGTAACGCTACTCTTTTGTCGGAAATCACCCAGAACAAATCGAGTTGCTTTTGTTTGGATTTTGTTCAGTTCTTGAATCAAGTAATCCTGGCGAGGTTCGCATACACTAGAACCATACTCTAATCGGGGTCTTTCCTTATGCTGATAATGAGATAGGGAGAGGGTAAAACCCGGTGTTGGAACGTACCCTACTCCCGTCGAATAACATCAATGCTATGCTTGAGGCTTCACGTCCCCATCGAATGGACGAATTACCATCAAGAGCGTCATATTCCCTCATTTCGTATGAACACTGCGGAGAGGTTTGGAATTGAACCGATTATTTTGCCACACGATCTAGTGATAAAATATAGACTAGTATAGCACCACCTTTCCTAACCCAGCCGACAAACATTTTTACAACGGGACTCGAACTGCCTAACCACCATAAATACTGTTCGCGTTAACGATCAACGCCACCAGACATGCTGTACATCGAACTGACCTGTGAGGTGCCGAATCCTGGTAGAGACATACACCTACAAACCTTGAAAGTACACTGCCTGCCAGACATGCTGTACTTCGGACTGACCTGTGAAGTGCCGGATTCTGGTAGAGACATCACCTACGAACCTTGAAAGTACACTGCCTGCCAGACATGCTGTACTTCGGACTGACCTGTGAAGTGCCGGATTCTGGTAGAGACATCACCTACGAACCTTGAAAGTACACTGCCTGCCAGACATGCTGTACTTCGGACTGACCTGTGAGGTGCCGAATTCTGGTAGAGACATCACCTACGAACCTTGGAAGTACACTGCCTGTCAGACATGCTGTACTTCGGACTGACCAGTGAGGTGTTGGATCCTGGTAGAGACATCACCTACGAACCGTGGAAATACACTGCCTGCTGGCGGTCAAAATATTTCGCGTTCGTGTGTGGGTGTATGCGTGCTGCGTCAGCAGACTGCGTGACTTGGTACACAGGTTTATAACATTGGTGTGCGGCTCACAACATGTAGCACTGTGCGTGAGATCTTTCACGAGGTCACAGCTCACAGTTCACCCCATGCCCTTCAAATGTGCCCTCCCGTCTTCAATAGAAACAGACATTTCTCAGAACGATGTAAATATTACTTGGATAGAACGTCTTCGTCCGCCTCCTTCCCTCTTCGTTGTCTATCCCTTCCAATGTTCCCATCCCCACAAGGCCCCCGTTCAGCATAGCCTGGACGAGGTACTGCTCCTCCTTCCCGGTTGTATCTCTCGACACAAAGTCTCACGCTCCAGGACACTGTCCTTGAGGCAGTAGAGGTGGGATCCCTCGCTAAGTCTGAGGGAAAACTCAACTCTCGAGGGTAAACGGATTAAGAAAGGAAAGAAAAGAAAGAAATATGTAAATATTACTTGGAAAGAACGTCTTTGTCCGCCTCTCTATGTAGTGGTTACCGTGATTAGCTGCTCCCCCTCCCCCCTCGGAAGCCCGGGTTCGATTTACGGCTCTGCCACGAAATTTGAAAAGTGGTACGAGGGTTGGAACAGATTCCACTCAGCCTCGGAAGGTCAACTGAGTACAGAGAGGTTCGATTCCCGCCTCAGCCATCCTCGAAGTGGATTTCCGTGGTGTCCCACTTCTCCTCCAGGCCAATGCCGGGATGGTATCTAACTTAAGGCCACGGCTACTACCTTCCCTCTTCGTTGTATATCTCTTCCGATCTTCCCAACCCTCAATAAGGACCCTGTTGTAAGCTGGGCGAGGTATTGGTCCTCATTCCCCGTTTCATCCCCCGACCCAAATACTCACATTCCAGGACACTTCACTTGAGGTGGTAGAGGTGGGATCTCTCGCTGAGTCCAAGGGTAAACAGATTAATAAAGGAGAAGGAAGAAAGGAAGTACTTCACACCTTATGGGTCACCCCTTTCTTCCTGTAAAGCATGAAATGTCCAGGTGTTTTGAGCCTGTGCTGTCTTGTATCATGGCTAGTGGTTTCAAATGTAGGTAAGATATATTAAATCACGCCGTTGAAGAGGTAGAAGAATACATTTCGGATCTTTGACTTGTAACCCCAGTTACTTCAGCTCAACAATGACTTTGTGGGGTATGGGAAGATTGGAAGGAATAGGCAAGGAAGAGGCCGGGCCTTAAGTTAGGTATCATCTCGACATTATTTTGTCTGGAGAAGAAGTGGGAAATCATGGAAAACTACTTCGAGGATGGTTGAGGTGGAAATCGAACCACCCTCTACTCAGTTGACCTCCCGAGGCAATTTTCGTTGAGTTCATTTTCCTATCAGTGGCGGTCAGTGAGGCATTGATGTTTCATGCGGACAAAGTACATCAAGATGGATAGATATCAGGATGTGATAGAGTGGCCAAAAGGGGCAATCATGTTTTGCCGTGACCTTGGTGGATTTGTTGGTGTACTACACGTAGCCACGAAACACTACGTCATAATTGTGATCGGGAAAAGATCCTGACTGAGAGAGGCCGGAGACACCTTTCACGGCTTGTGAATCAAAATCGCTTCCAAACCCGACAGAAATTGCTGCAGCCATTTAATAAAGCTCCCATCCAACCTGTTAGAGAACATTGCGACGGGAACTGCATGCAAGGAACATTTGGAGTCGGTCACCTCGCAAGAGACCGTTGTTCACACAGGTACATAAAACTGCGCGTCTTTGATGGGCTAGAAATCATCGAACGTGGACAGTAGCTGACTGGTGGAACGTAATATGGTATGATAAATCACGTTTTTTGCCTGCATTCCAATGTCGCACGTCTTCGAGTGCAACGAAGGCCAAATGAAGCATTTCATCCTGGATGTGTGCAAGGTCAGGTTCAAGCCGGAGTTGGGTCTGTGATGTATTGGGGACTTTTTTCGTATCATGGATTGGGCCCGCTCGCTGAGGTGACCACTAACATGAACCAGCGTATTCATTTAAACATTCTGGACGATCAGGTGTTGCCATTTGTTCAACATCTGCGTGATGAGTAAGCTATTGATACCGCGAATTTTTAAGATGACAACAGCAAAGTTCATCGGGCTGGACGCATGTGTGACTGGTTTAATGAACACTCCCCCAACCTATTACATTTCGATTGGCCTATAAAATCACGTGACTTGATCTCCCTTGAAAATATGAGGGACGTGTTGGAACAACGGGTAAAACGCCGACATCAGCATCCCCGCAATTTGATGGAATTGAGCGATCAAATCCTCAGTGAGAGTCTTACTCTCTATGCGACTTACCTGCACAACCTTGTGGACTCACTTCCTGACAGAATCTAGGCGGTTATCTAGTCCAGGGGCGGAGTTACACGGAATGAAGTGATGTTTGTAATGATTTCTGCAGGGGTGACTAGTTTTTTGTCCGGTGAGTTTATCATTACCATTAATAGTTTAGAAAACAATCCACAGGACATACAAAGTTCAATGTGTACCTTTCCATAGCAGGTATTAATTTATTTTAGAGTGTGGTCTGCAAGCCTCTGTCAATCCAGTTAAGCGCCTTTTCAAGCCTCTATTTGCCCTGCGGCCCTTCTTGCTCCTTATCATTAATACGTTTCCTCAGCGCGTCTAGTAGCACCGACACTGAAAAGATACATGTTTTACAGTAGAATTTAATGAGGTGAGCCCGCCTATTACTGGGATATCTCACTGTTCGATTCCCAGTCAGATCAGAGATTTTAAACTGGATTTGAGGGCTTATTGGTTGTCGATTCAGGCAACATGAGAGAATTTAAGGATATAACTGATCTTGAGATAGCGATCTCGGTCTAGAAAGTGAAGAATAGCGACGAAGAGAATTCGTCGCGATGACCATATGGACTTTGTTTGTTTGTTTGTTTGTTTGTTTGTATCCACAAAATGCCAATTTTCGTGTCAAATTGAAATACGATATAGGGCTTCCAAAGTTCCACAACAGCCAGCCGCCGTGGTGTGAAAATAGGATACCACGGAAAACCATCTTCAGGAGTGCAGACAGTAGGGTTCGAACCCACTATTTCCCGGATGCAAGCTCACAGCTGCGCGCCCCTAACCGCACGGCCAACTCGCCCGGTCCCTTCCTACTCAGTTGACCTCGCGAGGCAATTTTGGTTGAGTGTAACCGAAGAATAAGCAATTAAAACCTTTAAATCCTGTGCTCTTGTGTAAAGGAGAATGAACCTTAAATACATTATACTGTCGGAGTGCGCGAATGCGTCATACAAACATCCGTTTCTACATTGCGGAACGGTAAGGTTCATTTTCCTTTTCAATTTGATACAGGAAAATGAGCACAACGTACGTTGTACTGATGGACAGCATATCCATATGTGGCTAGGAGGCGTGACCAGTCTTAAAGAAAATAATGGGAGATTCGAGGTTTTGCTGTAACAGCTGAGTTCCATTTCCTGATACGAGTTCGGGGGTGATTTGAGATGAAATGGTGTGATATGTTTTTACAGCTGGATGGCCTTCCTGAGACCAACCTCATTTGAGGAGCTAATCAAGATGAAATCTACAGTGAGTGAAACTGGGGAAGGAGATGGAATGAATCGGCTGTGGCGTATAAATAGGAACTGTTCCGGCATTTGCCTGGCAGTGAAGATGGCAAACCACAGAAACCATTCTCAGGGCAGCTGACGGAAACCACTCACCTCCCTAATGCAGAGCTTCGCTCCGTAGCCATGGCGTGTTAAAATGCACAGCCACTGAGCTCGGTATATTTCATAATGAATTGTATCATCTTTCTGATTCTTGATATAAATTATAATACACCGAGCGAGTTGGCCATGCGCCAAGGGGCGCGCAGCTGTGAACCCCATTGTCAGCAGTCCTCAAAATGGTTTCCAATTCTTACACTAGGCAAATGCTGGGGCTGTACTTTAATTAATGCCGCGCGCGCTTCCTTCCCTTGCCCAGCCCTTTCCAATCCCTTCGTTGCCATAAAAACGACGTAAAGCAACTTGTAAAAAGCAAATTTTAATGCAAAAATCTATTGCATTATTTTACCTGTGGGCTCGTGTCTGAAAATATGAATTTTAAATTCTAATATTACTAACTCCGCACTGTCTATAATTTATTGTGGACAATGAGGGACCACGTGGCCATGTGACATCATTACCCTGTACCAGAGCGAGCGCGGGCAACAAGCAGAAACACTTTACGGGGCCGCTAACTGAGTTTGCAGGTGAAAAATAATACTTATTTTTGACATTTTAAAAAACCTATACGTGGCAAAACCTTCGTGTAAATGGATTGTACAGCATTAATTGTTTTGTCAAGCAATGTCTAAGTTAAAAGGTAGGCACGGCTGAGTAGCTCAAACGGATAAAGGGTACTTGAAGGTGCTCAAATACGTCAGCCCCGTGTCAGTAGATTTATTGGCACGTTAAAGAATTCGTGCGGAATAAATTCAGGCATCTTCGTAAAACATAAATTTTAAAAAAATATTCTAAGAGAAATGATGAAAATATCAGTGTAAGTTCAGTAATGTTGATGTATATTTTCCTGGGTTATTACCAATGTCCGCCTCTGTGGTGTAGTGGTTAGTGTGATTAGCTGCCACCCAGGAAGCCCGGGTTTGATTCCCTGCTCTGCCACGAAGTTTCACAAGTGGTACGAGGGCTGGAATGGGGTCCACTCAGCCTCGGGAGGTCAACTGAGTAGAGGGGGGTTCGATTCCCACCTCAGCCATCCTTGACATGGTTTTCCGTGGTTTCCAGGCAAATTAGTTCAGAATAAAAGGTGAGGCTGCCTCCCCAGTTGTATCACCCGGCACAAAGTCTCACGCTGCAGGCGGTAGAGGTGGGATCGCTCTCTGAGTCCGAGTGAAAAACAAACCCTCGAGGGTAAACAGATTACAAAAGAAAGAAAGAAAGAAAGAAAGAAAGAAAGAAAGAAAGAAAGAAAGAAAGAAAGAAAGTTACTGCCAATAATAATAATAATAACTGAATGTTTAGCTTTCACGATACAACTGTGCCTCTAAAATACGGCAAGTCAATGGTGCTGGTACAAGTGATCAACTGTCATGGAAAATGGAAGAGGTCCGATTATTCGAAGAAAGAAAAGGGACGAATGCCGCGAAAATTGGAAAAGTCCCTAGGCCTCGCCGGGGTCAGAAGAGAGCAAGAGGTGACCAAGGGAGATTGCATATGGAAGATGGAAGTGAGGAGAGTGGCACTAATAAAAACCGGATCGGGGGCCTTTCGTCGACAACCCATGCTCCCAAGTTGAGAACCCCTGAGGTACCTTGATGTACTTAACCGCCCCCAACCAGCAGACCTGTTCACCTTTCAGTTGGAATGTTCACATTCAGGGGAAATCGATATAAAATCTTTGAAATTATGTCGGAGACACTTCGAAATATGAAAATATCTGCAATTTGAGACTCTTAGACGGTTACGCCGTCTCTCAGATCGGAATATTTGTTACGGTGAAGGAGATCCTCGGAGAAGGTGAAGGGGTTGGCGGCCGTGGCTTATACTAGGAACTGACCCGGATTCGCCTTAGTGCAGGAGAATGGAAACGCACGGAAAACCATTCTCAGGACAGCCGATGGTGAGGATCAGCCTCTCTCCATGGCGTGGAGCCACGGTAGAGCCTTTGCTCGGTTGGCCGGTCGGAGTGCAGAGCTCTCAGTGGCCACTTGTTGGTCGAATCCTACTCTGCAACCACTGACCCCGAGAATGATCAGTAGCTCCAAGAATAAGGCGTCGGATAATGGTGGTGGTGGTGGTGGTGATGATTATTGTTTTAAGAGGAAGTACAACTGAGCAACCATCCTCTATATAACAATAGTCAGAGGGAAAAGAGTGAAAGGGATCCAACACTTCGAAAAATGAAGGTATTTACCAAATAAAGACCAGGGCCGCGAAGGGCGTGAAAATGAGTCTTCCTAGGATTCGCAAACCTAATACCACCGGTTTCGGAAAAGAGTTGACCAAGGGAGGTCGGATAGGATAGGTGAAAGTTAAGAGCGTGGCACAAGTAAGTTGAAGCAATGTCCCAACTCAGCTAAGGGTCTCTCGGTTGCCAACCCACGCCCCCGAAAGTTAAGAGTCCCTTTTAGTCACCTCTTATGACAGGCTGGGAATACGGTGAGTGTTATTCTACCGCCCCCACCTGCAGAAGGAAGGAATATAATGACTTCACTGGGAGTGAGACGCGGCGCGAATTACTGCGTTCTCATTCTTATTTTATATTGCCAACAAAGATGACCCTAACTGAAAAAGAACAGGTAGAATTTTCTGAAGAAATCTACAGAGGAAGCGAGTGACTAATTATTTTTTCGGAGGGCACAGACTCCGCAGGGCCGAAACCGAGTGGGGGGGGGGCGTGTTACTGGAAGTTAGAAATCTCTCCCCCCATAGAATTTTTACAAAGAGGAAATGAACATAAACTGCTTACAATAAGCAATAAACTAAACGAACATTCAGGGACATACTTGTAAAACCAAGAGGTCGGTTGAATCTATTTTCTAAGAAGCGTCGAAAATTGGATTTTAGATTGTAAACTGAACATACCTTTCACTGTAAAATGTGTCTGGCTCCATGGCTAAATGGTTAGCATACTGGCCTTTGGTCACAGGGGTCCTGGGCTCGATTCCATGAAGGGTGGGGAATTTTAACCATGGGTAATTCCCTTGGCACTACGACTGTGTGTATGTATCGTCTTCATCATAATTTCATCCTCATCACAACGCGCGAATCGCCTACGGGCGTCAAATCAAAAGACCTACACCTGGCGAGCCGAATTTGTCCTCGTACACTCCCGGCACTAAACGTAATACGCCATTACATTTTTAATGTAAAATGTTGACCTTGTTCTGTATTAGGTAGTGTACTGCAGTTTGAATATCAACATAGTTCACTTGTATCAGTGTCCTTGCATGCACGCACCTTCAGCAATTTGTAACTATACCCCCCTCCCCTCCCCAACAGTCGATCCTACGGTACTGTATGAAAGACTGAATGTGCACATGGTTTGTGTACTTATCCGGCCGAGCGCCAAACAGAACGTCGTACAAGTGAAATGCGATGGCGAACGGCGAGCAATAAGATAATGGCGTTTGTACTCGTAGCCTTTAATAGCAGGTGGCGGAGTTGTTTTGTTTAGGTTAAAGTGCATTTTTTGATGCCGCGTGTGCGGGTCAGTAACGTGACTGCACTGTAAACTTCTCATTCAAGACCACAAAAATTAGAACCTTTATTCATTCGTGAAGGGAAATGGGGTCTGGCTGACCAGCTTATGTTTAGTGATGGCCTTCTGGTGGGTTTTATCCTTTGTTAATATAGTAATACATCAGCCTTGTGTTGGCAAATTTACCGGCGTGTGGCACAACATTCCCGGTATATCGGCGTCTTGGAATCGTAAAACCAATGACATTCTTCAATTATTCTTCCTCCTCCTATTATTATTGTTCGCCTCTGTGGTGTAGTGGTTAGTGTGCTTATTTGCCACCCCCCGGAGGCCCAGATACGATTCCCGGCTCTGCCACTAAATTTAAAAGTGGTACGAGGGATGGAACGGGGTCCACTCAGCCTCGGGAGGAGGCTTCGATTCCCACCTCAACCGTTCTCGAAGTGGTTTTCTGTCGTTTCCCACTTCTCCTCCATGAAATGCTGGGTTGGTCCCTAACTTAACGCCACGGCAGCTTCCTTCCCTCTTCCTTGTCTATTCCTTCCAATCTTCCTATCCCCCACAAGGCCCCTGTTCAGCATAGCAGATGAAGCCGACTGGGTGAGGTACTGGTCGTCCTTCCCAGTTGTATTCCCCGACACAAAGTTCCACGCTCCAGGACACTGCCCTTGAGCCGGTAGAGCTGTGATCCCTCACTGAGTCCGAGGGAAAAACCGACCCTGGACGATAAACGGATTAAGAAAGAAAGAAAGAAAGAAAGAAAGAAATAAGGAAAGAAATTATTATTATTATTATTATTATTATTATTATTATTATTATTATTATGGGAGGTTAGTTTTTCTAACTCATAGAAATGTTAAAATTACAGCTTTCTATTAATTTTCTGGAAAGTGAAGTAAATTTACTAACTTTGATTAAGCTGTAGAATTTTCTCCATTCCGCGTTTTTCATTAGTTTGTTGTAGAACTAAGAACCATGTTGCGTTTCTTTGCATGACCTGTAGTCATGAACATTGTGAGGGCCGATGACCTTCGATGTTAAGCCCCTTAACAACAAGCATCATCATGAAAATTGTGAAGTGAAGTCTTCAATATTATGGTTATGCTTTAAGTACAAACTCGTGAGATAATACTCAAGTTAATAATCAAGAACCCTTACGCTAAATCGACATAATTAAGCACAGGTTGAGTAATGCTATTATCTGAACATTTGGAAATGGTTTCAAGCGAGGTAGTCAACACAGAGATGTTACCTCATCTCAAGGGCATATCGGAAATCTTCTTGGATAATAATAATAATAATAATAATAATAATAATAATAATAATAATAATAATAATAATAATAATAATAATAATAATAATAATAATAACTGTACCGGAGGTACAGGTACTCCTTACATTTAAACTGAGCGTCTTTTAGAGGGCCACCTGCAATGTGAACCAGGACTGTGGATCAGAAGAAGTTTCTAGCTTTATTTTCAGAGTTCCCTACTATCGATTTATGTGCCACCTTCTGGTGGGAGGATGGACAATTAATTTTCAATGAAGTTTGTAGTTTCTAGGTTTACATAACTGAACTATTTGTTGCCTTTTTGTGTTCTAAGGTTACTAGCACTGCTATCTCTTCCTTCTTCATGAAATTATCAACCAATCAGATATTGTGGATTTTTATTAAATAAGCCAATCAGAACTGAGGGTGTGTACAGGGCTTCCAACCACAGAGTTCTGGAACCTTCTTCTCTGCTATAGAAACTGGAACCTTTTGGACCATGTTGTCTTTTCCATCGCTCCAATCAAGACGTTTACAGTGCGTACGTAGTGGAGGCAAGATCAAATCTTGCCCACCAGCTCAAGGTACCGACAGACATCTATTAAATATGTGAGATTTTGTGATAGTTGACTTGACGGGAAGGTTTAAAAATTCTTTCTTAACGTATTCAATCAGTCACTACCGATCGGAATTTAGGGCAGTCACACAGGTGGCGGATTCCCTATCTGTTGTTTTCCTAGCCTTTTCTTAAATCATTGCAAAGAAAATGGAAATTTACTGAACATCTTCCTTGGTAAGTTGTTCCAGTCCCCAACTCCCCTTCCTATAAACGAACATTTGCCCCACTTTCTCCTCTTGAATTCCAACATTATCCTCACATTGTGATCTTTACTACGATTAAAGACACCATTCGAACTTATTCGTCTAATGATGTATTTCCACACTCAATCTACATATATATATAAAATAAGAGTTTTGTCTGTACATTGCTCAGAATTTGAAAAGAATGGTATTTCTGTATCGGTCATGTCCACAGTAACAAGGAAATGCAATTTTTACTTTTCCGTAATGTCTGTCTGTATGTATGTATGCACACGCATCACTAGAAAACGGCGGAAGGTAATTTAATAAGAATCAGTGTGCAAAGTCGGGGAATAAGTCGCTACAATCTAGGCTATAAATAATTTTATTCACGCCGATTGAAATGGTAGTTTAGGGGAAAGCCTAAAATTTAATTCTCAAATATTTATGTTATTAGTGGTGATATCTTAATGAAAATTGGTATGCAAAGTAGAGGAATAAGTCGCTATAATCTGGGCTGTAAATAATTTTATTCGCGCTGAGTGAAATGGTAGTTTAGGGGAAGGCTAAACATTTTATTCTTAAATATTCACGTTGGATGTAAAGTCGGAGAACGAGCCACTAAAATCTAGGCTGTACATCATTTTATTCACGCTGAGTGAAATGGTACTTTTGGGGAAGGCCTAAAATTTAATTCTCAAATATTTATATTAGTAGTGGTCCCATCGATAAATACTAAATAACGAAAGTCATATAGAATAAAATTTCCGACCATTTATGTCTTATATATTTTTACCGTACCGGCTATGATAACACAGATATTCATGAATTTGTATTTGTATTGCTAAGTCCATATCAACGCCGAGCCAGGAGAAAATGAGTTAACAGAATTTAATGAAAATCGGTATATAGGGACGGCGAATAAGAAACTACAGTCTAAGCTACAAACAATTTTATTCAAACTGGATTAAATTGTAGTTTAGGGGAAGGCGCCTAAAATATAATTTTTTAAATACTTATGTTATTGGTCATATCGAAAAGTACTACATAACAAATGTTACAGAGAATACAATTCCGACCATGTATCTTTTATTCAGTTTTACCGTACCGACTATGATAGGAGTGGTATTTCCGAGTCGGAATAAGACTAAATGTGAAGGCCTACAATATCTAAAGCGCATAATATTGATGAACAAGAACATTACATTGACCATTGTTAGTGGCGGTGTTCTTTCTCTCTTATGCTGCCTCTCAACTCCGAGATATGGGATTACTGCTGCGTACCGAGTATAATAGCCTGACTGATTACTGGCGGAAAAATAGCCGGGGAGTTAGAAAATTTTCTTCTTTAGCATACCATTCCTCTGGTTCATACATTTTCTGATACAGCTGGTACGTAACACACCGGTTCATCATAGTATTCCAGCTGTTCGATCCCCACTCTGACGCGCTGTTTTGAATGAGAAGTGTGCATACTTAAGGCAGAGGCTCACTTAGTAGTAGTAGTAGTAGTAGTAGTAGTAGTAGTAGTAGGCATATGGCCTGGTCTAGAATAACAATTTAGGTCTATTCCAAATTATAGCACCACAATTCACTAAATGACTCAATATTCAACCCTGAAAAAAAGCCGTTTCTTAAGCTTCTTCCTCTTCGCTTTTATTAAATTTTACATTCATTATATTCCAAATTAGCAGTGATGAGGGTGTTTCTCCTCTGGCTTGGAGGATAAATTTGCCTCCAAGTCAGATAGACTTTTCCGCCGCCAGTGCAGTGAATTGATATTTTCCGACTCAACGTGTACTCCTAGTAAATAGATTGGTAAAAGGGCATGATTTTTGTCCCAGGAGTCTCCACTATTCGACCTCCTCCCCGCCGACAAAAAGACGAAGAGTGTTCACGGATCATGGCTGTCTGCGGCTTCGTCATCCCAGCTCTGAAACTTTGGACTTTAATATCGGTACCTTAGACCTGTTCGTTAAAAGTGAGAAAATGTGTGGTTTGTGATTTGATCGAGAATTTCATATGAACGCATTGCTTTTAATTGCGCCATTCCTACTGACGTCACTGTAATGTTTGTTCATTTCAGTTGGGAAAACCAGTAAGACAGTCTTTCTGAGGATGTAAAAGGGCAGGTGGAGAGTGAATGTCACCATTAAAATGAAAGCTTCCCAACCTTATTGTGAATGACGGTATGCAAACGCGTCTACCATTACAGTGAAAATTCCCTAACTCAGTCTTCATATGAGAAAATATGTTTGGTGACATCGCCGTCGCGTTTCTAGGGTAACGTTAAGAGCTTTGCAATTTACTACAATCTTGCTCACAACGTGTACAGTACCTAACCTAGAATTCTGTATACACTGTAGAATTCCGTAGCGAAGCACGGGTACATCAGCTAGTTCAAAACAAAGTTGTTCTGGATCTTGAAGTTGCCGGCTCCGTCTGACTGCGTCCTCACAGTTCCGGAGTACGACGTATCCACAACGTGACCAGGAACACCATTACCACATGTCCCCCGACGATCCGGAACACTATCACCACGTATTCCCCGAAGTTACCACGTCCCACGATGGAAGTTCATACGATGATATGGGTGGTTAAGTCTGTAAATGTGGCGTCGAATTGCTCACGCCACTTGGTGTGTTATAACACTGTCGGTTCATAATTAACAAGTTCGTAGGGAAATTTCACTTATGATATTTTGAACCAAGGTTCCACTTAACAATGCGGTCGAACCGCCACCGTTCAACTGCACAAGTTCGATACGCTGAATGTACTGTGCTCCCGACTGTAAGTTTGAATATAGTTAATGAAGTCTAAAGAGAGTTTTTAAATTCTATTTCGCACATGATAATGCCGTAAAGTTCAATTACACAGCCTATGTTCCCTCACAGGAAACAGCCTGCCGCTTACTCGCACACCATAAAGTATGAATGCTCGGTTTAATGGTCTATGTTCCCTTACGTGAAATAATGGGCACGTAATTTTAAGAAACAGAGTCCTAAATAGCTGGTCACTTGAAAAAGTTCAAATACGTAAACCTGTCTCATCAAATTGTAAGCTATGTTGTTTACTGACAGTTCTGTAGCACACGGCACAAAATAGCATGTCCCATTGAACAAAGTACAACACTTGTGTTTTAAGCAAGCAACGTAAAATGTTTAAGTGCTTGAATGCTTTTAAATAAGTCCTTCAGAAGTGGGCGAAAAATATTAGAATATAAAGTTACACTGCTGTCACAGTCGAAATTCTCACCTCGCTGATCCTGATTTCGAAGTTTCAGACGTGCGGAACTTGGCACTCCACGCAATAAGTCAAAGCATACTCGCCGGTGCTATGTCATGCAGCAGACCTCCACCGGTCTCTGCTGTCGGTCGTTATGTGTGTCGTTGAGCTTTTCATTTTTCGGGGGGGAGCGGGCTGGCCCCCGCGTGACCATCGACTCAACGTACATGGTTTCCGGAATGCTATTAATTTCTAAGAGGAAAAGAGATAGCAGGGAAGAGTGGGAAGTGATACTACAAGTGTATCTGCCTGTCCTCATGTTGAGCATGTTACCAGGCCAGATGTGGTGGTGGGTACCGGGTAGTAAGGGTCAGGAAAATAAAAACACATAGGCGGAAAAAGAAAGATATCCACATTTTGTAAATGGCACATGCAAAGATGTGGTTCCGGAGAGGTCCAGGTGATTGGGTTAGTTGGGAACAGGTATCATGCACAAGTCATAAGCCTATTCCTCGCCAGTCCAGTTGCTCAGGGGATCCGTCGTTCTGGGCACTGCTGTGACTAGCACGGACCTTGCCGGTTGCGGAGCCATGCGTCAAGTACCACTAGGGCCCGCCGCACAAAGCCGCCTCCTTGGGGTCCCTCGTACCCAGTCTCCGATCCCGGAGAATGAGGCCAAGCCCGTCATGGCGGGGGCCTTCTGCATGTGGATGGGTCCTGATGCCGGGCCTCCTTCCTCTCAGCCCACGCCATGGCCTGGTACACAGGGCAACTGCGGTGAGAGGCCGGGTGGCCCCTCCGCACTGTTGGCGTACACCGGCGCCTCTTTAAGTGTTGTGCAGGCCGTGCAGAAGATATCACCTCCACAACGGTTGCACCTCACTAAAAGCCCACATATCTCCTGCCAATGGCCCCACCTCAAGCAGCGAAAACATTGCAAGAGCTGCTGAGGGGGACGTTTCGGTATCACCTGATTGCCGCTTCCCGCTGAGGTTCTCTCCTGGTTGGCTCCGCGGTCGACTGCTGTTCTGGGAGCTTCGCTGGATTGTGGCTGGACGGCCCTCTCACGGTGGGCCGACGTGCTCTTCTTTCTTCTGGTCCGGGGCCGGCGCCTTCTTCCCTGGTGTGTGGGTCCCTTCTCGGCAGGGGAAGAGGCCTCATCCTGGTGGCACTCCTCCCGGCCTGGTGACCCGGTTGATGGTGTTTCAGCTGTGGAGAAAGCGTGTCCCTCATCCTGGTTGGCGGCGGTGGCGTCGGTCGGTGTTGACAACCGACTGCGTTCCCTGTCCTGCGGGGCGCTAAGCGATGTCTGCACCTCGACAGACTCGCTGGCAGGAAGGGCCTGTACGGCAGCCTCTGAACGCCAGGGAGCGTCCACCTCCCCTGCCCTGCTGCCATCCTCCGCCTGGAGCGCTTTTCTGGATGGCGCTCGGGTGATAGGTCCTTCCTGGTAGGCCTTGGTGTGATTAGCTGCCACCCCCTGATGCCCGGGTTCGCTTCCTGGCTCTACCACGAAATTTGAAAAGTGGTACGAGGGCTGAAACGGGGTCTACTCTGCCTCGGGAGGTCAACTGAGTAGAGATGAGTTCGATTCCCACCTCAGCCATGAACCAAACCCTAACTCCCTCAGCGGTAATGTAATAAGACCAAACGTAACGCACACACAGGGAAAAATGAGGCGTGGACCGCGACTAGGAAAGGCCAAGAGAAAACAGCCTTGAGCTGGAAATGACCCTCATTCTTGATGAACAAGGATATGAATCAAATACTACTGTCAATGAAATGCAGAATAAATTAAATGAGAGTTTATTGAAAAGATAAAATTAAAAAAAAACATTAAACAATAAGAAGGAAGCCAATAATTAAGAAAAGATACCAAGTGGATATTTATATAAACCTACCTTCCCGAATGAACGTCACCACATCGATGCGTGAGCGCAGCATTACTATTATTTCAAGACCGAAACAGATATAATTACAAGCTCACCGTCTCAGAAATACCTTCATTACATCATATGCCAATTTTATTATCATTATCAGGCCCAATTTAGCTCGTCCTTTTTGCGAGATACGTCTCATTCATAACACGACTCTTCTCACTCCATTATCCACTCAACATTACCCATAGCAGTCAAAGACCCACGCGTAAAAGAGAATAAAAACGAGCAGGTAAAAATCAAAAGCAGAAATCGGGATGGGACAGAGAGAAACATCTCTGCACCAAGTGAACACTAATAAAATCAAAGAGTATCACAGGCATACGCATAGCCTAAATATATGAAAGAAAACATGGCGGCCTCCCGGGCTAGCATACGCCCAAGACAGAGACATGGCAAGAATAAAGAAAACTACCGAGAACAAACATAAGGTACAGACACCAGACAAAAAAGTAAGTGGGGCAGATTGACATACCATCTTTCCTCTCCCCTCGCTCAGCAACACAGAGCAGTAACGTGCACCACGCAAACAACATTTTTATGGGATTGAAAGTCACCCGTGCTCAAATCCATCAGGTCACACGCTTCGTACGACAAGAATGTAACTTTAAGTCGAGACGGAGGGCATAAACGCATCTGATGGTGAAGTACCATAGAACGCAGTGCACACAAATAGAATCAATCTGAGACCCAGTTACCAACATTTCATGATCACAATAACAACCACACACACACACGGCAGTTCCAGGCAGCGGAGCAGAAAAATGCATGTCAATCTGCTATGAATGGAAAGTTATGAATTATCACAATACTAAAAACGAAAACAAAGATCAACATACCTGTAATATCAATGGTGAAAATAAAATGTAACATGCGTGTATGGGCTAAGTTCGAATACATTAAAAACCCATTTAAAACATAGAAAGGCTACTTCGATCTGCGCGGCCTCCATTGTTATTACCTCTCACATAAACAAGGCCAAGAGTCGCTCCAAAGAGATAATACTACTCCTCTTGTAAAATGAACGATTTTCTGGGTTTACAACTGAGGGTGCTGCCCTCTGTAGTACATTATCAGAAATACATAATTCATTGCAGTAGAGGCCGTAAGAAGCCATTTGCATATGAGAAACGTCACATTCGTGAACATGCCATCTAGGCATGGGTCAACATCCCACTGCCCTCCTTTAAAATTGTCCTTACTTGTTGATCAGACAAGGGGACACATTTTAAAGTGAGGTACAAATCATTAAACCTAAAGTGCGCGCACTACTAAGAACTAGGTACTTAAAATGTAACTATCGCTACAAATATACACTCATACATATAGCCACAAAAGCCAGTTACAACAACAGACGATCAAGACAGTCCGCCTCGTTTAGACGTCTGTACTTTCTTAAAAGGTCACGCTGAATCAATCATTCTATATATTTTTTATACAATTCATTCCACGCTTTCACGAATTAGAAGCCAGGCATCCTAGGGGAACAGTGTAATTAGGCATAACATCGCCACGTATCCAAGGGATTCTAAATTTTATTCGGTCCATCTCCACTTAGTACTACCGATCCCTTCCTTAAATTTTTTTACATTATTTTCCCTGAAAGAAAAAGGACTTTAGAATTCATGCAATTGTACACCAAGCAAAATTAATCTGCATCATCACTATTATGCAAAGTTATTTAAAATATGCAAGGATTAGAGGCTCCTTTGATGGTATGGATTTATCAAAGAGATATGAGCCTTACACAACCTTTTACTTACAACGTCCTCCAATTCTACAATTACAGGTCCCAGGAACCTTACTATTCCCGTAGGATCTGACTATTTATTACACAGTTTGGCCGCGATCTGTTTTGCCGCCGAGCTTATGAGAAACATTTTTACGACGACTAGGTCTCCTACCTCCAGGGTGACCTCTTTCATCCCTTGGTTAAATCTTTTTACCACGCGGTCTCATGCTCTGGTCAAATGTGCAACAGCTTCCTTTCACTTTGCTTCAACGTCCATGTTTTTCGATGGTTCAGACAGATATCCAATGTCCCATTACAATTCTAGCTGGTCAGCAAGGCTTCGTCCTAGAAACAAATCAGCTGGGGTATGGCGGTGAGACTCCTGTAGAGCATTGTTGTAGGCTATAACAAAAATGACAAATTATCGTCCCAACTGCGCTGATCAGCGCTGTGGAATGCAGTTAGACAAGATTTAAGATTGCGGTGAAATCTTTCAACGTAAGAGGGCTTAGGGTAGTGGGGGCTCAGAAAAACATGCTTCACTCCCCATCCAAAACACAGGTGACGGAATTTTCGGCAACTGAAGGTTGATGCATTGTCAGTTATTAAGATATTCGGGGGCCATATACTCCAAAAATACGTCGGGTTAAAAAGAGGGTGGCGTTGCTCGATTTAATTTTACGTACTGGCATCAACCATACGAATTTAGAAAATGCGTTGACAACGGACAGGATTCCAATGTTGCTATTTTTGGACTTCTTGAGAGGACCAAAATAATCGACGAATAACTTTTCCCCCCGAGTACGACGCGACATCAGCGTAATGGAATCCAATTTGACAAGATTGCGCAGGTTTGCATCGTTGGCAAACGTCGCAGTTCCTCACGTACTCAAACACGTCCTTCTTGAAATTAGGCCGAAAGAAATCATGAGAAATTCGATGTAAGGTTTTGTACTGACCTAGATGAGCGCCCAGGTTAGAGTCATGATAGTACTGCAACATCATGGACCTTAATTTGAGAGGAACGTAAATTTTGTCTTTTCCATTCTTACGGCTACGATGAACCAACAACCCTCGTTTGACACTAAAACGACCTGTCTCGAAGAGACCCATCAGCGACTCCTTTTAACATTTGTTGACACTGGCTGTCATCTTTTTGGTGCTCAGAAATGTCCGTGAAGGACCAAGGATAAGTTTGCAAAATATTGACACTTTCAACACTATAAGACTGATGACAGTTTTCCTCAGGTTCGACCTCAGACTCTTTTACCCCGTCGAACATTCGTGACAGACAGTCGGCCACAATATTTTCTTTCCCACGAACGTACACAACCGTAAATTTGTAGGCTGATAGCCGGAGGTTCCACCTAGCTGTCCTACCAAGTCGCTTGACATTGGCGCTCATTCATGATAGAACTTGATTGTCCGTATGGACGAAGAAATGACGGTGCTCCAAGTAGGAACGGAATTTCTCAACACCCAAAAATACGACCAGGCATTCCTTCTCGTAAATAGAATACCCCAATTCAGCTCCATACAGTAGCTTACGCAATAGGGACCAGTTTCCCTTCCTCATCGGATTGGTTAAGCACAGCGGAAACGGCAGTTTCACTGGAGTCACATTGCAGGACAAAGTCACGGGAAAAATCAGGACTGTAAAGGACAGGTGCTCGGCAAAGGGCATTTTTGAGTTGATCGAAGGCATGGGTTTGAGCTTCCCCTCAGACGAAACGACAGTTTTTCCTTTTTATAAGGTTTAAGGGGGCCGAAATTAGGGAAAAGTCTTTGATGAAAAGGCTGTAAAAACCGACCATACCAAGAAATCTCCTCACACCGCAGACATCCTTAGGCCGAGGAAACTCTTTGATGCATTTGACCCTGTCGGGGTTTACAGCGATTCCGGAATCTGATATGATGTGACCAAGAAAATGTAAGCGCTTGGAACAAAGAGACACCTTCTTAGGATTTATAGTGAAACCGTGCTCGCGCAAGCGACTAGGAACTTCACGTAGATGAGCCAGGTGCTCTTCAAAGCTTGGTGAAAAAATGAGAAGATCATCCAGAAAATTGAAAACGTAAGAAAACTTCAGATCTCCAAAGAGCGAATCCATCACGCGACTGAGCGCTTGTCCACCAATAGAGATGCCCATCGGTACTTTATTAAATTCAAATAATCCAAAAGGAGTGTTGAAGGCAGTGCAAGGGTGACTTTTGTGGTCCAAAGGAATTTGGTAATAGGCTGAATTAAAGTTGAAAATGGTGGAGAATTTAGCGCCGTAAAAAGGTTGAAAAGCACTTTCAAGGGTGGGCAAGGGGAAGCTGTCGAAGACAATATTCTTATTGACCTTGCGATATTCTACAATAAACCTGAATCTACCGTCCTTCTTGGGGATAAGGAAGGCGGGGCTACTGAAAGGAGACTTGGAGGGACTGATAACCTTCTTTTCTAAAAGGTCGTTAACACATTCTCTCATAGCGGACAGTTTTTGGGGCGAGCAACCGAACGGAGGGGACCTAACAGAGGTATCATCTTTCAGTTCGATGGAATAGGAGAAATCTTTTGCATAACCTAAATCGTCAGTTAGGACGTCTGAGAATTCTTCCAACAAACTGTTGAACATTAAGTTTTGGTTATCACTTAGATCACACGAGGCACTGGGAGGTTGGGATTTCGAGAGGGCGCATACAGTTGGAAAGGGGCTTCAAAAGGGTAACTTACACCTGATTTGAATCGAAAGGCAAAGGTACGAGTGATGAAATCAATAGACAGACCAGTAGCCAGCATAAAATCGGTTCCTAAAATCACCGGGACGGACAGATCAGGAACAACATTAAATGTCAAATCCCATGAAATGTTATGAATTTTAATATGACACTTGACTCGTCCCACCTGACACACCTGACGGCCATCAGCAGAGATGAATTCTCCCAAGCTCCGACTGGCTTGGAGATATGTCAAATTCATAGAAGACACAAGGGATTGGTTCACAAAAGAAACACAGGAACCGGTATCCAATAAGGCATACAATATGCGCGTTCCTACATAAATCTTGGCCCAGGGTGTAGATGAGGGAAGGCCCCAGATCCTCTGATTATAACATCAGGCGCCAACGACAGGTCATCACGCTGGCGCGCCTTTAGTTTCCCTGCCGAGGGTTGCACCGAGGACACACGTGATGAGTCACACCAGCAAGACCATACTTCGAGCATTTCAGAGGAGACTTGGACCAACAATTCTTTGAAACGTGTCCTAGTTTGCCACAATTCCAGCACTTCCTTGCTGTAGTGTCGCTTACAGTAGTCGAGTTAGAAGGTTGAATGGCATTAACGCAACGTTGAGGCGGAGATACAAAGTTTGACCTGCGATCGGAACTACCAAAGGGGCGAGATGGAGAAGGGGGTGTACAAAAGAGACAGATTTGACGGGTGCACGACAGGCAACGTCAGAAAATGAACAATCAGACGAAGTAGGAGGTGGACGGTACAATTTGTTTTGACTGACAGTGGACTCGAACTCACGACCTAGGTTAATGATGTCTTCAACACATGCAACCTGAGATATTTTTATGTGCAATTTATAATCAGGGGCTAGATTTCTATAGAACTGCTTAAAGACTTCGGATTCCGGCGCCTTGACGCACATACGGTTAAACAAGGTCAAAATACCCGTTGCATAATCGTCGATTCCTTCACCTATTCCCTGCGTCCTCCTGAAAATTTCTTGTTTCAAACAGTAGTCCATATCGGACAACCCAAAGCGCTGTTGGATACGAGTGGCAAAATCGTCTCATGACTGAACGCTTGCTTTTATCAGCCTGAACCATTTGAACGCATCCTCGGGAAAACAGGAACAAAAAGATCAAGGGGTAGCGAGCTACATTCGGCAATATCTTTCACCCGTTCGTGAAATTCGATGCCACTGGAGCTATTCCCTTCTCCAGAAAAATTTAGCTTCCAGTTCAGGATGACGTCAAAAACAGGGTTCACATTAGCATTTCGATCACTAGCAGGTCTAGAATTTGGGTAAACGGTCTCCACACGGTTCTCGCCGAGGGCACAATTTCGACATGCAATAGCATTGCTATCATCAGGGCATTTACCACTATCGCTACCAGACACAGGCGATTCATTAACTTCATCAATTCCTTCCCTCTTATCTTTCTCGAAGTTAGAGATCTCCTCGGTAAGAATTTCACTATTTTTACTCATCTCTAAAGATTTCTGACTTTCCATACCGTAAACAAGGTTTCAAAGGTAACGAACACGACACACACATACAACTGTTCACAACCATACACATTAATTATAAATAAAACTCAAGTTCAACCTCAGAATATGCCGGCTTCATAAAGCTAAATCTAGTGACAATTTGGACTGACTTAATATGCATTTCCAGCTCTACTTCGTCTGATTCTTTTTTCAGAGGAGGTATCCTAGTTGAGCACGCTTCTCCTACCATTTGAACCAAACCCTAACTCCCTCAGCGATAATGTAATAACACCAAACGTAACGCACACACATGGAAAAATGAGGCGTGGCCCGCGACTAGGAAAGGCCAAGAGAAAACAGCCTTGAGCTGGAAATGACCCCCATTCTTGATGAACAAGGATATGAATCAAATACTACTGTCAATGAAATGCAGAATAAATTAAATGAGGGTTTATTGAAAAGATAAAATTGAAAAAAGACATTAAACAAGAAGAAGGAAGCCAATAATTAAGAAAAGATACCAAGTGGATATTTACATAAACATACCTTCTCCAATGAATGTCATCACATCGATGCGTGAGCGCAGCATTACTATTATTTCAAGACCCAAACAGATATAATTACAAGCTCACCGTCTCAGAAACACCTTCATTACATCATATGCCAATTTTATTATCATTATCAGGCCCAATTTAGTTCGTCCTTTTTGCGAAAAACGTCTCATTCATAACACGAATCTTCTCACTCCATTATCCACTCAACATTACCCATAGCAGTCAAAGACCCACGCGTAAAAGAGAATAAAAACGAGCAGGTAAAAATCAAAAGCAGAAATCGGGATGGGACAGAGAGAAACATCTCTGCACCAAGCGAACACTAATAAAATCAAAGAGTATCACAGGCATACGCATAGCCTAAATATATGAAAGAAAACATGGCGGCCTCCCGGGCTAGCATACGCCCAAGACAGAGACATGGCAAGAATAAAGAAAACTACCGAGAACAAACATAAGGTACAGACACCAGACAAAAAAGTAAGTGGGGCAGATTGACATACCATCTTTCCTCCCCCCTCGCTCAGCAACACAGAGCAGTAACGTGCACCACGCAAACAACTTTTTTATGGGATTGAAAGTCACCCGTGCTCAAATCCATCAGGTCACACGCTTCGTACGACAAGAATGTGACTTTAAGTCGAGACGGAGGGCATATACGCATCTGATGGTGAAGTACCATAGAACGCAGTGCACGCAAATAGAATCAATCTGAGACCCAGTTACCAACATTTCATGATCACAATAACAACCACACACACACGGCAGTTCCATGCAGCGGAGCAGAAAAATGCATGTCAATCTGCTATGAATTATCATCATACTAAAAACGAAAACAAAGATCAACATACCTGTAATATCAATGGTGAAAATAAAATGTAACATGCGTGTATGGGCTAAGTTCGAATACATTAAAAACCCATTTAAAACATAGAAAGGCTACTTCGATCTGCGCGGCCTCCATTGTTATTACCTCTCACATAAACAAGGCCAAGAGTCGCTTCAAGAAGATAATACTACTCCTCTCGTAAAATGAACGATCTTCTGGGTTTACAACTGAGGGTGCTGCCCTCTGTAGTACATTATCAGAAATACATAATTCATTGGAGTAGAGGCCGTAAGAAACCATTTGAATATGAAAAACGTCACATTCGTGAACATGCCATTTAAGCATGGGTCAGCCATCCTGGTGGTGATTTTCCGTGGTTTCCCACTTCTCCTCCATGCAAATGCCGGGATGGTACCTAATTAAGGCCACGGCCGCTTGTTTCCCTCCTCCTTGTCTATCACTTCCAATCTTCCCAGCCCCCGCAAGGGTCCTGTTCAGCATGGCAGGTGCGGCCGCCTGTGCGAGGCACTGGTCATCATCCCCAGTTGTATCCCCGACCCAGAATCTGAAGCTCAAGGAATCTGTCCTTGAGGCGGTAGAGTTGGGATCCCTCGCTGAGTCCGAGGGTAAAACCGACCCTGGAGGGTAAAGAGATAAAGAAGAAGTTAAGTCTACCCGAATTACTACAACAAAATTCTAGTAAGGGAGTTACTACAAATAATTTTACTATACTACACAAATATTTCACAGTAATAGAATAAACACACTAATTAATAATAAGATACTACAATACACTACAAAAATAAAAAACTACGTCAGACGTATCCTAATTATAACAGGTTATTACTAAGTACAAACCGAAATGGAAGAATGTTCAACATCATCTTTTAAATGTAAATTCTCAAACAAGTCTAGGGACTTTATTGTATATTAGGGAATAAAGGATGTTCACTCTCTTTTAATTCCCGTTGAGACTTTTTGGGGCGACTACGATTTTGTAAAATTTTAAAATGTGTCTCTTCTTTTGAAACTTAATATTCTTCTCCATCTAGTCACCCTTTGTAGTATAGGCTTAGCCTCAGTAATGTAGGGCCATAAGCAGACATTGGATCTTTGGTATTTCAATGTATATATCATAAGAAGTACAAGTGTCTCGCCTCCTAGCATTTTGTTTATGGCCGATTTCATAAACCTTTTCTTTTGACCACGAAGGCTATTTAGTTTAGGCATTTATTGTCCCAGATTAATTTCTAACTATTCATTGCAGGAGCTCCATGGCTTAATGGTTAGCGTGCTGGCGTTTGGTCGCAGAGGTCCGGGGTTCGATTACTGGCAGGGTCGAAAATTTTAACCATCATTGGTTAATTCCGCTGGCACGGAGGCTGGGTGTATGTGTCGTCTTCATCATCATTTCATCCTCATCACGACGCGAAGGTCGCCTACGGGAGTCAACACAAAAGCGTAACTTGTACGCGGACACTCCCGGCACTAAACGCCATATGCCATTTCATTTTTTCACTGCAAAGTTGTAAATCAGACTGTCGAGCGGGTAAGACAGAAAAATCTATTTTGTAATGATTTATTTTAGATTAGAAAATTGTGCGTTTGGGAGCGCAGTCTCCTCGAGTATTAATTGAGTGGAGCAATGGTGCTCTTTTGATTAATGTAACTTTTAGCTACAAGCTCATCCTATAACATGTTGTGTACCTGAACTTTGATCATTCCAGTCACTTGAGCCGACGAGCTCCTGTATTGTTCTTGTTGTTTAGCAAAGTTTCGAAGTCAGAAAATAAAGACGAGGGAAATCAAATTTCAATGTTTTCTGTATCTTCTTACACCTCTGCCAACTACCAAAACACGGTAATAGTAATAATAATAATAATAATAATAATAATAATAATAATAATAATAATAATAATTTGCTCCGCAACATACGTTACCAATAGGTCAGCTAACTCGTCTTGATATATCTGTCGTAATCATATTGTTTTGCTGGCTTTCTCAATCGTTTTATGAACTTTTAATAAAAAGTGCGTTATGGTATGCCGCAGCTCGTGGTCAGAATTCATCCATTCTGGCGTCGTCATGCCATCCCGTTGGTAAAAATGTATCCATATATTCGCTTTTTTAAAATCCTGAAGTTCTTGATATAGAGCTTGGTATTGAGTCGTACAAAGCAATGGTATTTTTTATCGCAGTTTATCTTTAGAGAACGGTTGTATAATGAGGCGATAGGTTAGTCTCGAAGGAGTGGTTCTTTTGCGAGGCAGAGAACTTTTTTAAGATACAAGGCCTTCACTCTTTTTAGTGTAGCTAGGTGATCCTTCGGCAGGTGTTACCAGATAATGTCTTAGGCGTATGTCATGATGGGGTCTGTTTGTAGACTTTTTTCTCTTAGCAGCATGTAACTTATCAGGAACGCTCTGTCATCTGTTGCTGGGAAACTATAGGGTATAGTATTCTTCCGTGTTCAGAGGAAGTGTATACTCTCTGGCTTGACAGGTAGTAATCAAACATTGCTTCATAAAATGGCATTACTAAGGATGGAAATCACATATATCAGAATATTAATGAAAGTTTTTTTCTTTTTTTGCTATTTGTTTTACGTCGCACCGACACAGATATGTCTTATGGCGACGAATTAATGAAAGTGTTAGTCGCTTAGCAACCTGCTAAGTACAGAATGTATTGCGGGTTAGGGTAAGCGTTCACCTACAGTTATTGGAGTGATAATTTAATGATTTGATTTTCTGATTACTCAAAATCAGCCGAACTTAGAGACCTATTAATGTTTCAAGACTCAGCGGCAGGTAACTCCGGAAAGAATAAAACAGATATGAAGCAAATCGGTTCAGTAGAACGGATGGACGAATTTGCCAATTAGTAAACTCTTTATATATAGATAATAATAATAATAATAATAATAATAATAATAATAATAATAATAATAATAATAATTGTACCGGGAGGTACACCTCAACCTTACACATTTAAAAGAAGCGCCTTAAGGAACACTATCTATGGAACAAATCTTGAACATGCTAATGCATAAAGTTGGGATATTGATCAGAAGATGTCACTACTGAATAACTGTGTAATATGTTATTTCGAAGTTTCCTAAACTGACTGGATTTCTTTGTTTTGTTTCGGTGTACCTCAAGAAGTTTGAACTTTTCTCCATAGATGTCACTACAGAAACTGAGGTCATGCACTCTGGTGCAAGGTGGAATAATGAGTGATTCAAAGACGTTTTGTGTTTATAGGTTTTCTCAACTAAATTAACTTTCATTTATTTTGGCACTTCAAGCTTTACAACACTTCCTTCTTTGGGGTTTGGCCAATAACAAAATTTCTGTAATTATTTTTCAGCCAATCACCTGGTTTACCCATTAAAAGTGAGAGGGTGTGTCCGGATTTAGTCCAGAGCCTTCTCGAACCCTCCTCTCGGGTATAAAAGCTGCTGCTTTTTCAAGCTACCTTGTCTTATTGATCGTCGAATTTCTGAGTGTGTGTGTGTGTGTGTGTGTGTGTGTGTGTGTGTGTGTGTGTGTGTGTGTGTGTGTGTGTGTGTGTGTTATGACAGAAGGCGGTTTGCCTCATTATTCGGCAGGCAGAACATGAGCCCAGGTAATGGCCTCCAGTTTTACATTTCTGTAGCTCTCTCCGCAAACTTATCCGAGGGGAAGGTTCTCATTTCCAACTATGTAACCATCCGTTTCCTAAAAATGTAAACTACTTCTGGCTAATGTAAAATTTCATAAAGACTAAAACTGTAAATTCGGGGATAGAGAGTGTGTTACTCTCTCGAGTTCCCCTTCAATTTGTCTAGAGGTGACTACGATTTTGTAACTGATTTTCTTCCTGTATTGCATTAATTAACGTTTCTTTCGAGTCACCTCCGTAATGTGAGATTAGCCTCTGCATCGGGCCACAAGCCCAAGTAGGGTTTTAAAATTTGGTTTTCCAGGAGAGCAAGTCTACGCCTCTAAACATTTTGAGTTTGGGCCAGTAATATTAACCTGTTCTACATTTTCACGAAGGCCCAGTAGTATGGGTACTTGATACCCCTGTGTAAAGGTATTGTAAATTTCAGGTTGTGCCTAGAAAGGTCAGCAATTGTAAGGTTTTGTGTAAAGTTCCATTGAGTGGGCTGTAAAACATTGGGAACCAGCCTCCTTGGTAAAATTTGGAGAGCATGTGAGCTCTTTTCTGAGATTTGTGTAATATTGAGAGGGGCCTTAGGAAGGCCGTCTTTGTGACCTTTGGAGCAGTGCTCTTGAACTGATCTAACCAAACGCAATATTTGCGAAGCTGTAAAAGTTGTAAATTGGAGCTGGAAGCTCAAAACTTGTAATTTTCGACCCTTGGGTTTCTGCTCTTGTTTGCTATTTTGTACCTGACATTTTGTTCCTTCACATAGTGAAGAATTTTGTTATGTTTGAGATCTGGAAAGAAATATAACCTTTATTATAAAGATATAAAATTAATTTTTGATATCGTAGTTAGGTCCATTCAAGCCCACACCGTCTTTCACATCTCTGCGTTCCACGGATAACCCTGGAACAGCAGCAACAACAACAATAATAATAATAATAATAATAATAATAATAATAATAATAATAATAATAATCCATCATCATCATCATATCCGGGCTGAGGGTCTCAGACGGTTGAGGCGCTGGCCTTCTGATCCCAACTTGGCAGGTTCGATCCTGACTCAGTCTGGTGGTATTTGAAGGTGCTCAGATACATTAAACTCGTGTTGGTGGCACATAAAATAATTCTTGCGGGACAAACTTCTGGTACCTTGGCGCCTCCGAAAATCGTCCAAAGCTGTTAGTGGGACGTAAAATCAATAATAATGACAATGATAATTGTACCGGGAGGTACACCTCTACACCGCGCATTCAAAATTAGCGCCTAAAAACTCCTCTATTGGTGAAACAGTGAAACTGAAACTACACCTACTTAGAACTTTACTCTGATGATGTCACCACTAAAATCTGATGTAATTTTGTTATTGTGAAGTTTCCTGAACTGTGTGAATTTCTACTTGTTTTGTTTTCCATTCATCAAGAAGGTTGGACATTCTCTCATAGATGACACTATCAAAAAACTATGATCATGCACCCTGGTGGGTGGTATAGGAACTTATAATTCAAAGAAGTTTTGTATTCATAAGAATTTTTTACTAATTGATGTTCATTTATTTTTGGGTTGGCAATATGTATCTTTACTTTCCGCCAGTTTATAATCCAACCAATCAATGATTTCTGTAATTAATTTTCTACCAATCACAGTCTTCTTCTTCTTCTTCTTCTTCTACCTCTTCGATTTTGAGTGTAACTTTTAAATTAACCACTAAAATGGAGAGGATGTGGCTAGTTTAATCTTTATGGTCTCGAACTTTCCCCGAGGGTTGATAAACCGCGGATTTTCACGTCTCTTGGCCAATTGATCGTCATTTTACTGAGTGTGTGTGTCAAGCAGGAGGCGGGAGGCCTCTTCGTCAGCTGCTAGAACTTCTACCAGGTAATGGCCACATAACATCTTTCTTTCTTTCTTGCTAGCTCCGCAGTTTAACCCGAGGGAAAGGTCCGAATCATCAATTACGTAACCTTCTTTTCTAAAAATGTAACATTCTGCCGGCTAATGTAATAACTTCATAAAATCGTCAACAGTAAATCGGGGATAGAGAGTGATGTACCCTCTCGAGCTCCTCTTCATCTTGGTTTGAGGTACCACGTTTTGTTTCTGCAATGCATTAAAGTTATTTCCATGCATGCTACCTCAGTAGTTTGGGAATAGCCCCCGTTTCGTCGCCCAAGCGCCCTATAGGTTTTAAAATTCTTTGGAGCGCAGTCTTCGACTCCATTCAAATTGTACTCAGGCCGTTTATTTAACCTGTTCTTTGTCACTAAGGCCCTGTAGGTTGGGTACTAGATACGCCTGTGTAATAAGATTTCTATTTGTAAATAGTGCCTTGTAAGGCCAGAGATTATTGGAGTTTCATGCTATGTTGCCTTGAGTAGGGTTGGAAAACTGAGAGCACGTTAGCTCTTTTTCAAGTGTTGTAAAAGTGCCTCTGGGAGGCTTGATATTGTAATTTAGGGAGCAAGTGCTCTATGTATTAGGGGAATTCTGCCCTTGTATAAATTTGTGCTCTTTTATAAATTTGAGCTAGGAGCTCAGGAAATGTGAAGCGAGGGCTTGAAGCCCATGATCTGTTAATCTTGGATGTTTCCCAATCTTCGAAACCGACTTTCAACCTATTAGGTCGTGTTACGTACATTTAGTACTTGTTGAAGAGATGTTAAGTACAGAACAAACATGGCCAGCCAGACACCAGTGGGATCCGAACCCACAACCTCCCGATTTCGCGTCGGTTGCTCTACCAATTGAGCTATGGTGGCCTAGGCCATCTTTGTTCTGTTGGAAAGGATCTGAGCTACAGTTCTGGTACTACTACTGTCTGGTTGGCGTTTTGTTCTGTACTTAACATCTCTTCAACACGTACTAAATGTACGTAACACGACCTAATAGGTTGAAAGTCGGTTTCGATTACAATGCGGTCGTGAAAATTCAATATTCATTTCCCAATCTTGTTTAATGTTCGCTACTTGTACCTGTAAAAATTATGAAGTTGGAAATTGTTGAAAATATAACCTTCAGTTTAAGTTTTAAATTCAATTCTTGACATTGTAGTTAGACCCATTCACCCCGGCACCTTCTTTCACCTCTGCGTTCCACGGGTAACCCCGTAACAATAATAATAATTATTATAATAATTTAAATCCGGAATCATCCGATATTGGGATAGTAATCATATTCATAATTGGAGTTGAGTGTTACACTGTTGGGAAATACAGGAAGTTGGGCGAGTCTTTCATGATAGTTATGTGGGAATATTTTAGAGCACTAGCTACCAAGCATTTGCGGTGTGCTTGTGGATTCATGCAATTTATTATACACTCACCGCAGATAGTAATTGGCCATTTTATAGATAGGAACTGCCCCATTGGAGGTAGGAGTTCAGTTATCCGTAAAGCTCACATTTCTGAATTATTCAAGTTAATTTTATTCAATGGACTAGCTAATGTACCCGTGCTTTACTACGGAATTCTCTGAAAGACTGTCTTTGAGGTTTTCGTAACTGAATCCAACTTAGGCCATCACAAAAACGTCAGTAAGAATGTGGCGTCAAAAGCAGTGATATCATATAAAATACCCAATCAAATGAAAAACCGCACATTTTCTCAATTTTAACGAACAGTACTACGGTGCCGATCTAACAGTCCGAAGTTCCAGTGCTGGAATGACCAGACCGCGGACAGCCGTGAACACTCCTTTGCCATTATTCTGTTAAATATGCACACTGTTCACTCCAATCAGTGCCTCAGAGTAGGGATTGAATAGCTCGAATGCCATGATGAACCAGTTTTGTACGTACCAGTAGTATATAAAAGAAAATTTATGAACCAGAGGAACGGCAGCTACTTCCCGCCAATATTCAGGCAGACTGTTTTACTCGGTACGACCGGGTGAGTTGGCCGTGCGATTGCATCCGGGAGGTAGTGGGTTTGAACCCCACTGTTGACAGCCCTGAAGATGTTCTGTGGTCCCCCATTTTGACACCAGGCAAATGCTGGGGCTGTACTGTAATTAAGGCCAGAGTCGCTTCCTTCCCACTCCTAGCCCTTTCCTATCCTATCGTCGCCATAAGTCCTATCTGTGTCGGTAAGACGTAAAGCAAATTTTAAAAAACTAAGTACACAGCAGTAATCCCATCTATCGGAGATGAGTGGGAACAGAAGACACAAAGCACGTCACAACAAACAATTGTCAATGTAATGTTATTGTTGATCAATGTTATGAGCTTTCTGTATTGTAGGCCTTCACAGTTTTCTTTCGACACTGTAATATTAGGGCGTCTTACAAGTTTAATTGTAGCTTATACTGTAGTTCCTTATTCCCCGACTTTACACGCCGATTTTCTTTAATTCTGTTTATCCATTTTCTCTTGACTCGGCGCTGATATGGACTTAGTAACAAAAATCCAAATTCATGAATATCTCTGTTATCATAGCCGCTACGGTAAAAATGTGTAAGACATAAATGATCGGAAATTTAATACCATATAACTTTAGTTATGAAGTATTTGCCGATAGGACCACTGATAACACAAATATTTGAAAATTACATTTAATTCCTTCCTCTAAACTACCAATTCACTCAGCGTGAATAAAAATATGTATGACCTAGATTGTAGCGACATATTCTCCGGCTTTACATACCGATTTTCATTAAGATAGGACAACTAATAACATAGATATTTGAGAATTCAATTTTAGGCCTTGTCCTAAACTGCCTTATTTCTCGGCGTGAATAAGATTATTTATTGCCTACATTGTAGCGACTTATTCCCGGACTTTACATACCAATTTTCATTAAATTCTCTTCAGCCGTTTTCTTGTGATGCGTGTAGACAGACAGACAGACAGACAGACAGACAGACAGACAGACAGACAGACAGACAGACAGACAGACAGACAGACAGACAGACAGACAGACAGACAGACAGACAGACAGACAGACAGACAGACAGACAGACAGACAGACATTACGCAAAATTAAAAAGTACATTTCCTTGTTACTATGGACACGGCCGATACAGAAATACCATCTTTTTAAAATTCTGAACAATAAACAGACAAAACTCTTATTATATACTAGCAAATGTCCCGTGCTTCGCAACGGTATTCTACATTGTATTCGAATATCGAAGTAAATACTGCACATGCAGTAAATAAGATTGTTTTAAAATTGCTTGTCTCTTAGCGTTATCCGAGAAACAGCATGGGGAGGTTCCCATACGCTGTTTCCAATGTAAAGTATTTGTTACGGATTTGTGATATAACGACAGGCTCACCTGCCTACTGCCATTCACAGTCGAGTTGGGTAGTTTACATTATAATTGCAGATCCCATTGCCTACTGCGCGGTCACAATGAATTTGGGGAGTTTTCGTTACAACGGCAGCCCCCTTTCCTACTTCCAGACAGATAACACTTCAGGAGTTTTTATTATAATAACTGGCAACTACCATACTATCAGTCGAAATTGAGTTGTGCAGTTATCATTATAATGTCAGACCCCTTTTATTACTGCCAGCCAGCTTACTGCCAGTCACACCAAGTTGGTGAGTTTCCATCAAAATAGCAGGCCACTATGCCTAAAGCCAGTCACATTTTAGATGAGGACATTTGTTTATAATTGCGGGCACCCTTGACTACTGCCAAACACAATCGGGTAGGGGGAGTTTTAAACAAAACTGCATGCTCCCTTGCCTTCTGCAAGTCAAATCGCAAATTCATCGCAATGGTAGGCCTTCCTCACTAATGCCAGTTGCACAGGAGTTGGAGAAGGACCCCATTCCTACTGCCAGTCAAAGTCGGTGTGGGGAGTACTGATTACAACAGCAGACACACCCTTTCTCGATCGCTACAAATCGACATCAGTGAATATATATATATATATAGATCGACATACGCAAGTATATGCGTGTTTACAATATTGCAGACCTTCATTTACAGATTAACTGCTGCTAAACGTACGTCATATCGACAAAAGATTGTACCATAAGACGCCGAATTTAGTGGCCTAAATGGTTGGTCCTATGATATCTCATTTATTCTTGGGTCAGATTGAGTTAGAAACGTTGAACAGGGTACAGGTTTTGTAAGATTATCTCACATTGCATTAATTTTCGGATAATTATGTGACAGCTACATACATAGCATTCGGCTCGCATAGAGCTACTGGGTGGGCCAATTTTCGTGAAGAGTTTGATGATCCTATATTTCCTATAAGTGACTGAAAGTATGAATTATGCATGTGAAAAGTCCAAATTTACGTAATATCGATTAATAGAGAAAAATCAAACATAAAAGGGATACAGATACGACAAAAAGTCATAAGACCAAGGTTGTAGATCATTCCAAATTGAACGGAGATTGTGTAATTCGTTATGTGATAGAACTTCCCGAAGGTCTGCACCATCATTAAAATTGCCTCCATATTTCAATATTCTTCGGGGATAAAAAGTGAAAAATTTTAAGATCTTGGAAGTTTTCCGTCCGTTACAGGCTAAAACGTATAATTTTGTCAAATTTCAATTTTCTTTTTCGTCTGACAGATTATGCCGCAATCTGGATTTTGGGCGAGGAGGGTGAAAATTAGGACTTTCAGAAAACTGAACCAAAAAATATGCAGATGGTCATTATTACCCCTTAAACGAGTAGCTGTGGGAAATTTCGCCAAAATAGTCAATGTAGAGGCACACAGTAGTTACGATTTTATTTATATAGTTAGATAAGGAATCACATTTCTGCCTAAGCCACTGGCGAGTGCAAACGTATTGAGCGGAGGGTCCCTGGAGTGGAAGAAGGGAGTGTAGGTGCTGAGTGCAAGAAGGTAGTGAGAAGCTGACTGACAATGATTGGTGTGGAACAATACAGGGCGATCAAAGGAATATGGCAGGGAAGAAAGAAGAAGTGAAGACAAGAGGGTGTAAAACAGAAATGGAAACGAAAGGAGAATTAATGCTATTAGCGGCGGTGATTATGATAATGCTATGGATTGGGTGGGGGTAGAACTGAACCTAGGTCCGACATCCAATGGAAATATGAGCTGGGAAGACATGGAAGCAATCATAAGAGTTGTAAAAGAGGTGGTTGTAGAAGTCTGCCCCTTTGAGCAACTCAAAAATATGATTCAAGAGCGAAGGAGGGAGTTTGAAAAAATGAAGGGGTAGTTTCGAGAAAGGGCAGAAGACACAGCATCGCAAGTAAAGAAAAATGCCGAAGAAGTTGCAGCATTAAGAGAGAAAATAGGACTATTAGAAGAGGAGACGCGGAAACTGAAAGCAGAAATGGAAGCCAACGCTCTAAATCGTAGAAAGAAATGCCGATTTATACATGGCGTGCCTGAGAAGAGGGAGGACAAAGTGCTTACAATTTATAAAGTAGTGGATCTAATTCAGGGGAAAATGAAAATCAATTTCAGTGAAGTGGACATAGACGATGTGCAAAGAGTGGGAAGAAATAGAGGCAACAGGCCTATCAAAGTACAACTATTTTCTACGTTGATGACTCATATTGTGGTCGGCAATGCGGGGAACATACAGAGGGAAAAAATATGGATCAAGAGGGACATGGGAACTGAAGCGATTAGGAACGAAAAAATTCTTAGAAAACATATGATACGAGCTAGACATCATGGACTGAGAGCATTCATCAGAGGACAGGAACTGGTGGTGTCAAGCAGCAGCTGGAGTAGAATCTGGTCGGTGAATAGATTGATAGACCTAGAAATGAGGATGAAACAAGACGGAGAAACAGAGAGAAGTACGGTATATAGATTAGTGGGAAAGATAGGAAAGTGAAAGATAGCGATATGGGGAAAGATGAGGATGGTAGAGATGTAAATACCGAAAGTATCAGTGTGATGTGCGAAAAGAGACAGGAAGAGGTGCCAAGTGAAAATGCAATTATAAACAACGATAAGGAAAGAGCAGTGGACAATGAGACAAGAGTAGGTAGGCCTAGGGACATAGACACAGTCGCAGATAGAGGCAAAGAAAATCAGCAGAGTGGTAACAGTGAAGAAATGGCGGCCCAGAGAGAAAGGGAATGTTCGGAGGCAAGTTGGAGGAGATTGGAGCGAGGGTTGAGCAGAGGCTTAAGAGGCGAAGGAAGAATAGACGAAGGAAGGTTCAAAACCTTAAGTGTTTAAATGTTTAGAAAAAAGGGATATACCACAGTGCTGGAGTTACTCCAAAATCAAAATTCTCTACAAAGGGAAAGGAAGCACAGTAGATCCAAATTCCTACCGAGATATCGCCCTAGAGAACAATGGCTTTAAAGTCTTCACTAAAATTCTTTGCAATAGACTAACAGAGATGGTTGACAATTCTATCCCAGACTGTCAATTTGGTTTTAGAAGGGGTAGATCAACTCTTCATGCAAAAGAATTTATTTAATGGCATCGATGATACATTAAGGAAGGAAAAAGCAAAGTTCTTCGCAGTTTTTATAGATTTCAACAAGGCTTTCGACTTTCTGGACAGAGGAATACTCATCACGAAATTAAAGCAACTGATAGGACGAGAAAACTACCTCACCATAATAATCAGAAACATTATATCTGACACAAGAGTGATAATAGATGATGGCGTTGCTACATCCAGTACCATAAAGGAAATGAATTGTGTACTTCAGGGGACCCCATGAGTCCCGTCCTATTCAATATAGTAACATCTGATGTAACAAGAATCACCCATGGGATAGATAAGGACGTCGTGATTTACATGTATGCCGAAGACATTGACATAGGAGGGCCAGTGCTACAAAACCTCCAAGATACATTCAATAGACTCTCGGAATGGGCAATTGAAAACAAATTCTCAATTAATACTAAGACAGTTCAAATGACTTTTCGGAAAGGAGGAAAGAATGCATTAAAAGACCAACTGTACCTAGAAGGAAACAAATTAGCAATTGTGAACCAATTCAAATACCTGGGCATTTATCTCCAGACAACTTGGGACCACCTTCTCTATACGTGTTACAGAAAAAGTAACAGCAGCGATTAGAGCCATGAAAAACAATCCAAGCCCAGAAAAATTGTCTCTGTCCACAGCAATGAAACTTTTTCAAGCGAAAATAATTCCAATTTTGACATATGGAATAGAAATTTTACGGGACCATTTAAAAGTATGTGATCTGGAAACTCTAGAAAAAGTGAAAGCTTCATTTCTTAAGAGAACACTTAGTGTTTCACAATTCACTCGATCGAGACTTGTATATGTCCTAACGAAAGAAGACTATCTAATTCAAGAAATCAGAAATACTATGCAACTACCATCAACGACTGCCCTCCAAAATGCATTAAGAAAGGTTAATTGGTATGCATAGTAAGTTAGTATCAGATATACGCGTATGGTAGTAGAGTAAATAGAACAGTAAGTGTGGTATTAGATAGGTGTGGATGGAGAAAATTATAGGCTAATGTACTGTGATTTAAGGCGGAGTTTGTGAATGGGTAAATTGGTTTGTGTTGTAATAAGCTGGGAGTAAAAAGTGATTGGGAGTCATATGTGAGAACGATTGAAGTATGGTAATTTTATGCTATTTGTATGTGAATCATGTTTGCTGTGAAAAGTGAACTGATGAATGTGTTTGGTATGAATAGTGAACTGATGAATGTGTTTGGTAGGAATAGTGAACTGATGAATGTGGCGGTGTAAGGTTGAGAGAAGTGAGTATTTGGTGAGTAATTTGGATAAGTAATTAGTGAATTTTTTTGAGAGTGTTATTTGTTTTGAGGTTTGTTTAGGGTGGTACAAGGCTGGAAATAGTGGTTAATGGGTGTAATAATAGTTGATGTTAATTGTATATGAATTTGTGTTGGGTATGATTTATGAATAAGAGATGAAAGGTGAGGTAGGAGATTAGGCATTCTGGAAGTGCGAAATAGATCTGAAAAAGTAATTAGCGAGTTGTTTATTGGATTTAGGACTCAAGTATGAAAATCGTATCTTACTCGTTGGCGAAAGATGTTTGGTATGAGTAATGAACTGATGAATATGATGGTACAGATTGAGAAAAGTGTGTAATTTGTGTATTGATGTTGAAAGTATGAAGGCAATTGGTTGAGGAGTGAATAATTAGCGTAATGACATGTTAGATAATATTTGTGTATGATATGTGTTTGGTATGTATAGTAAATGGATGAATAAGAGACGAGGGGGAGGTAAGAGCTTGGAGAGTTTATGGCGGCATAAGGCTGAGAAAAGTGGTTAATTGGTGTATAGATAGTTGGTATTTGATGTTAGCAGTGTATTTATTAGAAGAGATTGGAATTGTTATTCATTGCAGTGTGGAACTCTAAACAATGCAATGCTTCTGTGTCGCAACAGTGATAGTACATCGTACCAGATTGAGTAAGTGGAACAATGTCATTAAGAAATTTAAATGTTAGAGGACTGTCCTATGTAAACACAAAAGCCAGCGCACTCAGCAGTAAACGTGATCTTGCCAGGGTTTGCTAAGAGTCGAATTGTCTTCCAGACTAGCTTACTCAGGCAGGCAAATCTGGGACACGGTCAATGTTGCGTAACTTCAGCGGGTGGGCAATTGTCATGTCAACCGACTATCAGAATCTGTCGATCATTTTAATTTAATTTTGCACCTTTCAGTGGCGGAGTTCATATCGTTTTATTGTATTTAACCTTCCCATTATTTTTAATTTGCCTGTTTGTAATATGTGGGCCGTTAATGCCGCAGTGCCAGGGTGTCCGATAAGGAGTTGTGCATGACCATTTATCAATATCTGTTGTTCATATCATTGTAGTTTAAACCTGGCTATAGGCTGGGTATTGTTATTTTTCTCATTTAACAGATCAATTTGGTATTTGTATACTATAGATCTGGAGAAAAATAATAATAAATAAATAGATAAGGAATCTGCTTCACGTCCGCTTCATGTCCGCTGGACTTAACCTGCAAAACTGACCATTCATGATATCTCCCTTATTAATCCTCCTGACGAAAAATGCATATGAAAAAATGTTTTAGAGATGGAATTCCATCACGTTTGGTCGATTTCCAGTCAGGTTGATCTTGTATGGTAGAGTAAAATCACTATTTCGGTTCCCTATAAACCACCAATCCATTCCGGGAACATGTAGTGTTATTCACCTTTAAAACCTTCCTTTGGACAGGTGGATGCTAAATATAAAGTTTGATTTGAATATCTTCAGTAGTTTTCAAGTTGTAAGAAATACACTTTACACGCACCCGCTCTTGAATTAAGTCCGATGGGACTTGTACCGGAAAACGGTCAGTTAATGATATCTCCCTTATTAATCCTCGAATAGAAATGATGCACATGAGAAAAAAATGTTTAGAAATTAATTTCCATTAAGGCAGGTAGATTTCCAGTAAGTTTGGCTGTGTATATTTTGTGGGAATGCAAAATCACGGTTTCGGTGTCGTATAAACCCCCAGTCAGTTCAGGGATTTCGAAACAATATTTGCTCTAAAACCTACCCAAGTACAGGTGGATTCTAAATATGAACTTTGGTGGAAATATATACAGTAGATTCTATCACTCGCGTACATACGGAGTAATCAAAGAAGAAGATAATACAGTTAAGAAAGTTGAAATTAATAGAAAATGGATTAAAACTGAGGACTTCCCCTCAATAAATTATTGTATGCTGGTGTGAGTTATGGATATAATAAAGCGGTAACAGAGGAGAAATTTAGGCGCAGCGATTCTTAGGTAAACAGATAAGAAGATGACTAATGGTGTTATTAGTTAATCTATTCGAGGGCGGTTATAACCTCCAACGATATTCCGCCAATATCCCACAGATATGCCAATTGACGCCTCTCTTGCCGTCTACTCAAGGAACAACCACGAATTTAAAATCATGATGAGGAAAATGGCAATACGTTACTTCCCTGCTGGCAAGCAGTCAGAGACGTTGCCATGGTAACCTGTAGGTTCGTTGTCGGTCTGTCGGTCACTCAATGCAGAGCATGATACCCGCAGAAAATAGTAAATTTCTCCGTCATGTGAAGAGTAAGGTAAATTATGAACATAAACAAAGTTGTTTATGATGAAGAGACGTTTCACATACGGTCGACGGAGTTTACAGAAAATCAATAGTATAAGAGAAAATGGAGCAAAACCGTTCTGGTTTTCCTATAAAACCCCATCTATTCAAAGATTTTGGAATGATATGCATATCGAAACCTTCCCCCAAATGAGTATACTCTAAATATGAAGTTTGGTTGAGATCTATCCAGCCGTTTCGACGTGATGGTGGAACAGACAAACAGACAAACAGAAAAACAGACACGAAAAGTAAAAACCATCGATTATGTCTTGATTTGATCTAAAACGGATAAATATCTGAAAAATTGGCAAAACAAAAGAAATTACAGAGAGCAGACCCCCTACAACTCTATTTATGTACATATTGTAATAGGAACGCCCATACTTTAGCTTAGTGGAGAACATGGACTGACGCCAGGGCGTGTACGGTCCACGCTTAGAGAGTTGGAGAGGGAAAGGTAGTGCAATAAGTTCTTTTTTAGTGGAACTTGCAGTTTATTCTAAAAAAACAGTTAAATCACATCACCGTTACAGACAAATGGTTGGAATTTGAATGTTCAGAAAGATGAAGGGAAGGCGTCGTCTCTCGGCGTCGGCGTCGATCGTCCTCTACCGCATTGCACTAAAGGTTGTGGGCCGACACTGCACAAGTTCCACTGTCAATAGTGTTGGACGCAAACTACTTCGGAAAAATAAATTCAGAATCACAGTTCCGTGATGATAATGAAAGTTAACACTGTTCAGTAAATGGAATAGTCACTGATGAACTTGAAATGAAAAGCAGCACAAAATCTGGAATATTCTGAGGTTCAAACGTGTTCCGGGGTATCTGTGGAATGCAGAGATGTAAAAGAAGGTGCGGGCTTGACTTGGTCTAACTACAATATCAAGAATTGAATTAAAACTTTAAAAGGTTATATTTCTTTTACAATATCAAACTTAACAAATTTCCACTGAGTTCACATAAAAACATGACAAGAACAATTAGCAAACTTGAAACAAGACTTGAAAAAATCCCAGATTAGTGAATTTTTACACCTTTGGGGCTTCAAACCCTTTAGTTTAAAAATTCTTAGATACCGGATCCAGTTTAGAAAATTTTACGAAATCTCTATGGTTAGACAGGGACGGAAATATCCCGATTTAAGAGCACTTGCCCCAGAAGTTACAATATTTAGCCGTCCAGAAGCACCCTCACTATTACAAAACTTTGTAAAGCGCTTACATGCTCTCTGTTTCTTACAGCCCTCTCAAGGCAACATTATATCAAAACTTTACACTCTATGGCCTCACAAGGGACGATTTACAAATGGAAATAGTTTTACACAGGGGTATTTAGTACCCAACCTACTGGGCCTTTGCGGAAAAAGAACAGGTTAAATAAATAGCCCAAACACAAACTGAATGGAGGAGTACCTTTGCGCTCCAAGATAATGAAATATTAAAACCCTAACAGGGCACTGGGCCCGATGAAACAGGGGCTACTCCCAAGCTACTGAAGTGACTTGCATGGAAATAAATTTAATACATTACAGGAAGAAAACAGTTACGAAATCATAGTCACCTCAAACCAAGATGAAGGGGAGCTCGAGAGGGTAACTCACTCTCTATCCCCCATTTACAGTTAAAGACTTTAGGAAGTTTTACATTAGCCAAAGAAAATTTACATTTTAGAAAAGATTTGTTTCTTTGTTAAAAATTCGGACCATCCCCTAAGATAAGTGTGCGGAGGTAGCTACAGAAAAGAGAATTTATGAGGGCATTACCTGGCTGATGTACTGCCTGCCGAAGAATGAGGTGTCCCGCCTCCTGCCTTAACACACACACTCAGAAAGACGACGACCAAGAGACAAGGAAACTTGAAAAGCCGCAACGTATATACCCTCAGGGAATGGTTCGAGAGGATTCTGGACTAATCCGGACACAACCTCTCATTTTTATTGGCTGAACCCCAAAGTTACACTCAAAACCGAACAAGAAGCCTGTGATAGGCTGAAAATTAATTACAGAAAATTTTCATTGGCCAGATTCAAAACTGGCGGAATGAGACAGAAGTGTTGCAAACCTAGAATTACTTAAAAAACAAATGAAAGTTGAGAAAACCTACACACATAAAATTTCTTTCAATAACAACTTCCTTTACCAAGCACCAGAGTGCATGACCATAGTTTTTTGCTAGTGACACCTGTGGAAAGTGTCCAATCTTCTTGATGTACAGCAAAAACAAATCCAAGAGGAATCCAATCAGTTTAGGAAACATCACAATAACACAATTACTTAATGTTTCAGTAGTGACATCTTCTGATTAAAGTCTCAACTTTATGTAGTAGCAACTTCACATTTTGGTCGGTAGAGGAGTTCATTAAGGCGCTTATTTTGAATGTGCGGTGTTGACGTGTACCTCCCGGTACAAACCGTATGCAATTTCACTTAATCTCAGTTCAAAAAAAAAAATTGAGTCCCTCGGACACAGTCTTTCACACTGTTCGTAGTGAATGAAAAGAAATGTAGGCACAATCTTTCACGAAGTGAATTAACACAGGAATTAATTTCCACTGAGGCTCAGTTTTTACAAGTAGCTTAACACATTCTCTCGAAAAGAAGTGTAGGCACAGTCTTTTACGAAGTGAATTAACACAGTCTTTCGAGCAGAAGTGTATGCTCAGTCTTTCGCGAAGTGAATTAACACAGTCTTTCGAGCAGAAGTGTAGGCTCAGTCTTTCGCGAAGTGAATTAACACAGTCTTTCGAGCAGAAGTGTAGGCTCAGTCTTTTACGAATTGAATTAACACAGTCTTTCGAGCAGAAGTGTAGGCACAGTCTTTTACGAAGTGAATTAACACAGTCTTTCGAGCAGAAGTGTATGCTCAGTCTTTCGCGAAGTGAATTAACACAGTCTTTCGAGCAGAAGTGTAGGCTCAGTCTTTCGCGAAGTGAATTAACACAGTCTTTCGAGCAGAAGTGTAGGCTCAGTCTTTTACGAAGTGAATTAACACAGTCTTTCGAGCAGAAGTGTAGGCTCAGTCTTTCGCGAAGTGAATTAACACAGTCTTTCGAGCAGAAGTGTAGGCTCAGTCTTTCGCGAAGTGAATTAACACAGTCTTTCGAGCAGAAGTGTAGGCTCAGTCTTTCGCGAAGTGAATTAACACAGTCTTTCGAGCAGAAGTGTAGGCACAGTCTTTCGCGAAGTGAATTAACACAGTCTTTCGAGCAGAAGTGTAGGCTCAGTCTTTTACGAAGTAAATTAACACAGTCTTTCGAGCAGAAGTGTATGCTCAGTCTTTCGCGAAGTGAATTAACACAGTCTTTCGAGCAGAAGTGTAGGCTCAGTCTTTCGCGAAGTGAATTAACACAGTCTTTCGAGCAGAAGTGTATGCTCAGTCTTTCGCGAAGTGAATTAACACAGTCTTTCGAGCAGAAGTGTAGGCTCAGTCTTTCGCGAAGTGAATTAACACAGTCTTTCGAGCAGAAGTGTAGGCTCAGTCTTTTACGAAGTAAATTAACACAGTCTTTCGAGCAGAAGTGTAGGCTCAGTCTTTCGCGAAGTGAATTAACACAGTCTTTCGAGCAGAAGTGTATGCTCAGTCTTTCGCGAAGTGAATTAACACAGTCTTTCGAGCAGAAGTGTAGGCTCAGTCTTTCGCGAAGTGAATTAACACAGTCTTTCGAGCAGAAGTGTAGGCTCAGTCTTTCGCGAAGTGAATTAACACAGTCTTTCGAGCAGAAGTGTAGGCTCAGTCTTTCGCGAAGTGAATTAACACAGTCTTTCGAGCAGAAGTGTAGGCTCAGTCTTTTACGAAGTGAATTAACACAGTCTTTCGAGCAGAAGTGTATGCTCAGTCTTTCGCGAAGTGAATTAACACAGTCTTTCGAGCAGAAGTGTAGGCTCAGTCTTTCGCGAAGTGAATTAACACAGTCTTTCGAGCAGAAGTGTAGGCTCAGTCTTTCGCGAAGTGAATTAACACAGTCTTTCGAGCAGAAGTGTAGGCTCAGTCTTTTACGAAGTAAATTAACACAGTCTTTCGAGCAGAAGTGTAGGCACAGTCTTTCGCGAAGTGAATTAACACAGTCTTTCGAGCAGAAGTGTAGGCTCAGTCTTTCGCGAAGTGAATTAACACAGTCTTTCGAGCAGAAGTGTATGCTCAGTCTTTCGCGAAGTGAATTAACACAGTCTTTCGAGCAGAAGTGTAGGCTCAGTCTTTCGCGAAGTGAATTAACACAGTCTTTCGAGCAGAAGTGTAGGCTCAGTCTTTCGCGAAGTGAATTAACACAGTATTTCGAGCAGAAGTGTATGCTCAGTCTTTCGCGAAGTGAATTAACACAGTCTTTCGAGCAGAAGTGTAGGCTCAGTCTTTCGCGAAGTGAATTAACACAGTCTCTCGAAACGAAATTGATTTTCACTAAGACACAGTCTTTATGCACCAAGTTAATTGCACTCTTTAAAAATGCAATGGCTACGTGACAGTAAATATTGTGCAGTCTCTGCAAGACAAAATTCACAAGTCAAAAGAATGTTAATCAGCTGAACCGATTCTATCACTTGCATTACTATTGTACAAGTCTTCTGAGGCAACTTATTTCACACGAAGTTAAAGTCCTACGAGTACACGTTCCACACTGGACACTCGAACCGTATCGCGTGTCATTCACCATCGGCCTTTAGCCGGACAGAATAACAGACTATACTCCCGCAGCTGGCCCGTACGGCGTGGCAGCCGGGACACGACGAAACACACTCTGCTTGAAGCAACAATTCTCGTTGGTGCCGGGAGGTCCCGGTACCGGTGAGGGTTTATAGCCCATCAACCTATTTAAGGCCTTGAGTGCTATTTCTTAGTAGTTTTCTATGTATGAATGCACTGCTGTGGTAAGTTTGTGGACTTATATATGGGGATCGAACTGGCCAGAATATGGCCTGCACCCCTTAAGGGGGTGCTTTAATTTATGCTGGTTTGTTTAGGATATCCTTGGGCTTACGGTAGCGCAGACTAGAGATGGGGAGATTCTGAACGAGTGATTCATAATGAACGAATCATTGCACTGAACGATTGAATCATGATTCAGTGAAACAAATGAATCGACTCGTTTGTGAATGGAAATCGGGAGATGGTAGCCGCAACTCGTTCCTTGGTTCTTGCTTGATTCCTCGTTCGTTCTGATTCATATCGCCAAATCGGGTATCCACCATTTTTGAATCAATGGCAACTTGTGAAGAACGACTCTGTTATTTTTTTATTTGACTTGAACTAAAAGTCCGGTTTACAAGTCAAATACTCCTAACTTAACCTTACAGCAATTTTGTTTTTTAAATAAGAAATTATCACATCGTTTCAAGTCACATACTTCACGGAACTGTGATATACACTCAACTTCCGGCTCGTTGCGAAATGTTAGGTTAAGTTTACTTCAAGGTTCCCTTTCCCGTTCTCGTTCTCGTGAACTACTGTGAACTAACGTGTGAAACATGGCCACAAAAATGTTCATGTCTACTATAAATTTCAAATTCGATTGTCGTATAGTTTCGAATGGTAGCTACTTAAGTTTGGAAAGGATTAATCGGACAGTTGTGTATCATTTTTTGACTGTAACCTCTTGTTAAAATGCAAACAATTACCTTGAACATTTCACTTCTTCAAACTTGTAAAGCAGTAGCAGTGGTTTCATTTTCGGCTTTCCGTCACATGGTAATCGAATGAACGAAATAAATGAACGAATCAAATGAACGAATCACTCTAGTGAATCGTTTCAAATGAATCAGTTCTTCTAAATAATCAGATTCCCCATCTCTAGCACAGACCTTCGGTATCGTAATTCCCCAGGCTGGAGATGACAGGGTTGGTGCTCGGATGGAGCTTGCTGTAGAGCTGGATGGCTGCATGACTTATCCTGCTCTGAATGGTAGCGAGCTAGTACCGTTCATGCAGGTCAGTATTTCCTTCATATTACTAACCACCTGTTAGGTGGCGCTGCACCGCCAGCAGGTGTGACATCGCTGCCGCCCCCCCCCATATAGGGCTGGCATACTCTAGGATGGGCTTGACCATCGCCTTATACAACAGGAGCTGGTTTTCTATCGTTAGCCCATTATCAGCTTTTATCATCGGCATAATTTTGAAAAGGCACACATTAGCTTGCGCAATAATACATCTAATGCGATCGGCAAACGTTAGTCCTCTGTCTAGGGTGACACCTCGGTACTTAGTTTTATCGGTCCACCTGATGACTTCGCCAAAGAACATCCGGGCTCGGGGAGGTCGGGACGACGTTTAGTGAAGAATGTACCACTGCTTTTGTCTACATTAATGTTGATTCTCCACTTCTCTAGCCAGGGCTCGAGAGTGGTGAGCGCGTCTTGGAGGTAGTCTTTAACTTCAGGTGCCTGCCACGAGACAGAGGATATCGTTGTGTCGCCCGCGTACAAATATAATATCCCGTGCGTTGGTTTAGGCATATCAGTTATAAATAGGTTAAAAATTACGCTGCCCTGAGGCACTCCCGCCTCTATAGGGCGCGGGTCCGACAGCGCAGCACTGACCTGGACCTGAAATTTTCGGTCAGCTAGATAGCTCGTCAGTAGACGTAGAACGTAGGGGGGAAATCCTAATGTCCTTAGTTCGTATATAAGTCCATCGTGCCAAACCTTGTCGATCGCACGCGAAATATCAAGAAAACAGACTCCTGTGTGTCGACGGTGGTTGAAATTCTTAGTAATCTCCTCCGTTAAACGAGTTATCTGGTGGGTAGTGGAATGGCCTCTGGGGCTTGGGTATCATAATTACTTTCGCAATTTTCCAGCAGGTCGGAAAGTGACCGTAACGGAAAGTTGCGTTGAAAAGTTTAGTCAGACATGTCAGTGCCTTTCTGGGAAGGTTCTTAAGGACGCTGACACGTTGTCAAGGCCAGGATATTTCCTGTTCTTGAGTTGTTTTTTGGCGTCGAACAGTTCGGACGGCGTTACAAACTTAAAGTCTGGGGGGAGGTTAGTCTCGTCAGTTGCGTGAACTTCGTTTTCGTTTTCGACGAACTCTACGAAATTTTCGTCGCAAGGCTCATCGTTAGGTGTGCACGTGCGCTCGAACGTGTCCACCAGGGTGTCGGCCTTTTCTTTGTCGGTGTAGGCCATTCCATTCCTACCGTGGAGGGCGGGTATGCCAGTCCTATTATTTGTAAATTTCCGTGCCAACCTGTGGAGGGAGTTATCCGCCACGCTCAGACCCGAGAGCCTAGACCGCCACACCTCCTGTGGTTTCGTATCATAATCTGGAAGTTCCTTTTAGACCGGTTCCATTTACTCGCCACTGCCTTCGTACTTTATTCTTAATTTTGATCTGCGCCAGGATCTCTGCGGGGAGCGTGTCCTTCTTACGTTGGACGGCGCTGGGACCCTCAGCAGTGGCCTGGGCAGCGTTAATAATAACAGTGGAAATCTAGAGAGCTAAACCGTCAATATCGTCCGGTCCTTTTACGCTGGGATTGCCATTTAAGTGGGCGGACAGCTCGGTGCGGTAGATGGTCCAGTTAATTTTCCGGTTATAGATAGGGATGTAGGCTGGGGTAAATTCAGGAGAGCAGTCAATGCTCATTAGGACTGGTTTATGGTCTGAATCGAAAAGGTCTTGGGTCGTGAGCTCGAGGAATTGGTGTACCCTGTGGGAAATGGCAATATCCAGCGTGTCAATGTCGGACGTTGGCGTTGTGGGAGTAGAAGGTGTGGCGATCAGGGCCGTAAGTCGTGAGGTGGTTCCGGTCGCAATTGCGCGCGAGTTGTTTGCCCTTAGTGGTGGTTGTCTGGCTGTTCCAGCGGGGGCTCTTAGCGTTAAAATCTCTGGCGAGAACACTCGGAACTCCCATGTCTATGACACGATCCAGGTCTAACGGGTCAAACGGGGCGTCTGGTGAGATGTAGCATGCCGATAAGTTGAGAGGTCTCTTGTGGGTAAGAACCTGGATTATCGTGGCTTCGAGTCTTGTAAGATTGTTAGGGGTGGGGATTCTCTGATGGGTGAGGTTGTGCCTTACGTACATGCAGTTGCCGCCGCGACGACGGTTAGCCCCATCATCTCTGTAGTTAACAAAATTATTGATGTGAGCCAACAATCCAGGCTTAAGCCATGTTTCACAGACGAGAACGATGTCAGTACTCTCGTCTGCCAGGTACTCTGAAAGCTCGAGAGTGTCCCTCCGGTCACCCTCCTCATTCCAGAAGAGAACTCTCAACTGTTTTGAACGTGTTTGCCTGTAGGTAGGGGCCATTAATTGTAGAAGGAAAGGATAGCAGACATAATGACTTCTAATTTATCAGCGGGGGTGGGGGCTCGTTTGAGCTTCTGTAACGTCTCTTTGATGAGACTGATAATGCCTCGAAACGAGGGGTCTTTAGGAAGTTTGAACAACTCCATAAGGTCAGAAACTTGCGAGGAGGATTGTGGGGGTGAGGCTCGCTGTGGGAGGGAGCGGAAGCTTGAGGGAGATCTGGAAAGATTGCGCTCGTGAGAGCTGGCGGGGCGGGGGTGGAGAGAACAGCTGGTTGTTGTACCGCTGGCCCTGTAGGGTTCACTGGGTGGGCGAATGTTATATTAGCACGTAGCTTGGAGGGCTTTATGAGGATGGGTCCCGGAGGACCTTTCTTGGTCGAAAGCAGGCGGTTTTGCTGCTGGGCCAGAATACGAAGATAGATAGCGCAGCCCCGGTAGAAAGCTGTGTGCTGCTCTTTGCAGTTACCGCAGCGAGGTTTCTGGGAGGTGTCACCTTTGCGTGGGCAGTCCTGCGAACTGTGGGCCTCGCCACATATGACGCATTTCGATGCGCAGTGACAGCCACCAGAGTTGTGACCGAAGCGCTGGCACCGAAAGCATTGAATAGGTCCTTCCGGGCTGATATAGCGTTCGATCTTTACCGTCGTGTCTAGCAGGTACTTAACATGGTAGATGTTTTTGTCCTCGGTGGCGCCGCAACAGTATGTGACGAGGAACACAGGCAGTTTCCTGCGGGACTGGGTAGAGGTGAGCTGTGACACCGCGGCCACCTCAAAGCCCTTGGCTCGTCTAATGATGCCCTGAGGGTCTTCACTGACGTGTAGGCCGCGGATCACAGTTTTGCGGTAACGTAGCTCAGGTAGGTGGCGGATGTGGTATTGCCCGTTACAAGCAGCGACCAGGCTCTTCAGGGTCTCGTAATCCTCCACTGTGGTGGTCTGAATACGGACTCCATCAAAGAGAATCTTCATTCGGTAAATGATTTGGTTCTCCTTGAGCAGAGTTCTGAGGTTGTTGATGTTATTTACCTCGCTGATGTAGATAGGGGGATCCTGATCTTGGTCTTCCTAGTGGGGGCTTCCTGATTCTCGGCATGGCTAGTTGAGGTTGTAGATGGGGTGGAGGGCCAGTTGACGTCACGATCGAATGTTCCATTCCTTCGATGCCATTATAGCCAGAATGGGATGCCCGATCGTAATTTGAAGCACGTCATCTCGAAGGCCTAAATAACAAATATAACTGTACAAAATCTCAAGCAAATTGGGGTTTTCCACAAGAAATACATGGACGGCGAATGCTGAGAGGGCAGAAAGCCGGTGAGCAAATGTTGGGGGGTTGTCGAACACCCGAAGGTGGACTGTGGGTCGTGACCTTGTTGTCACTGTCGTATCAGGGCGAGTTTTTAAAGTGGTTGGGGCCACAGACAAGATACGAGCAGTGGTGCACCAAGTTTACGTGCTGTTGTCTACTTTGGCCGTCGGAGCGAATAAAATTGCGGACCTACGTCTAGGCCTAAGGCCCGCACTGAGACGCCAATTTGCTCCCCTTTCCTACCAGTCTCAGTAAGGGGCTAGCAGAGCAGCACAGTAGAGAAGGTCCAGGAGACGAAGAAGGCGAACTCCAGCAGCTCGCTCCCGGCGAGTGCCTTACAGGCAAGCCCGTGACGTCCGAGTCACTGCAGCAACGATCGCGGGCACGTGGCAAGACAAACCAGCTCACGGTTGGGTCTGTATTACAACTGAATGTAAAGACAGCCCCTGACCTTAACCGTAACGCAGTGAGCGAAGACAGTTGCGGCGAGTGTGTGATTAATCACCGCCCCCCGTAGCACTACGCTTCCGCTTTTCTCTTCCGTCTTCTTCCGTAGAATGCTCAAGCGTTCAAGGCAAGGCTCCCGATGCAAATGAAATGGTGTGGCAAGCTCCTTTTATTCCCACAGTTTGGCTGGCCAGACTGAATTTATGTGGTTCCTTAATTTTTCATAACTCGGCCATTCTTCCGCTGATTTGCTTGAGATTTTGTACAGTTATATTTGTTATTTAGGCATACGAGATGACCTGCTTCAAGTTACGATCGGGCATCCCATTATGGCTATATTGACATCGAAGAAATGGAACATTCGATCATGACGTCACTCGGCCTTGGCTGGTACCCTGCAGCGAGCGATCACCTGCCTGCGCTGTCACACATGATCAAGGTCTGTCTAGGGAGGTCTGGTCACGCTACCACAATCCTTTGCGGTGGCGGCCATATTGGGTCTCAAATATCGTTATGTGGGCGTGCCCGATGTAATGATGCGAGTTATTACTTTATTTTGAAGGAAAACGGGATACTGCGCCGCAACAAATTGTCAAAATAAGACAGCTGACGGAATTAGTGTTTCGCTTCCCGAGAAATAAGCAAAGGAGAGAGCTCAGTGGGTACAAAACTGTAGGCGTGACAAATGTCAACCTACAGATAATTGCTTCTTGTGCAAGGTTAGTGAAGTTATACATTCGTATTATTCTTGAATGATAGTATGTTTATATGAACGATGTTTTATATTTATAGGTCTTATGTATTTTCTTCTAGCATCATTTTGAAGAATCGCAATTTGAACTAAAGAGGGCAGATGGACGGAGACTACTCAAGGGGAATTCCATCCCAACAATTTTCAACGTCCCTAATCTACCTACATCTTTGACATATAATTGGAAACTTCCCAAAGAAAGAGAATTGTCTTTCCAAACAAGCAAGAAAAGTAACAGGAAGTGTGTAATAGTAGTATGGATGTTTATGAAAATTTCCTTTTCATGTGTCCGGCTCCATGGCTAAATGGTTAGTGTGCTGGCCTTTGGTCATAGGGGTTCCAGTCTCGAATCCCGGCAGGTTCAGAAATTTTAACCATAATTGGTCAATTTCGCTGGCACAGGGGCTGGGTGTATGTGTCGTCTTCATCATTTCATCCTCATCACGACGCGCAGGTCGCCTACGGAGTCAGGTCAAAAGACCTGCACTTGGCGAGCCGAACTTGTCCTCAGACGCTTCTGGCACTAAAAGCTAAACGCCATTTCATTCCACTCCTTTTCATGTAAACTACAGACAGTATCATTCTAACCGTATATGCAACGTAGAAATGTTTCACAGATATTTGAAATGCTTGTTCCTGTTCATTTACCAATTATAATCACAACAAAGAATAAGCCTATCACTTCAGACTAACAATTTATGTCCAGCTGGCCATCATTACAACAATGTTATTGATAATAGCAGTCTTATACTGTACTGTAGTTATTATTTACAGCTAAATTTCATTCATCTGAAATGCTCTATAGAGTACATTATATGGCTGTACAAATACTTAAAGATCACAACACTCGCTTCACTCGCACTAACCAACTACTGTAATTTAATGTACCGTAGCCTAACATAATATCCTAATGCAATCCCTAAAATTGCCTAACCTAGGTTAACTCAACTTAATAGCGACTGAATTTCTATTTCTTATGGAATCGTGTCTAGCAATGGCTTTAATTTTCTTAACCATTATTATTATTATTATTATTATTATTATTATTATTATTATTATTATTATTATTATTATTGTTATTATTATTATTATTATTATTATTATTATTATTATTATTATTATTATTATTGTTATTATTATTATTATATGCATGAATATTAGGACTCAGCTAAGAGCCCCGTGGTTGACAACCTACGCTCCCTAGTTAGGAGCGCCTGACGCCCCTTTCAGTCGCCTCTTATGACAGGCAGGGGAGACCGTGGGTGTTGTTCTATTGCCCCACCCACGGGGGGAAATCTATTTTGGGTTGTGACTACGAGGCCCTTAGCTGAGTCTTTACATGGCTTTCACTATTCTAGCCCATCCGACCTCCCCTGGTCAACACTTGTTCTTTTCCGACCGCGACGGCATTAGTGCATTCGAGGCCTAGGAAGTTTTTCATTTCCACGCACTTTGTGCCCTTCATCTTTCTTTTGCCGATACCTTCATTTTTCGAAGTGTTGGTCCCCTTCCATTTGTTTTCTTCTGATTAGTGTTTATAGAGGATGGTTGTCCAGTTGTAGTTCCCCTTAAAACAATAATCACCACCACCACTTCGTACTATATGGCTGCATGGGTTATCAATAAACTAGTTAAGAGTGGCCAAGAACATCACTCTTGTTGCATATGGGCAGAATATTTTTGCCTTAGAACCCAAAGAAATACCACATGAATGGATAACAACAGTTACCATACATACTTTAATGCACTCGACTCAAGAAGCATTCAGTGTTTGTCAACATACTTGGGTAACCTTTTAGAAACGCAGTAGGTATCGGAAATTACTTTCTTAATAAAGAAAACACTGAAGGTAATTTATTACAACCGTCGTTTAGTACTTTAAATACAGTACTTCAAGTTCAGTATTTCATGTACCGGTAATCATAATATGACACAGGTACTGTACAGATTTCTATGTTTCTGTCAATAAGATTACGTATTTGACAGATGATATTAATAAGAAACACAGTAAGACCAAGTTGTAAGGAAGTAAAAGAGAAGAACATGAGCTTTTCTGTTGATTCTTTTTTCTCAAAAAAGAATTTCAGGCTCTGTTAATTATCTTCCTATTCAAATAGCTGTGAATGTATATACAGTTATATATACATGACCAGTAGATGCCCAATTAAATTTTTTATGAAAAACAGTTGGTATTTTGTTTTCATTTCAATGGACGGTACTGAAATCCTCTAAATTCGAATACACTTGCCTTTGGTTACGCTCGCTTAAAGACCCAATATGGCGGCTCCATAAGTAGCATTCGTGACTTGACCTCCCTAGACAGACCTTGACATGATGCCTGCGCGCTCGGCGCTAGTTTCATATCCTCACAGACGGGTGTTAGCGCGTTTTCCACAAGAAATACATGGACGGCGAATGCTGACAGGGCATTCCCGTTTCAGTGTATATACAGGGTGGTAGGTGTATACGTGCAGATATTAAGCTAGTCGGCTAAGAAAAATACATCTCATAATATATGCTATGTACTTTTTACCTTGTCCTATTAGTTTGCCCATAACTGAGCCAAATATTTCAGGACCTAATGTGTTTTGAACGGCCGTAGCAGGATACGCCGGTGATGTCATTCTGTCCACGCGTAACGGAAGTACAGTAGCCGAGTATAGGGCTTGTTGAACCTGTTTCTTATCGCAGGCCAACACATGTTGTTGTGCACTTCCCCTAAAGGCTTGGCAAGTAGAAGAGGATGACTCACGTGCCAGGTCACTTGCTGTACTCGAAAACCGGTGTAGGGTACTCTGTGTAAAAAGTACACAGAATCCTTACAGTGACGTCGAAGATCCGTACAAGCACATACGTGCGAATCAAGTGTTGTGTATTTGTGTGCGATTTTTAAGACGTCAATGGCATTACTCAGTGATCCAAGCTGACAAAATGAAAGGAAATGGTTAATAAGTAAATGAAATATGGGCGCAACATTTCTGTGCTGTTATTGCGACAGTCTACGATGAATTTCTGACAATAGACAATGCGGGTTGTCTATGCTTATTCATAAACTTTTTAGGTCATTGAAAGGACGGTGGACACTGAAAGAAAAGGCTATAAGTATTCAGTGAAATTGTTATTAATGAGACAAATTTCAAAAACCGTAGTTGCATCCATCGTGAACATTGCTCGAAGGAAATTTTTTTTTTTTTTTTTTTTGCTAGGGGCTTTACGTCGCACCGACACAGATAGGTCTTAAGGCGACGATGGGATAGGAAATGCCTAGGAGTTGGAAGGAAGCGGCCGTGGCCTTAATTAAGGTACAGCCCCAGCATTTGCCTGGTGTGAAAATGGGAAACCACGGAAAACCATCTTCAGGGCTGCCGATAGTGGGATTCGAACCTACTATCTCCCGGATGCAAGCTCACAGCCGCGCGCCTCTACGCGCACGGCCAACTCGCCCGGTCGAAGGAAAAAGAGCTACCGGTACTGTGGAATTGCCGCCGGGCATTTCTAATAGAAGGCTTATTCTTCTTTTTCCTAATCTGTTTACCCTCCAGGGTTGGTTTTTCATGGGACTCAGCAAGGGATCCCACCTCTACCGCCTCAAGGGTAGTGTCCTGGAGCGTCAGACATTGGATCGGGGATACAACTGGGGAGAATGACCAGTACTTCACCCAGGCGGCCTCACCTGCTATGCTGAACAGGGGTCTTAAGGGGGTATGGGAAGATTGGAAAGGATAGACAAGGAAGAGGGAAGGAAGCGTCCGTGGCCATAAGTTAGGTACCATCCCGGCATTTTCCTGGAGAAGGGGGGAACTACGGGAAACAACTTTCAGGATGGCTGAGGTGGGAATCAGACCACCTCTACTCATTTGACCTCCCGAGGCTAAGTGGACCCCGTTCCAGCCCTCGTACCACTTTTCAAATTTCTTGTCAGAGCTGGAAATCGAACCCGAGCTTCGGGGGTGGCAGCTAATCACACTAACCACTGCACCACAGAGGCGGACGGAAGGCTTATTACTGAACAGTAAGTACCGATAGGTAAAATGATGACTGTAATGGACCCGTTTAATTAGAACTTCCGTAAAAATAATATTACTACTACTACTACTAATAATAATAATAATAATATCTTTACGTTCCACTAACTAATTTTCACGGTTTTCGGAGACGCTGAAATGCCAGAATTTTTTATCGCAGTATTTTTAATGCAAATAAATCTACAGACACGAGACTGACGTATTTGAGCACCTTCAAATACCACCGGACTGAGCCAAGACCAAGCCTCCCAAGTTGGGTTCAGAAGGCCAGCACTTTACGCAGTGCTGCACCAATCATCTTGCCGGGCTGAGTGGCTCAGACGGTTGAGGCACTGGCCTTCTGAGTCCAGTCTTGACAAGGTGCTCAAATACGTCAGCCTTGTGTCAGTAGATTTACTGGTACGTGAAGAACTCCTATCGTACTAAATTCCTGCAAATCCGCGTCTCCGAAAACCGTGAAAAGTAGTTAGTGGGACGTAAAGCCAATGACATTATTATCATCATCTTACATGCACAGTTCATAGGGGTATCTTACCTGGAGTTCCTCATAGGTACGTTATTAGAGCTTTCAGAGGATGCTCCGTTTCGACTACGCCGAAACATGTGGTTTTTACACGATGGTCCACCACCTGATATAAGCCGCTTACTGCGTGATCATTTGGATCAGTCCTTTGGTCTATGGCGAATAGGACGACATGGACCCATCAATTGGCCCGCCAGATCTCCAATGGATATTACGGAAGACTGGATTCGGAGAAGTGATTTTCTTTTGTTAATTAAGGTTCAACCCCACAATGCCTGGTGTGAACTTGGGAAACCACGGAAAACCATCTTCAGGGCTGCCGACATTGGGGTTCGAAGCCCCAATCTCCCGGATGCGAGCTCACAGCTGTGCGCTCCTAACCGCATGGCCAACTCGCCGGGTACGGAGAAGTGAAGTCTGCAGAGTAGTCCAGGGAGGTCACTTGAACAATTGCTACGTGTTTCACATTGGTATGTCAGATGTTACACCATTTCTGCAGCGTATTGAGTTGGGAGTTCAGTTCTCAATCGATGTAGTATTTTGAGTCTCGATAGTTCGATATTCTCATAAATCCGAGCAGAAAAATTGAAGTACCGGTAACAAAAATTATAAATCTAGAGTTTCAGTTCGCGATTGCCTTGTACGTGGCTCAAGCTGAACACAACACACGGAAGACGTGCTTGTTAAAACGCTAGATATTGACCTTGAACACAGCATGGCAGTTCTTCATTCAACACTGTACTGGTTTGGGTACATTGCGTGTGTGTGTCTGTTGGTGTGCATGTTTGATGTTTATACACAAAACCTGTTTGTCACACTTTGTCCTCTAGTGCTAACCACAATACGAAGATACACCTGACTCATCGCAAAGAGACCTGGTTCTGGTCTTACGCATGCTATCCTGTAGTAAACTACTGCGAGCGATGTAGGCACGGGTGAAGTACATTTCATCTTGTTTCCTCCTACACCACGCATATTTTACTATTTTCTTCCCTGCCTTTCAGCTCCTAATGACCTGATAATACCGGTAATGTTATTTGCTTTACGTCCCACTAACTACTCTTACTGTTTCTGGAGGCGCTGAGGTGCTGTAATTTAGTCTCGCAGGAGTTCTTTTTACGCGCCAGTAAATCTACTGACACGAGGCTGACTTATTTGAGCATCTTCGAATACCATCGGACTGAGCCAAGATCGAGCCTGCCAAGTTGGGGTCAGAAGGCCAGCGCCTCAACCGTCTGAGCCACTCTGCCCGGCAGCAAAAATATTATTATTATTATTATTATTATTATTATTATTATTATTATTATAATTATTATTACCGGGCGAGTTGGCCGTGCGGTTAGAGACGCTGGGCTGAGAGCTTGCATCCCGGAGATAATGGGTTCGAATCCCACTGTCGGCAGCCCAGAAGATGGTTTTCCGTGGTTTCCCATTTTCACACCAGGCAAATGCTAGGGCTGTACCTAATTTAAGGCCACGGCCGCCTCCTTCCAACTCCTAGGCCTTTGCTATCCCATCGTCCTATAAGACCTATCTGTATCGGTGCGTCGCACCGACACAGATAGGTTTTATGGCGACAGATATAACTAAGGACTAGGATCGGGAAGGAAGCAACCGTGGTCTTAATTAAGGTACAGCCCTAGCATTTGCCTGGAGTGAACATGAAAAACCACGGAAAATCATCTTTAAAGCTGCCGAGAGAGGGATTCGAAGCCAGTACATCCCGAATATTGGATACTGTTCGAACTTTAGCGACTGCTACTATCAAGCTCGGTGATGATTTAAGAGTGGATTTCTGCCGCTGGTTAATTGATCAAGCACTCAATCCAGAATTTCTGTCAAGTGTATTAGTGACACATAAGGCAATTTTTATAGAAAGAGTATTTAATATTTAGTATACCAAGGCAACCTCTAGCACCGGCTCTCAATTAATATCTGGATGGATGCAGTGAGAAGTCTGTCTCTTTGACCAATCGTCTTTTTATTAGCGTTATTTTGCTTTACGTCCCACATACTATTTATACCGTTTTCTGAGACGCTGAGGTGACGAAATTTCATATCGCAGGAGTTCATTTACGTGCCAGTATTTCTACGACACGAGACTGACGTATGTGTGCCCCATCAAATATCATCAGACTGAGCCAAGATTGAACCTGCCAAGTTGGAGATCGGAAGATAAGGACCTCAACGGTCTCAGACACTCAGACCGGTACCAATCACCTTACTTGCATAAATTTGATCGGTGTAGCTTTCCTTATGGTGACGATGGGACGGGAAAGGGCTAGTATCGGAAAGGAAGCGATCGTGGCATTCATGACGTTACAGCCCCAGCATTTGCCTGGTGTGAACATGGAAAACCACGGTAAACCACCTTTAGGGCTGCCGACAGAGGGGTTGGAACCCACTATATCCCACTCATGAGCTGTGGAATATCCCCATTCAATAGGACAAGGCAGTTCCCAGCACCGGTTCTAATTAATATCAGGATGGGTGTAGTTGGAGGTCGGTTACATCTTTTTATTAATGTTATCTTGCTCCTGTACAGTAGATACAGTACGTTACTGGAGCTTTCAGAGGAAGTGTCGCTTCGACTACGCCGAACCACGTGGATTTTACACGATGGTGCAGACATTTCCTCAACGGTAGACAGGACGATGTGGAACTATCAATTGGCCAGCCCTTATTCCAGTGGATTGTTATGCCTGGGGGGACATGAGAAACAAAGTATACCGAACTGAGGTAACCACTTCGGATGACCTCCGTGAACGTATGTTTAAGCACCAGAGGATATTCTGAACCACAGTGGTGTCTTGGCTCGAATGACAAGTTGCTTTACGTCGCACCGACACAGATAGGTATTATAGCGATGACGGGGCAGGTAAGGGTTAGGAGTGGGAAGGAAGCAACCATGGCCTTAATTAAGGTACAGCCCCAGCATTTGCCTCGTGTGAAAATGGGAAACCACGGAAAACCATATTCAGGGCTACCGACAGTGGGGTACGAACCCACTATCTCCCGAATACTGGATACTGGTAGCACTTAAGCGACTGCAGCTATCGAGCTCGGTGTACCAGTAAATGTACCGACACGAGGCTGACGTATTTGAGCACCTTTAAATACCACTGCACGGGGCCAGGTTCGAACATGCGAAGTTGGAGTCAAAAGGCTGGCACCTCAACCGTTTTAGCCACTCAACCAGGCAGGAAGCACGAAATGTAGGTACGTTTAATTTACTTAGTTGTATAATATGTCCATTTTTCGTTTGAAACAAAACGTTCGATGTGCTTCGATAATTCAATTCTGATTCTACTCATATGGATATCCTATGCCATGCATTTGTTCGTTGGCGCAAGGAACTGTCTTCCTTCTTCTACCTTTACGCAATGCACAACGGGGATCGTACCGCATTTCACGTCCCGGCGTGCGTATCCCAACCAATAATTATATCACACGCTCGTACAGGTCGCGCACCGACACAGGTTTTCAGGTCATTTCCATACTCACTAGACCACAGGGCTGACGACCACAGATATCCCTATCCCCTAAAGGACGTAACAGCAAATGAACCAGTATTAACGCTGAGAATTCAATACATCTCCAGGGTCCGAAACCGATAACTAGTGTTGTCTGAAACCCCTAAGACGGAAACTATAAATACTAACAACATCAAACCAGTCTGGCGATAATGTAACGTAACATGTTGTAGACTGGTAGCCTTCAGCTGTTACCGTAGGTCAGTTGCTCGTAAACATAAAACCAGTTTGGCAAGTATATTACGTAACATCTCGTGGCATTGAATAGGGAGCGCTCAGCTGTCACAGTAGTCCATTTGCTCTTAAACATAAACAGAACAGAAACCAGTTTGGCAGGGATGGCGCGTGACTTGCCTGTTATCAAAGGAAAGCTATTCATTCACAAGAACAAGGCATACTACCTATTCTAAAAACATTGTACCCCTTTGCTCTCGAAAATAACTTCCGAGGATTACTAAAAGTTTGATATATAGTGGTTCGTCACATCGTTCTCTATTGCTACAATAAATATCTGCACGTATACACCTAACACCCTGTATATAGCGAGCGAGAGAGAGAGAGAGAGAGATAGATATAGATATTCTACCAGGGTTTTGTTCGATTTATTTCGGATAAGTGAACCATTTGTATTTGTTTCACGGACTAATAACGTTTCATTAGCCGAAGATGTCCGGTTCTATGGCTAAATCTTTAGCGTGCTGACTTTTGGTCACAGGGGTCCCGGGTTCGATTCCGTTAATTAAGGTACAGCCCCAGAATTTGCCTGGTATGGAAACGGGAAAACACGGAAAACCATTTTCAGAGCTGCCGACAGTGGGCTTCGAACCCACTATCTCCCGAATACTGGATACTGGACGCACTTAAGCGACTGCAGATATCGAGTTTAGTATAATAATAATAATAATAATAATAATAATAATAATAATAATAATAATAATAATAATAATAATAATAATAATAATAATAATAATAATAATAATAATAATACATTAATAGAATTTTGTAAAATGAAGCTTGTAAATATTGGGTGCTTTGTTGATCACATGTGATTTGTGAGTTGTTTTGTTTTCCAGCACATCGTTGGCCCATGGTTTGTTATGTATGTGTAATTTAGTGTGACGTTTTCTGGAATGGTTGTTGTTGATGGCCGTTATTATTATATCGCCGTTGTGAATTTATCAGCGTTGAATTATTATATCTTAAGAAGTAGAGAGGATGGAGTTGTTAAATTTGTCCTTAAGTTGAAAGGTATTTGAAGTGAGATCGTAATATTTTTATCGTTAGAAGATTTAACAATATTTACTAATCAGCATTTAGTCGCAAATAGTTGCTATTCAATGTTAAGATTACTTCCGCAGAAGAAAATTATTCTCAACTTGATGGCGGCCCCGATCTGGAAAGCCAGTCAAGAATAACGGCTGAGAGGATTCGTCGTGCTGACCACACGACACCTTGTAATCTGCAGGCCTTCGGGCTGAGCAGTGGCCGCTTGGTAAGCCATGGCTATTGCGCCATGGGGTTTGGTTTGGTATATAAGTTCAGGAATATCACGTGGTGTCTGTCTGTCAAGTCTTAAGGCACGTTGGATCCTCAGATAGTACTGTTGATGGTTATAGGGAAAACACAAAAATCGATAATCAGGTATAAGGTCACTTCACCCGGAAGGCCACTAGTTCAGTTCCTGGCTGGGAGGTCCAAACTGTTAGAAAAGAGGCTTCCACATCTGGAGTTCACGTAAACTACACCAGAGATAAGTGCTACACTCGTTTAGGAGTCTTCTTGTTGTATACTACTTTTCTTTTTTTTAAGCATGTAAGTTGAGGGGTAAGAGTGCGGACTGTAGAGAAGTCTAAAAATTAACTTACCGTTGAAAGAAGTCGTAGTAAAGGTAATCTCTATGCCATCGTACAAACAGTGATGAGGCAGTATAAGTCTTTTATGAGAACTATCAACTTTTTACTTCTCTAAGTTTCAAGCTTTTGTCTTGAAAACGGGTTATTTGATCTCTACTGATCCGGTTTTCTTGCATTTAACAACTCCTATATTATGTTATTCATTATTGTAGAAGTCTTCCTCGGGAACAGTCGAGATTTTCTTCTGAAGACGCGGAGCCAAGTTCTCTGTGAAACCCAAAGAGTTTCACATTGTTTTCTTGACACGGCATAAGCCCATATCATGTGTACAGTACGGGCCGTGAAAGCATGTGTTAACATATGTTATTTGAGTTCATTCGGCCAGTGTCACGGCAATGAGGAAAAGTTTCCATCCAGTGTGTTACAATATTTGCACGTCTCGAGAAACACAGCACGCAGTTGTAAAAGTCGTCATTGAGCTGGTAATAGAGAATATTGTCAATTCCAATGTTAGGTAGGACGGTTTACTCACTTCAGGATAAATATAATAAACAACAGGTTCTATGAAGAGCAAGAAGCACGCCGCCATATTTTATTCTTTAAAGCCACATATCAGAGTTTTCTAATTACGTGTTCTCAACCAGTACCTATCTAGTTAACAATTATTTTCATCATCACCTTGAATATTCATCTATTTTTAAAGCAAGCAGACCCCAGAATTGGCCCCTTTAATATGTTACGGTACATTATTCACTTGGTTTAACTTCTGATGTCATTCTTCCACTCACTATAATAGCACTTCATAAAACATTATATTCTTAAATACTTTCTTCGGAATCTTGACTATTTTCTTTTATTTTCCTTCAGTCTAATATCCAGATCTTATTTATGGCCGGTTTATATTGTTCTTACAAACTGAAACTTATTAACATTAACATTAGTATTAACATTAACATTAATATAAAGTCAAAAGTAACTTTGTTTGTTTATTTGTTTGTTTGTTTGTTAAACAAGTGTACACCCCTCCACTGATCAGTACCAAAGCTCATCTCATAAGGCTCTCGGACGAGAGGTAATTATATCGTCAAAGATTTAATAAATGGTCATAATATATGATATGTGGGCAGACGGTTTTATGTTTTCTAGCCGTGTTTTATATCAAAGCTCTTATGGAATAGACTGGACACACGAAAAGCAGGAAATTTAGAATAGAAAGGAATATGATCAAACCTAATACAGAGGTACAGAACTAAACTCTCCGTTGGTAATTCTTTGCATTTTACTCTGTGATACAATGTAGCGATTTATCTCTGAAAAATGAACGTCAATCCCACAAATAAGTCGGCACTTGCTTCAGTCATATTTACCATAGTTTAACATTCCTCCTCGTTTCTTAATCCCGAAACGATACGTTTCGGAATTCTGAACTGGTGAAGTGTTTGGAGTATTTGATTCATGCCTTCGTATATCATCTTTGAAACTCGGCGCCATGACCAAACTACATAGGCTCATCAGTTACTGTAGGGCGTGTTAACTACTCGGAATCGAAAAATGCGCGTCATACACAGCCTGCAAAGTAAATTGAAGCACCCAGAAGAAATGGTCGGATGTCACTGAACACACCATCGGCGAGTATGTACATGATCAGAGTAGCAAATCCCTGTGACAGGTAGAACGGCCACCAGGGTGCGTACCAGGCCTTGTAGGGTATATAACAAACATACATTACATTATCATTATAGACTGTTATGCCTTTCAGCGTTCAGTCTGCAAGCCTCTGTGAATTTACTAAACGTCGCCACAATCCTCGATTATCAACTAGCGTTGTGGCCTCATTTAGTCCTATACCTCTTATCTTTAAATCACTAGAAATTGAGTCTAACCATCGTCGCCTTGGTCTACCTCTACTTCTCTTACCCTCCATAGCAGAGTCCATTATTCTCCTAGGTAACCTATCCTCCTCCATTCGCCTCACATGACCGCACCACCGAGGCCGGTGTATTCGTACAGCTTCATCCATCGAGTTCATTCCTAAATTAGCCTTTATCTCCTCATTCCGAGTACTGTACCAGTAAAAGAGCCCGACTTTAAGATTTATTTTCAACACAAGCATGGAATAGTTCTCAGGGCAAAACTGGATGAAAAATAGCTAGGGCTTGGTACAGGAGGCAGGGTCCTATCTACAAGAAAAGTTTGAATCTGATTTGATAAGAGTTTATTCATGTAATGCATATTAAATTGCGCATCACCTCATGGTAGATAGGGGTTGTCTTCCACATTGTCCTTTAAATGGCCCGGGTCTCCAGCTCACCAGGCCGCACCGGCTGGAACACGTTCCAGAAGATGCCCAAGTACTCCGTCAAGATGCGGACGGACATCCAGTTTGGTTTCATGGAATGCGCCTCAAATTCCCGATGCTCGTGATGACCTCCGCTGGTTCCTGACGATGTTGAGGGTAATCACATTACCCAAGTACAATGAGGTTGATGCCCACAAAACTCCGAAAATGTGTTCTTCGTCACTCGCAGAATTGATAAGTCAAAGTTCATGAAATCCTTAAATAATTAGTTTTACACCATTAGTAAAATCACTGGTCAATGTTCATAAAGACTTTCTAGAATTCACTCTTTAACACTCATGGAAATGACAAGTCCGTGTTCATGAAGACTTTCAATGATGTTATAGTTCATCAATGGCAAAATTTACAAGTCTTTAAGTAATCACTGGCAAAAATCACAAGTTTATGCTCATGGAAACTTCGAACAAATTTAGAGTTCATCACTCGTGAATATTCCAAGTCCTTGAATAATCACTGGCGAAAATTTAAAGTCCATCACGGGTAAATATTACAAGTCTTACTGGCGAAAAATTAGAGTTCAACACTGGTAAATATTACAAGTCTTTGAATAATCACTGGTGAAAATCACAAGTCTACGCTCATGAAAATTTTGAGTAATATTAGAGTTCATCACTCGTAAATATCACAAGTCTTGGAATAATTACTGGCGAAAATTTAAAGTCCATCACTGGTAAATATTACAAGGCTTATTTATAAAGACCTAGAAGAATTCAGAGTTCCTCAACACTCGTAAATATTACAAGTCCCATTTATAAAGACTTAGAAGAATTCGTTCCTCAACACTCGTAAATATAACAAGTCCCATTTATAAAGACTTAGAAGAATTCGTTCCTCAACACTCGTAAATAAAGACTTCGAGGAAATTCAGAGTTCCCCAGTGAGACTATAACCACACGGAGATAGCTTCCGACGATTATGGCAGCGAGTAGAGCCACTCTGACTACTCGACTGTCACTGAAGGACTGAGATATCAGGCTATATTGAGCCCTCCTTATATTTGGTTTGGGGAAATCTACGTCACATATGCCGTGAAGCTGGTTATCTCCTTGAATCCCTCTACGGATTTTCTTGAAATTCAAGCATTGTGACGTTTATGTAATTCCCTTTAAAACGACATGTTGATCAAGTCACTACCACAATTATTATAGGAGTTTTAAATTTTTTCTCCATCGAATGTTCCGGAAGGTGTGACGCTTGAATTTAGAACATACGAGTTCAGGCTAGCTGCACGTGGCATGACAGGCGGGTGATATAACTAGCCCCTGCGGCTACGTCATGCATACAGCTGTTCTCAGCTTGCTCGCTCGTCCTGCTGAATGTAAACAAACCAGGCTTGCACGGAGTAATACGCGTGGTGATAAAATACGATCAAATCTCAAAAAATATGCATGTACAGGTCGTAACCGGTACAGTACCCTCCTGCCATTGTTCCCAACTGTTTGTACCAGCAATAATTCTTGCTACTTTCATGTCTGTTACATTTAACTTATGAATAAGATATCCTGAGTCCACCCAGCATTCGCTCCCATAAAGCAAAGTTGGTCTGAAAATAGACCGATTTAAAGATAGTTTCGTCTGGGACTGACTTCCTTCTTACAGAATACTGTTGATCGCAACTGCGAGCTCACTGCATTAGCTTTACGACACCTTGATTCAATCTCACTTAATATAGTACCATCCTGGGAAAACACACAACCTAAATACTTGAAATTATCGACCTGTTCTAGCTCTGTATCACCATTCTGACATTCAAGTCTGTTGAATTTCTTACCTACTGACATCAATTTAGTCTTCGAGAGGCTAATTTTCATACCATACTCATTGCATCTATTTTCAAGTTCCAAGATATTAGACTGCAGGCTTTCGGCACAGTCTGCCATTAAATCCAAGTCGTCAGCATAGGCCAGACTGCTTACTACATTTCCACCTAACTGAATCACTCCCTGCCATTTTATACCTTTCAGTAGATGATCCATGTAAACTACGAACAGCAAAGGTGAAAGATTACAGCCTTGTCTATCCCCTGTAAGTACCCTGGACCAAGAACTCATTCTACCATCAATTCTCACTGAAGCCCAATTGTCAACATAAATGCCTTTAATTGATATTAATAATCTACCTTTCATTCCATAGTCCTCCAGTATAGCGAACATCTTTTTTTCTCGGTACCCTGCCATATGCTTTCTGTAGATCTACGAAACATAAACACAACTGCCTATTCCTCTCGTAGCATTTTTCAATTATCTGGCGCATACTGAAAATCTGATCCTGACAGCCTCTCTGTGGTCTGAAACCACAATGGTTTTCGTCCAACGTCCTCTCAACGACTGATAGCACCCTCCCTTCTAAGATCCCAGTGAATACTTTGCCTGGTATACAAATCAATGAGATACCTCGATAGTTGTTGCAATCCTTCCTGTTCCCTTGCTTATAGATAGGTGCAATTACTGCTCGTGTCCAATCTAAAGGTACTTTACCAAACCTCCATGCTAATCTTACTACTCTATGAAGCATTTCATCCCTGCCTTCCCACTATACTTCACCATTTCAGGTCTAATTTCATCTATTCCTGCTGCTTTATGACAATGGAGTTTATTTACCATCCTTTCCACTTCCTCACCCGTAATTTCACCAACATCATTTTCCTCCTCATGAGCTTGGCTGCTCGCAACACCACCAGGATGATTTCCTTTCACATTGAGAAGATGTTCAAAATATTCCCTCCACCTCTCCAGTGATTCCCTAGGATCTATTATGAGTTCACCTGAATTACTCAAAACACTGCTAATTTTCTTTTTCCCTCCCTTCCTAAGATTCTGTATTACTGTCCAGAAGGGTTTCCCTGGTGCTTGACCTAGCCTCTCAGGTTATTACCAAAATCTTCCCACGACTTCTTTTTGTATTCAACAACAATTTGTTTCGCACTGTTTCTTTCATTTACATACAAATTCCTGTCTGCCTCGGCTCTTGTTTGGAGCCATTTCTGATAAGCCTTCTTTTTACGTTTACAAGCTGCTCTCACTTCATCATTCACCAAGATGTTCGCCTCTTCCCATCTTTATACACAGTTGTTCTTTGGCATTCCCTTGCCGTTTCTACTACGGCATTCCTGTATGCCACCCATTCACTTTCTATATCCTGAACCTGCTTACTGTATACTGTTCGAAACTTCTCACTAATCATATCCATGTACTTCTGTCTAACTTCCTCGTCCTGGAGATTTTCTACCCTTATTCGTTTGCAGACAGATTTCACTTTCTCTACCCTGTGCCTAGATATACTTAGTTCACTACAGATCAGATAGTGGCCTGTATCATCGAAAAATCCCCGGAAAACTCGTACATTCCTAACAGATTTCCTGAATTCGAAGTCGGTTAAGATATAGTCTATTATGGATCTGGTACCCCTAGCCTCCCATGTGTAGCGGTGTATAGCCTTATGCTTGAAGAATGTATTCGTAACTGCTAAACCCATACTAGCACAGAAGTCCAGTAAACGCTTCCCATTCCCATTAGCTTCCATACCTTCCCCACATTTACCAATCACTCTTTCGCATCCTTCAGTTCTATTCCCAACTCTCGCATTGAAATCGCCCTTTAGCACTATTCTATCCTTGCTGTTGACCCTGACCACGATGTCATTCAATGCTTCATAAAACTTGTCAACTTCATCGTCATCTTCACCCTCACACTGGGACAATTCTAGTCCTAATTCCTCCAACTGACAAATCTACCCACATCATTCGCTCATTTACGTGCCTAACAGAAACTATGTTGCGTGCAATGGTATTCCTGATAGAGAGCCCTACCCCAGATTCTGCCCTTCCCTTTCTAACATCCGTCAAGTACACTTTATAATCTCCTATCTCTTCCTCGTTATCTCGCCTTACCCGAATATCACTTACTCCTAGCACATCCAGATGCATCCTCTTTGCAGATTCTGCCAGTTCTACTTTCTTTCTTCCATAAGCCCTATTAACATTGATAGCTCCCCATCGAATTTCATTTCGTTCGCCAAGTGATTTCCAAGGAGTCCCTCGCCTGTCAAATGGGAGTGGGACTCCATTACTCCCATAGGTCTGAGGCTTGTTTAAAATGTTCTGAGCTCGGCAAATTCATGAAGCAGGACGCTACCCTACTTATACCTAGTCCAAGTAAGGATCTCTCCTCTAACGGGTAATGGACAACCGGTGGACTGTATAGTCCTACCCGCCTGAGCACAAGGAGGGCCATGTCCCATTCCATAGCAACTGGTATCCCAACTCTCAGGACCACTTACTAGGCCACTCAGCCGTTGCCCATGGCGCATGATCTAGAACGTGACTACAGTAACTCACACCATATAAGTGATGTGAAAAAAGTACTCGTGTGAGACAGCGTTGTCAGCACCTGACAGGTTCATTGTGGGTCTCCATTTGACAGGCTGATCGAATCGTGCAATATCCACATTTTTGGTGCATTTGGACGTGACAGTGGCCCGATGTTGGACTGCTTGAGAACGTGAGGGCAGGCATATTCGTCGTCAAGGTTCCGGTTGACCTCGTCTGACCACAACACGAGAGTATCGTCGTATTGTACACCAAGCACATCGCAACCCCTTCACACCTGCGGCTGCCATCCGAGAACAAGTAATTGACTCCCTGTAACATTATGTGTCATCCCGCACTATTGGTCGGAGACTAGCAGCAGCCGGACTAGGGAATTACCGTCACATGCGGAGGCTGCCGTTAACACAACACAAACGGCTGCGTTTGGAGTGGTGCCGTGAGTGGGAAGCATGGACTGCTGATGAATGGCGTCGCATGAATCACGAATCTACACTACCCATCGTCTGCGAGTATGGCGGCGACCTGGGGAGAGGGCCTATACTTCCAACGTTTTGGAAAGGTACAGCTGTGTTATTCCTGGCGTCGTGGTGTGGAGTCAAGTCACGTCAAGTGATTGAGGGAACTCTGACGGTACAACAGTACATCACGGACATCCTGCGTCCTCGTGTATTTTTTCTCACGCGACAGAATCATGGTGCCATTTTCAACAGGATAATGCTCGTCCACACATGGCACGTGTCTCTGTGAACTGCCTGCATGATGTTGAGGTACTCCCGCGGCCAGCAAGATCCCCATATCTGTTCCGAATAGAACATTTGTATCCATGAGATCAAGGACCAGTTACAACAGTTGTGGGCCAGTTTGCCTCAGGAGAGGATACAACGGCTTTATGACACTTTCCCAAACGGATAATCCAGGCCAGGGGGCTGCAACGTCATACTAATAAATGGGTTCGTACTGCCAAGTATTTTGTAAATTTGACTCGCTTTTGCAAGCACTGAAATAACATCACATACCCTCTCAACACGTGAATTCGTTTCCCCCTCCTGTTCTGAATGTTTCAATGTTTTTTTCAGGCAGTGTATTTTTGCAATTTACGTCATTAGTAAATTAATGCAAACAGATTAACTTCAAATTTTATTTCTGAACACATGTAAGTAACTTTCAAAGCAGTCTACAATTATATCCTCTTTACAATATATTTACCAGAACCGTGCATTGCACCAATTGGAAAATCTGTTATGAATATTTCACCTCAACTCCATCAATGTTTTCGCAGTTAGAAAAGATGTATAAAGGTAACAAATCGATGGCAATAACTCGCAATAAGTTTAATAGTTTCCAAACTGAAGAAAAGCAAATGTAAATTAATTTCCAGTAGTGATGTACGTTCATGTGTTTGTTGACATAATATTACATTCTGTTATCACAAAAGTTCATGTGTATTATTTCCGATACGGGGTTACCCGTGGATACAGAGGTGAAAGAAGGTGCAGGGGTGAACGGGTCTAACTGCAAAGTCAAGAATGGAATTTAAAACTTTAACCAAGGTTATATTTTCTTTTCTTTTTTAAGAATTTCTAACTTAACCATCTTTTACTAAGTGAACACAATAATATATCAGGTAAAATGACAAACTAGAAACAAGCCAAGAAGGATCCGAATTTTAGTGATTTTTACACCATTGGCTACACGCCCCTTGTTTTATCATTTTGAGCTCTTAGCTCAATTTTACCAAAGCACAAATTTTAACACAAGGGCAGAAAATCCCCAATACATGGAGCACTAGCTCCAACAATGACAATTTCAGGCCTCCCAGAGTCACTATTACAACACTTGGAAAAGAGCTAACATGCTCTCAGTTCACAAGCCTACTCAAGGCAATATCAGACTTTACAATTAATGGCCATCAAGGCACAACTTACACAAATGAAACGGGGGTATCTCGTACCTAACCTACTGGGCCTTAGCAGAAAAAGAACAGGATAAGTAAACGGCCCGGAACACCAAGTTAAATGGAGGCGTGTACTTGCACTCCTAAAAAATGCATTCTTGAAACCTAAAAGGTACTAGGCCGATTAAACAGGGTCTATTCGGAAACTATGGAGGTGACTCGTATAAGAATAATTTAAGACATTACAGAAAGGAAGAAAACCAGTTACAAAACGTAGTCACCTCAAACCAATATGAAGGGGAGCTCGAAAGGATAAATCACGCTCTCTCCCCGAATTACAGTTGCAGATTTTATGAAGTTTTTACATAAGCCGGCAGAAAATTACATTTTTAGAAAAGTAGGTTACATGGTAAAAGTTTCGGACCTTTCCCGCGGGTTAAACTGCTGAACTAGCAAGAAATAAAGATGATAAGCGGTCATTACCTTGCTGAAGGACTACAGCCTGATGAAAGAGGCACCTCCCGCCTCCTGCTTCACATATACACACTTAGTTAGATGTTGATCACGTGGCCAAGAGCCGTGAAAATTCGCAGTTTATAAACCCTCGGGGAAAGTTCGAGGCCTTTCATGAATAATCAAGACACACCCACAGAATGTTATTGGAGAATACAAAATTTACACTCAAAATCGAAGAAGAAATACGTGATTGGTTGGAAATTAATTATAGAAATTCTTGATTGGTTAAATTCAAAACAGGCGGAAAGAAAGGATAAATATTGCCAACCCAAAAATGAATGAACGAAATTTAGTAAAGGAAAAACTTATGAATACAAAATTTCTTCAAAAAAGTTCCTTCACTTCGCACCAGGATGCATGATCATAGTTCTTGTAGTGACATCAGTTGCAGAAAGTCCAAACTTCCTGATAAATGGTAAACAAAACGCGTAGAATTTTATACAATACTGGACACTTCACAATCACAAAATTAAGGAGGTGACATCTTCTGAGGAAAAGTTTAAGTAGATTTAGTAGTAGTTTAAGTAGATTTATTTCCAAGTTCTGTGTTTCTCCTGTAGATGAGTTTTAATTGGCGCAAGATTTAAATGTGCGGCGTAGAGGTGTACCTCCCGGTACAATTTCATTACCCCGAAACCAAACACGGGAATATTAATGAACAGTATGATACAATGCGGGAGGAGCCCGCGGGAAACTGCTAGTTACTCTATATCTGTGTTATTTTATTATTTTACATCGCACCTGATGAAAGGGCCATCAGCGAAAATCAAGTCAGATATGTGTTGCACTTTTTTCTTTTTTCGAACAGGCTTTGCCACCTTTCCACAATTATATCTTCTTCCTTTCTTAATCTGTTTACCCTCCAGGATTGGTTTCTCCCTCTGAGTTAGCTAGGAATCTAACTTCTACCACCTCAAGTGCAGTATCCCGGAGAGTGAGACTTCGGGTCAGGGAATACAACTGGGTAGGAGGACCAGTACCTCACCCAGGCTGCCTCACCTGCTGTGCTGAACAGGGGCCTTGTGGGGAATGGGAAGTTTGGAAGGTATAGACAAGGAAGAGGGAAGGAAGTGGCCGTGGCCTCAAGTTAGGCACCATCCCGGCATTAGCCTGGAGGTGAAGTGGGAAACCACGGAAAACCACTCCTAGCACGGCTGAGGTAGAAATTGAACCCGGGCCTCTGGGAATGGCAGCTAATCACGCTAACCATTACACCACAGAGGCGGACATAGTTATGTCATTTATGTAATTAACCGCTTAATACAGCATCTGAAGTGATTATCTTAGGTAGGAGCGAGGCAAGGCAAATTCAAATACTATGGAAACATTCCTCAAAAGATTTTCGAGTTATGTGTTTATAGCATTCTGGACTAAGGGCTGGAACGGAGTTCTCTAAGCCTCGTGTGGCCTACTGAGCAGCTGTGAGATACGAGAGGCAGTGGGACCGGTCATCAAGCCAAACAGTAGATTGAAAGTGATCACATGACATGCTAATATGCTGTTGTATTTGTTTATAATGGTCAGAAAACGGGCAAAGATGTTCTGAATATGCATACAAAAATGTGCTAAGAAAGGTGATGATATTTTATTAAGGTTTAAACCAGGCGCTTTGAGCTCAGTAGATCCTTATATAGCGGGAAACTTTTCTCGACATCTATAGAAACTAAGCTTGTCGTGAAAGGAAGTTCAGTCGAAGTTGTAAAGGTTTCCACATCTGGATTATTGTTCAAATTTAATTCGAATTTGTCTTTAGCAAATCTCTCGGGGTTGTCCCTAACTTCTTCCACTGTTCCTCCTCCATACCTCTTTCTTAAACCTTCGACATGATTTTATGTTGTGAAAAATACGCTCTGGTCCGGACTGGTCAACAAGAGTGCACAGTAGATAGGTGGGACCGTTAAATTCATGCCAGTACTAAGTGAACTTAGTCAAACATCATTGTTTAAATTTTAATTTAATTTCACAGCTGCAGATTGGACTTTCTTGCTGAGGTTGGCCATTGTTGCTGTGGTATAAATTACTGGTGGTGTCCATGAGTTATTTATTGACTAGTGTTGAGTTCTGATCCAACATAATGTTAAAAATCTGTTCAAGAAAAGGAAAAAGCCTAATCATTTAAAAACGCAGGCAAAGCGATAAACATGGGGTGAAACGGTGCTGAAACATGAAGTAGAAGGGAGAAGGTGCAACAAATTGCATTTATTTCGCTTTATTTTATGTCCCCACACATATATATTGACTTATCTGCATGAAAATAGCTATATTTTTGAAAAGGTGCTGCACTAGTAACTCTTGTACCGTGGAGTACTATGAGTAAGGAAAACGATTAGCCATCACTTCACTTACACATTTCAAATTAGATCTTTAATCTGGGTGTTCTTGTCATAACGTATTCATCTTAGTAGAATCTCAACAGGGATTCGAACCCGAGGCACTACGTGAGGCTTATATACACTGCTGGCATGCAGTAAGTGAAAGTAGCCTCGAGGACGGGGGAAGATGTTATCAGAGATGTGTAAGGAACATCCAGAGGAGAAGGACTGGTAAGCGCATTGAGACTGATGAACTTGCCGTTCGGCACCAATAATACATATCTTAGATCTCGGTGAAGAGCAATCTCTGAGCTCTCACCAAGTAGAGCGAGTTGTGACAGCTCGTTTCTTCTTCTGTGAGCAGCTTGACGAATTTCATTGACGTACACTGGTTGCCTCGTTAAGGTGTTGGTTTTCGGCTACGCAAAACTGTCGACGGTGAATTGCTTTCGCTAATTCTAGATAGACACCAACCCAAAAAAATATCCATGCTTAAAATAATGCATTTCACGTCTCCTTCCACGGAGTTTCAAAAACGGGGTGAAATGTTCAGTAACTCCCTCCCCCCATGATTCATTTCTACTGTGAAAGAGACGTAATAAATTTCCGTTAGGAAGTTCTTTTTTTGCTACGGGCTTTACGTCGCACCGACACAGATAGGTCTTATGGCGACGATGGGATATGAAGGGCCTAGGAGTTGGAAGGAAACGGCCGTGGCCTTAATTAAGGTGCAGCCCCAGCATTTGCCTGGTGTGAAAATAGGAAACCACGGAAAACCATCTTCAGGGCTGCCGACAGTGGGATTAGAACTCACGATCTCCCGTTAGAAAGTAGATTTCACGTCTGTACGATGGGGATTGCCCTAGAAATAGTTGTGGTGATATCCATCACGACCCATTCATAGTCGTCAAAATCCTTTCTTTCTTCTTGAGACAAATTTGAAGCACATGTCGTCTCACAGATTAAGTACGCGGCTCTGAGCTTGTCTTTGGGAGACAGTGGCTCGAACCCCACTGTCAGCAGCTCGGAAGATGGTTTTCCATGGTTTCCCATTTTAACAGCAGGTAAATGCTGGGGCTGTAAGTGTAACTGTTAAGACTACGGCCGTTTCCTTCCGAGTCCTAGCCCTTTCCTATCCCATCGTCGCCATAAGACCTGTCTTTGTCGATCCGTCGTAAAACAAATTCTACTTCTTCTTCTTCTTCTTCTTCTTCTTCTTCTTTCGTTTTAGCCGACTATAGAGCACGTTAATTCGGATTCAGATTCATCTGTTTCTCGTCCTTTCACTCTGCAATCTCCTGCTTTCTTCTGTCCATGGCACTTCGGTACGGGATCTAACTTTTCCTTGAAACATCTTCGTGGCCTTGATCCTCGACTTGTCAGCGTCCCTGTTCCTGATTTCCGTTCCTTGTATTCCCATTTCTTCCACGTCGTTCTTCACTTCCTGATGCCAGTACACCGTAGTTTTCCTGGTATGTAATAATTTCGTGTGGCTATTTCTAGACGGGTGCAGCCCTTGTAAGGCAGACCCTCCAATGAGGGTGGGCGGCATCTGCCATGTGTAGGTAACTGCGTGTTATTGTGGTGGAGGATAGTGTTATGTGTGGTGTGTGAGTTGCAGGAATGTTGGGGACAGCACAAATACCCAACCCCCGAGCCATTGGAATTAACCAATGAAGGTTAAAATCCCCGACCCGGCCGGGAATCGAACCCGGGACCCTCTGAACCGAAGGCCAGTACGCTGACCATTCATCCAACGAGTCGGACAGTTTTCCTGGTCTCAAACAAGCTTATTATCTGATTGGTGAGTCTTCCCGGGTTCTTTCTGTAGATATGTCCGAACAATATGCCTCTCCTTTTCCGGATGGTATCTGAGATCTTTTACATCTTGAGATATAATTCTTGGTTTCGTTTCTTTCTATATGATCCATCCTCTGTTCTTTCGGGTCCCAGTATCTTCCTCAGAAAAGAAGAAACAGATTCAGTAGATTAAAGGCAACTAACGGATTGAATATTATCATATTTAAAGAAAAAGCAATTTACAACAATTTCACATGTGGCGTTTCTTGCCTGTTTGTATTTTAATCACGCGTTCATAGACTTATTACAGACATCCGACATCTAAGTTGTCAAACATTATGTTACATGCTGCAAACTGTACATACAAGACTTTCAAAGGAGACTAAATGTTCATTATGAGTGCGTTGCTTGAAATACGAATAACCAACACCCAATTCAAAGAGAATACGCCTGTTTACCAGTAAGGCGAGCCTCCTTCACAGCGGTGAAGTTAAAAACGTTTTGATATAAGAGATAAATGAAGTCCTTAGATTCCACACCTGCTCATATTCCTCGAACACAGAGTAATGTAAACCAATCCTCAGTACTAAGACTCCGTACAGTTCACAAAGTCCCCAGGAAGAGTGGAAGATAAAGAGTCGGGCAATGGCCTAGATGTTAGGCCCCTCAACAAGCATCATCAAGCATCAACACTCCAGTCTTGTACCAAATAAGGAAGAGTCGTTATTTCTATGTCAGACCACCTTTCTCCCAGGAATTAACCTCGTGCTCATCTCTGTTGTACGATGAGCGAACCTCCGGGCTCTAGGCATCTTCAAACCTGGACATCTCGTTTCCTGTTTTTTTTTTTTTTTACACAATCTGCTTTATATCGCACCGACACAGATAGGTCTTATGGCGAAAATGGGATAGGAAAGGACTACGAACAGGAAAGAGACGACCGTGCCCTCGTGTGAAAATGGGAAACTACGAAAAACCATCTTCAGAGCTGCTGACAGTGGGGTACGAACCCACTATCTCCCGAATGCAAGCTGACAGCTGCGTGACTCAAACCTCGAGGCAACTTGCTCGGTCAACTCATTTCTATATTTGTCGACTTCCTGTCGGAGAATGGAACCCATGTTCTTCTGAATCGAGAATGCAGCTTTCTCTCTCAGGATTAAATCACATTTCCTCTTTACGTTTTAGTAAATTTCACGCAAGTATGGACTTCTTCTGGAAGTGTTTAACTAACAGCTGCTCTAAATAAGCCATCTGATGTTGAATTGGAGTGCTCTCATCACGGTGACGATATGAGCAAGAAGTAGGAATACTGAAATTGCTTGTATACATCTTCTGAAGGTCACTCATACTTCAAAAGAGCGTACGATTCGGTCGACATGAAAGTGCTGTTCGACATGCTGATAGAATTCGGAGTAGACGCCAAAACAACGGAAATTATTAAGCAGACATTAACGGACACCCGTTCAAAAGTAAAATTCATGGGGGAACTCTCGAAGGAGTTTGAAATCAAAACAGGGGCCAGACAAGGTGATGAACTACCTCCGGTTCTCTTAAACTGTGTTTTGGAGAAGATCATTCAGAATGGCGAAAAGAACCGGACAAGAAAGGAGTGATCAACCTCGTGATCCTGTCTAGAAATACTAACACAGCTACAGAGCAGATACATATACTAAAGCAGGAAGCAGATAAAGCAGGGCTCCAAATTTCCTTCGAAGAAAACAAATATGTGACCAATATCAAAACAGTCCCTCATTACTTGAAGATGGTAAGATAGAAAAGGTTGACAGCTTTAAGAACCTCGGAGAAATCGTACAGCGGAAAACTAGCGAGGGAGAAGCAAACTACACCAGGCGAGAAAGACATGCTCTGTACAAGAGGAAAGCCACCTCAAGGCGAGCTAAACTGAGACACTATAACACAGTAATGAAAACAGAGTGTCTGTATGCTAGTAAATGCCTCCGAATGACAGGAATATCGGAACTAAAGGAAGCTGATAACATTGAGAGGACGATCATCCGCAAGATAATGAGTCCAAAAATCGTGGGTGGCCACGCCCTCACTGACTCTCGTGTCAGTTAGCTCCTGTTGGTCTAACGACGTTCAGTTTAGCTTTCAGACTTCAGTTTAGAATTACAGTACTTCGACTCTCGAGAATCGAATGCGGCGCCTCGGAATAAGAAGCAAGCGTGCTACACCTACATCTACTTTTGAAATCCACCCTTCACACTGCTCATTGTAAGAAGAAATCGTAAATATTTTCCAAACCACAATTTAGTTGAATGAACTTACAACTGCTTTTAACATTTGAAGGCTGGACCTGGACAGGTTCTGGGGATACAGGGATGTAAATTTGGTAATTTAACATTTTTAAGATAGGATATTAAAGACATAACTACTCTCCTTTCTTAAATAAAAATTCTAAGTCTAACTCTTGGTACGGATGACGTTCAGAAGAGTGTATACTGTAGTGGTAATTTCAATATTCCTACTTCTGGCTCGTATCGCCGTGATGAGAGTGCGTGAAGCAAGAACACTGAGATTTGTAATATCGTAGAAACGGCAGATCCTGTGAGGTCTCTGGAATTAGTTATTGCTTAGACAAATGACCAGAATGACCTTACCGTCCCTTAATGATGTCTTCCCGTCCTATACGAATCACTAATTCTGTGTAAGTCCACGCGAATTCGGAATTTGTTTAAATAACGATCGTATTTTGTCACTTTACTTTTTCCTAATTAACAATATACAATTATTCACATTTAGCACAAAATATTAAAGACAATGAATGGTAAAAATAAAAAAGAATGATATTAAATAAATGCTATATTATATGATTCATTGTCTCCTGCTAGCCTGTCCAGTATCCAGACGCGCAGGTCGCCCATGGGAGTCAACTAGAAAGGTCAGCACAAAGCCTCTTCGGAGGCCATACCACATCATCGTCCACTGCAGATCATTCCTGAGCGGGTACAATCACCACCATCACTATAGGAAAATGATGTTCAGTTTGCTATTTTAAATTTAAAATTCAAATCATTAACAATATTTAAAGTAGCCCACCTCGTGGCCATGGTCTGACACTGTGGTTACCAGGTTCGAGTTGGAGGAATGCTGGCTGGCAGGTGGTGGTATACAATTTGTTATGACTAGATTGCGCGCCAGAAACCCGAATTCAGCTCCAAACCTTTCCGCAGTGTCCATATGGAGTGACGACATATGCAATTGTTGATGGTAATTCGTCCGTCGCATGGAGAAGTTAAGTCTTGAGCAGACCCCTCGGTGCTATTCGACAGGATTAGGCTACGTGCGGGCACCACGTTTCCTTCCTACTATCATATATGACATCACTCATTTTTATCCTTAACTCCTCTAATGGGATTTACGTCAGGAAGGGCAACCCGTCGGTAAAATTCACTTCGAAGATTCATGTCCCTTCATACCGTAGAGAAACGGGACAAAGGATGAACATACAAATTAACAATATTTCAAGTAAAAAAATTACATTTCCGAATACAACAGCTGACGGCACCGGGCACGGTATGGCGCATCACGTTTCTTTCTGATCGATTATAAAAGCCCAAAGTAGGAAGAATCTGGCTCACGCACGCCTCTTCCGCCTGCTTTGAGTGCAGGGTGTGGTCCTCAATTATTGAAGTAATTCACCGGCTCGCTGCTCTGGCCATCTCCTAGCTCGACAGATTTCTTGCTCACTATTTGTACAGGTAAGGAAGAAAGGGGGAGCACTTAGAGTGTGGCCGACACCCATTTTGTGGACTGGTCAATAGCTATTTGGAAATTATTTTGAGCAGGCTTTAATTTTTCGAGATGTTGATGTTCCAGTTTTCAGATACCACTTAAAAGACGCCAGACAGGGAAATGTTCTTATAAGCAACCGGCTCTAGGCGGGGGACACAGACGAAAAATACAACACGTTATCCCCTTCCTGTCGTAAGAGGCGACTAAAAGGGACAAGCAAGATATGATTGAATTAGAACCATGAAACTACTTGTGATTAATACCATCGTGCGGGCAACACCATGGTCGCCTTTACTTGCGAGTAGTACCACTATGTTAGGTATACAATAGGTTTGTGATTAGTAGCAATAGAGTGTGAATCAGTATGGGTTTTACAGTACCCGTGATGAACACCACGGGCTGACCTTACCTGTAATTAGTACCATTTGAGAAGCACCACGGGTCTGGGCATTGCCTGTGATTAGTACCACTATATGAGCGACACCGTGGGTGTGCGTTGCCTGTGATTAGTACCCTCTATGTGAAGAACACCGATTTCCACTTCCAGAGGTGCACATGGCCCTGACGTTCACTGAGCCTACACCAAAAATGAGTATCAGGTTAATTCCTGGGGGCAAAGGTGGCCGGGCGTAGAACTAACCTCTGTACTCCATCATGAAGTGCCGAGGTTACGGATAGTGAAAGCCTTCACCTTCCACCCTCCAAAGGCCTTCATGGCCTGTACGGAGATGAATTTGCATTTTCTTAATGTGAAGAACACCATGGGAATACCAGCGCCCGTGATTAGTACACCTAGGTGAGGAACACCATGGGTTTTGTGTGTCTATTAGTTGTGCCATTACGTGAGAAACACCGTAGGTCTGCGTTACCTGTTGCGACGTACAATACTTGTGAGTAGTACCATCATGTGTGGAACACCGTGAGTCTACGCTACTTTTGATTAGTCCGCAACAAGAGAAATAACATGGTTCTACTTGTCTAGCGATAAAAACCATTATGAGGGGCTGTTGGCCTGGAATTTGGACTCCTTTAGACAGCAAGCATCATCGATTCAGGATTGTGCTTTGGAAGGAGCCCCTTGGGCAGTATTTGCTATTGTTTTAAGATAGTGGGCCATTGCGGGTCGAATCAAGGCCGCACTAGATAGACAGGCCACAAGGCTCGGACCGTGACGTCAGAAAAGTGGCATAGCTCTCACTGCCACCATGATATTGTTAATTTATTGAACCTCAATGATTTTATTTAGGCTTGTGTACTACACGAGTTTTTTTATGCGGGGGAAAGTGGGAAGTCGTTTATGTGCATTTCTTTAATTAAAATTAAGTTTACATGTCATTTGTAACGGAACCTGCAATACGTATGAAAATAGTTTTAATGTTACTAGGCAAATACATTATAAAAATTCACAACAATATTCTGGAACCTTTCTTAGAAATTAGGCTTCAGCTTAAAACTTATGTAATCAACTTTTTCTTTTCTTTGCCGATTTATGAGTATCCTTACTTGAGGATTTCTTCTTCTTAGCCATGAGTTTGTCTGCGATTACTTTTCTATAGTTATTCAGTAATATATTACAAAAGATGCATATACATTTGTCAACGAAATCTTGTTCTTCATTTTTCAGAACATTGTTGACAAGCATAATCAGAATGTTTCTCTGAGAATCCCCATGTAGAAACAGCGATTCATATTTCACTTATAAGTACCCAAATAATTTAAATTGCTTGATCAAAGTGTTAACAATAAAATCTGATGGATATTTCAAAGCTCCCCTGTCAATTGAAATAATAATTGCCCTCTGGCTTCAACACATCGGACGTTACATTATCATTAACTTATCATTAACTTATACATGTACAATTTTACAATTTTTCATAATTATTTTGCAAATATATCTACCAATATAAACTAGACCTAACAAAAAGTTTTCAGACACAATAACATCATTTAACTCAACTACGACATTTTCAAACAGTGAAATGTCTCTAGGTGTGAAGCTTTTACAATCTGAGCTCTTGCAATCCACACACTTAACGAAATTTTATTAATAGGGATGGCTGGGTGCTTAGCAGAGTATGCATTTATTACCGTTAGGGCTTTTCATTTTCGTTCTGACTCAAGGATTTACTTCACTGAAATATGGAGCAGGCACCACTTGTATCCCTGTGCTGCCCAAATCTTGCTTCTAATTCGTCAGTTTGAAATTTCTCTAACAATAAATCCTTGAATCCTAACTTTGTTTTTAAGAAATTTATTAACTCCATAATAGTTTTGAGAGTGTGAACTAAGGCTATTTGAGTTTTATTAGTAAGTTTTCCATGACGACACTCTGTTTTTTTGTGTGATCTCCTCTTGAAGAGACAGATTATCTCACCCAATAAACCATGTTAATAACTTGCGCAGAAATAAAACATTGTCGTCATGAATTAAAAATTTTGCGTTACAATGAGGGTCATTAAATCTATTTCCTTTGAAAGCATACTTAATATTAAGTTTTCCAACACTAAAGAATTATTTCTAAAAATACAGCTGTGTTTCTAAAATCATTTCTATTTTATCCAAGTGTTTTAAAGCGGCGAAATTTTCCTCATCGAACAACTTAGAGCAGAGGTTTACATTTTGTCGCTCTAAAGAAGTTAGGTACAACACTTTTTGGTTCCGGGTAGGAGCAAGCTTAACTACATTATTCTCTTCTCCTCTGTACAGCTGTTTAAGGTGACCAACACTAGCAAAACATTTTTTGTCTGACTTAGGGTTGTCAAAGTCAGGGAACACGAAAGTTTGTAAGTTATCAGCTTGATTAAACCAGTTATTTCTTAAGCTTTTAAATAAATGAACAGTGTCAAACATTATGAAAATCTTTTGTGTTTCGTCAAATGGATTTTGGAAAGTGGTTCGTAAATTGCTTTTGCACAGCTTTTCAAACATTTTCCTATTAACACTGTCATTATCAGAAATTATGTATACTGCCTTATAACCTATATGTTAATACTTTAAGGACTTGCAAAGTTAGTTCTTCTAAGAAATGTGGCGTTAGGTTCTTACATGGAAACAAACCAATAACGTCTTTATTTCTTTTAAGAATGTATGACAACATACAAGTTTACAGTTGTAGCTAATGTAGTGTTATTTTCTCCACTTTTACTACTAAAAGCAACTCCCTTACCTTTCCTCCTTTATAGCTAAGCTCAGGTTTTATATAGACTTCATCCAACAAGAAGTTACAAAGTCTTTCAAGTTCATTTAACAATTTTAGTTTCTTTGCCAAGTACCTCCAATGTGAATCATCAATACCTGAGTTTCCCGTGCCTAATTTTGCAGTAAAAGACTGTAAATACTCAGGATGAGGCATTGTAATGAACGTTGACTGCCTTATCTTCTTATAAATCCCAGGAAATGCGCAAAATATTGAAGCAATCCATGTTACTAGTATACAGGAGTAAGAGACCTTCTTTACAAAGGCTAAATTTAACTGTTCCTTTCACAATTCTAATATATCAGTAATGATACAGTCATCAAATTCGCTTCCAATTTCATCGATTATTTTGTTCACAGTTTCTATTCTCTTGTGGACAGTCACTTTTGAGTCACAAGCAGGACTAAACAGGAGGTTACAAATACTTTTCGAATTTGACAATTTTAATATCTTGCCCCCCGTCACTTAATGCACGTATATCAGGGTTATCTTCTTCTTCTTCTTTATCTGTTTACCCTCCAGGGTCAGTTTTTCCCTCGGACTCAGCGAGAGATCCCACCTCTACCGCCTCAAGGGCAGTGTCCTGGAGCGTGAGACATTGGGCTGGGGGATACAACTGGGGATGATGAACAGTACCTCGCCCAGGCGTCCTCACCTGCTATGCTGAACAGGGGCCTTGGTGGGGGATGGGAATATTGGAAAGGATAGGCAAGGAAGAGGGAAGGAAGTGGCCGTGGCCTTAAAGTTAGGTACCATCCCGGCATTTGCCTGGAGGAGAAGTGGGAAACCATGGAAAACCACTCCTAGGATGGCTGAGGTGAGAATCGAACCCACCTCTACTCATTTGATCTCCCGAGGCTGAGTGGACCCAGTTCCAGCCCTCGTACCACTTTTCAACTTTCGTGGCAGAGCCGGAAATCGAACCCGGGCTCCCGGGAGTGGTAGCTAATCACATTAACCACTACACCACAGAGGCGGACATATCAGGGTTATCATTCGTGAAAATATCATGTTTTATGGCTTTAAAGTCAAGAGTCCCGTTTAATATTAAAGAAGTAGGCCTAACAATGTCCTGAATATTTTCCTCAGTCATATAAATTTTGAAACAGAAATTTTAGGTTGTCAAAATTGACAAAAACGTTGTCAACATCTAATTTACCTTTAATACTGAAATTACCCTTAACGTCCTTGATCCTGTCACCTTCTTCCTTAGCTTTTTTTCATCTTCCCGTTTTTCAATTTCTTCTTGTCTTTGAATAGGAGTTTTCCTCGCTGTTGGAAGATTTTTAGACAGATAGGCAGGCACACTTTTAAACTTAGTAGGAATAACGTACTTTGAGAGTTTTAAGTGGTTACGTTTTACAGTTGAAATAGACCCATCTGGTCTTTTAACCGAATCCTCCCTAATTACGAAACGTTCGTCGAAGTGTTTTATGCACACAACTGATCTTGCTGAAGGGACAAATTCGATTCGATGGATGGCTAAGATCCACTTTTGTTTCCGAACCAAGTCAGTAGGAAATTTAAACACTGAAATATTAGGCTGTTTTGAACTATAGTTGCTTCTACAATCAGGTACACAACACGACGTGGGCACAATTCACAATGCTTACGTACGTTAAAATCATTCAACACCATTGATAGCGATATTCGGATCAGCCTACAAGTCACTGGCGAGAAGTGAAGTGGCCGACAACTTGTGTGACGTAGCACCCGAAATGGAGGGGAAGCCTTAGGCCTGTCTGTCTAGTTGGCCTTCGTCGAATACACCGATTATTTAAGTTCATACTCATTGTTCATCGACTTTTTAAAATTCTAGTTAGTAGATTAGTTTTTGGATTATTATATTTTTATATATTGTGGGCTAGATCCGCTGATCATTTTAAATTCATATTCATCCATTCAATTCTTCATCATCACGTTTCAAATTCTCGTCACTGAATGAATTTTGGATTTTTGAATTGTCATTACATTTCGTACCATTAGGGGCTGATGAGCTACATGTTAGGCCCCTTTAAACTACAAGCATCTTCATCATTCTCCGCGAGTGCACTCCAGTGGATCAGTTCCTATCTCACCGCCGCCGGCAGTGTGTACTAATAACAACAATGAATATTCAGATTGGCGTATGGTTGACATAGGAATACAACGAGGATTTGTACTGGGCCCCCTATTTTTCTCTTTGTATATAAATGGCATAGCTTCCGGATTAAAACACTGTAAATACCACTTATACGCAGATGACTTACAGATATACATACACAGCAAACCCGAAAACCTACACTCAGAAACACTTCACCTGAATGAAGACTTGATGACCGTAGATACATGGGCCAAAAATCATGGATTAAAATTAAACGCATCAAAATCCCAGGCAATAATTATTGGTAACCCTAAATTACATTGCAAACTCAATCGAACAGAGTTCCCACAGTTGTCCATTAGTGGTGCTCACATACAGTATTGCGAAAATGTAAAAAATCTTGGTATAATATTTGAAGAACGTCTGTCCTGGTCTGCCCAAACTATATCTGTGTGTAGAAAAATATACGGAACGCTACACTGTCTCAGTAAATTCAAATTCACTTTCCCTTTTATACTAAATAAAATTCTTGTTGAATCACTCGCATTACCACATTTTGATTATTGCGATATAATTTACAACAACCTAGGAGTAGATGGGGAAGGAATTTACAGTGTACTCAGAATGCTTGTGTAAGATTTATCTGTGGACTTCGTTACGCTGACCATGTCACACCGTCTTACACACGCCTCGAGTGGCTTCGCCTGCAAGAACGACGCACACTTCACACTCTTTGCTTTTTGCATAATATTCTTAAAACTTCTCAGCCAGCCTATCTCCGTGAACGCATCAAGCTCCTCTCGACTGACCATAACAAATATACCCAATCCTGTAGCACCATGTGTACACAGAACAGCAATCTACACGAAATCATTCACCGTTACCTCAGCCCGACAATGGAATCTCTTGCCAGTGGACGTCAGAAGCATGTCCAGCAGCTAAGCTTTTAAACATGCCTGTGTCAAAATACTAGGTAAACATGCATGAATCATCAAATTATGACCTGCAAACACCTCCTTCTACCGCCTCTTCATCATTATTTCCCTCTTTCTTTCACAGATCTTCTTCTTCTTCTTTTTTATTCTTCTTACTAATCCTTCTCTTCACCTCACAGTTGAAAGCGATATTTCTGTGTACTGTAGACATGTATACATTTTCTAAACTTTCTCTTAAGTAGTAGTTATAGTACTCATTATTCATATATTTTTAATGTACTCTACGTACGATGTGTATTATATAGATGACATGATTTTTTAAAGTGTGGTTACTTTTATTAATACTATTACTATTATTATTGTTAATATTATCATATTATGGTGATCAGTAGTTATTATTAAGTGTTCTAGGTTAAGACTGGTTAAGTGTCAGAAAGGGAGTACATCCCTAACTTTGCCAGAATAAATAAAACATATTATTATTATTATTATTATTATTATTATTATTATTATTATTATTATTATTATTCTCATAGCATAGCCATGGTGGTGATATTAAAGTGCACACGTTTGATTCTGCACGAATATTTTTTGAACTGTTGTATATAACTATAAATTCAGACAAATATACCCAATCCTGCAGCACCATGTGTACACAGAACAGCAATCTACACGAAATCATTCACCGTTACCTCAGCCCGACAATGGAATCTCTTGCCAGTGGACGTCAGAAGCATGTCCAGCAGCTTAGCTTTTAAACATGCCTGTGTCAAAATACTAGGAACAGCTCATCTTATCTCGCATGAATTCAGCTCAGATATTACAGTTTTCGCCTTCTTAGCACTGATTTCCGGGGTTTCTTCGTCTCCAAACGTCATGAAGGTGCTTAGAATATAGGCTACGATCAGTTCCTCGGACACAAATACCAAGTAGATTATTAGTGGTGGAGCCTTAGTAGGCATACTGCATAATATTCTTCTTTTAACAAACCTCCACCTTTGTGAGAGAAAAATTTCACGACATCCCCTTCCTGGCGTAAGGGTCGAATACGAGGGGTTCTCAGCTTGAATGAGTGGAGTGACAAGAACGGACTCCTAGCTGAGTCTGGCATTTCTTCCATTTGCTAGTTCTGGGCTCCTCGTTTTCATAATTCTTTTTTTTTTATTTTTCCTGGTAAACTCTTGTTCACTTCCAATACGACGTCATAAGTCTCATTCCTGACCTTGCTGACGTCCTTGATCTTCAGACCGTCGGATGTCATTACTGGTTTCACGTCCCACTCAGCAGTTTTACAGATTCTGGATACGCGTGGTACCGCAATTTATCTTGCAAGAGCTCTGGTAAATCTACCGACAGACTGAGTCGGGACCTGAGCTCTACTGTTTGAGTTGGTCAGCTCAGCGGACTTCTTCCTTTCTTTCCGGTTAATGTTTTCCCTTGACCATCAGGTTGTTGAATAACCTGTAGCTAATCTGGTTTCACTACACCATATGAATCAGTGGTAGAGTGGCGGCTATGGTTTCAAACCCAGCAGAGGGTGTCGGGTTCTTAAAGTACGAAAAAGAGTCCATTCAGTACTCTGTGCCGTACAATGTCGGCATGTAATGTCACGTTTGGTGTTTACTACATAAAGTTAATTCAAACTCAGCCGTAGATCATACAACAGAATTCCCGTTCCACTGCCTTAACGGCGAAAGTGTCACAGCTTATATAAATCAATTGCTTTCATTTAAACATCATTTGTCCCTCGATATTAGAACAGGTTTTATTGATGTAAATCTTTTAAGAAGTGTAACTGTGGTACTCAATTCAAATCAAAGGAAGCATAATGCATTATAATCGAACTCTTTACTGACACGAACGGAGATGCAACACAAACAACACATAAATTATTGCTCATGTGTTGCCCACGTTTTGCGAGGAACGAAGTATTTGTTTATTATAAATACAGTTTGACATATTCTGAATTCAGTGTTTTCTCACAACAGAGGAGAAGATGTTTATCGAGGAATACACGCGCTGGTCTAGCTTCACATTAAAGAACACTACGAGGAGTGATTTGATAAGGAGACACCAAATAACACATCAATGTTAGTTTCGTCATATGGGATCAGTCTACAAACGAGAATCATGGACGACTTCTCCAAGAGGTGTTACAGACCACCACTCAGTACAGTACTAGAGTTGGGGCGATGTATGCAAGGTATGAGCGAGTTTTGCAACGTATGGTTTTCAGACAAGAGCCATATTCAACTCTTTGGCTACATCAAACGACAAACAATTCGTGTTTAAGGGGTATGAACAACTTCATGTCGTTTTACAGAAACCAACTGCACAATGCGAGGGTTACGATTTGAGGATACTGCACCGAATACGAGATCAGCGGAAAATAGTCTAGAGAGACACCCATTCGTGCGGGATTTGACCAGTTTTCGTCACGCCAGACAATCGTCTATGGATGCAGCAAGATGCAGCTGCAGCCTACACTCTGGGGAACTCCATTTCCGCACCCTTCCTGCTACCCGGACCTCCCATACTTACGGGACATATTGAAAGAATGACTTTTCAAGGTAGATGAGCCACAGACAAATATTTCCGAAATACGCGAGAAGATTAATAATATCTAGCTCATGGTGGTACACATACTGTACTGTGCCAACGTTATTAAATAACATTTCAATGTCGTTTGCTTTGCCGCATTCTGTAGTTGTTATGTCCATACAGTCGTTTCTTGCGCGATTTTGAGAAGGTTGATAGTATACAGGATCCAGAGACGACATCTGACATTTTGCAAAGCTTTGTTTATCTATCTATCTATCTGGCAAACGGTTTGGATACAATAAACGCAAAACCTGGTAACCCGTTGTTCATGAAACTTGCCAACATTACTAGAGAGATCCAAAATTTCCCTGCACTTGGTCTTATGTCAGTAGGGTAAAAAAGGCGGAGTTGGCGCAGGGGCTAATGTGCAAGATGGCGGCTATACACGGGCTCTTGTGGGACTAAACCTGGGGAGCTGTCGCAGGGGCTTGTAGGCAAGATGGCGGCTATATATAGGCTCTTATGGGGAAAGCTGGCCCAGGGTAGAATAGGCGGTATGCATACGACTTAAGGAGATGGCCTGGGGACTAATGAACAAGATGGCGGCCGCGTGCAACTTCCCAGTGCTAGGGTCCCCGAGGCAAGATGACCGCTATGGATTGTTAAATGAGACTAAATTTAACGAGATGGACCAGGAGCTAATGGTAAAACATTGTTCTTATAGGCCTAAGGGAGCTGCCTCAGGGGCTAACAATTTGTAACTTATGACCCATTCGTTTTATCAGCCTGACGTTCGTGAATTCAGGCAAGGCTGCTATGCAAGATGGCACCTATACTATATTCGTACATACCTAAATAGAGCACGCCTCAGGGGCTCATAACTAGTAACTTATGACCTATTAGTTTTATCAGTCACACATTCGAGAACTGTTGCAAGAGCTGCTTTGCAATATGGCTGCTATACTCTATTCGAAAAGACCTAACTAGGGGGCCGCCTCAGTGGCTCACAATTTGTAACTTATGACCTATTAGATTTATCAGCCTGACATTCGAGAATGGGACAAGTGCTGCCATGCAAGTTGCCTGTTATACTCTATTCGTATAGACCTAACTAGAGGGCCGCCTCGGGGGATCACAACTAGTAACTTATAACCTATTAGATTTATCAGACTGACATTGGAGAACTAAGGCAAGGGCTGCCATGTAAGAAAGCTGCTATACTCTGTTCATATAGACCTAATTGTAACTAATGTAACTTATCAGGCTGACATTCGAGAACTGAGGCAATCAACAGTCAATCAATCAATCAATCACTACGGATCTGCATTTAGGACAGTCCCCCAGGTGGCAGATTCCCTATCTGTGGTTGTCCTAGCCTTTTCTTAAATGATTGCAAATAAAGTAGAAATTTATTGAACATATCTCTTGGTAAGTAATTCCAATCCCCAACTCCCCTTCCTATAAACGAATATTTGCCCCAATTTGTCCTTTTTAATCCCAACTTTATCTTTATATTGTGATCTTTCCTACTATTAAAGACACTACTCAAACTTAATCGTCTACTGATGTCATTCCACGCCATCTCTCTACTGACAGCTCGGAACATACCACTCAGTGAAGCAGCTCGTCTCCTTTCTCCCATGTCTTCCCAGTCCAAACTTTGCAACATTTTTGTAACGCTACCCTTTTGTCGGAAATCACCCAACACAAATCGAGTTGCTTTTCTTTCGATTTTTTCGAGTTCTTGGGTCAGGTAATCCTGGTGAGGGTCCTGTGCACTGGAACCATACTCTAATTGGGGTCTTACCAGAGACTTACATGCCCTCTCCTTTACATCCTTATTACAACCCGTAAACACCCTCATAACCATGTGTAGAGATCTGTACCCTTTATTTACAATCATATTTATGTGATTACCCCAATGAAGATCTTTCCTTATATTAACACTTAGGTACTTAGAATGATCCCCAGTAGGAACCTTTACCCCCATTAGCGCAGTAATTAAGACTGAGAGGACTTTTCCTATTTGTGAAATCCCGTTTATCATCACACCATTGCCTACTGCCCATCTCACAACATTATCGACGTCATTTTGCAGTTGCTCACAATCTTGTAACTTATGTATGCTTTTGACACGATATAAATAAACTTATTTATTACTCTGTACAGAATAACATCATCTGTAAAAAGCTTTATCTCTGAGTCGACTTCTTTACACATATCATTGAAATATATAAGAAAATATAAACGTCTAATAATACTGCCTTGAGGAATTCCCCTCTTAATTATTACAGGGACAGATAACGCTTCATCTACTCCAATTCTCTGAGTTCTATTTTCTAGAAACATAGCCACCCATTCAGTCACTCTTTTGTCAAGTCTAATTGCTCTCACTTTTACCATTTTGCCAGAAGTCTCCCATGATCCACCCTATCAAATGGCTTAGATAGGTAAATCGAGATACAGTCCAATTGACCCCCTGAATCCAGGATATGTGCTATATCTTGCTGGAATCCTACAAGTTGAGCTTGAGTGGAATAACATTTTCTGAATACAAACTGCCTTCTATCAAACCAGTTATTAATTTCGCAAACATGTCTAATATAATCAGAAAGAATGCTTTCCAAAAGCTTACATGCAATGCATGTCAAACTGACTGGCCTGTAATTTTCAGCTTGGTTTAAAGGTAACCGCTAACAGCTGTCAAGAGCACGTAGAATTTTTCAAATTCACCCCCACCACATGTCAAAGATATGTGGATTTGTGCCGTAAATATAGCAGCACGGTGGTCTGTTAATTAAAGATGGCAGCTTGTCAAAAAAGCACATAGAATTTCAAATTGCTGCCACCACATACCAAAGGTATGGTGATTAGTGCCCTCAAGATGGCAGCGCGATGCTCTGTTGATTAAAGATGGCGGCTGTCAACAGCACGTAGAAATTGCCACCACCACATTTCAAAGGTAGTGGCTAAAGATGGCAGCACGTTGCTCTGCTGATTAAAGATGGCCGCTGTCAAGAAAGCACGTGGATTTTTTCAAATTGCCAGCTACCACGTACCTAAGGTAGTAGGTAAAGATGGCAGCACGATGCTCTGTTGATTAAAGATGGCCGCTGACAACTGTCAAAAGCCACGTGGCTTTAAAACGCACGTGGAATTTCTAATTGCCCTCTACCACGTGCCTAAGTATAAGGTTTAGCGCCTAAAGATGGCAGCACTATGCTCTGTTGATTAAAGATGATAGCTGTTAAGAAAGCACATGGAAATTGCCGCCATCACATTTCAAAGGTAGTAGTTAAAGAAGTCAGCACGATGCTTTGTTATTTAAAGATGGTAGCTGTCAAAAAAAGCACGTGGCTTTCAAATTACCCGCGTGCCGTAAAGAGGGCAGCACTGAGTTTAGCGATGCAAGATGGCGGATGACAGCAGTCATAAAGCACGTGGATTTTAAATTACCCGCCACCACGATAAGGTTTAGTGCCGTAGAGAGGGTGGCACGATGCTTTGTTGATTATAGATGGCCGGTGTCAAAAAGCACGTGGTTGTCAACTTGACAGCTGTCAAAAAGCATATGGCTGTCAAGAAACCCGTAAATTGGGCAGTACGATGCTTTGTTGATTAAACATGGCAGCTATCAGAAAGCACGTGGCTGTCAGCTTGACAGCTGTCAAAAATGCACGTGGCTTGTTTACAAACAAGAGCACGAGGCATTGTTTACAAACATGACCTTGCCAGAGGTCAATGCGGTGGAGTCCTCTGCCGAGGGCCTGTGGTGGCGGTGGCTGCCGAACTGTCCACTTATACTACTCGTACTATATATCCTCCTAGATAATAAATCAAACATTGCTCTGCAAGACTGCGGCTGTCACTGTTAATTAGACTTAAATTGTTCTCCCAGTCCGGTAAGAGGTCATCCATGTTCTCAGTGAAGTCTAGTTCTTGCCTTATTTTATTTTGCGCATTTTCTACTGCAGCTTTATTTGTCTCTTCTGTCTTCTTAGCCAGTGTCTCATTTGATTGACGAATAATGTCAATGTCAGTTCAAATTTGGGCTCACAATTACTACCCGATGACAGGGCAAGTTTGGTTGGGATATACATAGACTGTAACATGTGTAAATTCAGAAAATTTATTGTTGAAGGGTAGTCGTCGCAACTTAATGAGCGTAGTATACAAAAGTGCCGTTCTTGTGGATCTTGATTAAATTTGGCTGTAAGCACATTTCAGAATCCATTTTTCCATAAATACTCGGATACCTGTATGGTGCTCTCAACTATTACTCTTATGTATTCAAGATTTCTTGCTGAAGCAAAAGTATTATTCTTCCCACTGAGGTTATCTCTCCATTTTATTAAGGTTTGATGCCCTATTGAGGCCCTGCTGGCGTCGAAGTATTTAATACATCTATTAGGATGTCCCTTGTGAACGTTTTTGTCGGTTCGCTGTCTTCAAATTCCTCCGAGTTTATCTGTCTAAAGAACTTTACATCATTTGTAATAGAATTACTAAATAACTGAAAAACAAGTCTCATGTTCATGCGCTGAAATTAAGTGGGGTCTGTATGTGCAGACGTTAGGTTGTGGCAAACTTTCAAACCTGCAAATTTATGGCAGTTATCCATTTCAAAAACTTGCCGATCGAATTAAAGTCCACAACTTCATTATTGAAAAAGACTTGCCTTTTGTCGTGAAAATTATTTCTGATGCACTTAATTATATATAGAGCATCTGAAAAGGCCCAAAGTCTTCTACTAGAATCAAAAGGATTAGAAATAGAGCACACGACCTTCCCTCTTTTCTTTCCATTTATTCCCAGACATTTCCATACCTTTTTATTAGACTGACTTCCTTCTGAGGTGAAACCTATAATTCTGGCGCCAATTTGCTCCAGTTGTAAGACCATTTGGATTAAAATTCATGACAAAATATCATCAGGTGTGGAATTTCGGCTTGCATACACAGCAACCAGTTGAACCCAATTATGCAATAGGGGCACAATTATGAACACTAACGCATGATTTGAGAGTTTATTTTTACCATGCTGTTGGGTGTGTTCTCCTAACTTTACGAATCCATCAACTTTTAATGAGTTGGTGTTAAACTGAAACTATTCTCTGAGTTTTACTTCGTCCTATATGAGAATAACCGTGCGATTGTTTTCACTCTTCTCATCGCAGAAATAGTTCTCAATAGCACTAATGGCATGGGTGTTCACCCCGTAAGGGCACTTAAGAACTTAACTAATTTTCGCAGGTAAGCCTCCAAAGGAAGGGGAAGCATGTCATGCCTTAAACAGAGTCTATAGCCCTTAGGTGATTTAATTTTAAATAAGAGACTGTCTGAAAGAAATTCATTATCATATCTCATCCCTTTCTTATTTCTTAGCTGACAATTTTTTTTTTGCATGGCGTTAATAATCACCTTTTGCTTTCTGATTAATGTCGGATCACTTGAATAATTTGGCTGTAATTTGGAATCCCTTAGTTGTTTTGCTAGCAACAAATTCTTAGCATTAGCTATTTTCAATTTATTACGGATAGTCATTTTATTGTGTCCCTGTCTCTTTAGTTTGTTTCTAAGTGAATGTATTGTCGTTTTAGCTGTGTATGAATCTATTTCATTTCTTTTAGTACTCTCAGAAAAATCATCGAAATTTAATTCGGGGCGAAGCCTGTGTGATTTGTTTCTTGAACCTTCTTCCGTCCTTGGAGGCTGTCTTTTAAGGGGTGATTTTCGTTTGTTTAATTGTTTCGTGAGATATTGTGGCAAATTGGGGAATATATGAGGGACAGCGCCAGTTTTTAGTTTCCATCTATCTTTAGGAATTTCTGCCTGTTCGCCTTGTATTACAAATAAATCTGATTTAACAATAAATTCATCAGAAAATGTGAATCACACACATAACACTTATCAGAAAGCTTTTCGTCCTTTCTCGGAATCGCCTTTTCCCATTTTGAAAAGTCTGCTTTTTAGGTGCCGTAATGATGGGCTACTTGGACCCTTAAGGTGTTACTTGGTACCACATGAAAAAATGTTTTCATCTTCTCAAGCCCGTTATACAATGTGATATCCAAATATTTTGCTGTTCCTTCCGTTAGGTGGCATCACAATGTAGGACTATGCACGTTTGAACTAATTTTGCAGTAATCCACTAAGCAGCAGTGCGGTCTATAGAGTGGTTTGACTAAAGTGACGCGATTTGTTCACTACAAACTTTTATCTGTCTACTGTATTTTCATGGAAGCCAGAACATTGGTAAGTAAACATGTAAGCAATTACATATAGGGCAATAACATGCTGTAGGATTATTTCTCAGATGTAGCAAGGTTTTTGTAGAAATTTGTGATATATAGGGTGAGTACACATAACCACGAGAACCGGGCTACTTGGACCCACATCTAGACGTAGCTTGCAACATTTAATTTATCTTATAGAATGTGATAACTGGCCTGTTTCTATATTTTATACACTTTAAAATGTAACTTCGTTCTCTGTTCTTCAGAGGTCTGAGCATTATGGTGTACAAATATAAAAGACTGCCTGGAAGTCGAAAATATGCAGATTATACTGACCAACAGCTTGAAGAATGTTTAGCAGTGATTCATTCAGGGCAAATGTCGCAAAGGCAAGCTGAATAAGTCTTTAAAATGAGTCGATCAACCATCAAGAGAAGATTAAAAAACAAATCCAGTAAGAAACCGGGTAATCCCAAAGTGTTTACTGAACAAGAAGAGCTAGGCTTCATGAGCCACTTTGACAAAGCGTGTGATTTTTGATTTCTCTTAGTTAATTGAAATGAATTAGTGATATTAGAACAGACAAACTAGCACAGAGGTATTAATATTTTGTTATACAATATCTTGTTCAAAACTAAAATAAATTGTCTAGTGCCTATCGTCTGGTGGTTATTAAAATGTTTGCTGTATGTTTTTCAGGGTATGCGAATGGTGTTATTAAAGAACCTAAGTCATACTTGGACCCAGAGCTACTTACAATACAAAAGTACTGTATCCATCAAGAAATGAGAGTTCCTTAAGAAAGCTTTTTTCCTATTCAAAGTAGAGAAACGTCTTTCTGCTTCAACAGACGTCATGGGGATTATATGAATTAATTTCAACAGTTTCAAGCACTCACTGAACGTTTTCTCTAGGTTGTTGGTTATTATAAACTCTGCTAGACTAACAGCACCCGACAATGATCTGAATTCTTGTGCTAAATAGATGGACGATAGTTCATGGCGTAGTTTTATAATGGGAAAACATGACATGGGTTCAAGTAGCCCAAACATGAGTGTTACTTGGACCCAATTTTCAAAACGCTCCCCTGTACGTTGTGTTCAATACATACAATTAAAACTACTCCCAAGCTTTGAAATAACACCTACAGTTATATAAAATAAAAGTTATCGGGTCCAATTTAAACTTTATTCGACTAATAAAGCAAAAAAGTGGAAAAGGACTTGAAAATTGGGTCCATGGGTCCAAGTAACCCGTGTTGACGGTGCCGTGATTTGAAGAAGTGTTTACCATTCGTAGTTTTTGGAACGAAGCAAGTAAGCATTTTTTTCTCGTCCGTATTTTTGAAAGTTTTATAAACTCAGCACTATATTTACATTAACTAAAAGAATACCATCACCAAATCACACGCTCTTCACTTTCACTTAACAATAAGCACGACAGCTAATTTTTGCCTTCACGGAACAACACTACCGAACATAACCATATTACAACTACAGATATCAACCCTCAGATAGCAACGGTGCTGCCCCTAGCGGACAATTCATCACAGTCCCTATACTAGCCAACAGGGAACAACTTATGAGCTCACACTTTCTCTTCTACTCGTTGTGATCACTGCGTGGAATCTGGTATCTAGCTCCAGACACGTTGTTAAAAACCTGACCTTTAGTGGCGACGAGTTTCTCACCGGTCGTGGTGTTATATGCCAATTGTATGTGATGGAATGTGGGTTGATGCCGTTTTTATGAAAATATTCAACTTCCGTCAAGAAGCCAACAAAAGCTCCAGCATTTCTAAGAATATCTTGAAGATATTTTGAGAGTTCTTCAATTCTATGAAAGTCCACGCGGGCTGAAGAGAGTTGTTTGTGAAATTAAAACAGGCCTGTTTACGCCATACGTTTGAACAACTTGATTGTGGTAATTTTAACAGTGTATGTTCGATCAACGTAGATAGTCATGAAGTTAGAAGGAACATTTTAGGAAATCACGAGGCTTTTGTACCATTATAAAACCGCTGTGTTTGTCTGTATGTCTGTATGTTAATCGTAACCAAACATTATTCTTTCCTGCTCTGTCCAGGAGAAACTCATGAGTGCCCGGTATTATTGCACAGGCATGATTTCCCACTTTTAATTCCTGATTGTAATACAACTGCAGGTTTTTATCCGCACAGACTGAAATAACTGGCGAGACAGTACGGTAGCGTGCTGGGTCGTTTTATTACATCTAATGGTCACAGTCACTGCTCTAAATCCCTGCACTGCCCAGCGGGCCAGTTGCAAGCAATAGGCTATGTATTCACCATAATGCTGGTTTTGTCATTGTACCATATTTATTGTACCGGAAGGTACACCTCAACGCCGCGCATTCAAAGTTAACGCCTAAAGGAAATCCTCTATCAATCAAAAGTGAAACTAATAACACTACAAGTTGGAACTTTGATCAGAAGATGTCTCCACTGAAATATTAAGTAATTTTGTTATTGTGCAGTTTCCTAAACTGACTGAATTTCTCCTTGTTTTGTTTTGATACACATCAAGAAGTTTGGACATTTTTCCATAGATCGCACTACCAAAAATCTATGATCATGCACCCTGGTGCAAGGTGTAAGAACTTAGACTTAAAGAAGTTTTGTAGTTCTAGGTTTTCCATAACTGATCTATGTACATTTACTTTGGGTTGGCAACCCTCCTTTTTTCTTTCCGTCACTTTTGAATCTGGCCAATCAAAATTTCTGTAATTAATTTTCAACCTATCACAGGCTTCTTTTTCGATTCTGAGTGTAACTTTGAGATTAATTAATTAAATTGAGAAGGTGTGGCTGGTTTAGTCTTGAATGATCTCTAACCTTCCCTGAGGGTTTATTAACTGCGGCTTTTCACCTTTCTTGGCCAATTGATCGTCGTCTATCTGAGTGTGTGTGTCTAAGCAGGAGGCGGGTGGCCCCTTTCGTCGGCAGCAGAACATCTATAAGGCAATGGTCAAATAAATTACATCTTTCTTGTTGTAACTATCTCCGCAGCTTAACCGAGGGGAAAGGTACGAATCTTTAGTTATGTAACCTACTTTTATAAAATGTAATGTAAAAATTTCATAAAATCTTAAACTGTAAACCGGTGATAGAGAGTGATGTACCCTCTCGAGCTCCCCTTCATCTTGGTTTGACGTGACTACGTTTTGTAATTGTTTTTCTTCCTTTTCGTAATGCATTAATTGAACCTTTATTCGTGTCACCTCAGTAGCTTGGAATTAGCTCCTGTATCTCTGGGCCAAGAGCCCCGTTAGGATTTTATTCTTCATTATCTAGGAGTGCAAGTGTACGCCTCCATTCATTTTGTGTTCGGGCCGCTTTTTAACCTGTTTTTTTCGTAAAGGCGCTGCAGGTTGGGTACTAGATACCCCTGTATTAAAACTTGTTATTTGTAATTCTGAGAGTGTAACTTTTGAGGTAATATTGCCTTGAGCAGGCTGTAAGAAATGGACAGCCTGTTTGCTATTTTCAGAGTTTGTAATTGTGAAGAGTGCCTCTGAAATGCTTGACATTTGTAACCGAGGGAGCAAGCGCTCTTAAATTAGGGGATTTCTACCCTTAACTAAAGGATTTCTTATTTTAATTGAAGTTCTGTAAACTGAATCCGGTATCTCTGACATTGTAAAATAGGGACTTGAAACACAAAATTGTTAAAGTTCTGAATCTTGGATTTTCCTAGTCTTGTATCAAGATTGCTTTTGTACCTGATATATTGTCATGTTCACTCAGTGAAAAATATTGTTAAGTTTGTTTTTGGAAAAGAAATATAACCTTTTAAGGTTTTAACTCAACTTGGATATTGTAGATAGACACATTCACCCCGGCACCTTCTTTAACCCCTTTCTTCTCCACGGGTACCCCCGGAACAAGTGGTAGCAGAGCGTGGTTGAATGGGTCTCAATTAAGCCCTTTATGTCGGCTAAACATAGAGTCCGCATCGCTAAGAATTTTCTCAGTCGCTGGAATTTTTCTTCTAAATTTGTAAATTTTTCTATCATCATATCTGGCCCTCGTGAAGTCCTCCATCCCGGGTACTTGCGAAAGGAGGAATTGATTTATGAATTACTTATTGGGAATGTTCAGTCTGGAGGAACGGTTGCAGCAGATGCCACCAAACGTAAAGAGTCATTAGAATTACCTATTTGTATCCCAAATTTGGGGGAAAAAGGAATTGATGAGGCTCTATCCACTATCACTGACAATACCACTGAACTAGCATCGTTAGTAAGTTTTTTGAAGTAAGCGACCCATCTCCTAATCAGCTTAAGAAAGTACAGGCTAGACTGTTCCATTTTTACCACAGGGTCTCTCAAATTAAAAGAAGATCATGCTAAGGAGGCTAGTAATCTTGTTGGACACCTTTCTGAAATATCAAATGAGGTTAGTCAATATTTGACTGGGGCAGCCGCTCCCAAAACCGATCAAGCCCCTTCAATCAACTTGCCGGCTGAGGAGGATTCGTCCAAAGTTGTAGAAAGTAGAAAATCTGTGGCAACTCAACAAACGTCTGCCCCATTATAAAAAGTGTCTGATCGTCGTACACAACTTCCACCTTTCTTTCTAAATAATGCGGTGTTACAGACTTCTCAACCTTCTAGGCCGTTAACTATTATGTCATCTGGGTTTAGTAGTTTGCCTCATCCATTGGCTATGTTGCTTAGGGGAATTTCTAAATTTTCAGTAAACTCCAGCAATGATGTTATTTCATTTCTAAGATTCCTAGTTGAATTTCAGGATCACGCACTAGTGTTTTCCCTCTCTCAATCTCAAATTCTTCAACTTATTTACCCTTACTCCATAGGTTTTCTCTCGGACAAAATAGTCAAAGCAATATTGAACAACCTTCCATAGAATACTTCCACGACCATTTGTTGGCTAACTTCATTCCGGCTCGAGCCATGTCTTCATTAATCCAAAAGTACTATTTCAGAGTACAGCGACTGGATGAAAATCTTGCAGAATTAATCCAAGATATTAAGTTTTACACCAGGGTATTCGCTCGTCATTTCCCTTAAGATCAAATCGTGCAGACGATTGTTGAAGGGATTTCCCCGCCGTACAGGTCGTATTAGTGTTTCGCGTCTAGTTGTCTTCAGCCTCCTTCTCGCCGAACCTTCACCACCCGCAAATGCTTTGCTTGCGGGTCTAAGGAACATCTCCTTAACAAGTGCCCAGTGATAAAATCGAGTTGGACAAAGAATGGAGCAGGTTCATCACAAGGATGATTCAAACGTGGCTCGTTTACTCACATCGCCAAAAATTGCCCTAATGCAAATAGCACCCCCTCGTGCTGAACTTCTGGTGCAACTTCCGCGAACTACAATAATATAAAGTGACTAGTATCATCGGCTGAGTCGGCAAGTCCATTTTCCCAAGGCTCAGCCCCTGACAAACCCACCGAAAGCTCGGGTAAGGGAAAAAGTTCTTCTAAGCCAGCATTTGAATGCCCTAAAGAATGCATCAGAATTGCGGCGGAGTTCCTGCACCTATAACATTTCTTAAAGTTGAGTTGAACGCTGAACCGGTCACGGTTCTATTAGACTCTGGGAGTGTTTGTTCTCTAATTTCGGCTGAGTGGTATTCGAAATTAAAGACTGTTTATAAATGTTATGATTATTGTCCGTCTTTGTTCCAATGCGTTTCGGCTAATTCCTCTCCATTAGAAATTTTAGGTTTCATCTTTGCCAAAATTCGTATTTCCAAATTTACCTGGAAAATAAAATTGTTTGTGGCCAAACACTTGTCTTGCCCCATAATATTAGGAGCGGATTTTATGTCTTTTACTGGTCTGGTGTTCGACATTCAGAGCAAGTCGTGCACCTTCAAATTTGCTAATAATTGTAAAATTTCTTTGCTAAAATGCAATTCTGTGTCATGTTCATCTCATTCGCCTACCCAGGATGAGATGTTGTTAGACCTTAGACATCTACTTGAGGAGCAGGCTGAAAGTATTCGTAAACTTTGTCAATCATTTACCGAAGTATTTTCCGATACTCTTGGTGTTACTGACCTTATCGAGTACAAGATTAAGGTTACGGACTCGATCCCAGTTAAATTTCCGCCTTATAGTCTGCCTCCACCTAAAATGAAGGCGCTTAAAGAAATCATCGACCAGATGTTAAAAGATGGTACTATTCGACCCTCTAAGTCGGCGTATTCATCGCCTATTTTTCTGGTGCCGAAACCGCAAGGTGGCTTCAGGCCTTCATTGATTATAGGGCTTTAAATCGGAAGGTGGTGTTACAATCTGTGTCTCTTCCCGACCTTCACTCTTGTTTTTCATGGTTTCGGAAAGCTAAGTTCTTTACCATCCTTGATCTCAATTAGGAGTACAACCAAATACCTCTAGCTGAATAATCGAAATATCTAACAGCTTTTGCCACCGATTGGAACTTGTGTGAATACAACCGCGTGCCTTTCGGGCACCCCACGGGGCCAGCTGTTCTCACTAGACTGCTAGATACGGTCTTTTCCGACATCAATTTTAAATATTTGTATCACTCTCTTGATTATGTCGTATTTTCTGAGACCTTTGAGGAACATCTAGATCATCTAAAGGAAGTACTCTATCACCTTCGTAAGGCCGGGTTGACTGTGAAGTTATCTAAGATAGCTTTTGCTAAACCTTCCATGTCATTCCTAGGGCATCTTGTGTCGCCCGATGGGGTTTCTATTTATCATTCTAGAACACAGGCCACCCGTGATTTTAAACCCCCTAAGGATATCAAAGGTATTGTCAGGTTCATCGGCATGGTGAATTTCTTCAGAATTTTTTTCTAACTTCGCTGACAGAGCCGCGTCCTTGAACTTACTCCGTAGGTAAGGCGACAAATTTGAATGGGGGCCTTCTCAACAAGCCGCTTTTCAAGACCTGAAATTAGCTCTCTGCAACGCCCCTGTCCTTGCTATGCCTGATTTTTTTGAAGAAATTCATCGTTCAAACCGACACCTCGTCATCGGCATTGGCTGCTGTACTTCTTCAGGAAACTGAGCTCGGAAGGCGATCCATCGCCTATGCGCCTAGGACATTATCGGCCCAAAAGGCCAAATATTCCATCTATGAACTTGAGGGTTTGGCAGTTTTATTTGCGCTAGAGAAGTTCCGACTCTATCTGGAACATGTGAAGTTCGACCTAGAAACTGACAATCAAGCCTTAAGTTGGGTATTAGCTAAGTCGCGTCCTACTGGTCGTATAGCCCGTTGGGCCATCAGGATTTCTGCTTTCCAGTTTGATGTGAGACATATCAGAGGATCTGAAAATGTTGTGGCGGATGGACTTAGCCGCATGTTTTCTCATGATGTGGAGACCACCGAACAGGAAGATAGTTCTTCTCTTCCCACGCCCATGCCTTCGGGTATTAATGCCATTCTAACTGATGACCCCATGTTGTATAGGAATATTGAAAAATATCAGCGTAAAGATCTTGTGCTGGCCCCTATTATTGAAACCCTTTCTTCTGGGGAACATGTCGTCCCTTATGTGTTGAGGAACCGGGTTTTGTGTTGCCCGTCGAGGCATGATCAAAAGATGAAAGTAGTGGTTCCAGCTGTGCTTGTACCTATGATCTTCAAACACTATCATGAGACCTCATTACGGGGGGCATTTAGGCATCTTAAGAACTCGGGAAAATATCCGAGAAATATTCATTTGGAAGGGTATGGACAGTGATATTCGTGAATTGGTAAAAGCTTGTAAATCTTGCTTGCTTAGTAAGCCCAACTAAGCTTGGTATATTATTTTCTCTACAAGCGTCGCGCCCCATGGAGCGCCTATATATAGACTAAGTCGGACCCTTCCCCCAATCAAAGGGGAATGCCAAAAAATTCATTCTAGGGTGTGTAGATGGTTTCACGAGATTTTCTTGGTTACTTGCGACTAAGCTGGCAACCGCTCAGTCCACCATTTCTTGTTTAAAAACTATATTTGCATCTTTTGGCCTCTGTCAATGTATCGTTTCTGATAATGCTAATGCATTCACATCCAACTTATTCCGCAAATTTTGTTTTGATCTGTCTATATCACATGTAACTAGATCGGCGTATTACCCTCAACCATCTCTGGCGGGTCAATCGTAATCATAGATCAGCTCTCATTGCATTTCATCATGAAATCATTCCAAGTGGGATACGTCCCTGAATTAGTTGGCCTTTGCTTTAAATTCGGCGGTTCATAAGTTCACGCCAGCTTCTCTTTAGCTACGTTTAGACAAGTGAAACTCCCTCACGAAAGTCGCTCGGGTGAAATTTACTCGCTTCGAGTGAAATTTCGCACTAACCAAAACAAAGCACAATTCAGAGCGAAAAATAGCGCGAGTGGGGCGAGCTGCCTTCGACAAGCCTGAACGCTTCTGTTCTTGTTTTGCAGGAAACATGGGAACTTGTTTTGCCCCTCCAGCCGCTACAGCCACCTTTTCCATCACATCAATGTAATTTTTGATCAAGAGAGGGAAGAAGAAAAATCGCCGCCCTCGACAAGAAGCCAATATGGAAACAGCCTTATGAGAGAAATGGTACAGGAACCCATTCATGATACAATTGAGAACTTCGTCCGCATGAATACCCAAAATTTTGAACAACTCATTTCACTGATCAATCAAAAAGTTGAAAAACAAGACACGACATTCAGAGAAGCAGTAACAGTGAGAGAAAGGTTGGCTGTCACACTGCGTTTCTTAGCAACTGGTGATTCTTACACAAGTTTGCAGTATTTATTTAAAATATCGAAATGCACAATATCAAAAATCGTCCCAGAAATTTGTGATGCGTTGATTGAAACACTTCAGGATCATGTGAAGGTAAGGATAATAATTAATCGCATTTAAAACATTAAATCGACTCGGTATTATATATGTATTTAAAAAAGTCAAATGAACAAATAGGAATTCTAATAATGAAAAATCATACAATATTAATTCAATTTAGAAATACATTTCGTATCCAAACCGCATCCATTTAAACATAGCGTTTGATATATACAATATAAAACATGGGTGAAAATGTAAAATAAAGATAAAATAATGGAAGAAAAATAAATCGCAAACCAAGTAAAATTAGTCACAAGCGCAATAGCCCATCTAAATATGACGAATCCAAATGTTCAGGGCTTGTGCCTTCTGAATGTGGTGTTGTCTGCCCACTAGTGGAAGTTCTTCACAATGACCCAAAAATGCTTCAAAATAGGTACCGGTAGGTTCAAAAAAGTAATGAAATGACATTATTTTGCATTATAAACCAATAGTAATAGCTCACCTGATCCAGTGACTTCGATCTTTCATTTCGATATGATCTCAGTAGCGCTTTCACCTTCGCTTACACTGTAGAGATAGGAAAGTTTAGTTGAGAACTAATTTCCTTCCACGCATCGTCTCTTTTATTGCGATTGAAATAGTTTTTGTTCTTCGCAATCCACATAAAATCTCTATTTTTGTAGAGCTCGATGAGCTGCAAGCACTGTTCTTGATTCATCCCTCGCGCAACTACGGGGACCACGTTTACACTAAGAGAAATTCGATGAGCGAAACTCTTTGATGCGCGGACAAAAACCGACAGACCTCCGGCTCGTAGCGAGGACCCTCACTCCGCAAATACTTTGCGGTGAGGGAGCGACATTTATGTTTAAATTTGTTCCTAACACGCCGCTCTCTAACCTTTGGTCACTTAATGAGGTTTTACTAGAGACAGTAGATCCCGATAATATTAGGGATCTATGGAAGAAGGTTAAGCACAACCTGAAGGTTTCTCATGAAAAGTTAGGGAAAGATATGATCGTGGACGGAGGCCCACCAATTTAAAAGTTGGAGATCAAGTCATGAATAGGAATTTTCTTCCTGCGGGCAAGCTTGCCCCCAGATTCCATAGACCGTGCGTCATTTTATATTTTTTGACACCAGTTACCTTATCAGTAAGCAATCCAGCCACAGAGAGAACCTTTAGAGCCCACCTCTCCCAGGTGAAACCTGTATAATTGGTTTTCTTATATTCGTTAGCCGCTAAATTTAGCAGGAGTTTGAATGTTATAATTTTTTATTATTCCAGGCCTTCTGCCCCGATTATGTTATTAAATTTGGTATATGATCTGTATGTACGATCTTCCCCTCTGTTTTGCCTGCTGTCAATCCCTGGTAGCCATTACCAAGCTCCCGTCTCCTGCATCCACGCACTATTGGCAAACAAGTACTTTCGACGCCACCCGCACCTCTGCCAGGGGCGGCTTTTCAGGTGAAGTAGGTGAAGTGCCACTTCACCACATATTTTTACCATAATGAATTACTTAAATTTATTTTTCTTATGACATTTGTTGGTTTTACGGAAAGAAAATGTTTTATTGTACGGCGTTTGGAGCACCAAGAGCTCGCATCACTTGATGAGAACCAGGGGAACTCACGAAAGCGCCGGCTGTCGGCCACAGTACGGCGTGTGAGACTGAGTGAAGACGAGAGATTCCGCAGCTGTCTCAACCTCCCAAGTGCTTCCTCCTAGCGCTTGGCCTTGGCGGTTGCCATGACAACCGTGACGTCACCCGCGTACTTTCCACATAGCGGAATGTGCTAGTAAAGTTGTCGGAGGGTCGGAATGTTTCGTCTTCCCTGCGTCATCCTATTTGAAGTACGACTTCTTACGCATCGTGCTTCATTCGTAGTGTTGTGCTGTTTTATTTAAACATGTATTCTATTTATGACATAGTGTGTATTTTATTATAAACACCATTTTCACGTTGGAGAAACGAAGATCAGAATGAAGTTCTACGTTTTGATCGCCCTACTGAATCACTGCAGATTTGTGCTACAAAAGAAATGGAACTTTCCGGTAAATCTTACAATCTTAGTTTCAAACGATCGTGGTTTAAGGAATTTCCATGGTTGTGCTCCTCTCTAGCTCTACAGAAGTTGTTTTGTTGGGCCTGCTTGCCTTTTATCAATAAAAATAACGTTTGGAATAAAGAAGGATTTTCTGCCCTTTTGAACATAACACGTTCTTCTCATAAGCACTCAGACTCTGCAGAACATATAATACGGCAGCTAGATTTGAAGACATTGGAAACAAACCAAAATACGATCTCTGATCTCCTGAAGGAAAATGCCAGACTGTATATTGTAACTGTACAGTTCAATAAAAATGCACATTTAAATAGGCTTTTCCTTCAGTTGGTAATTGATGCAGTGCTCTATTTAAGTAAGCAAGAACTAGCTTTTTGTGGTCATGACGAAACATTAAATTCAATAAATCGTGGTCACGTGCTTGACCCTCTGCCAGTCACAAGTACGAGGTACGAGTACAAAACAACCAAAAACAACACGTAATCCCTAAATCTTGTCCGACTCTGTGGTGTAGTGGTTAGTATGATTGGCTGCCACCCCGGAGGCCCGGGTTCGATTCCCGACTCTGCCACGAAATTTGAAAAGTGATATGAGGGCTGAAACGGGGTCCACTCAGCCTCTGGAGGTCAACTGAGTAGAAGTGGGTTCGATTTCCACCTCAGCCATCCTGGAAGTGGTTTTCCGCGGTTTCCCACTTCTCCTCCACACAAATGCCGGGATGGTACCTAACTTAAGGGCACGGCCGCTTCCTTCCCTCGCCCTTGCCTATCAATTCTCATCCCTGTTCGGCATAGTAGGTGAGGCCGCCTGTGCGAGGTACTGGTCATTCTCCCCAGTTGTATCCCCGACCCAATGTCTCACGCTCCAGGACACTTCCCTTGGGGCGGTAGAGGTGGGATCCCTCGCTGAGTCCGAGGGAAAAGCCAAACCTGAAGGGTAAGCAAATAAAGAAGTTCCGAAATCTGTCGCTCGAAACCGAACGGGTTATAGCTCCTCACCATACTTTACAGCCACGAGCCGCCACTGACCTCTGCCTGTCAAATAAAGATCGTACTCTCCTAACTCTAGCAACAACATTTCTCTGTCGCCTAGATCTTACTGTTCCAGTTCCCCCTCAGCCGTTCGCCGCCGTACTGCAACACCTGGTGAGAAAAACAAAAGTGAGGTAAGGGCCCACTCCACTCCCGAGAAGACTCCTTGTGAACGGTGCGCCGGAGTCCATCTCCCTGGAAAAGCTTGAAGTGAGGTGACCCTACCGCCAACTCATCTGGGGACTGTACATATACTTCTAATCTGCGGCGACCATCACCACGACCACCCCTACCCTTCTCATAGTAGCGGAAGAGGTGTATCTCAGGGTGCTTGATGGGTCCGGGCGACCTCAACTGGGTATCGGCAGCGGCGGCAGTTCTTGCCGTCAAATCTATCAACACGTATTTAACTGCTACAACAAGGACAATCTAAATCAGCATTTAAAATTTTTTTCTTCAAATCAACTTCCGAAAAAGTCTTAGAAATATTCTTCAACTGGAAATGTGTTCTTAAAATTCCTCTGCGTCACCCCAAGGAAGGACATTTGGGGGGGGGGAGGTCTGTACCGGGAGGTACCCCTGAACGCCGCGCATTCAAAATAACACAAATATCACAACAAGTTGGAACTTTAATCAGAAGATCTCTCCACTGAAATATTAAGTAATTTTGTTATTGTGCAGTTTCCTAAACTGACTGAATTTCTGCTTGTTTTGTTTTGAGATACATCAAGAAGTTTAGACATTTTTCCACAGATGACACTACCAAAAAACTATGATCATGCACTCTGGTGCAAGGTGTAAGAACTTATAACTTAAAGAAGTTTCGTATTTCTAAGTTTTCCATAACTGATCTATGTTCATTTATTTTTGGGTTGGCAACCCTCCTTTTTTCTTGAATCTGGCCAATAAAAAGTTTCTGTAATTAATTTTCAACCTATCACAGGCTTCGTGTTCGATTCTGAGTGTAACTTTGAGATTAACCAATTGAATTGAGAGGGTGTGGCTAGTTTAGTCTTGAATGATCTCGAACCTTCCCTGAGGGTTTATTAACTGCGGATTTTCACGTTTCTTGGCCAATTGATCGTCGTCTATCTGAATGTGTGTGTCTAAACAGGAGGCGGGCGGCCTCTTTCGTCGGCAACAGAACATCTTTCTTGTTGTAGCTATCTCCGCAGCTTAACCCGAGCTAATTTAAAAATTTCATAAAATCTTAACTGTAAACCGGGGATAGGGCGTGATGTACCCTCTCGAGCTCCCCTTCATCTTACTTTGAGGTGACTACGTTTTGTAACTGTTTTTCTTCCTTTCCGTAATGCATTAATTGAACCTTTATTCGTGTCACCTCAGTAGCTTGGGATTAGCCCCTGTATCTCTGGGCCAAGAGCCCCGTTAGGATTTCATTCTTCATTATCTAGGAGTGCAAGTGTATGCCTCCATTCATTTTGTGTTCGGGCCGTTTTTTAACTCTTTTTCGTAAAGGCCCTGTAGGTTGGGTACTAGATACCCCTGTATTAAACCTTGTTATTTGTAATTCTGAGAGTGTAACTTTTGAGGTAATATTGCCTTGAGCAGGCTGTAAGAAATGGAGAGGGTGTTTGCTCTTTTCAAAGTTTGTAATTGTGAAGGGTGCCTCTGAAAGGCTTGACATTTATAATTGAGGGAGCAAGCGCTCTTGAATTAGGAGATTTCTGCCCTTAACTTAAAGGATTTCTTATTTTAATTGAAGTTCTGTAAACTGAATCCGGTATCTCTGACATTGTAAAATGGGGGCTTGAAATACAAAATTGTTAAAGTTGTGAATCTTGGATTTTCCTAGTCTTGTTTCAAGATTGCTTTTGTACCTGATATATTGTCATGTTCACTCAGTGAAAAATATTGTTAAGTTTGTTTTTGGAAAAGAAATATAACCTTTTAAAGTTTTAACTCAACTTTGATATTGTAGATAGACACATTCACCCCGGCACCTTCTTTAACCTCTTTCTGCTCCACGGGTACCCCCGGAACATTTATATTAGAGGGTTGGATCGAAACTGAAATTACGTTCTCGAAACACTAGATTTCGTATGAGTAGACAGTGAGGATACAGTGATGGTGAGACAAATATTAGTGACCTCAGCGAGACAGGTTAGGCCAATTGGGCATACGTACGAGGAATATAAGGGCGCAGTGCTGTGGGAAGTGTGAGCCCGTTATAACTTGAATAACCTGAGATGTTGATGGTCGTGGTAATTATTTTTTTAAGAAAAAGGACAACTGGGCAACCATTCCTATTAACTCTATACGCAATAAATATACATGCAAAAGTAAAGGTAGGGTCACAAAGTGCGTAAGACTCAAACAGCCCTAATACCATCGAGGTCGGAGTCGATGAAGGAAGGTCAGATAGGAAACTTGAAGTGGTATTAGACTCGGCTAGAGGGTCCGGGGACCAGGCCCTCTCATCTTGGGCATAGGTACAGAGAGGAGGACAATCATTTCTCATTTTAAGTGAATTCATTGTCACAACTTTGAATGAATATGTTACCCAATGTTTATGATGATGATGATGATGCTTGTTTAAGGGAGCTTAACATCTAGGTCATCGGCTCACCAGTATTTATCACTAACCTCATTATTGGACTCACTTCCACGTAAACAACACGAGTCACTTTTTTGGGGCTACCGACACAATTACGTAACACTTCCACGAATTAGAGAGTTCCTTAAAACTAAACACAGGAATTTTATTTCAAATCCGCCATCATTTTGACATCACAACGGAGTTTTAAGGGAATATGTGTTCTTATGCAATACTAGAAAGTACACTGCATTACGATGAAAGACGTACAACACCACTAACTTTAACTCCGCACGATCATAAACAAGCCGCCTACAAGCTTGCCACCTCTATCGATATGTCTGACCAAGAGTGCCAACTAAAACTACAATAGACGAATGTGTTACATCACGAAGGCTGTGATCAGACTGTAATGCAGAATCCAACATGGCGACATTCTTTGGCCATGGTGCGCATGGTGCTTGGTGTCTCTCCGTGCAGTATAGCTGTCTGCTGTTAGGGTTAACATTTTTATTATCGACATCATTCAACGTTCACCAGCCCTCAAGTCTACATGCTGCCTCCATATCTCCCGATCCAATCTTCCAATACGGCCAATTGATTAGATCTCTTTCCAACTCATCTCGTCATAATAGCCTTAGGCTATCAGTGTGTCGAGTTCTTTCTGGTATTCGTCGCTATTATAGCTCTCGGGTATTAATTTCTCTACCACCCTTACCACGCCAGTGGTCGCGCGAAGGAGAGTCACATCAGTGGTCGCGCGGATCACAATTGTGATCCGTAATTTCTTTGTAATATAAGGCTATTCTATGCGTTTTATTCAATGGATATAATTATGCATTGTGAAAGGAACTTTATTTCCTGTACAATAGAACATAATTATGGATGCATTTTAAACAATCCCTGAAAAATTACCGGACATTGTGATTTGTCTCACTTACTCCCTCCATAAGGTACCTCACTGTCTGGTTCATTCAGCCAACGATTTATATTCTCATAGTCATACATTTTGTACTTATATACCAACAATTAATATAAACTCATAAAGCAGAGAAGATATATGCACATGAACTGAGATTAGACACCGTAATAAGGAAAGAAACAAAGTCAAAAGAAGTCACGCTAGTGGTCGCACGGATCACAGGTGTGATCCACAAGAATAAATTGCTTTATAACGCAACAACCATCAGTCAATGTTAGCAGACTACTGCGTTATCAGAGAGATGATGGGGCGCGAGGAAGGTACACAGATGTTCAAGGTCAACAGTCATATCAAAAAGCAGGAGCAAAAAGTACTAAACGGCTGGATCACTATTGTCATCCGCGCGACCGCTGGAGTGTTAATACATGCCCAAATCATTGGAATCGTCAGCTTCTCAAGATGTTTGTGACGCAATATCTGCCCTTCACACCGTATAGCTGTTTGTCTGTCCCCTGTATCCACTTTCCTCCACCTTTCATAAGATTCATCGCATCACTTTTCTTCGTAAGAAGAAGATGCCCTGTTGTGGATCTCAACCTTCGATCGACATGAAAGAGCTTTAGACCTCAGTGTATTTCGTAGGCTAAAGACGCCTGGAATTTCTCCATTCCGTCTGCAGATAATGGGCCTGGTTTTGCTCAGCTGTAGAACCGCCTTTGCAGTCTGTTGCATGATAGCTACTGGCAGCTCCTGTTTATTTTAGGTTACAATATGTCCGTATTTTCCCTGACATGTCCTAGTTTCTGTGATGTCTGGGGTAGGCCTGGACTTTGCAGTTAAATATTACTTACTTTCCGAAGTCTCGGTAGACCATGTATGCATTTATTATTCTGGAAATGTGGGCTATTGGTATTCTTTAACCAAAGATGTGTTACTGAGAGTCGGCAACAATGAATGATGGCGAAAAATAGAAAATATCCTCCCTGATCGACATATACTGTAGTTTATCGAAAATCGAGAGGAAACCAAAGACATATTTGTACAGAATGAGCTTTTCTAAAGTATTTGCTATTCATTTGTAGCACATGCCAAATTGAAAGGATATTTTCATTAATTCAGCGTCAGTGAACGAAGGAGAATCATCTCTCTATGGAGAGAACACGAGCAAAACGCAGTGATTTCTACACATCCATTTTGGTGACGACCAGTGGACCAGAAATGTACAAAATATGATCGTTTAAGTGACATTTGTAATATTCATGTGTGCAATGTCCCATGTCTGACTATTCCTCTTCTTTTTCTGTTTTTAGGAGAAAGTACTCTGCGATCTTATTTTCGATGCCCTGGTTTGTCCTTCTTTTAAATCTATTATGTCCTCGGTTTCCGAATTTTCATACAGCCTTTTCCTTTAGTTCCAGTTCCAGTTACCACTGGTAAATTTAGGAATTTGGTAAGGGAGAAATATATCTGTAGAGTGACTGCTATTTTGTTGAAATCAGTCATTGATACGCGGACTAAAGTGCAAGTATTTCTTTTAATCTCTCCTACACTGTCATGGTTTGGTGATAAATGTTGGTAAGCGTTAACTTTGCTTGTTATAGAGTTACGTACGTAGGTCAAACACGTGATTGTATTTGTAATAATCTTCAGACAATTTGAGAAATGTGGTTTTAAGTTCTTCTTTCTTTCTTTCTTTCTTTCTTTCTTTCCTTCTTTCTTTCTTAATCTGCTTACCCTCCAGGGTTGGCTTTTCCCTCGGAATCAACGAGGGATCCCACATATACTGCCTCAAGGGCAGTGTCCTGGAGCTTGAGACATTGGGTCAGGGGATACAACTGGGGAGGATGATCATTACCTCGCCCAGGCGGCCTCACCTGCTATGCTGAACAGTGGCCTTGCGGGGGGTTGGGAAGCTAGGGATGGATAGACAAGGAAGAGGGAAGGAAGCGGCCGTGGCCTTAAGTTAGGTACCATCCCGGCATTTGCCTGGAGGAGAAGTGGGAAACCACGGAAAACCACCTCCAGAATGGCCGAGGTGGGAATCGAACCCACCTCTACTCATTTGACCTCCCGAGGCTGAGTGGACCCCGTCCCAGCCCTCGTATCACTTTTCAAATTTCGTGGCAGATCCGGGAATCGAACCCGGGCCTCCGGGGGTGGCAGCTACTCACGCTAACCACTACACCACAGAGGCGGATGGTTTTATGTTCTTCTTTACGTAAACTATCAAAGTTACCAGTGCTAATTATTTTACCTAGGCTTTTATCTACAAATACAAGAATGCTGTCCAGGAAATACCTTTTCCAAAGGAACTTTCTAAGAATCTCCAGACCAAAATCTGAAGATAGGTAAAATGTCTTTAAAGGTGAAGAGATCTTTTAAAAATGCACCGTTATGTGTACATTTGAAGTTGCCTGCTGTACTTCGCAGGAATTGAGAATCGCATTTGATGGTAATGGAGTTGATGCATTATGTTTTTCCGTTTAAATCTATTGTAAGTTGTTGTGAAGATGTTGGTGATTTTCAATACTGATATTTGTAGTGTTGTGTGCGTGGATCGAATATGTGTTCGTGTCTTAAATGGTATCAATAAATATCATTTCGTTGTTTTTAACTTTTCAAACGCAGTTAATGCTGAATGCAATAGTTTCCTTTACGAACATTATCAGCCTTAATCATATTATCTAGAAGGTGCGCTCATTGCCTTCCTCTTGTCTCACAGCTGACAGTAAATCTACGCTAAGGGCAAACAAGGACCTATATTGTACCCTTATAAAACGTATATTGTACCCTTATAAACCCGCTATGGTTCATGTTTGTGGGTTACTGTAGTCACGTCCTAGTTCGTGAACCATGGGCAACGGCTGAGTGGCCTAGTAAGTGGTCCTGAGAGTCGGGATACCAGTTGCTATGGAATAGGAGTGGGCATCTCGAACATATTCTGAGTCCTGGCCCTCCTTGTGCTCAGGCGGCTAGGACTATACAATTCACCGGTGGTCCATAACCCGTTAGAGGAGAGATCCTCACTTGGACTATGTGCAAGTAGGGCAGCATCCTGCTTCATGAATTAACCGAGCTCAGAACACTTTAAGCAAGCCTCGGACCTATGGGAGTAATGGAGTCCCACTCCCTTTTGACAGGTGAGGGACTCCTTGGAAACAACGTGGCGAACGAAATGGAATTCGATGGGGAGCTGTCAATATTAATGGGGCTTATGGAAGAAAGAAAGTAGAACTGGCTGAGTCAGCAAAGAGGATGCATCTGGATGTGCTAGGAGTAAGTGATATTCGGGTAAGGGGAGATAATGAGGAAGAGATAGGATATTATAAAGTGTACTTGACGGGTGTTAGAAAGGGAAGGGCATAGTCTGGGGTAGGGCTCTTTATCAGGAATACCATTGCACGCAACATAGTTTCTGTTAGGCACGTAAATGAGCGAATGATGTGGGTAGATTTGTCAGTTGGAGGAATTAGGACAAGAATTGTGTCCGTGTATTCACCATGTGAGAGTGCAGATGAGGATGAAGTTGACAAGTTTTATGAAGCATTGAGTGACATCGTGGTCAGGGTCAACAGCAAGGATAGAATAGTGCTAATGGGCGATTTCAATGCGAGAGCTGGGAATAGAACTGGAGGATACGAAAGGGTGATTGTTAAACGTGGGGAAGATATGGAAGCTAATGGGAATGGGAAACGTTTGCTGGACTTCTGTGCTAGTATGGGTTTAGCTGTTACGAATACATTCTTCAAGCATAAGGCTATTCACCGCTACACATGGGAGGCTAGGGGCACCAGATCCATAATAGACTACAGTATATCTTAACAGACTTCGAATTCAGGAAATCTGTTAGGAATGTACGAGTTTTTCGCGAATTTTTCGATGATACAGACCACTATCTGATCTGTAGTGAACTAAGTATCTCTAGGCCTAGGGTAGAGAAAGTGAAATCTGTCTGCAAACGAATAAGGGTAGAAAATCTCCAGGACTAGGAAATTAGACAGAAGTACATGGATATGATTAGTGAGAAGTTTCGAACAGTACACAGTAAGCAGGTTCAGGATATAGAAAGTGAATGGGTGGCATACAGGGATGCTGTAGTAGAAACAACAAGGGAATGCCTAGGAACAACTGTGTGTAAAGATGGGAAAAGGCGAACATCTTGGTGGAATGATGAAGTGAGAGCAGGCTGTAAACGTAAAAAGAAGGCTTATCAGAAATGGCTGAAAACAAGGGCCGAGGCAGACAGGGATTTGTACGTAGATGAAAGAAACAGAGCGAAACAAATAGTTGTTGAATCCAAAGAGAAGTCATGGGAAGATTTTGGTAATAACCTGGAAAGGCTAGGTAAAGCAGCAGGGAAACCTTTATGGACAGTAATAAAGAATCTTATGAAGGGAGGGGAAAAAGAAAATGAACAGTTTTTTTAGTAATTCAGGTGAACTCATAATAGTTCTCAGGGAATCACTGGAGAGGTGGAGGGAATATTTTGAACATCTTCTCAATGTAAAAGGAAATCATCCTGGTGGTGTTGCAAACGGCAAAGCTCATGGGGAGGAGGAAAATGATGTTGGTGAAATTATGCTTGAGGAGTGGAAAGGATAGTAAATAAACTCCATTGTCATAAGGCAGCAGGAATAGATGAAATTAGACCTGAAATGGTGAAGTATAGTGGGAAGGCAGGTATGAAATGGCTTCATAGAGTAGTAAAATTAGCGTGGAGTGTTGGTAAGGTACCTTCAGATTGGACAAAAGCAGTAATTGCACCTATCTATAAGCAAGGGAACAGGAAGGATTGCAACAACTATCGAGGTATCTCATTGATTAGTATACCAGGCAAAGTATTCACTGGCATCTTGGAAGGGAGGGTGTGATCAGTGGTTGAGAGGAAGTTGGATGAAAACCAGTGTGGTTTCAGACCACAGAGAGGCTGTCAGGATCAGATTTTCGGTATGCGCCAGGTAATTGAAAAATGCTACGAGAGGAATAGGGAGTTGTGTTTATGTTTCGTAGATCTAGAGAAAGCATATGACGCTTACGTGTGCCTCGCAGAAATTAGGGAATGGTGAGAAATTAGTGTTTGACAGCTATTAGTTCAGGTGGGGTCTTCTGTTTGGGCCTCAAGGGAAAGGGCCGGACGTGTTATCCTTGGGAAGGTGGCACCTTTTTCTCACCAGGGGTGGATGACACGACCGGGCAGTAGTCATGCATAATCCCATCCATGCATTTATCCTGCCAACCGAATGCTCTCTCCTCAGTTGGTGGCTATCCGTGACTGGGAGGGAAGTGTTCATTCATTTATTCATGCATGCATGACAATATTATTCGGTCATGGAATCATTCAAAAAAACCTCATTCATGCATTTATGTACACCTATGTATAGTGTCTGTGAAAATGGAGGAGAACTCTGTACAGACTTATGTATTAAAAAAAAGAAAGCATATGACAGGGTACCGAGGGAAAAGATGTTCGCCATACTGGGGGACTATGGAATTAAAGGTAGATTATTAAAATCAATCAAAAATATTTATGTTGACAATTGGGCTTCAGTGAGAATTGATGGTAGAATGAGTTCTTGGTTCAGGGTACTTACAGGAGTTAGACAAGGCTGTATTCATTCACCTTTGCTGTTCGTAGTTTACATGGATCATCTGCTGAAAGGTATAAAATGGCAGGGAGGGATTCAGTTAGGTGGAAATGTAGTAAGCAGTTTGGCCTATGCTAACGACTTGGTCTTAATGGCAGACTGTGCCGAAAGCCTGCAGTCTAATATCTTGGAACTTGAAAATAGGTGCAATGAGTATGGTATGAAAATTAGCCTCTCGAAGACTAAATTGATGTCAGTAGGTAAGAAATTCAACAGCATTGAATGTCAGATTGGTGATACAAAGCTAGAACAGGTCGATAATTTCAAGTATTTAGGTTGTGTGTTCTCCCAGGATGGTAATATAGTAAGTGAGATTGAATCAAGGTGTAGTAAAGCTAATGCAGTGAGCTCGCAGTTGCGATCAGCAGTATTCTGTAAGAAGGAAGTCAGCTCCCAGACGAAACTATCTTTACATCGGTCTGTTTTCAGACCAACCTTGCTTTACGGGAGCGAAAGCTGGATGGACTCAGGATATCTTATTCATAAGTTAGAAGTAACAGACATGAAAGTAGCAAGAATGATTGTTGGTAAAAATAGGTGGGAACAATGGCAGGAGGGTGCTCGGAATGAGGAGATAAAGGCTAATTTAGGAATGAAATCGATGGATGAAGCTGTACGCATAAACCGGCTTCGGTGGTGGGGTCATGTGAGGCGAATGGAGGAGGATAGGTTACCTAGGAGAATAATGGACTCTGTTATGGAGGGTAAGAGAAGTAGAGGGAGACCAGGACGACGATGGTTAGACTCGGTTTCTAACGATTTAAAGAGAAGAGGTATAGAACTAAATGAGGCCACAACACTAGTTGCAAATCGAGGATTGTGGCGACGTTTAGTAAATTCTCAGAGGCTTGCAGACTGAACGCAGAAAGGCATAACGGTCTATAATGATAATGTATGTATGTATGCATGTATGTATAAACCCGCTATGTTGGATTCTGCATGACGGTCTGATATATTGCAGTTGGTCTTGGTAGGGCCTTGTATAAATGGCGGTATTTGCTAGTATTGGGAAGGATGGGTCCGCGGCTTTAATATAGGTGCAGCTACAAAATTTGCCTGGTGTAAACTGGGAAACCATAGAAAACAATTTTCAGAGCTTCCAATACTGGGATTCGAACTCATAACCTTCCGAATCCAAGATTAAGGGGGTATATGATATAGGATGCGTCTCATACATCCTAATATGACAGTAGTTGATCAAGAGAAGAGCGATATGGACCCAGCTCAGAGGACCGTGCTCATCAGATAATCTCACTAGACTGTAAATCCTGAGAATTTTGTGAATTGTACTAAGCGACAATTGCCACCTCTCATTCTCACATTATGTCTCCTCTTTTAGCAGTTACGTTTTTAAACTTCTCGAGTAGCTAACTGGGGTAAAGTTAAGCAGCTCCTCCTTGTGTTCTTTATAACTCATACTGGTTAAGTCGCACTATATCGACTTCGAGGTGATTTTGGTGTGAGTTCTGAAACTCCCGCGTCTGGTAGGGTCAAACATGTGAACGTGGATTCTGTTTTATGACGTGATGTCCTTCCTGACGCCAACCCTCAATATCAATCAATCAATCAATCAATCCATCAATCAATCAATCAATCAATCAATCAATCAATCAATCAATCAATCAATCAATCAATCAATCAATCAATCAATCAATCAATCAATCAATCAATCAATCAATCAATCATCTGTATTTAGGGCTGTCAAGCAGAAGGCAGATTGCCTATCAATAATTGTTTACCTAGCTTTTACTTAAACTTTCCCAGACAACTTGGAAATTTATCGAATATTTCCCTTGATAATGGCTCTATATTCCAATCCCTCCTTCCTCGACCTATAAATGAATACTTGGTCCAATCTGCCCGGTTGAATTCCAAATTTATCTTCATATTATGATCTTTATTACTTTTAAAAGCTCCACTCAAGCTTATCCTACCCCTGTGCGTGGGGGCGGTAGAATAACATCCACGGTATCCCCTGCCTGTCGTAAGAGGCGACTAAAAGGGGCCTTGCAGCGTGGGTTTGCGACCACGGGACTCTTAGCCGAGTCCTGGCATTGCTTTCACTTACTTGTGCAAGGCTCCTTACTTTCATCTACTCTATCCGAACTCTCTTGGTCAACTCTTTTTCTTTTCCGACCGCGACGGTATTAGAGCACTCGAGGCCTAGGGAGTCTTTCACTTTCACGCCCTTAGTGGCCTTTGTCTTTCTTTGGCCGAGACTTTCATTTCTCAAAATGTCGGATCCCTTCCATTTTCTATCTCTGATTAGTGTTATATACAGGATGGTTGCCTCGTTGTACTTCCTCTTAAAACAGCAATCACCACCATCAACCCTATTCGTCTACTAATGCCATTCTACGCCAACTCTCCACTGACAGCTCGAAACGTGCCACATAGTCGGGCATCTCGTCTCCTTACTCCCAAGTCTTCCCAGCTGAAGTTTCCAAACATTTTCGTAACACTACTCCTTTGTCGGAAATCACCCAGAACAAATCGTGCTGCTTTCGTTTGGATCTTTCCCAGTTCTCGTATCAAGAAGTCCTGGCGTGCGTCCGATACACTGGAACCATTCTCTACTTGTGGTCTTAGACTTGTACACCCTGTTCCTTACTATAACCCCGAAGTGCTCTCATAACTATGTGAAGAGATCCGTATAACCTTTCTTAACAATCTCGTTAATATGATTACCCCAATGAAGATAATTCACGGGGCGAGTTCGTCGTTCGGTTAGGGGCGCGCAGCTGTGAGCTTGCATCCCGGAGATAGTGGGTTCGAACCCCAGCCCGTAACATGGTTTTCCGTGGTTTCCCATTTTAATGCCAGGCAAATGCTGGGGCTGTGCCTTCGTTAAGGCCACGGTCGCTTCGTTCCCACTCCTAGGCCTTTCCTGTCCCACCGTCGCCATAAGACCTATCTGTGTTGGCTGCGATGTAAAACAAACTGTAAAATAAGAAAGAAAAAGAAAAATGAAAATAATTCCTTTTATCAACACCTCGGTACTTAGAGTGATCTCCACAAGCTATTATCACTCATCAACACAGTAAATAAAGTCGAGAGAACTTTTGCTCTTGGTGAAACTTACAATCGGACTTTTCATCCCATTTACCATCATATAGTACCATTGTCCGCTGTGCAGTCGCTCACAATCCTGCAACTCATTTACCACTCTATACAGTATAACATCATCTGTGATTCCAGTTTTTATTCATATCATTTATATATACGGTATATATATATATATAAGAAACCACAGAGATCCAATACTACTGCCCTGTGGGACCCCTCTCTTAATCATTACAGGATCAGGTAGCACTTGACCTACTCTAATTCTTAGAGTTCTATTTCGTATGTGGAGGGATGCGTGTGTCTGTGTTGATGGGTTCTGAGACAAACCCAGATACCGAGACCCTGAGCTAGACGCGGCTAAAATCTTCAACTCCGCTAGGAATCGAACCTGACACCTACCAACGACAGTGAAGATCTCAGACTGAAACTAACCATTGAACGATACAGTTATGGTTGGTGGGCTGGAGAGACGCGCTGATGTTTGTCGAACCCGGATCCTCGGTCGGTGACCGGAAATAGTATTACGTCACCATCATATCGTCCATTGCAAGTGAATTACCTTCTCGTGTCCGCGGATTAAGTGTGCTTCCGGTATCTCGTAGTAGTTCAGGTGCCCTTTCGAATGTGGGGCATCGCCGCAGGCCCTGTGGACACTGTTGCCCTTTAGAACGCATTCCCGCTCACTGGTACGGCGTGACATTAGCGCTGGGGAGCGTGGTCACAATGTAATACAACTCGTATGTAAGGTAAAGATATCACAGGTGGTGTTCTCTTAGCGTGAGAACTTGAATGAAGATGTGTCCCGTCCACAGTTCTACGTTTGAGGTATTACAATTTTGTTTAAAATGAAGATAATAACTAGGTTTTTCAACTTCGTTAAAATGTTTATGTGTATCCAACCCTTGTCTCGTTTCTCTACGGGGTTGGGTCTGAAGTTTTAAGGACCGCATGTCAACCTCATCAGACGAGTTAATGAGATGAAATGAATGACGTAATATATGATAGTAAGAAGGGAGAGGGTGAAAGTGAAACCTGGTGTCGGCACGTAGCCCATTCCTGTCGAGTAAGAGGTCTGTTGAAGGCTTAACGTGGCCATCCGAAGGACAAATCGCCATCAACACCGTCATATGCCCTCCCTCCATATGAAATGTTCTACTTTACATTTTGGCAGCTGACTCGACTTCATTTGGCTGCCCCGTATAGTTTCTTTCATGATGACAACTTCCATATACGACACGCCTCTTTTTCATCATATCAATGTGACGTTCCTTCGTCAAATCTCCTCCCCCCCCCCACACACACACACAGGTATTACGTTTCTGAGGGAGATTCAGTTCCTTTCATCCAGGGTGCACATTAAACTTCATAGAGGGATACGAATGTGATTGAGATATGTTACATAGTATTGGTTTCAGTTTGTCCCGTGTGTCTGACGTATGTTATATTAAATGAATTAATTTATCACCTACCATTTCAAGAATAAGTATTAATGAAATAATATTATAGCACGCAATAACTCTAATTTAGAGTGAAGCAATGCATCGAGGCTTCTTTACAGCATGTCTGTGACTTGTCTTTCACTTTCACTAGACTGTAAATCCTGAGAATTTTGTGAATTGTACTAAGCGACAACCGCCACCTCTCATTTTCACATTATGTCTCCTCTTTTAGCAGTTACGTTTTTAAACTTCTCAGAAATCTAATTCTATATCACTTTGATTATGTAATATTTATGCAGTCTTTCTTTCTTTCTTTCTTTCTTTCTTTCTTTCTTCCTTTCTTTCTTTCTTAATCTGCTTACCCTCCATTGTCGGTTTTTCCCTCGGACTCAGCGAGAGATCCCACCCCTACCGCCTCAATGGCAGTGTCCTGGTGCTTCAGACTTTGGGTCGGGGATACAACGGGGGAGAATGACCAGTACCTCGCCCAGGCGGCCTCACCTGCTATACTGAACAGGGGCCTTGTGAGGGGATGGGAAGACTGGAAGGGAAAGACAAGGAAGCGGCTGTGACATTCAGTTAGGTACCATCCCGGCATTTACCTGGGGGAGAAGTGGGAAACCACGGAAAACCACTTCCAGGTTGGCTGAGGTGGAAATCGAACCCACCTGTACTCAGTTGACCTTTCGAGGCTGAGTGGAACCCGTTCCAGCCCTCGTATCACTTTTGAAATTTCGTGGCAGAGCCGGGAATCAAACCCGGGCCTCCAGGGGTGGCAGCTAATCACACTAACCACTACACCACAGAGGCGGACTTAAAAAGTACTACATAACAAAAGTTATAGAGAATACAATTTCCGAGCATTTATATTTTATTCCGTTTAACCGTACCGACTATGACAAGGGTGGTGTTTCGGAGTCGGAAGAAAACTAAATATGAAGGCCTATAATATTGAAAACTCATAAAATTGATCAATAATAACATTACATTGACCATTGTTAGTTGATGTTTTTTGTCACTTCTGCGGCCACTCATCTCCGATAGATGGAATTACTGCTGCATACGGAGTATACAGCCTGCCTGAAAATTGACGGGAAGTAGCTGGGGAATTAGATACCTTTCTTCTTTAGCCTGCCATTCCTATAGTTCATACATTTCCTGATACTGCTGGTACGAAGAACACTGGTCCATCATAGTATTCCAGCTACTCGATTCCTACTCTGACGCGCTGATTGGAATGAGCAATTATGGCAGAGGAGCTCAGCTGACAGTCCACCTACCCCTATTTAGAAATAGAAATAACGTCCATGACTCGTTGATTGATTGATTGATTGATTGATTGATTGATTGATTGATTGATTGATTGATTGATTGATTGATTGATTGATTGATTGATTGATTGATTGATTGATTGATTGATTGATTGATTGATTGATTGGTGAGTGTTCACGACTGTCTGCGGTCATTCCACCTCCACATTAAAAGAGAAAATTTGTGTTTTTTCATTTCATCGAGTATTTCATATGATATCATTGCTTTTAATTGCGACATTCCTACCGACGTCATGTTAATGATCTATCTTGATTTCAGTTGGGAAAACCACTAAGACAGTCTTTCTGAGGATGTAAAATGTCAGGTGGAGAGTGAGTGTCTGCCATTACAATCAAAACTCCCCAACTTGATTGTGAGTGATGGTAGGCAAGACGGCCTAGCATTACAATGAAACTTCCCTAATCGAGTCTTCACATGATAAAAGACGTATGGTTACTTCCCCGTTGCGTTTCTGGGGTAACGTTAAGAGCTATGCAATTTAATACAATCTTACAACGTGTACACCACCTATCATAGAATTCTGCAGCGAAGCACGGGCACGTCAGCTAGTTGAGCATATATGCCAGTTTTTGTTTCATGCAACGGGACGTTAGAAAACCGTGTTCATATACACATGTCAGTTGCATGAATTGCTTTATATCGACATTTTCTCACCTGGGAATGGTAATTTGACAGTGGGAATGTATCAGCGTTAATTATTAATTTAGTGCCAGTCCGGGAGAAATCCCGATCCTCCTGTCCTTGCAGATGCTTGATAATGTTGTCGTGTGCTGAAAATAATGCATATGATAGTTGTAGTTTGTGGTAGTTCTCTCTCGACTGTAGTTCAAGTGGTGGCAGTATATTTCATTTTACTCGCTTGTTTCAGTCACACGTCCTAGTTACTCTTCTATTGTGAATTTTGTTGTCAAATTAATATACGTGATTCTGACAAGATTTTTTAAATATTTCTTTGTTAACAAGCAAGCCAAACTTTCCAGTATTGAACCAGTATTCAGCCCTAAAGGGTATAGTATCGACTTAGTTAATGTGATTTCAAAACTTTTCAGTCTGTCGAAAACTCTAATTATAACACGTACGACATTATAACACACACACTGTTAAAACAAAGATGCACCTAGTCGTTTCTTAAATATTTCAAAGAACTTAAAATTGTATCAGACATCGAAATATAAGCACCTAAGATGTGCTTATAGGAAGAGGACTTACGGATTGGAATAAATAATAATAATAATAATAATAATAATAATAATAATAATAATAATAATAATAATTGATTTACGTCCCACTAACTACTTTTACGGTCTTCGGAGACGCCGAGGTGCCGGAATTTAGTCCCGCAGGAGTTCTTTAACCTGCCTGTAAATCTACCGACACGAGGCTGTCGTATTTGAGCACCTTCAAATACCACCGGACTTTGCCAGGATCGAACCTGCCAAGTTGGGGTTAGAAGGCCAGCGCCTTAACCGTCTGAGCTTCTCAGCCCGGCATTGGAATAAATCATCAAGAGAAATGTTCGATGATATGTGAAATTATTTGTAATAACGGTATGGTGACATGGGATTTGGAGAGCTTACAAGGAGGCGAGGAAGCAGACGAACTTTGAGAACCTCTGACGTACTGGAATGTGTGAATCTGAGTATTCTGCGATTCTGCGATTCGCAGGTGGAAATTCATCAGGAGATCTGATGTACTCGTCATTCACACCTTGAAATGAACTGAAGTATTCTTTTGAAGAGTGCCACTGTAAGTTCACGTCCAGCTGCAGTCTGTGCTACAGTATGAAGTCATCAGAGCAACGAATCGTGCGTAACGTGGCGGACTTTCCACGGCACGAGTTATGTAACGAACGTACCTGACAGATAACTCACAGCTCCCGCGCGTCTTATCAGTACTTGTTATTAGGAAATACTCGTAACATAAAAATCTAAAATTATAATTTGCACAACCTTTCTTATTTATCATACGGTTTATTTGATATAGCTGATATAAACGGAGACACTTGACATATGTTATTTTGGTACCCTAGTGCTCGACCCGACTGTTTCTGAACTATACTGAATTAATTCTCTCGTGCATGAAAGCCTCATATGAGGTCTGAAATTTATTGATAGTTGAATTGTCTTGCCGAGTCTCCATAACAACAGATGTTTTTTGTTACGTTTCCATTGTTACACATAGATCTCAGGTGATGCCGTTTTATAGTTTCATGAGCGTGGAGATTGCAGCACCGTAAGGACAACACGAGAATAGCCGCAATGCATGCCCTTATGCGGTTCTGTCAAACAGCCTTTTGATCCTCCCCTGAGGCAAGTTCGTCCACAGTTGTTGCAGCTGTCCCTCCAGATCCCGAAGATTGGTACTGGGACGGAGTCCCCTTTAAATGTCAACCCACACGTGTTCAATGATGGAGAGGTCCGGGGATCTTGCTGGCCACGGGAGGATATCAATATGCTCCAGGCAATCCATAAACATACGTCATGAGGGTGAACGTGCATTATCTTGTTGGAACACTGTCCTATGGTGCTGTGCCATAAGGGGAAGGACGTGCGGGCGCAGAATGTCTCTGACGTAGCGCTATGCCGTCTAAGTCTGCACTATTAGCGGTGACAACATGGTCTCTCAGCATACGTAGTTTCATTCACTTTCAACTACTCCTTCTGGGTGCTAAACTTTTTTCGTCAGGCAGTGTATTTTCCATTAATTTTAGTTCGTGAGTTTTCAGACGTAGCCTAACCCCGTACAGGTTATGTCTGATGGCTGGTTGCCATCTGAAATTAGCAGCCGTTCATGGATGGCCATAACCGGGAGACATATTTATGATCACTTGATTTTCGCAATGGGAAAAGTGGTTTCTTTCTTCGTAAGTTTACTTACTTACTATAAAACAATAGGAATGCTAGGCTGACTGAAGCTATTGAAATACACAGGACATATAGATAGATTTTCTTATTATTACTTGCAAGCAGAAATGAGAACTACCGTTAAATATTGAAATATGGAAAGAACTACACTACAAGGATTATTGAACACGAAAGCAAGCAAGATATTTTCTAAAAAATTCCAGACTGTGATTAGAAGTATCTCAATTACTACAGGTTTACTAAAATAACAAAAATTTAGACATGATATGAGTTTTTTTTTTAACATTTGCCGCGTCAAGAAAACAAGGTGAAATTCTTTTCGTTTCGCAGAGGACTTTGCTCCGCGTGTTAATCTCGACTGTTCACGAGCTAGACTTCTGTAATAATAAAGGTTTGAATTTAAGAAAGGTTCCGACTTCCAACGGTAAAGCATTCACTGCAGGCCCAGGTACGACCAAGAAAGAAGATGCAGCAGAACGTATGGGCTTTGTCAAGCTCTTGATACTCTGTCACATACCTGCACGTTATGTTTTCCATTCCTGTGTCGATTTAAGGACCACGCAGTCCCGTGGCAATATTCGAAACATTTCTCAGGTATGGAAGCTGGCAATTGTCTTGATAATCCCAAGGCTGTCAGAGTACACTCTAATTACAGGAGCTCTTGATGCTGCGACAACAGTCTCGATGTGTGACACTCGTACGGTAGAAAAAAGCAGAACGTTACCTTTTATTCTACCATTTACTTGGAGGAAAGCCATATTTGGTTTGATGGACTGTCCGGACGTTCCAGCACGTAACCGTATCACATAACGTCGTGTCAAACGACTTGTAACTGGTGGCAATGTGAGATTCACAACAGCAACTAGCAACATGGGAACTTTCTACCATTGTTGGCCGGGATAATTTTGAACTTTGTAACCAAATTCTGTGTGTCTCCTATTTCTTTTCTTCTCTCTCTGATTCCGGACTTTCAGTATTACACTAGGGAGGAGTACCTAGTTAGTTTTTCTGTCTTCGAAGAATAGACATGTTACCCCTGAAGGTGGGGTCGGTAGCAAACATCCACAATATCCTCTCTTTGTCGTAAGAGGCGACTCAGTGAGGAAGCTCTAGGTGACTACGGGACTTCTAGATGAGTCTGGCATTATTTATAACCTGTGTCAGGCTCCTCGTTTTTCTCTTTCCCATACGACCTTCCTTGGTCATCTCAGATCCTTCCGACACTGATGGCATTAACTTCGGGAGACCTAGTCAGTCTTTCATTTTCGTGACCCTTTTTGCTGTTACTCGGAATATCGAAATATATTTCATTTTTCTTTTGATTAGTCTCACGAGAGTGGTGATGATGGTGAAGGAAGTATACCAGTATACTGTCCTCTATTAACAATAAGTAGAAGGAAAATGGAGGAGGTTCGCCATTTCGAACAGGACCTCGCAAACCTGGTACTCTCAGCGTCGGAAGAGAACAAGAATACACCAAGGGAGGAGAAAATGAGGAGTGGGAGCAATGCCAGAGTCCGTTATAGGAACCGTGGTCACCTCTTAAAACAGGCAGGGAATATTGTGCATTTATTCCACCACCCCCTTGTATTTCCTTAAAACAATAATCACCACCACAAAGATTAATCGGCATTTTCTATGTTCCTTTTGCTCATGATCATGATGCTCTAGGAGAGCATCATCTATCTGCTTGACTGAACAACTAAATATGAAAATCATTTTAAAAATACATGTCAGCAGTTATGCATTCAAAGCGCTAGGAAATCTTGCTCAGTTAAGAAAGTTCAAATCAATCAATCAATCAATCAATCAATCAATCAATCAATCAATCAATCAATCAATCAATCAATCAATCAATCAATCAATCAATCAATCAATCAATCAATCAATCAATCAATCAATCAATCAATCAATCAATCAATCAATCAATCAATCAATCAATCAATCAATCAATCAATCAATCAATCAATAAATCAATCAATCAATAAATCAATCAATCACCACTTATCTGCATTTTCGACTGTCGCCCAGGTGGCACATTCCCCAACAGTTCTTTACCTAATCTTTTTTAAATAATTTCAAATAAACTGGAAATTTATTGAACATCTGCCGTAGTAAATGATTTCAATCTCTAACTCCTCTTCCTATAAAAAGAGAACAAAACACAAAGAAGCAGGAAACTGGCTTGACGTGGGGTGTTTGCAGACCCCGCGGGGCAGGATGGCCCATGCCTGTTTCTTAATTCAGTAACTGAAGAGTGAATTTACATATTGATAAAGCTACAGCACACAACCCAGCATTATTTGTATTACAGAGGGTTATTCCAAACTTGGGCCATCACAGTGCAGAGCTTCTTTCCTCAATAGGAGTACGGTAGTTATGTATGAAAGAATGTAGGTTTCCCAGCCTGTTACAGTAATAACCATTCCTTGCTGTCACTCACAACAATCAACAAGGCTTTTGAAGTAATTAAACAGTTCTGAGAACCCAATAGTCAGCGAAGATGCGATAACAAAGACATCCTCCTTATCTAACTCTAAATACTGAAGTGTCGAGCCAGTGTATAATTCTCGGCAATCTGTGTAGCTAAGTAGGCCTACGGGGGGACGGTTGAATTGTAAATAGTAGTAAATTATTTGGTCCTAAGAACGATATTATTTGTTAATATTGTGACGGTCAGCGTGTTCTGGTTACCATCATCAGTTACTGTACCTACTGGATTGAAGTCGCATTTGCGGATTTCATTAGTAGTAGTCCACTCACCAGAACAATGGTCTTGAGTTCGATTTCCGAAAGATTATAGCCGGGAATGACAACCGTGATGTGAGTATATTGGTGTGTCAGTAAAGACGGAAACGGGTAGGTTCTGCGCAGATGACGTCACACGAGGAGCACTGCGAGAAACTGGCCCCCAAAGACACACGGCTCGCAATTTTTTTTTAGTGTGATAAACATGCGTTATCTATTGAAATACGTGCTGAAGCTTTGTTGTGTTCTCATTAATGTACACGGATCACATTTTTTGAGAGGTTGTTTAAGCTACTACAGGAACACCAAAGGATCAGATATAAAAGCATTTTTCATTCCCGAAAATATGAAGACCTTGCCAGACTGTGGGAAAGGGGATGTCAGCGCAATGAAAAATTTAGTTTGAAACATGGTACGTATGTATAAAAGATGCTGTATTAAATTTCATTAATACAACAGTTTCTTATTGCTTAAGGTCGAGTTTGCTCTCTTCATCTTGCTACGACGTGCTTTGAAATTCCTTTAAGACAACTACTAAACTACCGAAATGAAAACCAAACCAAACCAAACCCCATGGCACTACTGCCCTTGAAGGGCCTTGGCCTACCAAGCGACCGCTGCTCAGCCCGAAGGCCTGCAGGTTACGAGGTGTTGTGTGGTCAGCACGACGAATCCTCTCGGCCGTTATTCTTGGCTTTCTAGACCGGGGCCGCTATCTCACCGTCAGATAGCTCCTCAATTCTAATCATGTAGGCTGTGTGGACCTCGAACCAGCCCTCAGGTCCAGGTAAAAATCCCTGACCTGGCCGGGAATCGAACCCGGGGCCTCCGGGTAAGAGGCAGGCACGCTACCCCTACACCACGGGGCCGGCTAATTTACCACTAGGACGATATATATTAACTAATAGTGTCAGGAGAGTTGAGAGGGCAAAGCATAGAAACTGATTATGAGAACGAGGATGATTATTGCTTCACACAAACCATGCTGGCTCAGCTAAACAAAAGCTTGAATGATGATAACGGGAAGAATTACGGAAAAAGAGGAGAAGAAGAAGAAGAAGAAGAAATCAATGTTACTATTTTCGTTCGGTCTGAAAATCAGACTGTAAACGAGAGGAATATGGCATATTAATATGACATCAGAACACGTAAATATGTTGGAAGCTATTCGAAGTTATGCTACAGTATCAAAAGAAACGATTAATCAGGAAGGACCGGGCGAGTTGGCCGTGCGGTTAGGGTCGCGCAGCTCTGAGCTTGCATGCGAGAGAGAGTGGGTTCGAACGCCATTCTCGGCAGCCCTGAAGATGGTTTACCGTGGTTTCCCATTTTCACACCAGGCAAATTTTGGGGCTGTTCCTTAATTAAGGCGATGGCCGCTTCCTTCTCACTCTTAGGCCTTTCCTACCCCATCGTCGCCATAAGACGTATCTGTGTCGGTGCGACGTAAAGCAAAATAGCATAAAAACAACAAATGATCAGGAAGGCTTGAAATACATTGCTGGCCATATCGTTCACAAGTATTGTAGGAAGAACTGTTCAGCATCCAGAAGCAACAAACAACCAGACTGGCTCCAGTGTGTCTCAAGAGGAAATTTAATGAATTCCAGTGACGAGTGACTAAAGTAAACTCGTGTCCTCATCCCGAGGTGGTGCAGCTCTTTTCAGGCACACCCCCATTGGAGGTGAGATGCATGTACCATTTCAATCACGTACCAGCCCTCCTGCCAGTTTTAAATTTCTGGCAGTACCGGGAATCGAACGCAGGCCCCTGAGGACGGCAGCTAATAACACTAACCGTTACGCTACGGAGGCGGACACGAGTTACTCGAAGTTACAAATATACTGAAGAGAGAATTTAATGGCATTCACGGTAACAACCATTGCGGGAACTCTATATATTTGGCAAACTAACAGAGAGAACTAGTGTTCTTGACAAACCCGGCGGGTGGCCGTCAAGGCTCCATGGCTAAATGGTTAGCGTGATGGCCTTTGGTCACAGGGGTCCCGAGTTCAATTCCCGGCAGGGTCGGGAATTTTAACCATAATTGGTTAATTTCCCTGGCACGGGGGTTGGGTGTATGCATCATCTTCATTTCATCCTCATCACGACGCGCAGGTCGCCTACGGGAGTCAAATCAAAAGACCTGCACCAGGCGAGCCGAACCCGTCCTGGGATCTCCCGGCACTAAAAGCCATACGCCATTTCATTTTCGTCTACATGGTCTGACACCGTGGTTAGCCAGTTTGAGTTCCATTGTTCCAGAAAGGAATCGAACCCGGGACCTTGTGACCAAAGGCCAGCACGCTAACCATTAAGCCATGGAGCCGGACGGTTGCTAGGTAACATTGTTTGACTATGCATCCATAACTTACATCACAGCCTGCACGGTTGCTAGGTAACGTTGTCTGACCAGCCATCCAAACATTACATCACAGCCTGCACGGTGCTATGCTTACACTAAAGTCACACATTTTGTCGCGTTACGTTACACAAATTTTCGGATGATCCCCAGATATGCAACATATTGTCCCTTAAGAAACAACACCGCGTATCTGACAACGCTCTTCCTTTCAATTATGTTCCTTAAGACTGGTCACGCCTCACAGCCGCATATGGTTATGCAGTCCGTAAGAGCAATTTTCGTTGTGCTCAGTTTCCTATACCACACTGTGAAGGAAAATGAACCTTAAATACATTGTGGTGTAGGAGTGCGCAAATGCGTCTTTCAAACAGAAGGTACGGTCTGCTATGATACGGTTCATTTTCCTTTGCACAGCGGTGTAGGAAAATGAACATAACGAAAATAGCTCTTACGGACTGCATAACCATATGCGGCTGTGAGGCGTGACCAGTCTTAAGGAACATAATTGAAAGGAAGAGCGTTGTCAGATACGCGGTGTTGTTTCTTTGGACAATATGCTCATTAGGCCTGATCTCCGTTTAAGCACTTGAAACATCCAATGGCTTATTCCTTGAATTAAAATTGAAATATCTCCATATCTGAACTGGGGACATTACACCACGGTCTTAATTTCGGGAAATGAAATGGAACTGTCGCTCGTTAAGTGAACCTCCAGAACATCACATGCAGTAAGTGAACGATAGCGCGTGCATCAACATTGCTGTAAAACGTCCGTTTTAGCCGGAAAACTGAGGTGGGGAGTTCAAGGCTTCGGATAACGAAAAATATGTGATAAAAATTAAAAAGGATTTTCGGTCTCAGATGGTAAAATTGACTCATACAGCATTTTAGATTGAAATAATTGTTTCGATTGACTGTGTTTCAATTATAGTACTAAAGAATCAATATGTAAAAGCAATATACAGTACAAACTCCATATTTCCACTAGAAAAGTAGGCAACTCATCAGAATTTCACAAAGGGATCAATGCACACACAATTAATATTCAGGTACAGCGTTTCTGTGGTTTTTATAAAAATAAAGAATTCCTTCGAGAACGTGATAAATACACTGCTTGTGACGTACCCACTTGGCCCACAGATGTATGACAAAATTATAACGTGGCGGGTCACTTTAATATTAAAATAAATGAATGATATGTCATTGTTTCTCCATAAACAGTATCCAAAGGGCGCCAGTCTTCAAGCTTATGGCTTGAAAACAAAAGTAGATAATTAATAATAATAATAATACGTAATGAGACTCAAAAAACTCCCAGGGGTGAGGTGAACGGAACACAAATCATTAAGTACACTAACTTGGAATTTAAGGATCATTAATAATAATTTCAGAACATAAAAATTAAAACAGCTATTTATTAAGATGAAAAACGTGACGTAACGGCGTTTTAACGACATCTGAACTTACGGAAGCAAAAGAAAAATTGAATGAAATTAATTTTAAAAATGAACTGTTGTGCGAAGACTTGCAGTAACTTATGCCATAAGCTCACCATATGTAGACTCTGTTGTCTTGAAGCTGATGATGTGTGGATCTCGTACCGGCTGCCTTCTCTGTTGTTGGATTCCAGTCCTACTTCTACATTTCCTGTCCTTAACACTTCCTACTGTACTCCTTACATAAAGTCGTAATGAGTCCTAATTTTAAATGCAAAACCACCATGGGTTATGTTCATGGAGAGAATACACGTGTATTCTTCCGTATTACGGAACAGTAGCGTAGCTAAATGCATAATAAAAGCTCTCCTGCCCTATACTAGTCAAAGCCGGTCTCCCGTTGACTACCTCTCGTCATTGAGATAACAAGTCCCAATGAGAGTAACTTTTGAGTAGAATATACTCAGATGCGAAGTGAAGTAAGTTAAAATCTTCTCCGATGTGTAGACGTAGAATCGTAGTAAGAGTATCTTCCAAGAGTAAGAATCAGAATGTCCGAAAGTCCGAATGTCCTCTCCAGCTCTTGTCGGTTGTATATATCGGTTCAAAAGTCTCCTTCCATCAGCCATATCACATGGTCCAGTAAGATTTGAGGTCTCATCCCTTCTTCTATGTATTGCTGTGAATCCATCACGTTGCTTCATTACGTTCATTCACATAGGCTGAACTTTCCCGCTGAAATAAAGGGTCCCGAAGCGGAGTTTGAAAAGTGGGTGTTAATAATGTATCAAGTGTCCCTTCATGAGGTAGAGAGGGTAAGGTCTCTCGTAACCTAGATGACGCATATTTTTGCTGGAATTGGGCTGAAATTAGCCTGCTGACTCTGGTCACCTCACAACGGCTATTGGAAAATTTACTGCAAGTTATAAATATGCATGATGTTTGTTCGTTCAGAATACGTTATAGCCGCGATACAAAGAAATGAAATGATGATTGAAATGGATGATAAAACCCTATATATACATACACATATTAATTTAAAAATGACCTATCAGTGATTAAATATATACATCTTATCAATTAAATATTTAGTTCAATAATTAAAAACATTCAGTGATGTCCCAAACATCACATGCTGTACAAAACTTAAGGGCGAAAGTAACTTTCGCATGTTGTGTCACAGCCATGTAACATAGCTCGATGGAACTTGAACCATACATAGGAAGAATTCGTACAGTATGGTACGGTAGGCAACTGAAAGGAATATGCGATGAGGCGAACATAAATTACACTTTTATGCAGAGACAATATATTACACTAAGTCATTGCGACTCATGATGGTCCCCTTAACATCAGAAAAGAATGGACATGGTTCTTAAAAGGGTGTGTGATTTCCACGGACAGCGATGCATGCTCTGCAACGTGTTTCCATGCTGGCCACAAGATTGGTTAAGAGTTCTTTTGGTAGGGCGTTCCATTCCTCCACCAGCGCGCTTTACGACTGCTGGATGGTCGTTGGTGCATATGGACGTGCTGAAATACGTCTGCCCAAGATACTCCACGTGTTCTCGGTGGGACGTAAGTGAGGAAAACAGGCAGGACAGTCCATTTGCCAAATATCCTCTCGTTCCAAGAACTCCTCTACCTGCGCTGTTCGATGCGGTCGTGCATTGTCATCCATAAAAATGAAGTCAGGGCCGAATTCACTCCTGAAAGGAGTACACCGTCACCAAAACGTTGACCGGTGAGTGTACTTCGTTCAATGATTTGGAGGTCGGTACCCCCGTGCAACATTATGCCTACCTACACGATAACACTTGAACCACCAAAATGATCATGTTCGACAATGTTCCTGTGTGATTTACGCGTTCCCACCTCTCGCCAGATGAGGGTACATCTAGAATCACTCGTCAGACTGAACTTGCTTTCATATGAAAAGAGCACGCGACCCCACTCCTCGTTTGCCCAGTCCTGATGCTCTCTTGGCACCATCGCAAACTGTGCCGCCGATGTACGGGTGTCAAAGAAAAACACAATGTAATGGTCGTCCGGCAAACAGACCACTTCCATGCAGTCGCCGTGCTACTGTGGAGCGTGAAATTGCGTCCAATGCAGTCCTGTTAAATGTGGTTGCAATTGCACCTCTTGTTTGACGTGAGACTCTACTTGCCTGTTGCACAATATAGCGGTCATCTGCTGGTGTAGTTGACCGTGGCCGAGTCCGTCCTCTCCTTCGGGGAGGAGTGTCTGTGGTTCGGAATGCTTTCCAGTACGTGAAACAATGCTGTGAGTGATACCAAACTCCTGGGCTACACTCGTCACACTTCGTCCTTGTTCCAGTTTTCCTATGATTCTTCCCCGTGTGAAGTCATCCACATGTTGTCTCCGGCCATTAGTGGTGGGGACGGAGCGAGTAGAACTGTAGAGTAACTCGGTTCTTCAGGTTTACGTGACGTCACAGCGGAGCACCGATTCAACTCGAATACACCGTATAGCGCTGCGGGTGCTTTAGTAAACCTTCCAGCCAGGCTACACTCGCAACACCACTGTGCTGTTGTTCAGACTCCAGACTGAGCGTCTGTTTTATTTGTGTTTCCTTATAATATATATCTATTTGTTTAAAGTTGTTGCGCTATATTGTCTACTAACATAATTATGTAATAGAAAAAAGCAATACTGCCGTGACAGTCCTCCCAAGCATGGCAGTATTTTACTAGCAATCCAGGTAGAAAATCCGCTACTTGTAAAATTTGCAATCAAATCTGTTGTGCAGGTGGAGGAACGTCAAATTTATGGACTCACATAAAGTGGGCGCATCGTAAGGACATGGTACAAATACAGTTGCACATAGTGAAAGTAATTCCATTCTTACGTTTGGATGAGACAGTCATCATCATCATCATCATCATCATCATCATCATCTGCTTACCCTCCAGGTTCGGTTTTTCCCTCGGATTTAGCGAGGGATCCCACCTCTACCGCCTCAAGGGCAGTGTCCTGGAGCTTCAGACTCTTGGTCGGGGGATGAAACTGGGGAGTATGACAAGTACCTCGCCCAGGCGGCCTCACCTGCTAGCTGAACAGGGGCCTTGTGGAGGGATGGGAAGATTGGAAGGGATAGGCAAGGAAGAGGGAAGGAAGCGGCCGTGGCCTTAAGTTAGGTACCATCCCGGCATTCGCCTGGAGGAGAAGTGGGAAACCACGGAAAACCACTTCCAGGATGGCTGAGGTGGGAATCGAACCCACCTCTACTCAGTTGACCTCCCGAGGCTGAGTGGACCCCGTTCCAGCCCTCGTACCACTTTTTAAATTTCGTGGCAGAGCCGGGAATCGAACCCGGGCCTCCGGGGGTGGCAGCTAATCACGCTAACCACTACACCACAGAGGCGGATGAGACAGTCCAGGAAAAAAATAAGTTTCATAGGAGTTTGGCTACTTTTGTATGCGAAGACATGCAGTCACTGAGGGTTATAAGAGGATAGAGCCAGACCTGTCCCTTAGATCCTTTCCAACAGACCAGAAGAGAACTAGGCCACCATAGCTCAATTGGTAGAGCTACCAACGCGACGTCGAGAGGTTTGGATTCGGATCCCACTGGTGTCCGGTTGGCCATTTTTTTCTGTACTTAACATCTCTTCAACACGTACTAAATGTACGTAACATGATCTAATGGGTTGAAAGTCGATTTCGATTACAATGCGATCGTGATATTGCAATATTCATTGACCCTTAAGTGAACTTGCTTACCTAAGCGTACTGGCTACATCTGTGCCCGCATAGGAGGTGTTTTCATGTGCTGGACAAATTCTTTCAGACCGAAGGTCGTCGCTTTCTACAAAACGAGCTGAAACTCTGATATTTCTGAATGGAAATCCCTCCTATATAACACCTGTTCCATGCAATACAGAACACTAACGGTACTTCCCATATTGTCTGTGCACAAAGTGTTGTGTCTTGATTTTAATGCTTGTCACAAGATGAAGAATTGGGTTCATTTGTATACTTTACTTATTTCCATTACTGATGTTACCTTAACAAATGTTTCTTTTAACTACTTACCACATAGTTATAAGTGAAATGTTTGACATTATATGAGTTTAGGCACATTTCAAAGCACTAGATTTCGTTTCGTCAATGATCACATTATGGAATACGGTACGTTTATCCATATGCATTAATATTTATTGTATATATTTATTCATTTGTATGTTTATTTATTTATTTATGTCTACTTGATATGCCTCATATTAAGCACAGAGTTGTAATTAACTGTTTGTTACGTTACCTGTTAAATTTATATTACATTATAAAAATTGTGCAAATAACCAATAATAAATAGTACGGAGCATTGTACCACTGATAATAATTGATAATCTTCTTTATAAATTTAAACTGTAGCTTAGAAGGTCAATATTAAGTTTAAATTTACCGCTATAAAGTTGTACTCGGTTCTGTACTCGGTTTAACCGAGTGATGACGTCACAATACTTGCTCCGAACCGAACCGCTCCGTCCCCACCACTACCGGCCATGTTGTAATGAATAACACCACCACAGTGCACCGTAATAGCTATAACGCACTGACCTCACGTCAGGTCTCTATGCACATGTGGGAGACCTCCCGCCACATGTTACCGCACATTCATTCATTTCCACCGAGTAGTTGATATGTTATGTTGCTTTATCTATCTCGTCCTTAAGTTTTGCACTGAGGTGTATTTTAATTTACAAGAAGCACCTTGTCATTTCGGTTAAACGGTGTTTCGGTTTTCTATACTTACATAAGCTGTGTTATTTATTAGTTATCTTCCTACAACACTTGTAGGCTCCACAAGGACAAATAGTATCTTAACCAATAGATATCATTTCACAAAAGATTTTTAATCCTTGCATGGGAACAGGGTAACTTCAAGGTGGTAGGTGTGGTTTCTGAAGATGGCTATCGACCCCCTCACAATTGAGTGAAGAAGGTCAGCATGTCCTCGAGTAGCCGGGGAATGATTCCTCCAGCACAGATCATGAAGCCAGTGATGCTTGTAGACTCAAGCTCGTATTTGTAATAACGACAACTGATAAAACTTTATTGAAGAAAGGACACCTCCAGATAACAAGGCTTTAGGAGTTTTTACTCCCTGAATTATTTTTACCTTCAACAGAAAAATACATTCATTCCAATACCTCACAATATGGTGACATATCTGTGAACTACGAGCAGTACACATAAGTGAACAAGCAGACAAATTCAGCAGGAACTCACGTCTTCTGCTCGCGAAGAGAAAGATAAAGAGGTGCCAGACTAGTTATGGTCAACTCAAATGTCCCGAGAAGGCATACTGTAGAAGCGTGAGAGAGAGCGGAATAATAGCAAACACATGCTGTATCTGAAACTTTACTAGGTACGATAACGAGATAGAGGAAGAAATCTAGTATTTCACATATAATATTACACTCAAGCACAAGAATAAATATTATTATCTCGGTTTTATTATTATTATTATTATTATTATTATTATTATTATTATTATTATTATTATTATTATTTCTGCCGATAGGTGTGGAGTTTCCCACTGGAAACAGCGAGACAGTGGAGACATGCCATCGTTTCAAATGTCGGATCAGATAACATTTGACAAGGAGGTGTTAGTGCGAGCACGCATTGTTCGCGAGACCACATGCATCAAGTCCGGGGTCATCAGAGGTCAATGCAGTCCAATATGTTCCTCGTGCACCTCCGAGACGAAAAGGTTAACAGGATGGAAGGCTGTACAGTCCAGAGCAGACCAGACACCAACCATTTTAACACTGCACCCCTCATTCATGTACTTCCCAAGAAATCGTTTTCATAAATTACAGGTTTTAAAAATATGAGTGTCTGTCAACCTACTCAAGCAGTTCGTAACTGATTAAATCCGCCCTTTTAAATACACATCGGTTTTTTTTACAATTTGCTTTACATCGCATCGACACAGATACCTTAGGTCTCATGGCGACCATGGTATACGAAAGGGCTAGGAGTGGAAAGAAAGCGGCCTTAGTTAAGGTAGACTTTCGTCGCCATAAGACCTATCTGTGTCGGTGCGACGTAAAGCCCCTAGCAAAAAAAAAAAAGTTAAGGTAGAGCTCCAGCATTTTCCTTGTGTGAAAACGGGATACAACGGAAAAACATATTCAGGGCTGCCGACAGTGGGGTTCGAATACAACCCTACAGCTACGTGACACAAACCATGTAGCCACTTGCTCGGTAAATACTTCTTGTAGGCCTAAATAACGAGATACGATAATGAAAGGAGGGACAATTCTTCTAACACAGCACAGCAGCTTTGTCTAGATTCAAGTATTAGAAATATAATAAGGTCTCTTACAGTAATGTAATAATAAAGTAAAGTTAACATAATTACCCAACAAAAACAAACAAACAAACAAACAAACAAACAAACAAACAAACAAACAAACAAACAAACAAACAAACACGCAAACAACAAGAGTACAGTAAAGCAAATCCACGAAAAGAAAATATTACAAGAAATACTACTAGTTTGTCTGTCTGTTAGGTCATCAGCCCAGAGGCTGGTTGGATCCTCAAACAGCTCCACCAAAGGCTATGCAGTTATAGGGAAACTGCAAAAACCAATGGCAGAGCCCAAATGAGGCGTACTAGGCAAGATGAGGAGTGAGGTAGTTTGACATTGCTTTCCTCACTGGACCAGAAGGTGCCACTGCAGCACGACTGATCCTATGAGCAACACCTTTCATAACACTCAGACTAGTTTAACATTCTAAATCCAGCACCATCTTATACAAATTCACACACAACTTAAGTATTTCCAGTGCTTAAGACTACGGCTTACAATGATATAGGTTGACCTTACTACTAGCTTAACATTATAAGTAATAATGTGAAGTTAAACCGTAATAACCCTACAACAACAACAACAACAACAAGAGTACAACAAGCAAGAATTACTACTAGTTTAACTTTCTAAACCCAGCATCATCATATACACATTCGCACACAACTTAAGTATTTCCAGTACTTAAAGCTAAGAATTACAATACTATAGGTTGAACTTCTCTCTCTCTCTCTCTCTCTCTCTCTCTCTCTCTATTCGTTTAGTCGATTCCGACTCTCCGTGACCCCAGGAACTAAAATACGCCAATTTCTTCTGTCCTGCACTGCCTCCCGAAGATTTTCCAAGCTGGAATTTAGTACTTCTGCGATGCCATCAATCCATCTCATTCTTTGCCGCCCTCTTCTCCTTGTGCCTTCGATCTTCCCCAACATTACGGTCTTTTCTAATGAACTGTGTCTTCTCATGTGTCCAAAGTAGCTTAGTTTTTTTCAGGATTAGGCCATCCAAGGAACACTCGGGTTTTATTTGCTGTAAAACTGGCCTATTTGTTTTATTCGCAGTCCATGGGGTTCTAAGGATTTTCCTCCAACACCACAATTCAAAGGAGACTATTCTACGGCGTTCAGCTTTTCTTATGGTCCAGGTCTCACATCCGTACATCACAACTGGAAAAACCATAGCCCTTACTATACGGATCTTTGTTGTTAATGCTATGTCTCTATTCCTTAAGATATTGTCAAGATTCGTCATTTGCCTTTCTACCAAGTAGCAATCGCCTTTTGATTTCATGGCTGCAGTCACCATCACCAGAAATCTGTGAGCCAAGATAGTTGAAAAAGGAGACTACCTCCATTTTTTCTCCTCCTACATGCCATAAATTGACAGGTATAGATTTTTAAAGTCTTCTTCATTTTCTGCCATGAGGATAGTATCATTTGCATATCTCAGGTTGTTTATATTTAACCCAGCTATCTTGATTCTTCTTTCTTCTTCATCTAACCCCACAAAGGAAAGATTGAACTTACTACTAGCTTAACACTACAACTGATAATAAATAAACTTAAAACATATCTACCCAACAACAAGAACTGGAGTACAACAAGCAATTCCACGGAAAAAATTATTACAAGAATTACTACTAGTTTAACATTCTAAATCCAGCATTATCGTATACAATTTTGTACACAACTTAAGTATTTCCAGTGCTTAATATTATGGCTTACAAAAATATAGGCTGAGCTTACTACTAGCTTAACATTACAATGTTAATAAAGTAATGTTAAAACATAATTACCCTACAAGAACAACAACAGTACAACAAGCAAATCCCTGGGAAGGAAATATTACAAGAAATACTACTAGATTAAGTTTAAAATTCTAAATCAATCATCATATACAAATCTCAATGGTGATAAAATAACACAGCATTATCTGTTTGTTTGAAAAGTTAACATACAGTATGTGTGAGCTTCAAAATAAAATAATAATTAATTCGGGAGTTTCAAGTGGAATATAAGAACATTCTGGGATCATATCAAACCAGTTTTAAACATGTGCATATACAATAGGTATTGTGAAGAAAAACAGTAACGTCATCTCCGTACAGGCCATGGAGGCCCTTGGAAGGATGGAATGTTACTGTCCGTAACCTCGGCATGTGGTGGGGTACAACCGGCCGCCTTTATCCCCCGTGCACTCATTTTTGGTGCAGGCTGTGTGATCCTTAGGGCCATGTGTACCTCCGGAAGTGGAAATCTAATTTCTTAAATTTTTCAACTACTTGACAGGGAATCGAAACCACGTCCTTTCAGATGAACCGCCTTGCCCAGACAGACCCTGTCTGATACATCATATGAATGCTGATGAAAGCAAACGGAAACTACATTACATCTCACTTCCCTAGTACGCCTCGTTAGTGACGCCTAGGCGTTCTGTGGTAGCTGATCGTTTAGGTATTGGTGATCGAACTAGTCTTCGGGTTGAGATTCAAAATAGACACTAAGCTAAAGTGTCCTGTGAACAGTAAATACATTTCGAGCGTGACCATCTGCTAAAACTCTATTTTTACTCGTAGTCTAACTCACTATATTGATCCAGACCTCGGCAGTTGCTGAGCAGTTACCGGTAGCACAGGTAGAGGAATGATCATGTGAGTCTGTTTGGACCTATTTTCAAGTATCGTCTCGAGTAGTCAAGGTCCAGCTGTCGCTGTGGGTGGGGGCAGCTCGCTTGTCTTAAGAGGCACCTGGAAATAGGACTTGTGACCACTAGGCCTCTAGCTGAATCCTGACATTGCTTCCACTTACTTGTGCCAGGCTCCTCACTTTCATCTATCCTATCCGACCTCCCTTGGCTTGTTCTGTTCCGACCCCGACGGCATTAGGTTTCGAGGTGGTGGTGATTAAAGTTTAAAGAGGAAGTACAACTAGACAACCATCTTTATAAAACACTAATCAGAGAGAAAAAATAATGGAAACGGTTCAGCACTTCGAAAATGAAAATATCGGCGAAAGAATGTCAAGGGCCACGAACGGCGTGAAAATCAAAGACTCCCGAGGATTCGCAAACCGTCGGAGTCGGAAATGAACAAGAGTTGACCAAAGGGAGGTCGGATAGGGTAGATGAAAGCGAGCAGCCTGACACAGGTTTCGAGTCGTTCATTTTCACGCTTTTCTTAGTCCTTGTCTTTCTTTGGCCGATACCTTCATTCTTTGAAGTGTGTGGCCTGTTCCATTTTCCCTCCGATTGGTGTTAATAGATGGTGATGGTGCAGTTGAACCTCCTCTTTAAGCAATAATCACCACCACCACCACCACCACCACTCACTTTGAGCTTCCCGCTTCCCCATCTCGTGGTCAACTCTTCTTCTCTTCCAACCCTAGTGATCTGCCTTGCTTGGGGAGTCCTACTGTCACACCTTCTGTGGCGCTTTCCTTTCCTTTCCTTCGCCAAAACTTTCACTTCTGGACGTCAGACATCTTCCTTTTTCCTCTCTCGTTAGTATTATTGCATCCCGCTAATTACTTTTACGGTTTTCCGAGACTCCGAAGTGCCAACATTTTATCCTGGTGGGGTTCTTTTATGTGTACCATTTCTGGGATTTGGGAATGAGCCGTGGTCGTAGCCGTAAACTTAGGTTCAGAAGGTGAACGCTCTACCGACTGTACCCGTAATACACTGACTGACAGAGCAAATGCAACACCAAGAAGGAGTGGTTCGAAAGGGATGAAAGTTGAGGAAAAAACAGAGACGGCACGGACGAATAATTGATGTTTATTTCAAACCGATATGCAGGTTACACAATGCGCACGGCATCGACTCAGTAGGATGTAGGACCACCGCGAGCGGCGATGCACGCAGAAACACGTCGAGGTACAGAGTCAATAAGAGTGCGGATGGTGTCCTGAGGGATGGTTCTCCATTCTCTGTCAACCATTTGCCACAGTTGGTCGTCCGTACGAGGCTGGGGCAGAGTTTGCAAACGGCGTCCAATGAGATCCCACACGTGTTCGATTGGTGAGAGATCCGGAGAGTACGCTGGCCACGGAAGCATCTGTACACCTCGTAGAGCCTGTTGGGAGATGCGAGCAGTGTGTGGGCGCGCATTATCCTGCTGAAACAGAACATTGGGCAGCCCCTGAAGGTACGGGAGTGCCACCGGCCGCAGCACATGCTGCACGTAGCGGTGGGCATTTAACGTGCCTTGAATACGCACTAGAGGTGACGTGGAATCATACGCAATAGCGCCCCAAACCATGATGCCGCGTTGTCTAGCGGTAGGGCGCTCCACAGTTACTGCCGGATTTGACCTTTCTCCACGCCGACGCCACACTCGTCTGCGGTGACTATCACTGACAGAACAGAAGCGTGACTCATCGGAGAACACGACGTTCCGCCATTCCCTCATCCAAGTCGCTCTAGCCGGCACCATGCCAGGCGTGCACGTCTATGCTGTGGAGTCAATGGTAGTCTTCTGAGCGGACGCCGGGAGTGCAGGCCTCCTTCAACCAATCGACGGGAAATTGTTCTGGTCGATATTGGAACAGCCAGGGTGTCTTGCACATGCTGAAGAATGGCGGTTGACGTGGCGTGCGGGGCTGCCACCGCTTGGCGGCGGATGCGCCGATCCTCGCGTGCTGACGTCACTCGGGCTGCGCCTGGACCCCTCGCACGTGCCACATGTCCCTGCGCCAACCATCTTCGCCGCAGGTGCTGCACCGTGGACACATCCCTATAGGTATCGGCTGCGATTTGACGAAGCGACCAACCTGCCCTTCTCAGCCCGATCACCATACCCCTCGTAAAGTCGTCTGTCTGCTGGAAATGCCTCCGTTGACGGCGGCCTGGCATTCTTAGCTATACACGTGTCCTGTGGCACACGACAACACGTTCTACAATGACTGTCGGCTGAGAAATCACGGTACGAAGTGGGCCATTCGCCAACGCCGTGTCCCATTTATCGTTCGCTACGTGCGCAGCACAGCGGCTCATTTCACATCATGAGCATACCTCAGTGACGTCAGTCTACCCTGCAATTGGCATAAAGTTCTGACCACTCTTTCTTGGTGTTGCATTTGCTCTGTCAGTCAGTGTATTTAAAGAAGTGTGTTAACAGACAGGGCTGGAGGGAGGAACATTGCACGGTGTTGCCACATTCCCCTCGCTTCCCCCTCACTTGTTCGTTCAGACCGCTGCGTTGTGTTCTACGTAACTCAGAAGTGAGAGGTTTCGCAACTCCAAGCCAGCAGGCCTATCTCCATGGCAACCTCAATGGGTCCGCTCACGTTTCCATGACAACCATAACCCCTACTTCCTTCTCCCCACCCAGGCAAGAAGTAAACAGACCTCCTTCTAAGAATTGTCGGAAAGCATCTTTAATATTAGGCTACGACCATAAACAACTCTCACGCAGGTTGTGTTAAGAAACTATTATTGTACTTCCCCTTAAAACTCCTAATACTACTACAAAATTGTTTTCATTCCTTCCCCGAAGGGGGAAGAGGGCCTCTTAGACGGTGACGCCGTCTCTCAGGCCACGAGATTTGTGCTGGTAATGGAGATTTGTGTAGAAGGTGAGGAGGTTGGCGGCCGGGGCCTATAGTAGGAACTGTCCCAGCTTTCGTTTTAGTGCAGAAAGCCATTCTCAGAACAGCCGACGGTGCAGACCAGCCCCAGTTCGTCTCCCGAATACAGAGGTGAACAGCGACGGTAGAGCCGTATCCACCCCTCCTCTGCTTGTACTGTGCAACCACCTACCTCCTCTTACAACAATAATGACCATCACGATCATCAAGGTTGGATGCGGGAGTATCTGATCTTCGAACTTTGATGGCTTATACCAGAAACAGAGGGAAAATTAAAACTTGTAAACAAGAGCACTGTAAAACATTTTTGTACATGAAAACTTTAACTGACGTAACTGTGGACTCAGAAAGCCAGCGCTCCAGTATTGGGTCTCTAGGACAGGCCATACTATCCATCTTACATATATAATCTATTTTGTCCGTCATTCACAACGATATTTGACCTGGTGCTGGGCTTGTTCTGGCGCTGAAACGCGTCACAAAACGCGACGTTATTTTGCATCTATTAAGAATATCACTTTGTGATTCCATCATTGGAAAGAAGAACTCTTAAACTACAATTTGACACCAACAGAAAATTCTATGACGTCATCCGTAGAAAGAAGATGGCCACCAAATAAGAACCATTTTGGCGGCACTGCGTTTGAAGGCTATTTTAATAACTTCAAAACCGTCAATTCCACTTCAAAAATCAGTGTCGTTATGAAGCCTATATAGTGCCCTACACAATTAGTGAAAAGAATTTCAGTTGGTGAGGTCATTACTTACGGACGTCTCTTTGAATATGTAATAATGCCTTTCTTTACGTCTCACTAATTATTTTTGACGGTTTTCGGAGACGCTGAGGTGCCGCAGGAGTCCTTTTGCTTAGCAGTAAGCTACCGACATGAGGCTGACGTATTTGAGTACGTTCAAATACCACCGCACTGAGCCATGAATGAGCCTGCCAAGTTGGGGTCAGAGTGTGAGCGCCTCAACTGTCTGAGCCTCTCCGCCCAGCTTTTTGAAAACAAATATTTTATGAAATTTTCGACAAATTTGTACAATGACCAACTTTAAACCACAACAAAGCAAAGGGAAAATACCGATTACTCCACCATTGAAAAGTGGACTGAATTGGGAAGGAAATGAGCCAGAAATCAGGTCTGCAGAACCTAAATAGAGTGCGCAGCGATTAAAACAATATCGTCAGCGCAAGCGCCAACAGGCGGCTTCGAGCGTGGGCGTGTCAAGTGGAAGTAGACGAGATCACCGGTACTCCTGTTCGGTCGGGGGGGGGGGGGGATGTACTCTGCTTGTTAACACCATCATCAACAGACCATAGATTTAAAGTGAACGACACTGTCTCCGCCGATTTTTTCAAACCAGAAACCAACCTGAAGGGGATGGGGTGGGCTACCCGGAGCATTACCCGGCTTAGGAAAGGATATAGGGCCTACAGGTGTACAATCTGCACTCCTCTAACAAGCGAACGATCTGCAATGGATCAGGCCAATTATAATGAAACACAGAGGGTTGATCTTCACTGCACGCCTTCTTTGTTATATGGGCTGTCCATAGCATAAAAAAAAGTCCTTCTGAGCAGAGATCCGACAGTTTTTCCTTTTGCGCAAATAAAATTTCGTATATATGGACGGCTTTCTTTTAAAACCTCGTACGTCCCGATGTTCTTCCTACCCATTGTATTCCTTAAGAATGGTCATACCTCCTAGCCACATATGTATATCCAATTCATTAGGACAATTTTCGTTGTGTTCATTTTCCTATCCTAATCTATATATATAAAATAAGAGTTTTGTCTGTACATTGCTCAGAATTTGAAAAGAAATGGTATTTCTGTATCGGTCACGTCCATAGTAACAAGGAAATGCACTTTTTACTTTTCCGTAATGTTTGTCAGTATATAATGCAACGCATTTTACTTCTGGGCCAATTTCGGTTTTAAAAAATGGAATTTAGTTTAGGCCGTTTTTGAATATTTCCTCTTCGTCTCGTGGAGTTTCATTAATTTCAGATAGATGGCAGCACTATAACTAGCCTTCAAAATGGCGTCTGAAACTTAGGAGTGTACCATACAGAGAGTAGTTATTGAGTTTCTTTTGTCGGAAAACCAGGGCAACCCAAATATTCATAGGCGCTTGCAGAATGTCTACGGAGACCTGGCAGTGGAGAAAAGCACGGTGAACCTTCTGCACGACAACGCAAGACCTCACACTAGTCTGCGTACCGCACAGGGGCTCACAAAACTTCAGAGGACTGTTTTCCCTCATCCACCCTTCAGCCCGGATCTCGCGCCTTCTGACTTCCACCTGTTTGGCCCAATGAAGGATGCACTCCGCGGGAAGCACTGCGTGGATGATGGGGAAGTTATCGATGCAGCACGACGTTGGCTCCGACATCGACCAGTCGAGAGGTACAATGAAGGCATACAGGCTCTCACATTACGGTGGCGTAAGGCCGTAGCATTGAACGGATATTATGTGGAGAAATAGGGCATTGTAACAAAAGGTTTGGGGAATAACGCGGTGTATTTTAATCCTCAATAAAACCAACCTGCTTTTAGAGAAAATGTGTGTTGTATTATATATTGACGTCCCTTCGTACAATAAAGTAAAACTGTCCTTTTTAACATGGATATGTTTTTGATCTCCCTTGCATTAGTGTTATGAATTTTACGAAACCATTGTAACCATGGCAACGATTGTTTTACCATGGTCAGTAGCGCCATATATACGTCGCTATAAGAACGCAAGCTCTTTGTTACAATCCAGATGTTATTGAAGTACAAAGGAAAAGTAACTCCAAAATTGCCCTATCGGGTGTCAATGAAGTTTTTCATGTAACTAAGCTGTCTTTTCTTTAAACGGGAAACTTAATTTCTGGATGGCCTACGTAGATTGCCACAAGGACAGCGGTGAAAACTGAGTTGTAAGGTTTGTTGTTGTTTGTCCACCGCTTGGCCACTTTTATCAATACGGGCTCGGGAATGAGGTAAGATGAATTAATATGGTATATTTTTACGGCAAGATGCCCTTCCTCAGTTGAGTAGTTTATGAAAACGAAATGAGTGGGGTAAGGCGGTGGAAGAAATCGGCTGTGGCATATGAATGGGAACTGTCCTGGCATTTGTCTGGCAGTGACATTGGGAAACCATAGAAAATTATCAGGACAGTCGTCGATAAGGTTCGAACCCAGGCGTCTCCCGATTGGCTCCGTAGTCGTAGCGTGCAGGCAGCCCTGCTGGCGATTATAGTCCAGAAGCACTCAGCTGAAATTTGCTGATGGCGCTAAATGAGTACTGTGTAATAAGTACGTCGCACTTACGCAGTTTTCGGCGACGGTGCCACACTGGGCAGGTGGCGGTACATTTACATGATGTGAAAATGAAGAAACTTCCCTAGCCTAACAGCCCATCATCTCTCGAATGGAAGTTCATTAGTACAACGAAGCTAACTCACTCGGTAGGTAATATTTTACGGTGGTTGGGAGGACTGGAGATTATTTCCATTTCCACGCCTTCTTTACCCCCACTCCCCTTTGCCGATATCTTCTTTTTTCCAAAGACCGGACCTCTTTTTGTTAGCGTAGGGAGGGCGTACATCTGATTGAATCCAGAGAGAATGACAAGAACCTGTTAAGCATACTTACAGTACTACTTACCCTGAGAACACAGGTAGTTTCTTACTGATATTTCCCTCACCAAATCTTAGCCTAGGTATGTTTACTGAGGATAATTATTTTTGTACATTAATTCATTGGAATTTTGTCAAATATTTGTATTTTTTAAGTTATGTCAAGTTATATCAAGAGAAAGAAATAATAATAATAATAATAATAATAATAATAATAATAATAATAATAATAATAATAATATATTATATATTATTATATTATATTATTATTATATATGATATATTATATTATATATTATTATAATATATTATTATTATTATTATTATTATTATTATTATTATTATTTTGTGTGGCTATTTCTAGCCGAGTGCAGCCCTTGTAAGGCAAACCCTCCGAGGAGGGTGGGTGCCATCTGCCATGTGTAGGTAACTGCGTGTTATTGTGTGGAAAATAGTGTTGTGTGTGGTGTGTGAGTTGCAGGGATGTTGGGGACAGCACAAACATCCAGCCCCCCGGGCCATTGGAATTAACCAATGAGGGTTAAAATCCCCGACCCAGCCGGGAATCGAACCGAAGGCCAGTACCCTGACCATTCAGCCAACGAGAGAGAAAGAAGTAATTGATAATATGGTTCTGAAACAAGAAGAGGTTGTTGATGCTGATGAAATGGGAGACGCAATTTTGAAGTCATAATTCGACCGAGCTTCGAGAGACCTAAATAGGAACAAGGCAGTTGGACTTATTAGCATACCCTCTGAATTACTGCCTGCCTCAAGAGATACCAGCATGGTGAGGTTATTCTATTTAGTGTATAAGATATATGAGGCAGGAGAGGTGCCATCTGATTTTAGACAAGAAAGCCGGTGCTGGCAAGTGTGAAAATTATCGCACCGTTAGTTTACTGCGTCAAGGTTGCAAAATTCTAACTCGTATTATTTACACAAGAATGGAAAGAGAGTTTGAAGCTGACTTCGGCGTCGATCAATTTTGCTTCAGAAGAAATGTAGGAACACGTGATGCAATTCTGACTTTACGTCCGATCTTAGAGGACCAAATTAGATCTAAAATGGCATTCGATAATGTTGATTGGACCAAGCTGTTTGAGATTCTGAAGAAGATCGGGATCAGACACCGAGAAAGTAGAATTATCTACAAGCTATACAAAAATCAGTCTACAGTGATAAGAATGGAGGGCTTTGAAAAAGAGGCAGCAATCCAGAAAGGAGTGGGGCAAGGCTGCAGTTTGTCCACATTCCCTTTCAATATATACTTGTGCTAGTCTGTATTTTATGTCCTCCTTATTCCTGCCATCATTAGTTATTCTACTAAACAAGTAACATTGTTCATCTACTTCCCTTAAGACTTCATTTCCTGCATTACCTCACTTCATTGGACCGCATTCTATTAGTACTCTCTTGGATTCGTGCACTCCTTCTCAAGACTGTGTCCAAAACATTCAACAGTTTTTCCAGATCTCATTCAGTCTCAGATAAAATAACAATATCACAAAATATCACAAAATAACAATATAACAACCTCAGAGTTTTGATTTCCTCTCCTTGGTATGTGATTCCCTTTCCAAATTTTTCTTTCATTTCCTTTACTGTTTGTTCTGTATGTATGTACAAACACACACATCTGACAAACAGGACTTGTTCAGTTAGTTTTTAAAGAATGCGTAGGCGGACAAAGAACGTTAGGGGTAGACAGAGATATGAATATGCAAACAGATTTAAGATGTAGCAGTTAATTGAAAAATGAAAATGTTAGCACATAATAGGGTGGGATAGCGGGCTGCATCATAAGATGTAGCATTTAATTGAAAAATGAGAATGTTAGCATATAATAGGGTGGGATGGCGGGCTGCATCAAACGAGTCTATGGACAGATGACCCAAACAACAAGAGCTCATTTCTAAAGCTCTATTTGTTATCACATTTATTGATTCGGTAGTGTTGTAACCGTACAACAGGGTTACAGACTCCATTCTGTATTTATTATTATTATTATTATTATTATTATTATTATTATTATTATTATTATTATTAACCTGATTCATTAGATTTTATATATTCTGTTTCTCATCATTTAGACTGTAATAATTAGGTATCGCGTATATTATTGGATTTAATCATAGGTTAAGTGAATATGTTTGTAATTATTCTGTATTGTAGTAAGTGAGATTTGTTGGTTTCATATTGTCATGCTGTGGCTTGTAACTTTGGCTAGATGAGCTGGCATAGTATTTTGCAATCGAGGCTATGTTTAACTGGGAATGTTGTGTACAAGGAGATTTCCCGGTGACGCATTCGGTATAGTCATTCTTGGACCGCTTGGGTACGCTTAGACGACACATGACTGATGACATCAGTGCGTGGACACGTGATTGCGACCAAGTGTCAGTATTCGCCAGCTACTGTATGTGGAAGTGGAAGGGATGAACAGTGAGTGGGGAGATGAGTCGTCATCGCGAGGTTATATAAAGTCAAGGCGACGGTGGGGAGAGTTATTCTGTTCTTACTCAGTTCATAAGCAGTTGATATCGTGCAGATCATAAGTAACAGTCAGATGTATCAAATGGAAGAAGTGGTCTTAGTGTGATGGTCAGAGCTAAGAGTTGTGTTTGAAGAGGTAATCGTCGAGGAAGTCTACAAGTGGTGCTTGTATCCGAACAGAGACGGGTACTATGCTGATAAAGAAACATCATCTTCTTGTGAGGATGGACTTCACAAGATGTCTCCATAATATTTTCAAATCTCTTATAATATATTGAGTGGACGTAATTACATTGGAGCTCCCTACACGCGTACATGGTATGTAGGCCAACTCCTTGTTATATAAGAAGATAACAACAGACGGCTCCCGACTTCAGCTCACAGGTTTTCCCAAGAATTTCAAGTTCAACAGCGGTGTATGCAGACAACAGGTAATTAAAGCATCAGACATGTTATGCATTCATAACATGAAGAAGAGTGTAATCAGCGGCGATATCACATCTCACTTCAAGTTCATGCCAATAGCTTTTTTTGTTTAGATTAAATTTTCCTTTTCTTTGTACCGCAAATCTCACGATATATTTCTTTTGTTAAATTAAAAGACGTAAATGATTGTTCATTATGACGTAAATTATAGTCAAAAAACTCAGTTTTATTTTAATTATAATAAGTGATTCCAGTTCCATGTACAATCCTCAATTGTGGAAATGCAGCAGTAATTTAATATTTTCCTGGTCCATATATCTGTATATTGCCAGATATGTGAGTTTATCACCTCACGCCTTGAGATAATTGATATAAGAGGTATGCTCTACCGAATTTTGTTGTTTTTCTTAAAAAAAGCAACTGGCGCTCAAACGAATGTTATGTATATTGTGTGAAGGAGATGTAAGTATAAGAGTAGTGGTTGGAGTAGCCACAACGTGTCGCCAGCAACGTGGGACTCGAAAGGTTCAGAAAAAGTGTTTCTGAATGGCAATATACATGGATCAGTTCTTTTAATGAGTACGCACATGTTAAATTCACCGAGTAATGTCAGGAAGGTCATTTTGTTGAAGTTTGTATTTAAGGGGTAATGTCAGAGGAATTGCAAGGGGAAATAGCTTTGAGATCGCGAAAAATAAGTAGGAAACCGAAGATGGACAAGGATAGCAATATGCAGTCAGGTGATGAGGCTGAGGTTATTGTGTCCAAGGAAATCCAAGGTGGTAACATAAATAGGAAGTTGGTGACTAAGGTGGGACCTGCTGAAAGTCAGAAAATAGTAGAAACTGAGGAAAACGCTGTCACGCAAGATCAAAGTAAAGGGGTGATTGACCTGGGTTTATTTAATTTGCTGATGTCCAAAATGACTGAGCAGAATAATGCTATGAGTGAGAAAATTGAAACGGTTATTAGTGAGAAAATTGAATCTCAGAATAATATTATGAGTGAGAAAATTGAAACGGTCATTAGTGAGAAAATTGAATCTCAGAATAATATTATGAGTGAGAAAATTGAGGCGGTCATTAGTGAGAAAATTGAATCTCAGAATAATATTATGAGTGGGAAAATTGAAGCTCAGAGTAAGGTCATAAATAGTATTAATAAGAAGATTGATGATGTTAGTAATAAGATAGATCATAAGGTGTTAGAAATAAGTAAGCAAATTAATAATTTAGAAAGTAAGGTAAATAGGGAGTGTAGTGACATCAGAGCGGAGATGGAATTGGGTCGGAGCAATCTCCATACGGAAATAGAGCAAATTAGTGAGACATGCATCAAACAGATTGATGAATTAGGCGCCAAGATCGAGTCCAATAAAGGAGAAATCAATGAGTTAGTAGAAGAAAGGTTTGACAAGATAACCAATACAGTGGGGCAAGAAACTAGGAAATGTATTAGTAGGGTAGAACAGGTGGAAAGAAAACTTGGAGAAGTAGGTGATCTAGAGAGTGAACAAAAATCATTATCACAGAAGGTGAGAGAATCGGAAGAAAAATTACAGGAGAAGTTAAGAAAAATTGAAGAAAAAGCTGAGGAAACATTGGAAGAAAAATTTCTGAGTTGCCAGAGAGTACTCCAGAAAGAAGTGCGTGATAGTAGAAATGTACGTGAGATAATTGTAAATAATGGTTTAATCACTAGAGATCATGACTTACCTAAGTTTTCTGGGAAAGAATTTAACCCGATGGAATTTATGAGAGTAGTAGAGAAGAAATTTGCTGTTCAATTAAGAGACAATATTATTAGCTGGGAAACTGTATTGGAGATCTTATCTAATGCTTTCGTAGGAGAGACTAAGTCTTGGTTTCAAGTATATAAAAGCTCGATGTCTAGTCTAACTGAATTTAAGGAGAAATTCATGGCTAAATTTTGGAGTGAAGGTGTTCAGAGTAGAGAGAGAGAGAGAGTAATGTTTGGCAGGTTTAATTCTAACGAGGGTGTTAGAATGACTGAATACTTTTTGGCTCATGTTTTGGTGTGGAGAAATTTAGAATGTATTGGACCTGAGGCTGATATAGTTAGACTTATGGCTAAGCACTATCCCAATAGAATAAGAGAAGCTGTTTGTATGCAAAGAGTGGAGACTATTAAGGAAATGGAGATTTTGTTGGAAAGTTTTGATGCTTTAGGTAGTAGCTTGAATAATAGTAGGACACTAAATAGGAATGTAGAAGGAAGGGGTAACCAATCTAATAATCAGGACAGGACTATGAATAATCGTAACTACAGAAGAGAATATCAGGAGAGACCTAATAATAATTTCCACAGGGAGAGAAATTATCAAAATAGTTCGGAAAATTTCAGGACTGGGAGGCGTGATTATGGTAATCAACCAGAAGTTGTGAGGCGGGAGAATACAGGCCATAATAATAATAATAATGACGCTAGAGGAAATAGGCAACAGGGGAGGCCGACTGAGGTGTGTAACCAACAAGTCGTAACCGAACCAAGTACTTTAAACGCGCAACGGACTGTATAAACAGGTCACTGAGACAGTCCGTAAATGGTAAGTTCACGTATAAGGTAGATAAGTATGTTAATGTCGACCAGCCTATAGTCGTAAGTGAACATGATTGTGACCTAAGTAGCAATAATTCAAATATTTTAAGTGACGACTTAATCGTAAACAATAAATTTTATAAGTGTAATTTAAATTTAGATATAAGGCAAGATTTGTTAAGTGATCTTATATTATGTAATGAGGATAATTTAAGTAGTGTTACTGTTACACCGACGATTGAACTGCTGATATGGGGCAGAAAAGTTAAGATTTTGTTGGACTCTGGTAGTGAGAAGTCATGTGTAAATTCCAAGCTGTATGAGGAAGTTTTGAGAGAGAAGTATGAGGTAGCGGAAATTCCAGTGAGGAATACGTTCATCGTAACAGCTGTTGGGAACAAGTCTCAAAGAGTGAATAAACAAATAGCTGTCCCCATTAGCATAAGTGGAGAATGTATTTTCCAACCATGCTTAGTAGTGCCTAATTTAGTTTATGCCGTTATTTTAGGTACTGACTGGTTAACGTGTCACAAGGCTAAATTAAATTTTGATCTGTGTAATGTCAATCTTATTTGGGGAAAGAGTAGCAGGGAAGTCAGTTTACCATATGATGATTTGTCAGAAATTAGTGCGAATAAAGTGTGTTCTAGTACGGAAGGATCTTGTGAAATTCCTAATATGAGGAAAAATATTGATGTCTGCCATGTGTCTATACAGAGAGATTCTAGAGATGAATTGTATGAGACAGTGGAGCAATGTAAGTTAGCGGAAAGTCAGAAGGACGAATTGTGTGAATTATTGATATCACATAGTGATGTTTTTAGCGATCGGCCTGGTAGAACACATCTTTACGAACACAAATTTAATGTTATTGATAACTCAACTTTTGTAGGACCGAAATATCCCATTCCGTTAAAATACGCTAGCGCTGTTGAAGAGCAGATTGACATTATGCTAGATTATAATATAATTGAACCATCATGTAGTCCTAATTTAAATCCACTTGTTATTATACCTAAGAAGGATAACACGGTAAGACTGTGCATTGATGGCAGATTAATGAATATGAGGATAGAAGCCGATCAGCAAAGGGCGGAGACGGTAGAGGAACTTATTCAACGTTTTGAAGGTAGAAAATGGTTTTCTACTTTTGATTTGTCGTCATCTTTCTGGCAGATTCCACTTAGAGAAAGTGACCGTCCACTTACGGCCTTTGCATACAAGAATTGCTTGTATCAGTTCGCCAGGGTGCCCTTCGGGACCCGTACTTCTTCTGCAGCATTAGTTAGAGCCATGAATAAAGTATTAGGGAGAGATACGGATAGTTTTGTGACCATGTACATCGATGACATTGTTATAGCATCCCACACGTTTGAGGAACACATGAAACACTTACAGATTGTTCTACAGAAAATCAGGGAAGGGGGATTTACATTAAAACTGAGTAAATCGACATTGTGTTCACAACAGATCACATTTTTGGGACACACTGTATCTGAACAGGGGGTAAAACCGGAACAGACGAGATTAGACAAGATAAACAACACTCCTACTCCACGTAATGTTAAGCAATTGAAATCTTTTCTGGGAATGTGTAATTACTTTCGACGTTTTGTGGGTAAATATTCTGCGCTGTTAGAGCCGTTTCGTGAGCTATTGAAAGGAGGTGCGAAGTGGAAGTGGAGGAAAGAACATGATGAGGCTTTCCAGAAGTTGAAGGATGGATTTAATGAAGCAGTTATGTTGAGATATCCTATGTCAGATCGTGAATTTATTCTCATGACTGATGGTTCAGAGAAGGGAGTTGCTGGATGTTTATGTCAGAGAGATGATAACGGCAATTTAGGCATAGTTTCCTTGGCAAGTCGTGGGCTCAGTATGGCAGAAAAGAGATATACGATCACTGAGATTGAATTTCTTGCAATCATGTATTCATTAAGTAAGTTTAGAATGTATGTTTTAGGTAATAAATTCGAGATATGGACTGACCATCAGGCCTTGGTATTCTTAAATACTTATAAACTAACTAGTAATCGTATGACTCGTTGGATTTTAGCCATAAGTGAATATGATTTTAAGATACGTCATATTAAAGGGAAAGATAATGTTATGGCTGACTTTCTCAGCAGGTATCTCCCTAAGGAGGAAAATACTGTCTCTTTAGAGGTGAAAGAAGGTATTTTGATTTGTGTTGGCTCGATGACTGATAATACTGCAGAAAGAGATAGACTTCGTTATCTGTTGTCCGAGCAGGAAAGAGAAGAAGAGTTGGCGGGACTGTTGACCTCGCTTAGAGATAAGGAACCAGGTACTGTTCTTGTGAACGGTAAATTTACGTATAAGTTATGTAATGGTTTTCTCACTCGGAAATGTTATTCTGGGAAGTTCAATGTATGTGTACCTAAAGCCCTGCAAGAGGATATGATTTGGTTTTATCATAAGGAGCTGGGTCATTTTGGAGCAAATAAGGTCTTATATGCTATTCAGGGTAACTTTGTGTGGAGGAATATGGGAAGGCACGTGAGGAAAATACTCGCTACGTGTGATCTCTGCCAACGCTCTAAGCACCCGACTAGACTTCTAGAGGGGCCCAGGCAAGCTGTTATTGTTGACAGACCCGGGAAGCTTATTAGTGTTGATCTGTTTGGACCGTTAGTTAAATCCAGATATGGTTACCAATTTGTTTTTGTCTTGATTGATGCCTTCAGCAAATATGTCAAGATGTACCCATTGAGGAAAGCTACAGGGAGGGGTTGTCTCAAACAGGTCGTGGACAGATATATTCCTGAGTTCGGATGTCCCCTCAGAATATTATCTGATCATGGCAGCCAGTTTATTTCGAAGATCTGGAATACCAAACTTAATGAACTGGGGATCAAAACTATATTTTCATCGGTACGTTGCCCGCAGAGCAATATGGTTGAAAGAACGATGCGTGAAATAGGACGTATATTTAGGGCATATGTGCATGACAAACACAACTCGTGGTTTTCACAGTTGAGTAATGTCGAACGTTGGTGTAATATCACGTTGCACGAGTCCACTGGATTTACGCCCTATGAAATTCATCACGGCAGGAAGCCTACTGATGAAATTGCGAGTATGTTAGGCTTGGACTTGGGAGAGGAGAAAACTAAGGATTTTTATATCCAGCTGGCTAGGGAGAATTTAAAGAAAGCAGGAGATAAACGTATTCGCCAGCAGAAAAAGACTAAATTGGATGAATTTGAGCTTGGTGACAAGGTTTTACTCAGAGTGCCACTCCCGTCATCAGCAGAAGCTGGTCAATTTTCTAAGTTTTTCTTGTTATATCAGGGATACTTCACCGTAGTGAAACGGATTGGGAAATGTGCTTATTCACTAGAAGACAAGGAAGGAAATATCGTAGGCACATACAATATAAGAAATCTTAAGAAATATATCATGTGAGTTTGTTGATTAATTTTATTATTATGTTAATTCACTATATTTTATGAAGCTGGCATTGCGAACAGGACTTCAGTGAAATTAGCGTGTGTTGTGATAATAAGTGAGGCACGGCAGTGCTATAAACTCCAGTGCTTGGAGACAGTGTATATAATGAAATGTCTTCGAGAATTACTTTTGAACACTCAATGAACGTTTGAAACGACAGAAGTGAGAAAGAAATGTAATCTGTATGTAAATAATACTGTATAATCAAAGTGAAAATGATAATTGATAAATGATTTATATGTGTAACAATGAACATCCAGATGGATGATAACATGTAACCAATTTGTAAAGGGCATTTTTATACATGTATCCATGGTGTATTCGATTTCAGGTGATTATGTATATATTTCATGAATCAATCGATTCATTTAATCGATTATTACATGAGGGAGGCGTTCTGTAACCGTACAACAGGGTTACAGACTCCATTCTGTATTTATTATTATTATTATTATTATTATTATTATTATTATTATTATTATTATTATTAACCTGATTCATTAGATTTTATATATTCTGTTTCTCATCATTTAGACTGTAATAATTAGGTATCGCGTATATTATTGGATTTAATCATAGGTTAAGTGAATATGTTTGTAATTATTCTGTATTGTAGTAAGTGAGATTTGTTGGTTTCATATTGTCATGCTGTGGCTTGTAACTTTGGCTAGATGAGCTGGCATAGTATTTTGCAATCGAGGCTATGTTTAACTGGGAATGTTGTGTACAAGGAGATTTCCCGGTGACGCATTCGGTATAGTCATTCTTGGACCGCTTGGGTACGCTTAGACGACACATGACTGATGACATCAGTGCGTGGACACGTGATTGCGACCAAGTGTCAGTATTCGCCAGCTACTGTATGTGGAAGTGGAAGGGATGAACAGTGAGTGGGGAGATGAGTCGTCATCGCAAGGTTATATAAAGTCAAGGCGACGGTGGGGAGAGTTATTCTGTTCTTACTCAGTTCATAAGCAGTTGATATCGTGCAGATCATAAGTAACAGTCAGATGTATCAAATGGAAGAAGTGGTCTTAGTGTGATGGTCAGAGCTAAGAGTTGTGTTTGAAGAGGTAATCGTCGAGGAAGTCTACAAGTGGTGCTTGTATCCGAACAGAGACGGGTACTATGCTGATAAAGAAACATCATCTTCTTGTGAGGATGGACTTCACAAGATGTCTCCATAATATTTTCAAATCTCTTATAATATATTGAGTGGACGTAATTACATTGGAGCTCCCTACACGCGTACATGGTATGTAGGCCAACTCCTTGTTATATAAGAAGATAACAACAGACGGCTCCCGACTTCAGCTCACAGGTTTTCCCAAGAATTTCAAGTTCAACAGCGGTGTATGCAGACAACAGGTAATTAAAGCATCAGACATGTTATGCATTCATAACATGAAGAAGAGTGTAATCAGCGGCGATATCACATCTCACTTCAAGTTCATGCCAATAGCTTTTTTTGTTTAGATTAAATTTTCCTTTTCTTTGTACCGCAAATCTCACGATATATTTCTTTTGTTAAATTAAAAGACGTAAATGATTGTTCATTATGACGTAAATTATAGTCAAAAAACTCAGTTTTATTTTAATTATAATAAGTGATTCCAGTTCCATGTACAATCCTCAATTGTGGAAATGCAGCAGTAATTTAATATTTTCCTGGTCCATATCCCTGTATATTGCCAGATATGTGAGTTTATCACCTCACGCCTTGAGATAATTGATATAAGAGGTATGCTCTACCGAATTTTGTTGTTTTTCTTAAAAAAAGCAACTGGCGCTCAAACGAATGTTATGTATATTGTGTGAAGGAGATGTAAGTATAAGAGTAGTGGTTGGAGTAGCCACAGTGTATGTTGTATCTATGCCTTGTCGAACTTACAGACTTGTTTCTTTGCTAGGCTAATATTTCAAAATTTTGATTTTGGTAGTTTGCCCTTTTGGAATTTTAAGTCTTCAAGTATTGCTTACCGGTTGATTTCTTTACGCTTAAATATCAAGAAGGACCAAAAGTAGAACTGGAAGAGGAGATATAAATTTCGGCGCGGTGACAAACAACTCCGGCTTCATCCGTCCTCTGAGAACCAACTGGTCTGCAGCTAATGTAAAAGTCTTGTTCCTTCTTCCTGCCATTCAGGAAGAGGGTATTTTATGAGCGAAGGGGTTTAGTTTGAACGGGAGACCCTCCACTACTTAGTTCACAATCAGTGTGAATCAAGTGGTTTCCTGTCTTCTTTTTGACATGGGAACAAAGACCGAAAGTCAGCGTGCACAATCAGAACGACAAAATGCAGCGAGGTTGGAAAGGAGGAATTCAGTTACTCAAAGGCTGACATCGGGAAACATTTGGGACACCAGATTTAACGAGTTGGAGTACAATCAATATAAATCTAAAATATTCTTTCACCTTTCCTATGAATAGTACTTTGTTTTATTAATCTGCCTGAGATTACAGGTGACCACAAAGTGAAACACAAAGGTAAAATACCAAGGATAGAGATTTCTGAATTGCGGTATGTTGAGTGTGTTTGTCTCAATATCCTGACTGATACTTTTAATGATGTGAGGGCGTCTTTGTTTCTCACTTTGTCGACGAAGAAAGTGGCATTTGCAAGGTTTCCCAGTAGGTGTTTGTCAAGAGAGTAGGGGTTATCATGGCTGTAACCCAGGAGGCTGATTACCTGTCAGTCGTTTCTTATTACTAAAGAAACTATTTTCGAACGTCTCCCTCAGTTATTCTCCGATGCCCCTTCCCATAAAATAATATTTTCCAAATTGATCCTTACATTAAAAATTCTATTTAAGCTTATTCGTCTATTAATATCATTCCGCTCCATTTTTCCACTGACAGCTTGGAACCTACCCCTTAGTCGAGCAGCTCGTCTCCCTTCTCCCAAGTAATCTAACCCGTAGCTGATACATTCACTGCTTGGAGTCGGATGTCCCGTGATACGGTCTCAGTGTGTATGTTTATCGCCACAGATCTGAACGGGGAGTACCGAGCGAGATCGCCGACAGTGGGTTGAAATTCAACCATGGTTTTCCGTCGTTTCCCATACAACTGGGGCTATGCCTTAACTAAGGCCACGGTCGCTACGTTCCCAATTATAGCCGTTTCTCCTTCGACGTTAAACAAGCAGCAAAAACAATAACATTAAGAATAACAAACAACTACGACACAGCTAGTAGAGATCGACAATGGTGAAACGAGCCAAATGTGCGCGCTCTGATAAACCATTACAGAGGGCTCTATAATACAAAAACCTAACCCCGTGGCACTACAGCCCTGAAGGGCCTTGGCCTACCAAGCGACCGCTCTTCAGCCCGATGGCCTGCAGATTACGAGGCGTCGTGTGGTCAGCACGACGAATCCTCCTCGCCATAATGCTTGGCTATCTAGATCGGGGCCGCCATATCACCGCCAGACAGCTCCTCAATTGTAATTGCGTAGGCTTAGGAGACCTCGATCCAGTCCTCAGATCCATATAAAAATCCCTGACCTGGCCGTAAATCGAACCCGAGGCCTCCGGGTAAGAAGCAGGCACGCTACGACTACACCACGCGGCCGGCAGGGCTGTGTAATAGTTAACTGAAATGTGTATATAAGTGTGTGTGTTCAACCTTCGTTCCATTTCTCTACGGGGTCGGGTATCAAGTGAGATCAACCTTCGTAGCGAATTTTTTAGACCGGATGCCTCAACCCCATTGTACGAGTTAATGAGATGAAATGAATGACGTGATAACATGATAGTAGGATACATGATAGCCTGTCATCAAGTCTGCGCGAATCACCATCAACAGCGCCATATGCCCTCACTCCATATGAACACTGCGAAGAGGTTTGGAATTGAATCCAGGCTTTTGGCACGCATTCTAGTGATTAGAAATTGACTAGCAATACCTCTCACCCTGCCGGCCAATATTGTGATGGTGAAAACTTTTCTATCACCACTGATCTGCATTTAAGGCCGTCACCCTCGTGGCGGATTGCCTACCTGTTGTTTACTTAGCATTTTCTTACCTACAATGAACAATTCCCTTGGTAAAGAGCCTCCATGGCTCAGGCAACGGAGCGCTGACCTCTCACTACTGGGTTCCGTGGTTCACATCCCGGTCACTCTATGTGTGATTTCTGCTGGACAAAGTGGAGGTGGGACAGGATTTTCTCCCGGTACTCCGGTTTTCCCTGTCATCTTCAATTCCAGCAACTGCGATATCATTTCATTTCATCTGTTAGACATTAATCATTGCCCCAAGGAAGTGCAACAGGCTTCGACAGGCGGCACAGTTCCTGTCCTCACCGGTTTACTCATTCCATTGCCGATCCGGTCGAATGACTGGAAACACCCTGTGGGTTTTCATTTTTTCCCCTTGGTAAATTATTGTTCTACCAAGACTCGAACCGGCTAACCACGATATCGGACTTGACGCCTGATCGATAGTAGCCAGGTTCCAAAATCTGTCTGTAGCAATATAACAATTCCAGGAATTATCTTCCATGGACATATGAGCAACCGGTTATACCCCAGTTACTCCAGTGTATGGGAACCAGACAAGGATTATTTGATTCGAGAACTGTAAAAAATCCAAAGAAAACCAGCTTGAGGAGCCGACGACCTTAACTGTTACGCCCCTTTAAACAACAAGCATCATTATCATCATCATCGTCATCAAACCACCTCGATTTGTTCTGGGTAATTTCCAACAAAAGAGTAGCGATATGAAAATATCGGAATCTTTGGTCTGGCACTTAGCAGTAAGAAGATGAGCGGCTCGATTAAGCAGTATGTTCCGGGCTGTCAGTGGAGAAATGGCGTGGAATGAAATTAGTAGACGAATATACTTGGGTGGAGTTCTTAAAAGTAGGAAAGATCGTAATTTGAATGTTAATTTGGTTTTCAACACAACCCACCCTTCCAAACCCCATGGCACTACAGCCCTTGAAGGGCCTTGTTCTACCAAGTCACCGCTGCTCAGCCCGAAGGCCTGCAGATTACGAGGTGTCGTGTGGTCAGCACGACGAATCCTCTCGGCCGTTATTCTTGGCTTTCGATTGCGGGGCCGCTATCTCAGCGTCAGATAGCTCCTCAATTCTAATCACGTAGCCTGAGTGGACCTCGAACCAGCCCTCAGGTCCAGGTAAAAATCCTTGACCTGGCCGGGAATCGAACCCGGGGCCTCTGGGTAAGAGGCAGGGACGCTACCCCTACACCACGGGGCCGGCTTTCAACATAAGAAATTGGGCAAATATTAATTTCTGTCGCTATTTGCATTACGCCGCACAGCCACAGTTAGGTGTTATGGCGACGATGGGATAGTAAAGGGCTAGGAGTGAGAAGGAAGCGGTCGTGGCCTTAATTAAGGTACAGACCCCGTATTTGCCTGGTGTGAAATGGGAAACCACGGAAAAACCTCTTCACGGCTGCCGACAGTGGGGTTAGAACCAACTATCTCCCGGATGCAAGCTCACAGCTGTGTGACCCTAACCGCACGGCCAACTCGCCCGGTTAAATATTCGTTTATAAGAATACTAATATAGGGGTTAGAATAATTTACCAATGGAGATGTTCAATAAATTCCCAAGTTCTTTGAAATCATTGAAGAAAAGTCTAGGTGAACAACTGATAGTGAATCTGGCACCTGATCGGCAGCCCTATATGCAGATCATTGATTGATTGATTGATTGATTGATTGATTGATTGATTGATTGATTGAATCATTCATAGATTCATTGTATAACAATACACAGTATGTCGGGTTTATATTGTTTTTGTGGGTGGGGAACGTACGCCATATCACAGTCAATTCAGGGGTAGTCAAACTTCCGGCGAAGGCACTTCCACCTGTTATGGTCTGAAGGATGCGACATTGTGTTGGCTGTAAGATTGATGAGCCTAGATCTACATCATTCGCATTCTAGTAAATCTCCGTTAAATGAAGACTATGAATGTGTCTGAGAGATGCTTATCTATGTTTAATATAGTGGCGTACTGTATTCCATCTGTCTTGACTTATTCGCCGCGTGACGGCTGCAGTAATGGTACTAATGCGTCTACGCTAGCATTTGCATTTCTCTGTGGCTTAGTATTCTCTTGTTAGTTTTCGTATTAGGCACGCAGGACTGCTCATCTGGTGGGTCGGTAGATGCAGAGTGGATCTCGGCCCATAAGAGGACACTGCTGGTCCGTGGTCCAACAGGTCTGCACTCTGGCCGGCCAACCGAGCAGAAGAGGGGTGGTCACGGCTCTACCGTGGCTTTACGCCTCTGCATTCGGGAGACGGGAGAGGGCTGGACCTCACGGCTTGCCCCAGCCGTTGGCTGTCCTGAGAATGGCTTTCCGTGGTTTTTCATTCTCCATCACTAAGGCGAATGCCAAGACAGTTCCTAGTGTAGGCCACGGCCGCCAACCATCTCACCTTCTCCGAGCAACTCCTTCACCGTAACAAACCTCCCGGCCTGAGAGACGGCGTCACCGTCTAAGGAGCCCACCTCTACCTTCAGGGGAGAAATGCAAATATTTTAGTAGTAGTAGACATATGGTATATTGAATTCTAGAAAGAAACTGACACCGTTATTTCAAGACAGTGGCGGTGGTGGTGATTATTGTTTTAAGAGGAAGTACAACTGGGTAATCACTAATCATAGGGGAACAATTGGTGGTAGGTTGTCACTATTGCAACGGCAGCAGGATTCTGAGGGTTTCGTGGACTTATTTGTTAGAAATAATATACAACTGACCACGATGTATTAACAACCTCCAACTAAGCGCGCGAGTCAACACAACACCATCTTGTAATAGAGTGACGTCAAACATATTTAGCTAACATTTTGCCTTCATTTGAAGCGCTGTTTCATGAAAACTACGTTCCAAATCTCCAATTTTGTTTTTGCAACATGTAGTCTCTTCTTTTATCTGCCAACTGAGACATTAAATACAATCGTAAGTTAAATACTCTCGGTGATATACGCGTTCAACCTGAACACTAAAAGCGCCTTAACATTTTCTTTCTACGTACCCGTTGTAGACCAACGAGACACTACGTTCAAATGGAGGGGGATCCGACACTTCAAAAATAAGGTATCGCCCAAAGGAAGGCAACGCAACTACATTAGGAGTAATAGACATGAAAGTGGCGAGAATATTCGCTGGTACAAACAGGAGGACAGCCGGAATGAGGAGATAAAGGCTTAGTTAGGAACGGACTCGATTGTAGAAGCTGAGCCCATTAACCAAGTTCGATGGTGGGGGACATGTGCGGCGAATAGAGGAAAACAATGGGCTCTTCCACGGGTGGTAAGAGAAGTAGAGGGAGACCAAGACGACTCAGTTTCTAAAGCTAAGAGATATAGAACTCAATAAGGCCACAGTGCTCGTAACAAACAGAGGATTGTGGCGACATATAGTCATTAGATTGAAGCTTGCAGACTGAACGCTGACAGGCATAACATTCTATAATGAAGATGAGTGTATACTTGAGAAAGTGATCAGAGAATGGAAAATCTATCTACAAGAAAAATATACCAACGAAATCAGATTTGGATATAAAAAACTCCAACATTAAATTGATCAGTTTAACCCAACGAACTAGAATAACATAGAGCTGGAAGCGCTGCCTGGCTGCAGCTAATTGAACGAATGTCCGCCATGTTTTCGGTGGTCACATAAGCATAAGCAAGGCGTGGCCTCGAATGTAGAAAAGTATTGAAAATGCGCATTATCCAGAATCACTACTGCAAAATTAAAGACCTTTAGCTGAAAGCTAAGATCATTAAGAGTGCGAATAGCACCACTTCATCCATGTTCCGGCGCGAGGCCAACATCACGATCAGCCGATTGCAGAGTAGTTCGAAAAGAATATAAGGAGAATCGTGATATAATGACGTAGGATCAGCCCACGAGCGTTTCCCTGCTTGGCTATTGTGGTTATATAAATGAGTATTTATGAAGGAAGTCCTTAAAACGAAAGAGCTATAACCTCATTCTGATCATATTTTTAAACGTATTGCATCCCCATGAGTACTACTATAATTTATTTATTTAATTATTTATTCATTTATTTATTCCTGCTACTTGTTTAACGTCACACGAGTTCGGCCCCGCGATGTAGAGGGCCATGCATGGAAGACGTTTGTATATGCTGAGGGCCTTAACAATATTGCTTCCCTGGTCTGTTACAAATGTAATTTTGCAAATATCTCATGGGAGGACTCTTCAACGTCTACTCTTAGAACGTCCTTTTTCTACCGGATATACTCGCAGGTAGATGTGGGGACGGAGCGAGTAATACCGATGAGTAATCCGGTTATAGTGGTAGAGCGCACCACCGATGCCCTCCGCTTACAACTGCGAGTAGTCGCGGAGGACCTGAGCGAGCACAGTGTAGCGCACAACACACGTACGAAAGTACCTGTGTTCAATCTGTGTGTTTCGAATGTACGTATATATTTCCTACGCTTGTTATATTTTGTAGATAATGTAAAGTCTGTCAGATTATATTTGTGGTGTTAGTGTGATATTTAAACATATTCGTAGATAGTAGTTATATTTTTAGAACATTTAAAGGAATTTAAAGAAATGTTTACACAACGTTGTTCCACAAATGCCACGAAAACCGTCGGATGCCTGGCAGTATTTTGACATCACTGATAATAGGAAACACGCAAAATGCAAATTACCGGGCGAGTTGGCCGTGCGCGTAGAGGCGCGCGGCTGTGAGCTTGCATCCGGGAGATAGTAGGTTCGAATCCCACTATCGGCAGCCCTGAAAATGGTTTTCCGTGGTTTCCCATTTTCACACCAGGCAAATGCTGGGGCTGTACCTTAATTAAGGCCACGGCCGCTTCCTTCCAACTCCTAGACCTTTCCTATCCCATCGTCGCCATAAGACCTATCTGTGTCAGTGCGACGTAAAGCCCCTAGCAAAAAAAAAAAATGCAAATTTTGTGGCCGCACATACGCGATGGGTGGTGGCACATCAAATATAATATAATATAATGTAATATAATAACTGTATTTATAGAAGCATTCTACTGATAGCTGTTTGGCATTGGGACGTGTAGTAGTATGTTGTCAGATATGTTTTGTAATCACATTTGCAAGGAAGGACATTCCAGTCAACGTTCATTTACGTAAGTACTTTTGTCATCCTGTAGATGAAATTATGTCAGTGCTTTTCATTATATTCTGATAAGATTCTTTATATTCAGGTTATTCTTCTCATTAACAGTGTACCGTATCACATGAACTTACGAAATAATTGTTAATACATTACATTTCTGTTAACTTCCAATCCCCTTGTATACAAACCCTTTCGGTAGGTATGCGCCATACTTTGTTTCACTATTCGAATGAGTTAACTATACGAGTTACTAACATTTATTCCACATACTACCTCCTACTCCCTAGCAGTTACGTATATAACTATTATAGTGAATATATTGTGCCCTTGTAAAGGCACCCAAATGCGGTGGTCTTCTATCTTGAAATGTGCGCCGGCTGCTCCTGTAAATAATGACATTTATCAAAATACCTACCGCTGCATGTAGACTCTTCTTCCTCAAGCGTGGTGCGTCCAAATATCCCTCGGATTACTGGGCCACACGTCGATCAGGGGGTGAGGAAATGAAAGATGGGGTTAGCTAAACTATTAAATGACAGTACCCAAAGACTGAATTAAAATTTAAATAAATAAAATGGTTTATTTAACAAAATGCTAAGTGGAAAATTGAAAGTAAAATGGTGTAAATGAAATAATGTGAAATGAAATTAAATTTTAAGACAAATAAAAGATCTGCATAACAATATATTAATTATCTGCCTCGATAAAATTTGTGACTGAATGTCGATTAAATTTTAGTGTTCTGGATTACATCGAACCACTGTCTCCATGACGATGACATGACCACATTTAATCACTGGTCAAAAATACAGTCTCATCTGAATGAATGATTTTTAATACCTTGAAGATGTCATCACACAATCAATCCAGTAATTAATTAATTAAATCATTAATTCATCCAATTGACATTGACGGTAAAGTGTCTGTCAAATATTTAATTCATGTTTAAACTAAATTGGGAAACACCCAACTCTAAAGTAATACCAGAAATACACTAACCATGTGTAATAATAAATGAAAAAGGAAAATTAACACAACCATGAACACGGTATTTTTATCCATTATAAAACCTTTGCCACATATTCGAATTGCTCGTGGCTGATAACAAGAAAAATAATTGAACTGAACATCTGAGTGCTACCACCACTCCTTTATTTTATTAAACCTTATTCATCCCACTGTGATAGTCCGTACGTTTTAAAACTACTTTAATTAATTAGGCCAAGTGCCTCAGGTTTACATCTGAAATGCAAGCGATCCCTTTACATTATTAATTCTTATTAGTTTGCCGCTATCTGCATTTTCATTGCGAATTCCTATTTGTGGTACCACCACTAGATGGAGGCAGATCCCATCTCATTTATATAATTCATTTGCGGCACTTATGATACAACTGCTTGTTAAAAATCGCTTCATTTTCCTAACTGAAATGTAGTGGATTTTTAAGACTTGGTGGTTACAAACTCCTTCCTGGTATGAGCATACCACTACTATAATTTTTACTATGAACTAATCGATAATCTCTTACCCTAACACATGAAATCTTATTTACATAAATGGGCATGTCAATGGAGAAACACTGCTCCTAGGAAATACTGAAATTAAAATAATCTAACTACGCCTATACTATTCTATTTACACACATTAAATCAAACACTATTCAAGCATCAGATCTGGAATAATACGGTGACAAAATGTATACAAAGAAATGATCTCATAAAAATCTAGATCCCAAAAATCGCTGCCTAATAAAATTAAAATAAAAAATGAATGCGCAATGTAGAAACATAAAATATAACCCTGGTTCAAGTAGCAAATAAATACGTGGATTTGATGGCAATCTTCTAACCTCAGACTAAAATGTCTGGACATTACCTTATTCAAATCTTTATGGACAATAATTATTGGTATTACATGTCATCAATAATTATACTAGACTGTCGAAACACTCAAATTACCTTGGACTATTACTCGCATACTTTCCGAGCATTTATTTCCCTGGAAATTATCTGAAGCAATACAGGCGTTCCACCTACAATCATAACACATGTCGTCATATATTTAACACTCTCGGTTAAATTATTCATCTCTCAATTCTATTTATTCATCAATATTCTCGACGTAGTAACTCATGATACGGCCTCGCTCGTATCCGGCGGGCAACTTAACTGTGTCGTTCACACATCCATTTATACGACATTATCAATAATATGGTCCAAACATCATATTTCCATTTCTCAACATAACAACCTCAAGGATATTGCTAGTACTTTGCTCGTTATGGTGATTATCCATCTTTTCGCATATTATGTAATATCAGAGCTAACTTATCAATGGCTTCCTGTCACTAATTAATTAACTGTATTAATGAGATTGCCTCTCAAAACCACGGGTATCGAAATGCGTAACCACGTTACATAAAGAAATTAACTCTCGCGTATCAACCAACGTTGTGAAATATAAGGTATGAGAGCTACCGGAAACGGTAATCTAAATACAGATTACAGGGCGTTAAATAATAATCTGAATGCGCAAATAGCAGAATAAACATTTAAATCTGACATGGCGGCATCCACAAAAATCAAAGCGTCAACAAAAAATACCGCTCATTATCACAACTATATTTTTCTCAACACATAAAAAATCCGCACTACACCGTAAATAAATTTCTCAGTAAAGTAGAATTCTCACATGTCAAAATGACTTAAATTAAAAGAAACTGCGCAAGTAACACACGCTAATATTTATTATTATTATTATTATTATTATTATTATTATTATTATTATTATTATTATGTTACAATTACTATCCGATCCGTGAATTATTTACAATCCTATCCAAATTTCTAAACTACATTGTTGATCATCGATTTGTTCATAGCCCTAGATGTTTACATATTTATTATTATACTCATTACCTTAGTTGGTGCTGGAGGCAGGTCAGATCATCCTCCGGACCCCGTCATGTTGCATTTAGAACCTCATCTTCAAGCTCATGGTATCCAAGAGGTCACACACGCAAACTTGATGCATTATAACACTATCGTTGCACACGTCCATATTTATTAACACTCGCATTAACACTCCTACGAAGAATACTCAATGACACTGTATTGATCACCTGACGTGAAGTCGAAAGTCTGGACCCTGCTACCTGCCTGCCGAAGCTCTCTCTCTCTCACCCCTCTCAGATTGTTTGTGTACAGGATTAGCGGTTATTCACCTTCCCCGACCAAGACACTGAACTCAAGGTCTTAGTACGGTTCCCATAATGAAAACACAGTTTCTCCCCTGTACTGGCTGGACCAATTCTGCTCCCGAATATCTCGCTTACAATAAGAGTTCTATGGGAGTGTGGAAAATTACGTGTAATGTTCCCAATGATGTGGAAAATTTCATAATAATCGTTCTCCAACATTTGACTTTTGCACGAAAAATGCAAATTACATGTGAAATAGTGAAGATGTTGTGCAGCTAGAGTTACTACCAGATTCAATGTTCACCTCGGTCCTAGCACTCTGAGTTCATTCATGGCAAGTGTTCTGCATAATTTAAAGTTGAAATAAAGTTTATCAAAGTGTTCATTTCGGCTAAGATATTACTACTCACAGAAATAATTCCAGTACTCACTAGAATGTCAACTACTGTATAAGACACTGAAGACTGCGAATTCTCACAGGACTGCCATTCACTATAAACTGAGATTTCGTGTAAGACTACCGATGTTCTAAAAGACTGAAGTTTACCACTAGACTGATGTTGAGACTAAAGACTGCTGAGATTCACACCGCGAGACTGAAGACTGAATGTAGAGACTGAAGAGACTGAACTTCAACACCTTGGTGTCTCTGTTTTTGTAAACAGTCCTCCCCCCACTTCGAAAATAGTTCCGTGGAAGGGATGTGGTGTAATAATGCTGCACTTGGGACTGATTTATCAGGTGTCCGTAGGTTAGAACTACAGGAAATGCGCTCAAAACATTCCTAATTTTGGTCCGACTTATGTGTTACATTGCATTATGAGAAACGATCACAGGCTAATTTCTCCGACGTCGCGCGTCACTGGCTCTATTTTCTGTCAGAGGATGGCGTCTTCCCGCCATGAAGGTTCGCTTCCTGGGTGATTCCACTCTTCCATGTAAAGTTGAACATTTCTAATTTAGCCAGAGATTAACCACACACTTGCGCTGATAAATCCTTAAATATTACTTAGAAGTCAGGACACAATATTTTACGGCTACTTCGGGCACCAGATCGCGAAAAACTAGCTGTAGATTCCCGCTATGACAAGACATTAAAATTTTCAATTTTGTGATTGGCTGAGACGTTCGCGCCCTTCGTAGTTTGGGTTCTTCCATTTTCTACTAAGGGATGATGGGTATTATACGTGTCTCACTCGCCCATCTAAGTAGGTCAAATTCCAACGCGCGAATTTCCGTGGGAACTGGATAGAAAGTTTCGTTTCCCGTCGGCATCATAAAACATGATTGGAGGTGCCACTTAGGCTAGCTACTTCCTGTCCGTGCCTTAAGAAGTGTTCTGTGGATATATCTTCCCCTCTGAACGGCGCCTGGCAGCTGCTTTGTTAGACTGCAAACTTTTCCCAGCCTACTGCTGTATTCCAATATGTGAATTATTAAATATTTAGAATATGCATTAATTATGCACATTCGCTTATGGGTGCAATATATGCAGTTATTTACAGTTGTTACGTTGTGAGTGAAGGGTATTAATAGGAGGATGCAATAACGCAATAACTTCGCAGTGCCATACCTATAACGTGTTTAAACGTCCCGCGTCAGGACATTCACTCGGTAGTTCACTCGGTAGTTCACTCGGTAGTTCACTCGGTACTACCGGGTGATGACGTCACAACAACTGCTCCGTTCCGCTCCGCTCCGTCCCCAGCACTATTCGCAGGACGAACTTTTGTGACAGACATTTCTTTTATTGCTGGCATGTGAAGAGTCGCGCTGCGACGCCCGAGCACGCAAATTTGCTACACATTACGAAGGCAATCTGCGAGTACAAGGAAATACAAAATGTCAGTTATGCAAATGCAACAGAAACATACCGTTGTTAACGACGGGTTTTGAACACATTCCTTGTATAGTCGATCAGTAACGTGTATCAGTAACGCCTTCTATGTATGTGGCGCCCACTTATTCACAAGACTTCCCATATTTCCGTTTCATTGTCAGTATAATACTAAAAACCAAACCACATGGCACAACAGCCCCGAAGGGCCTTGACCTACCAACCGACCGCTGCTCAGCCCGAAGGCCTGCAGAATACAAGGTGTCGTGCGGTCAGCACGACGAATCCTCCCGGCCGTTATTCTTGGCTTTCTAGACAGGGACCGCTATCTCACCGTCAGATAGCTCCTTACAACCAGGTAAAAATCCCTGAGCTGGCCGGGAATCGAACTCGGGGCCTCCGGGTAAGAGACAGGCACTGCACCCCTACTCTGCTGGGCCGGCACCAGTATACTACTCATCCTTTCTAAACACTAGACAACAAGCCAATACCCCTGTGGGTGGGGGTGGTAGAATAACACCGACGGTATCCCCTCCCTGTCGTAAGAGGTGACTGAAAGGGGCCCAAGTGATCTTAACTTAAGATCGTGGGTTAGCGACCATGGCGCCCTCAGGTGAGTCCTGGCATTGCTTCCACTTACTTGTGCCAGGATTCTCACTTTCATCAATCCTATCCGACCTCCCTTCGTCAACTCTTGTTCTCTTCCGACTCCAACGGTATTAGAGCATTCGAGGCCGAAGGAGTCTTTCATTTTCATGCCCCTCGTCTTTATTAAGCTGATACCTTCATATTTTGAAGTATCGGATCCCTTTCATGTGTCCTCTCTGATTAGTGATATACAGAGGATGGTTGGCTAGTTGTACTTCCCCTTAAAATAATAATCACCACCACAATAAGAGCACGTGGCTAAGGTAGCAGATATGAGGTTTAGTGCTGTAAGGATAGCAGCACAGGTGTTAGCGATGCTCTGTTGTTTAATGATGGCAGCTGTCAGTTGTCAAAAAACACGTGGCTTTGTTTACAAACAACCTACAACCTCAACGCGAGTAGCAGGGCTAGGTGCGTCCCACGTCCTGCAAATCACTGGTCATGGAGCGGGTCACATGACTGCTGATGCCAGCAGCACGGGAATTTTGAATTCGGCGCGCGAAGTTTGAATTTGTAAACAAAACCACGTGCTCTTGTTTGTTAACAAAGCCACGTGCTTTTCATAGCTGACAGCTGCCATCTTTAAACAACAGAGCATCGCTAACCTCAGTGCTGCTAACCTTACGGCACTAAACCTCATAGCTGCTACCTTAGCCACGTGCTCTTGTTTGTAAACAAAGCCACGTGCTTGACCAAGTGCTTTTTTGACATCTCTCAAGGTGACAGCTGCCATCTTTAAACAACAGAGCATCGCTAACTTCAGTGCTGCTATCTTTAAGGCACTAAATTTCATAGCTACCACCTTAGGCATGTAGTAGCGGACAGTTCGAAATTCCACGTGCATTTTTAACAGCGGTCAGCTGCCATCATTAAACAACAGACTATCGCTAAGTTCAGAGCTGTCATCTTGGCGGGGCTAAATCGTCATGGGTGCCAACTTATGAACGCAGGCGCGCTAAATTTGGAATTACACGTGCTTTTTTGAGAGCTGTCAGCTGGCATTTTTTAACAATAGACGATCGCAAACTTCAGTTGCCATCTTTACCGGACTAAACCTCATCCTTGGGCACGTGGTGGAGATCAATTTAGAACATTCCACGTGCTTTTCCGATAGCTGTCAGCTGCCAGCTTTAAAAACAGACTATCGCAAACTTCAGTGCTGACATCTTTACGGCAGTAAACCTCATCGTCAGGCACTCGGTAGAGGGCAATCTGAAAAATTCCGCATCTTTTCTGACAGCTGTCAGCTGCCATCTTTAAACAACAGACGATCGCTAACTTCAGTGCTGGCATCTTGTCGGGGCTAAAACTGCATGGCTGCCATATTAGGCACGTGGGCACGCGAAATTTGAAATTCGATGTGCTCTTTTGACAGCTGTCAAGGTGACAGCTGCCATCTTTAAACAACAGACTATTGCTAACTTCAGTGCTGGCATCTTCACAGGGCCAAAACTTCATGCTTGCTACATTATGCATTTAGTGGCGGGCAATTTGAAATTCCACGTGCTTTCTTCTGACAGCTGTCATGTATTAACTACGTGGGCATGGACTTTGAACATGCCTTACTTCAGTTGCGCTATGTTAACAGTGGCAAACCTTTACTGCTGCTACCTTATGTATGAAGTATAGCGGGCAATTTGAAATATTCTGCATGCATTTTTTACTATCTTTCAAGATGACAGCCGCCGGAAGTTTAGTACTATGGCGTATGCATATGTATCACGCATTTCGAGTATGCATGGACTTGAAAATTATTTAAAGGTTGTTCAAAGCCTGATGGAATTGTACACGATTCATTAGAAGCGGGTTCTTACTAGTAGAAAAGTCGGCTATCAGACTGAGTGTTCCATCTGAACTGCATCCTACTGCCATCTGTGAGCACAGCGTGAAGTTCAGCGCTGCCCTGCCAATTACCGATCGAGTTCGACAATATGTGCGTAGTTGTTTTTTTTCTGGTTGTTGTTGGAGATCGTGAAGCCAAACTGTTGGAACTTGGTCGCAGCTACTTGTTTTTTTTTTTTTTTTTTTTTTAAGAATAAGATGAAGACGGGCGAGATGTGGCTGTTTTTCGACCCTGGTTAAATTTGTGGCCAACCGGCCACAAATTCTAGTTGGATTTATGGTTTGTTTATCAACTTGTGTTTGCTTCCGAGAAATTGTAAGTACCCTGCATGATGAAATCTGCATGAATACCCTTTCCCACCGAGGTATCTCCACAATCCTCAAGATTTTTGGTTTGGACTGAACAAGTTAAAAAATTTGAATTGCGAGTATGTTTTAAACTACGGTTATCAAGAGGAATTTCTTTATCACGCGGTAGCCTTTACTCTGACGTTAATAAGATGTAATTTTGTAAAAATCGGGACTCAGATTTCTTATGTGTTGGTAAATTTTCATTTCAAAACTTCTTGTAACAGATAGTTAAGCGTTATTTCGGTGGATCACAGATGAAAATCGGTAAGTTGGAGTTGTTTGGTCGATGTCTATCTGATAATGTTTTAAAGCCATGCTTTAATCGCGGCACGTGATTCGTTTCTACGGGAACTGTTGTAAACAAAGATGGTTTCCGTGTGTTGAATAAAACAGCTGATGGCTGTCGATTGTATTTTTGATCCGGTGTGTGGACTCGTATTGTACTCCTGTTTACTAATTCTAAAATTGAAATACGCCTTCCTTTCCTATGATTTAATTTAATTATTATTGGGTTCTATTTCGCCTAAATCTTGGTACCATTTATTTGCCACTTCGGACATTTCTGTGAATTATACTAGACGTGTCGAGAAACAAGCCTCAACTTACCGTTAATTTTTCCACTACTGCTCTACTAATTAAATTGATTAATTTGGTTTTCAAGGATTGTGATCCCAAGGTTTATTTCTTATATTTTCAAGGGTCGACCCAAGTTATATTATCTTTTCTTTTAGTGTGATGATAATTTTCTTCTTTTCTTTTAATCATCGAATTGTAAGTTCGAAAGTTATTACTGTCCTTTGAGAATTGAAGTCCAGATCCATTAAAGTTGGTTTAAATTTTTAATCTGTCTCTCCTTTATAGTTAGTATATTCTCTTGGGTTTTGATTCACATAGCCTCTGTCACCGAGTGTCCGTTTTTTATGCCTTTTCTTCTTTGGACATCGTGGTATTTCATTTCCGTAGTTTTCTTGTAAGGTCCAGTGTTGCCAACTACTACCGATTGGGAAGCTTTGGAGACACCAAGGTAGTGTTGGTTGTTATACTGTTGTGTTGTAACAGTACGATAGGCGATGCATGGATAATCGATAGGCGCGTGCGGAAACATGCGATCGTTGCACGCTCTGGCGGGAGAAGTTTAGTATGGTAGTCGATGCATGCATTATCGATAGGTGCGTGCGCACACATGCAATCGTGGCACGCTGTATTGGAAGATACCTTCATAAGTCTTCATGATCACCACCCGTGCGGAAAAGAAGCTCTCCTTCGAACGTTATTTACTAGGGCGAATAACGTTGCAGACGCTGATAACCGCTCAAGTGCATTGCGAGAACTGACAACATCGATGAAGAAAAACGCCAGGAGACATAGCACGAGCTGTGAAAATCAAGGAGCCTTACAGGGATAGTACCAAACAGGACTACAGCAAAAAGAAAAAAGTATTCCTCCCATACGTGGCAGGTATAACTGACAGAATAGGGTACATTCTTGAGAAGTACAATATAATTCCAGTTTTCACCACAGACGAGAAGCTCAAATCCCTGTTTCGACCAGTCAAAGAAAAGCTACATCTTGAAACACCGGGCGTATATGAAATTCCATGTGGTTGTGGTTGTTTATATGTTGACATGACAAAAAGGCTTGATAGCATCAGGGTGAAAGAGCACACCAGGTCGGTAAAGAATGTCGCTCTTTCATCCTCCACGGAGAACGCTATAAGCCAGTCTGCCATAGCAGAACATTTCTACAGTACAGGCCATGAAATCCTCTTTGACCAGACGAAGGTCATCGCGCCTGTAAAAGACTTCTATGCTCGTCTTGTGAGGAAAGCCGTAGAGATAGAGCTGCGCACAGATAGCATCAACAGAAAGACGGCCGCAAGTTATCAAATACATGGAGACCTGTACTGCAGAAATACACGCATAACACCACCATGGCACAGCGGGACGCACTCAAACTGTCGACAGAGGGCGGTGAATCAGTAACTTCCCTCCAAACCACCACAGCACAGCGCCACGATCCTTGAGTCCAGTTAGTGGGGTAGGCGGTGGATAGTATCGGCATGACTTCTACGTTCCTTAGGAGAATTTCTTTGCTCACTGTCGGAGGTAAAACTTAACATGCCCTGATGAAGGCCAATGCAATTTGGCTGAAAGCTTGGCGTTATTATATATATATATATATATATAGTGGCTTAAATCCAATTCATTTATTTCTTTACATTCTAACCTTATTGCTGCAATGTTAAATACTCGAAGTTGTTAGCTACAACAAGTGTTCATAACGCTGTTTGTTGTGTTCAGATCACCAAATACGTGATTAAAACATAAGAAGCTTACGTGCGGCCAGTATCCAGTATTCGGGAGATAGTAGGTTCGAACCCCACTGTCGGCAGCCCTGAAAATGGTTTTCCGTGGTTTCCCATTTTCACACCAGGCAAATGCTGGGGCTGTACCTTAATTAAGGCCACGGCCGCTTCCTTCCCACTCCTGGCCCTTCCCTGTCCCATCGTCGCCATAAGACCTATCTGTGTCGGTGCGACGTAAAGCAACTAGCAAAAAAAAAAAAAAAAAAAAAACATAAGAAGAATAGAATCGAACACTACACTCGATGTCGTTAGATACAATATGTGTTCAGAACACTAATTGTTGCGTTCAGACCACCAAATAAGTGATTAAAACATAAGAATAGAATCGAACACTGTACTTGATGTCGTTACCTACATCATGTGTTCAGAACCCTGATTGTTGTATTCAGATCACTAAATAAGTGATTAAAACATAACAAGAATAGAACCGAACACTGTACTTGGTGTCTTTACCTATATCATGTGTATAGAACACTGATTATTGTGTTCTGATCACTAAATAATTGATTAAAACATGTTTAGTGATTAGCAGGGAACACTACAGGTAACGTACATATTCTATCATTTGCTAGGTGTGAAAATCAGAAACTGCGGAAACACATAGTGTACATACCGCGCAGCCAACTCGTTCGGAAAAAGCTAATTTACAAAATATGCATACAAGTAACGTACATCCTCTATCATTTGCTACCGAGCTCGATAGCTGCAGTCGCTTAAGTGCGGCCAGTATCCGGTATTCGGGAGATAGTAGGTTCGAATCCCACTGTCGGCAGCTCTGAAATGGGTTTTCCGTGGTTTCCACTTTTCACACCAGGCAAATGCTGGGGCTCTACCTTAATTAAGGCCACGGCCGCTTCCTTCCTACTCCTAGCCCTTTCCTGTCCCATCGTCGCCATAAGACCTATCTGTGTCGGTGCGACGTAAAGCAACACGCTATCATTTGCTAAGTGAGAAAATCAGAAATTGCGCAAACACTTAATGCACATACCGCATAGCCAACTCACTCCGTAAACGCTAATTTACAAAATATTAATACAGGTAACGTACATCTTCTATCATTTGCTAAGTGCGAAAATCAGGAACTGCGGAAACACATAGTTCACATACCGCGTTGCCAACTCGCTTGGTGAACGATAATTTACAAAATATGAATAGAGCAAAAGTACAACTTCTATGATTTGCTACCTGCGAAAATCAGATACTCTCGAAACACATATTGCACATACAGCGTAACTCACTCGCTCGGTAAACGCTAATTTATAAAATATGAATACAGCAAAAGTACAACTTCCATGATTTTCCAAGTGCGAAAATCAAAAACCGCGGAAACACGTACCGCACAGCTAACACGCTCAGTGATTCGAAACTTACAATATGTGAATACATATCAACACGGGTTATCGAACAGAACACTGATATACACACACACACACACACACACACACACACACACACACACACATACATACATACATACATACACACACACACACACATACATACACACACACACACACCACTCCTTTTTCGAAAAACGGAACACACGGACAAGAATATTGCGAGATAGCCGTTACACACACACTTACACACGATTTTTAATTTACTCTACACACAGATGTACGTATTACCTAAGAAACTTACATTAAAAGGGGGGGGGGGGGGTAAAGATCAAATCATTTTTGGTATGTATGCATGTAGTCTGCGCCAAGTCATAACAGCAAATGAGAACGAACATTGTGAGGTTCTGCTACTGCTTGCAAAAACGTGAACGGAAGTCACATGACAACTCAGCAAAAATACACATCATCTTGTTCGACCATAGACAAATAAGACAAACACATAAAATGATGGATACTGCGGTTCATAACCCGGTGACATAACGTCCTGTTACTTGATTAGCCTTAGGCGTTAGGAAGGGCACCCGGCCGTAAAACAGATTCTTGTGTTTGTTGATAGACTTATTTTCTAGTAAAGTTAGACGCAACACTTCCTCCTTAGCTCGAATTGCTTAATCGCAAAGATCATACAATACTGTATGCATCTATGTGCTCTTATCTTGAAAGCACTTACAGTATCTTTTACTTGTAAGAAGCGACTAAAATCTGTAGCCACATAGAAGACACGATGCCTGTCTCTTTACTTCGATAACCCGAGTTCGAGTCGCAGAAGGGACAGAGAATTTTTTACCTAAGCGCTGGTTCGCTCAGGCCTTCAGACTGAGCAGTGGTCCCTTGGTAGGCTTAGGAGCCCCCGGGGCTCTTCTGAACTGGAGAGTGTAAGTTAGTGACAACGGGGCCCATAGAGGCGGCAGAATAACACTGACGGTATCCCCTGCCTAACGTAAAAGGACATATAAAGGAGTCCCCAGAGATCTGAACTAGAGAGTGTGAGTTGACGTCCAAGGGGCCCTTAGAGGCGTTAGAATAACACCGACGGTATTCCCTGCCTGCCGTAAGAGGACACTAAAAGAGGCCCCGATGCCTTTAAACTCGAGAGCGTGAGTTGGCGACCATGGGGCCCTTAGCTGGGTCCTAGCATTGCTTTCACTTACTTATAGCAGGGTCCTTACTTTAAAAATGTGTTGAAACAAACGTGCTGTCGGTAGGGGCGGTAGAATAACACTTACGATATCCCTTGCGTGACGTAAGAGGGCTACTAAATGGAGCCCCAAGGGCTTTGAACTAGAGAGCGTGAGTTGGCGACTACGTTTGTCTTGCAAATGTTCGAGGCTGACGTAAAACAAGACTGAACTTAGATCAAAATTGCCAAGTTAAAAGAGCAATGTCACAGCTGATTGAACAACTGCGAATGGGCTGTCGGAAAACATGTGTATATTTTCTTTTAGTACTGTTGCGATGTACTTTGTTCTCTCGCGATAGTTTAGATGAAAGTAAGAAGCCTACTACAAGTAAGTAGAAGCTATGTCAGGACGCACCTAAGGGCCCTAGGGTCGCCAAATCACGCTCCCAAGTTAAGAGCCCCTAGGGCTCGCTCTTATTCACTGCTTACAGCAGACAAGGGATACCGTGGTCGTTATTTTACCGCCCCTACCTACAGGGAGATGTGTTTGTGTCGAAAAGAACAAGAACTGACCAAGGTAGGTCGGATAGGTTAGATGAAAGTGAGGAGCCTGCTACAAGTAAGTAGAAGCAATGTCACGACCCAGCTCAGGGCCCAAGGGTCTCCAACTCATGCTCCCAAGTTAAGAGCCCCTAGGGCTTCCTCTCAGTCACTTCTTACTTCTTACTTCTTACCGTCCTACTCACAGGTGATGTGTTTGTGGTATCATACCTAGAAAGTGATGGAACGTTGTTTCGTTTTACTGCTTGATGTATTTTATTAGACCTATTCGCTGGGAGACGAACTTGGAGTAAGAAGCTAGCATAAACAGAATCTTTTCTTACAGAGCTTCGAGCCAAGACTGCTGGACTTGTCAGCTCTCGCGAGAGCACAGCCACTTATCTCCGGTTATGGTATGTAACAATCAGCACTTTTCGCCCAGCTCGCGAAGAACAGACATCGCAACTGTACTAAAAGAAAATATACACATGTTGTTTTCCGACAGCCCATTCGTAGTAGCTCAATCAGTTGTGACATTGCTGTTTTAACTTGGCAAGTTTGATCCAAGTTCATTCTAGTATTACGTCAGCCTCGAACACTAGCAAGACAAAAGTAGTCGCCAACTCACGCTCTCTAGTTCAAAGCCCTTGGAGCCCCTTTTAGTAGCCCACTTACATCACGCAGGGATATCGTAAGTGTTATTCTACCGCCCCTACCGACAGCACGTATGTTTCAACAAATTTTTAAAGTGAGGAACCAGCTATAAGTTATTGAAAATGGTGATATGACTCATTTAAGTGCCAAATGGTCACCAACTAACGCTCTCGAGTTTAAAGCCCTCGGGGCCTCTTTTGGTGTCCTCTTACGGCAGGCGGGGATACCGTAGGTGTTATTTTACCGCCTTTAAGGGCCCCGTGGTCGCCAACTCACACTCTCGAGTTCAGAGCCCAGAGGACTCCTTTAAGTTTCCCCTTACGTTAGGCAGGGGATACCGTAGGTGTTATTTTACCGCCTTTAAGGGTCCTGTGGTCGCCAACTCACACTCTCGAGTTCAGAGCCCAGAGGACTCCTTTAAGTGTCCTCTTATGGCAGGCAGGGGATACCGTCAGTGTTATTCTACCGCCTCTAAGGGCCCCTTGGACGTCAACTCACACTCTCTAGTTCAGATCTCTGGGGACTCCTTTATATGTCCTATTACGTTAGGCAGGGGATACCGTCAGTGTTATTCTACCGCCTCTAAGGGCCCCGTGATCGTCAACTCATACTTTCTAGTTCAGATCTCTGGGGACTCCTTTTTATGTCCTCTTACGTTAGACAGGGGATACCGTCAGTGTTATTCTACCGCCTCTAAGGGCCCCGTGATCGTCAACTCATACTTTCTAGTTCAGATCTCTGGGGACTCCTTTAAGTGTCCCCTTACGTTAGGCAGGGGATACCGTCAGTGTTATTCTAGCGCCTCTAAGGGCCCCGTGGTCGCTAACAGTTCAGAAGAGCCCTGGCGGGGCTCGTAGGGGAAGGGCCTTGGCCTACCAAGTGACCACTGCTCATTCTGAAGACCAGCGCGAAATAGCGCTTAGGTAAAAATATCCCAGTCCTTTCTGCGATTCGAACTCGGGTTATCGAAGTAAAGAGACAGGCATCGTGTCTTCTATGTGGCTACAGATTTTAGTCGCTTCTTACAAGTAAAAGTTGCTGTAAGTGCTTTCAAGATAAGAGCACATTGATGCATACAGTATTGTATGATCTTTGCGATTAAGCAATTCAAGCTAAGGAGGAAGTGATGCGTCTAATTTTACTGAAGTCAGCAGTCGTTGGAGACGTATAGGCAGTACTGTTTTATCATTTTTAATGCAACATACCTCAACCTAAGTTCGATTCCGCTAGTAAGTATAGGGATTTTTTGTATCAAAGAGCTAGTTCGAGCAGGCCTGCAGGCTCACCAGCGGTTACTCGGTAGTTGCAGTGCCAGATACTTACCCGCTAACCCAGGTTCGATTCGCAGGAGTTTTTGCCTAAGCGTTAGTTCGTGCAGGTCTTCTACGGTCACATAGAAGACGCGATGCCTGTCCCTTTACCTCGATAACCCGAGTGGTTCTAGGGCTCTTAACTTGGGAGCATGAGTTAGCGACATTAAGGCTCTGAGCAGGGTGCTTAGTCCTGTAGAATCAAACTCGGCGCTTTCGACTAAGAGGCATTAACAGACATGTGTATATAACATATTAGTTGAATAACAAACATAGTGTGCCCTGTTCTTTGTATGACCTTTTAACCAGAATCAAACATACGCCCGATAGCCTTCCTGACAACAACGCAAATATGTAATTAATAGAAACTAAGTCTATCAAATAATAGAAACAAACACAAGAATCTGTTTTACGACCGTATGTCCTTCCTAACGCCTAAGGTCTATCAAGTAACAGGACATTACGCCACTGGGATTTGAACCCCAGTATCCATCGTTTTATATATGTGTGTGTGTCTTACTTGTCTACGCTCGAACAAGGTGACGTGTATTTTTGCTGAGTTGTCATGTGACTTCCGTTCACGTTTCTGCAAGCAGTAGCAGAACCTCACGCTATTCGCTCTCATTTTCCGTTATGAGTTGGCGCAGACGGCATGCATACATACCAAAAAGATATGATTTGATCTTTTATCCCCGTTTTCTACATGTAAGTATCTTGGGTAATTCATGTGTTTGTGTGTAGAGTAAGTTAAAATCGTGTGTGTAACATCTATCACTCAACATGTTGTCCGTGTGTTCCGATTTTCGAAAAGGAGTGATGTGTGTGTGTGTGTGTGTGTGTGTGTGTGTGTGTGTGTGTGTGTGTGTGTGTGTGTGTGAGTTCGTATATCAGTGTTCTGCTCGATAAAACGTGTTATGATGTATTCATATTTTGTAAATTTCCAATCACTGAGCGTGTTAACCGTGCGTTATATATTTCAGCAGTTTTTGATTTTTGCGCTTAGCAATTGATAGAAGATGTAGGTTACCTGTATTCATAGTTTGTAAATTAGCATTTACCGAGGGAGTTGGCTACGCGGTATGGGCACTATGTGCTTCCGCATTTTCTGATTTTTTCAGTCAGCAAATGACAGAAGATGTACGTTACCTGTATTCATATTTTGTAAATTATCGTTTACCGAGCGAGTTAGCTACGCGTTATGCGCAACATGTGTTTCCGGAATTCTTGATTTTGAAACGTAGCAAATTATAGAAGTTGTACTTGTGCTGTATTCATATTTTGTAAATTATCTTTTACTGAGCGAGTTGGCTACGCGGTATGTGTAATATCTGTTTCCGCGGTTCCTGATTTTTCGCACATAGCAAATGATAGTTGTACGTTTGCTGTATTCATTTTTTTAAATTAGCGTTTACCGAGCGAGTTGGCTTCGCGGTATGTGCACTAAGTGTTTCCGCAGTTTCTGATTTTCGCACTTAGCAAATGATAGAAGATGTAGGTTTTCTGTACTCATAGTTTGTAAATCAGCGTTTACCGAGGGAGTTGGCTATATGGTATGTGCACTATGTTTTCCGCAGTTTCCGATTTTCGCACCTAGCAAATGATAGAAGATGTACGTAACCTGTAGTGTTCCCTGCTAATCAGTTAACATGTTTTAATCAGTTATTTAGTGATCTGAACACAACAAGCAGTGTTATGAACACTTGATCTAGGTAACGACCTCGAGTTTAGTGTTCGATTTTGGTCTTGTCATACTTTAATCACTTATTTAGTGATCTGAACACAACGATCAGTGTTCTGAACAAATGTTGTAGGTAACGACATCGATTATAGTGTTCGATTCTAGTCTTGTTATGTTTTAATCACTTATTTGGTGATCTAAACACAACAATCAGTGTTCTGAACACATGGTGTAGTTAACGACATCGGGTATAGTGTTCGATTCTAGGCTTGATATGTTTTAATCACTTATTTAGTGATCTGAACACAACTAGGTAACGACGTCGAGTATTTAACATTGCAGCAATAAGGTTAGGATCTGTCGAGATAGCCACAAAAAGAATAGCGATGGTTAAAAATCTTGTGAACATAGCAGCAGTAAGAATAGCGATGTTTAAAAGCGTGTACGCATCACTTAACGATTATGCTTGCATCGACTATCGCACTAAACTGCTTCCGATAGAGCGTACAAAGATCGCGTGTGTGCGCGCGCACCTATCGATTATCCATGCATCGACTATCGGACTAAACTTCCGGCGGCTGTCATCTTGACAGATTTAAATAAAAGCTTGTAGAATTTCAAATTGCCCGCTACACCACATGCATAATGTAGCAGCAGTTAAGGTTTAGGTTTGTTAACATAGCAACACTGCAGATAGCCATGTTTAAAGTCCATGCCCGCGTATTTAAGAGAAAACAGGTTTCAGAGAAAATCACGTGGAATTCAAATTTGGCCGCCACTAAATGCATGATGTGGCAGGCATGATGTTTTAGAGTCGTCAAGATGTCAGCACTGAAGTTAGCAATAGTCTGTTGTTTAAAGATGGCAGCTGTCACCTTGACAAAAGCACATGGCGTTTAAATTTTCGCGCGCCCACGTGCCTAACGTAGCAGCCATGCAGTTTTAGCCCCGTCAAGATGCCAGCACTGAAGTTAGCGATCGTCTGTTGTTTAAAGACGGCAGCTGATAGCTTTCAAAAAAGCACGAGGAATTTTTCACATTGCCCTCTACCACGTGCCTAAGGATGAGGTTTAGTGCCGTAAAGATGTCAGCACTGAAATTTGCGGTAGTCTGTTTTTTAAAGATGGCAGCTGACAGTTGTTAAAAAAAGCACGTAGAATTTTTCAAATTGCCTTCCACCACGTGCCCTAGGATGAGGTTTAGTGCCGTGAAGTTGGCACCTGAAGTTTGTGATGGTCTATTGTTTAAAGATGGCAGCTGAGTACTGTCAAAATGCACGTGAAATTCAAATTTTTCGGGCCCACTTGCGTAAGGTGGTACCCATGAGGATTTAGACCTGTCAAGATGGCAGCACTCAACTTAGCGATGGTCTGATGTTTAAAGGTGGCAGCTGACAGCTGTCAAAAAGCACGTGGAATTTCAAATTGCCCGCTACCCCATACCTAAGGTGGTAGTTATGAAATATAATGCCGTAAAGATGGCAACACTGAACTTAGCGGTGCTCTTTTGTTTAAAGTCGGCAGCTGTCAGCTTGACAGCTGTCAAATAGCACGTGGCAAGCACGTGTCTTTGTTTACAAACAAGAACACGTGGCTAAGGTAGCAGCAATGAGGTTTAGTGCCGTAAAGATAGCAGCACTGAGGTTAGCGATGCTCTGTTGTTTTAAGATTGCAGCTGTCAGCTGTCAAAAGGCACGTGGCTTTGTTTACAAACCAGAGCACATGGCTTTGTTTACAAATTCAACTTCGCGAGCCGAATTCAAACTTCCCGCGCTGCTGACGTCAGCAGTCACGTGACCCGCTCTGCGGCTTCTGATTTGCGAGCCGTGTGACGCACCTAGCCCTACCACTGACATGTACGTACAATTTACGTAAGATCTGTGAATCGCTGGTTCACGCCCTTTCCTTGTATTTTACACTGTCTGTCGCAAGTAATTCATCTACTTAAGAAAAATGGATATTTTGAGATTTACGCCTACTTTGGTTCCTAATAAGTAAGGCCCCAATTTTTATGTCATTTCAAAGTACGAAAAGTGTAGATAAATGTGTGTTGTAAATGTCAGCGAAATATACAATTAAACATTTAATACGATGAATACATTAAATTTACCAAAATGTCGTATAACCTCTTAGTTTTGCTATTGGATTTACGTCGCACCGACACAGATATGTGTTATGGCGACGATGGGACAGGAAAGGGCTAGGACTGGGAAGGAAGCCGCCGTGGCCTTAATTAAGGTACAGCCCCAGCATTTTCCTGGTGTGAAAATGACAAACCACGGAAAACCATCTTCAGGGCTGCTGACAGTGAGGTTCGAACCTACTATCTCCCGAATAGTGGATACTGGCCGCACTTAGGCGACTGCAGCTATCGAGCTCGGTTAACCTCTTATTATGGTTGTTGGTTTTGATACGAGAAAATAACATTATTTTAAATATCTCCATATTATATGAAAAAGAGTCCGACTCGTTGGCTGAATGGTCAGCGTACTGGCCTTCGGTTCAGAGGGTCCCGGGTTCGATTCCCGGTCCCGGCCGGGTCGGAGATTTTCACCTTTATTGGTTAATTCCAATGGCCCGGGGGCTGGGTGTTTGTGCTGTCCCCAACATCCCTGCAACTCATACACCACACATAACACTATCCTCCACCACAATAACACGCAGTTACCTACAAATGGCAGATGCCGCCCACCCTCATCGGAGGGTCTGCCTTACAAGGGCTGAACTCGGCTAGAAATAGCCACACGAAATTATTATTATATGAAAAAGTCATAAATGTTGCTTTATATACTGTCGAACCTCGATATCACGAATCATCTCGAAGGTTGAATTTAATTTCGAATTATCGAAATTTGGAGTTACAGAGAATTTTCGCCTTTGAGGATTGCGCGTAATCGAATCACGTGTAGCTACGGCTCGGTTTGATACTGCCATAAGTGTTCTTTAAGCATATAGACATAAACTTGATGTATTTTGGAATTTTAATTACAACACTTACAAGACGTTGGACCTAGAATGCACGCAGTAGAGGAACATGTTTTCACTCTCAGTCATCTCTTCTTCCACATAGTTTTAAACAACAGTTATTGCTGCAAAACTATTTTTATTTGAACATACATTCGACTGACTTTGTATGTAGAATAGTCAGTGCACTTAACGACTGCTCTAGTACGAACCAGGAGAAGGTTCATACAGCTCCAACTGCCTTCAACCAGGGGTGCGCAGATAAGGTATAGAACCATACTGTTCATGGGACAATTGTATTAATTTTAGTATTGGATATTGGAATCACACGAGGCCACCCACGAAGCCATTGTCTTACAGTATATGTCATAAAGGAGTCCAGAAGAAGCGTTTTTGTGTGAAGTGAGCGAGAGCGTCATTATGAGAAATCTCCAGAAACTCATTAAAAGGAGTTATGTCCCAAGCCAAGCCTCTTGATGAAGATTGGGGACGCTTCCCAGATCCCGGCAAAACTTATATTAGGAGGGAAGAAAGAATTAAATTAATATCTTTGGTTACGGAAGAGTTGCATTGGATTTGAGACAAGAATTGCAACATGCATAATTTCTGCTTTATTTTGATATGCGTTAGGGCTGCATTCATAAATGCATTCATTAAGTAGAGCTCAGGATGTAAATTGTGCGGGAAAACTTCGCGGGCGCGCATATCTTGCACGCGATCAAGCGGCGTGATGACGCTATACGGGATTATAAAATAAGGCCGCCTGGCATATCAGGCTCATTCTTGGACCAGAAGGCCGCTTGAACGAGTCGTCATACTGCGTGTTGGTACTGAGAACAACGCTTTGTCTTCGAGCTGCACAGACCACTAGTACTGCTATATCTGCGAGGAAGTAAGTAATCAACTTGAATATTCAGCTGAATTTAAGATTTTACCTGTGAGAATATGCTAGGGGGAGATGAGGTACTGCTTATAAGAGACTAATGAACTAGTAGCTTCATATTTCTGTGAGGTCAAGATATGACTGACGAACTGCTAGAATTAAAATTGGCTCAGGAATGTAATTCAAAACGACATGTTGTCCGAGTGAAGGGATGAAATAACAGTGACCTAAAGTAGTGAAGAAACTGTGTACCAGGTTTAAAACTCTGAACGAGACTTGGTCAATGTGACGTGTGAGACACGATAGTAGTGGAAACAGGCATCGAGTTTGGACAGTCTGTAATATATGAATTTATTTTCAGTTACCCCAGCATCAAGTCAGAACGAGTGTTTGACATCATCATTGCAAGGAAGCCACAACCAGGAGCTGAAGCCAACACGACAACGGGCATCGATCCAGGAACGTTGGGAGCACCTGATCAGCGCGACGTCGAAGGGGACACCTTCCAACTACAGAGGGAGCTGTACGAAGGCGCCACACAAGAAAGAATGTCTCCAAGTGGTCAACAGTATCTGATGCCAGCGCCGCAGTCTATCATGATGTGGTAAATTCAGTGGTCCACAGGGAGGGCCGCTCCGTTATGTCATCGATAACATAAGGTCAGAGCTTTCCAATTCTGTTTCAAGCATGTCATTTAAATTTAGATAGGAATATGGGGGCCGTCAGTCAACAGATTAGTTATGGTAGGAATATTTTCCTTGTAATTTAGAGCTAGGCCTCAAGCTCGAACCCCGTACATTAAGGTAGATGATCTTTGTAGATTCCTTGTTAGCGTGTTTATATTTCATTTCGAGTGTATTATTTTAACGTACGTGTGATTTTTTATGGGTCTGATCGAACTCCTTTGGGTCATAGGAGGTTAGTCTAACAGACAGGCACTTTTTATTATATCGCATTTAGGCATTTGTTTCTGCAGACGTAGATACGTATAGTTGAGATCAGCATGGAACCCGTAATTCCCCCCAGCTTCACTGATAGAGCGAGCGAGTCCGAATATTTGAGAGATATGAGCCCATGAGAGGCAAAAGTAAGATTCGCGATTGATATGAGAGAGCCCTGCACAATTGAGAGTATTTTGGATGCATTTGGAGATGCCTAGTATGGCCATGTGACTATCGCTTAATGATTAGTGTTTTTGTAGCACCAAGGTTGAGCCCATGAGAGGCGGAAGTAAGATTTGCGATACTGCTGGTGATATTGAGACGAGGGCAGATAGCCCAGGTGTATTTAAAAGAGGGATTTTAGCAGCAGAGTACGTGAGGTGTGTCTTTTGAAAGGCGAGAGTTTTAGCCTGCCGCCCAGATGAGCTCATAAATTAGGGGGACTGTCGCTAGTGATGTGGTGGAGGGTGAAGGTCGTTGAGCTTGACGTCACAGGCTTGAGAATTGGTTTTTGTCGTCTGCAGCTTGTCAAGTGTGCGAAGGGGAAGAGGACCTTGATGTTTTGAAAGCAGGAAGAGATCTTTTTTATGTCCTATTTGTTCTACGTAAATTTTTAACACTGACCCGTTTGATACTGACACCCGTGTATATGTTGATTGTGTCCTTTTTATATTGTTTGCATATATATCTTATACGCCTTACTCGTCATGGGACTAGGGTTCGTGACCGAGTCAGGTCATTGTACATTTTGTGGTGATATTTGTTTGCACCGGGGTTCGACGGTACGAGGCATAGTAAATTTTATGGGAATCATTCATTAATGTGTATTTCAGCAGATATCCGTTTTTCTAGAGTTCGTTACTTACACTATTGTAACATGCTTGTTACAGCACAGCAGTTTTCGTGAAGGCAGGGAACTGGTTGTCATCGGCTCAGCGTTATTTTACCCTATCATAATGAAAAGCTCTTTCAATTGTAAATAATTCAATTTTATGTAATAAATCCCTATTTGTTAAACTTTGAATGCAGCGATGTTTCGGTTAGATATTTTATTTTATTTTAATTTAGCCGATTCTTACCTGATTAGTCACATATCCTCGTGTTTATCTTTTGTTGCCCCGTTATCCCCATGTTATCCCTGAGAAGAACACTTATCCGGCTGAGTGAAGAGGAATATGTTCAGGTAAGACTATGTGCACCAGCTCACGTCTGTGAGAGTTTTTTCACTACTGTACTCTGGGTTCGAGACCGGCTTTCGCCTGGCCGGAACTTCAGAGTCCAGTAGGGCACAGTATACTGTAGTACGTTACGGAATAAATACACAAAAGTATCCAAAAAAGGACCTAAAAACTGGCAGAAAGGATATAAAAGTGAGATCCAAAATGCATTCATAATTTTTGTCTTAATTATTTTTATTTAATGAATGCCGTAGTGCGCAGTTAATGTAGTACAAAATTCAAGTTACAGAATATTTTCAGCAGCTGTGGAGGAAACATTTTCTTCGAGAAATGGAGAAATTCGTGTATTCAAATTTCGAGTACCGTAGTAGAGAAATAAATACACGTGAAAAATAGAACGGACGGAAGGGAAATTGAAATTATTTCGAGATACTGAAAATTCGAATAATGAAGTTTCAAGATATGGAGATTCGTCTGTAATGTACACTACATAGTCGGCTGTGTCCTAACGCTGAAGGTATTACACAATCGATTTAAGGGCATAATAAAATTACTTCAAATATATAAATATAATGTTATGTAGTATAAGTCGTGGACCATGTTTCACAATGCATTGTAGCACTCATGCTATGAAAATAAAATAAAATTTTACCAAATAGAGTTGACATAGAATCTGTCTTTAAACCCTTATTAACTAACACGAATAGTACGGTAACTTAATTTTTATCGTGATGCGCAGTGTGTCACCAAGTACTGTACTTTTCCATGTTTTCCATTGTGATGTTTTGACGCTTATGCAATAAAATTCTTTCGTAGAAGGACCATTCAGCATCGCAGGAAGTCAGATGAAATTGGCTAATTAGTTTACTATAGTCTGAAAATTAAACGAGTTGACACAATTTTTAATGTTTTTTTCAATAATTATCTAGCTATGTGCAAACATGTTAGATTCATCACATAATATGTAAAAATATAAATATGCCAGGCTAAGCCGGTAAGCGCGCGGTACGTTCGGTGAAGAAAGGGTGTTAAAACTAAAGCTAACATCCTAGTAAGAAAATACCAATGGTATATGAATGGGAAACAGTATCATTTAGTGTGAATAAGAAGTAAATTCGGGGGGTAAAATAGATTTATTAACTAAGCACATGATAAAAATTATACTAAACGAAATCAAATATATAAAATAATGTAAATCTAACTGAAATTGACATTCAAAATTACAAATATGTGCGGAGCACATCAGAAATAATAACACGTTAACACACAAAAGTTAATCGGAACAAATGCCGAACAAATGAAAAACACGCAAATAACATTTAAATCTTGCCATAATCTACAACTTCCATTAGACCGACGCCATTAAATGAGAATACCGAAATACCTGAAGGGATTGCAATTACGCAATGAGATCGTCCAATAAGCTATCCCTCGACAAAAGGAAATCACACCAGTTTCAATCCATTATATACACGTATTTACATAATATAAGTAATAAATTATAAACGTTCAATCGTATATACTACACTGCATCTACTGACAGACCGTTCTGTCGCATGTGGATCAGCACTAAGGGTACGTCCAAGATGCACGCTGGTTTTCTGAGTCAGACAGTCGGCGCTGAATGTCTGACTCCGAGTGGCAGGTGGGATGTGGCCATTATGAAAGCTGGTTGTCAGCGCAGACAGAGCTGCCACAAAAGAAAAGATATGCAATACAACTGATCAGTGTAGCATGGAACTAACAAGAGAACAGGCTGCAGCTCTATTGCTGCTAAGTGACAATGTTACAACCAAGTTAAAACGAATGAGAAGTGATATACATCCAATAAATGAATTAAGATATATTTACGGGGAGTACAAACACCTTTTTCCACAGTTATTTGTCGACGAAAACAGATTTTTGAATATTTCAGAATGAGTTCGTATACGTTTTATTTTAATTTGTTAAAATTTGAACACAGGCTTACGAAGAACTGGGCGAATTACCACACTCAACACGAAAATCAACAGCCTGCGCGGCAGGTTGTCTGAAACCAGAATGAACGAATCATTCCGGTAAATGTCTGAGTCAGACTACCAGTGCGCAGGCTTCCTGCGCGCAGGTGCATTATGGCCAGTCCCGCTTAAAAACACAGGACATGCTTATGTCGACTCGGCGCCGACTGTCTGACTCAGAAAACCAGCGTGCATCTTGGACGTACCCTAAGGCTGGCTTCCCTTAAAAATATTAGCTCCGGGCTAAATTAAAATACAAATCATTTACTCAACGCTGACCTAACACATGGACAACGAGCAAGAAAATAACACATGACAAATTAAAACAAACAAACAATAGTTCCCAAAAATGATAGACAAAATCACAGGATCACTGAAAATAAAATATACAGGATTAAACAATTCTTCATAAACGAAGTAACGAAATGCATGATTTAGTCCAGGCTATGGCTGCATAAATATCTCATTTCTGCCGTAGTAGTTCCAATTTCACTATCACTGGTAAACAGCTGTGAGGGCAAGAATTCTACCTAGCCAAGAGCTGACAGAGCGACGGTTGGCCATCCATACAAGGGACACTGAGTGTGTACCTTCACTCATAGCGGAACTAAGCCGGCTGTCTTTCACATTACAAGGGAAGGTTTGTCTCTGCTAACAGTTGCTGTTTCGCTCCACAAAACTAATTCCATCTCCCATTCATGAACATACTGTCTCAACAAATACGTCACGCCTCCACAAATCAATTTATTGGCAGCACAGATCTCTATCCAAGAAGACGTCACTCAAGTCTTTTATACTCGCAGCATGGGAGTGCTAATCTCAACTGTATCACTAATTTACCAAGCGTATTCTAGGCCGTTACCTTCTAAGCAGCTTTCATGCGTAATTTCCCTTCACGGAAATATTTTCACAGGCCTCTTATCCCTGTTTTAACACCCTTATTATATACTAGGCAATATCTGCCTTTCTTAACACACATGTAATATTCCAACCCGAATCGCCTGCCTTCTCTGCTCATTTAAAGACCCTAACTTCTTAACGTCATATTTGCACTCCTCTGGCAGCCAAAATATACCTTTAAAAGCGCTCTTGTACGGTAATAAATATAGCCTGCGCTGCATTAAATATCTTCGTCCCATTTTTCCCACACAACATTAAGACCGCATAGCCTTGTTATGAAGAAGCTATCTTCCTATATTACATCTAACACATGCATATCGGAATACCCTGAAATGAACACAAGTGAACACACATACCTAACTACACCTACTCACAACCGTTTACCCATTACTAAACTAACACGTAAAAGAAACATATAAAAATAAAGGCACTATCATGCATTTACCCTGGATCACCAACTAAGTAAACTACAATCAAAAATAGCTCAGCTCTAGCGAGCTGACATTTAATTTTACGTTACAATCTACTTTGGATGAAACTAAACTGACTCCTTCCGTCTAAGAACATGCTTAGAATATTGACATTTTTCAGTTAACTTTGTCGATCTCTGCTTCACACACTCTACATGGCTGCAACGTCAATGGGTTTATACAGCAATCATGCCACACTGGATGTGGTTACAACACATCAAGATGCCATCAGAGTCCTTGTAGAAATATATGATAATTCTACACTTGCTCTATTGTATACGCGCACACTAGCTAAGCACATATACATTAACACAAATAATTAATATGATATTGCTTCGATCAGAGTTGATGTTTCACAGAATAGAATACGTATCAGTTCGTATACAAGAGCAATGATCGAACAAAAGCAGATGCATTAACCGTGAACGCGATACTCGTCCCGATAACTGTCGGCATATAGCGAATGTCAATTCAGTCCACGAGAATTACAGTATATCGGTGTATGCGGCAACCGTCTTTACCGTCTCTCGAACTTTACACATACGCGGTGCATACGGCACTTTGCATAGCAGCGTGGCATCACTCGGCAAAGGTAATTGCCACAATTAAGTACATTGCACTCCCGTATTTAGAATACTTAGTTCACACCAGGACGGTGCATTTTGAACAGAATTTCAATATAATTCACTGTCGTTACATTATTCTCGCGATTATAGTTGTGATAGCATCACTGCAGAAATGGTTACCAGACAAAGAACATGGCAATCATGACGGGGCGTGGAGACTGCTTTCCGACTGAGAAACGAATAACGAATGACCCGCTTGCTCTGCTGCTCCTGGTTTTATTGATTCACCGGTCTTATTCAAAAGAGGGTGTTCTCCTGTACATGAGGGCTCAATCGCCTTCTGGAGACAAAGCACCTGACCGTTGGGAAATAGCAATTCAGTTGTAAGATTGAAGTTATCCTAAAAATGAGCAGATAAGCATCTCTAAAATCAACTGTAACTCATTATTCATATCAAAACCGCGGAGAATTGGTTATATACCAGACCTATTCATATCAAAACCGTGGAGCATTGTTTAAATACTAGACTTCACCCGTATAAAATTAGTGGGTCAGCACTGTGCTGAATGAGGTTGGTAACCCGAACAATTGTCTTGGGGTTCACCATGACCGTAGGCCACGCCTTCTCAGCTCGCGATTGCCTTACTTCAAACTCGCCGCACGTCAGGCGATACTGCGACACTCCCTGCAGACTCGTTCAAAGTTTCAAATAACTCGCCGTTTCAAAGCTTGCTACTGACTGTCCTCTACCTCCGCGCGGTCCAGAATGAAACCGTTGGCTAACCGCCTTTCAAACAAAGCCTTCAAATATAACGAACCCACTGTGTTGTGCAATACTTTAATAAATATGCATGGGGCATATATGATATGTCTCAATATAAACATGCGATCGAAATTCATTCATCAGTTTAGTCTTAATTATATTTATTTAATCAAGGAATATAAATGAAAAATTCTGCAAAAAGTACTTGCAGGATTTAGAAAGAAATATTTTTACCACCTAGAATAAATTCAGCGAACTCGCCGTTGACATCCTGAAGAAATACATTGAAATTAGTATAACATAAATCATATTTGTCTTAACCACATTAGGGTTACATAAATTGGAATTCGGAAACCTTACCTCCGCTGGATTTTTAGTATATCACAATAGTTATCTCCATTCCTCAGGTGTAAAGAATTGTCTTTTCTTCAGACAGCGCGAGGAATTTCTCTCCACATCAATGGATCTTACATGTTCATACTTGAAGCAAGTGAGTTAGATCTTCCTCTTCAAAAACACTCGCATGAAAATTTTCTCCTTTCAATATTTCACTTATCATGCACATAATTTGATACCCCTTTTGCTTTTAAAGCATTTGTTTCATTTTTAATTTCATTTCATTTCATTTTCTCTTTTAGCACAGAAAAGATGTTTCAGAGGCCATGCATGAACTAATGATGATTTGAATAGAAAATGGGCAGTACAAATGTACAAAAAATATAAATAGAAAAGATGTTTCAGAGGCCATGCATGAACTAATGATGATTTGAATAGAAAATGGGCAGTACAAATGTACAAAAAATATATTAAGACCTAAAAACTAACAAAAAGACCTATAGGCCAAAATATGCCGAAAAAGTGTAAAAGGACAAATAAAACCCACCATTTTATGGCCTACAATGAACATATATTATGTTGGGCCTCGTGTTGAGACGCTCGAGAAAAGAAAATGATTTTTCCTCAACTTCAGAGCCCTAGTTATTCGTATTACATACAAGTTCGGGCCTACTGACAAGGAAGGGTCTGATGCTTTGATTTGTGACTCAACCTATGTTTTCTATAGTCTACAGGTATTTTGTTTGTAATCTATGACAGTTTCGACCCAAACACTCACTTGAGAACAACGTTCGTCTTCCATTGGTGTGTGTTGTACGGAGACAGGGAGTATGTTCGTTAGCCAGGACAATGTGCTATTCAAACCATTATCCCGTCTAATTAATATGCTGCTGAAGTTAATCGTTAGTTGCTCCAATTAGTGTATCGCACAATGGGAACAAGCCACATGCTAGCTCCAGGACAATTGTAGCGTACACACGAGTTCCGAGCTTTAGCAGATCTTCAGGTCGACCGTCCTTCTGCAATGTTGTACTTTGTAATTTAGTTAATGCGATAAAATAAATAAAAATAATACTTTCCGGGGTTGTTAAGTTGTACAGGAGCTTCCTATTCGTCCCCGTGATCATAGTTTCAAAACATGTGTGTATTTCAAGTATAGGATACAGGCGTATGACATCCAATGCGTGGAGAACGCGTGGACAGTACTTTGGAATGATAACAACCTTCTCATTTAGTTTATGAACAGTTTAGTTCAAGAGTTCTGATAAAAGTAATATTTACGCTTGTTGATTATCGACATAGATAGGGAGTCTGCCACCTTGCCGACTGCCCAGATGCAGATCAGTGGTGATTGATTGAATCCCTCCTCGCATGCCCCATTATCGCTCTAACTTTCAAGGAGGGGTACAAAGAAAATCTCTCATTCAGCGTGTTACAGTGTTTAAAATAAGCTAACTAGACCACAAAGACCAATAAGTACATCCTGGACATTCTGCAATTAGTGAGAAGTGCAGAACTTCGAGGAATAACAGTTCACTTTCTATGGATCAAGGGACAATGAAACAGTAGACCTCCTCGCTAAGCAAAGTACAACAGCAGCCAATTTACGAGCAATGCCACTCCCTTACACAAATTTTCTCCCCATTATCCGTATGAAAGCTCAACGCAATGGAATGCACAGAATTTGTCGCACTTTAAACTAATATTTCTAACAAACCATGGTTCGACATAAAAAACTCGCCAAATGTCACATCACATCGCTCATACGCATGGCAACCTTCTCTACCGTATAAAAGAATTGGACTCTCCACGTGTATGACCCTCCGTGTGTCGCAGATTTTAACCACGTTGTACTTGTTTGTACAAAGTGCAGGGCTGCACGAACAGTAATGCTCTCAAAATCTGATTAACATTGGAAATCCAAGCTTTTCTTTCTCCTGCCAACCAAACAGTATGCTATACGGAATTTTAGCCGAATTTTTCAAAGCAGTAAATTTTAATATACAATTTGTGTCTGTTTTTACCTCTATTATTTAATCAGAAATGTGTATGTATATGTACTTTCTTGTATGACTTGTAGACACTATGGCTGATGGAAACATAGGCCAAATCAATTTTCAAAACACTTTCTCTTTGTAATCAGTAGTAAGTTCCTGTAGTGTTAATTGATCGTACACAATGTCAGTTATACAGAATAGGTTTCCTTACAACATAGCATTTAAATTAAAAGCATACGCAAAATTATACGGTAATAGGTCAACAGAAAGACAATTCGGATCCTCACCAACTGAGAAAATCATACACGAATGACGAAAACAACTTGTTGAACCTGGGAAAAATAAACACTCTTTCAGGACGCATGCTGTTGATTCGTGAACTAGAAAAGAATCCAAACAAAAGCAGCTCGATTTGTTCTGGGTGATTTCCGACAAAAGAGCAGCGTTACGAAAATGTTGCAAAGTTTACGCTGGAAAGACTTGGGAGACTAAGTGGTATGTCCAGAGCTGTCAGTGGAGAGATGGCGTGGAATGACATTAGTAGACGAATAAGTTTGAGTGGTGTCTTTAAAAGTAGGTACGATCACACTATGAACGCAAAGTTGGAATTCATGGCAACAATATTTGTTTGCAATTATCAAGAAAAGACTGGGTAGACAAGTGATAGGGAATCTGCCACCTGGGTGGCTGCCCTAAATGCAGATCAGCGGTGAGTGATATTCACGACATACTCAAGTTAAATCTCAAGTATCCAAGCGAAGAAAAATAGAATCCTTGTGGATTAGAGCTACTCAAAAAGGTATGAATCATGTGGCTCACAACACGCAGCTTTAAGTCAAGTAAAGCTTATGGGTTGGATTTAAACATCATAAAAACCAAGAACTACAATTTACGATGGACTTGTGGTAGGAATAAACCGAATTGAAAAAGTCAATGATACTATCCACTTGAGAAGTAATGTACTGTAGGGCTATGTTTCGGTGTACAAGAGGCACTTTTTAACCCTTAAAACAGATCTTATAAATGGGGTGCGCCTTATAGAACCAATGCGCAGACTTGTTGTGACTTGTTGTTACAATTTTGAACGGGGAGCGAATATGGACGAACCCAGTTTTACGGGTAGGAGCCCTTCATGACACCATGCCTAGCGTATGTATCTATGTATTTAAGTAAGCCGAAATTAGGATTCAAGGCCTTCTCTTATAATTAAACACAATACAATTATATAATTAAAATAACGAAAATGACAACAAAACAAAACACGTAGCTGTGAACTTGCATGCGTGAGATATTCTGTTCGAGCCTCACTGTTGTCAGTCTTGAAACAAGTTTCCGTGGTTTCCCATTTTCACAGCAGGCGAATGCTGAGACTGTATCTTAATTAAGGCCACGGACGCTCTCTTCCAACTTCTAGCCCTTTCCTATCCCATCGTCGTCCTAAGACCTATCTGTATCTGTGCGACGTAAAATCAAACCAAAGCCCATGGCCCAACAGCCCTGAAGGGCCATGGCCTACCAAGCGACCGCTGCTCAGCCCGAAGGCCTGCAGATTACGAGATGTCGTGTTGTTAGCACGACGGATCCTCTCGGCCGGTATTCTTGGCTTTCTAGACCGGGTCCGCTATCTCACCGTCAGATAGCTCCTCAATTGTAATCACGTAGGCTGAGTGAACCTCGAACTTGCCCTCAAATGCAGGTAAAAATCCCTGACATGGCGGGGAATCGAACCCGGGGCTTTCGGGTATGAGGCAGGCACGCTACCCCTACACCGCGGGGCCGGCACCGGTGCGACGTAAAGCCAATAAAAACGTATAATTAGGAAATCAATGTATAATTTTAAGGGAAATATTATCATTCACACTTCACTTCACTCATGATGCAAATCTGTTGTAAGCGCTCAGCAAATGATTTCAGCAATTGATTTTAAATTTCCTACAAGAAAGCAAATCTCCAGTGTTCACAGGAAGGGTATTCCGCACCCCATCGGCAGCGACTATGAATGAGCGGTTGTAAGCCCTGGTGGTAGCAGTGGTGGTGGTGATCATTGTTTTAGGAGGAAGTACAACTAGGCAACCATCCTCTATATAACATTAACCAGAGAGAAAAAATGGAAGGGGTCCGACACTTCGAAAAATGAATACATCGGCCAAAGATAGTCAAGGGCCACGAAGGGCGTGAAAATGAAAGACTCCCTAGGCCTCGAGTGCTCTAATACCGTCCGAGTCGGAAAAGAACAAGAGCTGACTAAGGTAGGTTGGATAGGATAGATGCAAGTCAGGATCCTGGCACAAGCAAGTGGAATAACTGCCATGACTCAGCTAAGGGCCCTGTGGTCGCAAGCCCACGCTCCAAAGTTCAGAGTCCGTGGGGCCCCTTTTAGTCGCCTCCTACGATAGGCAGGGGATACCGTGGGTGTTATTCTACCGCCCCCACCCACGGGGGGTTGTAAGCCCTGGAGTGACTGAGGGATATGGGCCTACTTAGAGAATAGCAAGTTGGTATATCGTCGTTATGATACAAGGAGATCTAATCAAAGTTTGAAGAAGAGTAATTGGGTACACCTGGATTTAACACTTCATGCAGAAGCGACATGTGAAGACTGCAAAGCCATGACAACTCCTCGTAATAAGGTGAAATGTGAAAATCATATAGCAGCATAAATACAAATCTAATGCACATGTTTAAACTCCGTTCGAGCATCTTATTGCTGTCCGTAAGAGCAGTGTCGCGGTGGTCTAGAGCAGGTACGATTACGGACTGTATCAGTTGTATATTACGATGTTCTAAAAATGCAGTATAACGGCGTTTGAGAGGAAAAAGGGATTTCTGTATTTTACGGTATGTGTTTGCTACTTGTTCACTCTAATGTAGTGTTCCAGTTAAAACATCTGTATTTCATATTGACGTACAATAGGGCACAACAGTACTATTTAGCCTAACATGATTGCGGGTACATTTTTATTTGTTAACGAGTTGATGTTTTTTCTGGTACCATATCATAGTCTAAGTTTTGTTAGTGTTTATTAACAAACTGTTATTTTTGCTATACAGTATTGAAACCGTACAGTGTCCTGTACAGCTCATTGGAATTATAGGTGCCTTTCTACCTCATTAAACCACTTCTAAAGGTCGCGTCATCGGTAGTAGTATGGGCGATGGGGATCGAGCTGCGCCCGGTCAGAACGGAACCCGCGAAAGAGTGCCTGGAAAACAAAGGGAAGACTGAGCAGGAGGCAAGCTCCCGCGAAAAGACCCTCTCAACTTGCAGAGAGAGGTAGAGATATGACGCGACGCGGCCGTAGTCAAACACGCCCTGAGGTGTGGCCTATTCTGCCAGGGATCTAGAAACAGAAGGAACTTCCGGTTTTTATGCACGTTTCACGAGTGCCAACGTCGAATTTTGGCCCGTAAAGATAAGATATTTTGATCCAGACATGGGAAAATTATGTGAGACACACCAGTGAATAGAGCTGAATTTCCGGCGTATCCCAGACTAAAAATATGTAATACTTTATTCAGGGGAAGAAAGAAGGTCACCAGATGTCCAGATTTAACAGACTGCAAACACATGTGAACGAGAAAGCGTCCCCCAAGCTAAGAGTCGCCCTCAAAATTGACTCCACCCCCCAGATGACGCTCATGGAAAAATTAAAAGCGGGAAGCGAATTACGGAGAATCTGCCGATCGTCGGGAGAACACGCCTGGTTCAAATAAGGGAGTAAAGAGAGGGTTACAATATGCACCATTTAAATGTTCTGAATTCCTGGGATGAAAGGAGCTGCTGTCCTTAATGAACCGTGAATCGTTTACGCCTATTATCTTCCGGTGCGTATACCATAAAAGCTGAGCTGACCCTCGCTGAAGACAGTTCTTAGCGGGTCGTTGAGAGGGGACAGTGTGTCCCGGTGTGCTCTAGTTTTACCGTCCGAACCCTACCGACCGCATACTAAGACAGTGCTATTGTGTCCGTCGTGGCCGTGAAATACGAAGCCGTTGTGATGTGTAGACAGGAAGCCAAGCGAGCCTAGGCGAATGTCTCTGTGCCGCGTGACATTAAATGAGCTGCGAGCATAATTTATAAACGAGTAGCGGGTTGTGGCTATGTACAATGCGGCCTAAATGAGTCCGTGATATTAGTAAATTGGTATCACCCAAATTGCTACTCTAAGTCAGGGTGCTCAAGTGTTGTGAGCTACCCGATTCATGCTGGGAACGCGCTCGCGGTGATTAGCGTGACCTGCTTGTTCGTGGTGTAAACTCTGTGTTCGTGTCGTGGTAAACAGCAGGACGTGTGACGAGTGGTGAAGTGTTACACATGTGAACGAGATCTCCAGGATGTCAGACTTGTATGGACCAAGGCTGAGGGACAGCACGCCCGTTTCCAGCGCCGAGGTCATGCAGCAGTAAATTCCGCCATGGGTCTCCCGTGGAAGGAAAAACCACGGCCACAATGCATGCGTAATTTACACATGTAATAAGTGCAGAGTCTTATGGATGGTAAAAATATAAATATATGCATAACCTTGAGCGGTGAGCGAAGAGGAAGCGTGGAAGTGAGGAATCATGAGAGTCCTATGCCCAAGGAAAGAAGATACACGATATGAGACGTAATGAGAGGGCCGAATGCCCAGATAGTTTTATGATGAGATGATTCGGAAGTGATCACTCTACGAGGAGGATGTATGGAATAAATGAGTATTTCTTGGGAATTTTGCGGTAAGATGAATAAACAAATGAAGTGGACCATAGATATATGTCCCCGAGAAGGGAAGGCTGGACAGTGTGAGGGAGAGAAGAATCTGGCGTGGCCAACGAATGAGAAATGGTCGTGTGAAGTGAATGACCGTCCCCTCCTTTTTTGTGAGTGTTTGCTTCTCGCCCTTCGCGACAGAGCGGCCCCGCTGGGCAATTATAGTCATTGCTCGTTGTTTTTAACTAGTTCAGCTAAGACACTTCTGTCAATGATAATATCACGGTAATATAGAAAGTACGTAATAAATGAATAGGGATCTCTCCCCAATATCCGGTGATATGAGACCGTAGCTAGTTAGGGATTTTTCTTTCAGGAATGCACCTCTCAGTCGGGATTCATCCAGTTCAAGCCCGGATCAGCAGGGGTCACCTTGGGCAAGCTTCCATTAAGCTTGGGCCGGGGGCAGAAGAGGCTGATAACTATGTTTTCCTTACAGGAATAGCCTCCTTTATGCATAATGTGTATATATCTGTGTGTGTAGTGTTTAATGTGCACTGATTTTTGAGTTCAAACAGAACCATTGTTCAACGTTGTCTTGTCTTGGTGACAGGTAAGGGACGTCCGGGGGGGGGATTTTAGCTAATGGTATGTGTGTTTTGTCTATGTATTATGTAAATATATCTTTTAATATGGTAATCACGTAGTGCGGGAACCGGTTAATTACGTACTAAGAACAGAAATTAGTAAGTCAGGGACATCAGCTCATCTCACGGTGTGATCGACAGAATATAAAAATTCAACAAAAAGGTACAAACTAATGAGGGAAAGATAGACGGTAGTGGTCGCAAAACCTCAGTCATACCTTTGTGCAGACTACGCCCATAGGTGAGTCGAATTTTAAAGTGTTAATTATGTTATTTCCCTCCCGTATGAGGAGAGTTCGTTGTATAGGGTTATATCTATTTTTTTATTATGCTATATTTTGAATAAATTAGTCTTTGTAAACCCCAATTATATGCCTCTTGTCATTTGTAGCAGTGCTAAGCAGTATCCAGTAGACGGTTGAACCCAGAGAATCCTACTTTCAGATTACATAACGCTCCATCTTAAATATTTGTCGTTGTTTTTTCTTTTCTTTCGAACGTAACCACTCCCCAAGTGCTCAAACTGCCGAGGCCAGCACCGAAAGTAGGAAGGGGATCGGTTCGAAGCTCGTTAGGCAAGTCGAGCTGCTCCTTACTCTAGTCTCACCCGTGGGTGTTTACTCAGTTATGTGGAGGCATTCTTATGCGTGGGTCTTCCATTCGAGGCCCGGAAGGATGCAGTATTTACTGCTTCGTCGTAAGTCGAAATTATTCCGTGAGTGGCTTCATGTACGCCTTCTGGATAAGAGTGATAATCAATCTGAAGATCATCTACTTAGAGGTGGTACTTGATACATTTTAATGGGTTCCGTATGTCATTCACGCTAATGAAAAATAAAGGTGGGCCCACAACTGACCCCTGCGTGGTACTTATTTACTTGTTATACAATCCTCAGTACATTTTTCTCACTGAAACTCGTTGTCGGCGGTCAGTGAGGCAGAAGATAAACAATTAAAATTCAGACTACGGAATTTGTGCTGTAGTAGGCCCTAACTCAGGGCTAACGGTGTCACAGGCACTGGTTAGATCTAGTAGTGTCGCTGCAGCCACATATCGTTGATATGGTATCATTTGTATGCAAATCACATTGTAGAGACAGTAAGAGCTACAAATACTTAACAAAGGTAGAGAGTTACTGCAGGCCTCACAGCTGGTAGTCAGGCAATCAACTACCTCAGTGGTGAATTGGATGGAGCCTTCTCTTTTGCCTATGTTAAAACCTGTCATGACATTCAAAGCCGGTATCATTTCCGTAGCTGACTGCTTTTAAGCTTTTAAGCCCCACTTCACAGCGTCCATGATTATTACCTCGTATCCTATTAAGAGGGGGTGGGCCTTGAAATCTACTTTCTGAAGACATGCCATTGTGAAGGTGCCTTGAAGGAACGTTCTTCAATCCATTTTGGTTCAAATTGAAATCATTGCAGATTGAGTTATTGGAGAGTTTCTTGATGTTAGTCAAGGGTGTAATATCTTCTGGTCCAGCTGGTAGCTGAGTGCCAGGAAGTAAATTTCGATACTCGCCGTCTAGGATGTTAGGCAGTAATAATCTATATTAGTAAGAAAAATATGATGGTGCCTGTTTGTTTGTTTGTTTGTTTGTTTGTTTGTTTGTTTGTTTGTTTGTTTGTTTGTTTGTTTGTTCCAACTATTGGGGATTGTTACACGAGTGTGTCCCATATGTGGGCAATCCCAACTTAAATAACGTGTAAACGCTTGGCTTGATCGAAAAATGAAGTGTACTAAGTGGCCTTGAAGTTAGATTTTCTACAAGAAACATTCTAGACGTCTTCGAGAAAATTGAGCTTTGTTTCGTTTTCGGCTATTGTCGCCTCACTTCACATGTAGGTATGGGTCATCTAAAGCCATTCGTGTAAAGTTGCTGTTCGATTGTTAAGAGACCAGCTTAAAAATGAGAGCACAGACCAGCGGAAAGAGATGTCTTGAAGTGAGAGTGCTACACTTGCCTATCCATACTTGAGAATTGCTGATATTTATTTATTCAGCCACTTTCATTTGTCATGGTGATCTTATCAAATTTATATTTCGTGTTTCTATCTTCTTAATATTGAGTATTAGTATTTATTAATGAAAATAACAGGTTCACACAGCTATAATACTATTATTAATAATAACAATAATATTAAACAAACTCTACATACAAAAAGACTAATCTAGCCCTGCCCTGGCCTTGCATTCACCACATGACGTCACAACAGATAGTCCTACAAAAGCCGCTGACATTACATTAAAACAGATTCAGCTCAAGTCCTTGTATACACACTTGCTTACTTCGCATTCCTTGTTCCTTGACCCATTTACCCTGGATTTAAAGTACACCAAATGACAACAATCGCATACTATCCTGCGATCTCGCAATCGGTAAGGTCTCTACATTTCGCACATACCATATCATTTACTTACTCAACTACTTCGCAAACTGAATGCCTTTGCTGTCAATCGGTCTGAACCTCCAGGCTCGAGTTCTACCTTCTTCACTATGTACGCATCACCAGCACTTCACTTACTGTTGAAATTACGAAACAAACTCAATCCACTGGATATTGTTAAACAAGACCCCCATAAATAATATAAACACACGTCCACATTCCAAACACATTCCCGCTTATTCCCTCGAAGCTATACTCACCACCATCACCATATGACTCTCCTTCTTCCTTTTTTCTCACACAGCCATTTTTAACCGCACATAAATACCTGTTCAATCTTCTCCGTCTTACCACTCCTTAATAATCCACCTTATAATACTCTGCTCATTTCCTTTTCACCGGGCGAGTTGGTCGAGCGGTTAGGGTCGCGCACCTGTGAGCTTGCATCCGGGAGATAGTGAGTTCGAACCCCACTGTCGGCAGCCCTGAAGATGGTTTTCCGTGGTTTCCCATTTTCACACCAGGCAAATGCTGGGGCTGTACTTTAATTAAGGCCACGGCCGCTTCCTTCCCACTCCTAGGGCTTTCCTATCCCATCGTCGCCATAAGACCTATCTGTGTCGGTGCGACGTAAAGCAAATAGCAAAAAATTTCCCTATTCCTAATATTTTCCTATGTTTGGTACTCAATAGACTATTTCTAATCTTTCTTGTTTCTTTACAATTACCTAATAAGTGAAAATCGTCGTTCCCTGCCCCACAAAGTATACACACTGACTTATCTCTCTACCTTTTAACAATCCCTTATTTTTATGGTTACCCATTATCCATCATACCAACCCTCTCCTGTTTTACCTCTCAACGTATCTACTATTTATCCCCGTTACTTCTTCTACTTTATTAAAAACACTAAGATAACTTCTTAATCTACTTTCGGCAAATAATTTCTATACATATCTTTAATCCTCCTTGACAGCACCTTCATCCCTCTAGCTTCTGTCTTCGTCCACACCTCTTCCAACATGTACCCCAAGCCTATCATCTTCAAGTATCCCTTAATTTTTTCTAGCTAGCATCTCTTATACAGGCTCTTCCGTTGTTGTTCGTACGCGGCCTATAATACACTCCCCCCTTCCTGTCTTTTTCAATTCATCCAATATCTAACTATTCTTTTCACACACTCAGATTCCAAATCCTCCACACACATTAATTCCGCCCCTGCATTAGCTGTACACAGCGGGAACCCCATCACCATCTTACCGAAATTCCTAATAATTCGTCTTAATTCAACTCTTTTCTCATCCAACTCCCATACTTCCGCGCCATACAATACCCTACCGAAAATCACCGATCTTAAAAATAACCTCAAGGTTTTATAACTGATACCCGAATATTTAGCTAGCAAGTTTTTGACTGAGGCTAGGACGGCCAAACCTCTACTTCTCGCCCTACCAATCTGATCGTTCCAAGTTCCTTTACTGTTAATAATGACTCCTAAATATTCCAACTTCCTTACTTGTTCCAACTTTTCTCCCTCCAGGACCCATTTCCCGTACTACCCTATTCCTTTGTTTACCTGGGCTACTAGCATTTTATATTTATTCCCATTAATTCTCAAGGCCAATTTCTTCACGCAAACCGACACTGCGTTTAAAGCTTTCTGCATACCACCTGAAGTTAGAATCATCAATATCACATCATCAGCAAAAATCAATCCCGGTACCTACCGGCACGGCCCAGTTGCTAGCCCCATGCCCATCCAAGATATCGTTAATAAATATAATAAACAATATTGGCCATGAAATGAAATGAAATGTCGTATGGCTTTTAGTGCCGGGATATCCCAGGACGGGTTCGGCTCGCCAGGTGCAGGTCTTTCTATTTGACACCCGTAGGTGACCTGCGCGTAGTGATGAGGATGAAATGATGAAGACAACACATACACCCAGCCCCCGTGCCATTGGAATTAACCAATTAAGGTTAAAATCCCCGACCCGGCCGGGAATCGAACCCGGGACCCTCTGAACCGAAGGCCTGTACGCTGACCGTTCAGCCAACGAGTCGGACAATATTGGCGATAATTTGCACGCTTGCTTTAAATCCGCCTTAGACTCAAAGGGTCTGCTCAATCTATCGTCTCCCAATTTTACACAAAACCTGACCACACTATATATTCCCTCAACTGCCCTCATTATCTTTTCCGAAACCGCTAACCTACCCAATTTCTCCAATAGAGCCTCTCTATTCACCTTATCGAACGCTTTTTCAAAATCGATTGCTGCCAGGCTGCCACATACACCTTACTTCTAGACAGGCTCCTATACTTCTCCAAGACTGTCTTCGCTATCATTATATTATCCACTGCTCTTTTGTTTTTCCTAAATCCCGCTTGGTAATCTGTCAATACTTCATTTCTTTCGGCTCATTCACTTAACCTGTTCGCCAACACTCCCGTGTAATTTTTACTTAAGGAGTCTAGCAGAGATATTTATCTTCTTCTTTTTCTTCTTAAGACGCCGTCTCCGAGCGCAGGTTGGCGATCCACGTAACTAGCTCTGATCTTGACAGCGCAGAATGGAATGCAATTTCTGAAGTACAGCAGTGCCGTCTTCGAAGGTCTTTCAGCCATGAATTTCTTCTCCCAACAGATCTCTTCCCCCTGTATCTTCCCTTCGATAATAAGCTGTAATAAATGATACCTCTCACCTCTCATGATATGTCCTAGGTATTGCGTTTTTCTCTGTTTTGTGGTGAGCAGTAGTTCCTTTTGCTTTTTCATCGAACGAAGGACCTCGGCATTTGAGATTTTCATTACCCAGGATATCCGCAAGAGACGGCGATACCGGAACATTTCGAAGGCACCAATACGTTTTTCTATGATTGGATCCAGAGTCCAGTTTTCACATCCATATAGGAGAACAGAAAATATATAGCAGCGGATCATACGAATTCGTAGTTTGAGACTGAGATCTGACCTCACAAAGAATTTCTTCATGGTAATGAATTGTTTCCTGGCCTGCTCAATTCTAGATATTATCTCCCGTTTGGAGTTACATTGTTCATACAAGATGGTACCCAGATATCTGAGAGAAGACACTTGCTCAACTATTTTATCTTTTATTGTGAGATTTTTCCGAATTGTCTTCTTAGAGAACACCATCAGTTTCGTTTTTGAGGGGTTAACATATAATCCAAACTCTTCATTGTGCTGAACTAAGGAGTTTATCATGCACTGAAGGGCAGGCATATCATCAGCTTTGACAACAGTATCATCTGCATATCTGATGTTGTTGATGATTTTCCCGTTAATTTTGATCCCACCATAGTCTTCCAATGTTTCTTTAAAGATTGCCTCTGAGTAAATGTTAAACAACAGAGGTGACAGTACACAACCCTGGCGGACGCCCTTCCTGATCAAAGCAGTTTCTGGAGTTCCTTGATCACTTTTGACATTTGCAAACTGATTCCAGTACAAGTTACTGATTATACGTAAGTCACCGGAATCAATACCTGTTGATCTCAGAATCTCTATCAGCTTATTGTGCCTGACACAATAAGCTTTTCTATAGTCTATAAAACAGGCATAGACATCAACATTCATATCTCTGCACCTCTGTAACAACACATTTAACGAGAAGAGTGCCTCACGTGTACCAACGCCATCTCGGAAACCGAACTGATCCCGATCAATATGGGATTCACATTTTTGTATAGTCTAGTGTGAATGATTCGCAAGAATATTTTGAGCACGTGAGACATCAAACTTATCATACGATAATCATCGCACTGAGACGAGTTAGGCCTCTTCGGTAGTGGTATGAAGGTTGATTTCAGTCATTCTGATGGTATTTCTCCTGATTCATGTATTTGATTGAATAATGATGTAAAGATTTTGAGGCCGGTAGATTCCCGTTCTGTTATTACTTTGAGAACTTCAGCGTACACACCGTCAGGTCCAGTTGCTTTACCATTCTTTTGATGTTTTACGGCATGTACAACTTCACTTTTTGTACTTTAGGGCTATTTTCATTTATTCTCTCGTCAGGTGAAGGAGGTTCATTTCCGTCATCTTTGAAGAGATTTTCTATATATTCCTTCCATCGTTTGAGTTTCCCTTCTACACCCAAGATGATTTCATTATTGGCATCTCTCAAAATTTGACCATATCGTCTCCGTTTCAAACCAGCAAGTTCTTTCACTTTCTTATGCAAGTTAAAATAGTCGTGCTTCTCTTGAATTATTTCAGTTTCTTTACATCTGTCTGTCATCCATAATTCTCGGGCTTCCCTGCACTTTCTGCGTACAGTTTTGTTTAGAATTTTGTATAGAATGTGATCTCTATTTTCGTGCTTTCTTCTTTCATCCATAAGTTCTAGAATTTCATCTGTCATCCAGCTCTGTCTTTTGAAGTTGTTGCAGTGTCCAATTTCATTTTCCTGGATTTCAATCACACTGTCTTTAATGGCGTTCCATGTGTATTCTACCACTGATGATTCAGTGTATCTTATTAATTCCATATTCTTTTCCAGTGCAGTTCCAACATTAGTTCTTACTTTGGGATCCAATAGTTTCTTAATATCTATATGCTTGGATGGTTTAACATTTCTTTTAATTTTTCTAAAACGTATCATTTTCAGGTCCATTACAACTGGATTGTGGCCACTATTTACATCAGCACCGGGATACGTCTTACCGGATGTCACCTATTTCTTTAGTTGTTGTTTTACCAAAATTAAATCAATTTCTTATGATCTTTTCGTCGTTTTCGGCGGGTGATATCCATGTGTAAAGCCGCCGAGGAGGAAGTTTGAAGAATGTTCTAGAGACAATCAGATTGTGCTCCATACAGAACTGAACAAGTCTATCTCCTCTTATGTTACGTTCACCAAGACCATGGCTGCCTACAGTTGTAACCGTACAACTAGGTTACAGATTCCATTCAGTATTTATTATTATTATTATTATTATCATTATTATTATTATTATTATTATTATTATTATTATTATTATTATTATTATTATTAACCCGATTCATTAGATTTTATATATTCTGTTTCTCATCAATTAGACTGTAATAATTAGATATCACGTATATTATTGTATTTCATCATAGGTTAAGTGAATATGTTTGTAATTATTCTGTATTGTAGTAAGTGAGATTTGTTGGTTTCATATTGTCATGCTGTGGCTTGTAACTTTGGCTAGATGAGATGGCATAGTATTTTGCAATCGAGGCTATGTTTAACTGTGCAAGGAGATTTCCCAGTGACGCATTCGGCATAGTCATTTTCGGACCGCTTGGGTACGCTTAGACAACACTTGACTGATGACATCAGTGCGTGGACACGTGATTGCGACCAAGTGTCAGTATTCGCCAGCTACTGTATGTGGAAGTGGAAGGGATGAACAGTGAGTAGGGAGAGGAGTCGTCATCGCGAGGTTATATAAAGTCAAGGCGACGGTGGGGAGAGGTATTCTGTTCTTACTCAGTTCATAGTATTCAGTTCATATTGTGCAGATCATATGAAACAGTCTGATGTATCAAATGGAAGAAGTGGTCTTAGTGTGATGGTCAGAGCTAAGAGTTGTGTTTGAAGAGGTAATCATCGAGGAAGTCTACAAGTGGAGCTTGTATCCGAGCAGAGACGGGTACTATGCTGATAAAGAAACATCATCTTCTTGTGAGGATGGACTTCACAAGATGTTTCAATAATATTTTCCAATTATTTAAAATATATTGAGTGGACGTAATTACATTGGAGCTCCCTACACGCGTACATGGTATGTAGGCCAACTCCTTGTTATATAAGAAGATTACAACAGACGGCTCCCGACTTCAGCTCACAGGTTTTCCCAAGAATTTCAAGTTCAACAGCGGTGTATGCAGACAACAGGTAATTAAAGCATCAGACATGTTATGCATTCATAACATGAAGAAGAGTGTAATCAGCGGCGATATCACATCGCACTTCAAGTTCATGCCAATAGCTTTTTTTGTTTAGATTAAATTTTCCTTTTCTTAGTACCGCAAATCTCACGATATATTTCTTTTGTTAAATTAAAAGACGTCAATGATTGTTCATTGTGACGTAAATTATAGTCATAAACTCAGTTTTATTTTTAATTATAATAAGTGATTCCAGTTCCATGTACAATCCTCAATTGTGGAAATGCAACAGTAATTTAATATTGTCCTGATCCATATCCCTGTATATTGCCAGATATGTGAGTTTATCACCTCACGCCTTGAGATAATTGATATAAGAGGTATGCTCTACCGAATTTTGTTGTTTTTCTTAAAAAAGCAACTGGCGCTCAAACAAATGTTATTTATATTATGTGGAAGATATGAAGGTATAAGAGTAGTGGTCGGAGTAGCCACAACGTGGCGCCCAACGTGGGGCTCGAAAGGTTCAGAAAAAGTGTTTCTGAATGGCAATATACATGGATCAGTTTTTTTAATGAGTACGCACATGTTAAATTCACCGAGTAATGTTAGGAAGGTCATTTTGTTGAAGTTTGTATTTAAGGGGTAATGTCAGAGGAATTGCAAGGGGAAATAGCTTTGAGATCGCGAAAAATTAGTAGGAAACCGAAGATGGACAAGGATAGCAATATGCAGTCAGGTGATGAGGCTGAGGTTATTGTGTCCAAGGAAATCCAAGGTGGTAACATAAATAGGAAGTTGGTGACTAAGGTGGGACCTACTGAAAGTCAGAAAATAGTAGAAACTGAGGAAAACGCTGTCACGCAAGATCAAAGTAAAGGGGTGATTGACCTGGGTTTATTTAATTTGCTGATGTCCAAAATGACTGAGCAGAATAATATCATTAGTGAGAAAATTGAATCTCAGAATAATATTATGAGTGAGAAAATTGAATCTCAGAATAATATTATGAGTGAGAAAATTGAAGCGGTCATTAGTGAAAAAATTGAAGCTCAGAGTAATGCCATAAATAGTATTAATAAGAAGATTGATGATGTTAGTAATAAGATAGATCATAAGGTGTTAGAAATAAGTAAGCAAATTAATAATTTAGAAAGTAAGGTAAATAGGGAGTGTAGTGATATCAGAGCTGAGATGGAATTGGGTCGGAGCAATCTCCATACGGAAATAGAGCAAATTAGTGAGACATGCATCAAACAGATTGATGAATTAGGCGCCAAGATCGAGTCTAATAAAGGAGAAATCAATGAGTTAGTAGAAGAAAGGTTTGAAAAGATAACCAATACAGTGGGGCAAGAAACTAGGAAATGTATTAGTAGGGTAGAACAGGTGGAAAGAAAACTTGGAGAAGTAGGTGATCTAAAGAGTGAACAAAAATCATTATCACAGAAGGTGAGAGAATCGGAAGAAAAATTACAGGAGAAGTATAGAAAAATTGAAGAAAAGGCTGAGGAAACATTGGAAGAAAAATTTCTGAGTTGCCAGAGAGTACTCCAGAAAGAAGTGCGTGATAGTAGAAATGTACGCGAAATAATTGTAAATAATGGTTTAATCACTAGAGATCATGACTTACCTAAGTTTTCTGGGAAAGAATTTAACCCGATGGAATTTATGAGAGTAGTAGAGAAGAAATTTGCTGTTCAATTAAGAGACAATATTATTAGCTGGGAAACTGTATTGGAGATCTTATCTAATGCTTTCGTAGGAGAGACTAAGTCTTGGTTTCAAGTATATAAAAGCTCGATGTCTAGTCTAACTGAATTTAAGGAGAAATTCATGGCTAAATTTTGGAGTGAAGGTGTTCAGAGTAGAGAGAGAGAGAGAGTAATGTTTGGCAGGTATAATTCTAACGAGGGTGTTAGAATGACTGAATACTTTTTGGCTCATGTTTTGGTGTGGAGAAATTTAGAATGTATTGGACCTGAGGCTGATATAGTTAGACTTATGGCTAAGCACTATCCCGACAGAATAAGAGAAGCTGTTTGTATGCAAAGAGTGGAGACTATTAAGGAAATGGAGATTTTGTTGGAAAGTTTTGATGCTTTAGGTAGTAGCTTGAATAATAGTAGAACACTAAATAGGAATGTAGAAGGAAGGAGTAACCAATCTAATAATCAGGACAGGACTATGAATAGTCGTAACTACAGAAGAGAATATCAGGAGAGACCTAATAATAATTTCCACAGGGAGAGAAATTATCAAAATAGTTCGGAAAATTTCAGGACTGGGAGGCGTGATTATGGTAATCAACCAGAAGCTGGGAGGCGGGAGAATACAGGCCATAATAATAATAATAATGACGCTAGAGGAAATAGGCAACAGGGGAGGCCGACTGAGGTGTGTAACCAACAAGTCGTAACCGAACCAAGTACTTTAAACGCGCAACGGACTGTATAAACAGGTCACTGAGACAGTCCGTAAATGGTGAGTTCACGTATAAGGTAGATAAGTATGTTAATGTCGACCAGCCTATAGTTGTAAGTGAACATGATTGTGACCTAAGTAGCAATAATTCAAATGTTTTAAGTGACGACTTGATCGTAGACAATACATTTTATAAGTGTAATTTAAATTTAGATATAAGGCAAGATTTGTTGAGTGATCTTATATTATGTAATGAGGAGAATTTAAGTAGTGTTACTGTTACCCCGACCATTGAACTGCTGATATGGGGCAGAAAAGTTAAGATTTTGTTGGACTCTGGTAGTGAGAAGTCATGTGTAAATTCCAAGCTGTATGAGGAAGTTTTAAGAGAGAAGTATGAGGTAGCGGAAATTCCAGTGAGGAATACGTTCATCGTAACAGCTGTTGGAAACAAGTCTCAAAGAGTGAATAAACAAATAGCTGTCCCCATTAGCATAAGTGGAGAATGTATTTTCCAACCATGCTTAGTTGTGCCTAATTTAGTTTATGCCGTTATTTTAGGTACCGACTGGTTAACGTGTCACAAGGCTAAATTAAATTTTGATCTGTGTAATGTCAATCTTATTTGGGGAAAGAGTAGCAGGGAAGTCAGTTTACCATATGATATTTTGTCAGAAATTAGTGCGAATAAAGTGTGTTCTAGTACGGAAGGATCTTGTGAAATTCCTAATATGAGGAAAAATATTGATGTCTGCCATGTGTCTATACAGAGAGATTCTAGAGATGAATTGTATGAGACAGTGGAGAAATGTAATTTAGCGGAAAGTCAGAAGGACGAATTGTGTGAATTATTGATATCACATAGTGATGTTTTTAGCGATCGGCCTGGTAGAACACATCTTTACGAACACAAATTTAATGTTATTGATAACTCAACTTTTGTAGGACCGAAATATCCCATTCCGTTAAAATACGCTAGCGCTGTTGAAGAGCAGATTGACATTATGCTAGATTATAATATAATTGAACCATCATGTAGTCCTAATTTAAATCCACTTGTTATTATACCTAAGAGGGATAACACGGTAAGATTGTGCATGATGATTTTTGTAAGACTATATTGGATGAATTTGAACTTGGTGACAAGGTTTTACTCAGAGTACCACTCCCGTCATCAGCAGAAGCTGGTCAATTTTCTAAGTTTTTCTTGTTATATCAGGGATACTTCACCGTAGTGAAACGGATTGGGAAATGTGCTTATTCATTAGAAGACAAGGAAGGAAATATCGTAGGCACATACAATATAAGAAATCTTAAGAAATATATCATGTGAGTTTGTTGATTAATTTTCATTATTATGTTAATTCACCATGTTTTATGAAGCTGGCATTGCGAACAGGACTTCAGTGAAATTAGCGTGTGTTGTGATATTAAGTGAAGCATGGCAGTGCAATAAACTCCAGTGCTTGGAGACAGTGTATATAATGAAATGTCTTCGAGAATTACTTTTGAACACTCAATTAACGTTTGAAACGACAGAAGTGAGAAAGAAATGTAATCTGTATATAAATAATACTGTATAATCAAAGTGAAAAGGATAATTGATCAATGTTTTATATGTGTAACAACGAACATCCAGATGGATGATACTATGTACCAAATTTGTAAAGGTCATTTTTTGTATCTATGGTGTACTCGATTTCAGGTGATTGTGTATATATTTCATGAATCAATCGATTATTTCATGAGGGAGGCGTTCTGTAATCGTACAACTAGGTTACAGATTCCATTCAGTATTTATTATTATTATTATTATCATTATTATTATTATTATTATTATTATTATTATTATTATTAACCCGATTCATTAGATTTTATATATTCTGTTTCTCATCAATTAGACTGTAATAATTAGGTATCACGTATATTATTGTATTTCATCATAGGTTAAGTGAATATGTTTGTAATTATTCTGTATTGTAGTAAGTGAGATTTGTTGGTTTCATATTGTCATGCTGTGGCTTGTAACTTTGGCTAGATGAGCTGGCATAGTATTTTGCAATCGAGGCTATGTTTAACTGTGCAAGGAGATTTCCCAGTGACGCATTCGGCATAGTCATTTTCGGACCGCTTGGGTACGCTTAGACAACACTTGACTGATGACATCAGTGCGTGGACACGTGATTGCGACCAAGTGTCAGTATTCGCCAGCTACTGTATGTGGAAGTGGAAGGGATGAACAGTGAGTAGGGAGAGGAGTCGTCATCGCGAGGTTATATAAAGTCAAGGCGACGGTGGGGAGAGGTATTCTGTTCTTACTCAGTTCATAGTATTCAGTTCATATTGTGCAGATCATATGAAACAGTCTGATGTATCAAATGGAAGAAGTGGTCTTAGTGTGATGGTCAGAGCTAAGAGTTGTGTTTGAAGAGGTAATCATCGAGGAAGTCTACAAGTGGAGCTTGTATCCGAGCAGAGACGGGTACTATGCTGATAAAGAAACATCATCTTCTTGTGAGGATGGACTTCACAAGATGTTTCAATAATATTTTCCAATTATTTAAAATATATTGAGTGGACGTAATTACATTGGAGCTCCCTACACGCGTACATGGTATGTAGGCCAACTCCTTGTTATATAAGAAGATTACAACAGACGGCTCCCGACTTCAGCTCACAGGTTTTCCCAAGAATTTCAAGTTCAACAGCGGTGTATGCAGACAACAGGTAATTAAAGCATCAGACATGTTATGCATTCATAACATGAAGAAGAGTGTAATCAGCGGCGATATCACATCGCACTTCAAGTTCATGCCAATAGCTTTTTTTGTTTAGATTAAATTTTCCTTTTCTTAGTACCGCAAATCTCACGATATATTTCTTTTGTTAAATTAAAAGACGTCAATGATTGTTCATTGTGACGTAAATTATAGTCATAAACTCAGTTTTATTTTTAATTATAATAAGTGATTCCAGTTCCATGTACAATCCTCAATTGTGGAAATGCAACAGTAATTTAATATTGTCCTGATCCATATCCCTGTATATTGCCAGATATGTGAGTTTATCACCTCACGCCTTGAGATAATTGATATAAGAGGTATGCTCTACCGAATTTTGTTGTTTTTCTTAAAAAAGCAACTGGCGCTCAAACAAATGTTATTTATATTATGTGGAAGATATGAAGGTATAAGAGTAGTGGTCGGAGTAGCCACACAGTATTGCCTTCAATGCCAGCCCCTACTTTTGAGTTGAAATCACCCATGTGCAATGTTATTTCTCCATTCTTAGTTATTTTCATAGCTTCCTCTAGGGTGTCATAGAATGCTTCTACTTCATCATCATCCTTATCGGCAGTTGGTGCATGGACCTGAATAACGTTCATGATCCGGTGTGATGTTTGTAACCTCAGCAATATTGCTCATCACTAAGTGGTACAAAATATAGAAATGAATTTGCGATCATTGATGAAATAAGCACAGCAACTCCTCTCTAATTTTCAAACTGTTCATACTACCCTTTCGCTTATATATGGGACATTCAATTCCTATTTCCCATTCCTTCGGGTACTTCCCCCCTTCAAAGATCTTATTGAATAGTTTAACTATGCCTTCTATCATTGTCACATTTTTGCTAATTTCTTTCCAAAACTTATTATTGATCCCATAACATTTACCCGCCGACCTGCCCCTAATTCTCCTCATCACTCGCAAGGTTTCTTCCCTTGTAATTTCCTTGTCCAGTTCATAATTTGCCTCTCTTCTATTCCTCCAAATTACTTCTTCCCCCGTCTTTCTCCACCGTTCTTCTCCCTTTCCTCCGAGTAATTCACCAAAGTAACTCACCCACTGAACATCCTCAATGCTCGTTCTCTCCATACTCCATCTACAGTTAATTATTCTATTAATCCTTTCCCAAACTTTTTCAATGCTTTTATTCTTACAATCTTTATTTACGGCTTCAGTTTGTTCCTCTAACCACGCCTTTTTTACCTCACAAATTTTATTTTTACACTCCTTCCTCAACATACAGAAAACCTCCCATTCTGCACTCCCACCTTTCTTTCTATACTCTCCTAACGCACCCAGCACCCTCTTCCGCATTCCTTCACACTCTCTATTAAACCATTCTTCAACATCTTTCTTTTTCATCCTTATACATTCTACCATCTGTGCTATCATCTTTATTGGATGTAGCAGCAATTCCAAGGCTTTATCGATATTATTCTCATCTAACGCACCTTCCCACCCATATTTCAGAAATTGTAATTCCTCTTTTGCAATCCTATCCCAGTCCCATCCAACTTTCTCTGACCATTTGTACTTATTATATCTACTCTCTAGTTTATTCCTTGTCTTAACTTCCTTCCTTACATGCTTCTCTTCCCCGCTTTTTAACATAACACTGTCTGGGAAGTGGTGTGATTGAATCCAGTCCCCTACGTCCATACTTACAATATCCTCCAGCATTCCCTCTGAACTTAAAACCATATCTATCACACTACATCCTTTCTCTGTAACAGGTCAAATTCCTCGTACTGTCATCCTCCATCCATCCATTCAGAATATACAAATTTCCCGCAGCGCATATCTCTAGGAGCTTCTCCCCATAACTGTTTATAATTTTATCCTCACTACTTCTTCTTTCCAACATACACCTCCCATCTTCCTACTAGTTACTGGCCTCTGTTCCCCTATTCTCGCGTTCCAATCTCCGAATAACAATATATCCTCTTCTCCTGCAAACTTCTCTCTTATCATACTAATCCACCAATAGCTCTTCAACAAGATGCTTATTTGCATATGCTGAACTACTAGGATGGCAATATACGAAAGCTAGATTTTTCTTCATCATTCCCTTTACCCATCCCATATTAAATCTCAACCATATGGTTTCTTTCATATCTGTCTCTATATCCTCCACCAGTTCACTAATTTCTTCCGTAATTAATACTATCATCCCTCCTGGGACGCGTCCCTTGTCCTCTCCTTTCTTCTATATTTATATTTAATCACAAAACCTTTCAATGAGATCTCTTTCCGTGTTTTCAGCCACGTCTCCAAGACTGCCACAACATCGAAACATTCTACTACTTCCCGAACCTTCTTATCTCCTAATTTGCTTATTAATCCCTCAATATTCACACATCCTATTTTCCAATATAGTTATAACTTTCCCTCCCTCCCTTCTAAATTTCCTCCCCTAAACTTACTCCTTGTCGTTCTCGCCCCCACAACTCCTCTCTCCATTCCTCCTTTTTTTTGCCAACCTATGCCGTTTCATGCCTTCTGTATTCTCCAACCCTTTACATACTTTACCCCACAGGTCTTTCAAACTCCTACTTCTTCCTCTGCTCATAACAGCTTTACCTTCCTGTCGATCAGTCTTCGCATATCCTTTCTTGCTCACTAAACCACTGCACTCTACTCTCGCCGTTTCTTGCTGCTCACCCTCACTCACCCCTTCACTGTTCTGATCTTCTGTATCCACACTGCACTGTGCATTCCCACCTGAGTTGATCTCCTCACCTTCCCCGGCTCCACCCCTCGTTGTTACTTCTTCCTTCCTTCCACCTCTCCCTGCCATCTCTTCTGCCTCGGAACGAACGCGTTCGTCCATCTCTTTCAGCTTCGCCACTGAGTGCTCCCTAACCCATCTTCTATTCGTCACCACTAGCCTCTGACGTCTTATTCGGGCCTTTAGGCCCTGTTGTCTCGCTCTCCACAGGTTTTTGTTCAGAATCTTCATAATTTCTCTTCCTTCTTTTCCCATGTCTCCTTTCAACCCTACTTTCTGGCCCTGTAAATTATTACCGTTTCTTATCACAATTTCTGCCGTTAGGGTAGAGAAAAATATTACCCAATTTGGCCTCCGTCCTTTATTTTTCCCCACTCTCTCCATATCGTCTATGTCCAATTCACTGAAGTTTATCTTCATCCTATCCCGTATGACCTCTACCACCTTGGAGATTAGATCAATCTTGCCTTCCCTCTCTCCTACTTCCACACCATATATAAATATGACTTCCCTCATTCTCTCCTGCCTGTACCCCTCTGTTTCTCTCTTCATCATCATCACCTCCTCTTCTAGATGTTTTACTTTCCCTCTTAATAACTCTATTTCCTTCTCATTGTTGTCCACTCTCCTGTTCGATTCCTCAGTCTTCGTTTCTAGCCATTTCTTCATGTTTCCTATCTCCTTTCTCTGCTCTTCCATCATATCCTTTATGTCCTGTACCTTATCCCATTGACAATTTCCTTGTATTACTTCGCTCACTACCACCTTAAGTGCTGCCAAGTCCTCCATGCTGAACTTTCTGCTGGTATTTGGGCCTCGGTTTAATTCCACACACCCCCGCCCCCCCCCAATCACCAGCAGCACAGCTATCACTGCCGCTACTAGCACCGCTTCACCCATTTTTACTTCTTCTTTTCTTAACACCCGTCCATTCTTGGCCTCCTTCCTCTGCTTCACCTGCCATTTCCCAATCGCGGCCCGGTACTGCTCAATACCGACCATGTTCACGGCACGCACTGCACCCCGCGACTTCACTCCTCGGTTCTCAAGCTAGACTGCTTAATATTGAGTACATAAGTTTAGTATTCATATTTAGTGGGTTAATAACTTACATTTCATTTGCTGTTATTGACCACTTTAATCCTTACTCATAAATCCACATGAAGAACGACTACTTTAACTAATAGGATAAGGGAGCCAAACTCCGTCTCCTCACCTAATTCCGTACTCATAGGGATTTCTAATTTGCATGGTTGGTACCTAAAGTATAGCCACCCACACACGCGCAGCATCATACCGTTGACATGTTGTGAGAGTTGGTTGTGTACATCACGTTTAGTTTCCGTCTACAAGGAGGATTCACTTTTCATGCTGACCTGAGTTAGTGCAGCATTTAAATTGAGGGTATGCTATTCCTAGAATGAGAACTGATAGGTGTATGGAATACTGGACTGTACTTCAGTCGTGTGGTGTAGTTCATGGCGTGTAACCGCAATCAATCAATCAATCAATCAATCAATCAATCAATCAATCAATCAATCAATCAATCAATCAATCAATCAATCAATCAATCAATCAATCAATCAATCAATCAATCAATCAATCAATCAATCAATCAATCAATACTGATCTGCATTTAGGACAGTCTCCCATGTGGCAGATTCCCTATCTGTTGTTTTCCTAGCCTTTTCCTAAACGATTTCAAAGAAATTGGAAATTTATTGACCATCTCCCTTGGTAAGTTATTCCAATCCCTAACTCCACTTCCTATAAATGAATATTTGCCCCAGTTTTTCCTCTTGAATTCCAACTTTATCTTCATATTGTGATCTTTCCTATAAACGCCACTCAAACTTAATCGTCTACTAATGTCATTCCACGCCATCTCGCCGCTGACAGCTCGGAACATACCACTTAGTCGAGCAGCTCGTCTTCTTTCTCCCAATTCTTCCCAGCCCAAATTTGCAATATTTTTGTAACGCTACTCTTTTGTCAGAAATCACCCAGAACAAATCGAGTTGCTTTTCTTTGGATTTTCCGAGTTCTTGAATCAGGTAATCCTGGTGAGGGTCCCATACACTGGGAAACATACTCTAGTTGGGATCTTATCAGAGACTTATATGCCCTCTCCTTTACATCCTTACTACAACCCCTAAACACCCTCATAACCATCTGCATAGATCTGTACCCTTTATTTACAATCCTATTTATGTGATTACCCCAATGATCTTTCCTTATATTAACACCTAGATACTTACAATGATTCCTAAAAGGAACTTTCACCCCATCAACGCAGTAATTAAAACTGAGAGGACTTTTCCTATTTGTGAAACTCACAACCTGACTTTTAACCCCGTTTATCAACATACCATTGCCTTCTGTCCATATCACAACATTTTCGAGGTCATGTTGCAGTTGCTCAGAATCTTGTAATAGAAGAATATAAGAAAATAACATCATCTGCAAAAAGCCTTACCTCTGATTCCACTCCTTTACTCGTATCATTTATATATATAAGAAAACATAAAGGCCCGATAATACTGCCTTGAGGAATTCCCCTCTTAATTATTACAGGAACAGATAAAGCTTCACCTACTCTAATTCTCTGAGATCTATTTTCTAGAAATGTAGCAACCCATTCAGTCACTCTTTTATCTAGTCCAATTGCATTCATTTTTGCCAGTAGTCTCCCATGATCCACCCTATCAAATGCATTAGACATGTCAATCGCGATACAGTCCATTTGACCTCCAGAATCCAAGATATCTGCTATATCTTGCTGGAATCCTACAAGTTGAGCTTCGGAGGAATAACCTTTCTTAAAACCGAACTGCCTTCTATCGAACCAGTTATTAATTTCACAAACATGTCTAATATAATCAGAAAGAATGCCTTCCCAAAGCTTACATACAGTACATTGAATGTCAAACTTATTGGCCTGTAATTTTCAGCTTTATATCTATCACTCTTTCTCTTATACACAGGGGCTACTATAACAACTCTCCATTCATCCTGTATAGCTCCTCCGACCAAACAATAATCAAATAAGTATTTCAGATATGGTACTATATCCCAACCCATTGTCTTTAGTATATACCCAGAAATCTTATCAATTCCAGCCGCTTTTCTTGTTTTCAACTTTTGTATCTTATTATAAATGTCATTGTTATGTAAATTTTTATACTTCTTTAGCCTTAGTCTCCTCCTCTATCTGGACATTATCCTTGTAACCAACAATCTTTACATACTGCTGACAGAATACTTCTGCCTTTTGAAGATCCTCACATACACACTCCCCTTGTTCATTAATTATTCCTCGAATGCCCTTCTTGGAACCTGTTTCTGCCTTAAAATACCTGTACATACCCTTCCATTTTTCACTGAAATTTTTATGGCGGCCAATTATGCCTGCCATCATGTTATCCTTAGCTGCCTTCTTAGCTAGATACAATTTTCTAGTAAGTTCCTTCAATTTCTCCTTACTTCCACAGCCATTTCTCACTCTATTTCTTTCCAGTCTGCACCTCCTTCTTAGTCTCTTTATTTCTCTATTATAATAAGGTGGGTCTTTACCATTCCTTACCTCCCTTAAGGGTACAAACCTGTTTTCGCATTCCTTAACAATTTCTTTAAACCCATCCAGAGTCTGTTTACATTTTTATTTATCGTCTTCCACCGATCATAGTTACTTTTTAGAAACTGCCTCATGCCTGCTTTATCAGCCATATGGTACTGCCTAATAGTCCTACTTTTAACCCCTTCCTTTCTATCACATTTTTTAACTACGACAAAAACAGCTTCATGATCAATAATACCATATATTACGTCAGTTTCTCTATAGAGCTCATCTGGTTTTATCAGCACCACATCCAGGATATTTTTCCCTCTGATTGGTTCCATCACTTTCTGAATCAGCTGTCCTTCCCATATTAACTTATTTGTCATTTGTTGGTCATGCTTCCTGTCGTTCGCATTTCCTTCCCAATTGACATCTGGTAAATTCAGATCTCCCGCTGCAATCACATTCTTTCCTTGTCGTTTCCTACATAGCTGATTACCTTATCAAATAATTCTGAATCCGTGTCAGTGCTACCCTTTCCCGGTCTGTTCACTCCAAATATATCAAGTTGCCTATTATCTTTAGAAATGAGCCTTACACCTAGAATTTAATGTATCTCTTCTTTAACTTTTTCGTAGCTTGCAAATTATTCTTTCACCAGAATGAATACTCCCCCTCCCACCATTCCCATCTTATCTCTACGATACACACTCCAGTTCCGTGAGAAAATTTCTGCATCCATTATACCATTTCTCAGCCAACTCCTATTACAATATCTGGTAAATATATATCTATTAAATTACTCAATTCCATTCCTTTCTTTACAATACTTCTATAGTTCAACACTAATAATTTTATGTCATCCCTACTTGATTTCCTGTTCTCTGTTCCTTATCGCCGCTCCCTAGGCCAACCCGTTTCGCTGAATGTACCTCTCTATTACCCTTCCAAACAAATTTCCTAACTTATACCTACCACTGCGGTTTAAGTGAAGGTCATCTGAGCGAAAATCACTATCTACTACCCACCATTAGGATCTAGAAATTTCACTCCCAGTTTCCCACATACCCACTCCATAGTCTCATTTAAATCCCCAATCACCCTCCAGTCAGTATCCCTCCTACACAGTATTCCACTAATAACAATCTCCGCTTTCTTAAACTTCACCCGTGCTGCATATACCAGATCCCACATATCTCCAACTATGTTGGTACTGTACCCGCCCCTACCCAAGAAGGCACCGGGGTGAGATATCTACAGGGCGACTAAGGGTTGAAAGTATATTAGAATAGGCGCTTATCTAACATTATCTTAAAGGCATACTGGGTAGGAATACGGGTCATACCTAATTACAATGAGAACACATTCGGGTTAAAGTTTAGATTAACACCAGCGATTTATTAGGCCTTGATTATGATGGAAATGACGCATTTATAGTTACAAATGAATTAGATGTATTATTATCAACTGTGGTTTGTTATCGACGTTTAGTCGTGTGTGATGGATCCGAGTATTGTTTATCGCAGAGCGAATCGCCATGACGTGATACGAAAGGAAAACGTTTACAACAAACACTGAGGCTATATGATCTTATTAACTAATAAGAGTAACATGCATGCAATAAGTCTGAGCAACCCCTATACTAAAACACACAATTATTACCCAACGAAATACCAAGAAAGAACTCACAGAAATATGGAACAAACGACCGGGTTTGAACCGACCCTCACTAGGATACAACTCGCCGCCCTGATGATCAGGACCATCGTCAACACTAATTATTATCACAACATGATACATAAACAACTCAATGAAACACAGATTATATACAGTAAACACGTGAGACACCCCTCCTTCACTTTGGCATTTTGGAGTACCAATGCCGACGCAGGGAACTGAACTGACACCCCGGTGGATGGAAGTAGGACACTGAAACCCCAGCTACATTATACTCAAATGAATAATGACAGTAGACTAACAAATATTGGTACCAATCTCCGTTTCATTTAATAGCGAACACATCATCCCGGCGTGTCGAATATTTCCATTATTAGCCGATTCCTACAGGCCTTGTTTCCCTTAACTCATGGCTCCCCTCTTATACGAGCGGTCAAGCACACACACAAAAAACACTTTTCTTTACCAGGCCAAACGCCCCAACCCCCTGCCGTGGGCAGTTGATGGCTTTGGCCTTGACATGCGTAACACGACCTTTCTTAACAAAAACGCCCCATCTCGAGGTTCGTTCACAATAAACTGAGCTCTGTTGCTTATTAAGCAAATTGCATCGGCCCTTAGTACTTTACCTCAATTCAACACACTTATTCCTTTTACATTATCATGACGTCGCGACGTGACGCCCGTTTCGATGATACCAATACTTGTATGATTACCTTCATTACAATGTATTATTATTATTATTATTATTATTATTATTATTATTATTAATATTATTATTATTAATATTATTATTGGATTCATCCTTACACTATCTTCCTACATGACTTACCTGGTAATTAGATCATACTGTGTGATCATACCGAACTTCCTCGTAATGACGACGTAATCAATCGCTAATAAAATTCGTGATTAACAGATAAGTAATTTCTAATTACGTCACACGGTAATAGAATGATGAATTAAATATTCACGCAGTGACCAACCCAATTAGATTTTCATACGGTGATTACTCAATTAAATATTCACATTCAGTTATCCTCACGAGACTTACCTCATCCTCATATTGCACTTAACTTGTGATAAGCCTGCCAATTTATTGTAACAATGCCTATCTAAATATTTCAGTGGAGGGGCCTGTGGTGTCAATCCCGTAGTCATCTCTCGTCGTTATGGGTGCTCACGTAATCTAATTACACTATTTACCAGCCATGCATTATCAACGCTGGACAAACTACAAGCTAACTTGAATTATTCTGAATTACTAAAATTTGGACTCCTGACGCATCAATAATTACAAGTTCCCCAAATAAAATGAATGAGTCAATCTACTACTGCATGCAAACTTATCGTATTATACCTTTATTTACAATTAATTGCTCAGACCTATTATTAATTAAATAAAGTAAATAAAAGCTACGTGCATCATGATAGCACATCTACATTAACTGAAGTTACGATCTCTAACATTATAGCGTCAGGTTATGATAACTGCTTCCCGTCCCATCTGATCATGTCATATTAAATATGGTTATTACACATCTCCATCACTTGATGACCCGTTGTTAGCTTGGGAAGTCCATTACTGGTTTAGTGCTGACCCATGGGTACCAAAGCAGTTACTGGTGGCAACATTCTTCCTCGAGGCTGGGAGTCCATGGTTCTAGGTTGACGAAACCGCTGGCAGTAAATCCTGTGCACAAACACGTCACTGTTTTAATTCCACACACTGGTTAACAGCGTTCAGCGTGAACGTCAGGTCACGATCTCGGATACGACTACGTAGTCTGCAGTTCAGTACCCAATCCCGTCTATCTCTCAGCCACTATTCAGACTGCCGCTACGTAATACTATCGTGCTGTAATAATAATAATAATAATAATAATAATAATAATAATAATAATAATACTTTCTGCACTGAATGTTTGCGACACAACACGGTTTTATAAAAACTAACACTGGTGGCCCGGAGACCAAATCTATACAATGTTTATGCGAATTCTATTATTTCACTTGAAATTGAAGTTAAATTCACTTGAACAAAGAACTAATGAGAGCTTAACCAAACATAGCATCGCCGTCGGTAAGCCGCGAGTCCCGAATGACGCTCGTCCCTCACTGCAGTGGTTTTTACAAGGGAGCGATACCCCTGCCACTAATTTGCGTGTTGCCTATCCCCGGCACACTTGAGGTGTAATAGTACGGTTAATCAGGTGACCAATATTTAGTTGATGTGATTGAGGCATATCCATTCAATTATTCTTCGGTGGATCTCCTTTAATTAATTAAAATCTGTCCGGCTTCCCCTACCATGCGGGGTGAACTGCCTCCGTCAAGGACATGTCATGAGAATAAACAAATGGCCCCGGTACTTTTCCACGCAGAAACAACACAATATTCTTTCTTCTTCTGAATGTTATCAAGAAAGGGGACATTAGACACTCTAAATAAATGTCCCAGTGACATTTACCCCTTTTAAATCGGGAGACGACTCTAGAATTCGAGTTTCATTAATTTCTAAATCGTAGATAATTAAGTTGGCTAGTCCGAATTCAGGATGGCTCCTATATTTCGTTTCGAAAAAGTTGGTTTCCCCTCATTCTCTGAGTCTTGAGGAGGGATGTCTTCTCTCGAGTGATGTCATGGGGAATCCCCATTCATAACCCCTCCCTGGTCCAGATGGGCTTGCGATCCACTGCGGGCCCCCGCTACACAAAGGACAATACGGCGCAATATGTCGCAAACAAAGAAATATCGTAAAATAACTTTAAAAGACTCAATTTATCTATCTTAATGGTATGAATATTAATTATTTTCGGTATTACCTGTATTAATGATATGAATATTAATCAATTTCAGTATTGTTTTCCTTAAGTAGCATTGCGTGCGTAATTACGAAGATCAATATCAAACAAAGGTCCTTGGATTATGCCCCTGTCGGGTTCAGTACTTATATCAGCTTGCCTTACGTTTTTGGTACCATCGTGAATCACTACCACTACCACCTTCTCCTTCCCCTCCTCCCTCGCTACAGTGAGCTGGTGGCGTGAGTTATTGAAGCGGCCATTATAATAAATCAGGGAGTGTTTGTAATTTCATCCCCCTTAATTTTATTTCTTATTTGTGAAGTATATTCTTATTATAAGATGGCAAAACGCAAGCAATGGGATGAAGAGGCTATGATAAAAACTATTAAGGCAGCGAGGGACAAGATAATGGGCTAGAAACGTCCATTAAAGCGTTTAACATCCCACGAGCCAAAAAAACATTTTCCATAAATGACCTTCAAGTAATTCATTATAGGGAAAGTGTTTGGTTGGTGTAAAAAATTAAAATTAATTGTATTTTTCATAAATTTGACGGGGGACGAAATGACGACAACATTTTTGGTAGATTAGTTTTTGTAGTGTTTATGGCAAATATTGACTACCTTACGTTCTTGTTCCGGGGGTTTCCGTGCGGGCATAAATGGTCAAGATAGAACAATCAGAAGATTGATTTAAGCTTTAAAATCGTGGTTATATTTATTTTCCAGCTATCTTTCCTTCTTTGTTTAGAAACAAGATTTTACAAAATTCAGGTACCAAATTTGACTTACAAGCTAATTGAACAACTTTTAGAAAATCTAATCACAACAACCTTGAGCTTGAAGCTCACTAATTATACATTCTCGAATGAGCGCTGCGGCTCCTTTCAAAAACAGTCAAGGGGTCGACCCCCAATTTCTTTTACAGAATATTTAAAATATACAATGTTTCAAGAGCACCTTTTTTGGTCCACACAAGTATCTAGGAGTCTAGAAGACTATTGTTCTACATTACACCATTATACTCTTCCAAAGGTATTCTTCAACTTTTACATTAATACCCAGAGCGTCTTCGATCCATAAAATTTACATTTTCAACAGAATGTCCAGGCCTATCAAAGGCACAACCTACAATGTACAATTCCAACACTATTTACTGTCTTAAATGCACAACCGTCTAACATATTTACACAACATGAAGTAGAATTTCACAGGGGCATCGATTACCCAATCTACCGGGCCTTTGTGGAATAAAAGGAACAACACGTAAAAGTTGTATGTTGTTGTGTGTGTTGGGTATTCAGGCCGAAGGCTGGTTTGATCCTCTGCAGCTCCGCCAACAGCTGTCATAAATAGCCTAGGCGTCACTGAAGAGGCATACTAGGGAAACGAGGAGCTTTCCTCACCGAGCCAGCCGTTGCTATTATATATCAGTCTGCCAAGCCCACTGAAATGTATGCACCAAACGACCCTATGAGCGATATTTTCACACCATTCATAACAGGGACTGGTTGCATAAGGAATGGTATTACTAGCATCACTCATATCTCAGTCACTTTCATATTGTCAAAGCCAAGGATGAGACTGAGACAGGTAAATGAAAGTAACAAATTTGATATAGCCCATACCACTGTAAACACTAAATCTCGCCAGACTGACCCAAAAATCAAATTGATGTGAAGGTGGACACTTACACTCCTTGAAATTTGCAATTAACAGATTAAAACAGTATTTGGGCTTTTGGCCCAAAGTTACAGAGGCTATGCCTATACCAATGAGGTGACTAGACGGATAAACTTTAAGTTACAAAAGCTACGGACAGAAAACGGTTACAAAGGCATAGTCACCTCCAAGTCAAGTTGATAGGGAACGCCAGAGGGTGTCACAATCTCTATTCTTGAATTTCGGCTAAGTTTTCTAGGCTTGTTTGACATTTACATTAGAAGATTGAAATTTACATTCTAGGAAAATTGAAGTTACATTATTAAGTTTTGTAACCTTCCCCTCGAGCTAGCTGTCAAAGACTGTTACATGATTAGGCCAGAACTGCTATTACCTTCATCTGATGAACAGTTCGACGACAAAAGCAGCAACCCCCGCCTCCCCTCACAATCACACACAAAACTGGAGCGATGACTAAGACAAGGTGGCCCGAAAAAGTGTCAGCTTTTACACCCGAGAGGAAGGATGCAGAAAACTCTGGGCTATGGCCTGACACACCGCAATATTCCATTGCGTAATTAAAGAGGTACAAGATGTTGGTTGGTGGAAAAATACATATACAAAATTTCCTATTGGTCAATATTTAAGTCGGCGGACAGAGGTAGAAGTGTTGTAGACTTTAACATACCTAAAACAAGGAATACACGATTCAGTTTCGTAAACGTAGAAAACAAAATTACTTAAACATTTGAACAGTTCATCTTTACATCAGAGGGCATAACCTAGATTGTAGAAAAGACAACTGTAGAGAAAAAATACAAACTTCTTGCATTAGGTGTCGCAACTTTCATATATCAGATGGCATTCTCCAAGGCGCTTAATTTGAATGAACGGGGCGGGTGTACCATTTCATTGTAACCTGCCCGTAAGTGGAGAATATATTCAGTGATATGTACACCAATTTCAAGCCTTGTTCATTACATTTCTGAATTTCTACAAGTCCAAATCCGCTAAGGGGACGAAATATGGACCTCCTACCTCGCTCGATATTGTCTGTTATTGGTTATTTCCGTAATGTAATGTATGATTGATGTTTCTGTGCATTGTATTGTTGTTGTAGTTGTTTGTTTGTTTGTTTGTTTGTTTGTTTGTTTTTGTTTGTTTGTTTGTTTGTTTGTTTGTTTGTTTGTTGGTTGGTTGGTTGGTTGGTTGGTTGGTTGGTTGGTTGGTTGGTTGGTTGGTTGGTTGGTTGGTTGGTTGGTTGGTTGGTTGGTTGGTTGGTTGGTTGGTTGAGTACCCAGCCCGAAGGCTGGTTGGATCCTTAACACTTTAACAGCTCAACCACAAGCTGTCATAGATAGTCTACGCTTGCTTGTTGTGCTGACGAAGTGGTTTAAAAGTACGTAACATCTAGGTCATCTGGCCAAATAGTCTACGCATTACTGAAGAGGCATACTAGGGAAATTAGTACTAATGTAGTTTTCCGTTGCTTTTCTCATCGAGTTAGAGTTTGCTATTACATGTCGGTCTGAAATGCACGCACCAAGCCCCCTCTGATGTCTGGCTGTATAAGGAATGCATTCTTGTCGTATAATGAACATGAAACAAAAACTAACTGTTCATGAACGAGCTATATGGAGCTGCAGACGTGTGATGTGATAATAAATCACGGACATCGTAAACTCTGACATCCTGACAGCCGATTAAATTGTTACCTATCACCTTTTGATTAATTATACCTTAACGTGTTAGGAAAATAAATATGTGATGTGAGCTAGGATTAAGGGTGTAGTGGTAATGATGTAGACCAGCAGGTTCTGTCTTGGGAACGGTCTTTGTGTAATGGGGTCCACCTAGGGGTGAGGGTCCGCTTTTATGTTGTCACCATTCGACAAAACATCTTACTTTGCGTCTATTTATATTCGTTACACTGGCGTCCTAAGAACGGGGAATAAGGGAGCAGCCCAAGTTGACGGGTTCGATAGCGGCTAAGGCTGCTGATATTAGAAGGTCCTTAAATACGTCACCCTCATCTCGAAAGATTTACTACCGAGCGAGTTGTAGCGCTCGGCTGTGAGTTTGCATTCGGGAGATAGTGGGTTCGAACCCCACTGTCGACAGTCCTGAAGAGGGTTTTCCTTGATTTCCCATTTTCACACCAGGCAAATGCTGGGGCTGTACCTTAAATACGGACACGGCCACTTCCTTCCCATTCCTAGCCATTTCCTACCCCATCGTCGCCATAAGACCTATCTGTGTCTGTGCGACGTAAAGCCAATTGTAATAAAAGATATATTAAAATCAATGAACCTCAATTTCTCGTTACTGACCTCCATTTAGGACAGTCACTCAGATGGCAGATGAGTTGTCTCTTCCAAAATGATTTTAAATAAGTTGGAAATTTATTGAACATCTCCCTTGGTAAATTATTCTAATATCTAATTCTTCTGCCTATAAACGTATATTTCTCCCAGTTTGTTCTCTTGAATTCCAACGTTATCTTCAAATTATAATCTTTAAAACTTTTAAAAGCACTTTCTTCCTTTATACGCGCATAGCTTTTTCCATATCTGTGGGGTAGCGGGTCCGAATAGTGTCGCATATGTGGATTTGACGCTGTTTGCTCTTTGGAGGGATGTACTCACTCTTACGTGGTCGTTCGTCTACTAATGCAATTCTACGCCATTTCTCCACTGACGCCTCATATTCTTACTCTCGAGTCTTTCCAGCCCAAGATTTCATAACACTACTCTTTTCTCGGAAATCACCCAGAGCAAATCGTGCTGTTTTTATTGGGATCAGTCGGCCCGTGGTACAGGGGTCTCTTACACGCAGGTCCCGCGTTCGATACATGTATCTAAGTGCTGATTCGACGTCCATTCAGCCTATGTGATTACAATTGAGGAGATATCAGTCGGCGAGATAGAGGCCCCGATCTAGAATGCCAAGAATATCAGCCGAGATGATTCGTCGTGCTGACCACACCACACCTCGTAATCTGCAGGCATTCGGGCTGAGCAGAGGTCGCTTGGTAGGCCATAGCCCTTCGCAGTGGGGGTTTGGTTTGGTTCTTCCTTTGTATCGCTTCTAGTTCTCGAATCAAGTTATCCTTGCGAGGGTCGCACAATATTCTGGTCTTATCACTGACGTATACGCCCTCTCCTTCAAACCCCGCATACGCCACCCCGCCAGGGAGTGGTAAGAGTAGTAGAAAAGGAAAGAATAATGTATATATTTACTGTCCCTTCAACTAATGTTGATCTTAAAAGACGCAGTCGTAATGATAATCTTGCTCTGAGGAAAAGGCTACTTAATGTTCCGATCAGTCTACTGATGCAACCGCTCTCAAATAGTAAGCAATTGTTCTGTGATTCGGTCGTGTATCCTTGATTTTAGCAAAGCAGTAATTTGCGTGAACTGGGAACTGTGAACTGGGAAGTAACTTTCCGTTTTTTTTATTTTTTTTTAATCCCATGAGCATTTGTTGGGGTTAGGCATAGAAGGTGAGTTCAAACCAAGCCAAGTCGCTATCGTATAAACGTGTTGGACTCTCCCACGTGTGAGTATGACCCACCGTGCGTCGCAAATTTGAACCACATTGTACTTGCTTGTTCAAAGTACAGTGCTACACGAACAGTAACGCTCTAAAATTGATTAAAATTAAAATTGGAACTTCAAAAAGTGTGCCAGTTCTTTTTTCTCCTGTCAACCAGAGAGTAGGCCTATATGTGGTTTTAGACGAATTTCTCAAAAGTAGTGATGTAAATATATAATTTGTGTCTTTTTTACCTCTCTTATTTAATTAAAAATTTGTATTGATTGTAGTCAAGAGAATTGAATGCCAGATTGGGAACAGAAAGCTGGAACAGGTAGTTAAAGTATTTAGGATGTGTGTTCTCCCAGGATGATAATATAGTAAGTGAGATTGAATGAAGGTGCAGTAAAGCTAATGCAGTGAGCACTCAGTTGCGATCAACAATATTCTATAAGAAGGAAGTCAGCTCGCGGACTAAACTATCTTTACATCGGTCTGTTTCCAGACCAATTTTGCTTTACGGGAGTGAAAGCTGCGTAGACTCAGGATATGTTACTCGTAGGCTAGGAGTAACAGACATGAAAGTGGCGAGAGTGATTGCTGAAAAAAAAATCAGGTGGAAAAAATGGCAGGAGGGTACTCGGAATGTGGAAATAAAGGCTAAGTTAGGAATGAACTCGATGGATGAAGCTGCACGCATAAACAGACTTCGGTGGTGGGGTCAGGTGAGGTGAATGGAGGAGGATAGGCTACTTAGGAAAACAATGGACTCCGAAGTAGAGAAGTAAAGGGAGACCAGGACGATGATGGTTAGACTCAGTTTCCAACGATTTAAAGAAAATAAGTATAGAACTAAACGAGGCCACAGAACTAGTTACAAATGGAGGATTGTGGCGGCGATTAGTAAATTTACAGAGGCTTGCAGACTGAACGCTGAAAGGCATAACAATCTATAATGAAGATGTATGCATGTATGTTTAGTCACGCTCAAAAAAAGTGCAAGTCATGAATTGTGAATGTCAGATTATCCAGGGAGTGTGTGGTGTGAAATAAACTGTCTTAGGTGATATTTTCTCTGTCATTTCTATCATTTCTTTCCTGTGTCTGTCGTATGTATATGTACACTGTTGTGTGACTTGTAAACTTTTAATGGTTTTCTGCTGTATGGCTGATGGGGTCAAAATCAAAATAAAAGAAAAAAGTCCTAATCGCTGGTTGAAGGGCGTGTGTGGTATGTGTATGTACCCGCAGAGCTCTGCTCTGTCCTGTGACGCGGCTGCAGGGAAGCTGGCATAAGTTAGTGCACACAAATGATGCTACAGAGAGCGAGTCAAACAATTTATAAGAACACATCCAGTTGGTAACCTGTTCGTAACAAAATGAAAGGCTATTGTCGTTTCATTAAGTAGCAGTCCAACGTATCAAATAATAATGCCGTTTGTGTTCCCCCTCGCGTAAGATGACGCCTTGCCAGACCAGTTCGTATGGGCCATTACCAATCCTGCCAAATACGCTGCAAGAGAGGTCCAATTACGTGAAGCCAATTACAAGAAAGCTCCGAGCCTGTAACGGCCAGGACGTGACAGCCTTGATCACTTTTATATGCATGGTTCACTTGTTTCTAAATGGTCTAAGCGGCCAGGTCAGGGATATCTATCTGCAGCTAAGGGATGATTCAGCTTGTGTATGACGGCGACATAGCGGCCGAGAGGATTCGTCACGCTCACCACGCTTTATCCCGTAATCTGCAAGCCTTTGGGCTGAACAGCGCTCGCGTATTATGTCAAGCCCCGTCAGGGTTGTAGTGGAATGGAGCCCTTTCAATTATTAGATACATGAAGAGTGGACAGTCCTGAAGAATGAGATCAGTAGGGCTACCGAAGATAAATTTGGAAGGAACGTAAGATCAAAAACAGACGAATAAATTAGGAGATATTAGACCCAACTGACGAACGGCGGAAGTACGGTGATGCAAACAATCCACGAGGACAGAAAACAACATAGGCGATTAAACAATGAAGTGCAGGAAAGCTAACGAAAAATGGGAGAAGTAGGTGTACAATGTTCTTGTCAGTTGTATGCTCGTAGGAAAGGTAGATTCTGTATTTTTCAGTTAGTAAAATGCAGTGGATGATGTTATTCGTCTTACGTCCCTCGTCAACAATGGTTTTGTGTTCGGTTCCCGGCCGAACCAGGGATTTTAGCCACATCAGGCCACACTCTGGGACTAGATGTTAGTGCTTGGATCAGTGCACAGTAGTGATGGTGATTACTGTTTTAAGAGGAAGTACGACTGGGCAACCATTTTCTATTAACACTGATCACAGGGAAAACGGTAGAGGACTGATACTTCTAAAAATGAAGTTATCGGGGAGCGACGAGGGCGAAGTCTACCTAGACCTTCCAGATCAGAAGAGAACAAGAGGTGGAAGCAATGCCAGACTAAGCTAGGGGCAGGGGATTATACCGGGGAGAGGAAGGGCACTACAACTCGTACCAGAGCGTCAGAAGAAGAAGAATTGTGTTTGTCAAAATGGAATAAAATATTCCCAAGTCACTATCACCATCATTCTGACAGCCAGAAAAATGTTTCAACGAACCGCCACAAGTCATGTAAAGGAGTAATGATGTTCTTGGTTTCAAGTCCCACTAACTGCTTCAACTGTTCTGTTTACGGAGACGCCGAGGTGCCGGTATTTTGCCCTGGAGGAGCTCTTGCACGTGTCGGTAAATCTACAGGCACAAGGTTGGCGTTCTTGAGCGCAATCAAATATAAAGTAGCTTTCCTCAGGTAGAGCTAAACCAAACCCCACGGCGGTCATCCTGAAGGCCTGCAGATTACGAGGTGTCGTGTGGTCAGCACGACAAATCCTCCCGGCCGTTATTCTTGGCTTTCTACACGGGGGCCGCTATCTCACCGTCAGATAGCTCCTCAAATGTAATCACATAGGCTGAGCGGACTTCCAACAAGCCCTCAGATCCAGGTAAAAATCCCTGACCTGGCCGGGAATCAAACCCGGATCCTCCTGGTAAGAGGCAGGCACGCTACCCCTACACCGCGGGGCCGGCCTTAAATATGAAACCAGCCTCAAGTGAGTTTTATCCATTTCTTGTACCACTTCAAAAACAGAAATACTTTCTGATGTTATATGTTAAATCGGCAAAATACTTAACCTCCAATGGTTACCACGATTTATTGGCTTTCCACAATCGTAGTTTTATAACAACCATCTTATTCATACAGTATCTCCAACGTAAACATAATTACTCACATCACTAACTTTTACTTTGGAGAAATTTCAATTATGCAGTCAAGTATGTGTTACGTGGACCAAGTTGTTAAGCTGTGATTCAGAATTCCTCTAATTCAAACCGTAACTAAATTGATCCCATGAAGATTTGGAATTCCTCTGATTCATTACGTAATTCAACTGATCCCATGAAAATTTAGAATTCCTCTGATTCATCCTGTAATTCAACTGATCACATGAAGATTTAGAATTCCTCTGATTCATCACGTACCGGGCGAGTTGGCTGTACGATTAACGGCGTGCAGCTGTGAGCTTGGAGCCGGGAGATAGTAGATTTGAACCCCACTGTCAGCAGCCCTGAAGATGGTTTTCCGTGGTTCCCCATTTTCACACCACGCAAATGCTGGGGCTGTACCTTAATTAAGGCCACGGCCGCTTCCTTCCCACTCCTAGACCTTTGCTAACCTATCGTCACCACAAGGCCTATCTGTGTCAGTGCGACGTAAAGCAACTTGTAAAAATGTCCACGTAATTCAACTGATCTCATGACGATTTATGATTCCTACTCTAATATAATAATTATACTTCATCAGTCATCACCTTATTCATGGGATACTGTACTTCCGCTGCGTTGTACAAAAGTAAATGCTTATTTCAATTCCATTTTTCTTATCACAATTTTGTGAAGATTTTGCACATGAAAAGTTCGACAACTTCTTTCTTTAATATCACCGCCTACCGGTACATTTTACGAGTTTCTACATTAAGCACGCACTGCTGTCTTCATGTTAGGGGCCACAGTCTGCACCTGAACAACATACCATGTCAAACAGCACATTACATCCATGAAATTAAATACTGATTAAAATAAAAAAGCATAGAAGTTCAGTTAATTGACAGGCACGTGGATATTCACCTGAGGATAACCGTTCCATCATTTTGTCTGTTCCCCTCAGATCTCAAGTGGGGACTACGCGATATGGGGTAATCACGAGGAAGATGAATTAGTTGCTGTCATTCTGCAGGTTGGAGCGTAGGATGTTAGACTTTTTAATCTTTGTGGTACGTTAGATAATCTGAAAAGGGAAATTGACAGACCTAAGCTAGATGTAGTTGGTATAAGTGAAGTAATTTGGCAGGAAAAGCAGGGTTTTTGGTCAAGGGAGTATAGAATTATCTACACAAAATCAAAGAGGGGTTCCACAAACACCGGTAAAGCAGTTAGTGGGACGTAAAAGCAATAACATTATTTATTATTCAAACAGGCGTAATGCAGAAGTTGGCGTAATAATAAATAAGAAAATAAAGGAACGTTTAAGTTACTTTGTCACAACGGACACCGGGGCAATGCCCACCACAATAGTGCAGGTCTATACAGAGTGTCTTTGAAAAAGGTTCCATAATTTACATAGGAGAAATCACGCAACGAACAAAGGAAAAATGTCCTATAAACATCGGTCGCAAACCAAATAAATTCGGAGAATATGCACTTGGATAAACAGGAACTTCCTAAGTTGTGTCCTTTTATAATTTAGTCCTTACCAATAATAGGTTCAAACACCAAGAACGACGGCTATATACGAAGACAGCACCTGGAGACTCTGGACGGTATCACATCATTATGATTGGGTAGAGAATCAGAAACCAGGTAGTGGATTGCAAGAAGTCTCCAGAAGCAGCCATGGACCACAACTAAGTGGTCTTGAAATGCCGACTGAAGTTAAAGGAATTGAAGAAAGGGAAGAATGAAAGGATATGGGATCAAGACAACTTGAATAAAAAGTGAGAGAGAGAGATATTGCTTGAAGGACTAAGTTCAAAGGATGAAACACAATATATCAATATTGGACAGTCCTGAAGAATGAGATCAGTAATGCTGCCGAAGGTAAATTAGAAAGGAAAGCAAGATCAAGAACCTATGACTAAATCAGGAGTTATTAGACCCAATCGACGAACGGGGACCGTACGGGAATGCAAAAATTGAGGAGGACAGAAAAGAGCATAGGCGATTAAAGAATGAAGTAGGTAGGAAGTGCAGGAAATCAAAAGAAGAATGGCTGAAATAGATGTGTGATGATGTTGACAGTAGGAAAGGTAGATGGTGTATATAGTAAAATCAAGGATCTGGAGAAAGGCAATCTAGGGCCTCAAATGGAAAACCTCTTCTAGGGACAGAAGACAAGGCAGAAATGTGGTAGGAACACATTCAACAATTATATGAAATAAAACAAGTATATAATAAGGTTCTGGAGCAAGAAGGGGCTATTAATGCTGATCATATGGAAGATCCAATTTTTAGGTCAGAACTCGACAGAGCCTAGAGAGATCCAGAATGGGAGCAAGGCACCTGGAATTGATGATATACCTTCAATTACAGACAATCTTAGGAGAAACTAGCAAGCGACGTTATTCCATTGAGAATGTGAGACCTATGGTACAGGAGAAGTGCCATTCAATTTTAAATAGAATATTGTTATACCTATTCCAAAGAAAGTAAGTGCTGACAAGTGTGAAAACTACTGCACCATTAGTTTAGTATCTCACACCTGGAAATATTTTAACATGTATTATTTACAGAAGAATGGAGAGAGAATTTGGAGGTGAGTTGGGAGAAGATCACTTTGGCTTCAAAAGACATATAGGAACAAGCGTGCCGATCTTGACTGTACGTTTGATCTTAGAGGACCGAATTAAGAAGGACAAGCCGACGTACATAGCATTCGTAGATCTAGAGAAAGCCTTCGATATAGTTGATTGTACCAAGCTGTATGATATTCTGGAGGTTATCGGTATGAAATAGAAAGAATGAAAGAAAGTTAATCTACAAATCTGTACAAAAATCCGTCTGCATTGATGGGAATAGAGGGCTACGAAAAAGAAGCAGCTATCGGGAAGGGAGTGAGGTAGGGCTGCAATTTGTCCCCTATCCTTTTCGATGTTTATATAGAACATGCCGTAGAGGAAATCAGAGGAATATGGAAAAGGAATCGCAATGAAAGGAGGGGAAGTCAAAACTCTGAGATTTTCTGACGAGGACATACAATGTAGACTAGTACGAGCAATGTCTTATGAACAGAAACATTGATATACAAATTAGAAATACTTTTTTGAAGAGTTTCGTATGGAAATGAAATATGGACTAAAACTAGTTCAGAATGAAAGAGAATGAAGCTTTTGAAATGTGGTGTTATAGGTGAATTCTTAACGTGAAACCAATTGAACGACGAATGAAGAGATACTGATCTAATGGGCGAGAGGAGAACGACTTGGAGAAATGTGTTTATTATTATTATTATATGAGACTGTTACAACCAGATGCAACTCTTGTAAAGGTGGGTGTATGAGAAGTCAATGGTATTGTAGTGGAGAATAGTGCTGTTTGTCCTGGGTGAGTTGTAGAAATGTAGGGGACAGTAAAACACCCAGTCCCCGAGTCAATAAAATAAACCGTTTACGACTGAAATCTCCACGACTCAGCTAGGAATCGAACTCAGGTGTTGGATGCCAAGACGCTGACCATCCAGGCGTGCAGCAGGACAGTTTAGACAAGATTGAGGAGATGTGTTTTTCCTCATCGCTCAATAAATCGTAAAACAGCTTCAAGGACGTCATGCCCCGTGGGCAGAATTAGCCACACCTGAACTGTATCCCGGTCATCAGATCCACCCGAGATAGTCTCAAGTAGGATGCAGATATTGAATACAATTTACAAATGCTAGGAGACGATTTTCACACAAATATGGCTGGGGGTCATCTGAAAGTTTGTGTAACGTGACGCGACAAACTGCCGTCCAGGCAGTGATGTAAGGTAAGGTCATTCCACGTTAACAAAACAATATTGCTCTTACGACAACAGGGCTGCCATATCGAACGGTGTTGCTAAACAACATCAACGGAAAACCGCGGCATTTAAGTGAAACTCATTATTTAAATTCAAAATAAAAGAAAAAAGAAATTAAGCTAATTTTTTAAAATATAAAGCATAGGGGTTGTAAACGGGGTGGGGAGGGGGTATTTAGTTTTTTACAGCAACATGCACATACAAAACATACAAAACATACGAGGCAAACTGGGAGAAAACAGACATCAGATAATTTTATAGGATCGGGGTGGGGGATACAGTTAATTGCATTTAATACATTTGCGCAGGCAACGCCGGGTACTTGGTAAAAATTAAGTGCGCTTGTAGAAAAGTGGTGAAAATGTGGAAAAAATAAAATGCACTTAAGAAACGAAAGGTAAATAACAGAACCAAGCACAGATAAAAATCATAGGCAATGCCTGTATCAGTACAATTCATGGCGTGATGTATCGCTGCTCACCACAGCATCGAAAATATTCAGTAACAACTGCTATACAGTACGGCAATATTAGAACACAGACATAAATAAATAGATTACTTCTTTACAACAGTGATAAGGAGCCAGCGATTCACGGCGTAACAGATTACGCGTTGCATGTACCACAGCAACTCAGAAGGAATATGAAGGAGGGCAACAAAGCGATGGCTGTTCCCGCCATTGTGATTCCTAACTCAATGGCAAAAATATACCTCATCAATTAGCTGCCTCTGTGGATCAGCGGTAGAGTGTCGGCCTCTGGATCCCAAGATAGCGGGTTCAAACCTGGCAGAGGTAGTCGGATTTTTGAAGGGCGGAAAAAAGTCCATTCGACACTCCATGACGTACGATGTCGGCATTTAAAAGATCTCCGGTGACACATTTGGTGTTTACCCAACAAAATTCATTAAATCTCTGCCTTAGACGCCCAAGAGAGTTTAGGTTTACTCGGTCTGCCATCTAGTGGGGGCCTAGAGTGAAACGGAACGTCGAAATTGACGAGCAGACAGCCAGATGGCGTCAAATTGAAATGTCTGCACACGGTAGCTGAGGCCATACGATTATTATTATTATTATTATTATTATTATTATTATTATTATTATTACCTCATCAATTTTCTTTCTTACATAATACGATATAAAGTACATTATAATATTCCTTAATTACGAGGAAATATGAGTGTCTAAGGGTGCGGGGGCGGGGGTGTTCACTCCCTGTAGGTCCATAAGAACAATACTGTTTCCTCAACATGGAATGAACTATGGCAACCGTGCATGCTATGTCTTATGGGCGGTTGCCATCTGAAATTAGCAGACGTTGACGGATGGCCATGACCGGGAAACATATTTATGATCATTTGATTTTGGCAAAGGGAAAAGTGGTTTATTTTTGTATGGGTTTGTAGGCTGTGGCCAGTGAACTTCGCAGAGAGTGAAGTGCCCGGCACAGTGTCTGGAAGCTCCAGACCCTATTAAGCACAACCTTCAAACATCGCCGACCGTGGAATTCCAAATTGTTATGCATATATTTTTTTTTGCTAGGGGCTTTACGTAGCAACGACACAGATAGGTCTTATGGCGACGATGGGATAGGCAAGGTCTAGGAGTTGGAAGGAAGCCGCCGTGGCCTTAATTAAGGTACAGCCCCAGCATTTGCCTGGTGTGAAAATGGGAAACCACGGAAAACCATCTTCAGGGCTGCCGATAGTGGGATTCGAACCTACTATCTCCCGGATGCAAGCTCACAGCCGCGCGCCTCTACGCGCACGGCCAACTCGCCCGGTATGCATATTTTGAAAGTTATTCTACTAGTGGATGTATAACTAGTTCTGGACAGAAAAGTCTCTGTTAAAAAGTAGGATTTAATCCGCTTGGTACAATACACAACGTTAGATATCGTCGTTGCCGGGACAAAATCTCCTATGTGATAAAATTTTTGGAGATATACTGACCCGCAGCACATACGTTTTGAAGAGCGACAATGCCTTGCCAGTATTCACACAATATTGCACCTTCGGTGACAGAACCTTACCGGCCAAAGTTCTAAGCTAAAATATTTCACATGGGAGGTTTTGTCCCGGCAGCGACGATATGTTTCGACTCCATGTATCATCATCAGTGCGTCAAAATTTTTGGAACATTAAAGAAAAACCACTTGTTTGAGAAATTCTCTTTAGATGTTTTTTCTCAGTGCGACGTTCTTTTTAAGAGAGTTCGTGCGTATGTTTATTATGATACGTAAACTTTGTTAAAATGTTTGTTGGTTTTTATATTCTATATTTCATCATTTTATGCCAAAATCTCCAGTTTCTTCACAATTCTAACGTTTTTTACCTTCTTATAGGATCCATCTCTCGCAACATTAACTCTTAGATGACTGACAACTACAAATCAGTCCTGGTCCGCATTTGACAAAAGTATTAAGGTGCAAATATCTCTCTTTCTTAGCATTAATCCCGACTTGCAGGGTCTGCTGCTTTGCTACATCTCCTCCATTTCTGTCTGTCGTTGACACCTTCTGGTGTTAAGCCAACACTGTGCATGTCTGCCCTGATGTTGTCACACCATCTCTTTGCCGGTCTTCCTCGTGGTCTTGTTCCCTCTGGGTTAATGTGGAGCGTTGTTTTGGCAACCGAGTCGTCCTGTTTTCTCATGACGTGGCCATACCAGCGGAGACGGGCTTCCCTCACTTTGTCTATGATGGGCGCGACACCAAACCTTTGCCGGACTTCCGTGTTCCTTATGTGGTCACATCGGGTCAGCCCCATGGACCATCGAAGCATCTTCATCTCCATGGTTGTCAACATTTGCTCCTGTTGTTTCGTCATGGTGCGACATTCAGTCCCATAGATCGCTGCTGGCCGTACCACACCCTTATAAACTTTTGCCTTTAGATATTGAGGCATCTTTTTATCACAGAGGACTCCAGTGACCTGTCTCCACTTGAGCCAAGCTGCATTTACCCTCATCCGAGTATCAGGAGTGGTGTCACAGTTTGAGGTGACGACGGATCCCAAGTACTTAAATTGCATGGTCTTCTGCAGGTCTTCTTCACTGATACTTATGGTACCTCCGGTTTGGGGGGCACATTCCAGGTATTCTGTCTTCTGGATATTGAGGTGCCGTCCATTTTCAGCCAGTCTGTCCTTCCACGGTTGAACCTGATGCTGGAGTTCAGGACGGGTTTCTTGTGCAAGTACACATCATCGGCATAAAGAAGGGTCCAGGGATATGAAGTCTGTATGTCAGCTGTTGCCGTATCCATGCAGAGGATGAATAGCAATGGTGAAAGGGCAGAACCTTGATGAACACCCACAGTGATATCGAAAGGCGGAGAGATTCCAGCAGGACTCCGGACGACACTAGTGGAATTACGATACAGAAGTTGCACCCAGCTTACATACTCTTCAGGGACGCCATGACAGCGAAGAGCTCGCCAAATAAGTTCGTGTGGGATATGAGAAAAGCCTTTTCTAGGTCTCGAAATGCCATGTGTACACTCTTCTGTCTCTCTCTGTGCTTTTCCATCAAGAGGCGTGTGGCATGGTTAGAATCGATGGTACTGCATCCCTTAACAAATCCATACTGGTTTGGTGTTAAAGTGACAATACATCTGAGTCTGCTGTCAAGTACACGTTCAAAGATCTTGAAAGTATGACAGAGGAGTCGTATAGGGCGATAGGTCGAGCAATCACTCACATCTCCTTTTCCCTTCCAGATTGGAACTGTTGTGCTAGTTGTCCATGAGTGTGGAAGCTGTTTCTCGGCGATGGTTGAAGAGTGAGACAAGGAACTCTGAAGCAGGCTTTCCGAGCATTTTCCAGATTTCCGCTGGTAAGTCATCTGGACCAGTTGCTTTTCCATTTTTCATTTTGCTAACGGCAAGCATTACTTCCTCGGATGTAATTGAGGGAACAGGGCCTACGATAAGGTATATAAGGTGCAAAAATATTGTGAAACAAACTTCTACTATACACTTTTGAGTTTTATTGCCTAACAACAACAAACCGAAGACTATTTTAAAGATGTTTACATATGAAATAATAGATACGCATGAACTCTCTTAAAGAAGATCGCGCTGAGAAAGTCATTTCTAAAGAGACTTTCTCACACATGTGTTTTTATATTTCAGTATTCCCAGGGGTTGAAACATATCTACATTTTAGATCATTATGTATTAATTTTAAAGTTTATTAACGTTGTGTATTAAATCATATTTTAACTAGAACTAGTCAATACGAACCAAAAGGATGATTTTTCATCACATGTAAGGAAAAGTCTCATGTTATCAAGAAGACAGCAACAATGTTAGATAATGACCTGATTGCTTGATGATGATCCAAAAGGCATTCATCGCAAACCAAGACTACTTACATCGTTAATTGGGTGCTATATTCCCCTATTGATGAACTGAATTCTTGAAAAGAATGTATTGTAAAGTCCCACCTATTCAATACTTAATCATAATAATTACATTACAATATCATATTGAACATCGGGACATGTTTGGGCCCTTTTTTTTTAGCCATCTTCCTTAAAGTGAGAATTATTTCATTACTTAGAGAAGTGATAAACATTAAGTGGCCAAAAGTCATAGGAAGACACTGAATATGATGCGAACAAGTTGCTCCCAAGCGAGCCATCAAAACGGGAGTAATACGGCGAGGCATCAAGTCTACAAGGTGTTGGAATCGTTTTGGAGGGATCTGGACCCACGCATCTTGTACTGCTATCTATAATCCATGGCCGTAACTTCACTGGAGTATTCCTCCAACCACCTGCGTGCCACCACAGAGCGGTGACATGCTACGTTTAAAAGTGGCATTTTATTTAAAACAATCGGCTTACAATACATGTAAAAAACGGGAGTGAAAGTGTTATCCAGTGAAAGAACTACTTCTTCTTCTTCTTCTTTTACTACACGATTGTAAATATTAGCTTACTGGGCCTATGAAGAAGTTAACGTACTTGGGGCTTGCCATTTTTCACTGTACCATCCAATAAGACTGTATGATTTGTGGTAAATAAATAATAATTATAAAACACGTAAGTGCGAATTTAAATAATGTGCCCCTTTCATGACGCTGGCTTGAAGTGTTGTGGTGGATGCCGGTCGAAAGGCATAATGAACAGTGGTGTCTTCACATCAACAGTATTTCACTAAAGACTATACTAGAGTATTTTAAGCCAATAAGAGTTTCACGCTACGTTATAAAAGTGGCATTTTATTTAAATGTGTACTTATGTGTTTTTTAATGTGTAGTTTATTTGTAATGTACCATTTTTCTTAAGTGATCAAATAATTCCTATTTTAGCTGAAGATGGCCACAAAAGGGCCGAAACATGTCCTAGATGTTTAAGATGATTTTGAAATATGATTAAATATGGAATAGGTGGAACTTTATATGAAATTATTGTTATGAATTGAGTTCATCAACGTTATACGTCAATACGGAACCCAGAACGAAATTTATAAGCTGCAATCTATTCCTCTCTGTTGTATACCACAAGAACCTAATTATGTGAACTGGAGGACAAGTACCAGCAAGTAGAGAGTAAGACCTAATCCCGTAAGGGAGGAATTTCTAATGAGCACATTAAAAGTAGAAGACTTCCACGGACTGCAGCGAAATTCAAAACGGCAGCTGTCTTATATTTTGGTTTCTATTCACGTCTGCTGTGAACAAACGACACTGTTCATCATCATGCACATTTTTGCCTTTTGATTTCGACTAACATTTAACTAATCTCCATGCCAGTGGTCATATAATCGTGAGATGTACAACAATGAATTTACGTCGCACCGACACACATAGGTCTTACGGCGACAGTGGGGTATGAAAGGGTCAGGAGTGACGAGTGTCCGATAGACAGGGTATAACCCGAGCATTTGCGTGATGTGAAAATGGGGAGTCCAAAGAAAACCATCTTCAGGGCTGCCGACAGTGGGGTTCGAACCACTATCTGCCGAATGCTGCGCACTTCTAACCACACGGCCAACTTGCTCGGTCTGTGATATTCTTATAGATTTTCTAAATGTCTCATCGCAGAAAAGACTCATCACCGTTCTAATATGTGAAGTTGTCATCACCTGACACTGCTCGATCTAGTCCTATTCTTAGACAAATTGAAGTGCTTTGGTATTTCTTTCCTAATTGCATTTTGCGGCCAAGGTAGGAACCATTACCGACAAATACCCAATGTAAGATGTAACTCTTGCAGAATGTTATGAACTTGATGGACTTCCATTTTAATTGATGCTCATTTCTAAGACGGGCTCTACTGAGACCAACGACAAAATTCGCTCCAAGTATTCGCTTACGAAACGTCGTAAAATGTTGAATGTGGTTCAGATAGGCGTTATGGAATTTAATTATTTTGCTATCGCAAGCCAAGTTTTCTTGTGGTTGCATATTCCGCGACAAAAATTAGGAAGTCCCTGACGACGTCCTGTTTTCACTTGGGCCTTGCTAGTTGTTTGATCTTCAGCACTCTGTCCTGTTGTCTGTCTATATATGTGTCTAAAGAGCCATGGGCACCTCGAGACTCTCCTGCTTTTGTGAAGATTTTCATTGTTGCCCAAATCTGCAGTGGATCAACTAATTTATGAGGTGGTAGTTCCCAAGATTTTCTGTGTCACTATTCGGTTACTGTTAGTAGAACTTCAATATTTCGTCAAATGATCCAAGAACCTGAATACTCCCAGAGGAACACATCGTTACCTTGTTGACAATCACAGAGAAATATATAAATGTAACATTTATTACTATCAAGACATAGAGATAAGCGAATATTTGGAGAGGCATCATTATAATTCAATTCTATCTCTACTACATTGCCTCAGTGCGGTTAAATTCACACATTCATGTTTTCTTGTTCACTAATACCGCCCTGATTACTAGACTTCTCATCAAAACTAACAGAGTCACAATTTGGGAAGTGAAATATCTTGAAATGATAGAAGGAAACTCGCAAGTTCTTTTTTCTCTATGGCGAGTGAATTCAGGTATGTTTATGTTCAGACTAGAAAGGGTCATAAATATCAGAACGATGTCCGGCTCCGTGGCTAAATGGTTAGCGTGCTGGTCTTTGGTCACAGGGGTTCCGGGTTCAATTCCCGGCGGGGTCGGGAATTTTAACTATCATTGGTTAATTTCTCTGGCATGGGGCTGGGTGTATGTGTTGTCTTCCTCATCATTTCATCCTCATCACGACGCGTAGGACGCGTACGGGAGTCAAATTGAAAGACCTGCACCTGGCGAGCCGAACATGTCTTCGGGCACTCCCGGCACTAAAAGCCATACGCAATTTCATATACGCCAGAAGGACAATAGCAAACTGTGTTATTCATTGTCGTGTATAAAGTAACTCTAAATTAAAATAGTATCGTAATTGACAAACTGTTAGTTATTTTAAATCATCCAAATGCTGAATGACCAAAGAATTTAATAGTAAAATTGCAGTTAGTTGGCCTTTCGACAGATGTTTTAGGTACTGATATATTTTCGTCACTGTTATAGAAAAACAGTTGGCGATTAAGAAAGATAGTGGTGATCTACTTTTACAAAGAAATGTGAACATACCGTATCTGGTGATGCTCCAATACAGAGAGATCACAGGCGACCTTGAGGTTAAGTGTTGAGTGATTTCAGAGGTGAAAATTATGCTTCGAATCGCGTGGACGATGACATTTTTAACTCGTTTGCCTTAGAGAAAGAATGCTTGAAGTATAGCTATCGTCTGAAGGCAGATCTATTCGGTAAGAACTTATTTTAAAGCCGGCCTGAGTGGCTCAGACGGTTGAGGCGCTGGTCTTACGATCCCAATTTGGTACGTTCAATCCTGGCTCAGTCCGGTGATATTTCAAGGTGCTTAAATATGTCAACCTCATGTCGGTAGATTTACTGTCAAGTAAAAGAACTCCTGCGGGACTAAATTCTGGCACCTCGGAGTCTCCGAAAACCGTAAAAGTAGTTAGTGGGATTTAAAGTAAATACAATTATTATTATTGCTATTTACTTTTAGTCGAGTTAAATGTTACGTTGACCTGAAATATGGCTTCCGATTGAGGTAACTAAATAAAATTCAGAAAAACTCAATCGTCAAAAATTACCAGTGTTTTGCCCCAGTCGGAAGCCATATTTTTGGATATTCTAGCGTGGTAGGGCATATATAGCAAGTGCATATGTAACCTTCTTCTAGTATGTCCGCACAGCGTCTCTGCTTATGACATGATAGCGGCGTGCTAGCCGGCCAGTGTCAATCAATTATCCATGATCTGTCGCCTAAGTGGCGCATTCCGTATCAGTTGTTCATCTAGCTTTTACTTAAATGTTTTCAAAGAACTTAAACATTTCCCTTGATAATTTATTGCCGTCATTTACTACTCGTCCTATAAATGAATATTTCCCCAATTTGTCCTCTTTAATTCCAACTTTATCTTCATATCTTGGAAAGGTGCGAAACATTGGTAACTTTTGACAATTGAGTTTTCCTTAATTTTCAGGAACGTTACCGTGTTGATCATGACGAAAAAAATATAATGTAACATTTATTACTATCAATACATAAAAAGAGTTTTATAATCCGCTAACAGTTTATAGTGGGGGCTCTATTAAGTGACTTACTATACAATCAAAATCATTTTTTGAATCACAGGCTTTATTAAAACTAATGTCAAATATTATTCATGAGTCTTTCATTACACAACAAAGAAGCCAAAGAATTATTAACGTAATCGTGGATCCCCAGTGGTAAATCATAATCTCTACGTCTTCAGTTTGGGAATGAGTTCCGCTTCCTTTTCTACAGACAGTCAACCTGATAGCACAGCACAAATAATTTAGTTACTTGACTTTGTCAATTGGAATGTCATGCATTAGATGATGGTAGTTGTTGGCCCTTCAAGTGGCCCACAGGGGTTATAATTAGAGCCCGGAATTTCGAGCAGTAAAATAATGAAATAAGGCATTTATAATGACAAAAGTGTGCACTAAAATAATGAGGATGCTTTAATGTAAGCTACGTAACACACATCTGGATCACATTTTAGTACTTAATCTTACATCCTCCTGTGGGTGGGTATGATAGAATAACGTCAACGGTATTCCATATCTAACGTAAGAGGAGGAGAAGTATCTTGTAAGGAATGGTGGGATTTTCTACCTCGAAGTGATCTGATGAAACCTGTAACTTTAGATTGCGTTTGATTGGATAATTTATTAGGTCTGTTGCTTTGTTTTCCTCGGCCATCTGTTTTAGCTTCAACATATTGTGTCAAATGTTTCTTAATAGTTTGAGCACGGCGATTAGAAATGCCATGCAGAGATAAAAATGCCTTGTAGCAAACACTAACATCTTGTAGTGTGTCATGTACACGTGCCAGTAAGAGGAGGAACTGTGGAAACTTGCCTCACATTCATCCTTCCGGTTGCGTCGCCGCTGAACAGGAACAACAGTAACAAGTCCACTCAAATATTCACTCTGCACAATCGCATTATAGTCCCCTAGTTCATTGAAATGGGAGATTATACTTTTCCGTTCTTCGGAAGAAATGATTTCGAAGCACTTAAACCGGGAACACTAACAGTCTTCTCCACTCTCATGTGTTGTAGCACGTAATTTCTTCATAACATCATTCATTTTGCCTGTCTTTTTTCTTTTCTTTGCACTACGTTGCTCACTATTTGCGTGTCATTGTCCGTGTCACTAATATCACTGAACATAATTATTACGTACGACAGCAAAGTACAATAAACAAAGAAAACACTGAGTTTGACGCTACTATTACGGCGGTAGTTTGTGAACTGACCAGCTAACGCTGTGCATCATAATGGCGGAGTGGAGGAGATCCAGACGGACCCTGATCGGTACTGATCGGCAGCGCGTGGACCTTGGTCACTATTAGCCGTTACCTCATATCTTTTGACGTTAATTACTGCGAGGCTGTGATCTTTCTTGGACTGGAGGGTCATACCTACCTACCATGCCACTGCTAACTCAATTTCGTCGAAAAATGGACTATGATCGTTCTTGGCCATCACCCTTCATATGTAAATAATCACAATTAATGTTCAATAAAATCTACGAATATGTGAACAAACACACAATTCTTGACGGAAACATCTACGAGCTCATTATTTACTGTTGTTGTGTTTGAGTCATCAGTCCATAGACTGGTTTGATGCAGCCCTCCATGCCACCCTATCCTGTGCTAATATTTTCATTTCTACTTAACTATTGCATCCTACATCTGCTCTAATCTGTTTGTCATATTCATACCTTGGTCTACCCCTACCGTTCTTACCACCTACACTTCCTTCAAAAACCAACTGAACAAGTCCTGGGTGTCTTAAGATGTGTCCTATCATTCTATCTCTTCTTCTCGTCAAATTTAGCCAAATCGATCTCCTCTCACCAATTCGATTCTGTATCTCTTCATTCGTGATTCGATCTATCCATCTCACCTTCAGCATTCTTCTGTAACACCACATTTCAAAAGCTTCTATTCTCTTTCTTTCTGAGCTAGTTATCGTCCATGTTTCACTTCCATACAATGCCACGCTCCACACAAAAGTCTTCAAAAACATCTTTCTAATTCCGATATTAATGTTTGAAGTGAGCAAATTTCTTTTCTTAAGAAAGCTCTTCCTTGCTTGTGCTAGTCTGCATTTTATGTCCTCCTTACTTCTTCCATCGTTAGTTACTTTACTACCCAATTAACAATATTCATCTACTTCCTTTAAGACTTCGTTTCCTAATCTAATATTTCCTACATCACCTGCCTTCGTTCGACTGCACTCCATTACTTTTGTTTTGGACTTATTTATTTTCATCTTGTACTCCTTACCCAAGACTTCATCCATACCATTCAGCAACTTCTCGAGATCTTCTGCAGTCTCAGATAAAATAACAATATCATCAGCAAATCTCAAGGTTTTGATTTCCTCTCCTTGGACTGTGATTCCCTTTCCAAATTTCTCTTTGATTTCCTTTACTGCCTGTTCTATGTAAACATTGAAAAGGAGAGGGGACAAACTGCAGCCTTGCCTCACTCCTTTCTGGATTGCTGCTTCTTTTTCAAAGCCCTCGATTCTTATCACTGCAGACTGATTTTTATACAGGTTGTAGATAATTCTTCGTTCTCGGTATCTGATCCCTATCATCCTCAGAATCATAAATAGCTTGTTCCAATCAACATTATCGAATGCCTTTTCTAGATCTACGAATGCCATGTACGTGGGCTTGTCCTTCTTGATTCGATCCTCTAAGATCAGACGTAAAGTCAGGATTGCTTCACGTGTTCCTACATTTCTCCTGAAGCCAAATTGATCTTCTCCCAACTCAGCTTCAACTTGTTTTTCCATTCTTCTGTAAATAATACGTGTTAACATTTTGCAGGCATGAGATACTAAACTAATGGTGCGGTAGTTTTCACACCTGTCAGCACCGGCTTTCTTGGGAATAGGTATAACAACATTCTGCCGAAAATCGGATGGGACTTCTCCTGTCTCATACATCCTGCACACTAAATGAAATAACCTTACCATGCTGGTTTCTCCTAAGGCAGTCAGTAGTTCAGAGGGAATATCATCAATTCCAGGTGCCTTGTTCCTATTTAGGTCACTCACAGCTCTGTCAAACTCTAACCTCAAAATTGGGTCTCCCATTTCATCAGCATCAACAGCCTCTTCATGTTCCAGAACCAAATTATCTACATCGTTACCTTGATAAAACTGTTGGATATGCTCCTGCCATCTTTCTGCTTTGTCTTCTTTCCCTAGAAGTGGCTTTCCACCTGAGCTCTTAATATTCATGCACCTAGATTTCCTTTCTCCAAAGGTTTCCTTGATTTTCCTGTATGCAGCATCTACCTTTCCCAAGACCATACAGTCTTCGACATCCTTGCACTTCTCCTTCAGCCATTCTTCCTTAGCTACCTTGCACTTTCTATCCACTTCATTCTTTAATCGCCTGTATTCTTTTCTGCCCTCTTCATTTCTAGCATTCTTGTATTTTCGTCGTTCATCAATCAGGTCTAGTATCTCCTGAGTTATCCACTGATTCTTAGTTGATCTTTTCTTCCTTCCTAACATTTCTTCAGCTGCCCTACTGACTTCATTTTTCATGACTATCCACTCTTCCTCTATAGTGTTTCCTTCAGCCTTTTCATTTAGTCCTTGTGCAACATGTTCCTTGAAACAATCTCTCACACCCTTTTCTTTCAACTTGTCTAGATCCCATCTTTTTGCATTCTTTCCTTTTTTCAATTTCTTCAACTTCAGATGGCATTTCATGACCAACAAGTTGTGGTCAGAGTCCACGTCTGCTCCTGGGAAAGTTTTGCAATCCAACACCTGGTTTCTGAATCTCTGCCTAATCATAATGAAGTCTATTTGATACCTTCCAGTGTCTCCAGGTCTCGACCACGTATAAAGCCGCCGTTTGTGGTGTTTGAACCAAGTATTGGCAAGGACTAAATTATGATCAGTGCAGAATTCAACCAGCCGACTTCCTCTTTCGTTCCTTTGTCCCAATCCGAATTCTCCTACTGTACTACCTTCTCTTCCTTGGCCTACCACTGCATTCCAGTCTCCCATCACAATTAGATTCTCGTCACCTTTTACATATTGAATTAAATCTTCTATCTCCTCATATATTCTTTCGATTTCTTCATCATCCGCTGAACTAGTAGGCATATAGACCTGCACAATTGTGGTGGGCATTGGTTTGGTGTCTGTCTTGACAACAATAATTCTTTCACTATGCTGGTCGTAGTAGCTTATCCGCTGCCCTATTTTCTTATTCATTATTAAACCAACTCCTGCATTTCCCCTGTTTGATTTCGTGTTGATAATTCGGTAGTCGCCTGACCAAAAATCCTGTTCTTCCTGCCAACGTACTTCACTTATACCAACTACATCTAACTTTAGCCTATCCATCTCCCTTTTCAGATTCTCTAACCTACCACAACGATTCAAACTTCTAACATTCCACGCTCCGACTCGCAGAATGTCAGTATCCATTTTCCTGATGATCGCCCCCTCTCGTGTAGTCCCCACCCGGAGATCCGAATGGGGGACTAGTTTACCTCCGGAATATTTTACCCGGGAGGAAGCCATCATCAGTACATCATTCATACAGAGAGAGCTGCATGTCCTCGGGAGGTAGTTACGGCTATAGTTTTCCGTTGCTTTCAGCCGTGTAGCAGTATCAACACAGCTAAGCCATGTTGAGTATTATTACAAGGCCGTATCAGTCAATCATCTAGACTGCCGCCCTTGCAACTACCGAAAGGCTGCTACCCCCCTTTCGATGAACCATTCGTTAGTCTGGTCTCTCAACAGATACCCATCCGATATGGTTGCACCTGCGGCTCGGCTATCTGCATCATTGGGACACGCAAGCCTCCCCACCGCGGCAAGGTCACATGGTTCGCAGAGGAGGCATTATTTACTATAACTGAAAATTCACAGCGTTGTCACTTGTAGTTTCATTCATCCATAGTGTATCAGGCATGTGACTGCTTTACTATTCCAGTTCTAATGGCTGGTTTAATTGCCCAAAAGTGCGAACTACGACTTCTTGCTTCACATTTATCTATTTTAATACTATTTGCTTTACGTCGCACAGTCTTATGGTGACGATTGGAGAGTAAAGGGCTAGGAGTGGGAAGGAAGCGGCCCTGTCCTTAATTAAGGTACAGCCGAAGCATATGCCTGGTGTGGAAATGGGAAACCACGGAAAACCATCTTCAAAGCTGCCGACAGTGGGGTTCAAACCCACCATCTCCCGGATGCAAGCTAACCCACGGTCAACTCGCCCGGTCATTAAGATAAGTTCCAGGTTTCAATTTTCTAAGTATTTAAACAGAAATAAACATAATTGTTTCTAAATATCTGAGTGTGATTTGATAGAATCTGATGATGTCCTTTCAAGAACATGTCATTCTATTTTAATTAAATTCTTTGTTTTTCAAGTATAACACTGTTATCATATGTTTTTTCTTCAGTCCTCAAGATTAGTTTCCGCAGACTGAAGAATCTATCAGTAGAAAATAAAATGAATACCTCTAGACAAACTGGATTAAGCGTCCGCGTTCTCCACAGCACAACCCCACTGACCAAACAAATAGGCCATCTTAACTAATCGTTTCCTGAGCTTTAGGGTCAAAGCACTGTTTTATCTTATTTGTAGAACACTGGTCTTGCCATTCCAAGCCGCACCTTGACATCTTGTTAACAGTAGCCATATTCCCATATGTGTGTTAAACAATTTAACTTGATCTGTTTGAAAAAGACTTGGGAAACATTTGAAGGTGTCTGTGACTTGAGCAGCTTTCTTATAACGCACGGATTCCGAAAAAGTATGTTTTAACGGTGTGGTGAAATACTGAAAGCTTAGAAAACGCCACTTGAATGTCCTAATGCTGTGGTCCTATTAATGCAGCAACAGATGTGAGATAATTTTTAAAAATAATTTCATTTGAGCAAAGTTGAAATTTTCTCATAATGTAAAGAAGACATCATTAATGCAGAGAATTTGATTTTCAAAATGTCAATTCTTTTGAACCCTGATCGGTTACCTTCACCACATCAGAAAGAAGAATATCGTCGTTGTCGGGACAAAATCTCCTATGTGATAATATTTTTGGAGATATACTGACCTCAGCACATACATTATGAAGACCGACAATACCTTGACAACACGCATACAATATTGCACCTTAGATGACAGAACCTCACCGGCCAAAGTTCTAAGCTAAGGTTTTGTCGCGGCAGCGACGATATGTCGTTTACTGCCGGGCTTGTTTCTCGACAATTAAGATGTATGAACCGGTTTTTACGGAATTCTGAACTGCACGTCAAGTGCAGCAAGTGGATAAGTGACTTGCTGAGGCATTAGTGGTTCATTTGGAACTGTTACGCAGTGAAGCCACAGGCTGCTATTACCAACTGTGTGGCGTCATTTTCCTCAAGTAATTTACTTTTTATCCGTCACAGGAGATGTTTATGCCTGACAGAGTTAATACAGGAACAAATTATTTCTGGGTTAATTGCAGCACATACCGGTGGCTATTATTTGGGCTATAGAGAACTTTGAATGTTATTTACGTTCGACTTCCGACACGTTGGGTCGCCCTCATGTCGTAAAGCGGCGACAAGTGGGCGGAGCTGGAAGTGGTGACCACCTGGATACCCTTCTTCCTGCTCATGGTCCTGTTATCACACTTCAATTTTGTTTAAATTCAATGTTTCAATACTCTCTAATTGTAGGTTACATCGTAATTTCTAATTTTCGGCCCACATTGCTCGTAATAGTTTGTCTGGACAAAACGGGTTTTCGCTGTAACTGAAGTAGACGACCTGCAGTGTCACTTTTTATGCTCGGAGTACTGAATATGCAACTTCCTCCAAATCTAGAAATAACTAATATTGTGCGGATCTAGTTATTGCGATATTTTTTGTATATTTCAATCGAAGCAAATACTGGTTAATGACCCCTACATATTTATTAAAAAGTAAACTCTATTTGCTTCACAAATATAATAATAGAAAAAGTAATGTATTGAAATACGCATGATTTAAATAACATATCGGTGGCGTAGTTTAATAGCACGTATCTGACAATTCTCTTCCTATCCATTATTTTCCTTAAGACTGGTCACTCCTCCCAGTTACAGATGGATATGCAGTCCGTCAGAAGAATTTTCATTGTGTTCATTTTCTATGGATATTTAAGGTATTTAAAACTAACGTATTTAAGGAGAATAATGGATGTGAAGAATACTGTTAGATACGTGGTATTAGAACTAGGCCATCGATATTCCACATCGTTAGCGCTGGCATGAAATAAAATAATGCAGTTCCGAGCTCGATAGCTGCAGTCGCGAGCTCGATAGCTGCAGTCGCTTAAGTGCGGCCAGTATTCAGTATTCGGGAGACAGTGTGTCGGCAACCCTGAAGATGGTTAACCGTGGTTTCCCATTTTCACACCAGGCTGTACCTTAATTAAGACCATGGCCGCTCCCTTCCCACTCCTAATCCTTTCCTATCCCATTGTCATCGTAGGACCTACCTGTGTCGGTTCGACGTAAAGCAACTTGTAAAAAAAAAAAAAAAAAAAAAAAGAAAAATCTACGCTGTTTCTATTGGGGCTTTTGGATGTGTCTTTTGTTCAGCAGTTCTGATCGACGCTTGTTTGTCATTATGCTCGAACGAATACGTACGTCTCGCAGGGAGGAGATGAAATTCTTGCTTAGTTGTATTAGACCGAATACTGGATCCCTCCTCGATGAACGTGAGTGGTATATTGAACGTGCTCTACTGGAACGGCTCATACGGAACACTGTACTGTTTGTATATTTCGATAAGAAGGGTTTTGGAATATATTTTTAAACTGATATATCTTAGTACTTTGCATGTGCCGGTTAAAAGCCTTTTGCGTACCACTCGTGGCGTGCGTGCCTTGGATTAACCACCCCTGTGCTACAGTTGGATGTTCGTTCTCACGTGCTCTGAACATTGATATTTCCATGTTTTGAAAACGTAAAGAGACATGAAGATGCTGGATGGACCGCGGGAGACTATTCGACACTCGTCCTGAACAATCTCACAAGCCTAACTTGTTGAGGCTGAACTTCTATGAACAGGGTATTGTTCAATTCACTGACAGTGACTCTCAATTTTACTGTGATAGTTCAACAATTCATTACATTTTACAAAAATAGTGAGTGATAATAGTGACTTTAGGAGGTTTAAAATAGACATGCGTAGGAAAACAAAGTTCATATTGAAACAAATATAACTAGGCCTATTTATTGTGGTGTGACTTGTAAATAACAGTCAGAATTAATTCACATTTATATTGTACAATTTATTCTACACATTAATACAAAAATATGGGTTACTTTGTATTCAATTTAGTATGGCATAATCATTCCATTGTCGTCTCCCACGTGGTTTGAATTTTAAAAAGTATATAATTGCTGTGTATTTAAATGGAATTTAAGGTTAAATACGTGGCTACCGTGAGATGAACGTTAACAGCCGGGTTGGTCTGGTGGATCTCTATAAAAATTAATTTTTAAAATTTGAAAAAGGTAATATATCGTCGTTTTAGAGCAAAACCTCGTATATCAAATATCTCTTGCTATCTATTATTTTCCTTAAGACTGGTCACGCTACGCTTCTCAGCCACATATGAATATGCATTCTATCGGTACAATTTTCATTAAGTACATTTTCCTATGCTACTGTCTAAAGGAAAATGAACCTTACCGTACTGTAGGAATGTATGTTTGAATGACACATTTACCCATTCCTGCAGTATGGTGTATTTAAGGTTAATTTTCCTTTACGCACGTGCATAGCAAAATGAACTCAATGAAAATTGTTCTGATGGACTGCATATCACTGTATGTCTGGGAGGCGTGAGCAGTCTTAAGGGAAATAATGGAGAGGAAGATCATTGACACGTCTGCGGTTTTGGCAAAGGAGCGACGGCATTTTTATTTTCATGAATTGTTGACCGGTAGGATGTATTTCAATGTACTTCCACAAGTACAAAGCGAAGGACTAGAACGAATAAGTAGAAACGTTTAATATAATCACGTAAAATCAATTATAATCAATTAATCAATCAAACATCTTTGATTTGCATTTAGGACTGTCCCCTAGGTGGTGGATTCCCTATCAAGACATGTACTCTTGTGTACAGCCCGTGCATTTGTATTACTTCGTTTATGACTAAGCTCAGTTCATGGCTATAATCAAAATCAAAATTATTATTTGCATTTCACAATTCCTTTTTTGAAAACTGCAAACACTTGGGTCCGGTCTGTAAGACGTACGCAGTCGCTCAACAAGTTGTATCTCGTAATCACCAGGGCGACCGTTGCATTGCAAAAGATCGTTTATTTGTATTCTAGTGCTGAGTGATTACATGTCCGGAGGAGTTCGTATCGACATACGTAAGAGAGTAACAGAGAATTCGTGACCCCACCAAGAGTTAAAGCGAGATGTGATAACGACACATGTCCTAATTATTTGCAGCTAGGTAGAAACCCTCCCTCGTGTTCGAAAGGGGACATATCGAGAAATAATAAGCAGCAGTATTGCAGAATTTCTAAGATATCCGGAAGATTTGAAGTGTTTGAATATGTGCACCGTATCACGTGCAGATTGACATCGGCGTTGTCATTGATCCAACAATAACAGTTCACAGACCAAAGGAGAGGCACTACGGAGCCTGTTTTAAGCATCACATACTCGTCAGTCTCTGGGAGGTGATTCGGTTGGTCCTCGGTGTGCGAGGATCTGTTATAAAGTGTTCACTTAATTTCTTCCTTCGTTTTGGTTTTTCGTTTGTAAAATATATTTGTTTAGTTCTTGAATTGCACGGTACATGCAAAGAAGAATAAGGTATTCCTGGTCGGGCATAGTTCTTCGACAGGCGAATTTCAGAATTAAATATTATTTTATCTTATAAATAGTGTGAAAATTTGAGTAAATACTATCAGTTTGTTGCTATTACCTTAGGGTACCCCAAGGGTAGGTGCAGGTATCCGACAAGTGTAGGCATCTGCATACGTGACAGGGGCTTTAAAAACAAGCAATTCTTAGGTACGTTATACTGTCTGGGTGCCCTACTTCGCTACGTTCAGGGTGAATTTTTATTGTTATTGATTTTATTTGAAAGATTTCTTCGATCACCAGTGGCTGGACAATCTAAAAATACCACTTGAACTGCATTAAGAAACCGAACAAACAATGCCGTTGAAGAATGGTTCAAGAAGTTCAACCGTCTGATACAAATAACTCATCTCTGCTTCCAGGGGTTGGTAGCTTGTTTGAAAAAGAAAGCCGGAACATCTGATTTTCAAATAGCCAGGATGGATTTGAATCTCGAACGTTCGAAGAGAAGAAGATACTGCATTTTAGACAAAAGCATCAAAAGAGCTGCAGCTAAATGCGAGGAAATTGGACACAATATTTTTATAGATTAATATCTTACGTCATCAGAGCGGACTGAAACCTGTGGCAAATTTCTGACGAAAATATTGTAAATATTTTGGTAGTAAAATTTGTTAATGATCGAGGTTGTTCATATCTGACAAAGCAACAGCTGCATTTTAAACAATGGTACTGGACCTAACTTTGCGCGTGTTTGCGGCGTCCGTGAATCCACTCACCGCTGTCGTATATGTTTGTGTGAGGCATACCTCAAGATTGAGGTACCATTTTTATAAGAGGTCACGCAGCCCCAGCTGATACTACCAATGAATCTTTTAGAACCTATATGTATTACTTCATAGTTATTATGATAATATTGTATACATGCCGGGGTTTTGAAACAGTGCCACGATTGGAAACGCTGAACCCTGACCATTCAGTCAAAGAGTCTAACGCTGTCAACCTTCCCTTGCACGATTCATTTTTCCACGTTTTCTCTATCTCTTCTCACAATATGTCCAAAGAAGTGGGGGATTTTTTTTTTTTTTTTTGCTGAAACCGGAATTAAGGCGGCTTGGAGTTATTTCCTGGTCCATTTTATGCATAGCATTCTGCACCAGGACCAAAGCTCGAATGCATCAATACGCAGCTTGGCTCTGGCCTTGAGTGTTTCGCAATGGTGTGATTTTCTAAAAAAATGTATAGATTCCTTTCCATTGAAAGTTTCGAGGCCATCATAAGATGAGACGTCTACATTTTTCGAGGAAATAATCGCAATATATTGTATTCACAATAATAATTACCATCGGAGAGAACAGAAAACAATCTGGAGTTGCTACATGTGGACGTATTTACTTGGGTAACTTACCAGTTGAGATAAATTGAGAGGTCATTGCAATGTTTCTCTCTTCCATCTCTTGGATTTATGTGGAGGTGGCAACACATCTCACATGAAATCCATTGTGAAATGTGGAGCCTTTAGTTCACATGCATTCTTAAAGGAACGTGCGAGAGGGCACTCCATATGAGAAGTTTGTTTGCAAAACGTACCAAATCCGAAAAATTCGAAATTTAGGAGATCAGATGGAAAACATACGTTGCTAGGAAGACCCAGAATATCGAAGAAAATAAAATTGTCTAAAAGACCAAAATCCATGTCAAATAGGGCATTAAAATCATGTTTGATGCCAAAAAGTACTAAATTCCACTAGGTGAATTGGCCAAAATATAACATATCCATGAACCCGTTTCCATGTCATGTGGCCAGCACCAACAGAATGCTTTGTGTCCGATGAGTCATTTTCATATTTATAATAATAATAATAATAATAATAATAATAATAATAATAATAATAATAATAATAATAATAATAATAATAAAATACTAATTTTCTGTTTTTGGAGAGGCCGAGGTGCCGGAATCATTTCCCGCAGGAGTTCTTTTTCGTGCCAGTAAATCCACCGACATGAGGCTGACGTATTTGAGCACCTACAACTACCAGCGGACTGAGCCAGAGTCGAACCTGGTAAGTTGCAGTCACAAGGGCACCGTCTCAACCGTGTGAGCCACTCAGCCTGGCATTTAATATTTCACTGACTTCTCTGTAAAAGAAACTGAATTCCAATCACTATATATTTAAAATCAGTTTTATTATGGCTACAGTGAAATTTATGCCCTTCGGATGGAAGTATTTAAAATTTCAGTCTCATTCTTTCTTGAATATATCTAAAACTGCAAAAGTTTTAACAGAAATGCTTTGTAAAATGATGCATTTATTTTACCTAAACATAATAAACGTTTTACAATGATTTTTCAGTAGAAAGTTTTCATTCAGGGGTTTTCCTCCCTCCTGTAAATCTTTACTTTTGGACTTGCTCCCATTCGGAAATAAGCTCCTCATACGAGGGTAACTTCTTACCATCACGGGAGCTGGGACACTAACATTATGTCGTTGAACTAACGGTTTGTCTTGTCACCAGATGGTCAGGCATGTAGACTTGGACTGTTGGACCGTTAAAAGTCCTGTGGATGTTCTATAATAGAAAATAGCATGCATGATGTAGCCAGTTACATTGTAAGACTGTAACCTGGACCACGTCGCCCCCATCAAGGCCTTCTTGTTTTTTTGCGAGCACTGTCACTTACCCAATGAGGCGGCGCAGGCTCAGGTGCACGGCCCCCTAAAGCCGGTCAATTAAAAGCATGATCGCCGCGAGCTGCAACCGTTTGCTACCGTAACAGCCTCCAATCCTTGTATGTCAGGCAGCGGTGTAATGACACATTGGAGTCACAGTAACCTTTCCTCTGTGCCCCGCGGTCATCTCCACTCTGCTATTATGTCATTTGGTACATCGTCTGACGAGAAGTATGTCTCTCCGAATGCCACACAAGTTACCAATCTGATTCTCGTTATGTTCATCGCTTCTAATCTTACTTTATAGCAGGTAGTTGTAGGCTTTAGATAATTGAGATGCTGTCAATCTGTACAAAACAACCGCAAAATACGTACAATACATATAAGGGGTTCCTTTCCTTCAGCATCATGAAAAGTCTATGGCATCTGAATGAACGGTCAGGCTGACGCTCTGTCAATCTTTGGCAGAGTGTCGACCTCTGATATGTTTGGCTCTTGCCCGTTCCTTTGCTACTTTTCCCACTACAGCTATGTGAGGGAATTGGTGCAATTGTACGAGTTAGGAATGCGAAGGAATCGGCCATGGCCTTGACTTGCTTGGACATGGAATGGGAAACTACGGAAAACTATTTCGAGGGTGGCCGACGGAGGAGTCGAACCCATCCGTCTCGTATAGAAAGCTACTAAACAATACCTGTTCGGTTGAAGAATATGACTAAGAAATCGTTAAAATGACATATTTCTCGCATGTTCACCAACGCGAGTAAAGGCTTTCATATTTGTTGAAAGCTAAGAAAGCCGAGATAACACTTTTTCATCAACGAAATTATCTCGGATATTTATTTATTGGCTTTATCAGTGGCGAAGTTATGGCTCGTGGCCCTCTCTTACACTTAACCACATCATTTACAGATAATACACACAGTATATAAAAGAAATGTACTATTCTATTATAAAATCAAAGATAAGCTAAAAATTACAGATTTGGACAACATATAATGAAGAAAGACAGCAAAGTCAAACAAATAAAATAGAGCAAAATAAAATAAAGGAAATCCGGAGTATAAAGGTAAAAAGTAAGTGACAGAGTCATAATGAAAAAGTAAGATACAAACTGAAAAATGTAAGCATTGCATGAACAGAACTTAATACGTAATAAAATAAATTGAAATTATAAGTATGACCATAAAAACTGATCTATGCATATGAGTGAGAAGCTAAATATTATGTACATTTACACTATAATAATTGTTACGGGCATTCCATGGAGCCCAGAGGTGAAAGAAGGTACGGGCGTGAATGGGTGGACAGAGAAAAGATCAAAGATTAATTTAAAACTCTAAAATTAGAAATTTTATTTCTTTCCTTTTTTCTTTCTGAATTTAAATCTAGATGAACACCACCAAATAACACTTGGATAGACAAAGTTGAGCTCGTCATATATAGTAACAATAATGATTAAAGAACCCTAAAAGCATCAGGTACACAATAATTTACGGAGTGAGCTTGAAGCTCCTTCAAAACAACACCACTGTTCCATTCAATTGATCCTCTAGGAGATTACTCTCGAAACTTATTAAGATCAAGCCTCCCCAAGGCTCAATCTAAATTTTACATTAGGTCAAAGAAAACAGTCTTCACTGTCTTACTCGCTCGACAGCCTACTTACTTGACTTAATTCCTCTCGTTCGCACTGGAACAGAGGGCATCCGTGAAACGTCTCCATTGTGGTCGTCGACTTGCCAATACTGTAATGTCCTTCCAAGTCTTCCCTGCTTCAAGAGCCTCCTCCTCTACAGCCCTCATCCAGGTCTTTCTAGGACGACCTCTCCTCCGTGCACCTTGCCGTGCGTTCTGTAGATTCCGCTGGCTTTCTCAAAATATGACTTATCCATTTCCATTTCCTCCTCTTGATTTCCACTGCGACTGGAACTTGGTTTGTTGTTCTCCATAGCTCGCTGTCTGTTAGGTCATCAGCCCAGAGGCTGTTTGGATCCGCAAATAGCACCATCAAAGGTTATGCGGTTATATGGAAACCGCAAAAATCAATGGCAGCACCAAAATGAGGCGTACTAGGCAAGATGAGGAGTGAGGTAGTTTGCCATTGCTTTCCTCACTGGATCAGAAAGTGCTATTGCAGCACGACTGACCCTATGAGCAACACCTTTAATAACACTGAGATGCACTAGTCATGCTCTGAATGTCATTACTCAGCACTACCCATACCCCAGCAGCTTCCATATTGTCACAGCCATGGATGAGACTGGGACTTCGGTGAAAGCTACACTTTACTCTGGCCTGTGCCAAGAGATGGACACAAAGGTACTGTATCCATCAAGAAATGGCCATGGCTATTGGATATAATTTCAGGCCATCTGATATTTATGATGCGTCGTAAGCAACAATTTATAAATTTCTGCAAAGAGTGATAATTCGTATATCCTTCCAAGTTTCAAAAGCATATATAAGGACTGATTTGACATTTGTATAGAATATTTTTATTTTCGTCTTCCTTGAACTGCCGTTATTCTTCCGCACTGTAATCAGCTGCATTGAAGGCTCCTTATTGTGGATCTCATATCCTCTCCCGGACCTCCTTCGCTTGTCACTACACTTCCCACTTCAACCTCTTTTCCTACCACAAACAATATTTCATCAATTTTTTCATTTATTCTCTTTTCCTTGGTCTTAAAACATCTATATTGAGCCCTGAAGCCTCTGCTTCCTTCCGTTATCTTTCTGACTTGTGTTTCGTATCACTAATTCTTAAAGACAAAATACAAACTCATCTGCAAATTCTAAATCTTCCAGAATTTCCCCCATTCCCCATTGTATTCCTCTTGTTCTTCTACCCAACACTTTTCTCATGACATTATCGAGCACTTCGGAAAAGACTGTTGGTGAAAGAATGCATCCCTGGCGAACTCCACTTGAGACATTCACATTATGTGAGCTTTCCCTCATGTACTACTTTGCATCTGTGCACTTCATACATTGCCTTCATGAGATTCAAGATCTTAAGTGGCACTTCGTATTTCATCAAGGTCTTCCACTTTACGGTCCTATTAACTGAATCAAATGCTCTTTCGAACTCTATGAATGTCAAGTACAATGTGGTCTGCCATTCATTACTTTGCTCTACAATTATTCTTAGCGTATTTATTAGATCAACACAGCTGCGCTGTCTATGGAAACCAGCTTGTTCTTTTCGAAGACGCTGCTCAGTTGAGTCCTTTATTCTGTTTAGAATTATTCTAGAGATAATTTTACTCGGTGTGCTCAGTAGTGTTATTCTTCTCCAAATCTTACACATTGTGGTGTCACCTTTTTTGGGAAGTTTCACAATCAAGCCCGCTTTCCAATCAGCTGGAATTCTCTCTTCTCTCCATATTTTCCCCAGTAATGGTAGCAGCAAATTAATGGTGGCCTCTTCATCCACTATTAGTATTTCTGGATCTACTGTATACTATCTATACCTGCTGCTTTACCAAATTATTTCAGTGCTAACCAGTGGCGAAACTACTTGGAGTCATTTGAGACAATGCCTACCCTAAGAAATACGATTGAACTTAAATATCGAAACAAATTTATCTGCTGTTGTTATTGTGTTAAATCAACAATAATCTCTTTGATCTGTGCTACATGATGACAGCACATGATGTGGTTCGTTGATCGCCCCGCTAGATGGCGACAGCAGACTACTTGTTCTGACAGGGAGGCAGTCTGTAAGTTGTCTCACCCAGGACGCTTTGTTTTGTTTCCCTTCAGTCAGCTTTATGACTGGCGCGGGGTGGTGGAGGGAAGAGAGGTTTACCGCCCACACTCCTCTCTCCGCAAGGTCTAGACCCCAGAGAGGCAAGCCTCCTGTGTTATTTGAGAGCGTAGTAACTTCCAGCGCGAAGGTGACAATGAAGTAGCGGTACCCTATTGTTAAGTGTGTGTTTTTCTCTGGAATTAGCGGGAAATCCGTGCATTAGGTTATTGGCTGTATTTGTAACAATTCAGACATGAACTGTTAGTTGCGTAAAACGAGACTGACATCATCCGGTTGAAAATCGCGTTGAGATGATGTGATGTAGGCCCCTTCGGGAACTTAACGAGTCTTTTGAACTGTTCGTAAACCGTTCTCATCTTGGACTTACGAAGAGAAGTGTGAAGCCAAATACAAAAGATGTATGCCTAATTTGGTTATTAAGTGCTTTGACGGTAAAGTAGCGAAAAAATTTCAATTTTCTTGGTATACACGTGATTGGTGGTTAACAGCCTGCTCCGAAAGCAAGAAACTTTTTTGTTATACGTGTGTTTTGTTTGGCGGTGACACCTTAATTATGCAAATGGAAATACGGTTTGGCGATTTTGAAAGCATCCGGTTTGTTGAGTTGTTAGATCGAAATCAGTTCATAGTTTACAAAGAGAGCATCCCTGCTATTAAACTGAGCAGTCTTATGAACATTTATCCCTTTTTAATAAGGAAGATTGGAAAATGAATTGATTAAAATTTATTCCGATGTAGAAAAACATTTGTCCCCTCAAAAATTTTACATTATATTGTCCTCAATGACCTCGAACCGGTGTATGAGGGAGTGTCAAAATTGATTCATTTAATATTAACATTTCCTGTGCCGGACGAGTTGGCCGTGCGGTTAGGCGCGCGCGGCTGTGAGCTTTCATCCGGGAGATAGTGAGTTCGAACCCCACTGTCGGCAGCCCTGAAGATGGTTTTCCGTGGTTTCCCATTTTCACACCAGGAAAATGCTGGGGCTGTACCTTAATTAAGGCCACGGTCGCTTCCTTCCAACTCCTAGGCCTTTCCTATCCCATCGTCGCCATAAGACCTATCTGTGTCGGTGCGACGTAAAGCCGCTAGCAAGAAAACACTTCCTGTGGCCACGGCTTCCTCTGTAAGGAGTATGATCACCCTAAAGAGGATAAAAACATTTTTGCGTAATTCAATGAACATTGAAAGACTCAGCAGTCTTAGTACGATTTCTATCGAGAAAATGCTTGCGAAGGAATTGATGAGTGATCAAGTATTGAAGGGCCGGGTGATTGACCATTTTACAACCAAGAAAACTCGACTTATGGAACTCCTCAACAAGGAACTTTAAGGTAAGATTTCCTGCCTACCCATCAATTAACTAATAGCTTCGCCACTGGTGCTAACCTAACTTCATGCCTTGTTGGGAGATCTTGAGTCTTCACTATCTAGGCCTTCATTCATTTCTTCCCGCATTTCCTGATCATTTCCATTATCTTTGTTTAAAATTTCTGAAAAATACTCTTACCATATTCTCAATTGTTCTTGTGATTACAAGACAGCGCAGCTGTGTTGATCTAATAAATACGCTAAGAATAATTCTAGAGCAAAGTAATGAATGGCAGGCCACATTGTACTTGCTTATCCCTCACTGGTTTACTCTTTACTCTTACTGGTTTACCTCCTCTTGACAACTTCCTTGTAATATTATAGAGCTGTTTCTTCTCAGCTTCCTCTGCAATTAGTGCCTGCTGGTCAATCCATCTTATTTTATCGCTTCTCACGCTCCTTTTAACCATTTTGTCAATTTCCGAATATTTCCTTTCGGCTTCTGACATCTACAGTCTTGTTCTGCTTTGATTTACTATAGTTTTTGTCTTTCTGTTGATAGCTCCTATAACCAATTACTTTTTCACACATTTGTATATAAATGTTCTTAACATTTTCCGCAAGTTATTTCCACACTCATCTCTTCCTCTTTTTCGAGATTTCAAAGGACTTCAAACCGATTTTTCAACTCCAGACTAAATTCCTTCCTCCACTTTTCATTGTTTAACTTGTGTATGTTGAACCTCTTTTTTCTAGTTGCAAACTTCTTCGATGCAGCCTTTATTTTCAATGTAAACTCAGTTAGATGACGATCACTATCAACATTAGCTCCTGTTCTATTCCTCATATCTGTCAATGATCTTCTAAATTACTTGCTGAAATGAAATGGCCTATGGCTTTTAGTACCGGGAGTGTCCGAGGACAAGTTAGATTCGCCAGATGCAGATCTTTCGATTTGACTCCCGTAGGCGACCTGCATGTCGTGATGAGGATGAAATGATGATGAATATGACACATACACCCATTTTGGTTAAAATTCGTGACCCTGCCGGGAATCGAACCAGGGATCTCTGTGATCAAAGGTAAGCACGCTAACTATTTAGCCATGGAGCCGGGAAATTCCTTACTAGTAGCTACATGGTCGATCTGATTTTCTGTTTTGTGATCTGTGATACCCATGTAACATTATGACACCTTTTGTGAGGAAAGATTGTCCCTCCCATCACCATTTCCTGGGTGGCACACACATTTACAAATCTCTCTCCATTGTCATTCATTTCATCTAATCCATGTTTCCCTATCACATGCTCTAGTCCAGGGATGGCGAACCATTTCCAACTGGTGTGCCATTTTAAGTCTGATTTATTTTTCTGAACTGTATACTGTGCCACTTGCTATTTTTCTTTGGAATGGCTACAACCACCCACCCCCCTAACCCACCCCCGACTTCCATCCCTAATTCCAAATTATGTTTCATAATATGTTATTACTAGACCTGGGATTTTAAGGCAAATGCCTACTTCGTTCCTTACGAAATAACATGATTTTTTAAATATGTTGACGTTTCATGATAAATACCTTACATTAACAGAGTTTTATAGTGCCCTAAAATGCCTATTTGGACCTTTAGAGCCTATTTTACTATTTTAGTGCCTAAAAATGCCTATTTTCTACATTTAAAATAAAATTCAACTTCTATAATTTTTACAATCACACAATGGACATCCTGGAACGAGCAGAACAGGAGAGGGTGGGTTTTTCACAGAAATGTGCTCTTCCCAGACAACTGTCACCAAAGGAATGCTGAGTGAAGGGTGGAGGTGGAGGATTAGCTCAGAAGAACAACGAGCAGGTAGTAAAGGACGTACTGTGTCGAGTGACGGGGTGAGGGGGGGGGGGGAGATTATCTAGGAAGAACAAGGAGCAGGTAGTAAGAAGGGACATTCTGTGTCAAGTCTCCAGTGAAAGAACATTTGTTTAAGTGAATATAGTTCATCATGCCTAAAACAAAATCATCTAAGAGTGCACTTATACAACAATGGCTTGTACAATTTCCAGGGATGACTTTTGATGGCAAGATTATTTTCTGCCAGTACTGCAATAAACAGGCATGTGCATATATCGTAAATTTCATATTAATCTAAAACTAAGGTTTTGATATTGGCTCCTCTAATTAATTGTAGAGACCTAGTCCAGACGACCTGGGTTCGATTTCTAGTACCGGCAGTAATTTAGAAATCTATGAGGTCTGGAACGGTGTTGACCCAGCATCGTGAGGACAATTGAGAAGCTACAGTGGGCAGGGGTCACGGAGGCAAGGCAATACGGCTGAGGGATGTATCGTGCTGACCACACTCCACCCATTATCTGCAGGCCATGAGCTGGGCAGCAACCGTTATTGAAAGCCAAGGCCCTTCGGGGACTGTAGTGTTCTTGTTCTTAATTAACTTTAGAGTAATAATGGCTTAATTTAAATAGTACAAAATTACAAATTTTATTCAATAGCTCACCTTTTCTATTCCTCATCTTAGTCTCTAATTGACATCACTTTATTGTGTTTTAGATTTCACATGAGAAAAAATGCCACCTTCAGCAGCATACAGATACTGCCAGTCACAAAGCGAAAGCAGCCATGAAAAGTAACATTAGACAGACTCTGCTCACACAAACTATATCTCCTACAACCCATAATGGTTTCTATGCTGATATGTGTAGAGCCCTAGTTGCAGCAAATATCCCCTGGAATGCTGTGCATAATCCGGTTTTCAGAGATTTTTTAGAGAAATACACCAAGCAGCACATCCCATCAACATCTACATTAAAGAAGAACTACTTAGATATTTGTTACAATGAGGTCATTTTGTCAATCAGGGAGGATATTGGGGAGTCTTGCATATGGTTGTGTGTGGACGAAACCACCGACTCTGTGGGCAAGTACATTGCTAACCTTATAGTAGGAAAACGAACCCAATCAGGCATCTACCGCTCACCTTCTTTGCTCTAAACAGCTTGAGAAAGTCAATAGTCAAAGCATTGTATACTTCATCAACAAGGGGTTGCAATTGTTGTATCCTGGGAGTGTTGATGATTCTAAAGTCCTTCTCCTTGTCTCCGATGCTGCTTCCTACATGATTGCCACTGCACCTCTCCTCAAAACTTTCTATCCTTCTTTAATTCATGTTACTTGCATGGCCCATGCCTTGCATAGACTCTCAGAAACAGTTAGGGCCGAGTTTCCTGCAGTAAATACTCTCATTTCAACAATGAAGAAAGTGTTCTGTAAGGCTCCATCAAGAATAGCCATCTTTCGAGAGAAACTCCCCTCTATTCCCCTTCCACCACAGCCAATCATCACCCGTTGGGGTTCCTGGATGGAAGCTGCCCTGTATTATGCAGAACATCTTGAAGAAATCAAGACTGTGACAGACAATTTGCCTTTAACGGACAACTCTGCATGTGTGTCGTCTGTCAAAGAGCTGTTAAATGATTGTTCCAGTGTTCAGAGAGACATTGCGTATATTCAGGCAAATTTTTCATTTCTTCCAGTCACCATTACAAAAATGGAGGAAAAAGGAAACAGTCTCAAACAGCAATTTTCTGTAATTGAGGAAGCTGAGAATAACATACAAAGTGCTAGGGGCAAGGTAGGGGACAAAATAAGAGACAAGTGGTCTAGTGTACTGCAGAAGAACTCGGGTTATTCAGTGCTGAAAAGGGTATATCAGGTAATGGATGGGGAAAAGGTAGACTTACCAAGTGAAATTGAATTGAAAAATGTAGATAAATTTTCCTATGCCCCTCTAACATCTGTGAGTGTGGAGCGCACTTTTTCTGCTTTCAAAATGATTTTAACAGACAAAAGAAACAGCCTGACTGTGGAAAATTTGGAGAAGATTATTGTTATGTACTGTAAAGCAAACTACGAATGAAAGTACTGTAGGAATGTTCCTCACAAATAATAAACACATACTCCATTCGCGTTTATGCCGTTATTGGATGCCTACAGTGCTGTAATTGTGTACAGTGATTTTAGTATTAAGGTTTTAGATCAGTACTGATAATGGTATATCATATAATCCATACCTTTTTTGTCACATTACTTTTTATATTGTTTTTGATAAATGTCTTTTTTTATTATGTCTTAATTTTGCAGTTATTTCGGTTAAGAATAGGGATACCACGTTTGTTAAAGTAAAAAAGTATCACGTTACAGTTTAAGTGTATATTGTAATATTTTAAACTCTATTTCCTGCCTATCCACACATTTTAAAAACATATTTTAAGTGCCTGTTTTCTCTTTTAAAAGCCTATTTACTTGTTTTAAAAGCCTATTTTAGGTGCCTAAAACTAATTTTTTTAGAGCCTAAAATCCCAGGTCTAGTTATTACATTACATATACGCCGTAAAATAATAGCATACATTTCATTGCATGTTCCGTTAATATGTAATGTTTAGAATACCTAACTTTATTTTTGTTTAAATATAATAAGCACCTATTGTAACACACTTCGTAAATGAGTATTATTGGCTATAGAAATCAAAAATACTAATATTGCCGAAGGACTTTAGGTGAAATGTCGTTCTCAACTTTAGTGTGAAACTTGTTGCTGAATCTTAGTAGCCATGTCATTTATGTTAGGTTCTTAACTTGTTGTCTTCGATAATACCCAAGAAGCACTTAGGTCTGAACTAAGACGGTTTCTAACAGTTGACTTCACAATGTTCATTGCATAAAATAGCTTTTTGCAGGCGTATGATGACTCAAACAAAGTAACTAATGCTGTAGCAAGTTTCTTCATGGCCGAAAACATTTGTGGGAGGCTGTTACGCTGTTCAAGTTCTCTGGCTTCTGGAAAGAATATTCACCATCAACAGCATACTCGATTTTCGCCAATTCTTCACCAAGTTGTAGGAATTTGTTCACCGATGTACAGCTTTCTTGAAATTCAGTCAACTCCATTTATAAACTGTCAATATCTAACCACTCAAAAATTGACCTTGATATCAATCATTTGTGCAAAATGAGGTTTTGAAATAAAGTGCGACAGTTTCTCCAAATCTCGAAGTTGGGATAATCTCTTGGCAACTATTTATTTGTCTTACAAAATTCGAAACAATAAACAGTTACACATTACGAATAATTACGCGATGTTGCCAACCACGCACAAGCTAAACTTCGCTAATTGACTGATGTGGCTGAGTGAATGGTTCGTCGGACGCATCTGACATTTATCTCACTTGACTCCCGGAACTATCAGTGTTAAGTGTTGCCATAATGCACGTCTGAATGGAACTAGAATGTAGATTTTCGGCATTCATTTCTTAAACCTGAAACACTATAACTATACCATGCTTGAGATATGTATAGTCTGTAGTACAGGACGTACATAACAACGTTAATATGTGCATGTGGTGTGCCACAAAAATTGTGTTCGCCTAGTGACACGCGTGGCATAGGGTCGCCATCCCTGTTCTAGTCCCTCATTATTTGATCTAATCTTCGCATTCATGTCACCCATAATAATAGCAATAACTCTTTTATTTATATTCGTCATAATTCCATTCATCCGATGATAAATGGATCCTTCAAGTCAGTATCAGATACTTCTGTTGGTGCATATCAAACTACTATTATTGCATTTCAAATTTTACCTTGAAATCTGGCTGTCATCATTCTGTCTGAGATGGGACTTCATCCAATAAAACTATTCTTGGATGTTTTACTTAGCAACAAACCCACTCAATTTCTCCGTTCAGCATCCTCCCTAGACTTTCCAGAATAAATAAATGTATTCCCATTTTGCGTCATGATCTCTCCAAAATCGAACCACCTCACTTCACTTCTGTCAAAGTTCTACCATTCCAACAACCTATTCTCATTTTCCGTTTTGGGCCAAAGTCCGTCATCGAGGTATCCATCCGGTTTCGTTTCACTTCAGTTTCTTTAATAAGTGGATTTAAGATGTGCGAGTTATTAGCCCATAACACCCAAGCTTGGTGGTGGGGCTGCCACCTGAGCCTCCAAGCCTGCCATTTTCTGTAGGGGTTGTCTTCGTTAGCCTTTGAAGATCCCTCTTCACCACAAGACAGGGCCATTTCTTTAACTCCACTGATGACGGGCAAGGTTTGCCCCTGTCTCCGTTACGTACGCACACTAAACCTATTGACTGGAGCGATGAAAAAGACAACATGGCCCAAAAGGTCCCAGCTTTTATAGCGGAGAGTGAGGTTCCAGAATTCTCTTGGCCGAAGCCCTGTACACGCCCTCAGTTTCTATTGGCTAATTTAATAAATCTCCAAAATATGTAGTTGGTGGAAAACTTACATGAAGAAGGAAGGGACAGAATACAGAAATAATCTACAAACATTACAGTTTTGTAAACTTAGAAACTAAAAATATCCTTGAAGATTAATTTTCCATATTCCCACCAGAGGGGGCACATAAGTCAACAGTAGAGACACCTGAAGATAAAATTCGAAACTTCTTCATCTAGACAGTTCACTTATTATATTAGAGATGACCTTCTCAAAGGTGCTAAGTTTGAATGTACGGAAAGTCCTTCCACGATTGATACAGGTTTGAAATGAGCATTTTAGACAATTTTAAATTTAGGAATCGCAATCAGAAAATTTCTTGATGGAGAGTTCATTCATAAGGCATTTTGAAGAAAACAATTCTTGATGTCACTTATGAAGTCGTAGAAGTCCGCTCAGTTATGCCCAAGGTTGACAGCAACGGCGGCCGCCAAGTACCCGCAGATACATCTCACCTGCTACGTTGAGAGGGGTAGCAATGGTGATGGTCACTACAGAGCAAATATGTAATTCTGCCCAATGATGAAGTGGGTGGTTGTGGTGCCGCATCCCTTTACCACTAATGATAGTGCCCAAATAAAAACAGGATGTAACATATTCCTTAACAATTATGTTAAGAAACTTAATAATATCCAGAGTCGCATAAATACAAAGAGGAGGAAACTTAACAGTCTCATAGGTACTAAAATTCGAAACTTCTTCAGGTAGACTTAGACTTATTGTATTAGAGATGACCTTCTAAAAGGTGCTAAGTTTGAATGTACGGAGTGGGTGTACCCCCGAAAGTCCTTCCACGATTGATACAGGTTTGAAATGAGCATTTTAAACAATTTTAAATTTGGGAATCGCAGTCAGAAAATTTCTTGATGGAGAGTACTAAGTTCTAAAGTACTAAATATTCTTGTAATAGAGTACAGTAAGAAGACGAAATGTTATAATGTAGGCGTACCCTGTAAACTTGTCATATTGTCATGTCATGTTGTCATATTCCACGCTTTAGTCAGTGATAAACTGGTTCAAATATTTTCATACATGCAGTGTAGTGAAATTCAAAAAGTGTCCTATTTTCAAAGTGTTCTTCAATTAATATAAAGTGTTCATTGCTTTCACAATGGCAACAGAACCAAAAGATGTATGTAGTCCCGCAAAGGAGAAAAAATCTTAAAATTTTAAAGTACTGCCTTCGTGAAGAACTTACTAGTTCAGTTTCGAGTTCTGTACCAAGCTTGAAATTGAAATTAAATCGCATCTTGTTTTTAATGAACCTAAATCTTTGCACAGTTTCATTAATGAGTTTCCTTGAAAAATATTAGGTGCTTACATATCGTTTTAAATGTGTCTTGTATTTTTAAGAATTAATATCTTGCAGATATTATGGATGCATGATTATTTGAACAATAAAAATATTGTGTTGGGAAAGAGTTGAAGGCAAACGAGTTATAAGAATTTGTGCAGAGTAGGTTATGAATTATGTGGAAAATTTAGAATAATACAAACTGGAGACTGGTTGTATCAAAGGTGCAGCCTTCAGAAATGAAATACCTCACTTAATGATTGGCTTTCTTTCCATATTACCATGTATGCTGTTAATTATTTCTTACCGAGATCGATAGCTGCAGTCGCTTAAGTGCGACCAGTATCCAGTAATTGGAAGATAGTGGGTTCGAGGCCCACTGTCGGCAGCCCTGAAGACGGTTTTCCGTGGTTCCCCATTTTCACACCAGGCAAATGCCGGGGCTGTACCTTAATTAAGGCCATAGCCGCTTCCTTCCACTGCCTAGGCCTTTCCTATCCCATCGTCATATCGACATATCTGTGTCGGTGCGACGTAAAGCAAATAGCAAAAATATATATATATATATTTATTTTAAAAATGCTCCAAACTTTGTATATTTCTATTGGCAGTGAAAAAATGTTTTTTAAACATTATCTTAATCGCCAGTGGTACTTTATAGCCAAATTAAAATATTTTCAAATATATACTTTCAATTTTTGACATTTTGAGTTTGAGAGTACATAATTCAGTATCGGTACTTTCATACAATCTGAATTTAATCAGGCATTTTTGGGCTCTAATTTTGTTATAATATTGAGCCCATGTACTCATATTCTGAGTGTCTTGTAGTTGATTAAGTGTTTCAAGGTTAGTCTATTGCCATAAGAGGATTTTCATCCTAATTGTATGCTAGTTTCTAAGTTAATTTGTCTTCAACAAAACATATTTAAAAATTTTGTTGTAATTTGAGCAAAATATGCACTTATTTTAAGTTTCGTCCACATATTTAACATCTTTCTTACAGCTTGAGTAAAATATGCACTTACTGGAATTTTTAGATTTCTTTTGATTATAATTTTTCCTACGTTATGCCAGTTTCTAAGTTAAATTGTCTTCTATAAAATCATATTTAACACTTTTCTCGCAATTTGAGCAAAATATGTTTAAACCAGTGTGTTGGAGAGAAAGAGAGCGTTTACATGAATGGAATGTGATTGACAGGGTATTAGTTGAAAAGTCAGAAATTAAGAAAATTACTGCATCTTACCAGTAATGGAGAAAAGAAATACGAAACATCTAGGACAAATGTCAGATTATTTCACTGGAAGACTTAAGGAAAGTTTAAATGGATGTTCAGTAATGTTTGTGGAATTATTATATTCTTATTATTATTATTCTTGAAAATTTAGAGGGTTTAATTTCATCTGAATAACAACAAATGAGTTTAAACAAGTTTCCATGAGAAAATTCCCTTGATTAAGGATTAACAGTTCAGAAATTTGTATTGACGTTTTAATATTTATATAAAAGAATTAAGTTAACTAAAACTATGTTATTATTCTTAAATTGTGTATTTCCTGTTATGAATTCCAGCATAATTTCACCATCCTCTGTGAATAATTCCCTCCTTTGTATCCTGTTTTTCATATTGTAACTAATTATTTCCATTATGTATAATCTCTGATTTGTTTCTTACTAAGTCAGCACTACGGCAGAAATATTTACCAAAATAGTAAAAATAAAATGTTCCCAATAAGGAATAAAGGAAGGTTTCCGGCACGTTAAAGAGTCTTAAATAGGACGAAATTCCAGTTTACTTTGGCTTTTAATTAGTAGTGTATACGAAGGACCTTAATTATTAATTCATATCATTATTTTATTTTCCATTAAAATGTTAACTGATTCTTCATGAGTAAAACGTAGGTTAATTATTAATCACCAAGGGTCATACAATTATTAACAAAAAAATAGTAACAATCAAATTAAAACCTCTTCTTGCAATTTACTATCAATCTGACCTTTTGCCATATTTCCAGAAAACGGAGGGCGCCATCTCTCGGTATTTTTCTGCTTTAATTGGTCTCGCTACGACTTAAATAAATGTATTACCAATATGCTTTAATACCCTGAAAAGACATCTTTTGAAAACGTTTTGTAAAGTACACAAGTTCTCATCATCAAAGTAATTCGTTCAACAACCATTGAAGTGCCGCTGCGCGCTTCAGGATAAAGGTGTACAAATTGTACTTCAGGCTTGCCTGCTCCAAGCTGCTCTGCAACAAGCAAAGCAGCTTAGCTTGAGAGTCAGCGAAGCAAGAGTGCACGCGTACTGAGCTGCTAGTCATAGCAAACCAAAATCTGGGTTTCCCTAAGCCTGACAGGTTGCCTGGGACCCGTTCTTTTTTTTTTGACCTTCGTTCATAGGACATTTGTGCAGTAGAACCCACAACTTTCAGATCATTCGCAAGCCTCAGAAGTAATAGTTAAAGTAACAATGTACAGACCGCAGACGAACAGCAATGCGCCGAACTTCAGTGTTTAGAATGAAAACACCGACACGAAAGAGCATATAGACTGATATTAATGCGCCAAACAATGCGTAGTGTAATGGGAAGGATGGTTCAGTGATGTCACGACCACGGCAGTTAGTGCACATCCGTGTCGTGACACCTACCGTCTCTCTTCTAATACCGTGGACGTAACCACAACGTTACCGCGGTTGAATAGCATACGTTCATGGCCTGCCAGCCCGCCCGCTTATAGTGCTGTGCGCCCACGGGACGGAATGGCCAGCGTGAGCACCTCTCATGTAGAGCAAATAAACGCATTACAGTTGTTTACTAGCCCATATGCCGCAAGGTAGACTTGAAAAACGAATGTCTTTCCCTAAAATATAAGTAGTATGGTAGCCTATTAACTACCTACAAATTTTTGAAGAAGACAAGTTTTCTTTTTGAGATTAATAAGAAAATAAGGAAAATTGACCTTACCGTACCCTATTGTAGGGATGTTGTTTGTTTAATGAATGTACGCACTCATTCAGTATATGTATTTACGGTTCATTTTCCTTTACACATGCGCATAGGATAATGAACACAACGAAAATTGTTCTGATGGACTGCATATCGATATGTGGCTGGGAGGCGTGACCAGTCTTAAGGAAAATAATGGGTAGGAAGAGCACTGGAACATACGAGATGTTAGAAGAAATCCATCGATATCCTTGAACTCAAAACTCTGACATTATTCACTGTCATAAGACAGAGGCTTTGTATGTAGCGGAATGCCTTGATATGAACAACGAAGGCTTGATAGAAAAATTGGAAAATGAAGAAAGAAATATCTTAAGGGAAATTTCTGGCGCAGTCAACAACAAAGATGAATATAGACGTCGGCATAACACTGAGCTGTATACTTATGTCCAGAATATCTTTGATGTCATGCGGAAAAGGAGAATTGCATTTTATGGCCACTTGCAAAGAATGAAAACCACACGATTATCGAACCGAATCTTCACGTATTTTAAAGATATGAAGACCCGGGCAACTTGGTTCAAGGAGCTGAAAACGGACCTACTGGAGACGGGGATCACTTCTGAAGGTATACAAGAACTCAGTCCACTGAGGAGGAAGCTGCCCGATGGATTTCAAGAAAGGCCGAATTTGAAGACGGGAATGATGTGGACGGAGGAAAGAAGAAAGAAACATCGGCATGGAATGGAGGAGTACTGGGAAAAGATCAAAGCGCAGAAAAGACAGCTGAAACAAGGGCGATGCGAACAAATAATAATGGCATGGTGCAAATTCTTTGAGCTGACACCTTGCAGGCGACCTGCGTGCCTACTCTAGAAACAGCCAACCACCGAACCATAGGAATTAACTAAATCCCCGATTACGCTGGGAATCCAACCCGGCATCCAGCATGCTAACCATTTAGCCATGGAGCCGGAATACCATGAGGTGTTTTACTCTACACTCCCTAATACTGAAGTGGATTACATACCAGATTCATCCAGGCCTTGTGATCGAGTTCTGTAAGAAGGGCTACTCATTTATAACCTCTCTCCTTGCCGTAGCGGGGTTCTTGCCTCGCAGTAATCCAACGATAAACTAGTTTTTGCGGTCAGACCTCCGTTTAGTACATTTCATTATCGAGCGCTAGTTTTGCATAGATATGGCGGCTGAAAGAGACGCATTATGGGAGAAAACTAAATATTTCGCTCCGCTTCTCTTAACAAGCTCTGATACAAACCAGTTAATTAGCAAAAACATAAATCCAATGATTCCATTACCATCGTCTAATGAGAGGGATTATATCATTACATTCGGAATTTGCAAACTCATTCAATATTATCATCGCAGACGCATTATGGCAGAGGTTGCGAGGGTTCCTGAATCAGGGCCCAGGTAATATATAACAGCTTGCTTGCAGTGCAAGTGAAAGAAGTCAGCTCTCAGACGAAATTACATTAAGGGTAAGTTGCCTGCGTGGTAACAGTGTGCTCGCATTTTGAAGATTGTGGGCTCGAATCCCCCCGTGGAATAAAATCCGAAACCTATACTATTTTTCAAATACATCTATATAAGCGTTTTTTAGCTTGATGAATTCTAATCTGAGATCATGTACAAAACTGAATGGCGGACATAAATTTTAAAATAATGTCATATTAATAAAAATAGTAAGGACTTTTAAGGTCGCTGATTCTGACGATGGACGTCCTGTAATTTGTGCCGTTGTAGATGGCTCATTATAAAACTCTGTAAAAGCGACAGACATATGCAAGTGATTCGTTCTCAGTGCAGTGTTTGCACCGGGTACCGTCTAAGGATCTGCCTGGAATGGTCCGGACAGCTACCATGTTTGCGTTCATTCAGATGTGGATAATCCAGCTTAGTTAGAAATGCACTTTTTGGGATACGTCTGCAGATACTACAACACCCGTACTTTGTCCAGGTAATATCTTCCAAGTTTCAAATTCGTGAGTTCTTAGATCTGTACGAAGCTTCTTATGTTTTCAACAAAACGTCAGGTTGGAGAATATCGGGATGTTTACAGGAAGCATGGAATTCTTCTTTAATGCACCATAGGACATTAATATTTGGACTATTTGCTTTAATTAAGGAAATATATATGTTACAGTGTTGTAAAAAGGCTTCTCATATAGCGCGCTGGAATGTGATATTTTTTTCGAAATTCCTAAACAAAACCGAGATATATCACCTCGTGTTCCTATCTGCAGACCAATTATGTCAACGCATTTCAGCTTACGATCTTTTTAAAGTACATCATACTATTGGGAATATCAGCAGGCAATAATAATGATAATAAAAATAAAATAATAATAATAATAATAATAATAATAATAATAATAATAATAATAATTACACAATGTTTAATATAAGTATATCACGATAAAAAGCAAGGACTACAAGCAGTGTAATATCTCAAATAAGGCAAAAGGCAGTCTTAATAAAGAAAAATTAAGATTGAAATAATGGGCAGGAATGGGCACCTATTTTTATATGTACTTTATAAATAATTATATCAGAAGCAGTCAACATTAAATATATGGCGGAATTTTGTGGGATTTTTAACTTATATGTATTATGAAACTTTTGCTTACCAACAATTTTTAGGTTCTTTTATTTGTTTAAATAATGTAATGACAGCTACATTTCATGATATTTTGTTTACTATGTACAAATATAATTACTTTCAACAGTTCTTTCTGTGATAAAATCAGTCGTAATAACATAAACGCTCAGCGCAGTGGAACATAAAGCTAATTGCAACTGCGCTCAAACAGACACTTTGCGTGAGGTTATGAAATTCGCCTGCTTTTTTCGAACGCAATGAAGGCTCGTTTCTAACGCTTCAGGTACCAACCTAACTATTTAGGGTCTTAAAAGTCCCCAACTTGAAACTTTGTGTTTGGGACTTTTGGCCAGGTTTTCGGCATTTGGAAGCACTGTGCCCCAAGCGTTGTTTACAGAGCAGTCATGTGCCAATTCTCGCGGTTTGCTCCTTTAAAAACCGATGAATCAAACGTCAAACAGTGCTCCGCTCTTGGCCAATAGCAGCAATGACAGAGCTTCGTGCCAGCCCTTAGCGACAACTTTACGGCTGCGGCTGGTATCGTTCTCATCCTTGACAGTGCAACTTTAAACTACTACTGAGATCTACTTCGAGTGAAAGCTGGCTGGACTCAGCATATCTTGTTCGAAAGTCGGAAGCAACATGCCGTCAGTGAAGAAACAAAGCACCTCGTATCTCCAAATGCTCTTCCTACCTATTATTTTCCTTAAGACTGGTCACGCCTCCCAGCCGCATTTGGAAATGCAGTCCATCAGTACAATGTTCGTTGCGTACATTTTCCTATGTCAGTTCATAAAGGAAAATGAACCTTGGCGTACCGTATTGTAGGGATGTACAGGCTCTCTCATAAAAACTAAGACCGAACCGACGGTGTTTATACACTGCGCAATGGCAGCTGCCTCAGCCAACGTTATGACGCCCGCGGCCGCCCTGCTTCAAACGTGTACTCTATCGTATACGAAATCTTACCTTATAAAAGATGCTGGAGGTCGTAATTCCTGAGTTATACACGCATTGTACCACATTCTGTTTGACACAAGCGAATTCTGCCACTGTAGTGTTTCTAATTTCATTCGGAACGTTTTCTTTCAGTTCCCCCAATGTGTGAGGATGTGTTCGATACCTCTTTCTTCAGTTTACACCACGAGTAAAAAGCGCACACAGTTGTATCTGGAGAACGAGGGGGAACTAGACCACCAATGAACACTCTACCTGCAAGCACTTCCGAGATTTTAAGAAGGAAATCTTCTGCCATGTAAGCAGGGGCTGAATCTTGCTGAAACCACAGGTGCGATTTTTCTTCTTCCGTTAACTGCTGGAAGAACGGCGTCAAATGTAATCCTGGTACCTTGCACAAACAATACACCAAAGACCAATCTTTCTGTCATAATGAGGGTCTTCTTGAATACCACTCTTCACATTCTGCACACCAATAGCGAGAGTTATAAAATGAAACCAGAAGTTTTACATGCGAAAATACGGTGTTGCAATGATAACTGTCTCGCCATGATAACAGCTGAGATTCAAACTGGCTACTCATGCTTGCCAGGTCGAACACGTGCAGGCTGCTGTCAAGGTCAAGAACTATGCTCGCGCCTCCCATACTGCAGTGCCCCATTCGGAGAGTAGAAAGGGCCTTAGTTTATAAATGAGAGGCTTTATTAACGCACTCTTACAGTATGATGAATTTAAGGTTCATTTTCGTTTACACACGAACACAGGAAAATTAACCCAACGAGCGTTGTTCTGATGGACTGAATGTCTATGTATGGCTGGGAGGCGTGACCAGTCTTAAGGAAAATAATGGATAAGGAAGAGCATTTCTCGCCCAGTGACGATATATGGAAATAGAAGGATAATTTCAGGTACTAATAGGTGTGAACAGCAGCAGGAGGAACGAGGAGATAAAGGCTATGTTAGGAATGAATTAGACGGTTGAAAACCGGCTTCATTCGTGAGGTCGCAGCTCTCACTTAGAACCAAAGGAAGATCACATTTTATGTACCTATGCTACTCATTGCTGTTGATGAGACGGAAATGGCTAAGCTCCTTTCTCGTGATCAAAATGTAAATGAACAAAACAACAATTGTCGAGAGATTAGCAGCACAGACATCCTCAAGGAATTGGAGAAGCTGGTTCAGTCATTTCCATTCAAGTAGCTGTGCTCCTGAGATTAAGAGCAGAACAGCTATGCCGAATTTTCCCTATTCCCCCCCTCCCCTCAACCTCTTTTTTTAAGAAATGCTCGATCTCATCAGAGTAGTATCTAGTCTGGTGTTTGCAGTTTTCCTCTGTGGAGCCGAGATATGGAAAAAAAATATTGATTCACTTGAAACATGGTGCTGGGGAAGTGAAATGGACAAGACGTGGGAATGGCAGCATACAAAAGCTGATCATTCTTGCAAATGTTCACCCCTTGTGGGTGGAGGCAGTAGAATAAAACCCACAATATCCTCTGCCTGTCGTTTGAAAAGGGCTTCAGGTGCTTTCAACTTGGTGATCACGGGCCCTTAGTTGAGCCCTGGCATTGTTCCCACTTACTCCTCACCTTCATCTATGCCATCCAGTCTCTCTTATACTTCTTGTTCCTTTCCGACCCCGAAAGTATTAAATCATTCGAGACCCAGGGGGTCTTTCATTTTCACGCCTTTAGTAGCCCTTGTATTTCTTTGGCCGAAACCTTCTTTTTCCAAGTGTCGTATCCCTTCTCTTTGATTAGTGTTAATAGAGGATGGTTGCCTGGTTGGGCAACTCCTCTCCCTCGCTCCTTTCAAGTTTGTTCGTCGTAGCTTGGTTGATTTTGTCCGCAAAAGAATCACCGACGTTACCTGGAACTATACGTTCAAGATCGACTGAGATTCGGTCGACCGCGTGACAATCCAATGAGCATGAGCAAATGAACTGGGTAGTCTGCACATCTCTAATAGGACTGGGAATTAAGCTACTGTGGCCTTAATTAAGGTACATCCCCTGCATTCACCTGGTGTGAAATTGGGAAACTACGCGAAGTGTCGACTGGTAATAAGTTAGTTTGTCTGTTAGGTCATCACCCCGAAGGGTGGTGAATCCTCAAAATAAAATAACTGGAGTTATGTGGTTATAGATAAACTTCAAAACCAGATGGCAGCACTAAAATGCGGCGTGCAAGCCAAAGTGAGGAGTGACGTGGTTTGCCATTGCTTTCCTCACTGTGCCAGAAACGGATATTGCAGCACGACTGCCAGTTAAAGTTACACTCAAAGTTATTACTAGGGTACGAATGTTTAGGTTTACAATGCAAACCAATTTACCGGCTCTTCCACAATGTAGGGATCTTACTGTTTATGAAAATCTCATAGCAGTATTGTTGTCCGGGTAGACTATATTCGTATTATAAAGTATTACTGCCTAAACATAGGAATACATTGTAATACTAACTGCAATGAACCCGTCGTTGACGGGTTGATATCTTGTAATTGTTGCAAAAGTGAAATATGGTGGAGTAGAATGACAGAGCACGCTTCAACTGACAGCAATAATCAGTCAGATATTCTTCTTGATTTTCTCCCTCATTCTTTGAGTTAGGGTACTTTCACGGTTTTCTTCACATTTCGATATATATCTTAATTACCTTCTAGTCAATAGGAGCTAATAACCATGTAGTTTTGCAGCTTATCTGGGTCCGTGGGACACTTCCACGATTCCGTTATGATAAGTTAATGTATTTGGCATGAACGGCTTGTTTGCCTTTTTAATTGAACTTTTAGTTATTTTTCTTGGGGTTAAGGGTTGTTATACTTTTCCCTACTTATTTAGTGTATTTGATAATAGTTAATAGAAGATTTAAACCTCTGTCTTTACCATACCAGTTAGTTCGTAACAATGACGACTGAACAATATGTCCATGTCAGGAAAAGCATATGGTCGTAAAATTGGGATAAATCTATATAAAGTGTTGACCCCATGAAACAGGAAAAAAAGGCCAGGAAGAAGAAGAAGAAGGAGGAAAAGGATCAGAAAGAATAAGACGTCTTTATCTAAATTATCTTCACTTTTCGAGGGGTATCAAGGCCTGTTACAATGGTTATCTTACTGAACGAGTGTGCTACGTGGCTTTGGTCATGTTGTTTCCATTCCGAACCTAATTATTGGCTGCCCATCCTGTTTATACACTAGGGTGATGTAGGGGCTGTGCTTTAACTAAGGTCACGACTGCTATCTTCCCGGGGCCGATGACTTTCGATGTTAGGCCCCTTAAAACACCAAGCATCATCATCAAGCTATCTTCCCAGTCGTATGCTTTTCCTATTACACCATCGCCAAAAGCCCGTACGTGTTAATGCGACATTACACCCCTGAAAGCCAGGCTGAGTGGCTCAGACGGTTGAAGCGCTGGCCTTCTGACCCTATCTTGGCAGGTTCGATCTTGGCTCAAATACGTGAGCCTCGTGTCGGTAGATTTACTGGCACGTAAAAGGACTCCTGCTGAACAACATTCCGGCACCTCGGTGTTTTCGAAAACCGTAAAAGTAGTTAATGGGACGTAAAGCCAATAAAATTATTATTATTATTATTATTATTATTATTATTATTATTATTATTATTATTATTATTATTATTATTATTATTATTATTATTATTTTGCTCTGACCTACGCCAAGAGACGATTCCGTCAAGAAATGGCATCATTCGGACCTGTGCAGGTACATGACTAGAAATACACGTATTCGTAGGTAGGTAATAATGAACCGCCTCTGTGGTGTAGTGGTTAGCGTGATTGGCTGCCGCCCCCGGAGGTCCGGGTTCGATTCCCGGCTCTGCCACGAAATTTGAAAAGTGGTATGAGGGCTGGAACGGGGTCCACTCAGCCTCGGGAGGTCAACTGAGTAGAGGTGGGTTCGATTCCCACCTCAGCCATCCTCGAAGTGGTTTTCCGTGGTTTCCCACTTCTCCTCTAGGCAAATGCCGGGATGGTACCTAACTTAAGGCCACAGCCGCTTCCTTCCCTCTTCCTTGCCTGTCCCATCCAATCTTTCCATCCTTCCACAAGGCCCCTGTTCAGCATAGCAGGTGAGGCCACCTGGGCGAGATACTGGTCATCCTCCCCAGTTGTATCCCCCGACCCAGAGTCTGAAGCTCCAGGACACCGCCCTTGAGGCGGTAGAGGTGGGATCCCTCGCTGAGTCCGAGGGAAAAACCGACCCTGGGTGGAAAACAGATTAAGAAGAAGAAGGTAATAGTGAATGATCTCTGCTGCACGTATAAAAGAAACGCACAGTGCTGGTGTATAAGAGGAACCTCAACAGAATTCGTGGCTGCAGTGGTTAACGCTCAACACTATGCTTTGTGTTCGGTGGTTCAAGTCCCGTGATTAATGGCAGACTATTTTTATATTTTTATTTCAAATGAATTTCCTTCTAGAGTCCAGTCCGAAGTGATATAATTGCTGACAGATATGACCAGTTACTCGATACCAGTTGCTGTGTACATATTAGACATAATATAGTTAATCAAATAGTGTTATGATTATATATTATTTTACTTCTAGGTGCAATATTTCTTGTAACAATTTCGTCATTTTGCTTCAAAATTAATTACTTTCTATGATTTGGTTAGTGAGTTATACTCATAGTACCTATTTAAGGTGTTATTTTGTGATTTCTGAAGATTTACATGTAAACATTACACGCTAAATAAATAAATAAATAAATAAATAAATAAATAAAATCAAGACCTACAGTAATTATGATCACATTCAACGTACTCCACCATTATGTTTGCTTGTTAGGTAGCCCTTAAAGGGCTGTTTATTGTCTGCTGACAAAACACATTTCATATTCGACGTACTCCATTATGTCTAGACTATGATACAAGCAGTAATGATATTCCACTACGTGTTAGGTAGCCCTTAAAAGGGCTGTTTATGGTCTGCTGACAAAATACACCTCCCCTGCGAACCATGTGACCTCGCCGCTGAGGGGAGGCTTGTGTGTCCCGATGAAGCAGATAGCCGAGCCGCAGGTGCAACCATATCGGATGGGTATCAGTCGAGAGACCAGACTGACGAATGGTTCATCGAAAGTGGGTAGCAGCCTTTCGGAAGTTGCAAAGGTGGCAGTCTAGATGATTGACTGATACGGCCTTGTAATAATACTCAACATGGCTTAGCTGTGTTGATACTGCTACACGGCTGAAAGCAACGGGGAACTATAGCCGTAAGTAACTCCCGAGGACATGCAGCTCTCTCTATATGAATGATGTACTGATGATGGCTTCCTCCGGGTAAAATATTCCGGAGGTGAACTATTCTCCCATTCGGATCTCCGGGTGGAGACTACTCGAGAGGGAGCGATCATCAGGAAGATGGATACTGACATTCTGCGAGTCGGAGCGTGGAATGTTAGAAGTTTAAATCGTTGTGGTAGGTTAGAGAATCTGAAAAGGGATATGGATAGACTAAAGTTAGATGTAGTTGGTATAAGTGTAGTACGTTGGCAGGAAAACAAGATTTTTGGTCAGGCGACTACAGAATTATCAACACAAAATGAAATGCAGGAGTTGGTTTAATAATGAATAATTAATAATTAATAATGAATGAGAAAATAGGGCAGCAGGTAAATTACTACGACCAGCATAGTGAAAGAATTATTGTCGTCAAGATGGACACCAAACCAATGCCCACCCCAATTGTGCAGGCCTACATGCCTACTAGTTCAGTGGATGATGAAGAAATCGAAAGAATATATGAATAGTAGTATAAGTAGACAGTTCAGCGGCCTCCTCCTCCTCGGGCCCTCTTCAGAGGCCTCCTCCTCCTCCTACACACTGACTGCGCTGGCTAAGAGCGCGAGCCTAACCTCACATCCGCCATCTTGGAGGGGCATAATCTAACATTTTATGCGTAAAAGAGGTAGCCTAACCTTATGGAGGGACCTAACCTCATTTCTACGGCCGGATGCCCTTCCTGACGCGAGCCTAACCTCACATCCGCTATCTTAGAGGGGCTTAACCTAACAGCAAGCATAAGCTCTTGGAAGTGCCTAACCTCAATTTCACAGCCGGATGCTCTTACTGACCCAAGGACCGGGGTTTTAAATTGCAATAATCTGTTTTACGCGAGTCTAACCTCACATCTGCTACCTTAGCGGGGCTTAACCTAACTTTTAACGCACAGGATAGCAAAACGCAACCTCATGGAAGGGCCTAGCCTAAGTTTTAAAGCGTCTTGTAAGGAGTCATGTATAGCCGCCATCTTGCAGCCACCATCTTGCGCAAGCACCTTTAAGTTGTCTCATAAGGACCCACGTATAGCCGCCATCTTGTGCAATTGGCGTTTATTTATTTCACAACTTTATAGCTGGTAATACAGCAGGTATTTCGATATTTTACATCTAAGAAATAGAGCTTAATCATGATTTATATAACTTTACAATATACGCCTACATTATTGTCTTCGTTGTAGAGGCTGCAGCCTTTTCAATTCATGGTCCGTACTGTACATTCAGGAATGTTCTGATGATGTTGCAAGTCTTCAGAATCACAGCCTTCTGTGCCACATTGTGAGTGAAGATGGGGAGCTGTAGTTTCAATAAGTTTTCTGGAAATGATTTTGGTGTCAGTTTGCCACTCTGTCTTGTTTCCAGATCCTTGCTACTTCCACAGCCAGAGGAGTACATTTATCAACCTTCTTCCTGTATTTCTGTTCATATTGTGGTCATTCGGGATAGCGATGCCGAGGAGATATGTGTGTTGATTATTTTTATCTGTTAATATTATATTTGGTCTATTGTGCGGAGTTGTTTTATCTGTTTGCATCGTTCGATCCCAGTAGAGTTTAAAATGTTCATTTTCCAGTACACTTAGCGGAGAGTATTTGTAGTAAGGCACTCCTTTCTGGACTAAAGATCTGGCCAGGGAAATTTTTTGATGTATAACTTTGGCTATATCATTATGTCTGTCAGCGTACGATGTTGGCGCTAGTAATCTGCAGTTGCTCAATGGTTTTTGGGCTGCTGTTGCATTTCCTGCACTCGTCATTCTTAGTAGTAAGATGTATTTCTTGTAACTCTTTGTAGAGATCACTTTATGTTGGATCGCCTAGTTGAATCCCTCATTTTCTGGAAATCTTTCCCCCCTAGACAGACATGAGTTCGAAAGTTGTTTATTATTGCTCTGGTTGTAATACCTTCCATGAAGTTCTTTACTAGCCCATCTCTCTGTGCTTTAACTAAGGTCACGACTGCTATCTTCTCAGTTCTATACCTTTCTTATTCCACCATCGCCAAAAACACGTATGTGTTAATGCGACATTACATCCATTATTATTATTATTATTATTATTATTATTATTATTATTATTATTATTATTATTATTATTATTATCCGCCCCCGAAAAAAGAGGTGATGTTTTCTTGTCTTTCTTGTACCCTTACTGAGTAGTTTAGAACAGTATTCCAATTCTAAAGAAAGAAAAGAGAGGTTGGTGTAAAATACCTTGAGTTATTTATCTCGTGCAGTATTATACCAAAGAACAGTCACTCTACAAGACATCTTCTTAATTCGTAAAAACTTACCATCAAGCATGGAAGCCTGAGAAGATGTAAATATTATTTATTGCGAGATGGGTTTTGCATGCCCTTTGATCCTCTGTCTACGCTAATGTGAGAAGAAGACTTGATAATGCGCATGCAATGTACTGGCAGAACACTGACATCATGACATCATGACATCATAATCATCATTGGCCGTAGATTATACGAATGGCGGTCGCAATATGGCTGCTGCTCTTATAAAGAGGCTAACGTGCCATGCTAGAAACAACGGTTCCATTTATTAAATTTGGGGCTTAAATGTAAAATGTTGAATATCTCGAAAACGGTGCGTCGTAGAGCAAAACGGACAATATTTTTCTGCCTTATACATAGGTTCGCTGTATCAGGAACATGATAGCATAAGAAAAAAGTAGTCTAATGATGAGATCAACGGTTCGGTTTCTACTTAGGCCCTTTGGCATTGATGGCTATCTAATTCTACAAGCTGGCGGCTATACATAGCTTCTTAGGAGACTGCTTAAGGACGTCTGCACAATATGACTGCTATACACAGGCTCTTATGAGACTCCCTAGAGACGCTTGCGCAAGATGACGGCTATACACAGGCTCTTATAAAGAAAGCTAGCTTAGAGGCTACTACACAAGATGGTGGCTATACTTGGGCTGTTATGGCCTTCTCCTTTGTCGAGGCATATCTCTATCGAACAAGTTCAAACACGCATCACGAAAGCAAGAGTGAGCACGTGTTGCAGCGATGACGTCATCATAGTTGTGCATGTTTAGACTTGATCGTTTTCTCAAGAGTAAGGAGGCAAAGGAATGCAATAAGTACAACATTTTGAATGCAATCAAATATTTATTTACAATGTACGGCAACAGTGTTCGTTTTGCTGCTGACAAGGTTGGTATGCTTCTTAACAACGTTTTGCGAGGAGGTAGCATACTTCTGAAATGCCTCCTGCAACATTCAAATTAAACAAAACATTTAGAAATATATTATACTAAGTATGTTATGCTATACAAAAAAGATAATGCACTTCTTACCTTGTTGTTATTCATGCGGTTTATTCATTTTCTGGATCATCGTCATCGGGTACTGAAAAAAGTTTATCCATACACTGTGTACAGTATTCAATCCTCGGATTTGGTCCATCCCAATCACCATTTTCCCCTCGATGCTTGTAATGACGCTGCCAGATTCTGCATAAAGCTACATCGATTGACATCTTACTATGTAGAGTTAGGATATCCCAAAAATCATATACGTAAGGGGCAGCGTACGTAGATAAAAATTCTGGTGGTAAACATTGAATCAGATGTTTCGGCATCTGAGATAAGGTTCTATGTTTATAGAACATCTTAATAGTCTTACTTACTCGTGGGAAATAAGATGTTGCGTATGAGCATGCGAAATTGACATGCTGTATGTCTTTATCCGGCAAGACAAAACATGCTGACTATTAAACAGAAAAAGTTTATCGCTACTGTGCTTTATCAAGACAAATTACAATTAGCACACACTAGAATTTATTGTAGAACAAGATGAAACATGTTGGCTATTAGTGTTCAGAACAGAAAACTTATAACACAAAACTTTACAAGATTAATCTCTTTGTTGATACAGTCGCACTCTTAAGCAATCAATACGCACACATAGAATTGCAGATGTTGTACATCTCTATCAGGCATACTTCGTCTTCTTAATCACTGCAGATAAAATAGCAGAGGATACCTTTGTCCTAAGGAGATGGATTCTTGTGGGATACGAACCTATGCAACAGAAAAAAATCTGTATAGATTTCGAACTCTGGAGGATGAAAGGACTCTTCCTCCTCCTTACTGCACCTTCCTTGTAGAGCTAAAGGGCTAATAGTTTAATAGGCTTAAGGGCTAATAGCCTAAAGGACTAATGGGCTAGGGTGCCTCTCCTCTCTTTATCCGGGCTTGAGACCGGCTCTATATCTAGAGGCGGAGTTAAGACCCTAAGGAAGGGAGAATGTTAGAACATAATCTATATGAATATAGCTACTCAATCGACTATATACTACAGAAGGATGACTTAGGTGAGGGTAAGCGCTGGGATTGTAGCAAGGTGTTTAAGCTGTTGTACTGTCGAGAGAGAGCTATTACTTAATAATACCTACACGAGATAATTCTTGCTCTATTTCAAAAATATCTGCTTTGTACTCTATGTAACCGGCGTCTTGATAGGCTCTTAGCAGTTGCAAACATTTTACGAGTACGTTGGTGTCTTTACAGTATCTTATGTATACATAGGGTAACAGAGGTTTGTTGTGAACTTTGAGCCTATATGCGGACAGGTGATGTGTAGGGACTTGTTTTGATGTTATACGTGCTTCAGCAGTAGCGTTTCCAGGTACAAATTTAACTGCTATCGGTAGCAATGAAACGTTGAAATTTTCTTCTTCTTCATGTTGCATCTCATCTTGAGATGTTTGCACTACGACAGAACGTGTAGTAGGCTTAGAAAATGAAGTAAAATCATCAATCTCTAATGGCAATGAAACATTGAGATCTTCTTTTTCTTTTTCTTCTTCTTCTTATTCTTCTTCTTCTTATTATTATTCTACTTTACCTTTACTACTGATTCGATTAACATCATTATCCTTACTATCATAATCATGACCTTGACTCTCTTTATCTTGAAGTTTGTTCTTAGTAATAGAACTTGTAGCAGGCCTAGCAACAAGGGGGAATAAATTTCGCTCGCAGAAGTGTACTTTTTAAAAATAAATCAGTGTTCGCTTGACTACGGTTGAGCTCTTTGTATTTTCTTCTCGATGAAGCTACATTACATGCGGCTTCGTGACGTTGAGCGTTGTAAGAGTTCTTGAACTCTCTTCTACAATGTTTGCATTGAAAAATTGTCCTATATGATATCTCATGACGTCTCTTGTGATAGCTTCGGGAAAATGCTTTTCCTCACTCTTTGCAAATATATCTAGAAAAACGTTTTTCCCTGACGGACTTAATCTTCTGCTAACAGATTCTTCTTTAAATCTACTAGACACTTGTTACTCTCTACTTCGATGATGCGAACAGCTTAGCGATTAACAGTAAACTAACACAAAAGCATATAACCAAGGTAGCGACAGTGAGGTTTAACCCCATCAAGATGGCAGCAGTGAGGTTTGCGATGTTCTGTTGTTGGATTTTAAATTCCGCACCACGACGTGCATATGAGGTTTAGCGCCGTGAAGATGGCAGCAGTGAGGTTAGCGATGCTTTATTGTCCTTAAAAGTGATGTTAGGGTCCGTCAAGATGACAGCTGTCAAGAAAGCACGTGGCTTTGTTTACAAACAAGAGCACGTGGTCATGACGTCACGGTCACGTGGTATGCTACCTCGGCACGCGTAATTTAAAATCCACTTCAAAGAACCGAGATTTTAAGTCGCAAGAATCTGTTTTACAACCGGAAGCCCTTCTTGACGCGAGAATCGGGGTTTTACAGCAGGATGCTCTTCTTAACGCAAGAACTAAAATTTTAAATTGCAGTATCCAGTGTCTCACATCACGAACAATTTTCACAGCTGGATGCCCTTCTCGATGCGAGGACTAAGATTTTAAATCTCAAGAATCTGTTTTAGAGCCGGATGGCCTTCTTAACGCAAGAAGTAAGATTTTAAATCGCATAAATCTGTTTTACAGCCGGATGCCCATTTTGATGCAAGAAATAGGATTTTAAATTTCAATATCTAGTGTCTCACATCAAGAGCAATTGTTTTCCGGTTAGATGGCCTTCTTGATGCAAGAACTAAGATTTTAAATCGCAAGAATCTGTTTTACATTCGGATGCCCTTTTTAACGCAGGAACTAGGATTTTAAATCGCTGTATCTAGTATCTTACATCACGAACAATTGCTTTACAGCTGGATGCCCTTCTTGACGCAAAGGCCGGGATTTTAAATCGGAAAAATCTGTTTACTACCGGGTGCCCTTCCTGACGCAAAAACCAGGATTTATACGCGATATGAAGTAAGATAAGTCTGTCGTAGCGAGTTTTATAACCTGATGTCTTAGTAAATCCCGGTGCCGACACACAGCCTACTCCTGTCGAATAGCGCCAAAGGGCCTGCATAAGACTTAACGCCCCTATCCAACAAATAAATCACCATCAACAGCATTACATGCCACAATCTTTTAGAAGTTAATGCAGGCTTTTCGCACACCCTCTAGTTATTCAAAATTGCATACTACTACCTCCCTGAGGATATAATATACGGCAGTAGGGAGAGGGGTAAAACCGGTGCCGACACATAGCCTACTCCTATCGAGGGAGCCTGCTCAAGGCTTAACGTCCCCATCCGACAGATAAATCACCATCAATAACTTGTACCAGCAATTATTCTCGCTACTTCTGTTACTTTTTTGGAGATAGCGGGTTCGAACCCCTACTGTTAGCAGCCCTGAAGGTAGCAAACGCTGTGCTCCTAGCACATTCCTGCGCGATCGTCAGTCTTCCTGACAACGAAAGGTAATAAGTTGCCAAGTTTTGAATCGCGGTATCCATCATTTTATTTCTGTAAGTGTCTGACTTGCGTGTATGCAGAAACAAGGTCATGCGTATGTTTTGCTGAGATAACATGCCACTTCCGTTCACGTTGAAGCAAGCCGTAGCAGAAACTCACAGTACTGCTTCCATTTGGTCTTACAACTTGGAGGAGACAACATGCATACAAAACAAAATTATGATAGTTTTCATCCTCCCTTTTTTAACATGTAAGTATGTCAGGTGTAGTATCTTGCAACATTCTTGTCCGTGTGTTTTGAAAAAAAGAGTAACGTGTCTGCGTATATCAGTGTTCTAGTCGTGTTGTGATGTATTTGCAATTACTAAGCGAGTGACCGAGCGAGTTGGTTATGCTGTGTGCTTTTTTTATTTTTACATAACGTATATTTGTGTTCTAGTCGATTACGCGTGTATTTGCAATTACTGAGCGTGTTAGCTCCTCGGTGAGCGAGTTGGCTAAGCGATAAGGTTTCTTTAGTAGTTTTTGATTTTCGCACTAGGCAAATCATTGAAGCGTTGCTATATCGTTTTCTGAGCGAGTTAGCTGCGCAGTATGCGCACAGTGTGTTTCTATAGTTTTTGATTTTCGCACTAGCCAAATCATTGAATTTGTACTTTCGATATATCGTTTACTGAGCGAGTTAGCTACGTGATATGTGTACTGCTTTATGCGTAAGATCGCGTTGTATGTTCGATAAAGCTATTGCCTTGACAGAGCAGGAAGAGGAAAAGGAGGTTATAACAATCGCTATCTTACGCAAGCTGTTCAGAATTCTAGTCGTATTTTATTCTCTCTTAGAACAAAGGTATACTCCAGACATGTTGTATCGTGTTCTCAACACATCAATCAATTTCTGATCATATGTTGTATCGAGTACAGTGTTCGATTCTATTCTTAATCACTTCTTTTGTATTCCGATCTTCTTAGAACAAAGGTATCCCCTGACATGTTTTAAACACATGTTGTATCGAGTACAGTGTTCGATTCTAGTCTTGATCACTTGTTTAGTGATCTGAACACATCAATCAATCAATGTTCTGATCACATGTTGAGGTTAACGACATCGAGTGCAGTGTTCGATTCTAGTCTTGTTATGTTTCTTATGCTATCTAATCTTCTTAGAACAAAGGTATCCCCTGACATGTTCTAAACACATGTTGTATCGAGTACAGTGTTCGAGTCTAGTCTTGATCACTTATTTAATGCTTTGAACACATCAATCAATGTTCTAATCACATGTTGAAGTTAACAACATCGAGTACAGTGTTCGATTCTAGCTTGTTATGTTTTAATCTAATCTTCTTAGAACAAAGGTATCCCCTGACATGTTCTAAACAAATGTTGTATCGAGTACAGTGATCGATTCTAGTCTTGGTCACTTATTTAGTGATCTGAACACATTAATCAATGTTCTAATCACATGTTGATGTTAACGACATCGAGTACAGTGTTCGATTCTAGTCTTGTTATGTTTTAATCTGACCTTCTTAGAACAAAGGTATCCCCTGGCATGCTCTAAACACTTGTTGTATCGAGTACAGTGTCCTATTCTGGACTTGATCACTTATTTAGTGATCTGAACACATCAAACAATGTTCTAATCACATGTTGAAGTTAACAACATCGAATGCAGTGTTCGATTCCAGTCTTGTTATGTTTCTTTTGTATTCCACAAGTCTAAACATGCACAATGATGTTATCGCTGCACACTCTTGCCTTGGAGATGCATGTTCGATAAAGCTATGCCTTGACAGAGGATGAGGAGGTAGAGGAGGCGGAGGAGGTAGAGGAGGAGGAGGTGGAGGAGGTAGCCATAACAGCCGACGCCCTCTTGTGTAGTAGCCTCTAAGCGCTAATTAGCGTCGGGAAAGGCATCTTGTCGTAAACTAAGGTTAACCTCCTTCAAGATGGTAGATGAGAGGTTAGGTTCACGTATGCACTAAAGTTGGTGAGAGCTAATGGGATTTTTCAAATTACCCACCACCACATTTCAAAGGTATGTAGCTAAAGATGGCAGCACAGTGCTCTGTTGATTAAAGATGGCTGCTGTCAAAAAGCACATAGAATTTAAATTACCCACCACCACCACCACATGTCAAAAAGCACGTACGTTTGTTTCCAAACAAGAGCACGTGGAATTAGCCTCCACCACATTACAAAGGTAGTAGATAAATATAGCAGCACTGAGGTTTGTGATGCAAGATGGTGGATGACAGCTGTCAAAAGAGCACGTGTAATTTCTCAAAAACCCGCTCGTAAGATTTAGTTCCGTAAAGAGGGCAGCACTGAGGTTAGCGATGCAAGATGGCGGATGGCAGCTGACGGAATTTTTCAATCATAGAATTTCAAATCGCCGCCACTACATTTCAAAGGTAGTAGCTAAAGAGGGCAGCACTCAGGTTAGCGATGTAAGATGGCGGATGGCAGCTGACGGAATTTTTCTAATTACCTGCTACTATGATAAAGATAGCAGCACGATGCTCTGTTAATTAAAGATGGCGGATGACAGCTGACGTATATTTTTAAATTGCCCGCTACCACGATAAACATAGCAGCACGGTGCTCTGTTGATTAAAGATGGCGGATGACAGCTGTCAAAAAAGCACATGGAATTTAAATTACCCACCACCACATTTCAAAGGTATGTAGCTAAAGAGGGCAGCACGATGTTCTGTTGATTAAAGATGGCTGCTGTCAGAAAAGCGCGTGGAATTTTTCAAATTGCCGCCACTACATTTCAAAGGTAGTAGCTAAAGGTAGCAACACTGAGGTTTGTAGTGCAAGATGGTGGATGACAGCTGTCAGAGAAGCATGTGGATTTGAAATTACCCGCTGTACCATAAAGAGGGCAGCACTAAGGTTAGCGATGCAAGATGGCGGATGAAAGCTGTCCAAAAGTACGTGGCTGTCAATAAAATGCACGTGGCTTTGTTCACAAATTCAAATCTCGCGCTAGTAAGGTTCAATGCCGTAAAGATGACAGCACTGAGGTTTAGGCCCGTCAAGATGGCAGCACTGAGGTTAGCGATGCGTTGTTGTTTAAAGATAGCCATTTGACAGCTGTCAAAATGCACGTGGCTGTCAAAAAAGCACGTCGCTTTGTTTACAAAATCAAATCTCGCGCTAGTAAGTTTTAGTTGGCAGCACTGAGCCTTAGGCCCATCAATATTGCAACACTGAGGTTAGCGATGCGTTGTTGTCTGATGACAGCTGTGAAAAAGCACGTGGCTGTCAAAAAAGCACGTGGCTTTGTTTACCAATTCAAATCTCGCGCTAGTGAGGTTTAGTTGGCAACACTGAGGTTTAGGCCCGTCAAGATAACAGCACTGAGGTTAGAGATGCGTTGTTGTCGGATGACAGCTGTCAAAAAGCATGTGGCTTTGTTTACAAATTCAAATATCGCGCCAAAATTCAAATTTCCCGCAAAAATTCAAATTTCCCGCGGGAGGAGGAGGCCTCTACTGAGGGCCTGAGAAGGAGGAGACGCCAGAATCCCTGACATATACTACTAGACATGTTTGATTACTACCTGACAAGCCAGAGAGTATACACTTCCTGTGATCAAGGAAAAATATTATTCTCTGCTCGATTCTCTTTCTAACCATCCCCAGCTTCCAAATATATTCAGCAGATGGCAGAGCGTTCCTAATAACTTTCGCGCTGTTAAGAGAATAAAGCCTGCGTGCATCACATGCACCTTAGACATTATCCGGGAACACCTTTTGAAGGATAACCCAGCTACATTAGAAAGAGTGAAGGCCACGTATCTTTAAAAAGTTCTCTGCCTGGAAAGAAACGCTCCTTGGAGACTAACCTGATAGCTCAAAAGGCAACCGTTCTATATAGAAGAACTGCGATTAAAAATACCATTGTCTTCTTCGACACAATACCAAGCGTTACATCAAGAACTTCAGGATAAAAAAAAAAGGGAATATGTGGATAGATTTTCATCAAACAGACGGCATGATGACGTCAGAATTGATGAATTCTAACTACGATCTGAGGCATACTACTGTACTACTTATCAAATGTTCATAAAACAATTGAAAAGGGCAGGCAAAACATTACGACTACGACAGACATATCAAGACGAGGAAATCAAAGAGGAATTTTTGAAATGGAATCACAATCCAAGGAGAGGAAATCAAAACCTTGAGATTTTCCGATGATATTGTTATTTTATCTGAGACTGCAGGAGATTGCGAGAAGTTGCTGAATGGTATGCACGAAGTCTTGGGTACGTAGTACAAGATGAAAATAAATGTCCAAAACGAAAGTAATGGAGTGCAGTCGAACGAAGGCAGGCGATGCAGGAAATATTAGTCTCGGAAATGAAGCTTTAAAGGAAGTAGGTGATTATTGTTTCTTGGGTAGTAAAATAACTAACTATGGCAGGAGTAATTAGGAAAAAAGTGCAGCATGGCACAAACAAGTAAGAGCTTTTTTTAGAAAAGAAATCAGCTCACTTCAGACGTTGATATAGGAATTAGAAAGACGTTTCTGAAGACTTTCATCTGGAGCTTGGCATTGCATGGTAATGAAACATGGACGATAACTATCTCAGAAAGAAGGAGAATTGAAGATTTTGAAATATGGTATTACAGGGGAATGCTGAAAGTGAGATGGATAGTTCGAGTAACGTATGAAGAGATACTGAATCGAATTGGTGAGAGGAGATCGATTTGGCTAAATTTAACTAGAAGAAAATATAGAATATAGGACACATCTTAAGACACCCAGGTCTTGTTCAGTTGGATTTTGAAGGAAGTGTCGGCGGTAAGAACGGTAGAGGTAGACCAAGGTATGAATATGACAAGCAGATTAGAGCAGATGTAGGATGCAATAGTTACGTAGAAATGAAAAGGTTAGCACAGGATAGGGTGGCGTGGAGAGCTGCATCAAACTAGTGTATAGACTGATGGCTCAAACAACAAAACGACTAAATACATTTTATATTCGACGTACTCCACTATGTCTAGGCTATGGTACTAGCATTAATGATATTCCACGACATGTTAGGTAGCCCTTAAAAGGGCTGTTTATGGTTTATTGACAAAATATCCACTAAATTCAAATCTAATGTTTTTCTGTGGGTAAACATGAATATGAATACTACACTAATATTAATAATAATTTTCTATATCTATTCATGATAAAGTCCAATAAAATGAGATTAGCCCTCAAGTGGCATCATACGTCTGAGAGACGGCTGCCATCTCCTACTGAACTTATATTATTTACCAAATTATATAGCTTCTACTCTGTGGTAAGGAAAGCACTCATGGATTTTGGACATCAAAATGTTAATTCATATTTTGAGTCTTACAGTTTTTTTTTTTTTTTCTTGGAGTGATTCTAGTTTGTTTATAGCGTAGCAGAAAAATGTTCATAAATCTTTTTTTTTTCTAGATTTTGTGAAAAATTGGAGGGCACACCTCTTCGGAGCTTCATTTTTGTATTTCCCTCTAGGTGTTTAGTTCTTTCTTTTAAATTTTGTGGTGATGCGATTGAAAACATATCTTTAAATGAATTACAGACACCATGATATCAGTTAGGTTATAAAAAGACATGAAACCAATTGAGGACTACATAAATATTCTATATTACCGTCATGATGGACTGAAGAAAAGATGCTGCACTGCAAATGAGGTAGTTGATTGGCAAATTGTCTTAATTAATACTGCTATTTATAATTAAGCAGCAATTCGTCCTTTTTCTGCACAAACAACCGTGAAAGCTGTAGTTATTTACCTCATTTTCAATTTAGATTTGTTATAGTTGCTGGGTATCATGACTTCCTTGCCGTTATTCGACTTTAGCTGTATGTAGTCACGATGGGACATTAAAACTCAGTATCATCACCTAGCAACGGAATGTCATTATTGCTCTATTCCATTATTACCTATGCGTTCGATACTCTCTTTACTTCTAAACATGTCAGTTTTATGTACACGGCACTCCTGTCTGACACTGTGGTCACTCCCCGTGGGAGTGGTGGTGGTGTACAATTTCCAATCACTAGATTGCGAGCCTGGATTCTCCGCAGTGTTCTTATTGAGTGAGGCCATTTGGACAGCCTAGTTCTAGTAGCACATATCTGATAATGCTGTTCTTATCCACTACTCTCCTTAAGACTGGTCACGCCTCCAGCCACATATGGATATGCAGTCCATCAGAACAATGTTCGTTGTGTTCATTTTCCTGTGATGGTGTGTAAATAAAAACGAGCCTCACCCTGCCGTACTGTAGGAGTGTATGTTTGCGCGACGTATTTACGCACTTTACAGTATAATATATTTAAGGTTCTTTCCTTTACACGTCCGCACAGGAAAATGATAACTACGAAAATTGTTCTGATGGACCGCATATCCATGTGTGGCTGGAGGCTTGACCGGTCTTGAGGAGAGTAGAGGATAGGAACAGCATTGTCAAATACGTGTTATTAGAAATAGGTCGTCGATATGACGCTGTTGATGGTAATTCGTCCATCGGGCGGGGACATTAAAGCCTTGAGCACACAGGAGTAGTCTATGGGCCTGCACCAGTTTGCACCCTCTCCTTTATATCACGTCATTCATTTCATCTCATTAATTTTTCTCATGGGGTTGACAGTGTGAGGATCGAATGAACGTGTCCGAGTTGAGGCGTGCATTTAGGGGCGTGATGGACATAGTATCATATCCTGCAGGCCTAATATTTAACATGTTCGTTGAACAGATGTATGAATTCAACGCACCATTGTTGATTACCTTCCAGATTACAAGAAAGAATTTGCTTGCAATCCGCTAAAAAAAAAAAATCATTGGTACTGGAATATATCTGATTTCTGGTACCCGTGGATCGTTTGGTGTGGGGTCAATCATGTACGAAGGTTAACGAACATCGCTGTCACTTACGTCTGCTGTAGCGGAGCGTGCCGTACACAATGCAACGTTGTCATTTGTAAGGAGAAATGAGTTATACTCTGAATAATTCGTGAGAGGATAGAAATTGCTAAAACCCAAATAATTTTAACAAAGGGGACAGCTATGGTTACCCTCCTTGACTCCGGACGCCCTGGAAAGAATTACATTTCTATCGGAGTCAAGTCGAGTCAAGTTACTCATTTACAGTTTATATTCATCTTTGTTATTGCTCTGAAGACGATCCTGGTTACAGGTTTGAAGCGCGTCAGCGTAGACTATAATAATTACTATTACACGACCTCACATCCTCAAAATAATATTATTGATAAATTTGAATTTATAAAATGTCCATTCGGGTGTATGGCTTCCGAAAACCAGTCTATGGACTGATGGCTGTTAGCTACAAGAGCAACAAGACCTGGGAATGATGATCAAGCTCTTCCTAACTCCTTACTTCAGTGATGGACTTAAGCGTACACACCTATGGTTGAGAGGTTAAAGACGAATTAAGTACGCAAATAAATATTGCAAACCAAGAGAAAAGCACTGGATTTCATTCGAATTGACATAAGTATGATATGTTCAAGTTTCTCAGTTCTCACATAACATTCGATAACAACGTAAGTAAACAAATAAATTAGATTATGTATATGACGAACCAGTAATATTAAAACAGAGACGGTTATCAAAAGCCCGCCGTTTTACAAATAAAACAAAACGTAATCTGTTTTATTAATAGCAGTCCTAATTTATGGGTCTGAGACATGGAATATTGACAAGGAGGGATGAAGAAAACGTATTCATATTTGATAATTCGATCCTACATTAGATAGATAGATAGATAGATAAATATATAGATAAATATCTTTATTGCTGCAGTTAAGGCCATTCGGTCTCCTCTTACATTAAAGCTAAGTATGAAAAAGGAAATTGGACCCCACTGTTTAACTGTGAATTAGAACAATTTTTAATATAACCTGGAGTCCGCTCCTTAAAGAAGATGCATGGACTAGGATGAGAAGGTACTTTGTTAGAAAGGAACAAAACAATTATCTGAAAAGAAAAATAGTGTCAAATTTTCCTTTCGAGAAAACAAATGATCATAAATATATCTTTCAATAAATGAAACTCAAAGTGATAACGATTAACTTATTTCTCTAACGAATCGTCTTCGAGAGACAGTTATTTGGAATTTGGAGCCGACAATAATTGTGGGATTCAGAGCATAGAAAGGGGGAAACTGACTGGGGGCTTCTGGAACTAATACGAATGAAATAATCATTTACGAAGGGATGAGGCCTCTTCGGTAAAAGAGCTTTCTATATGCATCTCTGTCAAGGCCATCAATAGTTCACATCGCCGCTTGCACGTTGCTAGGTAACAACGCGTTCTGTATTGTCAATTTCAGATGTTTAAGATATCAGAAGTACTGTATGGTTATTATTTATTTAGCTTATGGCTAGTACATTACATACAAATATTCAAAAATATAACAAACAATATAACACCTTAAACAATCAACCAATCTCTAAAACAGTTCATAAACTTAAATCCAAGCTGTCCAACCATTGTACAACCCCGTCAGAAGCATACACAAACTCCTTTAGCTGACCGGAGTATGGCCTCCTAGGACATTCAGTGACAATATGACGGATGGTCTGTTTCTTCTCACCGCAGTCGCACTCAGAGGAGGAGCGCATACCCCACATATGCAACAATGACCCACATCGTCCATGATTGTTACGGACTCTGTTGATAAGAACCCAAGTTCTTCTGGAACCAGGTGGTGGGTGTTGGAGACTAAAGAGGGTCTGCCATTCATCTGGAGCTGAGTTGGTCCACTCCAATTGCCATTCATCAGAACTGTTAAAGTTCCTATTGATGAGTTCCCTTGCAGTCTGAATGGGTGGAGATCTTGACTTCAGACGTCCATACCTAACAACCATGTTTTCATGAATGGGAAGACTTGGGTTCATTATTATCTTCCTGAACTCGCGAATGAGGTTATTTTGTCTGCTAATCCTTGGAGGTGTTATGTGACTCAAGACTGGCAACCAGAAAAGAGGAGTAGATCTGACTGCGCCGCTGACAATGCGCATCGTCTGATTCAGAACAACATCAATATTCTTAACATAAGGGCTATTCAACCAAACAGAAGAACAATACTCGGCTGTAGAGTATACCAGACCCAGTGCTGACGACCTAAGAGTGGATGCTGATGCTCCCCATGTAGAACCTGCAAGTTTCTGAATGATATTGTTCCTGGTCTTCAGTTTAGCAGCGGTATTCATTAAATGTTTCCTGGAGGATAGCGTCCGATCAAGAGTTACTCCAAGGTACTTGTGGTTAGAATTGTGTGGTAGGGGAAATGTGTACAGCGATCTCACAGTGCTGGAACGGACGACTTGTGTCTCAGATATATTGTGTATATAATTTTGTGTTTCTCATGTGTGATTGTTGTGTATTGTATTTGTTTGGTCATTCAGCGTCGACAATGGTTTTGACCATTGGTGCGGTGAATTTGTATATACGTGTGGGGTTTCGATCCGAACCCAAGACCTCGGAAGCTTGTGTTGTTTGTATTATACTATGTAAAGTTATTTCATTGGGAAATCAATTTGTGTTAGGCTAGGTGTCACTCAGATTTGTTTACATTTATGTATTATAATGTTGTTTGCCCAGTATAATTTGGGTATAGCTTCAGTGATTAACGCTCAGAATTCCGTACACGCGAAGTCATGACATAGTTCGATATAACATGGCAGTACTCCGTCTAATCCCGCAAATATATATTTTCAACAATCCTCAACGATGTGAAAAGCAATTCTCGTACTCACCTTGTATGAGTGTGTCATTCTTCATCATCATCGGTATTCAATAAACCCCTTTGATTTGTTTTAAACTTAAAATAATTTTTGTTCTCATTCAATTATATGACACCCGTCTTCTCCTAGCCTTTATGCCGGTAAGTTATTTTATATTTGATTCCCACTTGATTATAACCCATTAAGCGATCCTGATGATCTAACGCCGGAGACCCATATGGGTAGGGGGCGGGTGTAATACGTAAGCAAAGGAAAATGGATACAACGAACAGTGTTCTCATGGATCCATATGTGGCTGGGAGGCGTGGCCAGTCTTAAGGAAAATAATGGATAGGAAGAGCATTGTGAGAAAAAACGTTTTTCCCGAACAGCGACGATATATTTGAACCATATCTGAAGAGAGAGAAAATGAAATTAAAATGAAATAAAACCAATGCTTGAAAAATCCAAGGGTATCAAAATTATGTGCAAGATAAGTGAAATATTGAAAGGAGAAAATTTTTGATGTGAGTGTTTGTGAAGATCTCACTTGCTTCAAGTATGAACCTGTAACATCCGTTGATGTGGAGAGAAATGTCTCGATGTTGTCTGAAATCCGACGATCTTTTACATCTAAGAACCTGGAGATGACTATTGTGATATACCGCAAAGCCAACTGAGAATATTTACATATTCCAATTTCAGTAACCCTAGTGTGGTTAAACCAAATATGATTCCAGTTATACTAATTTCAACTACTTTCTCCATTGTGGGTTCGCTGAATTCATTCTAAGTGGAAAAATATTTCGTTCTAAATTCTTTTCTTAAAATTATTTTAATGTAAAGATATATAATGTCTGAAAGAAGAAGTGTTTCACTCATATATTCTTGCACTGTATGTTACATGCTACCAGAATTTCGCATTTTAAAATAGTATATCTCTGCATTAAATATGTAATTGAAACTAAAATAAATGAATTTGGATCGCATTATTACGCCCTTTTTGTCAGTTTTTAGGTCCGTTTCTTGGATATTGTAAAGTATTGTGTAGGTCCTTTTGAGGTAATTTATAGGTGTTCCGAGCTCTAGTCATTTATAGGTGTTTCGAGCTCTAGTCATGAGTGTTATAATTCGTGTTTTAACATAGTGACAAACTTAGAATTCCCCTCAATCTTATCTCGGCTACTCGCTACCGTACTGCACGTCTTGCCGTGTATTTTCACCACATTCAGCGTTAAATAAGTAGCGTTAAATATTAATCTGAGCACACACGGTTTTCACTCTTGGAATGTACACAAGCTCTGCTCCGAAGGGGATTGGAAGACTTCCTTTCTTAGTGCCGCACTGTTAACTGTCAGAACGAAGTACATTTTCTCGACAATGCACCTGACAAGATAACGATTGCTGACCATATTTCACTTCGCTCCTTGATGATCTACCTACTGTAAGTCTCACCTTCGGTGGTTAAACCAAGCCAGGCAATAAATCCCACAGTTTGTCTCGGAGTAAATCAGTGTGAAACAGTCCTTGAAGAGGTCTTGTTTTTGCCTATACTCTTCTTTCACTGCGTGAAGCTTCCCATCTGGTCATTGATCGCAGCTAAGGAACAAGCTACTCTACGGCGCACTACCTGTGACATCGCGATGTTTCTCAAACTTTACATTCATTCATAATCTTCTAAAAAGCCATATGCCATGTTGGTAATTTACAATGTGGTGATGGGAGATACCTTGTAAAACTGGACTATTTAAAGAAAGTGAACAGCGGAAAACATTTAAATTATGGTATGTATCATACGCAAACCAAGTTATGTGAGATCTGAAGGTGAGAGGGATAAGATACCGAGAAAGAAGAATTATGTACAAACTGTACACACACACACACACACACACACACATATATATATATATATATGCTTTACGTCGCACCGACACAGATAGGTCTTGTGGCGACGATGGGGCAGGGAAAGGCTAGGAGTGGGGAAGGAAGCGGCCGTGGCCTTAATTAAGGTACAGCCCCAGCATTTGCCTGGTGTGAAAATGGGAAACCGCGGAAAACAATGTTCAGGGCTGCCGACAGTGGGGTTCGAACCTACTATCTCCCGAATACAGGATACTGGCCGCACTTAAGCGACTGCAGCTATCGAGCTCGGTGTGTACACAAATCAGTCTGCAGTGATAAGAATAGAAGGCTATGAAAAATAAGCAGCAAACCGTAAAGGACTGAGGCAAGGCTGCAATTTGCCCCACTCCTCTTCAATATTTATATAAAAGAGGCAGTAAAGGATATCAAAGAGGAATTTGTAAAGGGAATCACAATCCAAGCAGAGGAACACAAAACCCTGAGATTTACTGATGACATTGTTATCTTATCTGAGAAGATCTGGACAAATAGTCTTGGGTGAGGATTACAAGATGAAAATAAAAGTATGCAAAACAAATGTAAAGGAGTGCAATAGAACAAAGTCAGATGATATAGGAGAAATTAGATTAGAAGTCTTAAAAGTAGATGAATATTGTTACCTGGGTACTAAAATAAGTAATGATGGCAGAATTAAGGAGGACATAAAATGCAGACTAGCATAATCCAGAAAGGCCTCTCTTAAGAAAATAGATTTGTTCACCTCGGACATTGGTATAGGAATTAGAAAGATGTTTTTGAAGACTTTTATCTGGAGCATGCCATTGTTTGAAAGTGAAACATGGATGATAACTAACTCAGAAAAAATGAAGAGAATATAACTTTTCATGAGGTCAGTAAACTTCACACCGGAGAAATACCGAAAATCTAATGTCTTAAATCACGTTTGTAGACATTATTTCTTCAATAGGAAAATAGGGCGGAGCACCTTTATTCTACTTGATGGCGAGTGACATTTAGTATTACGTAACGTCGAATGTGAGACAAACAATCAAAGAGAACGCGTGCCCCCTCAAGGCTACGCAGCAGCGCTCTCATAAAGTCACTCTCAGCTGTTCTTAAGAAAGAGTTCTTGTGCATTCCTTAGGTGGCTATTTGCCAATTATTTGTAGCATAGGTTTGCGATGTGATTTTGAACAAAACTCTGAATTCATCACCGAATTTACCCTAGAACTGGCAGCTGCCGAATATTCGACACTTTGGTCCGTGCTGTAGTGGCACTGTCGAATATTCGACATGTTCGTATTTCATCACATAATTTTCTCAATTCTTCAACAGATGTCATAAGGTAAAATAAAAATATTAAAATATTGAATAAATGAAAAAAGAGACTAAAACAAAGTATTATGCTACTATGCTATCCTAATGTACATAAAATTACACAATATAAATGAACATTTTGCTTCCTGAGTACAATAATATAATACCTACGAAGAAATAGATAGATATATAGATAAACCTACTGTTATTTACAATGTCGTGTTTGTAAACAATCCTTCATGGAAGCTGCTTTGCTATTCTACATTTTATTTCGTAGTTTTCCGTTCGGTACGAGGTATCTTGTTATTTGATTGATTATATACATTTTAGTACAATGTGTGTCTAAATATGGCATTTTCACTTCATTACGGAAAATTAATGATGAAGTAGTACGAAATTTGTTGGAAGATGAAAACGACGGAGGATATTGAGAATAAACCAACAGATTCCGAGTCAGATTCGGAATATGTATCAGCTATTTCTTCGCATCAAATGTCGGGAAGTAAAAGTGATGACGAGCCTGCCATCGCAATAGCGTGGTCTTAAGCAAGGCATTAAAAAACAATTTTCCCTAATATTTTCAACAATATACAGCTCATAGAAATGCGAATTTTGTTAGTGCATTGCAGGTACATTACTAACAATCCATAAATTTCAATTTTTTGATATGTTTCAGTTTTGTGTACATATGATCAAAAATGTCATTATGTTGAATTCAGGAATTACACTTTTTGAACAGACTGTACATTTTTCTAGTTAAAAAAGATGTTAAATTCTATGTCAACACGACAATCCTCAGCTTTACGTAGATATGTAAAACTTCGTAGATTTATTTCATAACTTGTGGAGAATTTGTATTTTATTTAGGCAAGTAAAAGCTGCCAAATATGGCTGCCACCACAAGATTTAACATTACAAGTTCTGGGATTAAGAAAGCAATTCAATTAGTTCTTGTGCATTCCTTAGGCGGCTGTTTGCCAATTATTTGTAACATAGTTTTGTGATACGATTTTGAACAAACCTCTGAATTCATCAACAAATTTATGCATGATGATAACTGTTGTTTTGAGTGAAAAACATGCACATTCATGTCTATCTCAATATACTGGCTGCAGTCCTGAGCCACAATCCCCACCTCATCTGACAAGGAAAAATACCCTCCACACTTTCTCCACGTTAAATACCGGTACCATTGTTGGTTGCAAGGATAATGTCCAGGTAGAGGATATGACTAATACTAACGAAGTATTGAAACTTGATACCAAAGACATTTACAATAACATACAACGGTTGAAAACTAGAAAATCATTTGGCATTGATATGATTTCTGGGGCTATACTAAAGACAAATGGTTTGGATAAAGTAGCATAACTCCAGTACTTATTTGGTTATTTTTTGTATAGTGGAGGTACACCCGTCCCACGTATTCAAATTAAGCGCCTTGGATAAGGCCATCTGCTACATAAACTTTGAAACTAAGGTATTAGCACAAGAAGTCTGGACCTTTTTCGACAGATGACTCTGCTATCAATTTATGTTGTGCCTCCTTGGGTGAAGATGAAGTAATAATTTCTAAAGTAATTTGGTATTTTTAGGTTTCCTAAACTGGAATAGCCGGCCCCGTGGTGTAGAGGTAGCGTGCCTGCCTCTCGCTCGGAGGCCCCGGGTTCGATTCCCGGCCAGGTCAGGGATTTTTACCTGGACCTGAGGGCTGGTTCGAGGTCCACTCAGCCTACGTGATTAGAATTGAGGAGCTATCTGACTGTGAGATAGCGGCCCCGGTCTAGAAAGCCAAGAATAACGGCCGAGAGGATTCGTCGTGCTGACCACACAACACCTCGTAATCTGCAGGCCTTCGGGCTGAGCAGCGGTCGCTTGGTAGGCCAAGGCCCTTCAAGGGTTGTAGTGCCATGGGGTTGGGGTTGGGGTTCTAAACTGGAATATTTAGGGTTTGTTTTTTATGTTCAAAAGTTATAAACATTTCTATCTCTTCCCGCCAATCAAAATTTTTGTACATTTATTTATTCACCAATGATAAAATTTTGATATTTATATGATTATCCAGTGAGAATTGGGGTGTGTCAGGGCATTGGTCAAGAGTTTTCTGGAACTCTCCCCTCTGCTATAAAATCTGGCACATTTCGGACCAGGTTGTCTTGGTGATCACTTCAGTCCAGAGTGTGTATGTAAGAGAGGTAGAGGGAAACGCTCGCGCGTCCATCTTCGGGAGGCCCACCAGCTCAAGGTAATGGCAGCTTCGGCTTAACTATGTGATAGTCTTTGAACGCTAGCACGAGGGGAAGGTTTCAAATCTTTAGTAATGTAACTTTTATTTTCTCAAACGTAAATTTCAAACTTAAATGTAAATTTCAATTTAGTCGAAAGAACTTAACCAAAATTGAGAAATAGGTTTTTTCGCTATTTGCTTTACGTCGCACCGACACAGATAGGTCTTATGGCGACGATGGTACAGAGAAGTCCTAGGAATGGGAAGGAAGCGGCCGTGGCCTTAATTAAGGTACAACCGAGCTCGATAGCTGCAGTCGCTTAAGTGCGGCCAGTATCCAGTATTCGGGAGATAGTAGGTTTGGATCCCATTGTCGGCAGCCCTGAAAATGGTTTTCCGTGGTTTCCCATTTTCACACCAGGCAAATACTGGGGCTGTACCTTAATTAAGCCACGGCCGCTTCCTTCCCACTCCTAGCCCTTTCCAGTCCCATCGTCGCCATAAGACCTATCTGTGTCGGTGCGACGTAAAGCAAGTAGCAAAAAAAAAAAAAAAAAAAAAAACAATCAAGGTACAGCCCCAGCACTTGCCTGGTGTGAAAATTGGAAATCACGGAAAACCATCTTCAGTGCTGCCGACAGTGGGGTTCGAACCAACTATCTCCCGGATGCGATCTCACAGCTGCGCGGTCCTAATCGCACGGCCAACTCGCCCGGTAAATTGAGAAATAGAGAGTGAGCTACCCTCTTGTATTCCCTCTCAACTTGTTCTTGAGGTGACTATCATTTTGTAACCTTTAAAATATATCTTGTAATTTCTGTCACTCCGTCTAGTTACGCTTAGCCTAACGTCGGCCTATAAGCCTAAATATGATTTTAAGTGGTTCATGTGAATTTCAAGGAGTACAAGTGTTCGCCTCTTTACCATTTTGATTTGCGGCCAGTAACCTTTTGCTTTTACCAAAGGCCATGTGGAATGGGTACTTTTTACCCCTGCTAATTCCATTTCATTCATTTTATGTTAAAGGTATCAGACTGTTGAGCAGTTAAGATAGTGAATACCGTTTAATTTTGGTAAATGTAGGCCTGGAAAGTGTGAATTTTCGAAAATAGAATCCTAAAGTGTAAATTTGCGGAGCGATGATGCTCTTCCTTCTGATGTAAAAATTGGGACATCCGTCTGCTTGACTGTTGGTTTAAGGGAGCCGCAGCGCTCATGTAAAATATGTAATTATGGAGCTTCAAGCTCAAGGTTGCTAATTGGTTATTAGTTGTCTCCGTATCCACCCATTCAAGCCCGTACCTTTTTTTACCTCTGCGTTCCACAGAATCTCCGGAAGAGTTTGCATGAATAATAATAATAATAATAATAATAATAATAATAATAATAATAATAATAATAATCATAATCATAATCATAATAGGCCTAATAATAAATAATAGGAAAGCGTGTAAGCTATGGGAAAACATTATTTTGATTATATATAACAGCCATGTTTGCGATAGAAGGCAGTTCGGGTATAGGAAAGGTTGTTCCACTGAAGCTCAAATTGTAGGATTCTAGCAATATATAGCAGACATCTTGGATTCAGGAGGTCTGTGTCGCGATTGACCTATCTAAAGCATGCGAGAAATGAGTGCAAATGGACTAGAGCTATATCCCTAGAAAATAGAACTCAGCGAAGCATTATCTGATTTTGTAATCATTATAGAGAAATACCTCAAGGCAGTATTAATGGAAATTTGTGTTTTCTTATGTACACAAATGGTATGAGTAAACAAGTGGAATCACAGATAAGGTGGTGGTGGTGATTATTGTTTTAAGGGGAAGTGGAACTACGCAACCTTCCTCTGATCAGAGAGGAAAATGGAGGAGATCCAACACTTCGAAAAATTAAGGTACCGGCTAAAGAATGACAAGGGCCAATAAGGGCGTGAAAATGAAAGACTCCCTAGCCTTCGAGTTCAGTAATACCGTCGGTGTCGTAAAAGAACAAGAGCTGAAAAAGGCAGGTCGGATAAGGTAGATGAAAGTGAGGAGCCTGCTACAAGTAAATGGAAGCAATGCTAGGACTCAGCTAAGGGCCCCGTGTTCACAACCCAAACTCCCAAGTTCAGAGCCGCTCAGGCCCCTCTTACGACAGGCAGGGGATATCATCCCCACCCACAGGGGGGATCAGAGATAAGGACTTTTACGGGCGAAGTTATAGTGTATAGAGTAATAGATACGTTACAAGATTGTGAGCAAATGCAAAAAGACTTCGACAATGTTGTGAGATGGATAGTAGGCAATGGTGTGATGATAAACGGGGTTAAAAGTCAGGTTGTGAGTTTCACTAATACGAAAAGTCCTCTCAGTTTTAATTAATACGTAATTTGTTCTAATTACTTTTCCGATACAGTGCAGAGTAAGGGAATTATCGCGTGAAGGTTCAAATGCAAGAGCCGAGAGTACCAGGTGAGTTGGCTGTGAGCTTGCATCCGGGAGATAGTGGATTCGAACCCCCACTATCGACAGCCCTGAATATGGTTTCCCTTGGCTTCCCATTTTCACACCAGGCAAAGGCTGTACCTTAATTAAGGCCGCGGTCGTTTCCTTCCCACTCCCACTCCCACTCCCACTCCCACTCCCAGCCCTTCCCTGTCCCATCGTCGCCATAAAACCTATCTGTGTCGGTGCGACGTAAAGCAAGTTGTAAGAGCCGAGAGTTGAGTTGCTATGGACATGACACCCGGCACATTTTAAATGCTTCGTAGATATATCTGTACTTTTTGAATGTGGTCCTGATACTTAACAACCAGAAGGAAGAGATTACATGAGGAAGGAATGAAATTCAACGGGGCTAGAAAGAGCCAGGAAACAAGCACGTCATGAGAGGCCCATGGCAGCAAGAGGCTGTCCCGTTACGTGACTCGGAATGTCGATAGAAATGTAATGATGATCATGCTAAGTTATATTTCCGTCAACGATTGGTAAAACAGCTGGCAGTAGTAATAATAAGGCAAGAATGAAGCTGAGAGTTGACTCCCTAGCCTTCGCAGGATGATCTCGCGATTTTTCGGATTTCCTGGATATCGCCGCTAAGCAGATCGCTGAACTCCAGAAACAAGCAGCAAAGGAAGGCCTCAAGATCACTTTTGAAGAAATGCAATGTTTAAAAGTAACATCAAGGTGGCCCTTAGAGACCTACGGAAAGATGAAGAGGACAGGAACGTTCAAATATCTAGGCGAGTGGATAGAGCCCAACATCTCCGAGAAGAAAGCCTTCGAATCATGGTTGAGAAACATGAATACTGCACATGGTCTTTGAAGAAACAAAACCTCGTATGCTCCAATGGTCTTCCTATCCATTATTTTTCTTAAGACTAGTCAAATCTCCCAGCCACATATGGATATCTGGTCCATCAGAATAATGTTCGTTGTGTTCATTTTCCTATACGCGTGTGTAAGAGAAAATGAACAATATTGTACCGCACTGTAGCAATGCATGTTTGCGTGGCGTATTTAAGCACTACTACAGTATACTGTACTTAAGGTTCTTTTTCCTTTACACGTCTGCACAAGAAAATGAACACGCCGAAGGTTGTTCGGATGGACTGCATATTAATATGTGGCTGGGAGGCGTGACCAGCCTTAAGGAAAATAATGGAGAGTAAGACCATTGAGAGATACGAAGCTTTGTTTCTTCACCGAAGATATCAGTTAACTAATGGCTTCTACAACAAAATATCTCTAAATGCCAAGCTTAAGCATTACCGCGCAGTCATCCGACCGGAAGAAGAATACACTGCAGAGGGCGTTGAAATACAAAGGAAAAATCTTATGGAGATACTCAAAGTAAAAAGAAAAGAAAGATTCTGAGAAAAATCGTATACCTAGTAAATGAAAACGGAGAAAGACGATGGCACAACCGGGAACTCTACTGACGTAATGCGGAAAAGTAGGATTGTATTTTATTGCCAGATAACACGAATGAGATTGACACGCAAGATCGTTAGCTACTTTCTGGGAAAGGAAATCAAAGGAACCAGGTTCACGGGGGCATAAAATGGCTTATGAGAAGTGGGGATTATGTGACGATCGTGACTCATAGAATACTGAAGAAAAGCCTAAGCTTAAAGCAGTCAAGACGTGGACTGAAGGAAAGAAGCGACATCATAGAGAACGAATGAGACGTCTGTTTGTCTGTTAGGTCATCAGCCCAGAGGCTGGTTGGTTCCTCAAATAGCACTACCAAAAGTTATGCGGTTATAAGGAAACCGCAAAAACCAATGGCAGCACCAAAATGAGGCGTACTAGGTAAGACTAGGAGTGAGGTAATTTGCCATTGCTTTCATCACTGGGTCATAAAGTGCTATTGCAGCACGACTGACCCTATGAGCAACACCTTTCATAACACTCAGATGCACTAGTCGTGCTCTGAATGTCATTACTCAGCACCATCCATACCCCAGCAGCATATTGTCACAGCCATGGCTGAGACTGGGACTTCGGTGAAAGCTACACTTCACTCTGGCCTGTGCCAAGAGATGGATACAAAAGTACTGTATCCATCAAGAAATGGCAGCAGGCAAGAATGAGACGTAACTGGGCGAATGTTTAGGGCGAGGAAGAAAACATTTGGATCAACGCGGTCCATAGCCAACAAGAAAGATAAGGAAAAAACCAAGATTATTGTCAGACATCCTTTACATTTACGGGAGGAGAACGAAGTACTGTAGATGAACCACTTCTTATCAGGATTTGTCAAACATGGTTTTCACCAGGTAAATGAAATGGCGTATGGCTTTTAGTGCCGGGAGTGTCCGAGGACATGTTCGGCTCGCCAGGTGCAGGTCTTTTGATTTCACACCCGTAGGTGACCTGCGCGTCGTGATGAGGATGAAATGATGATGAAGACGACACATACACCCAGCCCTCGAGCCGGCGAAATTAACCAATGATGGTTAAAATTCCCGACCCTACCGGGAATCGAACCCGGGACCCTTCTGACCAAAGGCCAGCACGCTAACCATATAGCCATGGAGCCGAACTTTCACCAGGTGAAGAGTATGCACATACTTAAGTTCAAAATTATTTTCCGCCACTTGTGTTCCAGTATCTCACCTCGCGACGTCCGGACGCCTTTACTTCGAGACGCTCCACACTGGTGATAAGCCGCTCTATCCTTTCCAACGAGTATTCTGATCATTTTCAAGCAACATTTTCGTGAAAAAGAACAAAATTTTCGGATTTCTTCACACCATGGTTTTCTGAAATGCTCACTATTTTATTCTTTTTTTACCGCGCCCTTGATGAACGCAATGATATGTCACCTCACAGCACGTTGGAGTTCCAGAGCTACTGGGCGAACTTACTGAAAATCAAAATTTTCAGCCTGTTTCCAATCATTCAACCGGGTCAGGAATTGAACGAATGAAGGACCCCCCTAGCAGCAAGGATAGGAACTGTGCCTATCGCACTCCTCTAGTGACTGACAGATGAAATGAAGTGTTGGTGGAATGAAGGATGAGAGGGAAAACCTAAGTACGCGGAGAAATACCTGTATCGCCTCCGCTTTGTCCAGCACAAATCTCACACGAAGTGACCGGGAGTTGACCCATGGAACCCAGCGGTGAGAGGCCAGCGCGCTGCCGCCTGGGCCATGGATGTGGCGAACTTGAACCTCGCACTCGCGCAGTTTCTTGCTACATTGTCAAGCACAGAAACGAACATGTTTCTTTTCTTAGAACGTCAACGCCTTCGAATCGCTTTCCGGGCAGTTCTGCACTGATGACTAGAACAGGGTTCAGTGGACGCGAAGGAACAGTGAGAAGATGGCGCTACTGGTTGTCATGTTACAATGCTATCGAGAAAGTGGCCACAATTTTGTAAAAACCGTTGACGTCATATCGAGCTCATACAGTTGCTACTAGGCACTTTTTTTTTTTTTTTGCAATTTCCTTTACGTTGCACCGACACGTATACGTCTTATGACGACGATGGGACAGGAAAGGGCTAGGAGTCGGAAGGACTCGGCCATTGCCCCAAATAAGGTCAAGCTGAGCATTTGCCTAGTGTAAAATTGCGACACCACGGAAAACCTTCTTCTTACTAGATACACTGGTCCCTCCTTTGTACATTCGATTTGGAAACATTCATATTTTTATACCTCTCAGCAGTCAACATACTGCTCCGAAACAGCAGACGTATTCCACAAAGGCCAGAGTTCCCATTAGGTTGACAATATTCCGGCGTTGCGTGAGGAAATGAGGTGAACAGCCAATTGAGTTGTCGCACGTCGTGTTGCAAACTTCTTGCATCTCGCTGTACGTGAGTCTCATGCAGACGAACTCGCTCTGTCCGTATTTGTCCTGTTTCACACTCCACTGCTCACGGGAAAGTGCCTCGTGCTTCTGTTTCAACTTGGCCATCCTTCGACTGGTTTTCCCAGTTTCAAATCAACGCAAATTCTGGAAAGGGACCTCTTCGAATGTGTTATTCCAAAATTCGCACCTCTCTCTTGTTCAAAGAACTTTGTTTATCCACATGCAAACCCTCCTTAACTCTTTATATTTCGACACGAACTTGGGAATTTTTTCACGCCTCCTTTAATCCAATCTTCGTCAACTTAACCTGGCTCCTTTCCTTCATATTCTTTTTGCTTTACTTTTCATTGCTGTTCACTCTATTGTACATATTTTTAATGTACTTTACAGTTACACACTGTAGCCTACGTGTCATATCAATATTTATCTTATTATGCCTAGATATAAGTTTTCTCTTCGTTTTACATTCAATCTTTAATTCTCATTTTGTTTATAATTACTGTTTTCCTGCATTTATTATGCTAGTTTTTAATTTCTTTCCACCACTTTCGTAATTAGTTGATTTCTTCGTTGCTCTTTCATACATATTTTTAAAGTTTGCATTGTACTAATCTACTGTAGTTTTCCAAATTAATTAATTCATTAATTAATTTAAAAATCATAACATGTGTCAACCTGACGTTGAGTGCGGCGGTATTTGGATTACGGCTCTTCTTGGGGTGAGCAGAATTACTATGAATTATTGCAGAATTTTAATTTAGTTTTAACTTTGTTTCCTAAGTTTGTTTTCTCTTCAGTATCTTCATCGAAGAAGTCACCACAGTCAGGAAAGAGAAAAAACAGCTACGATCGAAATTAATGCTAAACAAGTACATTCTGTAAGATCAGCTGATGATATTGCCATACTAGCAGAAACAGGCGAAAGTATGCAGAGAATGATCAACATACTTGCAGAAACTTTAGGCAAATGAAACCTCAAAATTAATACAAGGAAAACAAAAATCATCAAAGTATATAAATACAAGGAAACACCTATAATACACATGAAAATTGGCCCTGATAAAATTGAATAAGTGAAACAGTTTTGCTCCCTAGGAATCCTAATCACGAGTGATAATTGGAGCAAATCAGAAGTCACGAAAAGGAGAGGAATGGCAAAGAGAGCTTTCCAAGATAAAAAGCATCTGAAGGCCTTTGTAGGGAGCGTGCTTCTGTATGGTTGCGAAATCTGGACATTAGGAGAGGCTGGATATGGAGAAGAATGCAGAGGATAAGTTAGATTGAAATGAAGAGCAATACCAAAGTCCTTAGAGAAGAACGGTGTCTGGCAACTGAAATTGAAAAACGGAAAAAAAGTTATTGGACACATTCTGTGGCATGAGGAGTTCCGTTGTGACATCATTGAAGAAGAATTGCCGGGAAATGCGGAACAGGACGACCCAGAGTGTCTTACTTCAAGAACCTGCTTCTGAAGATGAACTGGAAGACCTACACAGAGTTGAATAAAGTGGCTCAAAATCGAAAACTGTGGTTGCGGCGACAAGACATAGCCTTTAGAATATGATGATGGATTTTGTTATTTTTTCTTTAATCCTAAGAAGTAGGTTATAACACATTTCGATCTAGATAATGTAGAGTGGTCAGTTTTCTTATCCGACAGTTGACGAGGCGTGACTCTATTAACATCTTAGGAAAAGAAAAGGAAGAACTGTAAGTAATCAAAAATGTTCATCTGTACCTCACTCCGTATTGCAGGAGATGACGGTGATCATACGCACGTTTTTGTACATTCGAGAACTCTGAAATGACACCTGAAACTTCGGATGTTTGAGTACGCTCGCTTATTCAAAACCTCTGATGGCATTAAGATAATTCGATTACTGATCGTGAACATGTGATAACGACTTAGAAGTGAATTGAAAATGAGTAATTAATAAAGTGAATTTCCGGAAACAATATGATGAAATGGTATAAATAGCTCAAAAATGTAAAAACGGCTAACAGTACATATATAAATCCATCTTCATTATAGACTTTTCAGCGTTCAGTCTGCAAGCCTCTGTGAATATACGAAACGCTTCCACAATCCTTTATTTGTAACTATATCTGTGACCCCGTTTAGTTCTATACCTCTTATAATAAAATCCTTACAAACCGAGTCTAACCGTCGCCGTCTTGGACTACCTCTATAACAGAGTTCATTATTATCTTAGATAACCTATCCTCCTCCATTCGCCTCACATGACTCTACCACGGAAGCCAGTTTGCGCGTTGAGCTTCATCCATCGATTTCAAGCCTAACTTAGCCTATATCTCTCCAATCCGAATACCCTCCCAATATTGCATCGGCAATCATACTCGCTGCTTCCAACTTATGAGTAAGGCATCCTGATTCACCCAACATTCACTCCCGCACAGATGAGTTTTCAGACTGAATTAAGAATAGTTTTCCAGGAAGTGACTTCCTTCTTCCAGAATACTGTTGATCTCAGGGGCGACTCTTCCATCATCACCATCATACACTCTCTCCAACCATTCTCCTCTCAGCCCTGCTGTTCTCTTCACTTCCTTGTAGTCTATACATCCCAGCAAGATTCTCACATCCTCTTGCTTGGTCTTTCCCTTCCTTTCTTTCCTAGTATATTTCCTTCAAAGACGTTAACTAGGAAGTCAATATGTCTCAGGATACGACCTACAAGTTTTAAGGTTCTTCTTCCCAGTTCTGTGTTCCCGAGCTCACATTAAGTCTTCTAGGTCTCTCCTGTACTGATATCACCTTAGTCTTGGACATTGTTATTATCATACTCTACTCCTGTCTTCAATAAATACACATTTCTGTGGCATGGTTAGGATTTCTACAAATTAACAGTGTATGTGATTCATTTATTGGGAGCCTCCGTGGCTCAGGCGGCAGCGCGCCGGCCTCTCTCCGCTGGGTTCCGTGGCTCAAATCCCGGTCACTCCATGCGAGATTTGTGCTGGAAAAAGCGGAGCCGGGATAGGTTTTTTCCGGGCACTCCGATTTTCCCTGTCATAATTCATTCCAGCAACACTCTCCAATATCATTTCATTTCATCTGTCATTCATTAATCATTGCCCCAGAGGAGTGCGACAGGCTTCGGCAGCCGGCACAGTTCCTATCCTCGCCACTAGATGGGAGCTTCTTTCATTCCATTCCTGACCCTGCCGAATGACTGGAAACAGGCTGTGGATTTTCGTGATTAATTTATTAAAGGAAGAAATGACATCAAAATATGAGCCCTGGAAATAGGTATGAAAGTTATAAAACCGGTTTGCAACAACAGATTTGAAAGTCTTCCTTGCGAAGGGAGTCATTGAGAAAACGCCGCATAATTCAGATTCCAATTAGGAGAAAATAATGGTATATTACATTGTTCATGTTCGATTTCCGAGAGGACAACTACTACATACAGCAAGTAAGGAACTAAATAGCCGATGTAAAACGTGACGCAGTTTGGTGAGTCGCGCCCCAAATAAGGCTAAGAGTTCTCATTTCATTGCCAGACGATGCTGATTGGACCAGATCTCCGAGTAGTGCTGAATGCTAACTGCTCATGTTTATGTGGAGATTAATATGTTATTTCTCAAGGGATTTAAGACAAAAGTTAAAGTACGTTCATAAACAAAATACTCTAATAACATGATACTTTGTATCCACCATTACCGATTATCAGAATATCCAGTGTTGCCGTTTGGTTGAGTGGTTCAGGGAACTCTGGGTTCGGTTCACGGCCGGACCATGGATTTTAAGGGTGGACCAACACCTTTCACTGAAGAAATATGCAATTTTTCAATTTACTTTCTTGATTTAAAATTGAAGTTTTCCCTTTATAACAGTAAAAGTGTTTAATTTTGGAGTTATGACCAAGAACGTGAAGCCCTGTCACCCAAGGAAGCGCTTTATCGGTAAGTTCGTTGCTCGTTTCCCGGAACTTTTGTTTTTCGAAACCTTTTTCCTGATAACTCTGAGAGTTTTTAAGATAATCACATTACATTTTTCAGCATGTATATTCATCCAGAAGAAGAAGATATAATATAACTGGTTAATTTAAAAGTATGTTCAAATGAAAATGTAAAAATGACTACTTGAAAATAACTACATGAAAAAATATTTATACTTGATGGACTTCATTGATTCTAAACCGTGTTGTAGCTTAAATATTACTAATCATAATAAAAAAGAATTATACAAAGTATTGATGTGTTTGGAAATTATCAGGGAAACGGCAAAATAAAGGCCATGATACACCGCCATTTTGATTAATTAATTACATAAAATAACGTAGATTTACGGTCGGTTATCCTTCCTTACACCAACCTTATATGCAGGAATGTATTCACTATAGGGTGTTCTTAGCGTGATGCAATGTGGTGTGAGTATTAATACGAGCACTTTTGGCAAGCTATAGGAATCAACCGGACGCCATTAAGGGGCACCTACACCTTTGAACATAGAAAAATGGCGTGCATTAAACATTTTCCCGCAGCAATGCAAATTAATACTAAAAGGAATATAATATTGATGACTGGGACGCAACTACCTGAATCCGAATGACACGTCACTTCGCCCGAGATCAGAACACAAGAGAGTGTGGTTTGTTCCTTTCACTCGTATTTATGGATAGAGTGCCTTACTGCTGGATTAACCGACGTCATGCCTTAGAGAGAGGGGGTGGTTTTCTAAAATCGGCACTGGCAGTCCTAATAGAATGTTAATCCCCTCGTCTGGAACATACACCTGGTTTAATATGATCCCCTAACGATCGCAAATTTCAGAGATATTAGCAGATATCGCTCTTCAATATTTCGCGGGCTAAACGGCGTCTCTCATAGCGTGGTCACCTTCCGGCCAATAGCGTTCGAGATGGCCTAGTTCCGGAATTTCATTCTTCATTTATTAAATTTACAGCTGAATCTTTTATGCATGACATCTAAAAAGTTCCTTAATTTAATTCATATCATTGCAATATTTAATTAATGATTACTTTCGGAAATAACTGATATTCCAATTCATTTATTTCAAGATGGTATTCCTGGGTGGCCATTATGAATTTTGTGATTGGGCTAGAGCGAGCGGTTCATTTGAATCTTCCTTCGAGACAACTTAACACACATTCGCGCTGAGGTGCTGGTCTTTCCGATCTCCAGGTTCCCAGAATTCGTGACGTAGTGTAAACTTCTGCCTGACAGAAATACATCTTCGTAGCGTTAATGTTGTAACCTCTGCCATTGTTTCTGTCTCTCCTTTCTCTCCCTGCACGAGGCATATTGGCGACATCCAAATCTTCTAGTCGGTAAACTAATGGGCCTCCTACCGGGAAGAGCAACTCTGGCCGTTGTGACAGAATAATCCTCACGGCTCCAATCTGTCGGGCATCCGGTTCGTGTTTCCACAATCCTTCGGCCTGAATATTTTTACCCGTTTCTCTCCATTTCAATATGCGTAACATATTCTACTTCGAATATCAAATCATGATTAAATTATGTTCTATATCATCCGGGTACAATACATATACACACATCCACATATAACTTGACATCAAATATCTAACACGAATTCAATTTATTTACATTATAGAATATATCAATGGTCTGTAACGATCTGGATGTTACAATGCTGGGAGATGTCGCCATGGACCAACCGAACGTATGCAGATAACATCTCTTAACAACGCGTTATTTATTTATTTATTTATTTATTTATTATCCATGGAAAAACCCTACTTTTTCTCGCATATTATGACTGAAGGTTATAACTAGTACCTTAAATAGTACAAACATATAATACAAACTACAACAGAAAGGCAGTAAGTTTATGCAGGGTTTAGCTATTGCCTGCAGACCTTCTTGGGGACTAAATTCATTGGTACTAAGAATTATTTATGATACAGCGTTTGTACCTCTGATATTGTATTTTGTTTCCTCTTTTCGAATGACACTTGAGAAGGGCTAGGCATAAATTGATGCAAATTCAGAGAAGATTTGCCCTTCGGATTTCACGTGCTTACCGCACCAACTCTACTGATGCAGCTCATCTTATTGTAGGCATTGAGCCACTATTTCCGACGGCGATAGCAAAAGCTGAACTCACTTTTTTGAAGAAAAACAAAGTGTCACCAATGCCCATTCTGAATACTACTCTAGAGTACTACAGTCTGATCACCCAAGTCTCTTCAAAAACGTAATTTATGAAAATTGTACAATTACCCATGACTGCTTTATCTACACAGATTTATCTCGCATACCAAGCACAGATGAACAGGACAAAGTTGGATGCCATAAAACCACTCAAAGTGCCGATTTCAAGAAGCTGAGGAAAGGTCAGGAAGAAGTACACTACCTGATCAGCAGTATCCAGACATCTAACTGAATTTGCACTTAGACTTTTCCCTATTATTGGGCATTGGACCCTTCGTCTTTAAGGCGGCTTTAACTCTGCTAGGGACACTTTCAATGATGCGTCTGTCTGTGGAGGAATGGAAGTCCAAGATGTTCCATAGGGTTCAGGTCGGGACTCTGAGCAGGCCAGTCCATTTCAGCAATGTTATTGCCTCACACTTCCAGCTTTATGACATGTGTCATGCTGATACAAACAATCATCGTCTCAGAACTGTTCCTCTACTGTACGCAGTGTGACCATATCCCCATTTAGACTTATCTTAAATGCAACCACGAAGAACATGTTATAACAAAACACCATCGCCTGATTGCAGTCAACACTGTTCAGGCATTCAGCAAACCCAAACCCTTCCATCGGATTGCAACACGGTATAGCGTGATTCATCTCTCCAAATCACTCCTCATCCCCTGTCCAGTGCCTCGCTCTTTATAGCTCCTCAAGCATTGCTTAGCACTGACTATAGAAATGTTTGCCTTTTGTGCAGCAGTTCAACCGTTGTACCCAATCCTTTTTAACACCTGCATAGTCATTGTGCTGATGTCACTTTAAAACTCATGATGATTCCTTCCGCAAATGTATTGCGATTTCTTACAACCACCCTCCGCAATGCTCGACGTCTCTGTCGGTCATTAAATGAGGTTTGCCTATTCTTGGTTTAGCTGCGGTTGTTCCTTCGCATTTCCATTCTACAGCCACACAACCAACAGTCGAGTTCGGCAGCTTTAGAAGGGTTGAGATATTCTTTATGGATTTGTTACTCAGGTGACATACTGTATAATGGCTAGTCCACGTTTGAAATCACTGAGCTGTCTTGACCGACCCATTCTACTGTTATTCCTTCTCTAATGACAACACAATACTCCCCCTCCTTTCATAATGGTGGGTCCGCCTTTCGTGGCACCTAAGGTTCAATTCCGCTTTCGATCGGGTAGTGTAAATAATGTCTATACGTAATTCATAGTAATCGTTAACATTATAGTGTACTAGCAATTGCCCGCAGCTTCGCTCGCGTGGATTTCGTAATTTTATCAAAGTAATCGTTCCTCGGCATTGTACTAAGACATTATCTGAAAATTCCTAAAGTATAAAAACTCACCCAAAATTGACTTTCATTTACCCCAGAAATTCTTTGTAAACCATGTTTGTGGTATTACCTCTTGGGGCTAAGACGACCATGCGACATAGAACTGTTTATGTGAGAAACAGTCTTCTCTCAAGTCGAAAAAATAAATACATGTTTCTATATTTTTAAAGGAGATTCCAAATACTTATTCTCACATCGGTAACATATTCAATTTTTGAAATATATGAATATATTTACCATGAACATTACGAGTTCAAGAATGATATTATAATATGAATCCAATTTTTTTTCACTATTGCTGATAATTTAACTCCTATTTATAACTATGAAATATTAGCATGCTAATAAATTAGATCTAGGATTATTTATGTGTTTCTCTTCTCAAAGTAACTTATAATACGTAGTAATAGGTTAGTATTAGAGCTAATTAAGGTTATATATGCTAAGTAATGAACATCATATCGGGTTTTTACCTACTTGCGGGGGAATTGAATGATTGATTTGAATCTTGACCACTCTTCAACGGAACCTACAACTGTTTTGTATAATTTGAGAGTTTAATGAGATGTTTTACCCTGAGAACCGAATGTATACCTCCGACCACCGTACTTATTCATGCGAGAGACCCCCGCGAACATGATGGTTATCCTAATTTTGGATCATTTGCAGCCGAGATATGATATTATGATTACCCAACGAGAGTTATATGAGTAGATAGGTGCCGATGACAGGAGAGTAGATGGTTGGAAAGGTGTAATACATAAGTATCCCCATAAAAAGAATTCAACCCCTTGATCAGTCCTTCCCCCACCCTCACCCCCATCTAAGTGTATTTTTACGTCTGTAACATCTTCAGTTTTTGAGATATAAGTATACTCAAAAAATAATTCAATTCTTTTTTTTACCCCTTTCCTGACTGTTAAGTTGATTCACCCCTCCCCAAAAGTGCGTGTTTCTTTATTTTTAAAGTAGATTTCAAATACCAATGTTTACGTCTTTAAAATCTTCAGTTTTTTGAGATATAAATATGCTCACACAAAGAATTCAACTAATTTTTCAATTCATTCACCACCCTTAAGTGGATTTTCCGAAGAAAAAAGAACACGTGTTCCTTTACTTTGAAAGAAAATTCTAAATGAAAATGTTCATGCCTCTAACGTCTTCAGTTTTTGAGATATAAGTATCCTCATAAAAGAATTTTAACTCCTTTTTCACCCCAGCCCGTTAAATTGATCCCCCCTCCAGAAAATGCGTGTTTCTTTATTTTTTAAGGTGATCTCAAATACAAATATTCACGTGTGTAACCTAAAGTTTTTGAGATATGTTTCTTCATAAAATGAATTAAATTTTTCATTTCGTTTCTCCCTTCCCCCTTAAGTGAATATTCTGAAAACCGGAAAACTTGTCTCTTTATTTATAAAGGAGCATCCAAATGCCAATTATCACGACTGTAACATCTTCAGTTTTGAGATATATGTATCCTCATAAAAAGGAATTAAACGCCTTTTCCACCGTCCCGCCCCAAGTTGATCCCCCCGCCCAAAATGCTTGTTCCTTTATTTTTAAAGGAGATTACAAATACTAATTTTCACGTCTGTAACATCTTTAGTTTTTGAGATATAAGTACCTTCATACAAAGTATTCAACTAATTTTTCAATTAATTCACCCCCATAAGTGGATTTTCCAAAGACAAAAGATTACGTGTTCCTTTACTTTGAAAGAAAATTCCAAATACAAATTTTCATGTCTGTAACATCTTTAGTTTTTGAGATATAAGTATCCTCATGAAAAGAATTCAACTCCTTCTTCACTCCACCCCCGCCCGTTAAGTTGGTTTCCCTCCTCCCAAAAAATGCGTGTTTCATTACTTTTAAAGGAGATTCCAAGTACCAATCTCCACGTCTGTAACCTTCAGTTTTGAAATGTAAGTCTCTCCAGAAAAAGAATTCAATATTTTTACTTCCTTTCACACTCCCCACTCAAGTGAATTTTCCAAAAACAAACAGTACCCGTTTCTTTAAAGGAGCTTCCAAATACCAATTATCACGTCTGTAACATTTTCAGTTTTTGAGATATATGTATCCTCGTCAAAGGAATTCATCTCCGTTTTCATCCCCCAACCTACCAAGTTGATTCCCCCATGAAATGCGTGCGTCTTTATTTTTAAAAGAGATTTCAAATACCAGTTTTCACGTTTGAACATCTCTAGATTCTTTGGTATGTGTTTATACATTCTCATACAAATAATTCAACTAATTTTTCAATTCTTTCACCCCCCCCCCCGTTAATGTTTTTTCCCGAAAACCAAAGAATACCTGTTTCCTTATTTTTAAAGGAGATTCAAATACCAATTTTCACGTCCGCAACATGTTAAGTTTTTGAGATATACTGTAGATATGCTAATTTTAAAAATTCTCCCCCTTTTTCAGTTCTCCTTAAGTCGATTTTCCGAAAGAAAGTTTCTTTACTTTTACAGGAAATTCAGAATACCAGTTTTCAAATCTGTAGTAAGTTACGTGTCTGAGATAATTTACAGATATAGTCTTTTTAAAAATTCACCCCGTTTCTCACTCCTGTTCACCCCCAATTCATCGGAATATCCAAAAACATAAAAATACGTGTCTCTTTATTTTCAAAGGAGATTCCAAATTTCAATTTTCATGTCTGTAACATCTTCAGTTTTTGAGATATAAGTCTCCTCATAAATGTGTTCAACACTTTTTCCCCTTTTCCACCCCGGCTTAATGGGATTTTCCGAAAACAAAAAATACTTGTTTATTTTTAAAGGAAATTCCAAGTACCAATTTTTACGGCTTTAAACTTTTAAGTTTTTGAGATATAGATATCCTCATTTCAAAAATTCACCCCCGTTTTCACCCCTTTAACGACGGAATATCCAAAAATCCTTTCTTAGCGAGCATCTAAATGTTAATATGAATGTATCCTCAAAATTTCATTTCTTTATGTCCAGTAGTTTTGGCTCGGCGATGACGAATCAGTCAGTCAGTCAGTCAGTCACTCAGTCAGGACAAGTTATTTTATATATATATAGATTACTCTCTGTGGCTGAGGGGTGGTATCCCGTGTTTTTCTTCAGAGGTGAGTAAACAGGGACCCGAGGTGTTTCCAAGATGAAAGTGTAGACTGATGACCACATGGACCCTCCCCTGACTTGTGTCGAACTTTTCACTGTCATATTTCCTATCCGACTTCTCTTGGTCAATACTAGTTGTCTTCCGAGGTCAAAAACTTTTTACTTCGTTTTACTTCCGACTAAGTACTTGGACGATTTACGGAGACGTCAAGCTCCCGGAATTTTGTCCCGCAGAAGTTCTTAACGAGACAGGAAATCTACCAACACGAAGCTGACGTATTTATGCACCTTCAAATATCACCGGACCGAACCAGGGTCAATCCCGCCAACTTCATCTCTGAAGGCAGGCGCTCTACTACCTGAGCTAACCACACCGACGAAAAAATACAGATGGGAATGGGGAGGGTAAGTTCTGGGGAATGTATGAATAATTTAGGATTTATTGCAGCCAATGGCCATATGTTACAATAAATAAGGATAATAGCTAGTCGCATAATTCTTTCAAAGACTTCCTCTTCGGGCACTTGTCGAGATGGTATCAATCGCAAGTATTATCACAGAGAGAGCACGCATAGTTCACGGTAGGTGTATGAAACTTGGTTGTGCGGCAAACTTTATGGTATCGCAAATCTAGTAACAAAATGACGTAACTCGTAGTTGGAAACTGACCATTCTCTGCTGATCATAGCGTCAGTAGTGTGAAAGTCACTCCAAATCTCTGCTTTTTCCCTATAATGCTCTTGCAGTGGTTCGTGATAAGGCGGCGTTGTTGGTAGTAACAGGCTGAATCTCAGGTCTTCCAAGAACGTTGGTTCTCGACATAGTCCATAGACCAGTCTGGATGGTGTCCACTTAGAAACACAAAGCACCCTTTTCAGAAAAGTAACCTTAAGCTTCTCAATATTTTTCAAATTTGATTTAGTAAAATGTTCCTATATTAAATGGGCCGATGACCTTCGATGTTAGGCCCCTTAAAACAACAAGCATCAACCTATATTAAGTGTAGTCCATATGTGATTATTGGTTTTACTTTCATCTGAAATAACGCTAGTGCAATTCTGGCGGGAAATTTGAATTTTGGCGGGAGAATTGAATTTTGGCGGGAGATTTGAATTTGTAAACAAAGCCACGTGCTTTTTGACAGCTGTCATCGACAACAACGCATCGCTAACCTCACTGCTGCCTAAACCTCAGTAGTGCCAACTTAACCTAACTAGCGTGAGGTAAACAAAGCCACGTGTTTTTTGAGAGCCACGTGCTTTTTGACAGACAACAACGCATCGCTAACCTCAGTACTGCCATCTTGACGGGCCTAAACCTCAGTAGTGCCAACTTAACCTAACTAGCGCGAGGTAAACAAAGCCACATGCTTTTTGACAGCCACGTGCTTTTTTGACAGCTGTCACTTAATCTAACTAGTGCGAGGTAAACAAAGCCACATGTTTTTCGACAGCCACGTGCTTTTTGACAGACAACAACGCATCGCTAACCTCAGTACAGCCATCTTGACGGGCCTAAAACTTAGTGGTACCAACTTAACCTAACTAGCGCGTGGTAAACAAAGCCACGTGCTTTTTTGACAGCTGTCATCCGCCATCCTTAAACCACAGAGCACTGTGCTGCCCTCTTTATCGTAGTAGATGTAAAATTCGTCACCTGTCATCGGCAGTGCTGCCATCTTGGCGGGCCTAAACCTTAGTGCTACCAACTTAACCTCACAAGCGTGAGATAAACAAAGCCACGTGCAGCTGTCATCCGCCATCTTTAAACCACAGAGCACTGTGCTGCCCTCTTTATCGCAGTAGCTGTAAATTCGTCACCTGTCATCCGCAGTGCTGCCATCTTAACGGGCCTAAACCTTAGTGCTACCAACTTAACCTCACTAGCGCGAGATTAGAATCGGTAAACAAATCCACGTGCTTTTTTGAGAGCTGTCATCCGCCATCTTTAATCTATAGAGCACAGTGGTGCTCTCTTTAGCTACTTACCTTTGAAATGTGGTGGCGGATAATTTGAAAAATGCTTTTTGACAGCAGCCATCTTTAATCCAGAGAGCACCGTGCTGCCCACTTTAGCTAGATACCTGTGGTGGCAGACAATTCCACATGACAGCAGCCATCTTTAATCAAGAGGGCACCGTGCTGCCCTCTATGTGGTGGCGGCAATTTGAAAAATTCTACATGCTCTTGTTTGGAAACAAACTCATGTGCTTTTCTGACAGCCGTCATCCGCCATCTTTAATCAACAGAGCACAGTGCTGCCCTCTTTAGCTAGATAACTTTGAAATGTGGTGGCGGCAAATTCCACGTGCTCTTGTTTGGAAACAAAGCCATGTGCTTTTTTAACAGCTGACATCCGCCATATTTAATCTATAGAGCACAGTGCTGCCCTCTTTAGCTACTTACCTTTGAAATGTGGTACGTCACAGCTGTCATCCGCAGTGCTGCCATCTTAACGGGCCTAAACCTTAGTGCTACCAACTTAACCTTACTAGCGCGAGATTTGAATCGGTAAACAAATCCACGTGCTTTTTTGGCAGCTGTCATCCAACATCTTAAATCCATAGAGCACAGTGGTGCCCTCTTTAGCTACTTACCTTTGAAATGTGGTGGCGGATAATATGAAAAATGCTTTTTGATAGCAGCCATCTTTAATCCAGAGAGCACCGTGCTGCCCTCTTTAGCTAGATACCTGTGGTGGCAGACAATTCCACGTGACAGCAGCCATCTTTAATCAAGAGGGCACCGTGGTGCCCTCTTTGTGGCGGTGGCAAATTCCACGTGCTTTACAAACTCACGTGCTTTTTTCTGACAGCTGTCATCCGCCATCTTGCATCACAAACCTCAGTGCTGCGCTCTTTAGCTAGTTACCTTTGATATGTGGTGGCGGCAATTTGAAAAATTCTATGTGCTCTTGTTTAGTAAACAAAGCCACGTGCTTTTTTGACAGCTGTCATCCACCATCTTTAATCAATAGAGCACTGTGCTGCTATCATGCGGGCAATTTCGTCAGCTGTCATCCGCCATCTTTAATCCACAGAGCGCCGTGCTGCTCTCTGTAGTAGCGGGCAATTTGAAAAGTTCTGTTAGCTGTCATCCGCCATCTTTAATCAAGAGAGCACCGTGCTGTCATCTTTAGCTAGATACCTTTGAAATGTGGTGGCGGCAAATTGAAAAATTCCACGTGCTCTTGTTTAGTAAACAAACTCACGCGCTTTTTGTCAGCTGTCATCCGCCATCTTTAATCTATAGAGCTCAGTGCTACACTCTTTAGGTACATACCTTTGAAATATGGTGGCGGATAATTTAAAAAGAAAAATTCTACATCAGCCATCTCTCGACGCTAATTGCGCAAGATGGTGGCTATACATGACTCCTTAAAGGTGCTTATGCAAGATGGCCGCTATACATAGGTTCTTATGAGATGCCCTTGGGATGCTTGCGCAAGATGGCGGTTATACAAGGCTCCTTATGAGACGCCCTAGAGATGCTTGCGCAAGATGGCGGTTGCTCTTATGAGGCGGCTTAAGGGTCCTTGCACAAGATGGCTAGAGATGCCCTAAGGATGCTTGCGCAAGATGGCGGACGCAAGATGGCGGCTATACACGACTCCTTATGAGACGCCTTAAGGGTGCTTGCGCAAGATGGCTGCTGCTCTTATGAAGAAAGCTAGCTTAGAGGCTAACGTGTCGTGCTAGTTCGATTCATTACATTTGGGGCTTAAATGCATAATGTTAAATATCTCGAAAACGGTGCATCGTAGAGCAAAACGGACAAAATTTTTCTACCCAATACCTCGGTTCGCAGTATGGGGAACAAGTAAAACATAGTCTAATGATGAGATCAACGGTTCGGTTCTAACTTAGGCCCTTTGGCATTAGCTCTGTTTCAGCTTGTAATGAAGCAAGTCTTCGTAACATGGATCAGGTCTAGCTATGGTAGAGAGTATAACGTACCGTGCAGTTTCGATTCATTACATTTGGGGCTTAAATGTAAAATGTTAAATATCTCGAAAACGGACAAAATTTTTCCACCTGATACCTAGGTTTGCAGTATCAGGAACATGATAGCATAAGAAAAACATAGTCTAATGATGAGATCGATGGTTCGATTCCTACATAGACCCTTTGGCATTGGCAGCTATCTATTTCTACGAGATGGCGGCTATACATAGGTTCTTATGAGACAGCTTAAGAGCGCTTGCACAAGATGGCTGCTGCTCTTATGAGACGCCCTAGGGGTGCTTGCGGGAGGTAGCAGCGACAAGACGATGACTATACACAGCTGCTTATGATACGGCCTAGAGGTGCTTACACAAGATGGTTGCTGCTCTGATGAAGAAAGCTAGCTTTGCATCGTGCAGGTATTTTTACAGCACTAAACCTCATACCTTTGAAATGTAGTGGCAGGTAATTTGAAAAATTCGACGTGCTTTTTCATAAGCTGTTAAGGCCTCCTCTTATGTCTATCGAACAATTTTAAACCTGCATCGGAATATCTAGAGTAAGCACGTGCTGCAGTGATGACGTCATTAAGCATGTTTAGACTTGCAAATCACAGAAGAAACGTAACAAGGCTGGAATCGAAAACTGCACTCTATGCCGTTAACGTTATCATGTGATCGGAACATTGATTGAAGTGTTTAGAACACTAAATAAGTAGAACCGAACACTGTACTCGATACAACATGTGTTTAGAACATGTCAGGGGGTATCTTTGTTCTAAGAAGATTAGTTTACCGCACATTCCTTGGCTAAAGGGCTAATGGGCTAAAGGGCTAATGGGCAAAAGGGCTAAAGGGCTAAAGGGCTAATGGGCTAAAGGGCTAAAGGGCTAAAGGAGCAACAACCTCATCGATCGCTATCAGCAAGAACGCTTGTACTTTGTTAAGTGTAGAAAATTAATCTTTATTTGTAAATGGTTTCATGTTCAGAACAAGGAATGGAACCTAGGGGGTCTTACCTAATAAAATCCCCGAGGTGCGATGAGTTACGTTTTTCGAACTAGTGTTTGGAACACTGAACTTTCCAAGATGATAGAGAGTTTAGCAATGTTCTGTTGTTGGATTATAAATTTCCGCGCTACAACATGCATAAGGTGGCAGCCCTTGAGGTTTACTACCGTAAAGATGACAAGAGTGAGGTTAACAATGTTCCGTTGTTGGATTTTAAATTCCGCGCTATAACATGCATAAGGTGGCAGCCTTGAGGTTTACCGCCGTAAAGATGGTAGCAGTGAGGTTAGCGACGCTCTATTGTCCTTCAAAGTGAGGTTAGGGTTCGTCAAGAAGACAGCTGTCAAAAAAGCACGTGGCTATGTTTACCAAACAAGAGCACGTGGTTCATCCTCCTTGAAGTGCAACTGCATAGCAAGTTGGATACATGCGTCCGGCATGGTATCTGGTGTGCGGTGATAAGTTGGCTGACGCTCACCTCCTGTCTTAAGGTTATATGTTAATTGTCAGAATCCAAAATGGCGAACTTGATCTTAATTCTTCACAAAATATTAGATTCTAATTAATACCTTATTTTCACTCCTATATATAGCTAACACTTTCACGTACTTACTAAGATAAGTATGTCAAGTCTGCAATATTGTTAAACAAATATTACTCCTATTTCCACTTATTACTTCACAAAATCTTTGTTCACAATTCGCGTCAACTGCATGTCAAAGCCCACCGCTACAGTAGATTCACCAGGTGTAGGATATAACACGAGGAATCCGTCAGCCATGAAATCCTTGTGGTACATAATGTGTATTATTGTTTATCGATTACCTGTGGGCCACGTTTACACAATCTTCCTTCTTTGACCACTTCTTGCTCGCTCTTCCACCGAGATGTTCCGTGGCTTCGCATGTTGCTCTTCAGACGCATCACTCATTCGCGCAAACTTCTTCCTAAATGATGTCCTTTAATTTATGTCCTCCTCCTTGATACCTATTTCTGCCAAGTCATTGTGCACCTGTGTAAGCCATCCCGGTTTCTTTTTCCACTTTTCCTGCAGAAGAAGTATCATGTTGGCCAATATCTTAGCGTTCATTCTTTTGATATTCCCATAAAACGTCAGTCTCCTTTTCCTCATCACAGTCGTGATTCTTTCTACTGTCTTGTAAAGCTCCAAATTCGATCTTAACCGGAATGTGTTTGAGTCACTTGTCGACTTTCTTGGGTCTAAGATTTTTCGTAAGAATCATCTTTCTGTTTTTTCAAGGACTGGGTCAGCCATCCTCGTCGGGGTTTCTGCTCCATAAAGGCACGCCGTTCTAACTACTGTGCAATAATGTTTTAACTTGTCCTGAATTGAGAGAGAGACTTGGACTTACAGGTGTCATGACATAGTCTGAATGCCAACTCCATCCTTCTCACCCTCTCCTTTAATCCCTCCTTTTCATCTCCATTGTGGGTGAGTATTTCTCCCAGATATTTAAATTTTTTCGCACGCTGGATATCCCAATACATTGTAACAAGTCTGTCCGCGTCGCCTTTTTTTATAGAACCCATGAATGCTGGTTTTTCGAAGGAGATTCTTAACTCTGTTTTGACTGCAACATTTTGTAGTTCTTCAACTTGTTTATTGGCTGTTTGACGGTTGTCTGTAATAAAAACGACGTCGTCTGCGAAGGCAAAGATGTCCAACATCATCTCATTTTTTCCACAACCTACCTTTACCCAATTCATTATTCCATTTTCAGTCATTCTCGACTTCCATTCCCTAATAACTTTTTCTGAACTGCAATTAAAGAGTAGTGGAGACAGGCTGTCTCCTTGTCTCAAACCCGTTTATATCTCAAACGATTTTAGAGTTCGCCCATCAATTTGACTTGAGAAAAGGTGTTTGTGGAATTATGGCCAGAGATTCCTCATCCACTCCCAACTCCTGCAGAACGTTCATGTGCACTCCACGATGTATGGAATCATATGCCTTTTTGAAATCAACGAATGTTATGACCGTCCTCTTCGGATTTCTCATTTATCTTATTTTTATAATTGATTTTAGAATATAAATCTGCTCAGCACATGAACGCCCTTCCTTGAATTCGGCCTGGTATTCACCAATTTGTTTATCTAGATAAGTTTCAAGCCTCCGCTGCAATGCTTGGATATGATTTTCTAGGAATGCTGTAGGAAGAAGGGAGATACCTCTGTAGTTGTTGACGTTAGTTTCGTCTCCTTTTTTGTATAAGGGATGAATGAGTGCATTCTTCCAATCACTTGCTAGTTCTTCTTTTTACCAAATAAAAGCGAATAATTCCTATAGTTTTTCCACTATATTTTCACCTGCAAATTTGAATGACTCTGCAGTAATTGAATCTTTCCCATGAGCTTTGTTTTAGTAGCTTAATGATGTCCCTAATTTCTTCCATATTCGGTGGTAATGAATCCTTCAACTTGAATTGAGGTTCTCCAAATAGCAATCCATCTTCAGGAGGCTCACATTTAAGAAGATTCTGGAAATAGTTGGCCAGGTACTCGCAATTCTTCGTGTCACCAATAATGAGTTTCCCTTGTTCACTTTCAAACTTACATTACCAGAGGAGAATGTCTTAATTTAGTTCTTAAACATTCTATGGAAATCTCTTATGTTGTTTCTCTTGAAATTCTTCTTCTATGTTGTGTAGCTGTTCTTTCTTCTTCTTTTCGTATTCCGAAGAATTATTGCTGTGTGTTTCCGTTGTTCCTTAAAGTCTTCGAAATTCCTGTGATTAGTACCCCATTTATTCCGCGCTTTAATCTTTCCCGTAAGACTACATCACAATCGGCATTCCACCATGGATGTTTCTTCTTTTTGGCGATCATTATAGTACATTCAGCTGCTTCTTGAATCTTCCTTACCATTTCGTCCCAATTCGAAGATTCCAAGACCTCAAGCTCTCGTTAATAGTTCTCAACATTCTCTTGGTTTATTTTGAGTCCATCAGTTCGATATTTCTTGATTTTGTGTGAAGGTTTCTATTACTATTACTATATTTGCGAGGTCTAGATTGTGTTTCATTTTCTCACAGTTTATGAACCTTAGCATTCTTTTGTGGATGCACGCATTTTACTTTCGATTTATTGGAAATCTTTACTTCCCCTTCGTGTCGTAAGAGGCTACTAAAAGGGAACAACCAAAGAATCTCTACTCGCTCTGTCGTCATCTAAGCCCAAAATCCATATCCATGATTCTACTATATTCCGTGCAGCAGAGAAAATTCTCCCGCACATTTGTGTTTCAGTGCTCTGCCAGCTCTGGGTGGGAGCGGTAGAGTCATTTTTCTGTCGAAAGAGGTGACTTAAAAGGGGCACTCAGCCCCTCTTCATTTGTGAGCGTGGGCCCCGATCTGAGTCTGGGACTGAAATGAAATTGCGTATGGCTTTTAACGCCAGGAATGTCCGAAGATAAGTTCGGCTCACCTGCTGCAGGACTTTTGATTTGACTCCCGTAGGCGACCCGCGCATCGTGATGAGGACGAAATGATGATGAAGACGACTTATACACCCCGGCCCCGTGCCACAGGAAATTAACAAATTGTGGTTAAAATTCCGTACCCCGGAGAGAATCGCACCCAGGAACCCTATGAGCAAAGGCCATGGAGGGGGACAGTCTGGGATTGCTTCAGTTTATTTGTGCCCGTCTTCCCTTTTTTGCCTTGCTCAACTTCGACCCCTGTACGCTAGGGATTGTTCCATTTTCACGCCCTTCGTGATCTTCCCTTTAGTTTTTCGGACTCCCTCCTTGGTTAGTGTTAAGAGAGGAAGTTTGTCGAACTGTTCTCTATTAATACCACTCTTCCGCTATTAAATGCTCTAAGAACGCATTCGTGTTGAAACAATCGGAGATGTTATCGAGCACGCATGTCGTTTGAATAAAACATATTTCTATTTCATTGCATTGTTCTCATCACGTCGCTCATTGATCATAAAGCAGCTGGAAGAAAAAGTGGAATTGCGGAGCAGAATAAATAGTCATAAATACTGTGTTTAGTAGAGACAGGCAACGCGTGCACGGTTCACTCGCAACGATGTCAGTTCGTTTCCCCGTCAAGAGGTCGAGAAATAGAGAGACGAGTACTGCTTGCATCACTGGTGCCAACTGTAGCGACTTATTGCTATGCCTAGGGACTTCCGACTCCTTTCCCCGCAATGTAGTAGCGTAGGAGAGGATTTCTGAAAACTGATAAAATGGGCATTCGCACTCGTGCATTTTCTCCGCTGCGGGAAATACATAGAATTATGGATATGTATCCGGACTTATAAGACAGGATGGCAGGCTGTAGTGTTTACAGTGCACTAAGTCATCTGGTGTGGGCTGGAACATTGACCTGTCACAGTCTATTCCTTCCATTTGACAACATGAAAGTGACCGAGGTATTAGTGAGCTAGTAATGCCATTCCTTATGAAGTCAGTCTCTGTTACGAATGGTGTGAAAATATCGCTCATAGGGTTAGTTGCTGCATGCCTTTCAGTTGACTTGGCAGGCTGATATCTGGCTCAGTGAGGAAAGCAACTGGAAACTACTTCACTCCTAATTTCCCTAGTATGTCCAGGCTAACTATGACAGCTGTGGAGGATGAAACCAGCCTTCGAGATGAACACCCAAAATCCACACATACAAGAAAGAGAGCGAGTACAGATTCTTTGTCTGCTACCCTCTTAAGAGCCTCTTACGACATGCCGAGGCGACTTTGACTCCACGCAAATAAGAGTTCCGATAAAACGAAAGAAAAATTAGTGTATCCACAGAAGAGTGAGAAAATGAAAGACCTCGTAATTATAATACTATTATTATTATTATTATTATTATTATTATTATTATTATTATTATTATTATTATTATTATTTCGAATGGCTCACCTGAGGACCACAACGCTCGACATTTCCACTTAGAGACGGATTTGATGTTTACCCAGTACTCGTGCATTCTTTCGCTACGTTTCTCCCTTCTTTCCTTTGTCCAGAGGGTGGCTGGTCTGTCCCGAACCCTCTTTTCTTCGATTATTCTTCTGAGAGTTGCTCGGTTTCTGATGTAATTTGCAGTTACTCCCAGTTCTTGCATGCCTTTCTTCACTTCTGTAAGCCATGGTATCCCTATCTTACAGTTCTTCCATTAGCTGAGAAGCCGTTAGGTCATCCTCGTGACATGTCCATACAAAGTCAGACGCCTCTTCCTGTCCACGCCTGCGATTTCTATCACTGTAACTACACTGACTGACAGAGCAAATGCAACACCAAGAAGGAGTGGTCAGAACTTTATGCCAATTGCAGGGTAGACTGATGTCACTGAGGTATGCTCATGATGTGAAATGCGCCGCTGTGCTGCGCACGTAGCGAACGATAAATGGGACACGGCGTTGGCGAATGGCCCACTTCGTACCGTGATTTCTCAGCCGACAGTCATTGTAGAACGTGTTGTCGGGTGTCACAGGACACGTGTATAGCTAAGAATGCCAGGCCGCCGTCAACGGAGGCATTTCCAGCAGACAGACGACTTTACGAGGGGTATGGTGATCGGGCTGAGAAGGGCAGGTTGGTCGCTTCGTCAAATCGCAGCCGATACCCATAGGGATGTGTCCACGGTGCAGCGCCTGTGGCAAAGATGGTTGGCGCAGGGACATGTGGCACGTGCGAGGGGTCCAGGCGCAGCCCGAGTGACGTCAGCACGCGAGGGTCGGCGCATCCGCCGCCAAGCGGTGGCAGCCCCGCACGCCACGTCAACCGCCATTCTTCAGCATGTGCAAGACACCCTGGCTGTTCCAATATCGACCAGAACAATTTCCCGTCGATTGGTTGAAGGAGGCCTGCACTCCCGGCGTCCGCTCAGAAGAACTACCATTGACTCCACAGCATAGACGTGCACGCCTGGCATGGTGCCGGGCTAGAGCGACTTGGATGAGGGAATGGCGGAACGTCGTGTTCTCCGATGAGTCACGCTTCTGTTCTGTCAGTGATAGTCACCGCAGACGAGTGTGGCGTCGGCGTGGAGAAAGGTCAAATCCGGCAGTAACTGTGGAGCGCCCTACCGCTAGACAACGCGCCATCATGGTTTGGGGCGCTATTGCGTATGATTCCACGTCACCTCTAGTGCGTATTCAAGGCACGTTAAATGCCCACCGCTACGTGCAGCATGTGCTGCGGCCGGTGGCACTCCTGTACCTGCAGGGGCTGCCCAATGCTCTGTTTCAGCAGGATAATGCCCGCCCACACACTGCTCGCATCTCCCAACAGGCTCTACGAGGTGTACAGATGCTTCCGAGGCCAGCGTACTCTCCGGATCTCTCACCAATCGAACACGTGTGGGATCTCATTGGACGCCGTTTGCAAACTCTGCCCCAGCCTCGTACGGACGACCAACTGTGGCAAATGGTTGACAGAGAATGGAGAACCATCCCTCAGGACACCATCCGCACTCTTATTGACTCTGTACCTCGACGTGTTTCTGCGTGCATCGCCGCTCGCGGTGGTCCTACATCCTACTGAGTCGATGCCGTGCGCATTGTGTAACCTGCATATCGGTTTCAAATAAACATCAATTATTCGTCCGTGCCGTCTCTGTTTTTTCCCCAACTTTCATCCCTTTCGAACCACTCCTTCTTGGTGTTGCATTTGCTCTGTCAGTCAGTGTATATAGCTCCTGGGTTGGTCGCCATCTGCTTTGATCGGTCCTAGTATCTTCCTCTCCTGGACGCCCAGTTTGCCCAACAATTATTATTATTCTTTCTTTCTTTCTTTCTTTCTTTCTTTCTTTCTTTCTTTTTTCTTTCTTTCTTTCTCCGTTAGAGTCTGCTAGGGACCACGAGACAGTTTCAATGCTTCATCCTTTGTTGTTCGTTCCTCTTCCGCAATACTCCTTCATCTGCTCACTATGTCACCTTTTTCTCTCCTCGCACCACTTTGACCCACTTTTCTTTCCCTCCCGATCTTGGAATCCGTCCCTTTTTAATACATTCTTTCTAAAAAGTCTCTCTCTTTGTTGCTTCTTCTTCCTTTATATTGTTTCTTTTCAAATCTTTCTTGACTTCATGGATCCAGGCTGTTGTTGACTTCTTGTTCAAAAGATATTTGAAGATCTGTTTCGTTAACCTGTTTTCACCCATTCTGTATAAATGTCCAAAAAATATCGCTCGCCTCTTCCGCATTGTCTCTGTTATGTTTCATATGTTCCGGTATATTTCACCATTACTTCTTGATTTCCAGAGACCATCAGTTGTTAGCGGACCGAGTATTTTCCTTATAATTTGTCTTTCTAGTACTTCTAATTTAATCAGCTTGTAATTCAATACTAGACATTCACTCGCGTATAGGCTTTCGGGTTTGACTGCTGTGTTGTAGTGTTGTATTTTGAGGTTTTTAGATAAACCCTTTTTTGTTGTAGATATTCCTAGTTATACTGTATGCTCTTTCCGCCTTATGTATCCTTTCTTCTACAGCGGAATTTTCTAAACCACGCAAATATTTGAATTTCTTTACCTTCCTTATTGACCAATTTCTGTTACTAGAAATTCTGGAGCAATTTTTATACTTGTCATAAATTTCGTTTCTTTCTACAGAAATTCTTAAACCTGTTCTGTTGACTATTTCCTCCAAGAGATTGACTTGTATTGCTGCATTTTTCGAGTTTTCTGAGAGTATGGCAAAATCATCTGCAAATGCTAGACAGGTTATTCCAACACCTCCGTTGTTTCATCCCAGTGACAGCTTGTACCTTTCAGTTTTCATTCCAAATTCTTACTATTTTTTCCATTATCAAACTGAATAGGATTAGATATTATTATTATTATTATTATTATTATTATTATTATTATTATTATTATTATTATTATCCAGCGCTGTGGTGTAGATTTAGCGCCCCTGTCTCTTATTGCAAGGCCCTGGGTTCGTATCCCGGCCAGTTCAAGGATTTAAATTCTGGACTCAGGAGTAGAACAGGGTCCACTTGATACGAGATGTTCTCAAGCTCTTAGTTACAGAAAGAAAGCGCACAGTGAGTAGATGACGCTACTGACCTAGTGTACATAGACTGGTTGCCATGGTTACAATAGTATCGAGAGATTGATCACCCTAATTAATATTGCTGCACTGTACAAGTCCTGTCGTGTACCGACCTCCCAGGGACTCGAACCGGCGGACTGCCAGGTGGAAGGCAGCCGGGGTTCGCAGCCGAGTCTCGAGCTCAAGGTGTCAGAGGAGATTAATTAGTGTCAGAATGATGATCAATGGCAGGAGACACCTTGTAGTATTAAGGTAACTGAATAATAATTATAGTCAGATTTAGTTACTGTAAGAAAAGGGAAATATTTCAAGAAGTTACATGTAGTGGAGAGAGCTTGCAAAGTGCGCTTACAAAATTTGTTGACCAAGAGCGGAGACTTGTTGATCACAACAGGATATTTACTATGTATCAACAAACAAAGTTAGTATGCGGGCCAGGCGGCCTGCCTGGTGCCCGACAAAGGAACAAAGCAGAGTACAAGGCCAGATAGGGCCAGTACAGATGCACTATAGGAAAACAAGGAAAGATGAGGACAAAGTAAGACAGAAGACAGTAGTGCCTAGGTAGCAGCACTTACTGTGACAACTATTGAGAATAGCTACTTGAAGGCGCCACGGACTGGATGAACAGTTTGGTAATGCCCGTAAGACCCAACCCCTTGGTAGGAGGTAGGGATAGACCTTTGAGTTCAGGAGCGGAGATGTAACCCCTGGCCAAGATGGCGCGGTGCCTTCTCCCAGCGTAGTTCGTACTTGTCAGAACGAGATTCTTTTCGAGCATAGCCCAAGTGCCGCAGGACAAGATTCAGAGATACGCGTAGTAGAAAAGTAGGCGAATGTAGCAAGCTCGCTCTCTCTTTAGATCATCACATTCAGACTTGTAAATATACTGTACATAGTAGTTTTAGTGTCCTCAGTAATAAAGGACAGGGAAATAACTTCTTCTTTTATTTCGGGAGTTGCGGGACGAATCATACCTACAAATTACCTCCCAACATTCCGCTCGGCAGGTCAGGTAATACTTCAACATCCAACTGCCTGGTGACCAACCTACGAGATCGTCTCACTGGACAGGTAGGTCACGACAGTCCAAACCAGAGCCATCTATAGTTAAAGCCGGAAGGTTCGCTTGGGAACGCTGTATATCTCTGTCAAGCGTAGGCCGAGAGAAAAGGGGGCGTGTTCGACTTTGAATGACTTTACCCATGTTCACTACAAAAATGTGATTATGACAAATGCATACTTTTCGAAAAATTATACTAAGAAACACACACATCATTAAATGCATTCACTGAAGTTAAAGATACACATTTTACATGAATAAAAACAAAACACTTTAAGAGCAGTAGTCACAAGTTCAATTATTGTGGAGCGTTGCTAGCTTCCTCCGCTTAATATTTTTATCCTCACTGCTGACATAACTCCTGTTCTTCACCTGCTTTCTATAATTATTTAACATGACATCGGAAAATGTAGACAATAAACATTCTGTCTAACCATTATAGTCACACTCACAATGACCACGTTCAAACCAGCATAATGATTTTTAACGTGTTCCTAAAGCAGCTCTGGATGGAGAGAAGAGACATTCTTGATGATTTTCACAGTCCGGGTAGTCTTTCTTGTAGTCTTTACATATCAACAAGGTAAATATTCCCGTCACTGGTATGCATACACACACAACACAATCTGATGGCACCACTAACTCACCTCTCTGTAGTTCTCAAAACAGGTGTCATCTGTTTCATTACTCTGCTGGAGACATAAACATATGTCACAGCTTATCCTTCTGGATATTGTTCTTACTGCATACCTAGAAATGTATATTAACCCTGGCATCTCAAAATACCCACCAGAAAAGTCACATGATAAAAGTGAATCTAACTTGTTTATTACTTTCACATTGGGCCTAATATAACTTGTCTTAATGAAATCAGACATTTATAATTGACTACAGCCAAACTGCACTCTTCCATAACACCACAGCTGAAAGCCTGTAACACCCTTAATCCTAATTTTCATCTCACTTAGTAGGACTTAAATTGTAGTAACATTGTAGTTACAACCACTGAAATGTCGTATGGCTTTTAGTGCCGGGATATCCCAGGACGGGTTTGGCTCGCCAGGTGCAGGTCTTTCTATTTTACACCCGTAGGTGACCTGCGCATCGTGATGAGGATGAAATGATGATGAAGGCAACACAAACACCCAGCCCCCGTGCCACTGGAATTAACCAATTAAGGTTAAAATCCCCTATCCGGCCGGGAATCGAACCCGGGACCCTCTGAACCGAAGGCCAGTACGCTGACGGTTCAGCTAACGAGTCGGACGTTACAACCACTAAAGTATCGGCATTGACCAAACCTTCTTTCTAAGTTAACACTTGGAAACTTCTCTAACAGTTTCAAATAGGAATGTTTTAGTAACTCTTCTTCTTTTTAGTGTAAAGTTCGAATCGTTCCCTTAAAAATATAAGGTAGGACAAATAGTCTGTGCTTTCACTGCTTATCTAACGAAACTCTATGAGCTTGTCGAGCATTTAAATACATTTCTTTGTACACATTCAACACTAACACTACTAGCAGTGGCTGCGGTATAATTTAATAAATACTCATATAATTAAGACCACTTGGATTTGTCATCATCAGCTAAACGTGTCATTTCTTTTACCGACACCTGATAAATCTTAACAAATACAGAGACATTCATATCTTGGTGAATTTTGAATCATCCATCTTCTTGTTTCTCCTACTTTTCATTTCCAGTCTCCTACCTTCTGTATATATTCTTTTAAGACTTTTCGATGACAAATATTTTGACAAATTTGAAAATAAAATAATTGGTCATGCATCAGGAAGAAGCTCACTAGGTTTAGGTGGTAGTATAGTTACGTTTCCCTTACTATTACGATTTGTATCCCCTGTTGGAAAACTTTCGTCTGTGGAATGTCTTATGCACACGACTGAAACCTTACCAGGTGGTGACAAATGCATTTTCGTTTTAATTCCTCGTCCGAAGGAAACCTAAACGAGGTAACAAAACCTTCTTTATGCCATAGTTGCTACGATATAAATTCAGTCTGCGCCTATATTGATTTAACGTCCCAGTAACTACTTTTAACTACTTTTACGTTTTGGGGAGACGTCGATATACCTGTAGGAGTTCTTCGAGTTGCACTGAGTCTACCGACACGAGCCTGGCGTGTTTGAGCACCTTCAAATACCACTGAACTGAGCCAGGATTGAATATGCAAGCTACACAGCCCGGCTGCGCCTACACATACACTTATTTCGATAATAGCTTCTACGTACTGTATGCTTAATCAGTCACTTACCTAATTACATATAATCGAACACATCCGTAAAAAATTAAACGGAAAACAAGACGAGGTTCACCCCACATCAACACATACGGATAGCTCCTGTGTTTTCACCTTGGACTCCGCTGCACGTTGCCAGACTTACATAACTCCGGCTTGTAACTGTAGTCGGCTATGGTCCAAACCATTCCTATGTTTGTGTTGATAAGGTCGCTGAAATTATGTCGAACATGTTTGCAAATGTATCACCTGAATCACCTTAATTTCCTGCCAGAAGTCCTTTGTGTCTACCAGTGAAGCAGTCAGCTGTCATAAGTAGGTAGAGCAGTATATCTTCAATCCTGCATTTTAAGTACGATATCACCGTGCTAGTCGCAATTCCTATCTTTTGATTAAAGTTTAAACGCGGAAAGAAGGTGATTTCGAAGGATGTTAATTTTTTTAATGCATGGCTTGACATCTTCAGTGTTTATCAAGAGGGCTTCTATCGTTACAAATATCAGGGTATAATAAATCATTTTCCGTTTAAATACATGGTAAGTAGCTGTAGTACCCGGCTCTGCCCGGGTAATTCTTTTGAATGTTCAATTTTGAGATTTGTACGAAATATTTGAAAAGAATTGTTGTAGATTTCTTCATTGTGACGTTGGCTGATATTTTACGAATCCGTTTGTAGATTTAGAGTTATTCTTATGTGTTTAAGTTTTAGTTTGACATCGTGTAGTTTCGCTTTCAACGTAGTCTTTTGTGACAGACTGGAACAGTCCCTAATCAGCCTAGTGAAACCGAAAATTATGACTCAACACTTACAGTACATCAGTCATTTGTTTTCAAAGCTTAGCCCCCATACCGATGGAGGTTGAACTTGGATTTTCAACGATATCTAAATTCTCAGAATTCATCTCAGCAACCCACAAAACCATGGATTTGACACTAATATAGGTATTTTTCGACTATTCTTGACGTCACTTACCAACTCCAATGACTGCTCGGGGTGTCATACCTCCAGAGGAATGTTTTCGAGATATTAAGTCACAAGTGTGGCAAGTTTGGTTGAGTGCTATGCTGGAACACACACACATATATCCGTAATCCAGATATTTTTGCACATTCTTTTTCATCTCGTCTTAACCCCCATACCAATGCCGACAGATCTTGAACTTAAACGGCGTCCAGAATGCCTGTGTACATATCAGGAACCGAGAAAACTATGAATTCAACACTAATATTGGTAATTTTCAATTACTTTTTCAGGTGACACACTCCTCAACCCCACTGCTGTGGATGATACGGGTGTCTTATACCTAAAAGGTTTTTCCAGATAGAACTCACATGTGTGCCATGTTTGGTCGAGAGCTATGCTGGAATATAAACTCATACATCTGTAATCTCGGTCATTTGGGACATCCTTCTTCAGCGTTTCTCAAGCTCCAGTCATTTTTTTTCTTTTCTTGCTATTTGCTTTACGTCGCACCGACACAGATAGGTCTTATGGCGACGATGAGAGAGGACAGGCCTAGAAATGGGAAGGAAGCGTCCGTGGCCTTAATTAAGGTACAGCCCCAGCATTTGCCTGGTGTGAAAATGGGAAACCACGTAAAGCCATCTTCAGGGCTGCCGACAGTGGGGTTCGAAACCACTATCTCCTGGATGCGAGCTCACAGCTGCGCGCTCCTAACCGCACGGCCAACTCTCCCCGGTTCCAGTCCAATTAGGGCTGAAGCAGGACTTAAACAGCATCCAGAGCACCACAGTTCAACTCAGTAACCGTGAAAAATATGGAATCGACATTAATATAGGTCGTTCTCGATTATTTTTGCACTTCAACCCCTTGCTTAGGAGTGCTAGGGGAGTCTCACCCCCCCCCCCCCCCCTCGTCCAGAATTTTTCCAGATAGTATGTTATATGTGTACAAACTTTGGTTCAGAGCTGTACTGGAACCTACACACATCCATTGATAATCTTGGACGTTTCGTTTTTCACCTTTTCTCATCACCATGCCTATAGGGGCAGTACTTTGACAAAACGGTATCCATAGTGTCACAGTTCATCTCGGCGATCACGAAAACTGGATTTGACAGTAATATTCGTAGTTTTCGGTTTTTCTTAAATTTCACCACCTCCCATAAGGCAGCTGGTAGTGTCTTACCACCACAGTATCTTTCCAGATAGAAAGTAATATATGTACCAAGTTTGATTGGATCATACACACATACATCCCTAATCTTGGTCATTTAGGCCTTTTTATTTTCCATTCCTTCTCACTCCCTTGCCACTGGGGGCTGAATTTGGACTTAAAATACATCCGGAGTGCCAGTAGCGTAGCCAGTATTTCAGTTTGGGGGGGGGGGGGGCATTCATCCAGAATTCTATTTTGATAGGTGTCCAAACTTCCAGAATTTAGCCTGTGTAGAATATCTAAAAAAAAAGGAAATGTGTGTGTGTGTGGCGAATTCGTGCGGAATTCGGAAGCTAAAAGTCTTCTTCTTCTTCTTCTTCCTCCCCGCTTTTCCCACACCTGCGAGGTCGCGGGTGCGAACTGTGGCGCACATGTAGATTTGGCCCTGTTTTACGGCCGGGTGTCCTTCCCGACGCCAACCCTATACGGAGGGATGTAATCACTGTTATGTCTTTCTTTGGTGGTTGGTAGTGTAGTATGTTGTCTGAATATGAAGAGGAAAGTGTTGGGACAAATACCCACTCCCCGAGCCAGAAGAATTAATCAGACGCGATTAAAAACACGAACCGGCCGGGAATCGAACCCGGGACCCTCTGAACCGAAGGCCTCAACACTGATCATTCAGCCAGTGAGTCGGACTTCGGAAGCTAATATTAATATACATTATATATAAAATGCTTAATAAAATGGGTACCACCGAGCTCGATAGCTGCAGTCGCTTAAGTGCGGCCAGTATCCAGTAATAGGGAGATAGTGGGTTCGAACTCCACGGTCGGCAGCCCTGAAGATGGTTTTTCGTGGTTTCCCATTTTCACGCGAGGCAAATGCCGGGGCTGTGCCTTAATTAACGCCACGGCCGTTTCCTTCCCATTCCTAGGCCTTTCCTATCCCATCGTCGCCATAAGACCTATCTGTGTCGGTGCGACGTAAAGCAAACAGCAAAAAAAAAAAAGGGCGGGGGGTGCCTCTGTTACTCCCATCTCAACATAACAGCAGCATTTCATATATTCCGAATACAAGTGAAATGAATGCAAGAATAAACAGTTTGAGTAAAGATGCAATATTCTGGTTTAGAATAAATACGATAATGTTATTATAATAACGGTCATGTGATAAGCAATAAAGAAGTGGCATTTTACACACACACACACACACACACGTCGAATACAGGTTTCTCGCCCTTCTTGTCCATGGCTAGATGATGAAGCCAAGAGAATGATGGCCCACCCTCACTCGTTATTTCGACATTATAAACAAACCGTATACGACACAGACTTCGAAACTTACCGCATCTTAAGAAATCCCACAAAGCAGTTAATCAGAAATAAAAATGTATATATTTCGGGAATTTAGCTAACAACTTAAATTTTAATCGCGCATGGGACTAACGTAGAGCTCTGGGAATAGAAAAACGTCAACAGAGACAGACAACTCCTGTCATTCCACTTGACGAACTGAACGATTACTTTAGTAGAATAAATATTAAACCTACCCCAATTAACTGCACTGACTCACCGCCCTCCCCTCCAGCCAGTCCACCATTCACATTTCACAGTCACAGAAAATCAGGTTAAAAAGGCTTTGTACTCGATTAAATCAATGACTACAGGTGTAGATGATAGTCCTATTACTTTTAAAAATAACATTATGGGTGCTGTCCTGCCTATACTGACGTACATACTGAACTATTGTTTACTAAACGGAACATTCCCTCCTGTCTGGAAAACAGCCAATATTATACCGGTACCTAAGAGGTTAGACCCACAATCACCCTCTGACTATCGTCCTATGTTCATACTCCCTGCGCCTTCTAAAGCCTTTGAACGTTTAGTATAAGAGCAAATTCTGGAATACCTAAGTAAAAGTGCTCTTTTGGACCCTTTGCAATCTGCAGAGTACCGCGACAGCACTTTTGAAGGTTACTGAAGACATCAGAATCGCTATGTACAAACGACTCCTTATCATTCTTGACTTCAGTAGCACTTTTGACATTATGGTAGTTCCGACTATGATAAAGAAAATGGAACTGCTAAATTTCGATCTGGCTGCTCTTAAGGTTTTTAGTTCTTATTTGAGTAATCGTCAAAAGCGTGTAACAGTAAACGACAGAGCCTCTAAATGGAAAATGAAACTTAGTGTTGCCCCGCACGTTAGTATTCCAGGGCCCCTAATTTTCTGTATTTATATCAATGACATACCATCTGTGACAGGAAATAACACACACCACCTCTATGCTGACGATCTTCAAATATATCTTTTGCTATTTTGCTATTTGCTTTACGTCGCACCGACACAGATAGGTCTTACGGCGACGATGGGATATGAAAGGCCTAGGAGTTGGAAGGAAGCTGCCGTCGCCTTAATTAAGGTACAGCCCCAGCATTTGCCTAGTATGAAAATCGAAAAACCGCGGGAAAACATCTTCAGGACTGCCGACAGTGGGGCACGAACCCATTACCTCCCGATTACTGGATACTGGCCGCACTTAAGCGACTGCAGCTATCGAGTTCGGTACAAATATATCGACACTGCAAGACAAGATATTAACAATGACCTCCGACGACTCAGTGTATATGCATAGCGAAACTCTCTTATACTAAATTGCACAAAATCTCAGGCAATCATAATTGGATCACGAAAATTACTGAGCTGCTCAAACAATGTCGCAATCCCGCCTATCCTACTGAATGGTAACATTATTCCCTACAGTAAAACGGTTACATATCTCGGCGTAATGATGTATGAAACAGTTGATTGGTCTGGTCACACGAAAGAAATACGTAGAAAACAGTGGTGTATCCTGAAATCTCCACTGAGGCATGCAACTAGTAACCATGCAGTTAACACAATGTATTCCGTAAATTTCAATTCTACTCACCCTAATTACATGTAGGTGAACTCGAGCCAAACAGTTTTACTGTAAGTTTCTGGATTGAACGTGCGTACACAATTCTTGTTTGCTGTTTTTAAATTTACGAGGGTCCGCCTCTGTGGTGTAGTGGTTAGTGTGATTAGCTACCACCCCCGGAGGCCCGGGTTCGATTCCCGGCTCTGCCACGAAATTTGAAAAGTGGTACGAGGGCTGAAACGGGGTCCACTCAGCCTCGGGAGGTCAACTGAGTAGAGGTGGGTTCGATTCCCACCTCATCCATCCTCGAAGTGGTTTTCCGTGGTTTCCCACTTCTCCTCCAGGCAAATGCCGGGATGGTACCTAACTTCAGGCCACGGCCGCTTCCTTCCCTCTTCCTTGTTTTCAAGTTATAAGAAATACGCGTAAATACGCGTTAACCGCACCCGCTTTTGTGTTAAGGCCGGTGGGACTTTTACTGAAAAACCATCCGTTATTGATATCTCCCCTATTAATCCTGCTATCGAAAAAATGCACACGAGAAAAGTTTTAGAAATGGATTTCCATCAAGGATGGTCGATTTCCAGTCAGGCTGGTCATATTTATATTGTGGGAGAGGAAAATCACTGTTTCGGTTCCCTATAAACTCCCCAGTCCATTCAGGAAATTTGAAGTGGTATGGACCTAAAAGCCTACCTTTCGACAGGTGGATACTAAATACGACGTTTGGATGACGAATCTCCAGTAGTTTTCAAGTTATAAGAAATACGCGTTACACGCACCCGTTTTTGTGTTAAGGCTGGTAGGACTTGTACTGAAAAACCGTACATTAATGATATCTCCCCTATGAATCCTGCTATCGAAAACATGCACACGAAAACAGTTTTAGAAATGGATTTCCATCGAGGATGGTCTATTTCCAATCGGGCTGGTCTTGTATATATTCTAGAAGAGGAAAATCACTGTTTCGGTTCCCTATAAACCCCAGTCCATTCCGGGATTTTGACTTGGTATGGATCTAAAAATCTACCTTTGGACAGGTGGATGCTAAATATGAAGTTTGGTTGAAATATCTTTAGTAGTTTTCAAGTTATATCTAGGGTAAGAAATACGATTTACACGCACCCCTTCTTGAGTATGTCCGGTGGGACTTGTACGAGAAAACGGTCCGTTAATGACATCTCCCCTATTAATCCTCGCATCGAAATGATGCATCTGAGAAAAAGGGTTTAGACACTGATTTTCATTAAGGCGGGTAGATTTACATTAAGTTTTGTTGTGTATATTTTGTATGAGTGTAAAATCACGGTTTCGTATAAATCCCCAGTCAGCTCAAGGATTTAGGAACAATATTGGCCCTAAAACCTACCCATGGACAGGTGGATTCTAAATATGAAGTTTGGTAGAAATATATCCAGTAGTTTTCAAGTTATAGACAAGCAAACAGACAAACAAACAGGCAAACAGACACCAAAGCTAAATATATATATATATGCAGATGGTCGTTATTACACCTCAAACGGATAAATGCTGGGAAATTTCGCCAAATAGTCAATATACAGACACACGGTCGTTACGATTTTATTTGTATAGATTATGTAAAAGGACCGCTAAAGCTACGAATGTCATTCCACACCATTTTTCCAGTGACAGTTAGGAACATAACGCTTAGTCAGGTATCTTGTCTCCTTAGTCCCAAGTAATCTCAGCCAAAATTTACAACATTTTTGTACCACTAGTCTTTTGTCTGAAATCACATAGAACAAATCGTGCTGCTTCGTTTGAATCTTTTCTAGTTCTCGTATCAAGTAGTCGTGGTGAGAGTCCCATACACTGGTGCCGTACACTAATTGGGGTTTTGCCAGAGACTTATACTCTCTCTCCTTTATATCCTTACTACAACCCATAAATATCCTCATAACCTCCTTAATAAGGTTACCCTAGGTACTTACTTGATTCCCATGGGGAACTTTCACACCATCAACGCAGTAATTACAACTGAGGTGACTTTTCCAATAAGTGAAACTCACAGCCTCACTATTAACCCCGTTTATCATAATACCATTGCCCGCTGTCCATCTCACAACATTGTTTAGGTCCCCCTGCAGTCACTCACAATCCTCCAATTCATTCACTACTCTATACAGTATAACATCGTCTATGATTCCCGTTCTTTACTCATATCATTTATACATATATACGAAAACGTACATTTCCAATAATACTAGCCTGACACACTGTATGTGGGGGCTGTAAACGCTCCCTGTTGTAAGAACCGACTAAAAGGGCCCAGGGGCTCTTAATTTTGGAGCGTGGGTTGGAGACCACTGGACCCTTAGCTGAGTCATGGCATTGGTTTTTATTTACTTGTGCTGAGTTTCTCACTTTCATCTACAGTATCTTATCCGACTCCCTTGGTCAACTCTTGTTCTTTTCCGACCCCGGCCGTATTAAGATCCCGAAGCCTAGGGAGTCTTTCATTTTCACGCCCTGCTTGGCCCTTGTTTTTCTTTGGTCGATAGTTTCAATTTTAGAAGACTCGGATCCTTTCCATTTTTTCCTCTGATTATCACTGAGAGCGATTGCCTAGTGTACTTCCTCTTAAAAATAATCGGCACCGCCACCACCATCAGTATTAATACTGCCATGTGGGACTCCCCTCTTAATCATTACACGATCCGATTACACTTCACGTAATCTAATTCCTTGAGTTCTGTTTTCTAGAAATGCAGCCACTCATTGAACATAGTGTTGTCTAGTCCAATATGCCTCATTTTCGTCAGCATTTGCACGATGATCCACCCTATGAAAAGCCTTCATAGGGAAGGAGCAGTGCTGTACTTAGTGCTCGCGAAAACTTGTGGTTCCTCCGCAACGCACACGTAAAGCTAATGGAGTACTGCATGCACGGACTGGCTGAGAAACTGTACCGTTACGTAAGAATGGCAGTGAAGGGAAAGCACAGAAGACTTTCTGCAACTCATGGAAAGCGTAAACAATGCTGAATCAAGCCCGGGTTTCTCCCACTACAGTTCCCCTTCACCAAGGGGAAGGCCATTAGGCCTATAATCGCTCTGGCAGAGATTCAAATCACCAAATATCAAGGGAGGTCCTTCACCGCCAACCGGTTCGGCAGATGTGAGCGGGCTATCACCACGAGACACTGTTCCCCTCAGGGCCTCACAACAATCCTTGTTTATTTGCGTCCGTCTAACCTCTTTAGATCAATTCTTGTTTTCGCGCTCTTATTATGCTTCTGTTGAACATCAAAGCCTTTCCTGTGACCGTGATTCTTAAGGCAAGAAGTGTATGTGGCCTGACACCGTGCTCGACCAGTTTTAGTCACTTTGGTGAAAAAATAAGCATCAAAATGCTGGCCGGCAGGGTAGGAGAGGTGGTGATATACAATGTCTAATCACTAGATTGCGTGCCAAAAGCCTGGATTAAATTCCAAACCTCTCCGCAGTGTTCATACGGAGTGAGGGAATATGACGCTCTTCATAGTGATGCGTCCGTCGGATGGGGACGACAAGCCTTGAGCAGACCCCTCGTCAGGAGAAGGCTATGTGCCGATGCCGGCTTTCACCCTCTCCCTACCGCATCATCATCTTCCCACGTCCTGACACAAAGGTCGCTCATGGGTGTCAAATTGAAGACCTCCCCGGGATGACGATATAATCAACAAATCAGTAATTTTTCAGGAGAGAGAAAAAAAATGTGGTTTAGTTCATGGTGCACACTACTTGAACGAATTGGATATGCAACTGTACACATGAATTCAGCTATTAAAACATTTTATTTTTATAACTTAATTGTTTTAAAAATAACTAGAAGACCCGTGCTGCTCGGCAGCATTCGTTATAAATAGGTCAGATAACTCGTCTTGATATGCCTGTCGTAGTCATAATGTTTTGCCTGCCCTTTTAAATTGTCTTATGAACATTTAATAAGTAGTACAGTAGTATGCCTCAGATCGTAGTTAGAATTCATCAATTCTGACGTCATCATGCCGTCTGTTTGATGAAAATCTATCCACATATTCCCTTTTTTTTATCCTGCAGTTCTTGATGTAACGCTTGGTATTGTGTCGAAAAAGACAATGGTATTTTTAATCGCAGTTCTTCTATATAGAACGGTTGCCTTTTGAGCTATCAGGTTAGTCTCCAAGGAGCGTTTCTTGCCAGGCAGAGAACTTTTTAAAGATACGTGCCCTTCACTCTTTCTAGCGTAGCTAGGTTATCCTTCAATAGGTGTTCCCAGTTAATGTCTAAGGTGCATGTGATGCACGCAGGCTTTATTCTCTTAACAGCACGAAAGTTATTAGGAACGCTCTGCCATCTGCTGAATATATTTGGAAGTTGGGGATGGTTAGAAAGAGAATCGAGCAGGGAATAATATTTTTCCTTGGTCACAGGAAGTGTATACCCTCTGGCTTGCAGGTAGTAATCAAACATGGCTGCATGCAATGACATTACTAAAGATGAAAATCACATATCTGAGAATATGAAAGTGTTAGTCGCTGAGCAACCTGGTAAGTACAGGTGTATTGCGGGTTAGCGTAAGCCTTCCCCTGCAATTATTGGAGTGATCATTTAATGATCTGATTTTATGATCACTCAAAGTTGGCTGAACTTAGAAACCTATTAATATATCATGATTTACCGGCAGGTGATACTGGAGAAAATAAAACAATAAAGAAGCAAGTCGGCCCAGTAGAAGGGACGGACGGATTTGCCAAAGCTGTTTTTAGTAAACTATTTGAATGTATAGATGTATGAATTGGAAGTTATAAGTGGAAAATAATCTGCAAGTATGTCTTACTTTTGTATTTAAAAGAAGAGAAATCCAGTACATGCACTTGGAACGTAAATGATAACAAATAATATTAATGTAACAATACAAATGACAATGTCAAGAAAATATCCCAAAATATAGATGTGGTTTTGTCTATCGCCTTTACTTAAATGATCTAATACACCGAGTGATGAACCACGACAAGCACTGATGTTCCATCCTTACACCACAGAGGATTAAGTTCTGCTGCATCACCTGACTTCGTTTGACTGCTCTCCATTACCTGCTTTGGACTTATTTATTTTAATTTTGTAGTCCCTCTCCAAGACTGTTTCCATACCATTGAGAAATTTCTCCAGATCTACTCAGGTAAAATAACAATATCATCGGCAAATCTCAGAGTTTTGATTTTCTCACCTTGGCTTGTGATTCCCTTTTCAAATTCCTCTTTGATTTCTTTTACAGCGTGTTGTATATAAACATTGAAAGGAGGGACGGATGGGGGGAGGGCGGGTTGGGGGCAATTGTTGCCTTGCCTCACTTCTTTCTCTGCTAGTTCTTTTTTTAAAGCCCTCGATTGTTATCACTGCAGACTTATTTTTATACAGGTTGTAGATATTTTTCTTTCACGGAAACTAATCCCAATCACCATCAGAATCTGAAATTACTTGCTCCAATCAAGATTATCGAATATCTCTTCTAAAGCAATATGTTCACCTATTTCTTTGGAAATTCCGTTCAAGGCGCAAGATGAAACATCACTTTTCATACCTGTTGAGTAAAAACTATAGTCTGAAACGTACCTTCATACACGATTAATACATTACTTCTAATACGAAATTCCTGTTTAAGAAATAAACAATAAATTCGTTCGTTCTTATTATGGATCTAATAATAATCGAATGCTTATGAGCGTTTCCACATGTGGCTACCTGGAAGGAAATGCCTTCAACTCCCACCTTGAAGGTTACGATAGTTCCTTGATTGACGTGATTTACAACTGACTGAATATCGAGGCAACGTGTCAATTGTGACATACACCTACTGAGTTACAGCCAGATAGCATCACGATTATGTGAAACACGGAATTGGAGCGGAAGTCCTCGTGTTATTGAGAGCGACTTCCTCACTAGAAAAAAGCAGATCTGTCATGCTTTCACTGTCGACCAGTGGCTACAGTGTGTAAAGTGGTAATAATAATAATAATAATAATAATAATAATAATAATAATAATAATAATAATAATAATAATAATAATAATAATAATAATAATACGAAAGGAAGTTTTTAAGGAAGTAGATGAATATTGTTACTTGGGTAGTAAAATAACTAATGATGGCAGAAGTAAGGAGGACGAAATTGCAGACTAGTACAAGCCCGGAAAGCTTTTCTTAAGAAAATAAATTTGCTCACTTTGAACATTGATATAGGAATTAGAAAGATGTTTCTGAAGTCTTTCGTCTGGACGTCGCAATGTCTCGATGTGAAACATGGGACGATAACAAGTCAGGACGAAAGAAAATACAAGTTTTAAAAATGTATCGTTCTCGGTGCTTTCATGTCCGTTACTTCCGAATTATGGATAAGGTCCACCCAGCTTTCACTCCCGTACATAAAACAAGCCTATGTAAAGTTTTTGTAACTGAGCTGAGTCAGTCGCTAGCCCTGAAGTATTATTTTCAGCGGTTTCCCACTTTCACACCAGGCAAATTCTGGGCATCCACTTTAATGAAGGCCACGGCTACTTCCTTCCCACTCATAGTCGTCCTATCCCATCGCCGTGAGACCTATCTGTGCGACGTAAAGCAAATTTAAAAGTTGTCGGAGAACGCTCTTCTTTCTTATCGAATACCGTGGACACAAACTGCGCGCTCTCTAAATTAATTAAATTGAAAATCAGATACAAAATTCAATGAGTTTAATTTGAGCAAAGTTACATAAACTAAACATTCAGGTCGCTGATCTCAGTATCACGCAGATTCAAACGTGCTAACCTGTTTGTACTTAATGACCAAGTTGCTGATGGACGATGAGATTGTTTTACTATCGTAAATTATATAAAATATAACGAATCTATTTTCCAGGAAAATAAATCACTTATATTCTTAAGAATATGCTAGTTTTGCAGTAGTTTCATAGTATACTAAAAGTTTGAAAAAGCAAAATGAATTTGTCGTAATTTCAGAACTTTTCTAAGCGTTAGACTGGTTGTCATGGTGTCTAAGCTAATGAGCGTTATTTTAATTATATGAGTATACGTTGGATTATTATTATTATTATTATTATTATTATTATACATACATTACATAAATTATCATTATAGACCGTTATGCTTTTCAGCGTTCAGTCTGCAAGCTTCTGTGAATTTACTAAACGTCGCCACAATCCTCTCTTTGCAACTAGTGCTGTGGCCCCATCTAGTACTACACCTCTTATCTTTAAATCGTTAGAAACTGAGTCTAACCATCGTCGTCTTGGTCTCCCTCTACTTCTCTTACCCTCCATAACAGAGTCCATTATTCTCCTAGGTAACCTATCATCCTCAATCGCCTCACATGACCCCACCACCGAAGCCGGTTTATCCGTACAGCTTCATCCATCGAGTTCATTCCTAACTTAGCCTTTATCTCCTCATTCCGAGTACCCTCCCGCCATTGTTCCCACCTGATTGAACCAGCAATTCTTCTCGCAATTCTTTCATGTTTGTTACTTCTAACTTATGAATAAGATATCCTGAGTCCACCCTGCTTTCGCTCCCGTAAAGCAGAGTTGGTCTGAAAACAGACCGATGTAAAGATAGTTTCGTCTGGGAGCTGACTTCCTTCTTACAGAATACCGTTGATCGCAACTGCGAGCTCACTGCATTAGCTTTACGACACCTTGATTCAATCTCACTTACTATATTACCATCCTGGGTGAACACACAACCTGAATTCTTAAAATTATCTACCTGTTCAAGCTTTGTATCACCAATCTGATATTCAATTATGTTGAATTTCTTACCCACTGACATCAATTTAGCCTTCGAAAGGCTAATTTTCATACCATACCCATTGCACCTATTTGCAAGTTCCAGTGCATTAGACTGCAGGCTTTTGGCACAATCTGCCATTACGATCAAGTCGTCAGTATAGGCCAGACTGCTTACCTTTCAGCACATGATCCATGTAAACTACGAACAGCAAATGTGAAAGATTACAGCCTTGTCTAACCCCTGTAAGTACCCTGAACCAAGAAATAATTCTACCATAATTCTCACTGCAGCCCAGTTGTCTACATTTTAATAATCTACCGTTAATTCCATAATCTCCCAGTATGGCGAACATCTTTTCCCTCGGTACCCTGTCATATGCTTTCTCTAGGTCTACGAAACATAAACACAACTGCCTATTCCTCTCGTAGCATTTTTCAATTACCTGGCGCATACTGAAAATCTGATCCGGGCAGCCCCTCTGTGGTCTGAAACCACACTGGGTTTTCACTCAACTACCTCTTAACCACTGGTTGCACCCTCCCTTCCAAGATGCCAGTGAATACTTTGCCTGGTATACTAATCAATGAGATACATCGAGAGTTGTTGCAATCCTTGCTGTTCTCTTGCTTATAGATAGCTGCAATTACCGTTTTGTTCCAATCTGAAGGTACCTTACCAACACTCCATGCTAATCTTACTACTCTATGAAGCCATTTCATCCCTTACTTCCCGCTATACTTCACCATTTCAGATCTAATTACATCTATTCCTGCTGCTTTATGACAATGGAGTTTATTTACCATCCTTTCCACTTCCTCAAGCGTAATTTCACCAACATAATTTTCCTCCTCCCCATGAGCTGGGTTGTTCGCGGCACCACCAGGAAGATTACCTTTTACGTTGGGAAGATGTTCAAAATATTCCCTCTCCAGTGATTTCCTGGAATCTATTATGAGTTCATCTGAATTACCCGCAACACTGTTCATTTCCTTTTTCCCTCCCTTCCTTTCTTTACTCTGTCCTGAGAGATTTCCCTGCTGCTTGATCTAGCCTTTCCAGGTTAATACCAAAATCTTCCCATGACTTCTCTTTGGATTCAACAACTACCGGTATTTGTTTCGTTCTGTTTCTTTCATCTACGTACAATTCCCTGTTTGCTTCGGCCATTGCTTGGAGCCATTTCTGATAAGCCTTCTTTTTACGTTTACAAGGTGCTCTCACTTTATCATTCCATGTTCGTTTTTTCCCACCTTTGCACACAGTTGTTCCTAGGCATTCCCTTGTTGTTTTACTACAGCATCCCTGTATGTCAAACATTCTCTTTCTATATCTTGAACCTGCTTACTGTCTACTGTTCGAAACTTCTCACTAATCATATCCGTGTAGACAGATTTCACTGTCTCTGTCCTAGGCCTAAAGGTACTTATTTCAATACAGATGAGATAGTGGTGTGTATCATGGAAAATCCCCGGAAAACTCGTACATTCCTAACGGACTTCCTGAATTCGAAGTCGGTTAAGTTATAGTCTATTATGGACCTCTTACCCCTAGCCTCCCATGTGTATGCTTGAAGAATGTATTCGTAACTGTTAAACCCATACTAGCACAGAAGTCCAGCAAACGCTTCCCATTCCCATTAGATTCCATAACTTCCCCACATTTACCAATCACCCTTTCGTATCCTTCAGTTCTATTTCCAACTCTCGCATTGAAATCGCCCATTAGCACTATCCTATCCTTGCTGTTGACCCTGACCACGATGTCACTCAATGTTTCATAAAACTTGTCAACTCATCCTCATCTTCACCCTCATATGGTGAATACACTGAGACAATTCTCGTCCTAATTCCTCCAACTGCCAAATCTACCAACTTCGTTCGCTCATTTACGTGCCTAACAGAAACTATGTTGCGTGGAATGATATTCCTGATAAATAGCCCTACCCCATACTCTGCCCTTTTCTTTCTAACACCCGTCATGTACATTTTATAGTCTCATATTTTTTCCTCGTTATCTTCCCTTACCCGAATATCACTTACGGTACTCCTAGTACATCCAGTTGCATTCTCTTTGCAGACTCAACAAGTTCTACTTTCTTTCTTCCATAAGCTCCATTAATATTGATAGCTCCCCATCGAATTCCATTTCGTTCGCCAAGTTGTTTCCAAGGAGTCCCTCGCCTGTCAAATGGGAATGGGACTCCGTTACTGCCATATATCCGAGGCTTGCTTAAAATGTTCTGAGCTCGGTAAATTCATGAAGCAGGATGCTAAACATACTTACACATAGTCCAAGTAAGGAACTCTCCTCTAACGGGTTATGGACCACCGGTGGATTGTATAGTCCTAGCCGCCTGAGCACAAGGAGGGCCATGTCCGTGATGCCCAATCCCATTCCATAGCAACTGGTATCCCGACTCTCAGGACCACTTACCAGGCCACTCGGCCGTTGCCCATGGTTCATGAACTAGGACGTGACTACAATAACCCACACCATGAAACATTCTTATTCTTATTCTTATTCTTATTCTTATTCTTATTCTTATTCTTATTATTATTATTATTATTATTATTATTATTATTATTATTACTTTTTGAACACATTTTAGGATGGATAACAATAGACTCAAAAAATGTGATTCAACGTAATCAATTCCCAAAATAGAAGAATAAATTGGCTGAAGGAAGCAAGAGGAGAAAATGAATTGAACATCTGTGAAGACGTAATGAAAAATCACGAAGTCTTCAGGACCTCAGTAAATAAACACACATTTGAGGTGAAAAATAGCAGCAGGACTGGTACAAACTGGTCAGGAGAACGGAAGGGGCAACACAGAGTTCATGAAGAGATTTTGGAAGTATAGGTAGGCGAAAGTCATCCAACGCCCTCTATAAATGGGCATAGGCAAATAATAATAATAATAATAATAATAATAATAATAATAATAATAATAATAATAATAATAATAACGTTTGGCTCCTTGGATGTAAGGTCAGCATAGCAGACCTCAGTTAATATGGTGCCGAGTTCGATTCGCGTGGTCATGTTTGGATGTTTACGCCCATCTTAACACGCTGGACTTCATGTACATACAACTCACCAGCCGCCACGGAAACAGTAATGAAGAGGCCTACTTTCCTGCGCATAGGTTTGGCGTCGGAAAGGTCATCCCGCCGTAAAATTGGACAAAATCCACATCAGTCGGCCACCTCAATGAATTGAGCAAAGGCCAGGAATACTTTTGCTGCTACTACAACTATTACTACTACTAATAATAAAGAGCGTAGTGGCGACGCGTACGCGACGTGAGTGGGTTCGAGCCCCATCGTCGGCTGTGCTGCGGTTCGCAATTTTCGCTTCCAGCCACAGTTCCTGTTGATAGACGACGGACGATTCCTTCCATTTCTTTACCCCAATTTCATTCATCTTCTTTCATTTCGTCCTCATTGGCTCCTCAAGTAAGGTTGGCATCAGGAAGGGTATCCGGCCGTAAAATATAACATCGTCATCCGTGGCCTGTATCAGAAAACGGGACTAAGCGTAGACATAATATAATTATTCATTACAATTGGTTTTACGTCGCACCGACGCAGATAGGTCTTATGGCGACGATGGGATAGGATAGGGCTCGGAGTTGGAAGGATGCGGCCGTGGCCTTAATTGTGGTACAGCCCCAGCATGTGTCTGGTGTGAAAATGGGAAACCAAGGAAAACCATCTTCAGGGCTGGCGACAGTGGGATTCGAACCCACTATCTCCCGGATGCAAGCTCACAGCTGCGCGCCCCTAACCGCACGGTCAACTCGCCCGGTGCAATAATAATATTATCTCTTTAATGCAGCTTCAATTGCAAAACACCTTTAGATGCGTCGTGGTGAAGGAAATTATTTGTCTTCCGCAAGCCAGCCACACAGTTTTGCCATTTAAGTACCGTTCAGGTGGTGGTGATTATTGTTTAAAGTGGAAGTACAACTAGGCAACCATCCTGTATGTATATTCAGTACGTCAGCAATGCCGCTGGTGGGATCCTCAACAGCTCTGCCATCAGCTGTCATAGATGGCCTAGACATCACTGAAGAGGCGAACTAGGGAAATGAGGAGTGAGGTAGTTTCCCGTTGCTTTCCTCACCGAGCCAGAGTTGCTATTACATATCAGTCTGCCAAGCCCACTGAAATGCCTACACCAACCGACCCTATGAGCAACATTTTCACACCATTCATAGCAGGGACTGGCTGCATAAGGAGTAGCATTACTAGCATCGCTCATACCTCAGTCACTTTCATATTGTCAAAGCCAAGGATAAGACAGAGACAGATCAATGAAAGTAACAAAATTGATGTAGCCTATACCAGAAGACGTAGTGTACTGTAAACATTAGGTCCTGCCAGCAAAGGCGGAACTATCCTGTATGTAACACTAATCAAAGAAAAAAGTGCCAGGGATGCGACACTTGGAGAAATGAAGCTATCGGTCAAAGAAAGACAAGGACCACGAAGGGCGTGAAGGGATTGGCAAACATAATGCCGTCGGGGTCGGAAAAGAACAAGAATTGACCAAGGAAAGTCGGATATGATAGATGAAAGTGAGGAGCCTGGCACAAGTAAGTGGAAACAATGCCAGGATTCAACTAACGGCCCCGTGGTTGCCAACTAACGTTCCCAAATCACAGACATTGGGACCCCTTTTTGTCGCCTCTTACGACAGACAGGGAATACCGTGGGTGTATTCTAACGGCCCAACCCAAAGGGGGATCAATACAATCTAAGTTAGCCATAATCGATCCCTCTATGCCAACAGACTGTTCTTTGTAAGGCATACCGATTCTAGCCTATGGGATTTTAATGCAGGAAATCTTTCTTCGCAGCCCCTACTTCGTCAAAATTGACACACGGGCAACGTAATCAGCAGCTGTATAGCGCATGCGTTTGATCTTAGTCATCATAAACCGTTGTTGAGTAGAGCTTCAGGGTGAGAAAGAAAATGGTGTCAAATTTCCCTTTGGAAAAATCAAAAGATATTTCAATAAATGAAACTCAAATTGATAGAGATTAATGTATTTGCATTTAAATCGTTCTTGAGAGTCATCTGTATGGAATTGAGAGTCCACGAGTGTAGGACTGAGCGCATCGAAAGTGGGTAACTGACTGTGGGCCTGTGAAACTGTCACGAATGAAATAACCAGTTATCTAGAGTAGGATAAGTTGAGTCCTCTTTGATAAAAGAGCTTTCTATACTTCACATCACAGCCTGCAAGATCACATCGACCATCTGTACTCTAACGCCCCTCTTTGATGATATGTATCTCAGTCATGGCCATCCATCAATACTTCACATCACAGCCTGCAAGATCACATCGACCACCTGTACTCTAACGGCCCTCTTTGATACTACGTTTCTCTGTCACGGTCATCCATCAATACTTCACATCACAGCCTGCAAGGTTGCTAAGTATCATATTTTATATTGCTAATATTGGATGACGTATTTATTTCAATAAGCGTATTTATGTTTCATTTATATTTAGTATTCGCAGTAATTCTAAATGTCTGACCTTAATCTGACGGTTATTAATACTAAGGATAAGTGAAAGTGACTCTAAGAAGTAGTGGTGATTAAAGTGGTGGTGGTGGTCGTACTGTACGTCAGGGTACAGTAACCACTAATCACAGAGGAAACTTGGAACAGTTCCAACACTTCGAAATATGAGGCATGGACAGTAGAAAGGCAAGAGCCACGAATGACGTGAAAAAGGATTATCTAGGACTCGAAAACCAAATACTGTGGGGGTTGTTGACCAAGGAAGGTCGGGCAGGAAATATGAGCACCAGCAGGAATGCGAAACGGAGCTAGGGAGCACAAGGTTGCCAACCCACGCTCACAAAATGATAGCCATGGGCCGCCTTTGAGTCCGCTCTTACGATATACAGGTGATACTGCCTTCACCCATACGGAGTACTCCTTAAGTGTTTAATCCGTAGACTGGTTTGTGGCCGCTCTCCAACCGCCTCCGTTTTCCGTCCTTCCCAGCATAGCTTCCATTTTTTGTTAAATATACCGGATACGGGGTCTCCATCGGTACAACTTCCCTTTAGTTATTTCTTTTAATATGACTTTAAACAAGCTGTCATGTCTCATTACATGCTCTATTAAGTTCCTCCTTCTACCGCTCCTTCAAACAGCATTGTTTTCCCCTGCTTTCGTATACACATTTCCGTTTATTATCCTATCTCTCCCAGTGATCTTTAACATTCTTCTGTAGCACCACTGTTCGAATGCAGTCAAGCTCTTCTCCCCCCCCCCCACCGTTCGTTTCTAATGTCCTGGTTCACACCCATACACTACTACTACTAACATGTTTTCATTCGCGGGCCACTTAGACGGTGACGCCGTCTCTCAGGCCAGGATATTTGTTGCGGTGAAGGAGATGCTCCGGGAAGGTGCCGTGGCATATACGAGGAACTGTCCCGACATTCGCCTTGGTGCAGGAGAATGGAAAACCACGGAAAGCCATTCTCAGGACAGCCGACGGTAGGGGCCAACGCAGAGGCGTAGAGCCACGATAGAGCCGTGGCCACACCACCTCTGCTCGGTTGGCCGGTCAAAGTACAGAGCTGTTGGACCATGGACCAGCCGTGGCTACTTACTGGCCGAAACCCATTCTGAATCTACCGTCGAGCCATACAGGGCAACACTCCACACATATGTTTCCTTGTAGCCCAAGTGATGCTATTTGTGGTCGAGAGAGTTTCCTTTTACTAAATGCAGCATTTGCATCTTTTGTAACCTCGCTTCGCAGGTAATTAAAATCTCTCCAGTCATGTCAAGTTTCCCCTTTGACTATGATTTTTACTTTTGAGTCTTCTTCCTCGTCGCATATTATCATCACTTTTGTTTTGTTATTATTGATCTTCATATTATATTAATCTGTCGTGATTTCTTCCATTTTGTCTAGCATGTACTGAAGATCTGAGTGACTATTACAATATAATCTGCATTGTTTCTCCGTTTACCTTTACTTCCAAACAGACCCTGTTCAGTGAGTCTCGGTTGTAGGCATTAACAATTATGGGAGACAAGGTACATCCCTCGCTCGCCATTTCCGATTTTGATAACTGCAGTTCCATTTGTATACATGTTCCTTTCTGTATACCAGATTCCTGTGTTTCTCTATTTTGGCGCCCTTTCCATTATCAGATGCTTTCTCTGTGTGCGCAAAAGCTGAGATATTTTTAGTAATAGCCACAGGGAATTTTATATTACATATCATTATTCTTGATTCGTTATGCTCAACGAAGGAGCGCGTTTGAACTTATTAGTACTTTTTTGGTTTTCCTTCTTCTCTTCCCAATATCTCTTCATCATCTCGCTGTGTTCCTTTTACATTGTATACAGTCGGGTGGGCTCTAGAGAAAATTTGTGTTTGTGAATTAAGGTTCTGATTTTATTCTATCTGGAATAGTTTCTTCAATAATACCAAATTCATTTTAGGTCTTCACTGATGTCTTTTAACCATTTATTGTGATATTTCACTGATAAGGCTAAGTTTAATTTTTGTGAGCCTGTTATTATCCATTCTATATAAGTAATCATAAAATTGTAATCGCCATTCCCTGATTGTACCTGTGATTTTTTTCTGTAACTTGATGGATGTCATGTGATTCCTTTTTCATCCAAATTTTCTTGAGGATTTTTCTTTCTTGTTTTTCGATCACAGTATTATTATTGATTATCTAAATACAAGCCCTCTTTTAAACATTAACAAACCTAGATTAATAAATGAAATAACAATGAAAACTCAGAGAAAGAATATGTAAGTGAAGTGGAGGTATTAAGCAAACGCGTTGTAACAGCAACTATTTTTGAATTAAAATATTAAAAGGTATTTGATATTGTGTAACACATATATTTAATTTAATTACTAATTCGTATCCACTTTTTTCAAAAATGGGACAGTCAAATAAAAGATGATAAATAGTTTGTGTCTCATTTCACAGATAGGCCTACAAGTGTTGGGCTTCTGGATATTGATTCTAAACTTTTCAAAATATGACCATATCCTGACATAAACTATGTTAAAATATTGTCATGTGTGTTAACTTAATTTTCACTCCATCTTGAATCTTCGGAAAGAACAACTTCCTTGTAAGCTGTTTCCAGTTCCTTTTCGACAAATGACATAGGACACTTGTCAAATACACTGACTGACAGAGCAAATGTAACACCAAGAAGGAGTGGTTCGAAAGGGATGAAAGTTGGGGAAAAAACAGAGACGGCACGGACGAATAATTGATGTTTATTTCAAACCGATATGCAGGTTATACAATGCGCACGGCATCGACTCAGTAGGATGTAGGACCACCGCGAGCGGCGATGCACGCAGAAACACGTCGAGGTACAGAGTCAATAAGAGTGCGGATGGTGTCCTGAGGGATGGTTCTCCATTCTCTGTCAACCATTTGCCACAGTTGGTCGTCCGTACGAGGCTGGGGCAGAGTTTGCAAACGGCGTCCAATGAGATTCCACACGTGTTCGATTGGTGAGAGATCCGGAGAGTACGCTGGCCACGGAAGCATCTGTACACCTCGTAGAGCCTGTTGGGAGATGCGAGCAGTGTGTGGGCGGGCATTATCCTGCTGAAACAGAGCATTGGGCAGCCCCTGAAGGTACGGGAGTGCCACCGGCCGCAGCACATGCTGCACGTAGCGGTGGGCGTTTAACGTGCCTTGAATACGCACTAGAGGTGACGTGGAATCATACGCAATAGCGCCCCAAACCATGATGGCGCGTTGTCTAGCGGTAGGGCGCTCCACAGTTACTGCCGGATTTGACCTTTCTCCACGCCGACGCCACACTCGTCTGCGGTGACTATCACTGACAGAACAGAAGCGTGACTCATCGGAGAACACGACGTTCCGCCATTTTCTCATCCAAGTCGCTCTAGCCCGGCACCATGCCAGGCGTGCACGTCTATGCTGTGGAGTCAATGGTAGTCTTCTGAGCGGACGCCGGGAGTGCAGGCCTCCTTCAACCAATCGACGGGAAATTGTTCTGGTCGATATTGGAACAGCCAGGGTGTCTTGCACATGCTGAAGAATGTGAAGAATGGCGGTTGACGTGGCGTGCGGGGCTGCCACCGCTTGGCGGCGGATGCGCCGATCCTCGCGTGCTGACGTCACTCGGGCTGCGCCTGGACCCCTCGCACGTGCCACATGTCCCTGCGCCAACCATCTTCGCCACAGGCGCTGCACCGTGGACACATCCCTATAGGTATCGGCTGCGATTTGACGAAGCGACCAACCTGCCCTTCTCAGCCCGATCACCATACCCCTCGTAAAGTCGTCTGCCTGCTGGAAATGCCTCCGTTGACGGCGGCCTGGCATTCTTAGCTATACACGTGTCCTGTGGCACACGACAACACGTTCTACAATGACTGTCGGCTGAGAAATCACGGTACGAAGTGGGCCATTCGCCAACGCCGTGTCCCATTTATCGTTCGCTACGTGCGCAGCACAGCGGCGCATTTCACATCATGAGCATACCTCAGTGACGTCAGTCTACCCTGCAATTGGCATAAAGTTCTGACCACTCTTTCTTGGTGTTGCATTTGCTCTGTCAGTCAGTGTATTAACAGAGAGTCAGGAGTGGTAGCAGCTTCTTTGGCAAGTTTAAAATTTCTCTCTTTCCCTTTAATTAGAGATTACATAATATTTCCGTTATTTGTGTCATTTAATTGTTTTGTAACAAGTGGCAACAACGTTGGAACGAACATCCACCCAACAATGCTCACCTAGTTGAATATCCTACAAAGAAGGTAGAGGGATTCCAACTACCACGCCAAACCTGGTCGAAGCTGAACCCCATTAGAACGGGTCAAGGAAGGTGTGGTCACAACTTAAAGAAATGGGATTTCCGTACATCTGCTGCCTGTGAGTGTGGAGTGGTGGACCTAACAATACAACACATTGTTCAGGAGTGCCCACTTCGTGCATTTGACAGTGGTCTGAAGACTCTACACTAAGTGACACCATGTGCTCTGGAATGGTTGTAAAATTTGGATATTTTCATTTGATTATTTGTAAACCTTCAGTCAGTAGTAATGCTATTATAAGTCCCATATATCCGGTAACGAACTTCCTTTGATGGGTGGTGTAAAACAAGGTTTGATTAAAACTGGGGTAATGTCGCTTGTTCAGTTAATGACCACGTCAAGTTATGTGAAGACTTGTGTGTTAAACATGAATTGTTCAAACCAGCAAAACCAAACAATCTCATAGTCTTTCGTGATTATAACAACAGAATATCACTTTTCACGTGCAGTCCGAAGCACAAACATGTGGCATTTCGTTTGAAATATACCTCATTCCACTGCCTGGTTTTCGATCCGCGTTCGCCTTGGTGGGAAGGCACCAACAATGCCACTCACATATCATGCCCCGACACACTGTTAGAGTACCTAGTAAACAATTTATAGGATTGTGAACGATTACAAAAATACCTCGACAATTTTGTGAGTTGATAGTAAGCGGGGCGAAAATTCGGGTTGTAACTTTCACCAAAATTGAATGTCTTCTCAACCTTGTTAATGGAATGAAGTACATAGGTGTTAATAAGAGGTAAGATCTCCTTTGCGGCAAGAACAAAAGCGAGATTGTAATTAAGAGCTGCAGATCCCTTCATAAGGTTATCAGGGTATTTAGAGATGGTAGTAAAGACGTAAAGGAGAGGGCGTATAAGGCACCAATTCGAGTATGTTTCTACTGTATAGGACCCTCACCAGGATTACCTGATTAAAGAACTGGAGAAGGTCCGAAGGAAGGCAGCGCGATTTGTTCTGGGTGATCTCTGACAAAAGAGTACTGTTACGAAAATGTTCCGAACTTTGTGCTGCTAAGATCTGCGAGTAAGAAGACGAGCTCCTCGACTAAGTGGAAATAATACTAAATTATAATCAATGATATTTGCTTTATGTCCCACTAACTACTTTTACGGTTTTCGGAGACGCCAAGGTGCCGGAAATCTGTCAAGCAGGAGTTCTTTAACGTTCCAGTGAATCTACCGACACGAGGCTGACGTATTTTGCGCCTTCAAACACCACCGGACTGAGCTAGGATTCAACCTGCCAAGCTAGGTCAGAAGGCCAGCGCCTCAACCGTCTGAGCCATTCAGCCCGGCCGACTGCGTGATATGTTCCAAGCTATCAGTGGAGAATTGACGTGGAATGACATTAGTAGGCCTAAATGAATAAGGTTGAAGGGAGCTTTTAAATGTGGGAACGATCATAATATCAATATACTAGCTGATGTACCCATGCTTCGCTACGGATTCTCAGAAAGACTGTCTTTGTGGTTTTCCTAACTGAAGTCAACTTCGGCCATTACAAAAACGTCAGTAGGAATGTAGCTATTAAAATCAATGTTATCATATGAAATACTCGATCAAATGGAAAACCGCACATTTTCTCACTTTAAACGAACAGTACTACGGTGCCGATCTAACAGTCCAGAGTTCCAGTGCTGAAATGACCAGGCCGCAGACAGCCGTGAACAATCCTCTGCCATTATTCCGTTAAATATCCACACTTCTCGTTCGAATCAGTGCCTCAGAGTAGGGATTGAATAGCTCGAATGCTATGATGAACCAGTTTGTTACGTACCGGTACCAGTAGTATCAGAAAATTTATGAACCAGAGGAATAATGGCATGCTAAGAAGAAAGTTATCTAACTCCCCAGCTACTTCCCGCCAACACTCAGGCAGGCTGTTATACTCGGTACAACCGGGCGAGTTGGCCGTGCGGTTAGGGGCACGCAGCTGTGAGCTTCCATCCGGGAAGTAGTGGGTTCGATCTCCACTGTCGACAGCCCTGAAGATGGTTTTCCGTGGTCCCCCAATTTCACACCAGTCAACGTAACGTAATTAAGGCCGGGGCCGCTTTCTTCCTACTCCTAGCCCTTTCCTATCCCATCGTCGCCATGAGTCCTATCTATGTCGATGCGACGTAATGCTAACGTTAAAAAACCTCGGTATACAGCAGTAATCCCATCTATCGGAGATGAGTGACAACAAAGACACCAAGCACATCACAACAAACAATGGTCAATGTAATGTTATTGTTGATCAATGTTATGAGCTTTCTGTATTGTACGCCTTCACATTTAGTTTTCTTTCGACTCTGTATATTACGGCGTCTTACAAAATTAATTATAGCGTAGACTGTAGTTCCTTATTCCCCGACTTAACATACCGATTTTCATCAAATTCTGTTTACCCATTCTCTCGTGACGGCGCTGATATGGACTTAGCAACAAAACTCCAAATTCATGAATATCTCTGTTATCATAACCGATACGGTAAAAATGTGTAAGACATTTGTTGATAGGACCACTAATGACATAAATATTTGATAATTAGATTTTAGGCCTTCCCCTAAGCTACCATCTCTCTCAGCGTGAATAAGATTATTTATGATATAGATTGTAGCGACTTATTCCCGGACTTTACATACCGATTTTCATGAAGATAGGACCACTAAAAACATAAATATTTGAGAATTAAATTTTAGGTCTTACCCTAAACTACCATTTCTCTCAACGTGAATAAGGTTATTTCCGTATTAGATTGTAGCATTTTATTCTCGGACTTTACATACCGATTTTCATTAAGACAGCACCACTAATAACATAAATATTTGAGAATTAAATTTTAGGCGTTCCCCTAAACTACCATTTCTCTCAGCGTGAAGAGGATTATTTATGACCTAGATAGTAGCTAGATATAAAAATTAGAGTTTTGTATGTACATTGCTCAGAATTTGAAAAGAATGGTATTTCTGTAACGGTCATGTCCACAGAACGAGGAAACGCACTTTTTACTTTTCCGTAATTTCTGTCTGTCTGTATGTATGTATGTACACGCATCACTAGAAAACAGCTAAATAGAACTTAATGAAAATCGGTATACAAAGTCGGGGAATAGGTCGCTACAATCTAGACTATAAATAATTTTATTCATGCTGAGTGAAATGGTAGTTTAGGGGAAGGCCTAAAATTTAATTCTTATATATTTACCTCATTAGTGGATCTATTTCGTTGAAAACTGGTATACACAGTCGGAGAACAAGCCACTGCAATCTAGGCTATAAATAATTTTATTCACGCTGGATGAAATGGTAATTTAGGGGAAGGCGTAAAATTTAATTCTCAAATATTTATAATATTATTGGTCGTATCGGTAAATACTACATAACCAGAGTTATACAGATGAAATTTCCGACCATTTATGTCTTGTATATTTTTACCGTACCGGTTATGATAATACAGATATTCGTGAATTTGTGTTTTTGTTGCTATGCCCATACCGACGCCGAGCCACGAGAAAATGGGTTAACAGAATTTAATGAAAATCTATGTATAAAGTCGGGGAATAAGAAACTACAGTCTAACTCATAAACAATTTTATTCACCCTGAATGAAATATTAGTTTAGGGGAAGGTGCCTAAAATTTAATTTTTAAATACCTCTGTTTCTGGTCCTATCAAAAAGTACTACATAACAAACGTTATAGAGAATACAATTTCGGATCATGTATGTTTTATTAAGTTTTACCGTACCAACTATGATAAGTGGTATTTCAGAGTCGGAAGAAAACTAAATGTGATGGCCTACAATATCGAAAGCGCATAACATTGATCAACAATAACATTACATTGACCATTGTTTGTTGTGATGTTATTTGTCTCTTATGCTGGGATTACTGCTGCGTACCGAGTATAACAACCTGACTGAATATTGGCGGGAAATAGCCGGGGAGTTAGAAAACTTTCTTCTTTAGCATGCCATTTCTCTGGTTCATACATACATTTTCTGATACAGCTGGTACGTAACACACTGGTTCTTCATAGCATTCCAGTTATTCGATCCCTACTCTGACGCGCTGTTTTGAACGAGCAGTGTGCATACTTAAGGCAGAGGATTACTTAGTAGTAGTCGTGATAGTAGTATGATGATGTTGATGCTTGTTGTTTAAAGGGGCCTAACATCGAGGTCATCGGCCCCTAATGGTACGAAATGAGACGAAATGGAATGACAAATTAAAAGTCCAAAATTCTCCACTGACCACAGTTCAGAACGTGAGGACGAAGAATGAAAGGATGGACATGAATTTAAAACAATCAGTGGATGCGACCCGCAATGCCTTACATTCACATAAAATGACGTAAAACAATAGGATTACTCACCAAGGGACTGCTGCTAGAGCATAACACTGAATCGATGATGCTTGCAGTCTATAGGGGGTGCAAATTCAAGTTATCGGCCCCTCATAACGGTAATTATCGCTAGGAAAGTAGAACCATGGTATTTGTCATGTTGCGGTACGAATCAAAAGTAGCATAGACTCGCGGTATTCCACACATAATGGTACTACTCACAGGTTATGAAATGCGACATATAATACAGACCTATGGTTTTTCACACTTTGGGACGCCATTTACAGGCAACGCAAACCTATGGCGTTCATCACGTAAGAGTACTAACCACTGAGACTCGTACTATCACATGGTGTTCCTTATATAGTGGGTACTAATCATAGGCAAGGCAGAACCATGGTAGCTATCATCCCATGGTCCCACTCATATGGTGGTACTAGTCACAGGTACTGCAAAAGCCGACCGCACGGTGCTCCTGTATGTTGCTAATCACAAACCTATTCGGTACCTAATATAGTGTTACTACGCGCAAGTAAAAGTGACCCATGATATTCTCCGCGTGGTGATACTAATTACAAGTGGTTTTATGGTTCCAAGACAATCATCCCTTGGTCACCCCTTCTAGTCGCCTCTTACGACAGGAAGGGGATACCGTGGGTGTATTCTTCGTCTGCGTCTCGCACCCACAGGGGGTAGTGTGTTTGGTCCGCGAGAGGTATTGTATTTCCCTCAAGTCCGCCGGCAAGCCGGTTAGGACCCCCCTACCCGGCACCTGGGACGCGCCACGTGGGAGTATCACCTCTCCCCCTGCTACGCCAGCGTAGTAGGTTCGTGGAGTAGTAGTATGGTTTAGAATAACAGTTTAGACCTATTCCAAATTATAGCACCACAATTCACTAAATAACTCAAAATTCAACCCTGAAAAGAGCCGTTTCTTAAGAACAACTTTTTCACTTTTATTAAATTCTACTGTACATTCATTTTACTCTAAATTAGCAGTGAAGAGGGGTTTTCTCCTTTGCCTTGGAGGAAACATTTGCCTTCAAGTCAGATAGTTTTTCCACCGCCAGTGTAGTGAAAAGAGATTTTACCACTCATCGGGTACTCCTAGGAAACAGATTAGTAAAAGGGCATAGTTTTTGCCCTGGGAGTCTCTACTATTCGACCCTCTCCCCGCCGAAAAAAGACGAAGAACGTTCACTAATCGGGCTGTCTGCGGCTTGGTCATTCCAGCTCTGAACTTTGGACCGTTAGTTCGGCAGTGTAGCCCTGTTCGTTAAAAGTGAGAAAATGTGTGGTGTTTCATTTCATCGAGTATTTCATGTGAAATCATTGCTTTTAATCGCGCCTTCCTACTGACGTCATTGTATGTTCATTTCTGTTGGGAAAACCACTAAAACAGTATTTCTGAGGATGTAAAAAGGTAGGTGGAGAGTGAGTGTCTTCCATTATAATAAAAACTCCCCAACCTGATTGTGACTGATGGTATGTAAGCGGGTCTACTATTACAGTAAAAATTCCCTAACTCAGTCTTCATACGTGCAAAGATGTTTGGTGACTTCCCCGTTGCGTTTCTAGGGTAACTACCAGTGGTTTCCGATTGGCCATTTTTGTTCTGTACTTAATATCTTTTCAGGACGTATTAAATGTACGGAACACGACCTAATAGGTTGAAAGTCGGTTTCGATTACAATGCGGTCGTGAAAATTTAATATTAAATAATATAAATCGTAACCATTGCACTATAATTAAAATCTATATATATAAAATAAGAGTTTTGTCTGTACATTGCTCAGAATTTGAAAAAAAATTGTATTTCTGTATCTGTCATGTCCACAGTAACAAGGAAATGCACTTTTTACTTTTCCGTAATTGCTGTCTGTCTGTCTGTCTGTCTGTCTGTCTGTCTGTCTGTCTGTCTGTCTGTCCGTCTGTCTGTCTGTCTGTCTGTCTGTATGTATGTATGTATGTACACGCACCATAAGAAAACGGCTGAAGAGAATTTTACGAAAATCGGTATGTGAAGTCGGGGTATGATCCACTACAATCTAGGCAATAAATCATTTTACTCACGCTGAGAGAAAATTTAATATTCTCAAATATTTATATTAGTAGTGGTCCTATCGATAAATACCACCAACCTAAAGGTATATATAATTTAATTTCCGATCATTTACGTCATACATTGTTACCTTACCGGTTTTGAAAACACAGATATTCATGAATTTGTATTTTTGTTGCCAAGTCCATATCAACGCCGAGCCACGAGAAAATGGGTTAACAGAATTTAATGAAAGTCGGTATATAGAGTCGGGGAATAAGAAACTAGTCTAAGTTATAAACAGTTTTAATCGTCCTGTATGAAATTGTAGTTTAGGGGAAGGCGTCTAAAATATAAATTTTAAATATCTATATTATTTTTTTTTTTGCTAGGGGCTTTACGTCGCACCGACACAGATAGGTCTTATGGCGACGATGGGATAGGAAAGGCCTAGGAGTTGGAAGGAAGCGGCCGTGGCCTTAATTAAGGTACAGCCCCAGCATTTGCCTGGTGTGAAAATGGGAAACCACGGAAAACCATCTTCAGGGCTGCCGATAGTGGGATTCGAACCTACTATCTCCCGGATGCAAGCTCACAGCCGCGCGCCTCTACGCGCACGGCCAACTCGCCCGGTATCTATATTATTGGTCCTGTCGCAAAGTACTACATTACAAAAGTTACAGAGAATACAATATCCGACCTTTTATGTTTTATTCAATTTTACCGTACCGACTATGATAACAGTGGTATTTCAGAGTCAGAAGAAAACTAAATGCGAAGGCCTACAATACTGAAAGCGCATAACAGTGATCAACAATAACTTTACATTGACCATTGTTTGTGGTGATGTACTTTGTCTCTTATGCTGCCGCGTATAACAACCTGACTGAACATTGGCGGGAAATAGCTGGGGAGTTAGAAAACTTTCTTCTTTAGCATGTCATTCCTCTGGTTCATACATTTTCTGATACCGTACTGCTGGTACGGTTCACCATAGTATTGGAGTTATTCGATCCCTACTCTGACGCGCTGTTTTGAACGAGCAGTGTGCACTCTTACGGCAGAGACTCGCTTAGTAGTATTAGTAGTAGAATGGCCTGGTCTAGAATTACAATTTAGGCATATTCCAAATTATAGCACCACAGTTCACTAAATAACTCGAAATTCAACTGTAAAAAGAGCCGTTTCCTAAAAAGAGGTTCTTCCTCTTCACTTTTATTAAATTTTACATTCATTTTATTCAAAATTAGCGGTGAAGAGGGGGTTTCTCCTCTGGCTTCGAGGAAAGAATTGCCTCCAAGTCAGATAGATATTTTCACCGCCAGTGTAGTGAATTGCGATTTTCCGACTCAACGGGTACTCCTAGGAAACATATTAGTAAAAGGGCATAGATGTTGTCCTGGGACTCTCCACTATTCGACACCCCCGCACTCCGAAAAAAGACTAACAGGGTTCACGGATCACGCCTGTCTGCGGCCTGGTCATTCCAGCTCTGGAACTTTGAACTGTTAGATCTGCAGCGTAGTACTGTTCGTTAAAAGTGAGAAAATATGTGTTTTTTCATTTGATCGAGTATTTCACATGAAATCATTGCTTTTACTCGCGCCATTCCTACTGACGTCATTATAATGACCTATGTTCATTTCAGTTGGGAAAACCACTAAGACAGTCTTTCTGAGGATGTAAAAAGGCAGGTGGAGAGCGAGTGTCTGCCATTATAATGAAATTCCCCAACCTGATTGTGGCTGATGGTAGGCAAGCGGGCCTACCATTACAATGAAAATTCCCTAACGCAGTCTTCATGTGAGAAAAGACGTTTGATGATTTCTCCGTCGCGTTTCCACGGTAACGGTAACGTTTAGAGCTATGCAATTTAATACAGTCTCGCTCACAACGTGTACTATACCTAACCTACAATTCTGTTTACAGTGTAGAATTCCGTAGCGAAGCACGTGTACATCAGCTAGTAATGAAATATGAGTAATATACTTAATCGCCTCACATTTGGGCGTAAATTGTAAACTAATTCAAAATATATGAAAAATAACTGAATAAAATAAATAAAATTATTTAAACTAATAATAATAATCGAAATGTCCGTAGTATGAGCGCCAGAGTTCACCAGAATGGATCCCTTAAATTTTTCTAGAGCATGATAATTTTTTCTCGCAGGGCATGTACATAAAGCTGCATTATGGTACATCTGCGTCAGGCCTTAAATAACCTTCTGAAAATGACTAAATAGGTAGGAACTGCACCTAGGTTTATCAATAACTCCACTGATTCTATAAATAACCGAGTATAGTATGAATAACATCCGTACATGAACACCTCATCAACTCACCAAAATATACATAAAATACACTCACAAAATACCGGTGGAAGACTCCATATTTACAACATCAACAACAGAAACAGTGGGGAAAACAAAAGCGAGGATCAAGCTACGATCTGCACCCAGCCCGATAAAAGTTCATCACACAGCATATGTAGATGGATGAATACCCTTCACTGTCTCTATGTACCAACAGTACTTGCGTATACTCAGTATTTGCACTTGTTATATCACACAAATACTGTGTTCACTTGGTTTAAAGGTACTTTCACTCGAGCAACACACGCTTGCTGTTCCAGAACATAAATTATGGAAAGTCTGAGATACAGTACCCCATAGGTTTCACCAACATAGAATACCAAGCCACCACAAGTAATACAGTACCAAGTGCCTTAAGCACTCCACAGTTGTAGGCTGAAATGAAATGGTGTATGCCTTTTAGCGCCGGGAGTGTCCAAGGACATATTCGGCTCGCCAGGGGCAGGTCTTTCGATTTGACTCCCGTAGGCGACCTGCGCGTCATGATGAGGATGAAATGATGATGAAGACAGCACATATACCAAGCCCCCGTGCCAGCGAAATTAACCTGCCGGGAATCGAACCTGGAGCCCCTGTGACCAAAGACCAGCACGCTAACTATTTAGCCATGGAGCCAGACAGTTGGAGGTTATTACCACACTTCACAAACATAATAAAACCACGTTCAACAAAAGTTACATCTCCTCTCCTCCGCTGTTTGAAGTCAAGTCCACTTCCACCAAAGTTTGAATTCCAGTCCTATATAGATCTCAGCTTCCCCCTTCCTCTCACATGATACGTATAGATCGATCCTGGCCATCTAATCACGTGTATAAGATCCTCTGGTCATTCCGGGACCACGCACTGAAACTTTTCCGAATCCATTGACAATAACAACCAGACCGCGTCATCAGACTTTGGGTCGTTCCGTATGACTCACAGAACTTTCCGAGTTAAAATAGCACTGTTTTCCCATCCGTTTGTACGAAACAAATTACTCATATCACATATGGAGACGTTCCAGCTTGAACTATTAAGAATAGATATACAAATGAAATAATGATAATAACAATAATAATAATAGGAACAATTACAATAATATATACTACTTTTGAATACAGTGCGAGGATGTGATATATGTACTATCACATAACGCCCCCTTTTTGAATCGATGGTATCACATATTATGATTCACCTCCAAACAGAACTTCATAAATAATCCTAGAATGACATAACTGAACACTGTGATACAGATTGCGTCTACGTCATCGTATTCGCCCGCGCGAAATACAATTTGTCCAAATAATAATAATAATAATAATAATAATAATAATAATAATAATAATAATAATAATAATAATAATAATAATAATAATAATAATAATAATAATAATAATAATATGGCTATATACAAACAACTCTGATTTTTCGTACATCCTTGAACAAAATCCCTTCTTCCTATTGAGCACATAAATCATAGTTTGCAATGTGTACATCCAAAGTGCAGATCCTGTCTCTTATATCTGTGAAGGCTATAGATATTATACGTCTCAAAGACCTCGTGGGCCGATGACCTTCGATGTTAGGCCCCTTAAAGCAACAAGCATCATCATCAGCAAGACCTCGTCGTCAGAGGTTAGAAGCCGATAAGCACACTTGCCTACCATACTGTCCACTGTATACCGACCCCGATATAAATGAAAGAACTACCGTATATATAAACTTAATATCAGCATCGAAAGACAAGGAATACAAACCGTAATAAAATCTGACTACAACTAGAATCCAATCTGTCTTACGCACAAACATTCATCTCATCCAGTCACACAAGAATAATACAAGTTTTCTTTCGGAACATTCATAACAAAGTTCATATACAAAAAATCCCTATTTCTGAAATGCGCAGGAATCTCACAATGTTTCCTTTTCCACAAACCCATAGCAAATGCAAGCAAACAGATCACATCCCTTTTCTCATATCTCACATCGATATCATCCAAGTCATTCAAATCATTCACACAACTCTCAGCCTTAAATAGAACATACCGAGCTCGAGAGCTGCAGTCGCTTAAGTGCGGCCAGTATCCAGTATTCCGGAGATAGTGGGTTCTAACCCCACTGTCGGCAGCCCTGAAGATGGTTTTCCGCTTCCTTCCCATTCCTAGCCCTTTCCTGTCCCACCGTCGCCATAAGAGTTACCTGTGTCGGTACGACGTAAAGCAACTGTCAAAAAAATAGAACGTTTGCACATTCGCTTGAACAGACTTTCCTTCATATCTCGCAAATTTCCATTCTCGCTTTCCTTAAACATTTCCAATGCATCCACATAATCCCTCACCCAACAATTTCTCAAAAAATCTTCAAACCCTGCGTCACCAATCACCATACAATTCATCATCCTTCCGGTCGGTAGCGTAGCCAGGATTCCATTTTGGGGGCGGGAGCATTAAGAGAGCTCTTCATCCAGAATTTTATTTTGATAGGTGTCCAAACTTCCAGAGTTTAGGTGGTATAGAATACCCAGAATACCACATCTGTGGGGTCGTGGGTGCGAACTGTGTCGCACATGTGAATTTGGCCCTGTTTTACGTCCGGATGCCCTTCCGACGCCAACCCTATATGCAGGGATGTAATAACTGTTGTGTGCTCCTTTGGTGGTTGGTAGTGTAGTATGTTGTCTGAATATGAAGAGGAAAGTGTTGGGACAAACACCCAATCCCCAAGCCAGAATAATTAATCAGGCGCGATTAAAGTCCCCGACCCGACCGGGAATCGAGCCTGGGACCCTCTGAACCGAAGACCTCGACACTGATCATTCATCCAATGAGTCGGACTCCAGAAGCTAATAGTAATATACATTATATATGTAAAATGCTTAATAAAAGTACATTCGTTAAAACACCTGGGGTGTCTGGACTCCTTGGACAATACCCCTCCCCCTCCTCCCACCCTTTTTTACTCCCATCCCAATATAACTGCAGCATTTCGTATATTCTGAGTAAAAATGAATGCAAGGATAAAAAGTTTGAGTAAAGATGCAATATTCTGGTTTGGAATAAATACAGTAATTTTATTATAATAATGGTCACGTGATAAGCTATAAAGAAGTGACATTTTATGCAAATGATGCGGCAAAGAAACACACACACACGTCGAATAAAGGTTTCTCGCTCTTCCTGTCCATGGCTAGATGATGAAACCAAGAGAATGATGGCCCACCGTGACTGGTTATTTCGACATTACAAACAAACCCTAGATGACACGGACTTCGAGTCTTACCGCATCTTGAAACATCGCACAAAGCAGTTAATCAGAAATAAAAAATGTATATATTTCCGGAATTCAGCTAACAACTTAAATTCTAATCACGCATTGGACAAACTTAGAGCTCTGGGAATAGGAAAACATCAACTGAGACAGACAACTCCTGACATTCCACTTGACGAACTGAACGATTACTTTAGTAGAATAAATATTAAACCTACCCCATTTAACTGCACCGACTCACCGCCCTCCCCTCTAGCCAATCCACCATTCACATTTCACAGTGTCATAGATAATCAGGTTAAAAAGGCTTTGTACTCGATTAAATCAAAGGCTACTCGTGTCGATGATATTCCTATTACTTTTACACATAACATTATGGGTGCTGTCCTGCCTATACTGACGCACATATTGAACTACTGTTTAATAAACGGAACTTTCCCTACTGTGTGGAAAACAGCCAATATTGTATATTATACTGGTACCTAAGAGTTCAGACCCACAATCACCCTCTGACTATCGTCGTGTGTCCGTACTCCCTGCGCTTTCTAAAGCCTTTGAACGTCTAGTATACGAGCAAGTTCTGGAATACCTAAATGAAAATGCTCTTTTGGACCCTTTGCAGTCAGGATTTAAGAAGGTTCACCGTACCGCGACAGCACTCTTGAAGGTTACTGAAGACATTAGAAACGCTATAGACAAACGACTGCTCACTATACTTATCCTTCTTGACTTCAGTAGCCCCTTTGACACTATAGAAATTCCGATTATGATAAAGAAAATTGAACTGCTAAATTTCGACCTTGCTGCGCTTAAGTTTCAACTACCAGTGTTTTGCTCATTTCAGGTCTAATGTAAATATTTGAGTAACCATTAACAGCGTATAACAGTAAACGACAAGGCCTCTAAATGTAAAATAAAACTTAGTGGTGCAGCACAGTGTAGTAATCTAGGGTCCTTACTTTTCTGTACGTATATCAATGACATAAGGTAAATCCGGTACAGATTCCGCTTCGGGCCAGATGTCGCGTACACTGTAGGCACAGGTTCCCTTCGTTAGAGCTATATGGCACTGTGTATGGTTTTTAGTTTCTAAGGAAGAACTACTGTCTGCGTGTATGATTGCTAGTATATTACGCCAATTATAGCCAATATCTTGTGGAGAGTACATGTTTCCTCCTGACAAAGTTTTCCTTTGTGTTCATTTATTGAATATTAAATTGATTTAAAATGCTTAAATCAGCCGTTTTTGGTACAGCAGAAGTCAGAAGCATTACTCTAATTGATAATAAGCTTATTTTTGGCCATGTTGGGCTTGAGATAGGACAGCAGGAGGGGGCGGCGTCTCTACCTGATAGTTGGGAGAGTTGGCGCACAACAATCCGGTAGAGAAGCCTAATTGCTAACAGATTCTAAAAGCGATCTGGAAACATTCAATACTGTTCAGAGGGTACCAGTCTTTTATTCGAATGTATTGTTACTTCACGATTCTTAAAATAGATAATTTATTTTTATTACTTTCATTGCTAACATTGTTGTTATTTTATAAATGAAAATCCACAGCCTGTTTCCAGTCATTCGACCGGGTCGGAAATGGAATGAAGCCCCCATCTAGCGGCGAGGATAGGAAAAATGCCGGCTGCCAAAGACTTGTCGCACTCCTCTGGGGCAATGATTAATGAATGATCAATGAAATAAAAAAATATTGGAGAGTATTGCTGGAATGAAAGATGACAGGGAAAACCGGAGTACCCAAAGAAAAACCTGTCCTACTTCCGCTTTGTCCAGCACAAGTCTCACATGGAGTGACCGGGATTTGAACCACGCTATCCAGCGGTGAGAGGCCGGCGCGCTGCCGCCTGAGCCGCGGAGGCTTTGTGTTATAGTTATTATATACAAGTACATTATTATCAAAAATAAAAATGTATTTGATAGACCATAGAGTTCTTTTAACATGGATCAAGCAAAGTCGACATCTATACCGGGTTCCAGGGAGAGACGCCGCTGATGCAACATTTTTTTTTTTTTTTTTTTTTGTTCTTTCCTTTCACTCATTTGTTTTCAACTACCAATATTTGGTCATCTCAGGTCGAATGTAAATATTTTCAAATTATGCTCTATCAATTTTTAATTTAAAAAAATTAATCTACGGATATATAACAAAATGTCTAAAAAGTGCGGCAACTCTACCGGAATTGCCTTACCGTCTGTGACAGGAAATAACACACACCACCTCCATGCTGACGATCTTCAAATATATCGACACTGCAAGACAAGATATTAGCATTGACCTCCGACGACTCAGTATATACGCACAACGATATTCTCTTTTACTAAACTCCACAAAATCTCAGGCAATCATAATTGGATCACGAAAATTACTGAGCTGCTTGAGCAATGTCGCAATCCCGCCTATCCTACTGAATGTTAATATACTATTCCCTACAGTGCTTTGCCCTCTTAAACGGCAGAGGGATGTGTTTCCATATGAGCTAAAGGACAAACTAATACAGACACTCATTCTCCCTACTCTTGATTATTGTGACGTTGTTTTAGTTGACATGACGAGAGAAGAAACACTTAAACTTCAACGAGAACTGAATTCCTGCCTGCGATTTATTTACAATAACGGGTACGATGTTCATATCACCCTATAAGCTGCCTCTGTGGATCAGTGGTAGAGTGTAGGCCTCCGGATCCCAAGACAGCGGGTTCAAACCCGGCAGAGGTAGTCGGATTTTTGAAGGGTGGAAAAAAAAAAGTCCATTCGACACTCCATGTCGTACGATGTCGGCATGTAAAAGATCTCTGGTGACACATTTGGTGTTTACCCGAAAAAATTAATTAAATCTCAGCCATAGACGCCCAAGAGAGTTTCGGTTTACTCGGTCGCCATCTAGTGGGGTGTATAAAACAGTTTTCGGTGATGTCTAGGAGAGGGCCTTTATTTAGAGTGCTGAGAATTTCAATATCCTGGTTTATTGTAGTGAAAGCATGTTTTGTGTCATGTATGTGTTGTCCCACTGCCGAAAATCTGTTGTGCTTTATTGCATTAACGTGTTCAAAGTACCTAATTTTGAAGTTGCGACCAGTTTGACCTATGTAAGAAGAATTACAGTTGTGGCACTTAAAACGGTATACACCTGATTTAGAAAAGACACTTGTTCTATTTAAGGAGTAGGAGTTATGTAATAATTCAAGGTTTCTATTATTAGTTCGAAAAGAAATCATGGTATTGTGTTTTTTGAAGACATTAGCTATACTATAGGTGTTTGTATTGAATGTGAATGTGGTGTTTTATACACCTTGACCAGTTTTTCAATCCAAATCTTAATCTGAATAATATTTCTGAGAAACCCAATGCCCTTTTCGATTTTCTCATCTCCTTTTTAAATAACCTGAAGTCAACAAATAAGGAATCAATCTTTCACAATTTACACAATACCCTCTCATGCCACTTCCCCCTTCCGCAACACCCCCCTTGATCCTCCTTAGTTCCCCCCTCCCCACCCAAGGGGCTCTGAATTTCGGAGCGTGGGTTGGCGACCACGGGGCCCTTAGCTGAGTCCTGGCATTGCTTCCACTTACTTGTGCCAGGCACCTCACTTTCACCTATCCTGTCCGACCTCCCTTGGTCAACTCTTGTTCCTTTCCGACCCCGACGCTTTTAGGTTTCCGAGGGCTAGGGAGTCTTTCATTTTCACGCCCTTCGTGGCCCTTGTCTTCCTTTGGCTGATATCTTCATTTTTCGAAGTATCGGATCCCTTCCATTTTTCTTTCCTTCCCACCTTCCATCCCCCAGGGGCTCTGAACTTCGGAGCGTGGGTTGGCGCCCACCACGGGGCCCTTAGCTGAGTCCTGGCATTGCTTCCACTTACTTGTGCCAGGCTCCTCACTTTCATCTATCCTGTCCGACCTCCCTTGGTCAACTCTTGTTCTTTTCCGACCCCGATGCTATTAGGTTTGCGAGGGCTAGGGAGTCTTTCATTTTCACGCCCTTCGTGGCCCTTGTCTTCCTTTAACCGATATCTTCATTTTTCGAAGTGTCGGTTCTCTTCCTCTTTTTTCCTCGAATTAGTGTTATATTATCATAACATCATATTATCATTTCTTTATCAATTACTACGGCAAGTTGTTTCGAGTTGAACCTCGTTTTTCTTTCATTATTTCTTACAATTTTTTAATATATTTTTATTTGGCTTTATTCTTTTTTAACGTTTTAAATTATTTTAAAATCTATATATCCACTTTGATTTTGACGAAATTAAATCCTACACTGTTTTCCTAAGACTTCATTCACGTCACCTTTTACTCTTCGGCCGGAGAAACAAATGCCTACAAGACCTGCCTAGCAACGACTTTACATAAGTGCATACTTGATCTGCTTATGAACTTCAAATATATTTGTTTTCGGCGCAAGATAGTGATGTTCTGTTTACTCTCTTGACTGTGATTATTGTGTTTTGAACATTAACTGAATTGCTACGATATGATACAATGTTAATATTTTGCCTGTGTTCAATATATTAGTTGTTTTAAGATCTTCGCTAATTGGCTGATGATGACACTTGAAATGTGTTGAAACCGGTCCCAATAAACAGGTTGTAACTACTTTTTACTACGGAGTATTGAAAGGTGGATCCTTCCCTATAATATTGTACATCTTCTTATTTCTCTATTCAATACGGAACAATCATGAAGTTTTAAACTTTAAAACAATGGAAGTGAGTTATCGCGCCTGCTAATTACAAAGTAGTTACCCGCACTTTTGATGGTGCCATTTGAGATTACAATCAGTCTCCGAACATTTGACAGAATTAGGTATAGGCCGACCTATAGAACTTAGGCACGCATGCGCGATCTGTCTTGCTACTGTCAAAATAAATTAAAAAAAACTTTTTCATAACTTCCCGAGGATGCATTTAGTTTTTCCCATTTAAGGTAGAAAAAAAGTTACTTAACCTATATGGCACAAAATGAGGAACTAACGTGCAGCTCACAATCTTGTCACAGTCTTCCGAACGCTGCAACTTAAAAACAGCACACCTCTCAACCACGGTATAACCCCAGTTTCCTGGAACCGATGTGCTAAAGCTGACACGATGTTGTAAGCTTGCAACTGTTTCTGGACGTGGCCCCGGTTATCTCCGCGGTCACGTTCCGGATCCCTACTGAATACATAATCCCTTGCTATCTGCCCTTTCCTCATCTTTTGATCTTTGTCAACACACGGTTATATTCCCAATACTGAGGCCTCTACAGGGAAATATCTCCGCGCATCACAATCCTAAGTGTTTTCCTTTCATTCAAGCAGTACAAATATGGAGAATTATGTATGGCCCTATTGAGCCCTGCTAGTAGATTCATTGTCGCTATGTCAATTTGTCATTTCGGCGTACGTTTTTAAGTTGTTCGTACCGTACGTAAAACAACGGCTGATCTTCGCTCGAGTTTCAGGAAACATTTTGGGGGGTGGGGAGGCCGGCCCCACCGAGCCCTCCCCCCCTTGGCTACGCCAGTTTTTTTGATGAATCCTCTTAAGCACAAAACATGACGTACAATCCGCTTCAAACAACCCTTCACGAATAACGGTCATAGTTAACTCACACTTATCAGACATACGTACTTCAATTACCTCAAGCTCATTTACACCACTCTCAGCACACATTTCTGTAATCACGCTCACTCTGTTACAGAAATCATTTCCATAATTCACTTCGAGATCACCATCATTACTACTTAATGCCTCAAAAAATCAATCCATCTTCACCACCTTCTATATCAGCTCCTACTCGCACCACTTTCGTGCCAACAACACTGCTATAGTTGGGGACAAAACATGACGACCTCGCCTCACACCACTATCCTCCAGCGGCAGCCCGGTGTCTATCAGGGCCTAATAGAATTTACTACCTCTGCCGTAGTCAGAGTTGCCAAATCATCTACTTCATTAGCACCAAACCAGCCAGAGCGGGAATAAAGCAATTTTAAAGGAATTTATTTGTCATTTCAATGTAAACTGAATTATTATTATTATTATTATTATTATTATTATTATTATTATTATTTTTATTATTATTATTATTATTATTATTATTATTATTATTATTATTATTATTATTATTATTATAGCTCGAGAATTTAGACATGAAAAAATAATGTTAATATTGTATTATGGCGATTTAAAGTAGGTTATGAGGTAACGAAGAGAGACCCTTGAATACTAGAACGCAAACTTAAACGACCCAGAAAACTGGATTGGCTCAGTGATAGTGCGACGGGTTATTAACGCGAAGTTGGGAGGTGCCGTGGATTCAAATCCAACCGGCTGTTTTTGAAATGATTTTTGTAGCTTTCCATTTCACCCAAATGCCGGAACATTTTAATGCCGAAATAGCCACATGAATAATAATAATAATAATAATAATAATAATAATAATAATAATAATAATAATAATAATAATAATAATAAAAATAATAATAATAATAATTCCTGCTGTTGTTGTTGTTGGTATTATATAGGCCTAATTGTTAAAAGAATGAATGTTTAAATAACCCAATTTTATCCCACCAATAGGCTGCACAATTTGTAAAGTAAAACATTTTGAAAAGTGAAAATAATAATGTATTCATACTGAAAGAAGAGACAACTAAATTATTATTATCTATTCATAATTAGTATAATTACTGGCTCCTCCGTGGCACAGACGGTAGCCTCGGACAGTTAAGGGAAATCAATACATTTTAAGGCGTTAACTCCCACTTTAGGGTGTTTTGCAAACTATAAGAAACTTCAAATAGGTAGGATTATTGTTAATTATTTACTTTATTTTACTTCTTTATCCATAAATATTTGTAAAAGAGAAAGCATACATTTAATTAGACGTGTGTCCCCAGAAAAACTAATTATTATTATTATTATTATTATTATTATTATTATTATTATTATTATTATTATTATTATTATTATTATTATTATTATTATTAACAAATATATCGCAATTGGGAACAGGTAGCAATGGTCACTTACATTAGTGTGATGATAAAGTAAAGTTAAAACATAATTACCCAACTACAACTACAAGAGTACAACAAGCAATTCCATGAAAAGAAAATATTACAAGAATTTCAGCTTCCGAACTTTTCTCTTTTTTAATTATTTTTGCTATTTGCTTTACGTCGCACCGACACAGAGAGGTCTTATGGCGACGATGGGATAGGAAAGGCCTAGAATTGGGAAGGAAGCGGCCGTGGCCTTAATTAAGGTACAGCCCCAGAATTTACCTAGTTTGTAAATGGGAAAACATGGAAAACCATCTTCGGGGCTGCCTACAGTGGGTTTCAAACCCACTATCTCCCGGATGCAAACTCACAACTGCGCGTCCCTAACCGCACGGCCAACTCCTCCGGTGGACTTTCTTTTTAGTGGGGTTTACATAGGTGTTCACATCACTGATTTTAACTATTTTTTCGCCGTAGCAACACAGATTCCTGTCACTTCCGAAGCTAAATTATTTAAAATTTTACCAGTTATAACACCTCCATTTCCTAAAACACCTCGTAAGAAATTTTTGATGCTCCTCGCCAACATCACTGTTTGTTTTCATAATTTAACACCTCTACCAATCACATTTCTGTCACTTTTATTTGGAGTTCTTGGTGAGGTAGGAGAAGAAGAAGGTCCAGGCAGCTGATTTAATTCCGCTTCGTTACACTGTGATTCCGGATTTACCCACGGCCGGAGGAATACCGACATATTACTGCTCTTGCGCTAAACTGATGTTATACATATTATAAATATCAGTTATTTCATATCTTACTATTACTAATGCCTACTACGTCACTGCACTGCACTTGGCATGAAGAAGGAGTCAAGACTGAAGAGTGTGGTTTGGCAACCTCTCCCTACCAAGCAAGGGTCACATTGAGCGCATTAACTCAGCAGCGTGCAGGGTGGGATTTACAGCTGGCTTCCAGCTCGCTTCCAAGAACTGAGGTCGTCATGTTTTGTCCCCAACTATACTCTAGACCAGCCCTGTCCAACGCGGCGCCCGAGGTGCCCTTTTATGGCGCCCTTCGCAATTAATTTCCAAATCAAATTTTACTTCATATGTGAAATCAATACTTTTGCATTTCAATAAATATTCTTACTTTTCTCTTAAAAATACCGTCCTCAAAGTCACGAAATTTGTTATATCCGTACCTCCAAATTCACAAAGAGCTATGAGTAAGCCATAAATGTGATCTAGGCCTAACTGACTCGTGTCCGCAATTAGTGAAGAGGAAGAAGAAAGGTTCAGAAAGAGAGCTTTTCGACATGTAAGTCGTTGTGACAAAGGGAAATCCTCCACAAAACTCTCACTGTTTGGGGGGTGGGGAGCCTAGCGCCAGGTATAAGGCCCTCTCTACTCATGGAGCCAAATATAGCCGCATATTTATTCTGCCAAACAGAACCGCTTCCTTATGATTCACTTGATTGCAATGCCATAAACTACCTACCATGACAGAGTTTCACCAGGACGACAATGGGACACCCAATTTGCCCACAAAGTAACTTTAATCCCAACAAACTGTGCTGTAAACAATGAATAAACGATTTATGAAAGTCTTGCAATCGGAATGTTCCCAGTTCCTAGCTTTCAGGCGAACATTCAGTATTACTTGTGAGCTTATGCAGGGCTTATGGAATACGTTTTGAGTGCGTTGTGTTGTGATAAGTTGTACGTTCAACATGTTCCGTGTGCTTTTTTTCATTATATTTAAACTTTAAATTATTCAGTTTAAAATCAGTTACATTTCATTAAACATAACTCTTCTTAACATTGCTAAAAGGCAAAGAAATTACAACTTTAACAGTGAATGGGAAGTGAAAGACCTAAAATCTAAATTAGCACTGCAACAATGTGCGTTTAAGAACCCAGTTCAGCAAACGCGTAACGTGACAATAGCTTCTTACAAAGTTTGTTACGTCCTAGCTAAAAGGAAAAAAAAAAAGCTTTCAGTGATGGGAATCTCTGTTCGAATCTCACAAAGATAAATCTGAATTGATATCTTTAATCAAAGGACCTCATTTGTCTCACCAAACTGTTGCTAGGCGGATTGAACGAATTTCTAATAATATGGAATCTCAATTACATCAGGATTTGAAACCGTGTGAACATTTTTCACTCCGTTAAAAATGAAGCCATGTTTTCCAGTGTTGACTTAGTTATGTAACAAAGGCTTTTCAGTCTGTCAAACACACAGCAAATACAATGTAAATTAAAACACTATAAACATATGTGTAAAACACACACTAACATACAAAGAATGACATGTTTCGTTCTAAAAGAACATCCTCAGATTCTATCAAATCACTTAAAAACAAGCTTATATATGTACAGTATTGTTTACGTAGCGTAAACTTGTCAATGATAGAGATAACATGAAACATGGGGAGGTAGTGAAAGAAGCTATGCTAAATGCCGCTGAATCTCTGTTCGAATATCACAAAGATAAATCTGAATTGATATCTTTAATCAAAGGACTTCGTTTGTCTCACCAAACTGTTGCTAGGCGGGTCACCAGTTTGGTGACAACGGACTTAACATCGGCAGTCTAGATCATTTCCAAAATTTCTTTCTTATCATTGTATTATTCACCAAGAAGCTTTATGCGCAATGGTTTTAAAGTTCGATCATGTCATGAAAATGTTAACTCATATCGTGAATTATATAAGATCGACATCTACTCGTCATCGATTGTTCAGAAATATTTTAAGTATGTCAGATTCGGAGTATGGTGACGTCATCCTTCATGCAGACGTAAGGTGGCTTAGTAGGGGCGAACGGTTTTGCTGCCTGTTGGATGAGATACGAGACTTTATGAAATCATCTCCTGGAAAATATTATCACGAACTTGATTATATATCTTGGCTAATTGAATTAGCATTCTTGGCAGACATCACCTCAAAATAAAATGAGTTAAATCTCGAATTGCAGGGAAAAGATCATAATAATTCAGGTATGATAAATATTGTCAATGCATTTGAAAAGAAACTTGAGGTATGGATTGTCCATTTAAATAGAAATTCCCTTTCACATTTTCCAAATTTGAAATCTGTGGCAGATACAGTAAATGGCGGCAAGCGTGATTTTTCATCTCTTGCTAAACATCTTGAAAATCTTGGGTCCGAACTTGGTAGCAGATTTATCCAGTTTTCAATGCTTGACCCAGTGATCATGTTTGTCAAAAATCCCTTCGCTTCTATTGACGTTTGTGAGCTTGGAGGGAGGGTGTGTAAAACATTCGAAAATTATAATCCTGAAGAATTCGAAATGGAAATTTTAAGCCTTCAGTCAGACCTTTCTTTGAAATCCTCCTACGCAACATGTGGCAAATTCTGGACTCTGGTGGACGGTAAAAAATATCCCCATTACCCGCAGTGTTGCCCTGAAGATGCAATCTTGTTTTAGTTCAACCCATCTTTGTGAAGTCGCATAATAAAAAAACAAATACCGATCCTGCCTGACAGACTCACACCTGGATGACGCGTTAAGAGCAGCCTGTTCCAGTTACACACCAGACTTTCCTCAACGTGCAGCGAGCATACAGTGCCAGATTTTACATTAATTATGCAAGTAAATATATTTTCATATAATTTTTAATTCTAGATTTATTATTATTATTATTATTATTATTATTATTATTATTATTATTATTGTACCGGGCTGTACACCTCCACGCTGCTAATTCAAACTTTGCGCCAGTTGAAACTCCTCTGCTGGAGGAAGTCTGAACTTTATCTACTGTGTTAATTTTCAAGTTTCTCAGAAGATGTCACTACTTGGAAATTTTGGAGTTTCTGAACTGGGTCGTTTTCGATGTATTTTTGTTTTACCTGTAGTAAGAAGTGTGAACTTTCTCTTCTAGAGGACACTACTGAAGAACTACAATGGTGCACCCTAGTGCGAAGTGAAAGAACTGTTTTTTTTGGAGAAATTTTTATTTCAAAAGTTTGTTCCTTGTTAAATTTCTTTCTGTTATTGTTTAAGTTGGCTGTATAACCCTTTCCTTCCCCTTGTTTTGAATTTAGCCAATCCCGAATTTCTTTAATTAATTTCTGACCAATCAGATGTATCTTCCGACACTTGAATATCTTGCTTAACCCTAGCCAATAAAGTTTTTGTGGGCGGGTGTTCTCATTTCCGAAACGCATCGAACTTTCCACGAGAGTATATAAACTGCTGATTTTCGGGTCTCTGCGCCACTTCAGTACCAACTTTCAAAGTGTAAAGTACGTAGCAGGGGGCGGGAAGCGCCTCTTTCTTCGGGCAGCAGTTCAACAACAAGGTAATGGCCTTTTAATAACTTCTTTTCTTGCTAGCTCAGCAGTTTAACTCTCGGGGCGGGTCCGAAGCGTTTCCACCATGTAACTTTCCCTAAAATGTAAAGACTCTTAGCATCTATTCTCTTTTAAAGCTACATATTGGGATAGAGAGTGCTTAACCCTCTCGAGCTCCCACTCATATTGTTTTGAGGTGAACTTATTTTTCATAACCGATTCTTCCTTAACGTAATGTAAATTGTTTCCTTCTAAAGTCACCTCTTTAGTATGGGATTAGCCCTTGCATTAGCGGCCTAGAGCCAGATTAGGTTTTAAACAAAAGGTATTAGGAGTGCAGATCGCCTCCTCTCAAATTGTTATTTTGGAGGTCATGTAATTAACCTTTTTCTCACTTAATAGACCTCAGTAGGTTGGGTATTTTACCCCCGTGTCTATGTCCTTAGAGGACAACTTGAAGGTGGAGTTTTGTGTGGCCTTTGATAGGCTTAAAGTTGAGAGCGAGTGGCTCTTTCTTGAAAATTGAGTATGTATGCCTCGAGGAGGCTTTTCTGTGTAATTTAGAGCAAGTGCTCCTGGGCATGAATGGGGTTTTCTGCCCCTCTGTTAAATCTTGTTTTGGGGTAAAGTTGGGCTAGTTGCCCAAGAATTGTGAGTTCGGGGCTCGAAGCCCAAATCCTGTAAATACTGTAATTGTACTTTTGTTGCCTTGCTACTCTGTACCTGCCATTCTTGTTATTTCTGAATTTGGAAAAGAAAATATAACCTTGTTAAATTTTAAATTAACTTTAATTTTGTAGCCTGAGACCTGTTCACCCCCGCACCTTCTTTCACCTCTGCTAATCCACCAAATCACGGTAACAAGTGGTAGCAGAGCGTGGTTGAATAGGTCTCAATTTAGCCCATTTTGACGGCTAAACATTGCTTTGATTACAACTCTAACTATTTTCTCACTTGCTGGAAGTTTTACTTTTTCCTTTTTAAAAATTGTTCTGTCATCATGCCCGGCCCTCGCGATGTTCTCCGTCTTAACTATTTGCGCAAGGAGGAGTTGATCTATGAGTTAACTATCAGAAATGTGCAATCTGGAGGCACGGTTGCGGTAGACACAAATAAGCTTAGAGAGTCCCTTGATTTGCCCATTTCCATCCCCACTTTGGGAGAGAAAGAAATTGACGACTCTCTTTCCACGATCACTGATAATACTACTGAGCTAGCATCTGTAGTTAGTTTTTTTGAAGAAAATGATCCTTCGCCTAATCAAATTAAGCGTGTGCAAGCCAGGCTATTTAATTTTTCAAATAGAGTTAACGATCTGTTGTCTCTAAAGTTGAATGACGTTCAGAGGAAGGAAGCTAGTATGGTTCTTGAAAATCTTTCTGAATTATCTAGTAAGGTTACCCAATTGTTATCTGGGGAAGTTCCTCCCAAAGTCGATCAACCCACCACAGTGAATGTAGGTAGCGAGGAAGAGCCTCCTAAGGGAGATGTCAATAGGAAAACCGTTGCAGCTCAAACAACCTCTGCCCCATTGGACAACGAGTCTGAACGCCGAACCTCGTTGAATAATGTACGTTCTGAATTAACGTCTTTGCCACTTAAACCTTTACCTACTATGTCACCTGGGTTCAGCAGCTTGCCTCACCCATTGGCAATGTTGCTCAGAGGTATCTCGAAATTTTCTGTTAACACTACCAGTGAAGTTATTTCCTTTTTAAGGTTTTTAGTTGAGTTCCAGGACCATGCTCTTGTTTTTTCTCTTTCTGCATGTCAGATTTTGCAAATCATTTATCCCTATGCAATTGGTATTCTCTCAGACAAAATAGTAAGAGCCATTGCCGAGCAATCATCTATTGAAGACTTCCACGCCCACTTGCTAGCTAACTTCATCCCGGCTAGGGCAAGGTCCTCCCTTATTCAGAAGTACTATTATCGTGTACAGCGCTTGGATGAAAACTTGGCAGACTTCATCCAGGATATTAAATTCTATACTAGGGTGTTTGTTCTTCATTTCCCTGAAGATCAGATTGTACAGGCTATTGTGGAAGGCATTTCACCATCCTATAGGTCATATTTGTGTTTCGCGGCGTGCCCGCTAACTTTCTCTGAACTTGAAGCATTGGCTGTCTCAGCGGAAGGAGTTAGATACGCCGATTCCTTGCGGGTCGCGAAAGAACACCCTCCTTCTTTTAGTAATCCTCGGCCTCCACCTCGCCGACCTGTCACACCTCGTAAATGTTATGCTTGCGGGTCGCCTGACCATCTTCGGAACAAGTGCCCATCAATCAAATCTAGTAGGGCAAATAAAGGAGCTGGTTCATCACAAGGCTGTTTTACATGTGGGGCTTTCTCACATATCGCCAAGAATTGCCCAAATTCAAATAGCACCCCCTCCTGCTCAACTTCTGGTGCAAATTCCACCAATTGCAATAATAAAAAGTGACTAGTGGCTTCGGCTGAGTCGACTAATCCATCTTTCCGAGGCTCAGCCCCTGGTAAACAGGTCGAAAATTCAGGGAAAGGTCAGCCTTCAAATTCATCTTTTGAATGCCCCAAAGAATGTCTTAGGATTGCGGCGGATACCCCCGCACCTGTTCCTTTTCTTAAAATTGAACTAAATAATGAACCTGTAACTGCTCTATTAGATTCAGGCAGCGTTTGTTCTATTATTTCGGCTGAATGGTATTCAAAATTGAAATCTGTTTGTAAACTACCTGACTATGGCTCATCTCCTGTTCAATATGTTTCGGCTAATTCATCTCCATTAGAAATTCTAGGTTCTGTAAATGTCAAAATCCGCATTTTTAAATTTACATGGAAAATTAAATTGTTTGTGGCCAAGCACTTGTCTTGCCCCATTATATTGGGAGCTGACTTCATTTCTCACACTGGTCTTGTGCTCGATCTTCAGAGTAGGTCGTAAACTTTCAAATTTGCGTCTAATTGTAAAATTCCATTATTGAAATGTAATTCTGCATCATGTTCATCTATTTCGCCTACCCAGGATGAGATGTTGTTAGACCTTAGACATCTACCTGAGGAGCAGGCTGATAGTATTCGTAAGCTGTGTCAGTCGTTTCCAGAGGTGTTCTCTGATACTCTTGGTGTTACTGACCTTATTGATACAACATGTAGGTCACGGATTCGATTCCTGTCCGTTTTCCACCATATAGGCTATCTCCACCTAAAATGAAGGCTCTGAAAGAAATCATCGATCAGATGTTGAAGGATGGTATTATTAGGCCCTCTAAGTCGGCGTATTCTTCGCCTATTTTTCTAGTCCCAAAACCCCAAGGTGGCTTCAGGCCTGTCATTGATTATAGGGCTCTCAATCGGAAGGTGGTGTTGCAATCTGTGCCCCTTCCTGACCTTCATTCTTGTTTTTCATGGTTTCGTAAGGCCAAGTTCTTTACTATCTTGGACTTGAATCAGGCCTATAATAAAATTCCCCTTGCCGAAGAGTCTAAACATCTTACAGCGTTTGCCACGGATTGGAATCTGTATGAATGCAACCGCGTACCTTTCGGGCTCCCCACGGGAGCAGCTGTACTCACTAGATTGCTAGATAGGGTCTTCTCCGACATCAAATTTGAGTACTTGTATCACTACCTGGATGATGTCGTCGTATTTTCGGAAACCTTTGAAGAACATCTAGATCATCTGCGAGAAGTTCTCAATCGCCTTCGTAAGGCTGGGTTAACTGTGAAGTTGTCCAAGGTTGCCTTTGCTAAGCCGTCCATGTCATTCCTAGGGCATATTGTCTCACCTGATGGTGTTGCAGTCGATCATTCTAGAACACAGGCCATCCGTGATTTTAAACCTCCCAAGGACATCAAAGGTATCGCCAGGTTCATTGGTATGGTGAATTTCTTCAGGAAGTTTATTCCTAACTTCGCTAATAGAGCGGCGCCCTTAAACCTTCTTCGTAGGAAAGGCATCAAATTTGAGTGGGGACCTTCTCAACAAGCCGCTTTTGAAGATCTTAAATTAGCTCTCTGTAATGCCCCTGTCCTTGCTATGCCTGATTTCTCAAAGAAATTCATCGTCCAAACCGACGCGTCGTCGTCGGCGGTAGCTGCAGTCCTTCTTCAAGAGACTGAACTAGGGAGGCGACCCATCTCCTATGCATCTAGGACTCTATCGGCTCAAGAAGCCAAGTATTCCATCTATGAGCTCGAAGGTTTGGCAGTCTTATTTGCCTTAGAAAATTTCCGTCTCTATCTGGAACATGTCAAATTCGACCTGGAGACAGATAATCAAGCCTTAAGCTGGGTCTTAGGTAGGCAGCGTCGTACTGGTCGTATAGCCCGTTGGGCCATCCGTATTTCTGCCTTCCAATTCGATGTCAGGCATATCAGAGGTACCGAAAATGTTGTTGCTGATGGACTCAGCCGTATGTTTTCCAACGACGTTGAGACCCATGAACCTGTCGACAGTTCATCACCTCCCGAGGCCATACTATTTGATGGTAATGCCATCTTAACAATTGCTCCCATGCTCTTTAGGGATATCGAGAAATACCAACGTGAAGATCCGACGCTGGCTCCGATAATGGAAACCCTTTCTTCTGGGGAACATGTCGTCCCTTATGTTCTGAGGAATGGTGTTTTATGTTGCCCATCGAGGCATGATAAGATGATGAAGGTTGTCGTTCCAGCTGTTCTTGTACCTATGATCTTCAAGTACTATCATGAGACTCCATTAGGCGGGCATCTTGGTATCTTTAAAACTCGTAAAAAGATTCGTGAAAGATTCATCTGGAAGGGTATGGACGGTGAAATCCGTGAACTAGTAAAGGCTTGTAAATCCTGTTTGCTTAGTAAACCAACCACGTCCACCAAGGTAGGCCTGTTGTCATCTCATCAAGCGTCGCGTCCCATGGAACGCCTGTATATTGATTATGTAGGACCCTTCCCCCAGTCAAAGGGAAACGCCAACAAGTTCATCTTTGTATGCGTAGACGGTTTTACAAGATTTCCTGGTTATTTCCGACTAAGCTGGCTACCGCTCAGTCCACCATTACTTGTCTAAATTCTATCTTTGCTTCTTTTGGTCCGTGTCAATATATTGTGTCTGATAATGCTAAGGCTTTCACATCAAATCTTTTTCGTAAATTCTGTTTTGACCTGTCCATCTCTCATGTGACGACTTCTGCTTATTACCCTCAACCATCTTTGGCTGAACGGGTTAATCGTAATCTCAGGTCCGCGCTTATTGCCTATCATCATGAAGATCATTCCAGGTGGGACACGTCCCTGCATTGGTTAGCTTTTGCTTTGAATTCGGCGGTTCATGAATCTCACAAGTTTACTCCAACTTCTTTGATGTTCAAGTTTGTTCCCAACACGCCGCTCTCTAACCTCTGGTCTCTGAGTGACATTCTACCTGAGACAATAGACCCGGACAACATTAAAGATCTTTGGAAGAAGGCTAAAGCCAATCTTAAAGTGCCTCACGAAAAGGTTAGGGAAAGATATGATCATGGACGGAGACTCACCCATTTGAAGGTAGGTGACCAGATGATGGTCAAGAATTTTGTTCCCGCGGGCAAGCTTGCCCCCAGATTTCATGGGCCGTGTATCATTCTCGATTTCCTTACGCCGGTTACGTTGTTATTAAGTAATCCAGCCACCGAGAGGATATTTAGGGTTCACCTGTCGCAGGTGAAACCGGTATAATTTCTGTACTAATTTGTTTCATATGATTTTGAAAGAAATATGAAGGTTATATTTTTGAGGGGTTTCACTTTTAAGGCCTTCTGCCCTTTCTATAATATATTTTTTTTAATATTTAAGCATTTATTGTAAACCCTCCCCGCACAGTTAAACTGCCATCCTGTCCTTGCCACGGCCATTACCACGCTCCCGTCTCCTGCTCCACAACACACAGTGGCTTGCTTATGAAAAGAATTTCTCCACGCCGCTGGCCCCTCAACCTCACCACAATGAATGTACCCTACTATCATTCTTGTTCAACAAAATTCTGCCGTCGAGCTTTAATGTTTCAGTGCCCCCGCAGCCGCGCGGCGCCATGCCGCGACTGGGATTGAGGAAGGGCCCCCTCTACTCCAGCGAGATCGACCTGTGCACGGCGAGCCGGAGCCCTTCTCCCGGCCAAGGCGGATGTGCGGCGCACAACCTGCTACTTGCCCGCAACCTGTATATGTTCGCCGCGGGCGCGGCGTACTTCAACACCTCTACTCCTCTCATAGTGCGGGCGAGCGGTATCTCAGGGTACTTGAGGGGTCCGAGCGGCCTCCTCTGGACTCAAGCAGCGGCGGCTGGCCTGGCCGTCAAACTCATCGGCAACTGATATATTTAGTCAGTTACATGGAAGTTTCACATCAACAATTATTACTTTTTTTGATTTTACTGCAATATCTGGTGGACTTAGAAAATTTTCTTCTCTTTCAAGAATTTAAAGTTTTTCCTTCTGAATTCAACTTATACAAACATAAAGACATTACATCAGCAATATCTATAAAGAATTTTGAAACTGGATCAAACCAAATTTAGTAAATTTGTGTAAATGCTTCTGCAAATAATCTCCATATCAACATCATAACTTGAACCTTGTTTTCAAACAAATTTCATGCGTCACCCCTGGAGGGACTTTTTTTTTGGGGGGGGGGGAGGTCTGTACCGGGCGGTACACCTCCACGCCGCTAATTCAAACTTTGCGCCAGTTGAAACTCCTCTGCTGGAGGAAGTCTGAACTTTATCTACTGTGTTAATTTTCAAGTTTCTCAGAAGATGTCACTACTTGGAAATTTTGGAGTTTCTGAACTGGGTCGTTTTCGATGTATTTTTGTTTTACCTGTAGTAAGAAGTGTGAACTTTCTCTTCTAGAGGACACTACTGAAGAACTACAATGGTGCACCCTAGTGCGAAGTGAATGAACTGTTTTTTTTTTTTTGAAGAAATTTTTATTTCAAAAGTTTGTTCCTTGTTAAATTTCTTTCTGTTATTGTTTAAGTTGGCTGTATAACCCTTTCCTTCCCCTTGTTTTGAATTTAGCCAATCCCGAATTTCTTTAATTAATTTCTGACCAATCAGATGTATCTTCTCCAACTTGAATATCTTGCTTAACCCTAGCCAATAAAGTTTTGTGGGCGGGTGTTCTCATTTCCGAAACGCCTCGAACTTTCCACGAGAGTATATAAACTGCTGATTTTCGGGTCTCTGCGCCACTTCAGTACCAACTTTCAAAGTGTAAAGTACGTAGCAGGGGGCGGGAAGCGCCTCATTCTTCGGGCAGCAGTTCAATAACAAGGTAATGGCCTTTTAATAACTTCTTTTCTTGCTAGCTCAGCAGTTTAACTCTCGGGGCGGGTCCGAAGCGTTTCCACCATGTAACTTTCCCTAAAATGTAAAGACTCTTAGCATCTATTCTCTTTTAAAGCTACATATTGGGATAGAGAGTGCTTAACCCTCTCGAGCTCCCACTCATATTGTTTTGAGGTGAACTTATTTTCCATAACCGATTCTTCCTTAACGTAATGTAAATTGTTTCCTTCTAAAGTCACCTCTTTAGTATGGGATTAGCCCTTGCATTAGCGGCCTAGAGCCAGATTAGGTTTTAAACAAAAGGTATTAGGAGTGCAGATCGCCTCCTCTCAAATTGTTATTTTGGAGGTCATGTAATTAACCTTTTTCTCACTTAATAGACCTCAGTAGGTTGGGTATTTTACCCCCGTGTCTATGTCCTTAGAGGACAACTTGAAGGTGGAGTTTTGTGTGGCCTTTGATAGGCTTAAAGTTGAGAGCGAGTGGCTCTTTCTTGAAAATTGAGTATGTATGCCTCGAGGAGGCTTTTCTGTGTAATTTAGAGCAAGTGCTCCTGGGCATGAATGGGGTTTTCTGCCCCTCTGTTAAATCTTGTTTTGGGGTAAAGTTGGGCTAGTTGCCCAAGAATTGTGAGTTCGGGGCTCGAAGCCCAAATCCTGTAAATACTGTAATTGTACTTTTGTTGCCTTGCTACTCTGTACCTGCCATTCTTGTTATTTCTGAATTTTGAAAAGAAAATATAACCTTGTTAAATTTGAAATTAACTTTAATTTTGTAGCCTGAGACCTGTTCACCCCCGCACCTTCTTTCACCTCTGCTAATCCACCAAACCACGGTAACAATTATTATTATTATTATTATTATTATTATTATTATTATTATTATTATTATTATTATTATTATTATTATTATTATTATTATTATTATTATATAGTCGTTGTAGTACCGATAACAGTAGTCGAATTAGTGGAATCGTACCGGTGCCCGCACACCCTTAGTTACCATGTGAATGTGCTCGCGTAGAAACGAACGTTGGACAGCCCTGCTCTAGACTTTCTTACCAGAAGTTTAATTAATCTCAAAGTTACCATTTTCACACATAATCGACCTAACTTTAATCTTCTCACGTACACTTAAATCAACAAAAACATCCTCACTCTGATGTATACTCCATAAACACTGTGCACTTACTAAACAACCTTTATCACCTTCACCAAAAACTTAAATTTCAGATACTTCCGTAAGAAAATCAATCGTATTAATGGCATTACCATCACCACTAACACAAAGTAAGTCATCCGACACATCTTCCTTAATTTCATCACTCCTCCTATTCTATAAGTCCCTATGAAAATCGATTTCACTCTCCACTTTAATGCCACTACCACAATCTTTGACTGAATCCCATAACACTTTACCCCGCTCGGCAATTACCTTACTCAACTCTATAAACTGATTCAACAATTCATCCCTCTCATTTATAAGCAGCCAGCTCCGCGGTGTAGGGGTAGCGTGCCTGCCTCTTACTCGGAGATCCCGGGTTCGAATCCCGGCCAGGTCAGGGATTCTTACCTGCATATGAGGACTGGTTCGAGTTCCACTCAGCCTACCTGATTACAATTGAGGAGCTATCTGACGGTGAGAGGGCGGCCTCGGTCTAGAAAGCGAAGAATAAAGGCCGAGATGATTCGTCGTACTGACCACACTACACCTCGTAATCTGCACGCCTTCGGGCTGAGCAGCGGTCGCTTGGTAGGCCATAGTCATCGGGGCTGTTGAGCCATGGTGTTTGGTTTGGTATTTATAAGCAGCTGAAACATACTACGAATGGAAGCCTTTTCTTGATCCATTTCCTTAAGAAACCTCACATGCTGAGTCTGAGACGGGTTACTCGATTCCTCACCTATCGTTGTTTGATTTTTACTACTATTAGCCATTTCGCTACTCTCACTTAAATTAGATAGACTCGATGTGGTGGAATTATTTTGGCCTCTCTTATCCCGATGTATAGTACCAACAACTTTAACAACCTCTCTATTTCCCACTTTTATAATACTCGACTCGATAAAACGTTTCTTCATACTCCAAAATACATATCACGTACGTATAAAACACTTCACTGACATAGGTTTTAGAAGTCCATCCCCACCTGACAAGTGCACCTACGCTTATAAGCCTAACAGATGAACCATTCATTCAGCTCCATGTTGGGCAGCCATATGTAGTATAATTAAATACCAATAATAATAATAATAATAATAATAATAATAATAATAATAATAATAATAATAATAATAATAATAATAATAATAATTCTACCGGGCGGTACACCTCCACGCCGCTAATTCAAACATTGCGCCAGTTGATACTCCTCTACTGGAGGAAGCCTGAACTTTAACAACCACATTAACTCTAAGATTTCTCAGAAGATGTCCCCACTGTAAATTTTGAGGTGTTCTGAACTATGTCAATTTCGATTCGTTTTTGTTTTCTCTGTAGCAAGAAGTGTGAACATTCTCTTCTAGATGGAACCACTTAAGAACTACAATTGTGCACCCTAGTGCGAAGTGAAGGAACCTTTTTTATGAAGAAATTTTGTAGTCATAAGTTTGTTCTTTGTTAAATATCTTTCTGTCATTGTTTGAGTTGGTAATGTTAATCCGTTCGGTCCGCCAATTTTGAAATTAGCCAATCCCGAATTTCTTAAATTAATTTTCGACCAATCGGGGCTTTCTTCCCCAACCTGCTCTGTAACTGTGTTCAGTAACCAATAAAATTTTGTGGGCGGGTTGTAATCATTCATGAAACGTCTCGAATCTTCCACGATGATATATAAACTGCTGTTTATCTGGTCTCGGTGCCACTTCAGTTACATCTTTCCTAGTGTGATTATATAGCAGGCGGCGGGAAGCGCCCCTTTCTTCAGGCGACAGTTCATCCATCAGGTAATGGCTTTTTTAATAACTTCTTTGTTTGCTAGCTCAGCAGTTTAACCCTCGGGGCAGGTTCGAAACTTTTATCATGTAACTTTCCTTTATAATGTAAACGACACTTGGTATAGGGATAGAGAGTGCCTAACCCTCTCGAGCTCCCATTCATTTTGTTTTGAGGTGACAGTTTCCCTTCTACTCGTAATGTCATAACATTTTTCAATCGTGTCACCTCCGTAGTATGGGATTAGCCCTTGCATAAGTGGCCTAGGGCCAAATTAGGTTTTAATAAACTGTATTAGGAGTGCTGAGTATGCCTCCACTCAAGTTGGTATTTTGGGGCCATGTCATTGTCCTGTTTCTTTAATGAATAGGCCTCAGTAGACTGGGAATTTTTACCCCTGTTTTTAGGTGTCCGGAGGACAGCTTGAAGGTGGAGTTTGGTGTGACCGTTGATGGGCATGAACTTTGAGAGCGGGTTGCTCTTTCTTAAATTTGGGTTCTGTGTGCCTCGAGGAGGCTTTACTGGGTAATTGGGAGCTAGTGCTCCTTGGTATGATTGGGGTTTCCTGCCCCTTTGTTGAACCTTATACATAAGTAAAGTTGGGCTCTTTGCTCAAGGATTGTGTGTCTGCGGGCTCGAATCCCAAAACCATTGACAAATTGTAATTGTACATTCTTAATTTGTTGATATACAACTGAGTTCCTGTTATACTTGTTATTTCTTGATCTCGAAAAGAAAATATAACCTTTGTTAAATTTTAAATTAACTTTAATTTCGTAAGTTGAGACCTGTTCATCCCAGCACCTTCTTTCACCTCTAACTACCACGGAGACCTCCGTAACAACAACAATAATAATAATAATAATAATAATAATAATAATAATAATAATAATAATAATAATAATAATCATTGCACTATAATGAAAATGAAATATGAATAATATACTTAATCGCCTCACGCTTGGGCGTAAATTGTAAACTAATACAAAATGTATGAATAAATAACTGAATAAAATACATAAAATGAATTAAATTAATAGAAATAATCGAAATGTCCGTAGTATGAGCGCCAGAGTTCACCAGAATGGATCCCTTAAATTTTTCTAGAGCATGATAATTTTTTCTCGCAGGGCATGTACATAAAGCTGCATTATGGTACATCTGCGTCAGGCCTTAAATACCCTTCTGAAAATGACTAAATAGGTAGGAACTGCACCTAGGTTTATCAATAACTCCACTGATTCTATAAATAACCGAGTATAGTATGAATAACATCCGTACATGAGCACCTCATCAACACACCAAAATATACATAAAATTCACTCACAAAATACCGCTGGAAGACTCCATATTTACAACATCAACAACAGAAACAGTGGGGAAAACAAAAGCGAGGATCAAGCTACGATCTGCAGCCAGCCCGATAAAAGTTCATCACACAGCATATGTAGATGGATGAATACCCTTCACTGTCTCTATGTACCAACAGTACTTGCGTATACTTAGTATTTGCACTTGTTATATCACACAAATACAGCCAAATACTACCTCTATGGGGAGGATACTTTTAAGAAGGCTTCAAAATTCAGCAAATTAAGGAGAAAGAAATTTATTCTTTCTTTGTGCTTTCTACTGAGATGCAGGGACCATAACATCATTCCCAATTGCGTGAAGCTGAAGCACACGTAAAACACACCGAAGGCGAGAAGAGTATATCAACACGCCAGCAAGGCTCTTGTGATCGACAGAGTGCATTACACTTGTAGGGAACTAGACTCAGTCTCCCGAGAGTTGTTTCGTTTACACCTGCTGTTAGCCACACTCTTTCGCAGGAATTGCGGTTGACTTCGATCGCATTACTGCTATACAGGCTGAACGAAAATTCAACCAGGTGTCATTCAGACAGAAATCAAAGTTCCTCCGACTAGTTCTGAAACAGACAGTCTCTCGCACGAACCTAGATGCCAGTAAAACTGTCGTCAGTCTTTCCTAGAAATCTTTGGACGAGAACCAAACGACAGTTCTAGCTAGGGGTAATAATTTCGCTGTCGCTCCCTCTAAAATTCCCACTGAGGAGTTTTTTTTTTTTTCGTGCGGCTATTTCTTTGCTATTTGTTTTACGTCGCACCGACACAGATATATCTTATGGTGACGATGGGATAGGAAAGGCCTAGGAATGGGAAGGAAGCGACCGTTGCCTTAATTACTGTACAGCCCCAGCATTTGCCTGGTGTGAAAATGGGAAACCACGGAAAACCATCTTCAGGGCTGCCGACAGTGGGGTTCGAACTCACTATCTCACGATTACTGGATACTGGCCGCACTTAAGCGACTGCAGCTATCGAGCTCGGTGTGGCTATTTCTAGCTGAGTGCAGCCCTTGTAAGACAGACCCTCCGATGTGGGTGGGCGGCAACTGCCATGTGTAGGTAACTGCGTGTTATTGTAGTGGAGGATAGTGTTATGTGTGGTGTGTAAGTTGCAGGGATGTTGGGGACGGCACAAACACCCAGGCCCCGAGCCATTGGAATTAACCAATGAAGGTTAAAATCCCTGTCCCGGCCGAGAATCGAACCCGGGACCCTCTGAACGAAGGCCAGTACGCTGACCATTCAGCCAACGAGTCGTACACTGAGGAGTTAATTACTTCCGTTGAGGCAGCCATCCACAAACTACCTACGGATGAGGGTGAGGAGTTAAGACAGAAACATGTGAGACTCATAAGGCCCGCTGTTGTACCCGCGCCCAATTAAACAAGAGGCGAAAGGAGAGCTCTGAAGGAACTTAGAGATGATTCTGAACCGACCATTCTCTCAGCTGATAAGGGTAATGCGACGGTAGTTATGGACACTGACGAGTATAAGAATAAGATCTCGGCAATATTGTCAGAGCCTGTTTACAGACTGAGCTCACGTGACGCCATCACTCGTGTGTCCAGCGCCACCGTGAAGCTCTTAAGGCAATCTTCAGTTCCAAAAGAAGAGGCTAAACATCTGTCACTGGGGGATGCAGTACCACATAGATTATAGACTGCCTAAGACCCATAAAAAAAGATGTTCCCCTCAGACCTATTGTTAGTGCGATAGGTTCTCCTACGTATGCTTTGGCTAAATACCTAAGCAAATTGCTTCAACCACACATAGGACGTACTGAATCATACGTCAGAGACTCTCGGTATTTTTTCAACAAGCTGTCAACCATAACCCTACAACCTAGCGCACTTTTGGTGAGTTTCGATGTGGAGTCCTTGTTCACTAAAGTGCCGATTGACACGGTCATGTCTCTCATTGAACACCTTATTCCCTGAGGACATTACTAAGCTATTTTACCACTGCATGGCTTCCAGCTATTTCTTGTGGGGTGGGAATTGTTACCAACAGACGGACGGAGTGGCTATGGGAAGTCAGCTCTCGCCCGTAGTGGCTAATTTGTTTATGGAGCATTTTGAGGAGGAGGTTATTAATTCGACGCCCGTAAAACCTATGGTATGGTGGAGGTATGTTGACCATGCATTTTTGGTCTGGACAGAAGGTCCTGAGAACATCTATTTCTAAACCACCTTAATCAGCAACATCCTTCAATTAAATTCACTATGGAGATGGAGTCGGATGGATGCCTTCCTTTCTTGGATGTTCTAGTAAGAAAGAAACCGGACGGCTTCTTAGGACATACCGTCTGTCGTAAGCCTACCCACACAAATCACTATCTTCATGCAGATTTTCACCACCATCAAGCACAAAAACAAGGCATTCTCACAACACTAGCCAAGAGGGCGAGACGACTTTGTGAGCCATAAAATATACAGGTGGAGATGGACACGCTCAAAGTCACGTTCTAGGGTAAATGTTACAGCGATTTGCAGATTCATAGAGGCCTGCATTCCAGAGAAACGACCACAGAAGGAAGAAGTGAAGGGAACTGCCTACTTGCCGTACATTCACAACATCGCAGATCGAATTGCCAAGGTCCTCCGCAAACACAATATAAAAACCCTGTTTGGCACCGCCACTAAAATTGCTCACAGTTTCAGTACAACGAAAGACAAATTGTCCTCACTTTTACATCCTGGGGGTATACGAAATTCCCTGTACTTGCGGTAAGGTATACATCGGCCAAACATGCTGGTCCATTGGTACCCGTATCAAGGAATTTTAATGTAATATTCGTCTCCACCAGCCAGGTAAATCGGCAATAGCTGAGCACGCTCTATCGTCGGGTCATGATGTCGTGTTCCAAGATGCTCGAACTCTTACCCATGCTAGACAATACAGGTCCAGAATTATACGGGAAGCTGTGGAAACTGTGAAAATACTTAGAAATCCTAACAATTTCAACAGGGACACCGGCTATCAATTAAGTAATATCTGGTTGCCAGTCATTAAGGATTTACGTAGGTAGTTCCCTTCCCTGTTCCTTTACTATTGTTATTTAGTCTTGGTATTTTCTAAATTCGTACGTTCCTCATCGCCAGATGTTTCATTCCAGGCTTGTGTCAATGTCATATGTTACGTACACATGTTATGAGGCCCTTTTAGGCTGATTCTGATGGTTCGGTCAGCTTCCGCTTCGCTGTGCCACGTCTGGGGAGCCATCTGTTGACGAAAGAACATACCATTTCCACTTCTATTATAACGTCCAATTTCAAAAAGTCGTTGTTTAAGAAGCCTTTCTCGTGGACAGTCGAGATTTTCTTCTGATGGCGCAGAGCACAGTTTTCTGCGAAACATAAAGAAACCTTATTTTCTTGACGCGGCATAAGCCAAGAAGCCTATACAGTATCATGTCACACAAATACTGTACCTTATAATAATGTGTTCACTGACTAACACCTGGTTTAAAGATACATTCTCTCGAGCAACACACGCTTGCTGTTCCAGAACATAAATTACGGAAACTCTGAGATTCAATACTCCATAGCTTTCACCAACATAGAATACCAAGCCGCGACAAGTGATACAATACCAAGTGCCTTAAGCAATCCACAGTTGTAGGTTATTGCCACACTTCACAAACTAATAAGACCACGTTCCACAAAAGTTACAATCAATCAATCAATCAATCAATCAATCAATCAATCAATCAATCAATCAATCAATCAATCAATCAATCAATCAATCAATCAATCAATCAATCAATCAATCAATCAATCAATCAATCAATCAATCAATCAATCAATCAATCAATCAATCAATCAATCAATCAATCAATCAATCAATCAATCAATCAATCAATCAATACTGATCTGCATTTAGGGCAGTCGCCCAGGTGGCAGATTCCCTATCTGTTGTTTTCCTAGCCTTTTCCTAAATGATTTCAAAGAAATTGGAAATTTATTGAACATCTCCCTTGGTAAGTTATTCCAATCCCTAACTCCCCTTCCTATAAATGAATATTTGCCCCAGTTTGTCCTCTTGAATTCCAACTTTATCTTCATATTGTGATCTTTCGTACTTTTATAAACGCCACTCAAAATTATTCGTCTACTAGTGTCATTCCACGCCATCTCTCCGCTGACAGCTCGGAACATACCACATAGTCGAGCAGCTCTTCTTCTTTCTCTCAATTCTTCCAACCCACACTTTGCAACATTTTTGTAACGCTACTCTTTTGTCGGAAATCACCCAGAACAAATCGAGCTGCTTTTCTTTGGATTTTTCCAATTCTTGAATCAGGTAATCCTGGTGAGGGTCCCAGACACTGGAACCATACTCTAGTTGGGGTCTTACCAGAGACTTATATGCCCTCTCCTTTACATCCTTACTACAACCCCTAAACACCCTCATAACCATGTGCAGAGATCTGTACCCTTTATTTACAATCCCATTTATGTGATTACCCCAATGACGATCTTTCCTTATATTAACACAATGATCCCCAACAGGAACTTTCACCCCATCAACGCAGTAATTAAAACTGAGAGGACTTTTTATATTTGTGAAACTCACAACCTTACTTTTAACCCCGTTTATCAACATACCATTGCCTGCTGTCCATCTCACAACATTATCGAGGTCACATTGCAGTTGCTCAGAATCTTGTAAATTATTTATTACTCTATACAGAATAGCATCATCCGCAAAAAGCCTTACCTCCGATTTCACTCCTTTACTCATATCATTTATATATATAAGAAAATATAAAGGTCCGATAATACTGCCTTGAGGAATTCCCCTCTTAATTATTACAGGGTCAGATAAAGCTTCACCTACTCTAATTCTCTGAGATCTATTTTCTAGAAATATAGCAACCCATTCAGTCACTCTTTTGTCTAGTCCAATTGCACTCATTTTTTCCAGTAGTCTCCCATGATCCACCCTATCAAATGCTTTAGACAGGTCAATCGCGATACAGTCCATTCGACCCCCAGAATCCAAGATATCTGCTATATCTTGCTGGAATCCTACAAGTTGAGCTTCAGTGGAATAACCTTTCCTAAAACCGCACTGCCTTCTATCGAACCAGTTATTAATTTCACAAACACGTCTAATATAATCAGAAAGAATGCCTTCCCAAAGCTTACATACAACGCATGTCAAACTTACTGGCGTGTAATTTTCAGCTTTATGTCTATCACCCTTTCCTTTATACACAGGGGCTACAATAGCAACTCTCCATTCATCTGGTATAGCTCCTCCAACCAAACAATAATCAAATAAGTACTTCAGATATGGTACTAAATCCCAACCCATGGTCTTTAGTATATCCCCAGAAATCTAATCAATTCCAGCCGCTTTTCTAGTTTTCAACTTTTGTATCTTATTGTAAATGTCATTGTTATCATATTTAAATTTGAATATTTCCTTGGCCTTAATCTCCTCCTCTATCTCGACATTTTCCTTGTAACCAACAATCTTTACATACTGCTGACTGAATACTTCTGCCTTTTGAAGATCCTCACATACACACTCCCCTTGTTCATTAATTATTCCTGGAATGCCATTTTTGGAACCTGTTTCTGCCTTAAAATACCTATACATACCCTTCCATTTTTCACTAAAATTTGTATGACTGCCAATTATGCTTGCCATCATGTTATCCTTTGCTGCCTTCTTTGCTAGATTCAATTTTCTAGTAAGTTCCTTCAATTTCTCCTTACTTCCACGGCCATTTTTAACTCTACTTCTTTCCAGTCTTTCCTCTCCTCCGCAGTTTGAAGTCAAGTCCACTTCCACCGAAGTTTGAAGTCCAGTCCTATATAGACCTCAGCTTCCCGCTTCCTCTCACGTCTAGATTGATCCTGGCCATCTAATCACGAGTAGAAGATATTTTCTCATCCTGGGACCACGCACTGAACCTCTTCCGGATCCCATGACAATAACAACCAGGCCACGTCATCAGACTCTGTGTCGTTCCGTATGACTCACAGAAATTTCCGAGGTAAATTTGTACAAATCAAATTATTCATATCACATATGGAGACCTTCCAACTTGACATATTAAGAATAAATATGCAAATGAAATAATGATAATAATGATGATAATAGGAATAGGAATAATTACAATAGTATGTCCAACTTCTGAATACAGTGCGAGGGTGTGATATATGTACTATCACAGATGTGTGTAGACATGCACGACTAATAAGCAGCACAGAACTCTGAGGAGCCCTCTGACGATCTCACTCCTCACTGAAGACCGTCTCGTTTCTAGTGAGTGACTCACTGTTTGCTAGCTGGTCGTAGTTTCCACTTTCAGATAATTGAGTGACTGCTCCATTGTTATTCATTTTCCAGCGCCATGCCGTGGCCTCAACAATTTACCTGCGCTTTTGTTGGTTCACTTACACATTGTCTCTCGCCAGCAGTGAACACTTCCACCAATTCCCTGCACTCCCCAGCATCATTGTCACTATATGGTTCGATGCTGTCCAGATATTTCCATGTACAGTCTCTTTAAAAAAGACCACGTACGCTTACCGGACAAAAAATTAATCACCCTAGTGCGCACGCACGTATGGATCGTTAAGCCTGTACATATGGTCGAGCAAACGAGCCCCGTGCATAAGGCAGTAGCGATCAGTGTCACATTGATGTTTCAGCGGTCAGTACATGTCAACATGGGTAGATATAAGGGTGTGACAGAGTGGAGAAAAGGGGCGATCGTGTTTGGTCGTGCTCATGGCCATACGGTGCGTGAAGTTGCTGGATTTGCTGGTGTTTAGCAGTAGACTGTTCAACGTGTCTACAAGCAGTGGTGTACTACAAATGGCCACGAAACACGACGTCAAAATTGTGATCGGAAAAGGATCCTGACAGAGAGGGACCAGAGACGCGTTTCACGGCTTTGAATCAAAATCCTTTCCAATCCCGACAGGAATTGCTGCAAGCCGTGAATGAAGGTCCATCCAAACCTGTTAGCGAGAGAACATTGCGACGAGAACTGCATGCAATGAACATGTCGAGTCGGTCACCTCGCAAGAGACCAATGGTCACACAGGGTGATAAAGCTGCGCGTCTTCAATGGGCTAAAAATTATCGAACTTGGACAGTTGCTGACTGGCGCAACGTAATGTGGTCTGACGAATCACGTTTCTGTCTGTATGCCAATGACGCACGTCGTCAAGTGTACCGAAGGCTAAATGAAGCATTTCATCCTGGTCAGGTTCAGGCCGGAGGTGGGTCTGTGATGTTTTGGTGGGGGTAGGGTCCTTCGTATCATGGATTGGGCTCGCTCACTGAGGTGACCACTAACATGAACCAGTCGTAAAGGACAATGAACCTTACCATACCGCGGTCTAGGAATGTATGTTTGCATGACGTATTTACTCACTCATACAGTATAATGTACTTAAGGTTCATTTTCCTTTACACATGAGCATTGGAAAATGAACACAGCGAAAATTGTTTCGATGGACTACATATACGTATGTGGCTAGGAGGCGTGACCTGTCTTAAGGAGAATTATGGATAGGAAGAGCATGGTTAGATACGAGCTTTTCCTGTAACAGCGACGGTATTTCTCTTACATTTCTATACCTGTCTGTTGGACAAATTTAGATGAGAATGGAGCGTTATGCTATCTGAAACAATTGACCAAACAAACAACAATATTAATATTAACATTGTCACTATTCACTGTGCCTATTAATTCAGGTTAGGAACTGCACCAACTGCTGTTATATAATCCAACATATTTCATTTTAACTGTAGGCTTACATCCAACTCATGCCGAGCTCTGTGCTGAAGACTGGTTGGATCTCTTCAAATTCCACCAACATCTATCACAGCTAGCCTAGATGTCACAGAAGAGGCATGCTATTGAAATGGAAGCTTCACAGGATTCACAACAAGAACTGCTGTATAAAGAATCGGCATATTAGGATCGCTCCTATCTCACAAGGAAACGTTGTGACTTTCCAGCTTCTGGTTCAATTCGTTCGTTGAGCTCTTTCTATCTCGCATGAATGAAAGGAAAACATCGAATTTCTCCCAAATGTTAGGCAACCTGAAAGCGTCCTTTTGGTCAAATGTAAAACAGAAATACGTCCAAACCTTATATGAGCTCAATTGTAGGAACTTGCATCATATTTAAAACAAAAATGAATAATTAGTATAATTCACCTATAAAACACGAATTGAATGTGGTGGGGGTAATTAATGGTAATAAAATCTCTGTCACAGATTTTTCGTCATGAAAATGCACTCTCTCTTGGTCCAAGGTACTTATAGGGATTAGACAAGGCTGTAATCTTTCACAATTATTTTTCGTAGATTACAATGATCATCTACTGAAAGGAATAATGTGGTAGGAGGAATTCAGTTAGGTGAAAATGTAGTAAGCAGTTTGTGGCCTATGCTGACTACTTGGTCTTAATGGTAGATTGTGCCAAAAGCCTTGAAAATAGGTGCCATGAGTAGATACGATAATTAGCCTTTCGAAGACTAAAGTGATGTCAATAGGAAAGAAACATAAGATAACTCAATATCAGGTTGAGAGTACAAAACTGGAACAGGCAGATAATATTAGATATTTAGGGGTGTGTTCTCCCAAGATGGTAGGATAGTAAGTGAGATTGAATGAAAGTGCAGTAAAGCTAATGCAGTGAGCTCGCAGTTGCGATCAACAGCTGTAAGAAGGAAGTCAGCTCCCGGATGAAACTATCTTTACATTGGTCTGCTTTTAAACCAACTTTGGTGCTCGGGAGTTAACGCTGGGTGAAGTCAGGATCTCTTATTCATAAGTTAAAGGCAACAGACATGAAAGTAGCGAGAATGATTGCTGGTACAAATAGGTGGGAATAATGGCAGGAGGGTGCTTAGAGCAAATTAGAAATGAACTCGATTGTTGAAGCTGTACGCGTAAACTCGCTTCAGTGGTGCGATCATGTGAGGCGAATGGAGAAGTAAAGTTATCTAGCAGAATAATAGACTCGGTCATGGAGGGTAAGAGAAGTGGACTGAAACCAAGACTCAGTTTCTGATTATTTAAGAGGCCACAGAGCTAGAACCTTTAGTCAATTCACAGAGGCTTGCAGACTGAACGTTTAAAAGACTAACAGTCTATAATGAAGATGCATGTGCGTAAATTGCACTTCTATTTTATAAACTGCTACCTACGTCTGAATATCGTCCAATGCTTCCCTGTGCCTAGGGAACAAGTTTTATTCTTTTCGGTTCTGGTGTTCGATATTCAGATCTTCGAGACATTAATTCCCAAGTATCAAGAAGCTGAGGAATAGACAACTGTGATGAGATATTGCTGTTATGTCTTCAGCTAGATTACCTGTTAGTGAGTGCGCATCCCTCATAGCATGTTGAATTTCCAGCCAGGAAATCGGTTCACAATGATGTTCTGTAAAAGTCACTAATGTTTTGTATGGCAAAGAATAGGATCATTAGCCTATACAATTAAGAAAAATGAAGAGCTCAGACAATGTGTGAAATTATGAGATCGCCATAAGAAACAAATAGGACGATACTTGCTGGATGCCCACTGTCGGCAGCAATGTCGCCATAAGACCTAAAGCCACCTGTAAAAATACGAAAAGAAACAAACATTACTTTGGCCACGAAAACCTGATACCATCCGGGTCAGAAGAGAATGGAAGTTGACCAAAAGAGGCCGGCAGAGAGGTTGGCACTAGTAGAAGCAGTACTCAACCTACCTAAGAACGTCATGGCAGCCGCACCACATCTCACAAGTTTACTGCATGGTACTTCACAGTTACTGGGATCTCCAACATTCAAAATTACCCAAAAGACCCTTCAGTTCAAAGTAATAGTGGTTTACAGGTTTTGGCAGTATTCTTATCAAGTATAAATAAAAGCCAAGGTGGGACAGGTTGATGGTAAGTTGGATGATAATAGAAGGCACAGTTACGACAAAGTTAAGTACAGGTTTGTAAACCGGTCAGGCGTCACCCAGAGTTCAGAGCGGCGCAGTTACTCGAGTGTGGCAACGAGCAGTCTCCGATACCTTTAAGAAAGTATGAGGAAGGTCGCAATAGGCAGGATAAGATTTCGGAGTTGGAAACTCGTAATTTCATGGTCTGAAGACGCAAGACAATTGAGCGATCAGCTCTGAACACGCCCTCATAATTCCTACTAATGACGGTTTCCCATTCCATGGCTATTCAGAGTGTAATCGCTCACCTCCATTAACGAGAGACAATGTGATCCAGCTATTACGTACAAGTGTGCAAGTACTGTACCGGCTGCCGAGCGCGAGTCCTTTCGTCTGGGTCATTTCATTACTGAAAAGTTAGAGCTCAAATCTGAACTCCCGACTGGAATCATTTAATTCATCTTCTCACCTTTTTGGATTCGTTATGCCCAACTAAGTAGCGCGTTCGAACTTACTAGCACTTTTTGTTTTTCTTCTTCTCTTCCCAATATCTCTTCATCCTCTCGCTGTGTTCCTTTTCACGTTGTTCAGTTCATCCTGTATATAGTCGGGTGGACTTCACAGAAAATTTGTGTTTGTGAATTAAGCTTCCGAATTTTATCCTATCTTGAATGGTTTCTTCATTAACGCGAATTTCATTTAGGTCTTCACTGCTTACTTTTAGTGAATCATTGTGATTTTTCGTTGACAAGGCTAAGTTTAGAATTTTATTTGTGTGAGGCTGTTATTATGCGTTATTATAAATGTACCGGAAGGTACACCCGCAACGTTCATTCAAATGAAGCCCTTTGAAGAATGCCATCTACAAGCTAAAACTCGCAACAACTAATACAAGAAGTTTGGACATTTCCCTACAGATGACTCTACTACAAACTTAGGTTATGCCCTCTGGTGTGAAGATTGACTATTAATATTGTAAATTAATTTGATATTTTAAGGTTTACTAAACTGAATTGATTATTCTTTGTCTTTTGCGTGTTAAAGTTTTGCACCACTTCTATCTCTTCCCGCCAACTTAAGATGTTGGCCAATAGAAAATTTTGTATATTTATTTTTCAGCCATTCAAACCGCATCTAGTATTTATTTAATTACCCAATAAAAATTGGGGGTGTGTCGGGCCTTAGCCCAGAGTTTTCTGGAACCTTCATCTCGGGTATAAAAGCTGGCACATTTTCGACCAGGTTGTCTTATTCATGGCTCCAGTCTAGTGTGTGTGTGTGTGAAGGGAGGCGGGGGTCTTCGAGAAGTCCATCAGCTCAAGGTAATGGTAATCCTGGTTTAACTAAGTGATAATCTTTGAAAGCTGATTCGAGGGGAAGGTTTCCAATATTAATAATGTAAATTTAATTTTCTAAAATGTAATTTCAAATGTAAATTTCAACTTCTAATGTAAATTTCACGCGAGTCAAAGGAACTTAACTATAATCAGGGAATAGAGAGTGAACTACCCTCTCGTGTTCCCTATCAACTTAATTTCGACGTGACTATGATTTTGTAACCTTTTTCACATTGTAATCTTTGTAACTTCAACATTTTCTCCATCTAGTCACCTCACTAGCATAGGCTTAGACTCTGTAACTTCGGGCCATAAGCCAAAATAGGATTTTTTACTTGTCATTTCAATTTTCAATGAGCGCAAGTGTCCGCCTTCTCATCTTTTTGATTTTCTGGCCGGTGACTTTAAGCTGTTGTTTTCAACAAAGGCCCGGTAAAATAGGTATTCGATACCCTGTGAAATTCTACTTCATTCCTTTTATATAAAGATGTTAGACTGTTGATCATATTGCTTGAATTTGTAAAATGTAGGCTGTGCCTTTAATAGGCCTGGAAATTTCTGGAAATAGATTCCTAATTGTAAACTGATAGAACAAAGATAATTTTGTGGAGCAAAAGGTGCTCTTGGAAGATTATATATGTTGAATACCCTGTCTCATTGTAGTGTAAAGGAAATCGGAAGGTTCGTCCCCTTGACTAACGTTTTAAAGGACCAGCAATGTTCAGAGGTAAATCATAATAATTGTGAGCTTCAAGCTCAACCTGTACATTTGTTATCTGATTATTCTTGAATTCTCTAAAAATGTTTTTCGAACTTATGATCTAAGGTTCGGTAAATAATCGTTAATTACTTAACAAGTTCAGATTTTGAAAAGAAACCAAAAGATAGCAGAGAAGGAAATATAGTTCCAATTTTAAAGTTTTAAATTAATCTTTTGACTGTCTTACATCGACACATTCATGCCTGCACCTTCTTTCACCTCTCCGCTCAACAAAAATATGGTAACAATATACGTAACCATACAATTGTAATCGCCGTTGGTATCTGTAATTTTTTCTGTAACTTGACAGATTTCATGGGATTTCTTTTTCATCCAAATTCCGTTTTCTAATTTTGGTTCTAAGATTTTTCTGAGGATTTTCCTGTCTTGTTTTTCGATCATCTTTATTCGAGATCTGTCCCCAATTATAATAGTTTCAGATGCATAAAGTGCTTCTGTTTTAACTACTCTCTTAGAAATGTCGTAATTTTGCTTTTATGATAACTTATAGTTTTTTAATGGTATCTGCTCCAAGAAATTTTGTAAGCTCGTTGAAGTTTTGAAGTTCTTTCTTTATTAGCTTGCTGATTTAACACTTATTATTATTATTATTATTATTATTATTATTATTATTATTATTATTATTATTATTATTTTAATATTATTATTATTATTATTATTATTATTATTATTATTATTATTATCGTCAAGTATGAACTTATTGTTAATGGAAACTGGACTTGTAAACCTCAACCCAGGACGAATTTGACGCAATGTATCATTTGATCTCGCCTGCCGATTCAAGTTCCTGAGTTGACCATATCTGGTCGACTTTTATCCGTTTCTATTCTCAGTGACAGGTCACTCTGATGTCGTTTACGACCAACAGCGCTTCTACTAAGGAAATCGGGTACTTAAATACAACTGAATCGGTTATTTGAGAAAGGATACATGTACTGTACACTACCACTAGTTTTGAGAAAAATGAAAAAAGAAAACCCTGCCTACAACTTCTAAGTTTCGGAATTCCTGTCAGGATTTTATGTCAAGTATTTATCAGATCTTTTGTTATAATTCTGATCAATTTTGAAAATAAAATACGTTTTCAAAAAAGAGTGATATGGGGACAGAAATTTATTGGACATGACATAACAAAATGAGCCTATTTAATGCTTACCAACACTGCATATTACGTTTTAATTACGTAATTAAGTTTAATCTTTCAATTTACCTTTATACAAGAACATTAAAGTCAAAATTCAGAATATCACTTACTTAGTACGTACATCCTCTCTGTGTTGTGATGCCTGCTGTACTTGGTGCCAAAACATGACGAGATCTACTCACACCACTACACTCCGGCGGCAGCGCGGCTTGTAGGATTGCCAAATCGTTTACTGCACTCAACACAACGCGAAGAGAACTGAAGAGGGTGGAAGAAATTGGTTTGGCAACCTCTCCACACCAAACAAGGATCACTTTGGTAGAACCCGTAAGCTCAGCAGGGTGCAGGGTGTGATCGACTCCTGGCTTTCAGGAACTGAGGTCGTCATGTTTTATAATAATAATAATAATAATAATAATAATAATAATAATAATAATAATAATAATAATAATAATAATAATAATAATAATAATAATGTTATTGGCTTTACGTCCCACGAACTACTTTTACGGTTTTCGTAGACGACGAGGTGCCACCACTTAGTCCCTCAGGAGTTCTTTTACGTGGTAGTAAATCTACTAACACGAGGCTGACATATTTGAGCAACTTCAAATACACCGGACTGAGCCAGGATCGAACCTGCCAAGTAGGGGTCAGAAGGCCAGCGCCTCAACCGTCCTAGCCACTCAGCCCGGCCGTCATGCTTTGGCAGTATATTCAGTTCCTCAGATATATCCTGCCTATTAACAATACGCCATGAGAAATTTTCAAGGTCCCTTATAATGAGGCGGACATGTATGTTTCGTCTCTCAAAGATGGGATTAGGCCTACATATAATATTAGTGTATAGGCATTGAACATGTTTGTCCAAATCTGGACATGTGTGGTTTTTCAAATGACCGATTCAATTGGAATGTGAAGAAATCTACGCCATGTATAACTTATGTCTTCAGCAGGGTTCTTCACATGTTACCAGAGACGACATGGAATAACGTTTTTCTGACCTAGTTCAAGACCATCGGGCATGTCAAGTAGGCAGCTCTGTTTGATGATAAACTCGTGAATGGTCACGAGCCGTGTGATTGAGGAAGATTTCTCCAAGGAATAGGATATCATCCGACGGTAATGAAAATTAAAAACTCAGAAAACTTGCGCAGCCCACTTTGAACTCATCTGTTACAGAACATTCTCATTACGGGTTAAACCCTTCGGAAGTGAATTTATATATCAAATATTTCCTCAAGAAATAATATAATGCGAATTTATGTTCTCTTAACGTTTGTATCTTAACTTGGGAGCATGGGTTGGCGACTACGGGACCCACAGCTGTGTCCTGGAATTGCATCCATTTACTTGTGCCAGGCCTCTTAACTTCATCTATCCTATTCGACCTCCCTTGTTCTTTTCCGACCTCAACGGTATTAGAGCATTCGAGGTCTATGGAGTCATTCATTTTCACGCCCTTTGTTTGGCCCTTGTCTTCCTCTGGCCGATGCTATTGCTTTTCGAAGTGTCGGATCCCTTCCATTTTTCCTCTGATTAGTGGTAATAGAGAATGGTTGCCCGATTGTACTTCCTCTAAAAATCACCACCACCGTCTTAATGTTTGTCTTTTGTGGGGGATTCGAATATTTTTTAATTGAATTTGTTTCATGAAGGCTCTTGTCCTCAAGAGGTTTAAAAACAGACAGAAATATTTAAAAGATGCGAAACCATACACAATTAAGAGCATTTGTATTAATGTGTTCCTTATTATTGGGTTTCTACCTGTCAGGAACACAATAAATAAATAAATAAATAAATAAGTAAATAAATAAATAAATAAATAAATAAATAAATAAATAAATAATTAACGTTCCGGAGCCTGAAATCAGTGTCAGGTTGGTTTAGGCAAATTTTACCAATGCCTCTGTTATTTCGTCCATAGGCCGAGACTTGCAAAGAATGCGGTACTGTTCTCGTGGCGCTGTGCGGTTGCTGTGTGCTGAGTCCTTGGTTAAGGTTAAATGCCGAACCGATTTGGCCACCACGCCCACGGAGACTATTGAACTGTGTGCGAATGCGTGCGCTGTGCTGCAGCGTCCTCTAGTGATTCACGGGCTACGGTGTCGTGAGCACACGAGGCCTTTCTTCTCTTCCACGGACGTCTATTTCTACCTTCTACATGTCCTTCTTAGCTATCCTTCCTATCTATGACTGTCCTGATTGCCCCTCTTGCTCCCACCTCTGAATATTCCGTGTGTTTCATTTCTCAGAACTGAACAACGGATTATTAAAACGGAAGATGTTTGAAATCTGTCGTACTCGGTCTGCCGTAAAACTAGGAAATAATCTCTTAATCGCCCAACCAACGAAGACACGGATTATGGAGAACGTGGCTGTAAAGTATGTAAAATCTATCCTAGTCTTGTGTAATGGCGATTACTGTTTCAAGGACAAGTAGGAACTGACGAGCATCCTGTCTTAACACTGACCAGAAGGGACACTGAAGAGGGTGGACTGAGTGGCTCATATGGTGAGCCCAAGTGACGGGTTCGTTCCTGGTTTAGTCCGGTGGTATCTGAAGGTGCGCAAATACGCCAGCCTGGCATCGGCAGATTTATTAGCACATAAAGTAACTCTTGCAGAATCAGAAGAAAATTCCAGCACCTCCGCGTCTGACTAGTATTTGTACTTACTAGGAAAGTGTCCCAGAATATTTTCGTCTTCTTTTTCTTTTACTCATTAATGGATCCTCTTTATTCGATCTGAAGTATAACGTGTCTACTGACTACGATAGATTTTACTTTACAGCCACGTTTCCCCTAATCCGTGTCTTCTGAGAGACAGAATGATTATTTAGGCAAGGAATAGGGAGAATGAGATCGAAACCACGAACTGGAGCTGAGAAGGCTACTCAGCCCGGCTGTCGTAATGGAGACTTCAATGCACTAGTAGAACTGAACCTTGTCATGCGCGACATCTATCTCCCCATTGCTCTTTTACTATACTTCACAAAGACCTTTTAGACATGTATCTATATAGGCACACAGAAACGTAATGTCTGTTATCAGTTTAATATCGCGCTAAAAATGACAGAATTTTGTACAAATATAATCTCACGTAAATTATTGACATAAGAGTTCAGTTTCGGGACAATGGCACAGAATTCCTTCAAAATCCACCATCGATATTCATATGAACTATGATGCTTAATATCAAACACTTAGTTGAAGGTGCTGATAGGTATCAGGTGTTGTAGATGGTAGGAGGACATACCCTTTTATTTTCTTATTCCTAAAAGGTCAGTGAATAGCGAGTTTTTGAGCCTCCGAGGAACCCTTCTCTTAGTCACGGATTTAGTTTGGTTATTGAGAGTGTCCTACCAGGTGTATGCATAAGTGAGGCCGCACACCGGACGCATCAACATCTGCAACGCAACATGAAAAACGACTCGCTTGTTTGTCGCACTCGTGATGCAGACTTGTACCCACACACCGGAGAAGCATGTGTCTGCATCAATACGCTACGAATTATCAGCTGTTAACATGGCCTCCTCGAGTGAAGATGATGTTTTGCTGTACATGTGGTTAAAATTGCGTAACAAGAGGAAAAGAAAATGGATTCATGATTTTAATATGTCATGTGTTCAACATGGTGCTTATACTTTAGCGCATGATTTACTAAAAGATCCGGTAAAATTCCAGTCATACTACCGAATGTACCCCGAAAGCTATACAGAACTTCTTCAGAAAATTTCTCCGTTATTAAGAAAACAAGACACAAACTACAGGAGGGCTAAAAGTCCTGATGAACGCTACTTATAACACTAAGGTAAGTTCAAGGCTTAGAATAATAATTTGTTATTAAAATATTAAATAATTTGATGATGAACACAGCTGTGAAATTGTTCATATTGACAAAGTATATAAATAATACGTGTGCAATGTTTTGGTTTTTTCACTTATAACTCTGTACCATACAGTTCTTTGTAACGCCTTATCAATATGAGTGACCACGTTCTTCCTCGTTTTCTTGTGGTAAATTCACTGCATACGAGAATGGCGAGATAGTATATGAGGAGCCCGTCTGACCACCGTATTGCAATACGGAAGTTGATGGATGGGAATGAGTATCACTACACTGAACATTTCTGGCTGATCCGTAGAGCATGTCATTTAATTTTTGCTGCACAAACAACTTAAATGAGCTTATAGCTGCAGGTGATAATTTTACCACATCTGGTAGCAGGCTTTTGAAAAACAACTCATCTGGGTTATTACACTCCGCTTCAGCCGTACGTTTTGCTTTCACCTGACTATATGAAGAGAAAACTTCGTCAATATCCATTTTCATGGCGCTTTTTTCTATCTCTTCTACGTGTTCGAGGTAGCGGCTGCATAATTTCTTGAGCACTATTCTCCTCATCGTTTTCTTCTGTTATGGCAGCTGATGATGGTTGTTCCCATGTAGTAGATTGCTCCACTTCATACGGATTTTCTACGTTTCCCACTTGTCTTCTTGATTTTGTAAATGGTGTCAAAAACGCCAAGTAGTCTGCAAGATAGGGCTTTTTGGTTACTGCTGCTGAACCACTGGTAGGAGCTTGCCTTAAGTATCTGGACCAACAGCTCCTACAGTTTCTCCATTTGTCTTTACAGGTGGTCACTGCAATGAGAAAATACACTTATTATTATTATGGTTATTATTTATTATTTATTATTTATTATTTATAGAATGTATGTATATGAGTGCAATTGTCAATAGTTTAATTTGGCTAAAATAATTTTTTACAAGCTTTTTAAAATTTAATTTAATAGTAATAGTATTCATGATCCTTTATTTCCAGGTACTTAGCTACTGGCAACAGCTTCAGATGCTTGAGCTTTCAGTTTAAAAGAGGAGAAACAACAATCGGCAAAATTGTGGATGAAGTGTGTTCGGCAGGATGGACAACACTTCAACCTGCACCCTCAAAGGAGTTATGGGAGAATATTTCCGAAAGATATTTGGAACTCTGGAATATGCCTAACTGCATTGCTGCCATAGACGGGAAACACGTTCGTATCCAGTGTCCGAGAAACAGTGGCTCATCCTTCTATAACTACAAGGGCTATTGTTCTATTAGCTTTTGTTGATACAGATGGACTATTCATTGTTATAGAAGCTGGTGACTATGGCAGAAATAGTGATGGTGGCGTGTTGCGAAACTCAGCTTTAGGAAGAAACCTTCAGCAGGGCACACATATACCTGATCCCAAGGGGCTACCGAAAGATGATGATCACTGTTCACCATTTCCATTTTTTTTTTCGTTGGTGATGAAGCTTTCCCATTACAGAAGCATATCATGAGACCCTATCCTCGAAGAGAACTTACAGATGAAAGACGGATTTTTAACTATAGGCTTAGCAGAGCTAGAAAGAGTGTAGAATGTGGTTTTGGAATGCTTGCTTCTAAATTTAGAGTTCTGGGTACAGCTATAGCCTGCAAACATGATAAAATAGACAACATAATATGAGCAATTTGTGTCCTGCATAACTTCATTAGACTAAAAGACGGCGTTTTTAGTGAACCGAGTGTAACAGATAAGGATGAAAATACTGACAATACGATGCGTGTGTTGCAGAGATTGCAACCCTGCAACAGAAGAGCTGAGGCTGTTGTATTAAGAAATCACTTGTGTTCTTACTTTATGAAACCAAACGTGGCCCTTTCTTGGCAGAATAAGTACGCTATAGAATAAATATAAATATAGCTGCACTATACATTATCAGTAATTCTGGTTGCGCAAAAAATGTTTATTCTTACATAATTAAACATGTCATTACTGTACATGGACCTAATTAATAAATATGTTACTGAATGTAAGTTACCATTTAAATGTAATTCTTTGGACACTACATGCCACGCTTTATCCACCTCGTTCTTATTCGAGTGTCCTAGTAGCGAATAATCATATATTATTCGATATTTCTCCATGGATTGCACTAATTTAATGCTGACTTGTTCTTCATTCATGCTGGCACTTGTGTTCACTGGCACTGCTCAGAAAAAGCAGGAACAGAACTATACGAGCAAGTGTTTGCTTAAGACATGACGCATAGAAATGGAAATAGAAATGTCTGCAGCAGGATGCAAGACGCAGACCGGTGTGCGGCGATTTTTGTTTTTCCATCGCTTATCACTGTGCTCCTTTCTGATGCGTCATGTCTCTGTGTCGCTCACGTGACTTGACGCGTCCGGTGTGCGGCCTGCCTAAGTCTTTTCCGGTTTCACTAAGAAATGACGCCATCGAACAATACACAGCGTATGAATTTGACATCTGACATTAACCTACCAACGCACACAAGTTGAGTTCGCCAAACACTGACATCTGTGTTATATTATTCAGGGATCATGTCGACGTTTGTGCCTGAAAAATAACATTTGCGGCACGCATAGCTTTTATTATTTAATCAAAATAAAAAGGCTGTGGAAAGTCATCGTTTGCTGGTAGAAACATATCGTGAACACGCTCCATCGATTATAACATGTGAGACACTTCAAACGTGGTGATTTCAGTGTGAAAGACAATTCTCTTGAAAAATATTGAAAAGTGATGGCAGTGGTATTGCGTATTATTGCCTATTATGAACTCTTGAAGCCCAGCGAAACCGTTAATGCACAACGCTATCGCCAACAAATGATTAATTTAAATCATGCATTGATCGAAAGACGACCGGAATGGGCCAGAAGACATGGCAAAGTGATCTTGTTACACGACAATGCGCCGTCTCCCACAGCAAAACCAGTGAAAGAAACTTTGAAATCGCTTGGATTGGACATCGTTCGCACCAGCCCCAACCTGGCGCCATCTTCGCATCAATGGGGGACGTGCTCGCAGAGCAGCACTTTAGCAATTTCGAGGAAATTGGAAAATGGCTCGATGAATGGTTTGCCGCAAGAGACAAACACTTTTTCAGGCATGGTATTCAAAACTTACCTAGGCCAATATTTTTGAAAAAAGAACAAAAAATCTTTTTTACTTGAAAATTACGTATTTTCTTTACCACAAAACCCTGCAAAAACCTATGCATACACCAGGTATCTAACATTTTACGTTTATAATTTGTTAAGCATACATTGCTAGTCAGTTCGCGAACTGCCACCTTCTATTAATCAATCTTTCACTTTTAACAACCACAGTGTACCGTAAACCAACAGACCATAAACAAGTGCAACATTGATGCAACGTGTTCCTTCGTCCCTAAGTCTTTCGCTCATTCTCGTCAGGTCAGGTGCATCCTGCTACCGTATGCGGCAGTAGACGGTACTACCTACGACTGTCTGGCCGAGGGTTGGGCGGCTGTTACCAAACCTGACAAACTAAGGAAGAATCAATGGCTATGGGCAGAGGAGTTCAACCTTAGAGGGCTTGTTGAAACCTTTGTGTCGGAAATGTTGTAACTGTTCCACCTCGTCAAAACACTTGGGGAGATGAAAGTTATTATCTTGGGACACATGAATATTAAAAAGACTATTTGTGGCTTGCCCGCAAATTGCCACGCAAATAGAAACAATAAACATTCCATAGTTCCCCATTTCTCTATGTAATGTTTGGGCGCCATGGTTACAGTTTTAAACCAAAATTTATACTTACTAGCATAGAGACTTATACTTAAATCACAGGGGTAGGATTTTAAATAATTAACCATTAAGTATCGCTTAAGAAAGAAAATTAACGCAATATAAAATGCAAATGAATTTATTATACAAAAAAAATGAGATGAATCAGAAAAGTTTCCTTAAAGCGTGGAGGAATTTATAATTTACTGAATTTACTATTGCTTGCTTTATCTAATTGAAGCTCACCAATTGCAGCTTCCGTTGAAGTCATCTGGTTTCCGTGGTTGCTCGTTCTCTTCTTCTCGACGTGGAATTTCCTCCATGGACATCCTTCCTTCCTTCTCTGATATGGTACGGGCTATCGGGACTAGCACTCCCTGCTTGCCTAGTCTTTAAAATAGACATTGGCCCTATACTTGTAAAAACTGATCAGCTTTGATCGTATGAGGAGAAAATTCAGAGATATGAATTTTTCCATATTAGTAGAAATCTCAATCCAACTGAGCTATACTATTTATACGGTACAGACTTGTACCAAAATTACGTAGACTTGAACTAAACATAGTTCTTCGTCCACAATATTTACTGAATATCACACAAGCCATAAGCTTGTTTCGTTTCTCGTAGATCCGATAACATTACCGCAAATAAGTACTGTATCGAAGTGATAATACATTGTACAAAAATAACTATGTCGCGGAGCGACCACACACTGTTTCAAAAATCAAATCACGTCGTTCAAAGTAGATGTTCACAGTAGAAGTAGTAGTGATGGAGTATCTCCAGTTAGGTTGTAAGGTTGTAAGGCTGTAAGGCTGTAAGGCTGTAACGTCCCGTTCTCGTGTTGAGAATCAGTATATATCCGGGCTCACCCCCACTCTTGGTAACAGTTCAATCTCAAAACTTATATACAACGAAGTATCTGATTCGATAGATCGAAGCATCAACTCCCTTTCTCTTCTTCCTCGACAAGTCCAGAAGGCGTGGCGATGATATAGCTGACCAGCTTCCAAGCCTCGCGCGCGGGTTGCTGTTTACTAGCCTTGGTCATAAAATAAACCCATGAATCACGCAAAATCCCAAGCTTCAAGAATAACCCTCCGTATACACAAATATGAGATGAAATGAAAACAACTATGTCTCAATATATTGACCGTATTTACAACATAATGAATTCTTATCCTACATAATATAATAATTTAAATAATAAAACGATGTTATCATATATACAATATGATTCCAAAATGCCATGATTACAAATGATTGACGTTGAATAAATATGTTATTACAAATAATCGCCGATGGCGGATAAATTTGATATCAAATGATATCGCGTAAAATGATATTATATTAAATTAGTAGGGCTGGAGAAGCCTGGACGGTTACAATGTCACATAAATTCAACAGGAAGCTGCTGCCTTGCAGATGTGGCAGGGGACTGCTAAAGGTTAAGGGAGAGTAATTGCAATCGCTTTCAATACAAATACGAGCCTCGAATCGAAGACCTCAAGACAACGACAACAGCTAGGTGCGTATGACGACTTACAGCCTGAAGCTTCATCAGATACGAAACGCAAATCAAGATCCAGTTGCAGGATTGGAACATTTAATATTCTAACACCGACAAATACAACTGAAGAAATAGTTGAAATGATGGAAAGGAGGAAAATTCTTATAATGTGGATGAGTGAAACCAAATGGAAGGCAACAGGGATAACACACCTCTGTCTAGACTATAAGTTATACTGGTATGGAAAGAGTCAAGAAATGGAGTGGGATTGATACTTCATCAAGATATTGATATCTGTAGACAGATTTAATTTGTCAGTGATAGAATAAGTAAAGTGTCAGTGAACTGATACGAAGACGAATATCATATAATCCAGGTCTATGTTCCACAATCAGGATGTTCAAATAAATAAAAAGAAGCCTTCCTGTTCAATTTGGAAAAGCATATGGATTGTGAAAATTTGGTAGTAATGGGAGATTTTAATGCTCAGGTTGGATCAGACAGACTGTGCTATGAATCCTCCCTTGGTCCTTATGGAATGGGGAACACGGCGACAGAGGGAGAATATCTTCTAGAAATTTGACTGAGGAACAATATTGTTGTTACTAACACTTAGTTCAAGAAAAGGAACACGCATAAAATCACAAGATATGGTTGGGACGATCAATATGGAACTGTGATTGATTATAAACTCGCCGACCAAGAAGTTTGGAAGATTGTAAATGATGTCAAAATTATTCCTAGTGAAAATTAGAAAGGAGACCACAGGCTGTTGGTTGTAGATATCACAAAGAGAAGACCTCGTAAAATCTGCAACAAAATACCAAAACTAAAAGCTTGGAGTTTTTCTGAACCAAGGGTGAAGGAAGTGTTTCGGAAAAATGTTCGGAAGTTGTTACCAAAAGAAGATCTGAGGTATGCAAATGGGGAATGGCATAACCTGAGGAGAGTATTGGTGAAGACACCTGAGAGAGTATGTAGAAGGCAGAGCCAAATAAGAAAATACAAGGAAACAACATAGTGGAATGACGATATAAAAGCTGTCGTCAAATCTAGAAATTGAGCAAATAAGAGCTTTGTACCGTGCTAGAATGCGAAGAAATCCAAGTGAAATCGAGGATAAACTATTATTTTACAGAGAAAAATTATTATATGTCAAAACTATAGTTGACAATAAGAAAATAAATGCAAAGAAGATCTTGTCAATAGAATAGGGCAAGACAAACACAATAAGCTCCTGTATAACATTGTTATAAACAAAAGTAATAATAGTACTATCAACACAGTAGAGCTCCCAAACGAAGAGGTAAGTAGAAAGGTAAATGAAATATTACAGGAGTTAAGTAGATATTTCAATCATTTACTAAACTGGAATACAACTGACAACACAAAGATGACCCTCTAAACCATATAAATTATAATGTAGAAAGTTTTACTTGGTTAGAAGTGGAGAGAGCAATATGTAAAATGAAAAACAACAAGTCTGCAGGATTGGATGAGTTCAGTGTGGACGTGATCAAAGCACTTGGAGAACCTGGAATACAATGATTGTACAGAGTACTAAATAAAATTTGGGAAGAAAATGAAATCCCCAGAGACTGGAGGCAAGGAGTGATTATTTCACTATTTAAGAAAGGTGACCGAAAGAAATGTAGAAACTATAGAGGCGTAACCCTTCTATCTTACAGGTTAAAAGTATATGAGAACATCCTGGAGAGAAAATTAGAAATTTTGTTGAACCTAAACTTGAGGCAGAACAACATGGATTTAGAGCGAACAGATCAACACCTGACCTAATTTCTTCGACAAGAATGCTCTTTAAATACTACTGGGATAAGAATAAAACGGTTATAGTTGTATTCTTGGATATTGAGAAGGCAAATAGGAATGTCTGAGACGTAAAGAATTACCAGATGAGATTATAGCTCGAATAAAGCAACTATATCGAGAGACAAAGTGTTGTGTGAAAATTCAACGAGGCAGGTCAAACTGTTTTGCAACCAAGAGCGGAGTCCAACAAGGAAGTAGTCTATCACCACTTCTCTTCATCACTATAGTGGATGAGGTTATAATAGCAGTGAAAATGAAGGATCAGACAACAAATGAACTTGTATTTGCTGATAATGTTATGCTTTGAAGTGAGACAGAAACAGAAGTTCAAGCCAAACTATATCTTTGGCAAGAAGAATTTGAAAGAATGAGAATGATCATCAGCCGAACCAAAACCGTCTGTTTAGTGATGAGTCGGAATCCTGAAGCAGTCCACCTGCGAGTGAAAAATGAAGAAGTAGACAGTATCAATAACTTCACATACTTACGGAGCTTCGTTTCTTCTGACAGTACTATAAACCAAGAAATAGGCAATAGAATACAAGCTGCATCAAAATTCTACCACTCCGTTCGTCCATTACTTTTGGATGACTCATTTCCCCAAGCTTGCAAGCTCACGCTATACAAAGCATATCTTGTACCAATTCCAACATACGGACTGGAAGCAGTAACGTTGACTAGATTGCACAAAGTCGCCTACAGGCCACTAAAATGAAGTTCCTTCGGTCATGTCTCCAAAAGACAAGGAGAGACAAAATAAGGAATTAAAGTATTCGGCAACAGCTTGGATTGGACAGGAGCCTGTTGGAAACCTTAGAATTAAGCAGATTTCGATGGTATGGACATTTGAGAAGGATGACTCTAATTAGGACCCCAAGAGTATACTATGAAAGAAATGTTGTTGGTAAGAGGCCCAGTGGGAGGTCTCGTGATAGTGGGGAAAAGTAAATTTTCAGTTACCTTGTCAAATGTGATGTAAATTGGCAGCAAATGTAGAACATCAGCTGTGGATGGACAGGACGAACTGGAAGAGGCTCGTAAATATCCGGATCCAGGTTGGTGGAGTGGAAAATCGATAATGATGATGATGATGACTACCACTTTCACTAAAATATATTAGTAAATAAATAATAAAAAGAAAAAAGTGATTTTCAACACAATTAAAAGGAGTTGCTCACTCCCCTCAAAGAAAACATGTCAGAAATTAGTGGTGATTCTTCGCCTGTCCAGGTATTTGAACTCTGGACTGAGGGTTCACTCTGCTTCGTAAGATCTACTAAGGAGCTGTCTCGTACGAGATACACTGGACCTGGTCAAGAAAGCTCACCACGTGACACTCTAGTGTCCATAGGCCATGGTGCTGGGCAGTAGTAGTTCTAAGGGTTCTTGTGCCATGTGTTTCATTTTTGACACTTGACAGCTCATTTTGCTATAATCTTCTTTACGAGAACTGATCATTTTTCAAATCATCCACCACTAGTCAATCAATCAGGGCGGTCGCCCAGGTGGTGCTATCCATTCTTTACTTCATATTTACGTTTACCTAGCTTTTTATTATTTCCAACTCACTTCGAAATTTATCGAACATTTCGCCTGATAATTTATTCCAATGCCGTACTCCTCGTCCTATAAATGAATGCCTCAACCCGTCCTCTTGAATTCAAACTTTATCTTCATATTATTCTTTCCTGCTTTTAACAGCTCCACTCAAGTTTATTCTAATTAAGTCATTGCACGTTAACTCACCACTGACAGCACGAAACATACTACATAGTTGAGCATCTTGTCTCTTTAATCCCAAGTCTTCCCAGCCGAAGTTTGGAACATTTTATTAACGCTACTCCTTTACTGGAAATCACTCAGAACAAATCGTGCTGCTTCCCTTTGAATTATTTCTCCAGTTCTCGTATCAAGCAGTCATGGTGTGGGTCCCATACACTGGAGCCATACTCCCTGTGGTCTTACCAGAGACTAATACGCCTTCTCATTTACACCCTTACTACAACCAGTGAAAACTCTCATAACCCTGTGAAGAGAACTCTAACCTTTCTTTACAACCTCGTTAACATGATTACCCCCCATGAAGATCATTTATTATATTGACACCTAGGTACTTACTGTGATCCCCATGAGGGATCAACACAATAATTAAAACTGAGAGGATATTTCGTCTTTGAGAAACTCAAAACTAATTTTCATCCCATTGTCCGCTGTCCCCCTCACTACATTGTTTAATTCCCCCTGCAATCGCTCATAATCCTGCAACTAATTTACTACTCGATGCAGTGTAACATCATCCACAAATAGCCATATCTGTGATTCCAGATCTATACTCACATCATTTATATATATGAAAACATAAAGGTCCAACAATACTACCCTGCGGGACACCCCTCTTAATCATTACAGGACCCGATCACCTACGTCACCTACTTCACACTACCTGCTTATTTCACACAAATATGGAATCAGGACAGTCTAACATTCAACTGTGTTCCCTCTATTAGAATTTTTTCAAATGCCCTTTGGAAATGTGACGTAATATTTGCGTTCGGCTGCTTGAATCATTTAAGTGGGGAGGTACACGTTTGAAGGTAAAAAGTTGCACTTTTTGGTCCTAAAATGGTTAATAGACTTAGTTCATTCTAGTGGTGAAAGAATTTTAAACATATCTGTAATAGTTTCCGAGATATAACAATATATATACCAGGTGGCTCACGGACGCCGTACTTTCTACTTATAAATGTCCCGCATGCATAAGTGATGTGTGGGGTGTCTACCAACTGATTTTAACAGGGGAACTACTGCCAGCGGGCAGGTTACGTCAGAATATGAAGAGATAAGAAACAGAGTCACACTCGCAGCATGTTACTCAGCGTTGCCGGTCGAATGCACCCCTTGCAGTAGTAAACATCGTTTTTGACCGCATAGTTCTAGGCTGGTGTATGCTACAGCTGCACTGTATTTGCTGTCTGCATATCGGCAGTAACTAGTGTGATCAGCAGCGGTAAATACATAGACATTATTTTAATCTGGCCAACCTGGTCGGAATGCAACAGAAGCTCCAAACAGACGTACGCCTTCTACACACATATTTCGCCGAACAGTATTCGTTTTTGTTCCATGCAATCATCTCTTTTATCGAGTTGAATGTCTACACGTGTATAAATTAATAAGTTATTAGATTTCATTTACTGCATCTTTGGCGTGTCTACAAACAGTAGCGGTGGTTAGGGGGTGGAGTGAGGAGGGACAGTCGCTCCCACCCGCACTTTGTAGAGTAAATATGCCATTTATTCCATTTTAGCCAGCTGGAACTAGGAATTATTTTTAAAAGGCTATTTGTGCAAGCCTTGTTGTCTTATATGCTAAATCTTTCCTTTATTGTATAGCGCTACGGCAAGTAGTGGAGGCGTTGCATGTGCTGTGAGGAAGGGTAGTAGGGGTACAAATATATATATATATATATATATATATATATACATACATTTTGCCAGTTGCTTTACGTCGCACCGGCACAGATAGGTCTTATGGCGACGATGGGACGGGAAAGGGCTAGGAGTGGGAAGGAAGCGGCCGTGGTCTTAATTAAGGTACAGCCCCAGCATTTACCTGGTATGAAAATGGGAAACCACGGAAAATCATTTTCAGGGATGCCGACAGTAGGGTTCGAACCTACTATCTCCCGAATACTGGATACTGGCCGCACTTAAGCGACTTCAGCTATCGAGCTCGGTACAAATATTTTGCTGAGGTCGTGGCCACTGAGTTATAATTCACCCGCTTGCCACGCGCATTCGTCAGTCTGGCAGTCTCTTTATTGTCTGTTAGTTTCTTAGTGTGTATTCAAATACTAAATGATTATTAATTGCATAATCATGCCGTACATCTATGTCATTGTACAGGGTGATCTGGCCGTGGGGTTACGGGCGCGCAGTTGTGATCTTGCACTCGGGAGATAGTGGTTTCGAATCCCATTGTCGACACCACTGAAGTTGGTTTTCCGTGGTATCCCATTTTCATACCAGGCAAACGCTGAGGCTGTACCTTAATTAAGGCCACGGTTGCTTCCTTCCCGTAAGTTCTATCTGTGTCGGTGCGACATAAAGTCAGTTGTAAAAACAGATATAGGCCTATTTAATTGTAATTGTAATTTCAACGCGAGAGAATACCAGCTTTACATTCACCGGGTCCGCATCTGTGGTGTAGTGGTTAGCGTGATTAGCTGCCACCACCGGAGGTGCGGGTTCGATTCCCGGCTCTGCCACGAAATTTGAAAAGTAGTACGAGGGCTGGAACGGGGTCCACTCAGCCTCGGGAGGTCAACTGAGTAGAGGTGGGTTCGATTCCCACCTCAGCCATCCTGGAAGTGGTTTTCCGTGGTTTCCCACTTCTCCTCCAGGTAAATGCCGGGATGGTACCTAACTTAAGGCCACGGCCGCTTCCTTCCCTATTCCTTGCCTGTCCCATCCAAACTTCCCATCCGTCCACAAGGCCCCTGTTCAGCATAGCAGGCGAGGCCGCCTGGGCGAGGTACTAGTCATTCTCCCCAGTTGTATCCCTGACCCAAAGTCTGCATTTCCAAGACACTGCCCTTGAGGCAGTAGAGTTGGGATCCCACGCTGAGTCCGAGGGAAAATCCGACCCTGGAGGGTGAACAGATTACGAAGGAACGAACATTCACCGGACTAAATTATTTCATTTGTATTATGCTTTTTATATGTAATTAATCAGCCCCATGGATTAGGCCTATTCGTAATAATAGTTTCTTTTTTTTTTTTTTTTTTTTTTGAGATTTTGATTCAATGCTGTATAATAAAATTTTCAGCAGGTCTCGCAAACATACTACGGGGCATTCACTTAATAAATAACATAATACAACACAAAGAAATAACTTAGGAACGTTGGTATTAGGTCCTGTTGAAATACGATAAAAAATGAATTTTTTTACAATTGGCTTTACGTCACACCGACATAGGTAGGATTTATGGCGACGATGAGACAGAAAAGGGCTACGCGTGGAAAGGAACGACCGTGGCCTTAAATAAGGTATAGCCCCAGCACTTTCCTGGTGTGAAAATGGGAAACCACGGACAACCATCTTCAGGGCTGCTGACAGTGGGATTCGAAACTACTGTCTCCCGAGTGCAAACTCAGAGCAGCATGCCCGTAACCCCACCGCCACCTCGCCCGGTATAATTACATAGAAGTACGGCATGATTATGCAATTAAAAAATAATTTAGTATTTGGATACTCACTAAGAAACTAACAGACACTAAAGAGACTGCCAAACTGATGAGTGCGCGCGACAAGTGGGTGAATTATAACTCAGTGGTCACGACCTCGGCAAACAATACATACCCCTACTACCCTTCCTCACAGCACAGACAAAGTCTCCATTACTTGCCGTAGTCATCATCATCATCATCATCATCATCATCTGTTTACACTCCAGGTTCGGCTTTTCCCTCGGACTCAGCGAGGGGTCCCACCTCTACCGCCTCAAGGGCAGTGTCCCGGAGCTTCAGACTCTTGGTCGGGGGATACAACTGGGGAGAATGACCAGTACCTCGCCCAGGCTGCCTCACCTGCTATGCTGAACAGGGGCCTTGTGGAGGGATAGGAAGATTGGAAGGGATAGGCAAGGAAGAGGGGAATGAAGCGGCCGTGGCCTTAAGTTAGGTACCATCCCGGCATTCGCCTGGAGGAGAAGTGGGAACCACGGAAAACCACTTCCAGAATAGCTGAGGTGGGAATCGAACCCACCTCTACTCAGTTGACCTTCCGAGGCTGAGTGGACCCGGTTCCAGCCCTCGTACCACTTTTCAAATTTCGTGGCAGAGCCGGGAATCGAACCTGGACCTCCGCGGGTGGCAGCTAATCATACTTGCCGTAGTGCTATACAAATTGGTTAGCGGCGACGAACAGCATTTTGTGCGTATTTCCGTCAATAATTATGTTAATAATCAAAGAAAATAAACGAAGGAAGCAGATAAGATAAGGTTTGTACAAACAGCTTTTTAAAATAATTCCTAGTTCCTGCTGGCTAAAGTGGAATGAAAATGTAATGTGTACTCCACAAAGTGTTTGTTTGTAGACACTGTTTGTAGACACGCCAAAGGTGTAGAAAAGGAAATCTAATAACTTATTTATTTATACAAGGGTAGACATTCCACTCGATGGAAGAGTTGCATGTATGAAACAAAAACTAATACTGTTCGGTGAAGTACGTATGTAGAAGGCATGCGTCTGTTTGGAGCTTCTGTTGCATTCCGACCAGATTGTCCAGATTAAAATAATGTCTGTATATTCACCGCTGCTTATCACACTAGCTACCGCCGATATGCAGACAGCAAATACAGTGCGGCTGTAGCATACACCAGCCTAGAGCTATGCGGTCGAAAACGATGTTTATTAATGCAAGAGGTGCATTCGACCGGCAATGCTGAGTAACATGCTGCGAGTGTGACTCTGTTTCTTATCTCTTCATATTCTGACGTAACCTGCCCGCAGGCAGTACTTCCCCTGTTAAAATCAGTTGGTAGACACCCCACACATTACTTATGCATGCGGGACATTTATAAGTAGAAAGTACGGCGTCCGTGAGCCACCTGGTATATAGAATATTAGGGGTATACGTGCAGATACTTCTTGTTGCAATAGAGAACGATGTGACGAACCACTATATATCAAACTTTTAGTAATCCTCGGAAGTTGTTTTCGAGAGCAAAGGAATACCATGTTTTTAGAATAGGTAGTATGCCTTGTTCTTGTGAATGCACAGCTTTCCTTTGATAACAGGCAAGTCACGCGCCATCCGTGCCAAACTGGTTTCTGTTTATGTTTAAGAGCAAATGTACTACTATAACAGCTGAACGCTACCTATGCAATGCCACGAGATGTTACGTAATATACTTGCAAAACTGTTTTTATGTTTACGAGCAACTGAACTACGATAACAGCTGAAGGATGCTACCAGTGAATACCATGTTACGTTACATTTTCGTCAGACTGGTTTTGTTGTTGCTAATATTTAGTTTACGTCTTGGGGACTTCAGACAACCCTAGTCATCGGTTTCGGACGCTGGAGATGTATCGATTTGTCAGCGTAAATACTGGTTCATTTGCTGTTACGTCCTTTAGGGGATTGGGATATCTGTGTTCGTCAGCCCCGTGGTCTAGTGAGTATGGAAATGACTTGAAAACCTGTGTCGTTGCGGGACCTGTACGAGTGTGTAATATATTTATTGGTTTGGATATGCGCGCCAGGACGTGAAATACGGCACGGTCCCCGTTGTGCATTGAGTAAAGGTAGAAGAAAGAAGGCAGTTCCTTACGCCAACGAAAGCATGCGTGGGATATGATGTCCAAATGAGTAGCATCGGAATTGAATTATCGAAGCACATCGAACGTTTTTTTCAAACGAATAGTGGACATGTTATATCCAACTAAATAAATTAAACGTACCTACATTTCGTGCTTCCAGCCGCGCTGAGTGGCTCAGACGGTTGAGGTGCCGTCATTTTGAATCCAACTTCGCAGGTTCGAACCTGGCCCAGTCCGTTGGTACTTGAAGGTGCTCAAACGTCAGCCTCATGTCGGTAGATTTACTGATACATAAAAAGAACTCATGCTGGACTAAATTCCGGCACCTCAGCGTGTCCGAAAACCGTGAAAATTAGTTAGTGGGACGTAAAGCAATTATTATTATTATTATTATTATTATTATTATTATTATTATTATTATTATTATTATTATTATTATTATCATCAGATCATTACGAGCTGAAAGACGTGAAAGAAAATAGTAAAATATGCGTGGTTTAGGAGTAAACGAGATGAAATATACGTCACGTGAGGCAATATCGGTCGCAGTAGTTACCTACAGATTACTATGCGTAAGACGAGAATCAGGTACAGCTCTTGGGGATGAGTGAGCTGTAACCTGGTACTGTAGTTAGCACGAGAGGACGAAGTGTGGCAAAACAGGTATTGTGTATAGACAACAAACATACACATCAACAAATCTGAGAAACTTAAACAAGGTTCCACGTGGGAAACATGTAGCTATTAACCGGAACGCCAGGCCGACGGTCGCTTTCATGAGTACAAGATGAGTTATCAAATCATACACAATTCACAGATGTCGGATGTATCTAAGAGGATTCCGCCACAACTACATCCTACATTTTACTACACGGTGCTAATAAAATATCGCAGCAGATTACGATACTGCGTGTTAAGACGATGCCGGTGGAATACATCTGTTAAGATATAAGGCTTCAGTAGAAGAAGAAGGAGAAGGAGGAGAAGAAGAAGAATAAGATGGTAACGAGAGCCGCATAGGCAAGCAGGACATAGCCGAACAAGGCTCACATTAGTGACACAGACATGAGTGGCGTGGTCATAGGAACTACAGTCGTAATAGTACCAATCTGCTGTAGAAAAGTAGGGGCTCCGTAATTCCAGGTGGACGGTAACAAGACTATCTCGAATAGAAAAGCATGGATTTACGAACGTACACTAAAACGCCTGTGTACACGAAAAATGTACTTATGTTAAACATTACACACAACAGTTTAGAAAACAAAAACATACAGATTGCCTTACACTAAAATAAATTTTATATTGTCTTTTGTAAATTAAAAACGCTCTAGGCAGCCTTCTTCAGTTAAATGTTAACTTATAGTTCCTATTTTAGTAGCTATGAATATAAAACAAGCATTTTATTGAATTTTTAAATGTGATAACAATGATGATGGTGATGATGATGATGGTGATGATGATCATGATGATGATGATGATGATGAAGATTGCTGTTTTTAGATCATCGGCCCTTAAAAACGCAAAGTGTCTTCTGTTTTAACTCGTAGTGAATAAAAAACAAAATATAAACTGCTCGAACACACGTAATGAACCCAAACCACGTGAAGGGTAGGAATGAGGAACTGCCGAACTGCGTTCAAGGTCATTGTTTAACATTTTAACAAGCACGTCTTCCGTCTGTTGTGTTCAGCTTTCGCCGCGTACAAGGCACTCACGCACTGAAACTCTCGATTTATATTTTTTGTTACCGATACATCAATTTCCCTGCTCGGATTTATGAGAATATCGAACTATCGAGTCTTAAAATACTATATCGATTCTGTACTGTACTCCCAAGTAAATGCGCTGCAGAAGTGGCTTAACATCTGACATACCGAAGTGAAACTTGCAGCAACTGTTCACAGTGAGCACCCTGGGCTTTGCTGCAGGCTTCATTTCTCCGAATCCGGTTGCGACGCATTCGAGCCAAGACACCAGTGTTGTTCAGAATATCCTCTGCTGCTTAAAATACGTTCACGGAGGTCATCCGAAGTGGTTACTTGAGTTCGAAATACTTTGTTTTTCATGTTCCCCCAGACATAAAATCCAATTTGAGATCTGGCTGGCCAATTGATAGTTCCACATCATCCTGTCCACCGTTAAGGAAAAGTCTGCACACCATCGTGTAAAATCCACGTGGTTCGGCTTAGGCAAAGCGACACGCCCTCTGAAGGCTCCAGTAACGTACTGTATCTATAGGAGCAAGATAGCATTAATAAAAAGATGATTAGTCCATGTAACCGACCTCTAACTACACCCATCCAGATATTAATTCAGAACCGGTGCTGGAAATTGCCTTGTCTTACTGAATGGGGTGTTCCACAGCTCATGAGTGGGATATAGCGGGTTCGAACCCCTCTGTTGGCATCCCTATAGATGGTTCTCCGTGGTTTGCCATGTTCACACCAGGCAAATGCTGGGGCTGTAACTTCATGAATGCCACGGTCGCATCCTTTCCGATACTAGCCCTTTCCTGTCCCATCGTCGCCATAAGAAAAGCTACACCGATCAAATTTATGCAAGTAAGGTGATTGGTACCGGTCTGAGTATCTGAGACGGTTAGATTGGCAGGTTCAATCTTGGCTCAGTCTGATGGTATTTGATGGGGCACAAATACGTCAGTCTCGTGTCGTAGAAATACTGGCACGTAAATGAACTCCTTCGGTATTACATTTCGGCACCTCGGCGTCTCAGAAAACGGTAAAAATAGTTAGTGGGACGTAAAGCAAAATGACGCTAATTAAAAGACGATTGGTCAAAGTAACCGACCTCCCACTGCATCCATCCAGATATTAATTGAGATCCGGTACTAGAAGTTGCCTTGGTATACTGAGAGGGGATGTTCCGCAGCCCATGAGCGAGTTATGTAAATAATAAACATTCCTTGTGTAAGGATAGTCTCATGTGTCACTAATACACTTGACAGAAATTCTGGATTGCGTGCTTGATCAATTAACCAGCGGCAGAAATCCACTCTTAAATCATCACCGAGCTTGATAGCAGCAGTCTTTAAAGTTCAGCCAATATCCAGTATTCGGGATATAGTGGCTTCGAACCCCTCTGTCACCAGCCCTAAAGATAGTTTTCCGTGGTTTGACGCGATGAGCGTGCATTCGCTCTTCATGCAGTGTCTTACGTATGCTCCAAGTTGGTATACCAACGGCACGTGTTATACTACGTGTACGGCGCCCGGGATCATCGTATACCATTGCCAGGATGTCTTCTTCCACGTCTAGGATTACACATGGCCGTTCAGATCCAGACTTTTCATAGCGTGATGTAACACAGCCTGTATCGCGAACACGCTGCAGTAGCCTACATCAAGTACCGTTGCTGGATTTGGCACCTGTCTGGTGGGAAGCCTTTCCCGATAGATTCATGGAGCGCGACCCGTATTCTGTTCTGCCGCATGATACATTAGCAGCATATCATGGTATTCGTGGTTTTCGTGCACTGCCATTATTCAAATAATACTACTACTACAACAACTACGAAGTAACTCGCGTACTAGTACGGACTATAATCCGCCTCTCTGACAGCTGTTATTCAGGTGAAGGTCAGGCAGGCAGCTCATACCTCCAGTCCGGTTCCATGAAGGGGGCGGGAACCCATCCAACCACATCCCCGTCGCTAGGAACAGCAGACAAACGAACCGGCACGCGACACGTCTAATGCTTTTGTCCAACTGCTTACGTTGAATATTCTCCCACAGTGTGATTTCATAATCATGGATTTTTGGGGGACCAAGACGCCATATTCAGAAACATCCCGGACTTCATTTCTTCATTTTTAATAGTTATAATGCACAACATAGCTCAAACACAAAACCTATAGGATGCCCGGTTAGTCTGCTAGGCAAAAGCGTGTTGACGTGTACGTAAATAAAGTTTCTTACGTCAACGAAATAATGCATGGGATAGGATTTCCAAGTAAGTAGTATCAGAATTGAATTGTCATAGCACATCGAACGTTTTGCTTCATTCCAATAAGGGACATGTTATAAAAATAAATTAATCGCACCTTCCTTTCGTGCTTCCAAACGAAAAGAACATGTTTAATGGTAAATTAAAGCATTCTAGCTTACTGCTGCTTTTGCAGTGCCTATTAAACGTATCAAAATAAACGTTGACAGGCTGAGTGGCTCAGACGGTTCAAGCACTGGTTTCATGAACTTAGCAGGCTCGATCCTGGCTCAGTCCCGTGGTATTTGAAGGTGTTCAAATACGTCCACTTCTGATCGGTAGATTTACAGGCACGTTAAAGTATATCTGTGGGCAAAATTCCGACACTACGCGTCTCCATTGGCACGTAAACATTATTATTATTATTATTATTATTATTATTACCGGGCGAGTTAGCCGTGCGGTTAGGATCGCGCGGATGTGAGCTTGCATCCGGGAGATAGTGGGTTCGAATCCCACTGTCGGCAGCCCTGAAAACGGGTTTCCTTGGTTTGTTTTCCATTTTTCACCTGGCTGTACCTTAAATTCAGGCCACGGCCTTTTCCTTCCAACTCCCAGGCCTTTCCTATCCCATCGTCGCCATAAGACCTATCTGTGTCGGTGCGACGTAAAGCCATTATTATTATTATTATTATTATTATTATTATTATTATTATTATTATTATTATTATTATTATTATTATAACTCTCTACCTGCTGTCATTTCTTGATGGATGCAGTACTTTTGAATCCATCTCTTGGCACAGGCCAGAGCAAAGTGTATGTAACTTCCACTGAAGTCCCAGTCTCACCCATGGCTATGACACTATGGAAGCTGCTGGGGTGTGGGTCGTGCTGAGTAATGCCATTCAGAGCACAACCAGTGCGTCTGAGTGTTATGAAAGGTGTTGCTCATAGGGTCAGTCGTGCTACGATAGCACTGCCTAGTCCAGTGAGGAAAGCAATGGCAATCTACCTCACTCCTAGTCTTGCCTAGTACGCCTCATTTAGGTACTGCCGTTGGTTTTTGTGGTTTTCCTACAACTGCATAGCCTTTGGTGGTGCTATTTGAGGATCCAACCAGCCTCTGGGCTGATGACCTAACAGACACAGACATTATAACTCTGTTAATATATTATTACTAACTACTATGAAAATAAAAGTTAATCGCCCCCCGTACTTCGTAGCTCTAATTGAACGGGTCAGTTACAGTCATCATTTTACCTATCGGCACTTATTGTCCAGTAATAAGCCTTCTGTCCGCCTCTGTCGTGTAGTGGTTAGTGTGATTAGCTGCCACTCCCCGGTGGTCCAGGTTCGATTCCCGGCTCTGCCGCGAAATTCGAAATGTGGTACGAGGGCTGGAACGGGGTCCAATCAGCCTCGGGAGGTCAAATGAGTAGAGGTGGGTTCGATTCCCACCTCAGCTATCCTGAAAGTGGTTTTCCGTGGTTTCCCATTTCTCCTCCAGGCAAATGCCGGGATGATACCTAACTTAAGGCCACGGCCGCTTCCTTTCCTCTTCTTTGTCTATCATTTCCAATCTTCTCATCCCCCCGTAAGGCCCCTGTTCGGTGTAGCAGATGAGGCCGCCTGAGCGAGGTACTGGTCATTCTCCCCCGACCCAATGTCTCACGCTCCAGGATACTGCCCTTGAGGCGCTAAAGGAGGGATCCCTCGCTGAGTCCGAGGGAAAACCAACCCTGGAGGGTAAACAGATTAAGAAGAAGAAGAATAAAACTTCTATTACAAATGCCCGGCGGCAATTCCACAGTAGTTATTTTTCCTTCGAGCAACGTTCACGCATGGATGCAACTACGGTTATTGAAATTTGTCTCATTAATAACAATTTCACTGAATACTTATAGCCTTTTCTTTCCGTGTCTCCCGTTCTTTCATTAATCTGAAAATTTTATGAATAAGCATAGACAACTCGCATTGTTTATTGTCAGAAATTAATCGTAGACTGTCGCAATAACAGCACAGAAATGTTGCGCCAACTTTTCATGTACTCATTAACTATTTCCTTTACTTTTGTCAGCTTGAATCACTGAGTAATGCCATTGGCGTCTTATAAACCACACACAACTATACAACACTTGATTCGCATGTATGTGCTGGTATGGATTTTCGACGTTATACTTGTCTGCAGTGCAAGCGTAAAAATAATCTTGCCCCTGCCATTATGGAGACGATTAAACCAGTTTTCAAGAATCTTGTGAAAAGAGAACTGTTAATAAGACGTGTTGGTGGTAGCGCACAAAATAATAATGAGCCATTCAACTCTAAAATCTGGGAGATATGCCCGAAAACAATGTTTTCTGGAAGAAAAACTGTTCAGATTAGAGTTGATGATGCTACTATGACTTTTTATGATGGAATGAGGGCTAGAATTAAAGTGTTGCAGCAGTTAAGGCTTGTGGTTGGAACATATTGCTCCCAGTTTCTTCAAGATGAAGATGAGAACCGCATACGCCTACTTTCTGCAAATAAAATGGTTCTAGAGACTACAAAGGAAGCAAGGAAATGCAAAAAGAGACTGAGGTTGGAAGAGGAGGCCAAAATGAACTAGAAAGAGGCCATTTTTTGCACAGCGTTTTCATCATAACTCTCTCAATGTTTTAAGATAATCCAATAAAATTTTGCATGACTGTGAACATTAATCATATGAACAACATATACTAGGATTTTTGGATTAACATGTGCCATTATGTTTTTAAATTGGCTTTTGGAAAAAATTCCTCATTTTATTTAATATCAAAATAAATATTGTTTACAGTGCTATTTCTGATATTCTAGTGTATGTCGTAGACTAGGGTTTTACAAGCAACACAAAACAAGAAAAATATCAATAATTAAATAATTGGGGTAATTATTATGCCTGACTGAACAAATTACACCGGAATGTTTTACAGTGTATTGATGAACAATGGATAATCCATTGGATAATATTTTTAACGTTTTAGGAATGTCTTAACGATATATTGATAGTAAACATTAAACCTGCAAATTTTAATTTTTTAAAAGCATAGGGCTGCAGAAATGAAAAATATTGAATTTCATTAAATGTACACTAGTGAATGGTGTACCAGCCGCCTTAAGTGTCCTTTGAGATAATTAATTATGAAAACTGTATAGATTTACAGGTCCTTAAGAGTGTCCCATTCAAACTACAGTACATTGCTGCAGTAGGGCTGTAAATACTTTCGTTAGCTACTCTTAAAATGTTGTCATGTTTACGAATTAGGATAGCTTACATTATTTTAATTACCATTTGACTTTCAGCACCAGGAGTGACATGTTCGGCTCGCCTGGTGCAGATCTTTCTATTCGACGGCCTTGAGTGACCTGCGCGTTATTTGCAGGGATTAACAATATATCGTCGCTGCGCGAGTAATACCTCGTATTCCACAATACTCTTCCTGTCCATTCTCCTCCTTAAGACTGGTCACGCCTCCCAACCACGTATGGATATGCAGTCCATCAGAACAATGTTCCTTGTATTCATTTTTCTATGCTAATGTGTAAAGGAAAATGAACATTAAATGCGTGATACTGTAGGAGTGCGTAAATACTACTTGAAAATACACTCAAAACCGCTTACTGCGACATCGCTTTTAACGACGTATTAGATATCACGGCGAAATATAACGGTGCCATCTGAATTCTATATAAACACTGTATTTTAAAATCGCTAATTACCTCGTCGCTTGTTACGAGATATCAGTTAAAACGATGTATCGGCTATAACGTTCAATAACTTTTTTACGTATTTGGGGATTGCTGAAAACGATGTAACGCTTATTACAGGTGACTTCAAATCAGTCTGTTTATTAAATATTCAAGGCGAGGATCGCTGTGAAGATGTCTCAAAAGAAAAGGAAAGCGTTTAATATTGGAGAAAAGTCACACGTAATTTGACAGTTGGAAAATGGGGAATGGACGTCAACATCGCTAGGGAATTGGGTTTGTCACACTGAACGAATTCCATAATTTGGAAAACCAAAGAGAATACAGTCTCTTTTCAAATATAAAAAAATCAGGCGGACCAGATAATCTGATGGCAATGGTATTGAAGTATCTCGACTCAGATAGTTTTAAGCAGCAAAGAACAAGTAATGTACCGATCAATGGACCCGTTCTTCAAGCGAAAGCTAATGAACTTTCTCGCAGTCTCACTCTACAAGTACTGTGCTGTAAATACAGTAACCAGTTAATTTTTATAGTTTTAGTTCGTGGCGTCGACCTCTATAGACCTTTTGCCACTACTTTCATCATATGATAGGACCGAAAGTGTAGAGTGTTGAATGTGAGGAAAGAAACGTTAAGGACAACACAAACACACAGTCCCCAGGCCAGGAATATTAATCATTTAAATTAAAAAACCCTGACCCGGCCGGGAATCGAACCCGGGGCCGCCAGTTTACAGGCGGACGCGTGGCCGGACTAGTTTTACCTTAATATTCTGTTAATTAATCATGTAAGAGAAATAAAAAATAAAACCGGTTTGTGCGACTATCGACTGAAAATTCGCGGTCCGTACTGAGTCATTATAATCGATTTCGACCCCATGTATTCCTACACAAACCGACAGAGGAAAATGAACACAATGAACAATGTTCTGATGGACTGCATATCCATGTATGGCTGGGAGGCATAACCAGTCTTAAGGAAAACAATGGATAGGAAGATAGGAGATATTGCTGGGGCACCGACAATATTTTATTTTCCACATTTCTGGATTTAGTAAACATATTTAGTTACATACTTGAGGACATATCATACATACTTCAACATTTTATTTTTAAAGTGTTCTGTAATTTATATTTTAGAAGTTATAGTTTGTCAGAAAATGATTTATGCTAGCATCAGCATTATAAAGCTAGATTGTGTTATTTCTATAAAAATAAGAAAGCCAGTTCTGCTCGGTGCGCATTATCGCACATCCCGCTGTGACCCACACCAAAGTGGTTTTCATGGTTAACCATATAAAGCTGTGCTCTTTTTATAAGCTCGAAGCTTTGATACAATACAGATATTTTTATATTATATTGCACCATTTTCAATTAAACCTTCAGTACCTGTTTGACTCCATATTTTGAAAGTTCTTAGCCCATACTTACTCCATTCTTATTACACATAATCCTATCCCTGGTCGTCAGTAGAGTGCTGATTCTGCTTCGTAAATTCAAATTTGGAGGCAAATTGGTAGAAAGCACAATGTTTCAGCCTCCAGTGTGAGAAGTGTCAGATTCTTTTATGTTCCGGACTGTGAAAAGTTTATCTGGTAGAGAAGTGGACATATTGTACACTAGCTGTAGTACATGCCTTTTCTGGCAAGACCTAGTGTTTACAGTGCACTATGTCTTCTGGTGTGGGCTAGAACGTTCACCTGTCTCAGTCTCATCCTTGGCTTTGTCAACATGAAAGTGACCGAGGTATGAGTGATGCTAGTAATACCATTCCTTATGGAGCCAGTCCCTCTTGCGAATGGTGTGAAAATGTTGATGCGGACATTTCAGTGGGCTTGGCAGACTGATATGTACTAGCAACTTCTGGCTCAGAGAGGAAAGCAACGGGAAACTATCTGGAAACTACTTCACGCCTCATTTCCCTATTACCCCTCTTCAGTGACACCTGCGCCACCTATGATGGATGATGACGGAGCTCTTGAGGTCCAAAGTAGCCTCCGGGCTGTGCACTCAACATACAGCTGTAGTACCCGTCGTTGATGTGACAATCATATATCATTTGCTAAGTTATCTAACTCTCCAGCTACTTTTTCTCCAATATTCAGGAATGCTATTTTACCCGAGACACAAGATGAGTGGCAGCAGGAGAGACAAATCCGATCACAACAGTGGTCAATGCAATGTTCTTGTTGATCTCCCGTATGAGCTTTCGACATTGTTGGCCTTCACATTTAATTTTTTTCCAATTCTGCGATATTACAGCATTTAATGTAAAGGAAGTCCTTCCTTCTTTCATGACTCCCGCTTGTCTTATTCTCCACGCGATCGTTTCTTTACTATTTCTCCTCACTTTTGATAATGATCTTCACAAGTTTCCTTGTCGATACTGACCGATGACCACGCGCTTTTACACCTTAAGACAAACCTTCGCTATTTAACACGATTAAACAATAGTTCTATGTTAGCAAATGCTGGGTGAGATATGGACTAAGCAACAAAAGTCTAAATTCATTAATTCTATTATCACAGTCGGTATAGTAAAACTGTATAAGGCGTAAATGACTGGAACTTGTATTCTCTATAAACGTTTGTTATGTAATACTTTTTGATAAGACCAATAAGATAGCTATTTACAAATTTAAATTTTAGGCACCTTCCCATAAACTACCATTTAATCCCGCGTGAATGAAATGATTTAGGCTATATCCTAGAACGTAGAACCTTATTCGCAGATTATACATTCCGATTTCCATTAAATTCTGTTCACCCATGTTCTTGTGGTTCGGGTTAGGTATGGCATTAGCAATAAAAATCGAAGTTCCTAAACTACCGTTACACTCAGCATGAATACAATTAATTATATCCTAGATTGTACTGCCTCATTCCCCGACTTTAAATACCGATTTTCATTAAATTATCTTCGGCCATTTTCTTGTGATGCATGTACAGACAGACAGACAGACAGACAGACAGACAGACAGACAGACAGACAGACAGACAGACAGACAGACAGACAGACAGACAGACAGACAGACAGACAGACAGACAGAGACGATGAAAATTAAAAAGTGCATTTCCTCGTTACGTTGGACATAACCGATATAGGAATACCATTATTTTGAAAATGTGAGCAATGTATAGACAAAACAATGTTGTGTTCTGTATTCCATTTCATGGCTACTACGCAAATCGGCTATTGCTTTCTGTCCCTGAAATAACCTGAGTCATTTTCACTCCCGAACTGTGTTACTGCGATTCATATTTATTCCGTAATCTTTCGCCTTTGTTATTGATAGTTTACATAATCAGCTATGAAAGCTGCAGGGAGTGATTAGGTTAGGTCGAAATGCAGTCTGGCCTATGTCGACGACTTGATCTTAATGACAGACAGTGCCGAAAGCCTGCAGACTAATATCCTGGGGCTCGAAAATAGGTTCAATGAGTATGATATAAACATTATCATTTCCGAGACTTTAGTGATATCAGTAGGGAATGTTAGACTGGAAATAGGAAACATTTCAAGTATTTAGGATGTGTGTTCTCCCAGGATGGAAATATAATAAGTGAGATTGAATCAAGGTGCAGGTGCGGTTGCGATCAACAGTATTACTATATAAGACAGAAGTCAACTCACAACTGTTTAAGAACAACTTCGCTGTACGGAAGTGAAAGCTGGGTGGACTCAGGATATCTTAATCATAAGGTAGAAGTAACACACATGAAGGTAGTGGGAATACTTGCTGGTACAAACAGGTGGTAACGATGGAAAGAGAATTCTCGGAATGAGGAAATAAAGGCTAAATTAGTAATGAATCTGATGGATGAAACTGTCCACATAAACGGACTTCGATGATGGGGTTATGTGAAGCGAATGAAGGAGGATAGATTGCCTAGGATGATAATGGATTCAGTAGTGGATGATAAGACAAGTAGAGGGAGATAAAGAACAATGGTTGGACCCAGTTTTAATGATACAAAGATAAGAGGTACGTTACTAAACGAGGCTGGTTACAAACAGAGAATTTTCGAGGCATTCAGTTAGTTCATAGAGTCTGGCAGACTGAAGGCTGAAAGAATAATGAAGGGTATGTATGGATAACTATAGATGGCAGAGCTGATGTTAGTATGGATGTTGGAAGTTTCAAGCGCTGAGTTGAACTAAATACCTTGAACTTTGTTCTTTATGTTCGCATATCGAAGTCCCTAAAAAATCTCCTTCTGAGAACACGGAAAGGAAACCTATTGGCATATAGGATAACTTTCCTGTATATCCACGAGCTTGATAGTTGATTATTGTCTGGTAAATATTTGTAAGATATTGGCTGTGGTGCTGTTTATCTACCTGCGCTCACTATCTGGTGACGTCTGGAATGTACTCAGAAATACATGAGTTCCTGGTAAGAGATAAGGAAGTGACACGTGGGACTCGCTCGTAGAGAAACCCATAGGATAATGTTCAGCAGGGTCCGAAACCGCAAAGAAAATGGGGGGGGGCAGGGGGGGGGGGGAAGGATCATACTTGTGTTTACCCGGCTGGGGAGGGGTATATAGCTTCCCTGTAAGAAATTCAACACCTCCCCCAGAAAATAGTAAATTGTTAATCTTTTTGTTAGAATAGGTACTTTTGTTATTACTAGAATGATAAATATTGGAAAGTTATGCCGACTGGCCAGCTGAGGCGCGATTGGTCCTGATTTTTTGCTTTAGTAGTGGAACCTTCCTGTACCAGCGCTAAGTGCCGACTAAAAAAAAATGTCATTTTGTGCACGCCTGAAGTGAATATTGTCCTATCGGAAATACACCCTTTCCAAGAAGTAAAGGAGTGGAGTAAGCTGAAGCTACTTCGAGCGATGATAAGGAAGGATGGCTCCAAGAAAATTAAATATACATTTATGATCAGGTTTCAGATGGACATGCCAGAGTGAAACATAAACAACAGGCTGCAGGTGCGGATTGCGACCGGTACCTTCGTTTATTGCTCACGGTCTGGCAGTCATTCTATTGTATTTCAATAACAATGTAGATCCCACTAACTACTTTGACGGTTTCCGGAGATACCGAGGTGCCGGAATTCAGTCCAGCAGGAGTTCTTTTACGTGCCAGTAAATCTGCCAACACGAGGCTGACATATTTGAGCACCTCCAAATATTGTATCACAAGTTGGGGTCCGAAGGCCAGAGCTTCAATCGTCTGAGCCACTCAGCCCGACTTGTATTTCAGTATTATGTGTATTATTGCTGATGATTTTATGGAAATATGCACACTGAAAGTATTAATTTCAGTAATATGTGTTCTACATTTTCCTCACTATTTTATAATGAAAGAATTCACCCCCACCCCACGCCCAGACAATTTTAGTGAGGAGGAACCTTTGACAGAAAATCGTTTGTGAGGGTGGAGAACCCCCCACCCCCGTGATTTCGCACCCTGATTGTTGAAGATAAGGGAAAGAATGGAACAATCCCTCACGGCTGAAGACTGGGAACCCTCTGTTGTCTCTTGGCGTGATCGATTGCCTTCCTACTGATCGAAACTACGAACTACGTTAATGTTTACGTCGTCATGAGCAAGGCCTAATAACCAAATACATGCCAAGAAGACTGGCCTACAAAATGGCAGAATATCCTCAATATATGACTGGAAATAAGCAAGAAACGTGACCTAAAAATTGAATGAAAATATTTTCTCAAACTGGTAAATACTGTATATGAAAGCTGGGTGGACTCACACATATGAAAGTAGAGAGAATATTTGCTGGTTCAAACAGGTGGTAACAATGGAAGGAATTAGTAGCGAATCTGATGGATGAAGCTATACACATAAACGGACTTCGGTGTGGGGTTATGTGAAGCGAATGAAGGAGGGTAATGGACTCAATCGTGGATGATCGTAGATCGTCACATTGCAGACGATCTCGCTGGGCAGCAGCCGTCTTGGCAGGCCAACGTCTAAAATGTGTTGTTGCGATACAGGCCTGTTTTCTTAATTATGTGCAGCATATTGTTCAATTATCCGCACCGTTTGTTCGTAAAAGGTTGAAAACAAAACTTCATAATAATAATAATAATAATAATAATAATAATAATAATAATAATAACAATAATAATAATAATAATGTCCGACTCCTTGGCTGAATGGGAGGGTCCCGGGTTCGATTCCCGGCCGGGTCGGGGATTTTAATCGCTTCTGATTAATTCTTCTGGCTCGGGGACTGGGTGTTTGTGTCCGTCCCAACACTCTCCTCTTCATATTCACACAACACACTACACTACCAACCACCACAGAAACACGCAATAGTGATAACATCCCTCCATATAGGGTTGGCGTCAGGAAGGGCATCCGGCCGTAAAATAGGGCCAAATCCACATGTGCGACACAGATCGCACCCGCGACCCCACAGGTGTGGGAAAAGCGGTAGGAAAAGAAGAAGAAGAAAATAATAATAATAATAATAATAATAATAATAATAATAATAATAATAATAATAATTAAGAGCGGGTTGTTAAGGAAAAGTCTTATTTCATTCCTCAGGCATTTCCCAGAAACCTGAAAACCTGATCCCGTTTAAAGCAGTTTTATATTTCATATAAATGTATATTTTGGCCATTTTTATTGCTTTGGTTATATGTTACTCATATTAGTGATACAGTAATTTTGTCTTGAGGAATCCGCTCCTCATTCATCACAGGATCAGACAGTACTTCACCTACTGTAATTCCCTGAGTTGTATTTTCTAGAAATGTACCCACCCACTCAGTCATTATTTTGTCTAGTCTACAGACATATAGATCTAGACTGGCCATGAGCAGCACGATTCTGAAGCCCGAAGCGTGAGGCCGCCCACTATCCCAGTGCATTATTGAAAAAAAAAGCCCGAAACGGGAATACTGGACAGGAGATAATTAAAATAATTAAAAGCACATAGAAATAAGAACAATACTACTGATCAATTAGACCTATTATGTCCTTTATTTTACTGATAAAAAAATGAAACACTAGTATATCAATTTGCAAATGCTTTACAATAGCCAGCCTGTTATAGACCGATATATGGTCAAATCTGTTTCCATTCACTCTCTTACAGCATGATTCGCACAGATCTTCAAGTACAGTGATGCAATTACACTAATAAGGCGTGCCGAGCTGAGTGGTTCAGACGGTTGTCCTTCTGATTCCAACTTGGCAGGTTCGAACCTGGCTCAGTCCGGTGGTATTTGAAGGTGCTCAGATACGTCAGCCTTGTGTCCGTAAATTTACGGGCACGTAAAAGATCTCCTGCAGGACTAAATTCCGGTACCTTAGCGTTTCCCGAAACGGTAAAAGTAGTTAGTGGGACGTAACGCCAGTAACATCATTACCGGTATTATTAGTGACTATTATTATTATTATTATTATTATTATTATTATTATTATTATTATTATTATTGTCCGACTCATTGGCTGAATGGTCAGCGTTGAGGACTTCGGTTCAGAGGGTCCCAGGTTCGATTCCTGGCCGGGTTAGGGATTTTAATAGTCTCTAATGAATTATTCTTGCTCGGGGACTGAGCCTTTGTGTTTGTCCCAAATCTTTCCCCTTCACATTAACACACTACCAACCACCACAGAAACACGCAATAGTGATTACATCCCTCCATACAGGGTTGGCGTCACGAAAGGCACCGGCCGTAAAACAGGGCCAAATCCACATGTGCGACACAGTTCGCACCCGAGAGCCGACAGGTGTGGGAAAAGCGGTAGAAAAAGAAGAATCTTGTTATTATTATTAGGTACTAATAAGGCGATAAACATTCGTGTCCATTGGGTTTAGATCTAAAGCATGTGAGCTTAGCCTTCAAAACAAGTTTGTTTCATACAACTGAGCTGTGACTTCATTCGGTATGTTCCGTTTCAAGACTGATCTTAAACCATTACATGTATTCGGTCTGAAATACATCTCAGGAAGTTTGCACACGTAAATAACACCTTTCGTAGGAACATAGGCTTACAGGTTACCCCTATTCTTAAAAGAAATGAATGGATAAGAACGTTGTTTTCGTACAACTACTTCCTTACAGCCAACGGCCGTAGCCGTGTTGAAACACCGGATTCCGTGAGATCTCCGAAGTTAATCAACATTGGGCGTGATCAAGATCTGGATGGGTTGCCACGCGCTGTTTGGTGGGGGGGGGGGGGGCGGGGGCGGGGGGCGGGGGGGGGTTAAGGTAATGGAGGAGCGGAAAGTAACTGGCCACCTTACCGTACGTATACTCCGGCTCAGGCACACCTCTGCGGAAGTTCGGACCTGCCTTCGGGCAGAACACGCCCTTACCTTACCTTACTTCCTTCAAGTATCACATTGTAGAGAATTGAAAAAACATCTCTACCACAAATTCTGAGATATACGGTATTAATATAATATTCTGTTATAATAAACCTAACACCTATTTCGATTTATGCAAGATTACTAATCCTTCAACTTTAATCCTTCCATTTTTGACATCTTTACAACATACCTTTAAAGATGTGTGTTAGTGCTGTATTAAGTTTTAGTAAGTAGAGGCTATTAGTACCGTATGTTATTTGCTAGTGCTTCATTGAGTTTTGTCAGATTTTACCACATGGGATTGTAAATAAAGGGCACAGATTTTTGCACATTATTGTGAAGGTATTCAAGGGTTGTAGTAAGTATGTAAAGGAGAGGGCATATCAATCTCTGGTAACACCCCAACTAGAGTATGGTTCCAATATATGGAACCCTCACCAGGATTACTTGATTCAATAACTGGAAAAAATCCAAAGAAAAGCAGCTCGATTTGTTCTGAGTGATTTTCAACAAAAGAGTAGCGTTACAAGAAATGCTGCAAAGTTTGGGCTGGGAAGACCTGGGAGATAGAAGACGAGCTGTTCGACTAAGTGATATGTTCTGAGCAGTCAGTGGAGAAATAGAGTGGCATGACATTAGTAAATAAATTTGAGTGGTGTCTTCAAAAGTAGGAAATATCACAAGTGAAGACAAGTTGGAATTCAAGAGAACAAATGACGAGTCGTTATAGTATGTAAGTCATGATTATGGCAAGCTTATTATGGATAGCCGTCACCGTAATTGGACATCGGTAGAGACTTCCATCAAATTTATTCTTGAGCAAAATAATGCGTTGTGGTGAACATTTCACACCTGGATCCACGTTAAAATCGTTATATTTGATACATACTCTGAGATGCCTACCGACCCTAACCGTAGCTTTTCTTTGACACCAAGTGACCTGGACACGGGAAACGGCGCACTATTATTATTGTTGTTACTATTAGTATTACTACTACTACTACGCCGCACTCCATCTCAAGGGGGCTAACACCAACGAATATACATCGGAAGGAAGTAATCTCTCTCTCCTACATAATTAGGCATCTTTAATAGTCGATTTAATTGCATTAATAACTAGATAACAAGTGTACATGAGAACGAACATGTATGCCACTTACTACTGTATTGAAATTCCAATTCCTTCCTTCTTCTTACTTCGTGAATACGAAAAACCACACCCAAACACTACGCAGGTATTCACCATTCTGCCACATAGTAGTTTGTGCCAAATAATTAATGCAAAATATACATAGAAACAGCATAAACCAAAACTGCACATAACACGGCAACACACAGGTTTACAGTAGGTGTGCAGTGACGTAAGATGGCGGCGGCTGCAAGTTTTCGGCTTCACTAGTACCAATGCCAGGAGATAGACCGCTGCCAGTCTATTTACTTTATATCTAAGGTCTAGTCCAATCTTCGTCAGTAGTTTTCTATCATCTTCGCTATCAAACGCATTGGATAGGTCAACAGCGGTACAGTCCATTTGACGTCCTGAATCTAAAATATCTGTCATCTGATGCACATTTTTTAGAAGTGTTGCTGTTCCTTGACTTGAGTCTTGGCAGAGGCCACAACAAAATATAGTCCCAGTCTCATGGTTGGCTGTGACGGTATGGAAGCTGAGTAAAGAGCACGACTAATGCGTCTGATATTATGAACGGTAAAATCCGTGCTGTAATAGAAATTTCTGGCTCAGCGCTGAAGGCAATTATAACCTGCCTCACTCTTCACCAAGCCTTGTATGGCACTGTTTTTCCCATAACCGCGTAGCATTTGCTGGTGTTATTAGGGGATCCAGCTTGCCTTCAGGCTGAATACAAAGCACCGAAATCAGATGGTGAATTAATCACCCGAAAGTAAAGTCCTGGATCTCTCGCATCTCACCTTTATCTTCATCCGAATACATAAATGCTATAAAAATGTCTTGCAAGTTGACCGCAGTAAAACCGATTCCCGCAGAACGTTCAACTCAACCCGTTGTCAGAACGATTGCAACGAGACCGAAACACTTGGACAAGTGCTGGGGTTCTGCAGAAGCACTGAATAACTGCGTAACAATCGTCACTATCGAGTGAGGACATCAATTGCTGAGGCAGCGTGGATGGGAGGTGCACGAAGAAGCTCACTGCGTCTCTACCGACGACTCAACGAGAAGAGTGGACATCATAGCCATCAATAGGGAAGAAAATAAAGCGATGGAGTCGCTTCGAGAGGGACCTGCACCAAGCTCAGGAAAAAACAAGCAATTTGTACACCATGTCTGCCATATCTATCAGTTAAATGTAATATCCTTCTTGCTCAATGAATTGTGTGTCCGACTCGTTGGCTGAATGGTCAGCGTACTGGCCTTCGGTTCAAAGGGTCCCGGGTTCGATTCCCGGCGGGGTCGGGGATTTTAACCGTCATTGTTTAGTTCCAATGGCTCGGGTCTGGGTGTTTGTGCTGTCCCCAACATCCCTGCAACTCACACACCACACATAACACTATCCTCCACCACAATAACACGCAGTTACCTAAACATGGCAGATGCCGCCCACCCTCATCGGAGGGTCTGCCTTACAAGGGCTGCACTTGGCTAGAAATAGCCACACGAAATTAATTATTAATGAATTGTCACAGGCCTTCCGTTTGGATCCAGAGGTACCGGCCAAAGTTTCAAGCTAAAATATTTCACATAGGAGCGACGAAATCTTATTACAGATCATAAGAAAGTTACACAGTTTCATTTATACTTGAAATCGTTAATATAATTACATACTGCAAATTATGGATTCCGGAACTTTATGGTCGCTCTCACTGGATGGATGATTTATACTACTAAGTTTGTAACGTTCCAGACGTCACAGTGTAATTATGTTAATTTTATTATGTGTAATTAATTCAGGAATTTTACGTCATGATATTTATCTTCGTATGTAATTTTATTATAATTCATGTTTGATCATTTTCTCACTATCATTTCATTACTTTGTAACTACGACTTATAAACGAGGGCTGAATATCCTAATATTAACTTAGATTCTTGCGACATTCGTTTAAATCTAACTTGCAGTAGATTTTCCTCTATCTTGCCACATCACCGAGGAAGAAGGAAGGACAAATTTAGACATCAAATTCTGGGAAAAGCGAGCACGTGTTCAAGCGTTGTAACCACAGCTACTGTATTTCGACCAGAGTAATTCAAACTGATCACCGCCTATATTTTCAAAGGAGCGTCATGTTGCCATGGATACTGAGTGAAAGGGCTAATAGAAGAACAGTTGATATCATGGTTGGGACCCATCAACTTTAATATCTGGAGTGGGGAGAGACGTGTCAACTGATTGGACCACGTGTAGCGACCTGTAATTAGAGCCAGAAAAGGCTATAAAAGGGCGTGTTGGAGCTCTTGGCATGTTTCTTCTATCTTGTATTTCGCTTTAGGTCTGATAACTTGTCTTATGGTTGTTGTACCATAGGGGACTAGTGTGATAGTTTATCACTTCTACATTCATTACTTCGTTACCACGACGTGGTACTTAGGAATTTCTGAATGATGGGTGTATAGCCACTCTCATCAGGAAGTACGAACAGCTCTGTATTAGACCAGTTTATACCAGTCTAAGACAATAGGTAGCATTAAACTAGATAGAAATGAAACTTCAGTGCACATTTTCAGTAAAGTTGGAAGGATTGTTAATTGAGTATCCTCTCCACATAACCCAAGGAGGTTTTTCTAACTATGATTTAGGGCTCATCTCCAATATATGGGATAGAGCATAACAGGGAGTGATAGTTTCAAAGCCATCATCCAATTAGTGGTTGATGCAATTTGCAAGGCAGGAATGGTACTTAGCTGCAGATGAAGATATCTCAAAGACGACCGGTGATGTTCCAGCTACAAGGATGGAAGCTTTCCAAGGACCAGCAGAACAAGACTACATGGTGAGCAAGCGAGTTAAAAATATTTCAAGTTTTCGCGAAGTAGAGTCATTCAATTTTTTGTTAAATTCATTTCCTATTTTAAATTCAGTTCTCGTCAAACCGTCGTCATTTATATTCAATATAATAAATAGTATTTTCCTAGTTCACTTTAATCAGTCTACCTTAATTAGCCTTTTGATTTCTAATTCTATCCCTGTGATGAGAGTCCGTCCAAGCTTTATTATAAATGTTTGTTTTTAAGTTAACTTAAAGACTGGCGCCCTTAGCTTGCATAGTTGCATTTCACGTTCAATTATTGTTCTCCAAGAGGGGCAAGTCACAAGTTAATTAACAACTGTCTGTCCTCGGCCATAATTACTTTCAATGTTACGTGCATTAATGATACTACTAACGATTTTATGGAAACGGTATCCATAGTAAGTCGCCGCTATAATGCATGAAGTGGAGCACGATGAACATGTAAGCCTGTCTTGGGCAGAATAATGAGTATGTAAAATGTAATTGGAGATTTGAAATGCTAACATAGAATATCTTAGGAAGAAAAGTTACACTTCTCGTATTACGTACATGTCAAGAATCGTAACAGGAATTATGAATGTTCTCATGAACCACACTGAGTGTAGTTGTAGATGGGAGTTGTACTTTGATGTTCATGGATCTCGAACTCCTTAGTGATCCATGGGTAAACATTGCAGTGGAGAGATTCACCTAAAATCTATGTAAAGTTTCGTAAATTTCTTCCTGTGCCTTGTTGCCAATGACAGAGATGGTTAAATTTAGTGCAAATTGCCTCCACTTAAGAAATAAGGGTATGTCAGAATTTCTAAATCTATTCTTGGAATAAAACACTTCCTTTCTTAAGCTTAGCCCATCAGAATTTCTGCATGAACAATATTTTTGTCTATCTCTACCACAGTCGAACTCGTCCTGCGATTTATAAGTAGATTTCTCATTTCTTCTGTAAGTCCGTAGTTTCATTTTTGTTGCAAGTTCCTTCAACATTTCAAAAAATTGAAATAATAATAATAATAGTCTACTGAATCCTTCTATCTATATATATAAAATAAGAGTTTTGTCTGTACATTGCTCAGAATTTGAAAATAATGGTATTTCTGTATCGTTCATGTCAATAGTAACAAGAAAATGCACTTTTTACTTTTCCGTAATTTCTGTCTGTCTGTCTGTCTGTCTGTCTGTCTATCTGTCTGTCTGTATGTATGTACACACATCACGAGAAAACGGTTGAAGAGAATTTAATGAAAATCGGTATGTGAAGTCAGGGGATGAGCCTCTACCATCTAGGCTATAAATCATTTTACTCACGCTGAGTGAAATGGTAGTTTAGGGGAAGGCCTAAAATTGAATTCTCAACTATTTGTTATTAGTGGTCGTATTTTAAAGAAAATGGGTATGCAAAGTTGGAAAATAAGTTGCTACAATCTAGGCTATCAATAATTGTATTCACGCTGAGTGAAATGGTAGTTTAGGGGAAGGCCTAAAATTGAATTCTCAATTATTTGTTATTAGTGGTCGTATTTGAAAGAAAATGGGTATGCAAAGTTGGGAAATAAGTTGATACAATCTAGGCTATCAATAATTGTATTCACGCTGAGAAAAATGGTAGTTTAGGGGAAGGCCTAAAATATAATTCTCAAATATTGTTGTTATTAGTAGTCCTATCTTGATGAAAATCGGTATGCAAAGTCAGGAAATAAGTCGCTATAGTCTAGGCTGTAAATTATTTTATTCACGCTGAGTGAAATGGTAGTTTAGGGGAATGCCTAAAATGTAATTCTCAAATATTTCTTATTAAGAGGTGTAATCGATGAATGCTACATAACTAGGGTCATATAGTATTAAATTTCCTATTATTCATGTCTTATACATTGTTACCGTACTGGCTATGATCACAAAGATGTTCATGACTTTGGATTTTTGTTACTAAGTCCATATCAGCGCCGAGTAACCAGAAATGGGTAAACAGTATTTAATGAAAATCGGTATGTAAAGCCGGAGAATAAGAAACTACAGTTTATGGTATAAAATATTTTACAAATCACAGAGTCGAAAGAAAACTAAATGTGAAGGCCTACAATATAGAAAGCTCATAATATTGATCAACAATAACATTACATTGACCATTGTTTGTCGTGATGTGCTTTGTGTCATCTGTTGCCCTTCATCTCCGGTAGATAGGATTACTGCTGCGTATAGAGTATTTTTTATTTGATTTACGTCGCACCGACATAGATAGGTTTTATGGCGACGATGGGATGGGAAAGGGCTAGGAGTGCCTTAGGCCTTAATTAAGGTACAGGCCCAGCATTTGACTGGTGTGAAAGTGGGAAACCACGGAATACCATCATCAGCGCTGCTGACAATGGGGTTCGAATCCACTATCTCTAGGATGCAAGCTCACAGCTGCGCACCCCTAACCACACGGTCAACTCGCCCAGTCGTACAGAGTGTAAGAGCCTGCCTGAATATTGATGGGAAGTAGCTGGGGAGTTAGATAACTTTCTTCTTTAGCATGACATTCCCCTGGTTTATAAATTTTCTGATACTACTGGTACGTAACACACGAGATCATCATAGCACTCGGGCTATTCAATCCCTACTCTGAGGCACTGATTGGAATGAACAGTGTGCATATTTAGCGGAATAATGGCAGATGAGTGTTCATGGCAATCTGCGGCCTGGTCATCCCAGCTCTGGAAGTTTGGACTATTAGATTGGCACCACAATCTAACCACAGCACTGTTCGTTAAAAGTGATAAACGTGCGGCTTTCCATTTGATCGAGTATTTTATATGATAGCATTGCTTTTAATCGCTACATTCATACTTACGATTTTGTAATGACCTATGTTGATTTCAGGTTAAGAAAACCAGTAAGTCAGTCTTTCTGAGAATCCCGTAGCGAAGCACGGGTACATCAGCTAGTTTACTCTAAGTACAGTAACTTGATCAATAACAGACAGCAACAATATGGCGGTCACGCGTGTGCCGCTTCAATTGTTGAGGTGCTCTATCGTACCTCACTCTATGCTCGTTGGCTGGAACAAAAGATGTTGCTAATATGGCGTCGGGCACAAATCTTAGCCTCGCGAGGGAATGCATTGCCATATGAGTCGCCATCTCTGTATTATTCTGTGCTAGTTGACAGCGAAGCTTCTGACACGTAATTTTCTTTAAAAGGTACCAAATTCCTAGTTGTGAGAGTTTCGTTGTATTTTTCTTGTATATTTCAACTGTTGAAACCGTCTCGTTTTACATAATCGCTGTGAGAGGCGAAATAGGTATTTTATATACAGTATGTATAGATAGATAAGTTACTATCTCACAGTATCGGACAGGTTAACTCAGAGCTCTATACTCGGGAGACGTCGGCCATCCTCGAAATGGTTTCCGGTGGTTTCACATTTCAAATGCCGGGATGGTGCCTTTCTCAAGGTCACGGCCGCTTCTTCCCACTCCTAGCCCTACACCTACAGATAACTCCCTCACACACTCCCGGCACTAAAACTGATATGCTATTTTTATATTAAAAGAAAAAAACAGCATCCGTCACCACTACGGCAAAATAGCGAAAGTGGTAAACTAGGAAAACTGTAGTTGTGAAGTTTTGGTCTAGATTTTATTATTTTATTATTTACTCTCTGACAAAGTCTCACATCTGCAGCTCGTTCTGTATGGCCAACATATAAAACAAATCATTAAATATAAAAAATGATTTGGTATGAGTAATCACAACTTATTTCAACTCTCCTCATTTTTTGACAATTGGCAGATTCGTTAGTTTGCCAGAGCGGGGACGCAATACCTTGTTCCAAAATACACGCCTGTCTTATTAACAATAAAAGTGCATTAGTTCGAAGTTATACATTTTTGTAGACCAGTATCTGTTCGCACCTTCACCCGCACAGTCACTTTAAATTTTTAAGCACGCTGGACATCATGCAAATATATGTCATGCAACGTGAGAAGAATGCGTGGACAGGTTTTATAAACAACCTTGAATGACAAGACAAAGCTATGGGCATTATACGTGTTTAGTGGTCGTTAAAGGAGGCCGTGAAACAACTGATGGTATGATAACAACGTGTCCTTCCGAGTTGGCTATATGTTAATAAATCATATCATGTTAACTTCTTGGAAGAAATATTTCTATCTATAAATTAAGGTGTGGGAAACGTGGCCTTCATACACAGAGGCGAAAGTTCAAGTTCCTAATCTTCTTCTTCAATACATAGGACTACTATCTTGTTTTATGATAAAAGCTAAATACCAATTATTCAATCAAGAAAAATGATTGTGAACTAGAGCAGTGTTTCTCAGCTGGGGGTACATATAGACTGGTGCGGTACAATTCCAGGGAAAATAATTTGACCTGAACAAGGATTTAATTTAAACATATTTTCTTTGACTACAAAGAAAATTCATTCAGGGAAAGTTAGTGTTTGCTTAAAACCGAACCCTACATTCCAGCGACTTATGCACTTTACAGAGGAATCTCTCCAAGGGGGTACAACCTTGTCTGAGTCGATGAAAAAGATTATTGTTCAGCATTTCGACTAAAGCTTGAGAAATACTTATAAACGATGAAGGACGTGATGTGAAAAATAAAGTTGAATAATGAACCCTTTCTTAGACGTGTCAATTGAAGAATCTGAAACTGCGACGCATCCGAATGAGGTGGTGGTTGTGATTATTGTTTTAAGAGGAAGTACAACTAGGCAGCTATCCTCTATATAACACTAAGCAGAGAGAAAGAATGGCAGGGATCCAACACTTAGAAAACTGAAGATATCGGCCGAAGAAAGACAAGGGCCACGATGGACGTGAAAATGGAAGACTCCCTAGGCCTCCAATGCTCTGATAGCGTCGCGGTCGGAAAAGAACAAAAGTTCACCAAGGGAGGTCGGATAGGATAGATGAAAGTGAGGAGCCTGGCACAAGTATGTGGAAACAATGCCTGGACTCAGCTAAGGACCCTATTGTCGCCAACCCACGCTCCCTAGTTAAGAACCCCTGAGGCCCCTTTTAGTCGCCTCTTACGACAGGCAGAGGATACCGTGGGTGTTATTCTACTGCCCCCACCCACAGGGGGTCGACTGGAAAGAGCAATTCATCGAACTGTCCAGTGATACAGTGTTGAGGAAGTTGCAAACTGGAGGTCTGAAAAATGTGTCCACCTTGGCAAAACGTTGAAAGTGAATATTGGCAGCTCCGAGATGTCACCTTGACGGAAATTCTTCCTTTTGCTTCTACATATGATTTTTGTGAGTCAAGTTTTTCGTATCTAACTGAAATAAAATATAAGGCCGAAACCGTTTATACCTGGAAAGCTATTAGTACAGTTGAGCTAAGAATGGAATCGAATTATAACACCAAACCAGTAAATTTGTAAGTTACTCATTTCTTTATATTGGTATTCATTCCGTTGACTACGTAACATGACGTGATATGTTAGTGATTGTATAAAACGGACGTAACTTAATACACGTTCATATTTGGTTTTCATTATAACTATCATATCGTCACTGACAAAAGCAAAGCTCGTATGTCACAATCTTCCTGTCCATTAGTCTCCTTAAGAGTGGTCACGCCTCCCAGCCACATACGGATATGGTGTCCATCAGTACAATGTTCGTTGTGTTCATTTTCCTATGGCTACCCATAAATAACTTTGAACCTTACCCTAGCGCGCTGTAGGAATGTATGTTTGCATAATGTATTTACTCACTCCTACAGAATAACGTATTTAAAGTTCACTTTCCGTCACACATTAGCATAGGAAAATGAACACAACGAGCATTGTTCGGATGGACTTCATATCCACATGTGACTGGGAGACGTGACCAGTCTTAAGGAAAATAATGGAAATAATAATGGCATACAAGGTTTTGTTTCTTCACCAACAATATTTACTGTGAGGGTATATCTCAAACATTGGAGATGTAACGGGATACACTTTATAGAAGGGGTTGAGAAACACAGGGTTGGAGCACACAAATATTAATTGCACAGGAAAGTATAAGTATGTGCTGGAAAATAAAAATATTCATCTGTTCAACACTGGACTGGTTTCTGTTCTGTCCTGACGTATGTACGTTCAGTCCGTCTGCGATTCCGCTGGTGGGATCCTCAACAGCTCTGCCATCAGCTGTCAAAGATGGCCTAGGCATCACTGAAGAGGCGTACTAGGGAAATGAGGAGTGAGGTAGTTTCCCGTTGCTTTCCTCACCGAGCCAGAGTTGCTATTACATATCAGTCCGCCAAGCCCACTGATATGCGTGCACCAACCGACCCTGTGAGCAACGTTTTCACACCATTCATAGCAGGGACTGGCTGCATAAGGATTGGTACTACTAGCATCGCTCATACCTCGGTCACTTTCATATTGTCAAAGCCAAGAATAAGACAGAGACAGATCTATGAAAGTAACAAAATTGCTCTAGCCTATACCAGAAGACATAGTGCACTGTAAACACTAGGTCTTGCCAGCAAAGGCATTCTGTCCTGACCCCATGATCAATAATCTACACAATAACTTACATAGGCTACCAGAATTTACATTTGATATAAACGTATACAGCTCGAAAAACACGTGGTCCAATGAAGGTTCGCCCTCCTGGCTAGTATTTGCATTCGACGGGAATTGTTGTTAAATTTAACTCCTGAAGAGATAATTAATACTTCGTCAACGCTGCTGTGTGTGGTAGGAAGTACAGTTTACTGGGAAACCGTGTATAGAGTTACGAAAAAAATAAATAGAAATGAATATTTTAGCGAAAATTTCATTTTAAATTCTGTACTTATTCTGCTGTTTTGATAACAATAACAGTTTGCACGTTATTTTTGTTTAATTGGGAAAAACATGAGCCTAAAAACATATACTTTCCTTGAAAACTGTTACAGCTAGAAATTTTTAGGAAATTGAATTTTAAGGACAATTTATATCGTCGCTGTTACGTCATAACTCCCAATGCTCTTTCTATCCATTATTTTCCTTTACACACTGGCATAGGAAAATGAACACAACGAATATTGTTCTGAAGGACTGCACATCCATATATGGGTGGGAGGAGTGACCAGTCTTAAGGAAAATAATTGATAGGAAGAGCATTGAGAAATACGAGGTTTTGTTGTAAGAGTGGCGATATGCTCCACTTACAAACATCTTAATGCAGGCCATGACAAATGTTTTTTAAATCTAGGATCCAAAACAAAGTATAAAGACATCAGGATGCTGAACTAAATAAGACATGACACTATGTCTACACATTTATGAAACGAGCTAATTGTTTCGTTTGCTACTGTTTTAAAGAACTTGTAAATTGTGGAATGTAAATGACAAAATGACTTTTTGTCATCAACACCAAGTTGTACAATTCCTTCGTATATATTAGTCCTACATATTAAAGGTTTAATAACTTATCTATCTGCCTGTATACAAAAAAACAATCCATTCTTATTGTCACTTTTGTGTCCATACACATGCCTTGGAGCTTCGTATGCTGTCAACATATGGATATAAATTCCACGAGAGAACTTTTTATCACTTTACAATAACAGCTCTGTTAAAATAATCAATTTAATAGAAAAAGAGATTGTATTTTGATAGTAAAGGAGTATCACAGTGTATTATTCGTGTCATTTTCATCAGAAGTATATTTGAGTTATTTCTGTGCTGATAATACTTTCTTTACGAGAGTTTTTCTCGACACACAAACGTTACTATTTAACAGTATGTTTCTTCTTTTTCTTATATAATGCGGCCTTGATTATTATTTAAAATGGTAATAACATTAATACCAAGGTAGAAATCGCCCATACTTACTGAGATCCCTGGCGTTAGGCAACCTCATTACCTTGTTCAACCAAGTTTGATAAATTGCATGGAATGTCAAAGGATTGTGGACATGCGCTTTGCAATAGTTCAGCCACACCAAACCGAGAAATATCTAGATTATACTCAACTCGAAAAAGAAGGCACCGAAGAAAGCATTTTAGGTCTCATGGCGTCCGGGATTTGTCTTAATGATTTCATTTTCCTATAATAAATTAAACTTATCAAAAATAAGGTTCCTAGAGGTAAACCATAATTTAATTTCATCGATTGCAAAAGTTAAAAACATTGAAGCTCTTTAGGCTATTTCAATCGTGAACTTACCAGAGTTTCGCCTCAGTGTAGCAGTGGGCCCATCAGTTGGATTGCTACACCTAGTGCGCCGCTGAGACACCACTGCTAGCCTCTTGTGTACGACAATGCAGTGACGGTGCACTAGGGGAAGCATGTGCCTCCACTTGTAGAAATGCCTGTCTTTGGCCTTTAAAGGCTGTATCTATCTCTTCTTCTTTTCTTCGTTTTGCCTCATGACTGAGGCGTCGTGACTATCATAATATTCAGCCCTCTAGCCGATGAACCATACTCCGCCATTCTTCCCTACCTAAAGCTTTCAATGTGGTTGCTCTGAGAGAACTATCTATCTATCTATCTATCTATCTATCTATCTATCTATCTATCTATCTATCTATCTATCTATCTATCTATCTATCTATCTACCTGTCTACAAAAAACCGTCCATCCTTATTGTCCCTTTTGTGTCCATGCACATGCTGTCAGCATTTGGAAATAAGACACTAGCAAGCCCAAATACCAATTTTTAAACAAAGACAACATCTCGATGGCATACTTTACAATATAAGCTCTCACTAAAAATACTACTGGCTAACGCAGATTAATAATGCGATATTCAGTGCGATTTACATTGCCAAGTAAAGGTGTCTTGAAAAAGTCAGGCTCTCTCTCCATAGACATTTTCCTCCGCGAGGCACTACTATGAGTATGCTTGTTTCCTACGAAAATGCCTCTTTTTTCCTTCTGACGATATTGCCCTCCTTTGCCTTTTCACACAAAAGTAATACTGAATACCAGAATAATTCCTTGTCTAGAATACTCGACCAGTTACTATGCGCTTAAGTTGTAGGCAGACCATGAATATTATTACTATGGATACTTAATGATCAGCATGGCCCTGAGGTTCACTCAGCCTACACCAAAAATGAGTATCACGTTAATTCCTGTGAGTAGAGCTAACCACGCTACCACACCAAGAGCCGAGGTTACGGATAGTGGAAGCCTTTACCTTCCACTCCCTCCAAGAGCATTCATGGCCTGTACGGAGATGACTTTGCTTTGCTTTTTAGTTATTGATCAGTCCCGATTTCAAAGAATATTAATGGAGGCAATGAACCGCTTGACATTTTGTTCATTCATTGACAAATAAAGTAAATAACGCAACTCGAATAACAAACATCATGATAGCTACAGAGCTGCGTTCCGCTTATGTACCACGCGCACTGTAGAGGCAAATATTAAGATTATCGTTGATTTAATGTAAAGTACTGTGCCCTATGTAACAGAATGGTTCAGTACTGAACAAATTTTGTTGAAAGTTTAATGCGGCCAATTCGAGAGTATCCGCCTTTCAATTAAGGAGGTATTCTACCTGCGTAAGCCACAGGAGGTTAACTATTGACCAGTTTTGAGTAGATTGTTGTGTTATCGCTGCACATCTTATTAAAACATTAGCTTGTAACTCAAGATTCTGTTGAAAAATGAGCAAAGGAGATGGAATATCTTTAAATGTTAAACTTTGTAACTTGAATAATTATATTGTGAATATTTATAATAAATTAAGGCATTGAACACCTTCATTTTGCATATTTCCAATTTTAACCAAGACAGGGCAAAAACAAAACATAAGTTTTACGTACAAGTTCCTTAAGTAGGTCGTTTAGAAAATAAATTCCACCGGCTAAAATATTCATGGAATTTATGGATAAAGTGGACACTTTTTAATGTTGTAAACATTTCTTAGCAGTCAAAGTAAGGTTCCCCTACTACGAAAAACGTAAAATTAAGCAATTTCATCAATTGAGCAGAAAGTAGAAGACATAAAGGGCCCGGAAAGGCTTCAAATTGTTAGTCTTGGATGTATCTAACAAAATAAAAAACAAATTTCCAAAATCACTTCCTGGCTAAATGCATTTCCTGAAAAACAGCCTAACAGTTTGTTCCTTTACTCGTATTCTCTTTGATCAAATCCTACCCGTATCAACTTATTTACGTAATTCTTTCTGTAATGTGTTCCTTTGTTGAATACACTCAGGCATTTTTTAAATTTTTGAAAAATGCCCGCAGGACATAAGGACTTAAGTGAAACTCTGCATTGACTCACATTAACGCTCATAGCAGCAGAGAAAGATAAACTGCTAATCTAATCGACCGGATAACGTTGATTAAGAAAAGGATGGTAATTTTTAGGAATAAATAAAGAAAATGTTCTCATATTTTCTTGTAAACATAAAATTAGTAGCTCGTATCCCTAGGATGTTTTCAATATTGAGTTGCTTGCCTGAAGGGCCTAAACTGTGGATTTTTGGATGAGTAGGGAAAGACTTAAGCACAAGAAGTTAGGCGAATGCTTAATTTAAACTAGTTGAAAAGTGTTCGTCCGCCTCTGTGATGTAGTGGTTAGCGTGATTAGCTGCCACCCCCGGAGGTCCGGGTTCGATTCCCGGCTCTGCCACGAAATTTGAAAAGTGGTATGAGGGCTGGAACGGGGTCCACTCAGCCTCGGGAGGTCAACTGAGTAGAGGTGGGTTCGATTCCCACCTCAGCCATCCTGGAAGTGGTTTTCCGTGGTTTCCCACTTCTTCTCCAGACGAATGCCGGGATGGTACCTAACTTACGGCCACGGCCGCTTCCTTCCCTCTTCCTTGCCTATCCCTTCCAATCTTCCCATCCCTCCACAAGGCCCCTGTTCAGCATAGCAGGTGAGGCCGCCTGGTCATACTCCCCAGTTGTATCCCCGACCAAGAGTTTGCAGCTCCAGGACACTGCCCTTGAGGCGGTAGAGGTGGGATCCCTCGCTAAGTCCGAGGGAAAAACCGAACCTGGAGGGTAAACAGATGATGATGCTGATGATGAAAAGTGTTCACAGCCCACAGGTGGCATATCGACAGCTAAATTATAACACGTATCTAACGATATTCTTCCAGTCCATTATTCCTCCAAAAGACTGGTCACGCCTCCCAGCCACAATGTGGATATGCAGTCCATCAAAACAATTTTCGCTGTGTTAATTTTCCTGTGCGGATTTGTACAGGAAAATGAACCTTACAGACATTATAGGCCCTGCTGTAGGAGTGCGTAAACACGTCACACACACTACATTCCTACAGTACCGTACGTAAGGTCCATTTTCCTTTACGCATCAGCATAGGAAAATGGTTGTTGTAGGCTGTATATCCTTATGTGGTTGGGAGGCGTGACTGATCGCTTATTCGATTATTTCTTTTCATTCCATTATTAGATTATATTTTCCATTCAATTATTTTTCGATTATTCATTCGAATGAATGAGGCAATCGAACGGTGAATTTTTTCCATCCGATTACTTTTTCGAATATTCATTCATTATTCATTCGAAACTCAATTGGAATCAATGAGGCAATCAAACAGTGAACTTTCCCATTCGATTATTTTTCAACTTTTGTTTATTATCCATCGGAAACTCCATTAGAATCAAAGAGGCAATCAAATAGTGAACTTTTCTGTTCGATTATTTTCGATAATTCATTCGCAACTGCATTCGAATGAATGCGGCATTTGAATAGTGAATGCTTTCGAAATAATCGAATGACTTAAACCGAAAAATTGATTCATGACGCATCCGATTATTCTGTGCGATACAACCGAATGATATTTGAAACCCATTTGATTATTTTATACAATTATTTATTCGATTATTTAAATAATTGGATGGAGGTTATTCGATTATTAAAAGTATTCGAATATTCCATCACTAATAGGAAGAATATTCTCAGACGCGTGGTGTAAAGAACTAGGCCTTCGATATTCTATTTTATCAATTTCCTTAACAAAAATACTACCTACAACAGTGAGGAATCGTTGGAATTTATTCGTTTACGTTGTTATAGAAAGTTTATGTACAGTTTGGTATGATGTGTTATAATCATTGCGTATCTTTTTAACGCTGTGATGTGTGGTGGCCAGGAATGTTGCAGAGAAACGGAAATGTATTACATTGACCTGTTCATATCTGTATGCTCGGAAAAAATGGCACAAACTTAAAACCTACTTTACAGGGTAGGAAAAAATGTCTTAGCGAGTAAAAGATTTATGTTTTAGTAATTCTGCATACTATTTATTTAATAATACGTTTAATAAAAAACATTAATCAAGCAAAAATGAAGTTAAATGCTAAAATTAAATTAATTATATCACTATGAGCATTGAGAAATATCATTTGGTCCACACAAAGTAGGTAGATTCTTAATACACGCATTCAACACATGTGGTAACACAGTCTGGAATAACAAATGAAATTTAAACTAAATGAAATATAAAGTTCTTACATTCATCTTTGATTTGTGTGTTTAGTTTACTGCCATCACGGCTATACACACATCAGTTAGCAACTGTGGAATTTACAGGAGGATCTTTGTAAAACGAAATAAAATGGGATCAATTAGGTGAAGCAAATCCAACAAATCCTTTCCCTTTTCCTTGCTGATGGGAGCAAGTAGGTTCATTATAACATTTCTTGAATGCTGATGTTGAAGACTTTGTTCTCATCGGCTGAAGTCCGTTATTTCAAAAGGAGCGTCATTATCCAGGGTTGTCTTGACAAGTATTTTCCCAGGTCCGTGTTTCAAATACCTCAAACACTTTATGTCAAGCCATCGAATATATTTGTTATTTTCTTTTATGTTTCTTTGAACCAATAACCCTTTCAGTAGGTCTCTAAAGTCTAAAAACACATCTTGTGACATTTCTGAGACTTCATTATTTTTTATTCTGCTAGCATCCCTCACTAAGTGATACCAGTGCCTGGAATGAGCAGTACCCACATTGATTTTCTTTTCTTCTCAATCAGAGAGTGGCTGTATCACATTCCAGCTGTGAATGACCTGGAGTCCTGAATTTGGGTCTCAAATGCTGGGGCTGTACCTTAATTAAGGCCACGGCCGCTTCCTTCCAACTCCTCGTCCTTTCCTATCCCATCGTCGCCATAAGACCTATCTGTGTCGGAGCGACGTAAAGCCCCTAGCAAAAAAAAAATGGGTCTGTTGTGGAGATACTGACTGATATAGACATCAATTATAGGAACATGGCATCTACAACCTTGTTCCTATTCTGTCCCCGACATGTGTGCAAATACAATATAATGTGACTTACATTAAGAGGCACCGCTTGAATATCGTCGTTAAAGAAATTCCACCCACACATGAGATGCAGTCCTTCAGAAAAATTTTCATTGTATTCATTTTCTTGTGTATAAAGGAAAATGGACAGCACTGTAGGAATCTATGTTTGCGTGACGTATTTAAGCACTCCTACAGTGTACTGTTTATTTTCCGTGTTCTTCCTCTCCGTTACAGCAATAAAACATTTGACTCTCACAATGTGTTATCTGAAGAGGAAATACAATCTAATAATACCGAACAAGTTCGTGGGTTACGTAGCTATCAGCTTGCATTTCACCCTCTACAAGCGCAAGACTGCACCTGGATTTTGTAGATAAAGAACTTTATACTACTGGATCTTCAATTGTTTGTCCGGCTCCATGGCTAAATGGCCTGTGGTCATAGGGGTCCCGGCTTCGATTCCAGGCAGGGTCGGGAATTTTAACCATGATTGGTTAATTTCTTTGGCACGGGGGCTGGGTGTATGTGTCGTCTTCATCATCATTTCATCCTCATAACGACGCGCAGGTCGCTTACGGATGTCAAATCAAAGGACCTGCACCTGGCGAACCGAACATGTCCTCGGACACTCGCGGCACTAAAAGCCACACGCCATTTCATTTCAATTTTTTCGCCAGTAATTTAAGAGATCATTAAAATGTGTGGTGTTAGCAAAAGAAGGACACTCGTTACTGTTTTTAATTAGGTCTATATTTTGGTCATCAGTCTTAATTTTCTCCCAATGCATTTGTTCGTGAGGTTCAAATTGTTCGGTGGAAAGGATATTCTCTCAGATGTATGAGAGTACTTAGTTTGCTATCAGAACCCGTAATTTAGCGCTGCTGTGTTTCTGATGAACTACAGGGTGGACCGTGTGATACATTGGGCAGACGCTTCTTTCCTTACACAAAGAAGATCGCAGTCGGGCGACTGTTAGGTGCAACAGCTAAAGTCGGTTACTTGCAGCCATTTTATGGCTTTCTTTGTCACCTATAACACGCCAAGGCCAATTATTTTAATAAAAAAACAGGTCTTCGCCGGGAATATTTATGTATAATTGGCAAGAAATATGATTCTGTCGGCGAGAGGGATGTAACGGTTCAGACACAAGTGGTTGGGCAGCCTGTCATTTTGGCAAGTAGTCTATATGGAAATCTTTTCAAGTTATGATCCATGCTGTAACCAGTTGGCTGTCGGACGGGTCGCAAGCCGCATTATGCAGGGTAAACTAATAGTATTGATCAATCATCTTTTGACGACAAGAAACGCCGCACTTAAGATGTTTAAGGGAGAGTCTACCCTCACGGCGGGATCAACTCACTTTTTGTTCCGGACTCAAGTGTCTGTTTGGCCTGTCATGTCACTTCACACGCTATGAGGAGTATACAGGATTACGGTTTGTCCGCATCAAGTGGGGACATTAATACGGATTAAAAACTTTGCGGCACGGAAATACAAGGTGCTGGTTCATCACTGAGTAACAGAAACGAAAGTACCTATTGCATTGTTTGCATTTTAAAATATGGATGTGCTTTTGGTTTCTGGAATTTGCGTCATCAGTTCCCCGAAACCAGGTCGTCTTCTCGCTGTGTGTCTTCTTCCTCTTCCTCTAACTAAGAACTTAAGAAAATCTCCTATCTACTCCGCAGTCCAGAATGAAAATCCTTGAGTTGGCTGGAAAACCATCCCAGGACATTGATATAAGAGACCTCTACACCACAGGGATGGATGATAATAAAAATGCGGTATTTATTTATTTACTAACAAATGTGCCCGTGCTTCGCTACTGTATTCTACATTGTATACGGATATCGAAGTAAATTATTGTGCATGCAGTGAATAAGATTTTTTAAATTGCATGCCTCTTAGAGAAACAGCATGGGGAGGTTGCCATACGTTCCAATGTAAAGTGTGAGTTGCGGAGTTGTGATGATAACGGCAGGCTCACTTGCCTCCTGACATTCACAATCGAGTTGGCAAGTTTACATTGCGATGGCAGGTGCCTTTGTCTACTGCGAAACACCTTTCTGCTAGACACACCGAGTTGGTGAGTTTCCATTAAAATAGCAAGCCACTATGCCTAATGCCAGTCACATTTTAAACGGGGACATTTGTTCATAATGGCGGACACCCTTGCCTACAGCCAAACACAGTCGTGTAGAGGACTTTTGAACAAAATTCCACGCTCCCTTGTCTTCTGTAGGTGAAATTGAGAAGGAAATGATTCACTATAATGGTAGGCCTTCCTTACTAATGCCAGTTACCCAAAAGTTGAAGATTCCTATTGCCAGTCAGTGTTGTGGGGAGTACTGTTTACAATAACAGACACGCCCTTTCTCCATCGGTACAAATCAACATCAGTGGATATATATAGATCGACATACGAAAGTATATGCATGTTTACAATATTGCAGACCTTCATATACGGAGTAACTGCTGGTAAATGGTACGTCATATCGACAAACGGATTGTAACGTTAGACGCCGTATTTAACGGTCTAAATGGCTTGTCCTACGATATTTTCTCGTATCTCATCTATTCACGGGCCAGATTTAGTTAGAATAGGATGAAATTTGGGGAAGATCGTCTTACAGTACCTACATTACTTTTCAGGTGCACATGGTCCTGAGGTTCACTAAGCCTACACTAAAAATGAATAGGCCCTACCAGGTTAATTCTGTGGGTAAAGGCGGCCGAGTTACGGATAGTGGAAACCTTTACCTTCCACCTCTCCAAGGGCTTTCATGGCCTGTACAGAGATGGCTTACCTTTGCATTACTTTTCGGTTCAGTACATGACAGCTACAAACATAGCATTTGGCTCACATATGGCTACTGTGTGGGCCAATGTTCGTGCAGAATTTGATGATTGTATCTTTCCTATAAGTGATTCAAAGTATGAATTTGCGTGTAAAAATTAGGAAATTTACTTAAAATCGAGAAATAGAGACAAATACAACGTATGCGGGAGAGAGAGACGACAGAAAGTCATAGGACCAAAGTTATAGAAGACTCCAAATTGAACGGAGTTTGTATCATCCGTATTGTGATAGGACTCACCGTTTAGAGACGAAATACCTCGAAACGAAGGTCTGCACCGTCATTAAAATTGCCTCCATATTTCGATATTCTTCGGGGATAAAAAGTGAAACATTTAAAGAACTTGGAAGTTTTTTAACTGTTACAGGCTAAAACGTATAATTTTGCCAAATTTCAATTTTCTAGCTCATCTGGCAGATTGTGCCGCAATCTTGATTTTGGGTGAGGGGGATAAAAATAAGGACTTTCAGGAAACTAAAGCTAAAAAATATGCAGATGGTCATTATTACCCCTTGAACGGATAACTGTATCGAAATTTCGTCAAAATAGTCAAGGTAGAGACACACGGTCGTTACGATTTTATTTATTTATTTATTTATTTATTTATTTATTTATTTATTTATTTATTTATTTATTTATTTATTTATTTATCGCGTAGCTTTTAGTGCCGGGAGTGTCCGAGGACATGCTCGGCTCGTCTAGTACAGGTCTTTCTGTTTGACACCCAGCAGCGACCTGCGCATCTGGATGTGGGATGTTGATAACGAGGTAGGGAAAGGGTGAAACCCCGTGTCGGCACTTAGCCTGCTCCTGTCGAATAGCACCATAAGGTCCGCTCAAGGCTGTACGACCTCACCGACGGACGAATCACCTTCAACAGCATCATATGCCCTCGCTCCATATGAGCAGTGCGGAGAGGTTTGGAGTTTAATCCAGGCTTCTGACATGCAATCTAGTGATTATAAATTGTATAGCACCGCCTCTTCTACCCCGTCGGCCAACAATCTGATGGTGAAAGGTTTTTCAACGAACGGACCGTTTGACTTCAGCGCCTTAATGATCATGGCCACCAGGCGGGCTTATTGTATTTATGAGGTCTAGAATGTCTTTCATCTTCTTACGTTACCACTGTTTGTGGATACACTCATTCGATGGAACTGCCTCTCTCCTGCGGGTAGAGTTCAAGGACCCTGCGTGTGGTAAGAGGCTACTAGGAGGGGAACGCGCTCTCTCGCCTTCTAGGCTCAAAAACATATCCGTGATGTGCGATGTTACTCCCGGGCACACTTTACTTATCTTCAACTGTTGGATTCGATTCAGTATCGCTAACCATACAGTTTAGGGATCCTACTTGCCGATACGACGTCTTACAGTTACTGTTAATCTGGCACGTTGATATGTTACAGTCATGGATCATTTCGTGATTTGCGAGAATTACGTATTGCCACTGCCATATTGTTAAAATCACTAGTGTTACGTTTGCGGGTGTAATTAAGGCATATTTTCTTTTCCTGTCGGATCCCAAATCTGTTTGGGTGATCTATATATATAAAATAAGAGTTCTGTCTGTACATTGCTCAGAATTTGAAAAGAATGATATTTCTGTATCGGTCATGTCCACAGTAACAAGAAAATGCATTTTTTACTTTTCCGTAATTTCTGTCTGTCTGTCTATCTGTCTGTCTGTCTGTCTGTCTGTCTGTATATATGTATGTACACTCATCACGAGAAAACGGCCGAAGAGAATTTAATGAAAATCGGAATGTAAAGTCGGGTGATGAACCGCTACAATCTAGGCTACAAATTATTTTAATCACGCTGAGTGAAATGGTAGTTTAGGGGAAGGCCTTAAATTTAATTCTCAAATATTTATGTTATTAGTGGTCGTGTCCTAATGAAAATCGCTAGACAAAGATGGGAAATAAGTCGCTACAATATAGGCTATACACGCTGAGAAAATGGTAGTTTAGGGGAAGGCCTAAAATTTAATTGTCAAATATTTATTTTATTAGTGGTCGTATCTTCACGAAAATTGGTATGCAAAGTTCGCGAATAGGTCGCTATAATCTAGGCTATCAATAATGTTATTCACACTGAGTGAAATGGTAGTTTAGGGGAAGGTCTGAAATGTAATTCTCAAATAAGTTATTTATGTTATTAGTGGTCGTATCGATAAATACTACATAACTAACATAACCTTAGTTATGTCGTAAGTTAGTAGTAGTTATGTAAGAAGTTATTAAATTTCCGATCACTTATGTCTTATACATTGTTCCCGTACCGCATATAATAGGAGATATTCATGAATTTGGATTTTTGTTACTAAGTTCATATCAGCGCCGAGTCACGAGAAAATGGGTAAACCGAATTTAGTGAAAATCTGTATGTAAAGTCTGAGAATAAGGAACTACAGTCTACGATATAAATAATTTTGTAAGACACTCTAAATATCACAGAGTCGAAAGAAAACTAATGTGAAGGCCTGCAATATAGAAAACTCATAAACTTTATCAACAATAACATTACATTGACCATTGTTTGTTGTGATGTGCTTTTTGTCTTCTGTTTCCTCTCATCCCCGAAAGATAGGATTACTGCAGCGTACCGAGGTTATTTTTTAAATTTGCTTGACGTCGCACCGACACAGGTAGGTCTTATGGCGACGATGGGATAGGAAATGAATAGTGGTGTGAAGGAAGTGGCCTTGGCTGTTAGGTACAGCCTGGTATGACTGGTGTGAAAATGGGAAACCACGGTATACCATCTTTTTTTTCTTAACGTCGCACCGACACAGATATGTCTTATGACGACGATGGGATAGGAAAGGTCTAGGGAGTGGAAGGAAGCGGCCGTGGCTTTAATTAAGGTACAGTCCCGGCATTTGCCTGGTGTGAAAATGGGAAACCACGGAAAACCATCGTCAGTGCTGCCGACAGTGGGGCTCGAACCCACTATCTCCCGAATACCATCTTCAGGGTTGCCGGCAGTGGGGTTCGAATCCACTATCTCCCGGATGCAAGCTCACAGCTGCGCGCCCCTAACCACACGGCCAACTCGCCTGGTCGTACCGACTGTAACAGCCTGCCTGTATATTGGCGGGAAGTAGCTGGGGTGTAAGATAACTTTCTTCTTTAGCATGCCATTCCTCTGGTTCATACATTTTCTGATATATCTGGTACGTAACACACTGGTTCATCATAGTATTCGAGCTATACAATCCCTACTATGAGCCACTGATTGGAATGAGTAGTGTGCATATTTAACGGAATAATGACAGAGGAGTGTTCACGGCAGTCTGCGACCGGGTTATGCCAGCTCTGGAACTTTGGACTCTTAGATGGGCACCGTAGTACTGTTCGTTGAAAGTGTGAAAGTGTGCGGTTATTCATTTGATCGAGTATTTTATATGATAACATTGTTTTCAGTCGCTACATTCGTACTGACGTTTTTATAATGACCTATATTGAGTTCAGTTAGGAAAACCACCAAGTCAGTCTTTCTGAGAATCCCATAGCGAAGCACGGGTACATCGCTAGTTCCAGATAAGTAGAATTGTGGCGTATTCAAATAATGCATTTAATAATGTAGTTGGTGGAAAATGACGAACGCAGCATTTTATGAATTACGGTCTTATTTTGTCCAATATTTACGTACAAAATTCTATTAAGATGTCCTAAAATGCAAGAAAAACCTGCAAGAACTCCTCCAAAAAGGAAAGCAACATTACCTCCTCTATAAAGATCAGTTCAGTTGAAATTGAAGGAAATTTCGTTATCAACCTAACTTAACTTATCCTTGTCTTATCACGACTGTGGTACGGTTTGCAGACTTAGCCTTTGCGTATTCTCATTGACTTACGGCATATGTACATGTTCTTGTGTGTATTATTACAGCGTGGTTTCACTTCAGTCCGACAAGTAGTGGCAAATTTTAAGAACGGAGATTAATCATTTACGCAAAACAACGAACAATACGATTATATTAATGCGTATACCAGTATCAAAATACAGACAGTAATTTATATAACATTAAATTGAGTCAGAAGTGAAAAAGAGAGTGTCTGTGTGTGCGTATTTTCTTAATTCCTCATTGACCTAGAAAACCACGTAATTATGAATATCTTGATTAATCATTTATTATCATTTACTTGGGTAAGGAGACCTTTATTATTGATACTTATATTGAGGTTAGTTTGTTGATGTTTATGTCTCGTGATTTCAGTATGTAGTTGGCAGCAGTGATGAGCCATTAAAGAAAATAGAATAAGGTGGCGATATTTGCCTGACGAGTGCTATAAATGGGAACAAATATTCTTTCAAAAGGATCCACTTTTGCCGTATAAAGTCGAGTTGCAATGATTTCACGGGTCTCGCAGAGCGTCCTATTGTTTTTCATGCTCTGGTTGGCCATCACGTGGCCGGCCTAGAATTTGTCTATGAAGTAGTAGACATTAAGATCGCTTTGTAAGGTGAGCTTCTCCAAGGAAAACAACTTGTTTCCAAATCTTCCAAACAGTTCGTTACGACCCATCATTACAGTTTCATTCTTAAGTGTCAAGCCAAAATATTGGAGAGAGTAATAGCAAGGAGGATGAGAGGAAGGGAGGAAATAAATTTAGAAGAGCAGTATGACTTTCGACAGGGCAGGTCAACGATAGACCCGATATGTACCATGAGATTACTGATGTAAAAACGGTGGAAAATATGGAAAGGATTTGGTGATTTCATTCCTTCACCTAGTGAAGGCATACAATAGTGTTAATAGAGAATAGATGTAGGAAAGAGTGGAAAGCACTCTAGGAAATTAGTGAAAGCAATGTATAAGTATTGTTCCACTAGTGTCCAGACTCCATTGGGGAGAATAGATTAGTTTACAAACCGAACTGGACTAAGACAGGGAAGTGTATTTTCTCCGCATATGTTTATAATTGTTATAGATGAAATTCTGAAGGGAAAAAGGCAAAATATGGAGGAGATATGAAAATACTGTTGTTTGGAAATGGCATGGTGTTCTGGGGAGTCAACAATACAGAAGTGGAAATCCAACAGAGGCTTTAAATTACAATATTGAAAACCATGATATGAAAATGAGTGTGGAGAAGAGCAAAACAATGGTGATGACAAGAAGAACAGGTATAGTTGAGGTGGAACAGAGAAGTTGCCACCAAATGTAATGAGTAGAGCCCGGATTTTTTAAAAATGCATATGCACATATGCAAATGCATATTGTGAACGTTAGTGCATATTTTGAACGTTCGTGCATATACAGAGATATTTCTCTCGTATCGATCGATTATCTAATATTTCTGAACGAAATGAAAATTCTTATCAACTCTATAAGTTGCACATCCTTTGGCAACAAGAGAAGTCTTCCCTGATCAAGGTAAGTGCTTCCCGTGTCGGAATACAAGTAGGTAGACAGACAATGACTCTTTTCACACCAGCTATTTTCCTTCTTTCTGGCATTCCTTTCTGCTAACAGTTAGCCTCATTAGTTTGCTTAAACAAGTGCGTTCATCTGCTAACTTGCTCTTCGTCTATTGCAGTCTATTGCAGTGCTTTACCAGATAAAACTGTAAAAATGCTTAAATATACGAACTCAAGGTCTTTTTTAATTAAAGGGTAGATATCAGGCAATAGTGACTATACAAGTGACGGTGATGTAGTGTACTGTCAAGTGTGCGACAAGAGTGTAAAATGCGAATTACAAAATTCAAATTGTTCAGCATTCGGAAACAACTTCACATGTCAGATCAAAAGAACAGAGTAAGAATACGCAACAGCTAAATTTAACCGACGTGGAAACACGGTCTGAAGTTAGTCCATTTTTAGCTGATATTGTAAAGCTTTTGTATGCAGCAACACTCCGCTGCATAATCCACATCTACGCTCGTTTCTTGTAAAGTATTGTGCTAATCAAAGGATACCAGATGAATCTATCCTTAGGAGGAGCTGTTTACTTTCACTGCACGCTTCTGTCGTGGATTCGAGACGGTGTCCGGATATCGGTAAATAAAACAACCCATTCGTGTGGTCGATACGATGCGAACTTCACAGTGAGTAAATTATGTCCGGAAGAACCCGGCAAACCTCATTTACTTTCGTGCAAAGTGCTAGAATGAAAACAACCGCGCTACAGTTGCAAGATTTGTTAACGATTTTCTGCCACTTCTGTGGCCTAGTGAATCGGAGTGCGATTGTTACAAAGTGCGCTTTTAGTCACAGATGCAGCTTCCTGTACGTTGAAAGTTGTCTCTACGAGTAATTTGTTTTCCAAATCTCATCCATACCTGTATCACATGTTTGACCCATAGCACAAGAGATACGTATCCTCTTTCCATCTATCGACAAATTTCAAGTGGGGAAAAATACTGTTCCTAAAAGATACAGGCTCGTGTTCAGTTGGACAAAACTCATCTGCCTCAGGTTTCTCTTCCGCCGGAGCCTGTTCTCACAAGATGGGGAACGAGGTTATCCGCAGTATCGTCCAACCAGGAGAACTTTAGTCAAGTGAAAGATGTAGTTAATAATGTTATTTACTTTACGTCCCACTAACTACTTTTACGATTTTCGGAGCCGCCGAGGAGCCGGAATTTTTTCCCGCAGAATTTCTTTTACGTGCCAGTAAATCTACCGACACGAGACTGACGTATTTGAGCACCTATAAATAAGACCGGACTGAGCCAGGATCGAACCTGCCAAATTTGGGTCAGAAGGCCTCAACCGTCTGAGCCACTCAGCCCAGCGAAATATGTGGTTAAAAGTATTGACGATAATCAATCTGCGTGTGTTCATGAAGAAAAGTACGCATTTGAATCTGAAACTGTGTATAAAGATATCAGTTACATCCATGTGCAGTATTCGTCACTTTCGAAGGTGATTAGGGGACTAGGAACTCGCGGTGCACCCCTACACGAATCCTTTTAGTTAATTCAAAACACCATTAGTTCTTTAAATGGTGTCCCCGGTGCAACTGGAGGAAAAGGTAAAAGGAAACTCAGTGCGGTTTTGGACTCAAACACAACTACATAAGTGGAATCAGGCAGTCTTTGCCAGATAATGTTCTAAGCAATCAGGGTCAGAGTATAAGTATTTCCCAGTTACGTCCGTCGACGTAGAACAATCATTTTCAGCATGTAAATTAATTCTGTCCGACAACAGAAAGTCATTCACGTTTGAAAACATTTAAAAACTGTTGATAACCTACTGCCATGCATCATTTTGTAAGGAATGAAACATGTTTATCAATTTAACACTGAGTTATAATTAAATAATGCGTTTGGTAAATGTATTTTGTTTTATTTCAGTGCACATTTCCGTGCATATTTTCAACGTTTTAGTGCATATATACATGCATATTTTTGGAGTTTTTAGTGTATATGAAACCGGGCCTTAGTAATGAGATAATGTACAAGATGTACTAGGCTACCCCTATATTAAAGTATACATCACAGACTTGGACACTGACAGCAAGAGACGAGAGTAAAATTTAGGCCAGTGAGATGAAGTTCCTAAGGAGTATGGTCGAAAAGTCACGAAGAGACAGAGTAAGAAATGTTGAGATCAGAAAAGAGATAGGGATAGAAATGAAATGGCGTATGGCTTTTAGTCCGAGGACAATAGGGATAGAGAAACCGAGTGATAGGATGGAGAAGAATAAATTGAGATGGTTTGGACATGTTATGAGGGAAGGATACAGAAACCAGTGTTGAAGAATAAAATAGAGGGAAGGAGGGCAAGAGGGAGGCCCAGAGCAAGATGGATGGACTCTCAAGAACAGTATAAGGAAAAGACTGACTGGATTAAAATTATTGAACAGGAGTGGTGGAAGAAGTGGCAACGGTGGAGAAGTAATGGCAGGAGCTCGACAAGGGGAAATTAAAATGATTAATAATAATTTAATGTTATTGGCTTTACGCCCCAGTAGCTACTGTTACGGTTTGCGGAGAAGCCGAGGTGCCGGAACTTAGTTCCGCAGGAGTTCTTTACGTGCCAGTAAATCTACCAACACGAGGCTGAAGAATTTGAGCACATTCAAATACCACTGGACTGAGCCAGCATCGAACCTGCCAAGTTGGTGTTAGAAGGCCAGCGCTGAGCCACTCAGCCCGGCAAATGAAAATGATGATGAGTGTCAACCAGCACGGTCCAGAGCACGTAGGGCAGAATTAATTCGTTTAGTAATGTTTCTCTTTTCCTGACTTTGAATCTATTACAAATGTATTTTTAAAAAGCAACTAATCAAAATTGTTTTCAGGTGGGAAAAGGCTACGTCATGTAAGAAATGGGAACCCAGATCTTCCCGGATGGCAGTGAGACGCGCGTTGTCCTCGAACATAACCATGTCTGTGTGAAGGCTGCGTGCCGTTCGCGTGCAAATTACTCATCGGTCAGGGACCTGCGCTGGCAATTGATGTGCGATAGCATCTGGACTGAGCTACGCCTACTTTATAATGTATGGCGACATATAAAGGTGAAGCCCCAATATTCCTATGCGCTACGTGTAACCAATATGTAGCGGTACATATAATTATGTTAATAACACTCTTAGTAATACAAATCCTTATACAGTTTTATAACACTTCTGATACACTGAATAAACCCCGTATAAGCGTCGCATATTTCCCTGCTAATAAACATGGTGGAGTACGCATTGTATCACTATGCTACACTGTATACACTCATTCCAAGCCGTAGGAATATCTGACCGAGCTCGATAGCTGCGGTCACTTAAGTGCGGCCAGTATCCAGTATTCGGGATATAGTAGGTTCGAACCCCACTGTCGGCAGCCCTGAAAATAGTTTTCACACCAGGCAAATGTTAGGGCTGTACCTTATTTAAGGCCACGGCCGCTTCCTTCCCACTCCTAGCTCTTCCCTGCCCCATCGTCGCCTTAAGACCTACCTGTGTCAGTGCGACGTAAAACAACTATTAAAAACAAAAAGGAATATCTGAAATGGCGTATGGCTTTTAGTGCCGGGAGATCCCAGGACAGGTGCAGGTCTTTGGATTCGACTCCCTTAGGCGACCTGCGCTTCGTGATGAAGATGAACATAAGAAGAAAAATAATACAGGTCCGTAAGTACATCAACAAAAATGGTGTCACACAACTCAAAGATTCGATTTGTACATCTAAATTCTTGATCCTATCCACCACTTCAGCAGTAGTTGCGTTCAGGTTCTCCACACTTCCAGGGGACAATCAAACGCTAGTGTTCCATTATTTGTGGAATGGTAGCACAGTCGCAGTAAGGGCTACTCCACTAAGTTTTACACGTGGGTTCTCAACTTCCAGAATGTCTGGTGGTATAGAAGATGTCCACTCTTTCCGCCAGCTGTCTACGGGATTGAAGGGATTGTTTATCAATACCAAGGCCTTTTTATGTGCCTTTCTGCGGGACTTTCCTAGGTTCCTAGTTGACTCACGTCTTCATATATTGGGAGTGGTATGTTCTTGCGCATTCTTGATCGTAGATGAAGAAGATTTCTTGGTCTTCTGATCGGAAGAGACAGGATGTTAGTCAGCACTGGAAGCCGGTGGATTGGAGCAGGAAGCAATGTACCAGTTACAGACAGTAAATACTAACAAACTTATCGTACATTGATCACTCGTTTCTCTTTCGTCATTCGCTGCTATACGACGTTTATACAAGGGTACTAGTCTGTATAAGCAATTCAGTGATTAGTTATTAACAGACGTACGTCCGGCCCCGCGGTGTAGGGGGCAACGCGTCCGCCTGTCACACGGCGGCCCCGGGCTCGATTCCAGCTGGGTCAGGGGTTTTTAATTGTAAATGATTAATATCACTGGCGTGGGGACTGGGTGTTTGTGTCGTCCTTAACGTTCCTTTCCTCACATTCAACACACTACACTTCCTCCATTCCAATTACGCGCAGATTCATATCACATGGTGCAAGTAGGGGCAAAAGGTCTCTATAATTCGACGCCCCGAACAAATAGCATTTTAAAAATAAATGATAAAATATAACGGACGTATACACAGGAGCTTTATACGCCGTTTATTAGTAAGACTGAAAGAGTCATTAATGTGATTCTTTGGGGGTACTTTTATGCCAGTCTTCCAGAAAAATGTACGTTCTTACCGCTAAGTCAAAATAACTCTTGTTAGGCTGTTGAATACAGATCGCTTGACGAGACATTTCCTGGGCGCACGATTACTTGACTATGATGCCTAAGAAAGTACCAAGAATAAGAATAAGAAGAACCAGGCTAACACGCAGGACCTGTTTTTAAAAGGAAGAGCCCAATGACAAGTTCTGAGAAAATACTATACATACTATAGTACTGAAAGCCTTCTTACCGCTAAGTCTAAGTCTTTGTAATACTTTTTAAGGTTTTTCAAATTCTATAAGATGAAAAAGTAAGAAAACTTGAGTAAACATTGTTTTGAAAGAAATATCTTTCGCCAACCTATTATTGAAGAAATCTTCTTCGTAATTTGAATATCAGTGGGCAAATATTCATTTATGTCTGTCACAAAATTACCCCGCCGTTTGGGGTTACTTTGTGACAGAGATATAAGACATGGAGAAACAATGCTGTGACAATGTAACCCAATAAATATGTTTATTGAACCACATACCAAGAAAATTTCTCTCAAAACATTAAAAGTATACCGTTTATTCTTCACGAAGAGATTCAGTTTAAATTGTGACAAGAAATGCATCATTACTACCGGTAAGACACATGATTAACAAACAGTTACAAACCTTATTTATCATCATAGATCTTTAACCCAGGAATGTTGACTAATATCACGAATTACCATTCGTTAAGGCTTGTGAAAATTCTGGCTACTAGATACAATCGAAATTCCGCATTTGGAGAGCACGTATACGGCAGCTCACACAACTGTACAAACATCGACACCTAAACATTGTACACATCGAGAATGGAAGTAAATCGTTAAACCACAGTGTAAGGAAACTGTATGGACGAAGCCCTGCAACAAGTAATACGCTTATAGGTCCTAGGCATTTTAAAAGAGGGCCTAGAAGTCAACTGAGCTGCAGATATCTTTAAAGGGTAACTCTGTGACAGCGACCAACCTGTCGCAATCTTACCCCGCAGCTATGAGTTATTTTCAAAACAAGCAAGTTTATATACGAAAACATACTTAATATTTATTTTATTTATTTGATTTATTTTTCAATAGGCTTTTATACTCACTTAAAGAACATTTCTATTTCTTATTTCTAATGTCATAAACAATATACAATAAAAATTAAAATACGAATCCAAATACTATACTTATGAACTAAGGACAGTTGTAAGCGTGTGTTTTATCTTAATATTTTAATTTCTCATAAAATATACATTGTTAATCTAAATTAATCTAAGGACTACAACTATTCACGGTACACAAGTATGGTAGGCATACTCTATTTAATGTATATCTTCTCTCTGTGTGAGTTCCCTTCTGACTGACTTTAAAAGACACTCTCCTCGTGAAATTATGCCCGCGTTTGGCATTTTATTACTTAATTGACTGACATGTGCTATTTAATGGTGAACTCATACAGTGATTTGTGTTTGACCTTTCAATAAAGAAAGTTAAATTATTTCCGTTACTTCCAAACGTTGCATACAGGTTTATTTGGGGGAGAAACTCTCGGTTATATATTCTATGGACTTATTCTACACTCGTTAATGTTCTCCTAGTACGGAATTCACCTATACCAACATTTGTTATTAAGTCATTATACGCACATATGTTGCACACTTTTATAGATACATAAATACAAGTAATATCTTAGAAATTTAGCTTGAATATTTTCTATTTCTTTTATGTATATAATGCATGGTGGATTTCTGACTATAGCTGCATATTCTGTTACTGTTCTAACTTCATGGATTGTGTAGACGTTATATGAGTTATTCATAAGAAATACCTATTTTTCGCTTTGATCTATTGATGTCTCCAATACAAACGAAGTTCCCAGTCAGTGTGATTATTTCTTCGGAGCAGGCCGTACAACAATGAAGGCTCACAACAAAGCAAGCGCACCTTGTGTGGTACGTGTCCATGCAGTACAAAATTCCACCTGGCCATGATTCGACCGCCCAAAGTAAGTGTAGTTATGGCTGGAATGATAAAATACACCAAAATTCCCCGCTTACGGTAATGGACAATTCCCCCCGCCCATTTTTCTGAACATTTATTGTCAGCACGTACTGCATTAATACAATACTGAGATGTATTGCATCAACTACACTTTTTGACAGTTCGCCATCAGATTAAGGTACATTGTATTATGTAATCTATAAACAGCGTTTTAATTCAACATGAAACACATTGAAAATTAAAATCTCTACTATCCTATTTCCTTTGCTTTTTAGTTCCGTTTGGGCCCGCAATGGACCACGTGGTTCTTACCTCTAGCAGCTTTCTTCTTTTACCAATACTCCTTCATTGTTGCACTGTGAACGTCTTTCCGCTCCTCAGTTCATTTCACACCTTCTCCCGGAAGCACTGTTTTTCCTATTAGTGACTGGAGAGAGTTTGATGTTCTGATCAACGTTCTGTACATATTCCTGTCATAGATTTCACTGGGAGCAATGTCCAATTGTTGAAGGTCTTTTCTGTTAAGTCTTGCCCACTTGGCATTAGTCGCTTTCCCTCTTGAAATGGTGTAGAAGATTCTGGAGGTGAGCCTCTGATTGTCCATTCTCATGACACGACCATAGATGATCAGTCTCCTCTTCATCATAGATGTTGTAATGCTCTCTAACTGTTGGTTAAGTTCGTTCTTGTGGCTGATTCTGTACTTGCCTTCTTTAATAGGGATCTTCTTTTTCTCCAGCTCCAGTTTTCTTAGTTGCCCATTTCTTACCATGTTTTGGAATTCTGAGGCTTGTAGTCCTGACGGTCTCACTACAGTACCGTAACGCCTGATTTTCAGGTTAAGGGAGAGGAATTTGGATTTGTACATACTCTTACATAGGTGGTAGGCGCTTTCCAATTTGATGCATCTCTTGTTCATCTTCATTCATGTTTGGGGTTATCCATTCTCCTAGGTATTTGCTTTGTCCCCCCAGTGGAATTGATTTGGTTGCATCTCTGATGTTGGTGATAAACTGCGGTTTGTTGATGGCGATCTTCAACCTTACTTTAGCTGCTATGTGGTCGAGAGAGGATAGTTGAAGGATAGCTTCCTCTACACTGGATCCCAGGAGTGTAAGGTTGTCTGCGAATGATAAACAGTTGACTGTTAACTTGTCTTTCTTGTAGCCTATTCTCAATGCAGAGTCATCCTTTAGCATTTTCGTCCACCCAGGAATGACGTTTCCGAGTAGGCAGATAAAGAGTATTGGAGACAGGACATCCTCTTGTCTAACACCTGTTCTGATCTCAAAGCTCTGGGACAGTTCACCTCTGAATTTGATTCTGGCTGTAGTGTTGGTAACAGTTGTTTTCACAAGCTTCAACGTTTTTTTTTCATCTAGTCCCAATTCAGCAAGTGTCTGGAAGACTTACTCTATCTATTGAATCGTAGGCCTTCTGGAAGTCGACAGATGTTGCCTCATAGGGTGAGGTGCTTAGGTTTTTGTAAGTGATGATGGTTTTGAGGTTCAGGATCTTTTCGGCGCATGACCTTGAGTTTTGAAACCCAGCCTGGTACTCTCAGATGCAGGAGTCTAGTTGAGCCTCTACTCTTGTGAGTAATACTTTGGAGAGTATCTTGTACGTCACTGATACATGGGAAATCCCTCTGCAGTTGTTGAGATATGAATTGTCGCATTTTTGTGTAACGGGTGGATGATAGTTGAGGTCCAATCGCAAGGTAATGCTTCTGTCACCCAGATATTAGATATGATTTCGTGAATACTTTGGATTTACTCCTCATCAGCGTATTTCCAGAGCTCTGTTATGATTCCATCCTCGCCCGCTGCTTTACTAAATTTCAGTTCTGAAATGGGTTTCTGGATCTCCTCCTTTGTCGGTGGGGGGGGTGGGGGAGAGTCCGACTTAGTAACATTCTGGAGGTTCGATTGGCAGTTTCTCCTTGGGTTCCTTAGAATTTAGAAAGTCGTTGAAATATTCTGCTAGAACTGTGGTGCACCCTTCATTGTTCAGTTTCAACTTTCCGTCAGATCTCGGGAGGTGAAGTGTAGGGGCTGAGTAGGGTGTTATTTGAGTTTTAAAAGTTTGGTAAAACTGTAGTGTTGTTTCTTTGAAAATCCCTCTCTGCTTGTTCAATGATATCTAGCTTCTAAGAAATTTTTATGGTTATCCAGACTTTCGTTACGGTTCCATTTTAGCCATGCTTGCATTCACTCTTCTATTGCATTGTCACAATTAGTTGTCCACCATGGATGTTTGTTCTATCCGATCACCAGGATGGTGGTTGTCGCAGCATCTATTAGTGTCTTCTGTAGTTTGAGCCAATCTTTTTGTCTTCATTTTTAGCCAGGGTCTCGGCGAAGTTGTATTTCAGCTTGGATGGATTGAACCTTAAAATTCGCGACTTCATACAATGGTTTTCTCTGCTTCTTTTAAGAGGAATGAAATTGGTTTTGATTAAAGAAAGTGGTCTGAATCAATGTTTGCACTTTTCAGAACTTTGACATTTAGCACTTCCTTGCTGTTTTTTCTACTGATGGCTACATGGTCCAGTTGGAATTCCGTGAGCATTGGGTTGTAGCATCCCCAAGTCATGGCTTTCCTAGGAAGGTGTTTGAAAGCTGTAGTTTTGAGGACTAAGTTATAATTTCTGCACGGATTAATCAGCATTTCTCCATTCCTCTTGGTCCTCTTGTGGGCTGGGTATTCTCCAACTATGTTCTTGAGTTTTCTCTCTTTGCCAATCTGGGCGCTTGAATCCTCCATTAAAATAGTTATGTGGTGCTTTGTGATCCGGTCCATAGTCTCTTCGAGTACGCTCCAAAAGGCTTCCTCATTTCCTGTTGGTGTCATTAGTAGATGGATGGAAGTAAACAACTGTGTATGCTTTGCTGAGAGTTTTAAAAGCTATAGTGGACGTTCTTCTATTTGGAGATAAAAAGGAGATGATGGAGTTGATCATTTTGTTGCTGACTGTGAAGTATGTTCCGAAATGAGACACATTCTTTACCACTCTTTCACCTGGTTACCCTTTGTGGATCCAATAACATTGCGATTCTATCAGTTCCTGATCGAGGAATCTGGTCTCTTGTACAGCTGTTATCAGGATATTATGTTCAGTTAAAACTTCTAGTGTATGTTCTGTCTCTAGGAGGGAGTTGATGTTGATGGTCGCCAAGAATTTAAAACGTCCCTTCGTCTCACATGAAAGTGCAAGCTGCCCAGAAGTCAATGGCTTGCTTGCCCCATCAAAACTGGGGGTGGGGATTTTATACCACGTGGGGTAGCCTTACCGTTGGTCGTTTTATCCATGTTGCGAGAGTTAAGAAAAACGTTTAGGGTGGTTACCCGCAAGTAACAAATTGTTAACTGTCAAGGTTGTAAGCTTTAGTTTATTATAGAAAGTATTAAATAAAATATATGTCTTTGATTTCTCGTATAATATGGCCGGAAAATTCCAGTTTGCAACCTTTTACCCATTTTAATAACTCTTGCCCAAGTAATAATACAACATTTGAAATGTTTATGACCATCAGGTTAGGAGCAATTGTCTATGGGCCCACATTTTAAAAGCTTCAAGTTGTTTTGAGGTCGTAGTGATGACTTGTTTTAAGAGCAAGTACGACTGACTACTAACACTAATCATAGGGAAAATGGAGGAGGTCGTAACATTGTAAAAATGAAGGTATCGCCAAAAGAAGGAGAAGGACCACAAAGGGCGTGAAAATGATAAAACCTAGGCGTTATAAATCTAATATCGTTTGGGTAAGGAAAGAAGAAGAGTTGACCAGAGCAGATAGCTGAGAAATGTCTTAGAGGCCAACAATAAATCCCAACCGTAATCATATTTCTTGAGCCTGAGGTCATCATTAGAAAACTGTGACCTCTTTTCTTAAACGTTACCCTCCCAGTGAACTTCAAGTTCAGGGTGTAAATTTTGTAAAATTATGCGTCTCAGGTAGTTAGAGGTATTTATTTCTTCAATAGGTCGACTATTCATATATGATAATATCTCTAGGTGTGGTTGACGGCTATAGAGTATGAACGTTGTTTTCGTTGCATTAATGTTACGTTCCCAATTAATACCGAGTTTTAAAATGTTTTGAAGTCATCGGCAAGTAACGTGTGATCCACAAGTCTGAACACCATTGAATATTATACCCCATTCTGAATAGTTGAGAACTTCTTCGGATATTGTTTGTGAGTATAACGTTTGTGAAGAAACCAAACCTCGTATGTTCCTTAAGACTGATCACGTCTCCCAGCCACATGTGTCCGTCAGAACAATGTTCGTTGTGTTCATTTTCCTATGCGGAGTGTAAAGGAAAATGAACCTTAAATACATTACACTGAAGGAGTGCGGAAATACGTCATGCACACATACATTCCTACAGAGCGGTACAGTACGGTTTAGTTTCTTGTACGGATAACCACAGGGGAACGAGCACGTTGAACGTTGTACTGATGGACTATATATCTATATGTGGCTGGGAGGTGTGACGAGTCTTAAGGGATATAATGGATCGGAAGAGCATTGGGAGCATTGGGACCCGATGGTATTAGGTTGCCAGGCCCAGGAAGTATTTCATTTCTACTCCCTTTCAACGTCTTACTCTTATACTCTTGTTCTTCTCGAAACATGTGCGATGTTTTTATTAATAAGTGGGATTAACACAAAGTGGATTGTCAAGGTGAATTCTTCCAGCTACATAAAACTAAAGTTTGCTAGAATAAAGGATTCATATGCTGGACGGAAAGAAAAAACCAACCTGGAAGTCTTAAGGGAAGCTAAAGAAGAGAGAGGATTTTTAAACGAAATGGAAAAAGAGAAATTGAAATTTATTGGACATGTCATCAGACACAATACTCTCATCACTAACACACTTGAAGGGAAAGTGCTGGGAAAGAAAGGGAGAGGAAGACCTAGGATGAAGTATCTAGACGACATCAAGAAGAGGTTAGGTTGTGACAATTACATGGAACTGAAACGAACAGCTAATGAAAGAAAAGAGTGGTTGCATCGAGAAGGCATTAGCCTTTGGAATACTGAATGATTGATATTGATGTTTAATAGGGTATTTGGGAATTTTAGTACGGATGTAGATGGCATAATTCTCTGGTAAGACCCCAACTGCAATACGGTTCCAGTATATGGGACTACATGATTACATGATTTGAAAATTGGCAAAAATCCAAAGAAAGGCAGCTTGATTTGTTCTGGATGATTTCCGATAAAAGAGTAACGTTACGAAAATGTTGCAAAGTATGGGCTGGGAAGACATAGGAGAAAGGAGACGAGCTGCTCGACTAAGTGGTATGTTACGAGTTGTCAGTATAGAGATGGAGTGGAATGACATCAGTACTCGAATAACTTTGAGTGGTGTTTTTAAAAGGCATGGAAGATCAAAATATGATGATAAAATTGGAATTCAAGAGAACAAATCGGGGCAAATATTCATTTGCAGGGAGGGGAGTAGGGAATTTGAATAATTTACGAAGGGAGATGTTCAATAAATTTCCAAATTCTTTGCAATTATTTTAGAGAAGGCTAGGTAAACAACAGACAGAGAATCTGTCACCCGGGTGACTGCACTAAGTGCAGATCAGTGGTGATTTATATATTTATTTATTTATTTATTTATTTATTTATTTATTTATTTATTTATTTATTTATTTATTTATTTATTTATTTATTTATGTATTTACACAAAGAAGTAAATGAACTGGATTAAAGCCACTATATATATATTTATTAATAATAAAGCCAAGCTTTCTGTCAAATTACATTGGCCTTCATCAGGGCATGTGAAGTTTTGCCTCCGACAGTGAGCAAAGAAACTATCTGAAGGAACATGGAAGTCATGCCCGTACTATCCACGGCCTACCCCACTAACTGGACTCAAGGATCGCGGCGCTGTGCTGTGCTGTGGTGGTTTGGAGGGAAGTTACTGATGCACCGCCCTCTGTCGACAGTTTGAGTGCGTCCCGCTGTGCTATGATGGTGTTATGCATGTATTTCTGCAGTACAGGTCTCCATGTATTTGATAACTTGCGGCCGTCTTTCTGTTGATGTTATTTGGGCGCTGTTCTATCTCTATGGCTTCCCTCACAAGACGAGCATAGAAGTCTTTTACAGGCGCGATGACCTTCGTCTGGTCAAAGAGGATTTCATGGTCTGTACTGTAGAAATGTTCTGCTATGGCAGACTGGCTTATAGCGTTCTCCGTGGAGGATGAAAGAGGCTGTTTCGACCAGTCAAAGAGAAGCCACGTCTTGAAACACCAGGGTGAAAGAACACATCAGATCAGTAAAGAATGTCGCTCTTTCATCCTCCACGGAGAACGCTATAAGCCAGTCTGCCATAGCAGAACATTTCTACAGTACAGGCCATGAAATCGTCTTTGACCAGACGAAGGTCATCGCGCCTGTAAAAGACTTCTATGCTCGTCTTGTGAGGGAAGCCATAGAGATAGAACAGCGCCCAAATAACATCAACAGGGAAGACGGCCGCAAGTTATCAAATACATGGAGACCTGTACTGCAGAAATACATGCATACACCACCATGGCACAGCGGGACGCACTCAAACTCTCGACAGAGGGCGGTGCATCAGTAACTTCCCTCCCAACCACCACAGCACAGCGCCACGATCCTTGAGTCCAGTTAGTGGGGTAGGCCGTGGATGATACGGGCATGACTTCCATGTTCCTTCAGATAATTTCTTTGCTCACTGTCGGAGGCAAAACTTCACATGCCCTGATGAAGGCCAATGTAATTTGGCAGAAAGCTTGGCTTTATTATTAATAAATATATATATATATAGTGGCTTTAATCCAGTTCATTTACTTCTTTGTGTTAATACAATGAGCCAAAAAACTTACGTTCATTATTTATTTATTTATTTATTTATTTATTTATTTATTTATTTATTTATTTATTTATTTATTTATTTATTTATTGTCTCTTCTGTTGCCACTCATATCCACTGAAAACTCTATGGCATGTAAGAATTGCACCCAGACAGGAATTGTCCTAATTTGTAGCCTGTGGTCGAATTTCCTAGTTCCCAATGTTTTTCAGTAAATCCCTCCTCCCCGTTGGATTACAGTTCAGACACGCGGAAATGTTATTCTATTCTAATCGAAAATTCGGTCCTAAATAGTGTTATGCTGCTTATGGATGGTGGACATTAAAGGACTTTCAGTTGATTGTAGCGTTTTAAATTACATCTATAATCGTTATGAACTCGTCGCAGTCCACACTTACGTAAATACGAGCACTTATGTTATATTGTTTAGCGGTGAGACACAATGTATGTGACCGAGCCACGATAGCAGCACAAAGAGCTCTGAATAATGACAAAACACTATGTACGAGGTGATGATGTGCTCTTGGCCGGTGATAATGGGCCATTTTCAGCAGTGACAGACAAGGGATGGGAGAGAATTCACTGCCATCCTCTCGTTCAAGAATATTTCAGATCCATTAAAACGCTAAAAGGCGTGGTTCACTTAGTGTGAAATACAACCATTTGTCCTCAGCGGAGACTAAAGGGGTAACCCCACACGAGCTGTTAACTTGAGAACCAATCGAGTTGACCGTGCGGGTAGGGGTGGCACAGATGTGAGCTTGTGTTCGAGAAATGCTGGGTTCAAACCCCACTGTCTGCAGCCCTGAGGATGGTCTTCCGTGGTTTCCCATTTCCACACCAGTCAAATGCTGGGGCTGTACGTTAATTATGGCCACGGCCACTTCCTTCCCACTTGTAGCCCTTTCGTATCCCATCGTCACCATAAGACCTATCTGTATCGGTGTGTCGTAAAGCAACTTGTAAAAATATATAGCCTATACAGTATATCGGTCAAAGAAAGACAAGGGCCACGAAGGACGTGAAAATGGAAAACTCCGTGGGCTTCGATTGCTTCAATACCGTCGGGGTCGGAAGATAACATGAGTTGACAAAGGGAGATCAGTTAAGTACCTGGTACAGCTAAGTAGAAGAAATGCCAGGCGCCGTGGTCGTAAAACCGCACTCCCAAGTTCAGAGCCTCTGGAGCCCCTTTGAGCGACCTATTAGTGGATGTTATCCTACCGCCACAACCCACTGGAGGTTAGCTCTCTGGATAGCTGCGTTGGCCTTCCCTACAGTTACAGTTCATTAAGGTCTATGTGGCCCAGTTTTACGAACGTGTGCTCTTTTTGACGAGGTATGTACTCACTGTTTGTTGTTCGTATGCTGGTTGGTAATTCCACAAGCTATAGGAATTACATCCCTGCCGATAATCGACTCCTGGCCCCTCCGACCATTCACCTTAGCAGTTGAACTTCGACTGTGTTCGCCAGGCTGAGTGGCTCAGACGGTTGAGGCGTGGGCCTTCTGACCCCAACTAGGCAGCTTCGATCCTGGTTCAGTCTGGTGGTGTTTGAATGTGCTCAAATACGTCAGCCTTGTGTCGGTAGATTTACTAACACGTAAGAGAACTCCTGCGGGACAAAATTCCGGCACCTCGGCATCTCCGAAAACCGTAAAACTAGTTAGTGGGACGTAAAGCAAAGTAACGTTATTATTATTATTATTAATATTATTATTAATATTAATATTAATATGTATTCGTCTGTATCCTATTAGTAATCTTAATAAGCAGAACCTCATTAATCCCGACTGCATAAGTCCGCACTTCGCTGAATCCGGACAGCGTTTAATAATAATAGATAAATGCAATTACAGTATAAAGCTGAGTTACGAACGCAACGACGTAAACTACACCCGAGGCAATAGTTGAAAGTGTGATCGCTGCAGCTCTGAAATGGATGAATATGACGAGGATGAAGCAGGTGATACTATTAACCCTAAGACAAAGAGTAAATGACGGGAATTATCAAAAGCCTATCTTGGTAAAGTACCCCGGTTTCCTTGGAACTGTCCAAGGTAATAAAACTAATTTTTTCTTGAAGGTACATACATATCCAGTACATTTACTGATCTACTTTCTTCGTTCTAACATAATTAAAAATCAAGGTATGGATTTTTAAAATGAAGTTCACACATCTTATAATTGACTTATTTTAAAAATATTTGTGTTTAAATTATGTGTCATACCGCTAGAATTGTAGATCTATATAAAACAATAATCCTGTTTGTACCGGGAGGTACACCTCAACGCGGCACATTCAATATAAGCGCCTTAATAAACTCCTCTATCGATCAAAAGGTGAAAATCAGAAGATGTCGCTACAGAAATATTAAGTAATTGTGTTATTGTGAAGTTTCCTAAACTGATTGAATTTCTCCTTGTTTAGTTTGCTATACATCAAGAAGTTTGTACATTTTTCCACAGAAGACACTACCAAAAAATCTCTGATCATGCACTCTGGTGCAAGGTGAAAGAACTTTCAATTTAAAGAAGTTCAGTATTTCTAGATTTTCATAATTGAATCTACGTTCATTTATTTTTGTGTTGGCAAACACTTCTTTTTCTTCGGCCAGTTTTGAATCTAGCCAATCACGAATTTTTGTAATTAATTTTCAACCAATCCCGCGTTTCTTGTTCACTTCGAATTTGCCAATAAAATTAAGAGGGTGTGTCCTGATTAGTCCTGAATTCTCTCGAACCTTCCCTGAGGGTATATAAACTGCGGCTTTTCTGGGTACCTTGTCAATTGATTGCCGTCTTTCTAAGTGTGTGTGTTAAGGCTGAAGGCTGGGCGCCTCTTTCGTCGGCCAGCAGAACATCTACAAGGTAATGGCCACATAAATTCTCTTTTCTGTAGCTACCTACGCAGCTTTATCCGAGGGGAAGATCCGATTCTTTAACTATGTAACAAATTTTTCTAAAATGTAATTCTTCTTTCGGCTAATGTAAAAATTTAATTACGTTTTAACTGTAAATCGGGGATAGAGAGTGAGTTACCCTCTCGAGCTCCCCTTCATCTTGGTTTGAGGTGACTACGTCTTCGTAACTGTTTTCTTCCTGTAGGCCTAATGTATTAAAGTTATTTCTATTCGAGCCACCTCAGTAGTTTGGGAATAGCCCCTGTTTCATCGGCCGAGAGCCCTGTAGGTTTTAATTTTTAATTATCTGGGAGCAGAGTGTACGCCTCCATTCAGTTTGTGTTCGGGCCCTTTATTTAACCTGTTCTCTTTCGCAAAGGCCCTGTAGGTTGGGTACTAGATAACCCCGTGTAAATCTATTTCTATTTGTAAGTTTGGCCTTGAGAGGCCAGAGATTGTAAGCTTTGGATGTTGCCTTGAGTAAGCTGGAAGAAACTGAGGTCCTGTTAGCTCTTTTCAAATGTAGTAATAGTGAAGGGTGCCTCTGGAAGGCTAGACATTGTAATTTAGGGAGCAAGTGCTCTTGAATTAGGGGATTTCTGCCCTTGACTAAATTATTCCTCATTTTGAATTGTAAACTTGAGCTTGTAGCTCAGAAATTGTAAAACTAGGGGCTTGAAGCCCAAAATTGTTAAAGTTATGAACCTTGGATTTCTCCAAGTCTGTTTTCTAGATTGGCATTGTACCTGATTTTTCTTTGTTATTCTACCTATTGGAAATTTGTTAAGACTGTCTTTTTAATATTGAAAGAAATATAACCTTTGTTAAAATTTTAATTCAATTCTTGGCATTGTAGTTAGACCCATTCAAACCCGCACCTTATTTCACCTCTCTGCGTTCCACTAAAACACGGTAACACTGTTAATTAGAGAAAACACTCTAAGCTCTATCTTAAGTACTTCGTGAGAAAATGAGGAAAATTCCCCAAAATAATTAGTGTGTCAGATATCACACTTGAAAGTGTAATACCACTTACAAGACATCGATTTTGCCTCATAAACACCAGATATGAAGTATTATCACAGCCACCTTATGCACCAGCATGTTTAGTATAAATCAACGTAAATTACCGCCTTCTGGAGCAAACAGTGTTCATGAAATTTGGAGAAAAGGCTTCCGCAGCAACATATTATTTTTAGATGTAAGTAGTTATAGTCATCCAAAATCAATGAAACATACATCAAATTAAAGAGAAAACTCCAAATAATAATTTTCCGAACAAAACTAAAAATAGACATCCTTCACCAATACCGCCATTTGTAGTCCCCTTAAAGACCATCTAAACATTATCATTAAATACGTTGAAGATAACAAGGATGAAAACGTATCTGCATGTTATGAACAGTTGAGGAACCTCCGTGAGTTAATTATTAAATAAATAGATGTCAAAGAAATACTACAAAAGACCAGCAGTTTTTTCAAACTAGTAAGCGTGTCAAGTGTGGTCAGTGAAGGTGCGCCTTGGTTGCCATTTCCTAATTCTGTACTGCACTAGTTATTCTATATTCTGTACGGCCTACTACTGTACTGCATTATATAAAACGTTTGTATCTCTTAAATTTAAAATACTGTACGGTGCACGTTTTTTTTTTACTGAACAGACTGTTTAAATATGCACCTTCGCTCACTTCATAAGTAATTTAGTTTGATTCGGACTTTCATTAATTCGGACAACATGCAGCTCCAATTAGTCCGGGTTCTACTGTAGCTAATAATAGGGGCGGATTATCTCATTTATTTCCATGGAAACAAGATCATTCAACATCCTCACAGCAAAACTTGTAAGACTGACCTACCAGTCGTTCCGGAGCCGATCTCTGAGTAGCCCCTCTTGCTACTGTGACCCACCTAATGGCCATAAGCAGTTTACATCGTTCAGTTCCTGCAGCTCGAGACAGACAGACAGAGCATTAGCGATGCGGCACAAACTCAGCGAAGCTTGCACTCCATGTACAAAACTAGCAAAGATAAAGGCAACAGCTCCCAGTCTTCGCAGCCCAGAGACCCTTCGTCCACTCCGGGTTGAGTCTGCACTCACTGACAAGCATACAGCAAAACTCTCTGTTCTGCTACATCGATCCACGGAAGTATTAGAACGCGCACTTATAACGTGTCTGTCTTTGTCTTATATAAAGACTAAAATCTAATCTTATAGGGAAAGAACAAAAGCTTAGTGTAAATGTAATTAAAACACATTCTACAAATTATGCTAAGACATTAGACAAGTTGGTGTAATTCCTAGTACTGTTTGCGGCTCGAGTCTTCAGTCAGAAGGTCGGCTTCCCGAGCAACGAAGTGTTTATTTATTGTATGTGATAGTTTGAAACATTTCGAATTCATTGTTGTGTTCATGTCTGCAATTATGGTTCTCAAATCGTCATTATTACCAGTCAGAGGAAATTATTTTTTTGTGTTGCTAGGGGCTTTACGTCGCACCGACACAGATAGCTCTTATGGCGACGATGGGATAGGAAAGGCCTAGGAGTTGGAAGGAAGCGGCCGTGGCCTTAATTAATGTACAGCCCCAACATCTCACTGGTGTGAAAATGGGAAACCACGGAAAACCATCTTCAGGGCTGCCGATAGTGGGATTCGAACCTACTATCTCCCGGATGCAAGCTCACAGCCGCGCGCCTCTACGCGCACGGCCAACTCGCCCGGTCAGAAGAAATGTAGGAACACGTAAAGCAATCCTGACTTTGTCTTCTCATGGAGGATCGAACGAATTAAGAAAAACAAGCCCAAGTACATGACATTCATAGATCTGGGAAAGGCATTCGATAATATTGATTTGATCCAAGCTATTTGACATTCAGAAGGTGATCGGGATCAGATACCGAGACATAAGAATTTTTTTTTCATACATCGAGTTGAGCCTCTATGGACTGCGTGGTAACAACGAACTTCATTTTAGTTTCTAGGTCTTGTTCTTGTTCCGGCTTTGACTTCCTGCCAGTATCTTCTGAGCCCAGCGAGCAGTGCCTGTTTATGCTCTTCAGACAAAGGTCCTTTCCGTCTTCTCGCAAGTGCGTTCCTGTCATGAATTTCTTGGTCTGAAATACCAATCTGCCTCAGATCTTTTTCGCATTCCTGGAACTATCTCGGCCTTGTTGCCTTAGATTGAATTATAAGAATATAATATTAAGAAGAATTATTATCTAAAATCTGCACAAAATTCGGTAAACAGTGATACGAATCGAAGGCTATAAAAAAGAAGGCGCAATCCCGAAAGGAGTGAGGCAAGGCTGCAGTTCATCCCCACTGTTTTTCAATGTTAATATAGGCCTACAAAAGGCGGGAAGAGAAATCATAGAGGGATTTGGAAAAGGAATCGCAATCCAAAGACAGAAATCAAAACTCTGAAACATTATTATTATTATTATTATTATTATTATTATTATTATTATTATTATTATTATTATTATTATTATTATTATTATTATTATTATTATTATTATTTGCTTTACGTCCCACTAACTACTATTTCGGTTTTCGGGGACCCCGAGGTGCCGGAATTTCTTCCCGCAGGAGTCAGAAAGCCAGCGCCTCAACTGTCTGAGGCACTCAGCCCGGCTGAGATCGTTATTTTATCTGAGCCTGCAGAAGATCTGGAGAAATTGCTGAATGGTTTTGACAGTCTTGGCAAAGGAGTAGAAGATGAAGATAAATGAATACAAGTAATGAAGAATACAAGAAATGAATTCAGGTGATGCAGGAAATAGTATATTAGGAAATGAAGTCTTAAGGGAAGTAGATGAACAATGTTGCTTCGGTAGTAGAATAACTAACGGTGGCACAAGTAAGGTTCATTTTCCTTTACGCATTGCGATTGGAAAATTGTTCTGATGGACTACAAGCGGCTGCCAGGCGTGACCAGTGTTGAGAAGAATAATGGGTATGAAGAACACTGCCAGGTACGAGGTTTTGCTGTGAGAGCGACGGTATGTTTTGTGCTGAGTGTCGTCCGTGAGTTCGACAAGATCATAAGATTAATAAAATACGGGGAGGAGGTGAAATATAAATGAAACGTATAATCCAACATCGTTGATTAACCTGATGTTTATAAATGTTTTGAAAATTTAAATTTCCCTCCCCATAGTCACTTTTTAATGAGATAACCTTGTTATTGGCATACGTTTTATGTTTCACTATCATCTCATGGGCTGTGTTTAGTGCAAAGCAATTTTCTTGATGGCTCTGTACTCGACAGCGGAACGTAGTGTAGGTCGAGGACAGCACTCACTCACTCAGAACTCATTCATAACTCTGTTTAAAGCACTGTTCACTGTTCTAACTGCGACACATTGCTATCACTTTATTGTTCAGATCTTGAGACACTTAATCAAATAAGTGACTGTAATGAAAGTTCATGGGAGATATCTCATAAGAAATAAAATAGAGAAAACTATGTGACTAATGGGTGTTGGCCTACGAAGTGGTGGCTGCTCGTTCTGTAGGTGACGCATGGTCAGTACTACGAATCCTATTGTTATCACGTAGGCGGAGTGGACATCTGGTAACTGGGAATCCAAGATAGGCTTTGAACTGCGATGATGAGCGGGAGGAGCATATTTGGATTGGATTAAAGTTAGAAATTTGATTTGCATTCCGAAAATACAATTATAGAAGGTAAATGTCCTAATGTGAGAAACATATCGTCGCTGTTACAACAAATCCTCGTATGTCACGATGCTCTTCCTTAAAACCGGTCGCGCTTCCCACCGCATATGCTTATGCAGTCCGTCAGAACGATTTTCGTTGTGTTCATTTTTCTATGCCAATGTGTAAAGAAAATGAACGTTAAAAACATTATACTATGGGAGTGCGAAAATACGTCATTCAAACATACATTCTTACAGTGCGGTACAGTAACGTTCAGTTTCGTTTACGGATAACCATAGGAAATTGAACACAACCAGTATTGTTCACATTGACTACATATCCATATGTGGCTAGGAGGAATGACTAATCTTAAGGAGAATAATGGATAAGAAAAGCATTGAGAGAAACGAGGTTATCCTCTAACAGCGACAATATGGTTTTCGATTTTACAAACCAAAATTTTAATACAAAATTTACTGGGTTCTTCCACTACATATTGAACCCATAATTCTACGATGAGAAAATTATTTTTTTTATTCCCAACATTTATTTCAGCTACAAACTACTTTTTGAGAGCAGCCATGTTTTTATTTCAAGAGTCTGGCTGTCTCGTGGGAACGGGATCCCCGTGTCGAGCAAGCCGTAAGCTCGTAAAATACCGGGACACTTCGGTGGACTTCGAATATTGAACAATTTATCAAATTCAAGAAATTCTTCATAACGGGAGATTTTGGCGACATAGTAAATCCAGGAATAAAGAATCTAAATTATTCTTAAACCATATGTGAAGATAGAAACCCCAGGGTAAAAATAAATGCAGTTAAGCCTAGAGAAGAATTTGTGTCCGTCCCGCGGATCAGCGACACGTGCCAAGGCCGATGGATGACGAAAAACCCGCGAAACGCCCGGGCAGAAATAATTCATTTCGCCTGTTGCGAGTATGCGAAAAATATGAAATTAACACCGTAATGAATCGTAAGTCTGTCCGAAGTTATGGAACAAATTTCAGAAAAATTGGTCTATTGGATGCGGAATTGGCATATTACACAACCAAGCTTCATGGTGTGGGTAGCGTCCTCCCATAGAGAAAAAAGAAATCCCCCTCCGTATATTACACACTCTCTGTCTGGTTGTTGGAACGGCGAAGCTCACGTCACTCGTCAGCAGGAAAGTGCGGAGATTTGTTCTCCAAGTAACTCGTTACATATTCATGTCTATGGTTCAAATATAATGTTAAAGTAGAAGATGATAGAAATTTTCTGAGCTGCCGCTAATGGGAACTTTGAAGGTTTAGATATTTGGGTGAATAAGTAATTGAGTTTCTCTCTGTATTCAGTGTGTGCGTCTAATATTTGTTAAAGAGAAGTCTGGAAGTTAGCTGCGAGGTCTGGTTTCTTATCTGTTTGGAACACCTGGCACTTAGTAGGGTGAGAGGAAGCAGAATCTTGCGAACACAGTGACCATTGTCATTTGGGAAGAGTGCTCGTCGCCTGTTAAACGTGTTGAAAGTGCGTTATTTGCGGTGCCAATCGACCCTGAGTGTAAATTATTGTGTAATTTAAGTTATATTTCTATAAGAAGATGTCTAATATAGCCATGGAAGGCTAGGCAAAGAGGTCAGCTGGCTAGATGCAGCCAGAATCCAGGATGATGTCTACGATTACAGGTCTGTGAATATCTTTGTATCAATGCTGTATTTAAAATATTGTTTGTCCCAACCAATTTTCATTGTGTATGTCGGGTGGATATTTGATAATGATCAGGCGAATGTATTAAAATTCTGGTCGTCGTGTGAAACTCTTCAGTGCGGTAAAATTCACGTCGAGAAAATATAAAATGCGAAGTTTAAATATTGTGTTAATATTCTTTGAGATATTGTCCAAATTGAGTAAAATTAGGAAGGTGATAACGATAACGTAGTCGTGGTGAATGTCTTAATTTCGAATATCGTAGGAATTCAGAAAAAAATGTCGTCATAATAATAATAATAATAATAATAATAATAATAATAATAATAATAATAATAATAATAATAATAATAATAATAATAATGTTTACCGCGGGATAAAATTTTTCCATGTTGAGAGTGGATTTAACAGTTATGTTCAATAAGGTTTGCGCGTGTCTCAAAATCCAGTGAAATCCGATAATGTTAGGTTTTATTCATGGGAAGTCCCAGTCTTTGCTGAGCTGAGCTAGTGAGCAGACGTGCGTGGTAATGGTACGGAAGTGCAGGAAAAGCAATATGGGCGTAACAGTGCAGCAGTATAGGAGTGTGATAGGGCGATGGCACAACCGGGTCAAGTGGATCAAGACGGACTGTAAATCAGGATTTAATAAAGAAATAGGATTGACAGAACTGTTGATGGCGGCAGCTATAGTGGCTACTCTATTAGTCATCGGAGGCGTCGAGATGAACCCAGGCCCATTGACATGGGAGGACATTGAGAAAATCAAGGAAGTTGTCCGCGATGCTTCTCAGGCTGACCAGACCAAAGAAATGTTCGAAGCACAGTTCCAACAAATCAACGATATGAAGGACAGCATAACCAAAGATCTAACAGAAATAAAGGCGAAGATAAGAGAAGACAAGGAAGAAAGAGCTATAATAAATCAGAGGATACAGGAGCTAGAAGAACAAGTACAGGTACTTCAATGGCGAGATAGCAGAAGAACGGAGGAGGAGAAGAGAAGAAATATTATTTACGGACTGGATGAAACGGAAGGAGAATCTAAGATGGAATTGATGAGCTCAGTCCTTAAGCTAATGAGAGAGAAATTAGGCATTGAGTGTACCGAAAGGGAGATAGATGATGTGTATAGGATGGGAAAGAATACAGGAAGAAGACCCGTTAGAATTAAGTTTGTTTCCTCATTAATGGCAAGCCGAATTTTGAATAGTGCGAGGAACTTGAAGGGCAGCAGAATTTGGATAAAAAGGGATATGGACAGAAACAGCCTCCAAGAGCAAAGAGTTCTACAATTCCATTTACGACAAGCAAGAAAATCGAATCTACGGGCATTTATAAGAGGAAACCGCTTGCATGTGATGGGAGATACCTGGGCGAGAACGTGGACGGTCAGTGATCTGGGTGATATGTTTAAGAAACGAAGTAAGCAGTTTGGGTCATCAGCGGAAGTGCATGGTGAAGGAGTGATGACACAAGAGATTCCAGAATATACGTGCGATGCTCGGGTTGATAACCCCGGGCAGGTGATTCAACAGCCTACGTCAGATCTTCCAGCGGAGTTAAATAACAGTGGGAGGAACGACGAGGCGAGCCGGATGTCAACAGCGGCGCCGCGTGGAGGAGCTGAGGATACTTCCAGGCGTAGGTCAGTGAGTCTAAAAGACTTTTTTCAGAAGAAGGGGATGGGTTCAGGTAGTAGATTAAAACTCACAGAAGAACTATCTGAGAAGGACGTTATTTGCTCTCCGGAGGGAAGTATAATGGAAGTGAAAAGATCTAGAATAACTAGAAGTAAGTCAGGAAGTTTAGAACATAGAAGTAAAAAATAACTAGAGTTAAAGGTATCATGTGTTAACATTGAAGGAGTATGGAGCAAAATAGGTAACGAAGACTTTAAAGAGCTACTGGAAGAAACGGACATCCTTGGGCTTGTAGAAACTTGGGCTGATTACAAGAAAAACTTAAAGATAGAAGAGTGTATCGTATGGAGTCAATATGGATCAAGGAGATCCAATAGAGGAAGGATATCGGGCGGAATTTCAGTGGTTATCAAAAACAACTTAAAAGATAGAATACAGCTGTTAGAATCTGAGTTTAAGGAATTAATCTGGATAAGAATATTAGATAGGGTCAATTGGAGGAATGAAATATGTATAGCTTTTATATATAATCCACCTTTGAGCTCCCCATTTGCGCAGACTGATTTTTTTGAGAATTTAGTGACAGAAATTAGACGAATGAGAAGTACGTATGATCAGGCAAGCATTATTATTATGGGCGATCTTAACGCGAGGATAGGGGACAAGAAACCAGTTTATAGTCAACTTGAGGACGGGGTATTACTAGTTAATAGAAATAGCCAGGATAAAGAATGTAACAGAAATGGAGAAAAACTACTAGAGTTATGCGCGGTAGAGGAGCTTTATATATTGAATGGGTGGTGGTTTGGAGATGAGAGTGGAAAACTAACCTATATAGTAGAAAATGGGGGCAGTACAATTGACCTAGTTGTATGCTGTAGGGATGGTTTGCAAATTATCAAAGAGATAAGCATTAAGGATTGGGCAGAGGCAAATCATATGCCAGTATCTGTAAAATTAATTATTCAAGAGATAGGAGCGCAAGAGATCGTTTACGATAGCGTACAGGAGAGGAAAATAGCTAGGTATCGTTGGAGAGAAGAATTAGGAAATGAATTCAGAGAGTACTTCAATGGAGAAAATTTTGAGATTTGGAAAATAGGTATTGTAAAATTGATAGAAGAGAATAGAGTGGAGGAAGCCCTAACCAGGATAGAAAATTTAATAGGAATGGCAGGAAAAGGTATGAGGCAAAATCTAAGTAAAACGCAGATAAGAGGTGGATGGTATAATACAGAATGTGTAAAGAAAAAGTCACAAGTTATGAAGGCACTTAGGAGATACAGGGTGGATGGTGGTCAAGTAGCTAGAAACGAATTTTTTTAAAAAGGAAAGAATACAGAGAATTGTTAAGAAAGACAAAGTTGGAATGGCAACAAAAGATGGCTGCAGACATAAATAAAAAGTGTAAGGACAATGACAGTAGGAAAGTATGGGATAAAATAAATCAAATAACCAAGAAGAAGTCGGGCTCTGGGGGGAACAATATAAGTTATAGTACATGGGTCCAGTATTTCGAGAAATTATTAAATAAAGAAGACAAATGGAGAGCTCAGCATGAGGGGATTACTGTTTCGAGGGGTTTGAATGTCACTCTGCCTGAATTAGATGAGGCTATTTCGACTCATGAAATAAGGAACCTGTTACAAGGAGCCAAAAAGGGAAAATCAGGAGCTATTTCAGGTATCGCATATGAATTTTGGAAAGAGGTGGGAGAACGAAGCGGCATGTTGGAAATTTTGACAAAGATATTCAATAAGATATTCGAGAAAGGGATATTTCCAAAAGCTTGGAAAGAGGAGATTATATGCCCTATATACAAAAATAAAGGGGATAGATTAAATCCAGGAAACTATAGGGGAATAACCTTATTAGATACATTGGGGAAAGTATATACGCGTATACTAGCAAATAGACTAAGGAACTGGGCAGAGAGACATTCAATCCTCTCGAAATTTCAAAGTGGCTTCAGAAGAGGGAGAACAACACCAGATAATGTTTTTATTGTGAGAACTCTTATTGACAAATATGTAAAGAAAAAACGTGGAAAGCTCTATATTACATCAATAGATTTAGAAAAAGCATTCGATACTGTGAACAGGGGGGGCAGTCGTTACTAGATTGAGACAAGTAGGAGTGTCATGTAAAATGATAAGGGCTATAGAAAACATATATGCTGAAGTAAAGTGTACTGTGAGAGTCAAAGAAGGAGTAGTAGTAGGAGATATTATTTCTAAAATGGGTTTGAAACAGGGATGTAAATTGTCACCGATTTTATTTTTATTGTTCATTAACGATATACTAGAATTTGAAGTTGAGGAAAGATTAGCACTGCCGTGTTTAGAAAATCAGGATATTCCTGGTCTTGTCTTTGCTGACGACATACTCCTGTTCACACTAACGCGAGTTGCAATGCAAAAAAGTATTGATGGTATCGAGAAGTACTGTAAAGAGTGTAATATGAAAATTAACGCACAGAAAATTAGAGTAATGGTGTGCAAAAACGGGAACAAATTAGCAAAAAATGAAAAATAGTATCTTGAAGGAGTAAATCTGGAAGTAGTTAATAATAATATTCATGGGAAGTAAAATTTTGTGACATCGTGTATGTCGGTGATATGGAAAATCACGGTGTGTTGTTGTACTCCTTAGGTCAAAACGTTGTAATAAAAATAAATGAAAAGATATTTTATAAAAGTTGTTTGTCGCGAGAGGATTGAGGTTTGAAAAGTCTTGAAATGTAAGAAAAGGGATTGATGGCGAAAATTTTATATATATTGAGATACGAGTTGTATGGATGTTGAAAGCAAAGGAAGCCTGTATTTCATATAATACCGCCGTGAGAAGGCGATGAGAATGAATTTTTGAGACAGGCTATATTTGCTAATGGCGAAGAATTTATGAGGCAGGCTGTATATTAAATGTGATATTTATGTGGCAGGCTGCAGTATATTCCGCTAACAATCCGAAAACTGAGGACAGGAGAAGGTTGGTTCGAGATGAGTATTAAGATTTCAAGTTAAGATCCCAAGTGGAAAACAATTTCTGGTGAAGATTGTGTAACTCTTGGTAGTTAAATCCAAGTGACTAGTTTACGTAAAGTCAATATAATGAATATTATAGTAATATGACCTCAAGGGTAGAAGAGCATTCTGAATACACGATTGGTGTTATTTGACTGTAATGACAAGTTTCCAGTCAGTAAATTTCATAAAGTACGAGAGACGATAATGTATCATTAAATCGAAAACATTGTAGGATGAGATACTGGACGTTTTAAAGTGATAGTTTGGCTGTGTACATTTATTGAATTTCACTTCACTGGATAGCCATGGATATGGATATTTGGAATTATGTTATAGAAGGCGATTTGAGGGCCTCACCCTAAAATTACAGTGTGGATTTTTGCGGTGGTGATGATTATTGTTTGGCGACAGTCATGTAATGTTAGACGTGTGTTGGAAGTCACTATTATTTTTCCAAACTTCATTGCGCATACTGAGATAGTGTTTGAGTTGTGGATTGCTCGCCACGCGTTATTTATTTTCAGTTTCATGTTTTAGTAACAAGATAGGGACTTAGTTGCATTTCCCGACTTGCTTTCATTCTGTGGCAAGATTCGTTTCATTGTGTGCTATTATTTTCGACAAGGTTTACAGCTAAAATACCTAAGAGTGTGTTTGAAGTTACGATCTCGCCTGATATGCTAGAGGAAACGTATACGACCCAATTTCCGCTCGACAATAGATTTAGAACGTCATATGTTTTCCTAGGAGTATACTAATGATGAGACGTCCTAGTTCACGCTCAACGATAGATTTAGGAAGGGGTGTGTGTACATAGAGGTTAGTGTTAGGGTGTCCAGACATTAGGTAGACCGACGATAGGTCTGGGATGTCAGCTGTACATACTCAAGTCTTAGATTAGATGTTTTTGCGAAGTGACTTGAGCGATGGCAGTGTCTGCAGTACTGTATGCAATGCGAAGAGTGTTAGCTCAGTAATATTGTGGCCAAGCTTGCGCGCAGCCCCTTTACCAGCTGGAAGGTGTTTACCTAAGATTATGGAACCACTGATGGCACATGAAGGTTGTCCAATATTGGGTACTGAGTTAATGGTGATTGAATATTTACTGCAGTTCGCCATGCGTGTTTGAGTTCAATGAACTTCGGTATTTTATTTTACGAACTTAATTGTTTTGTCGTTCTGACGTCCGTTTTGTTTTGATAGTGTGCGTGTTGACACTCAACGTATTAGTGTGAGATTTGAGTTACGAATGCGGGTTCGATTCGTCAGCCGGTAATATATTCTATTTTCTATTTTTATCGTTCTTTCATTTTTATACGTAATTGAGTGTGGTCAATTGATAACTTGTAGGTAGTGTGTTGGGACAAATAATAAGTAGATGGATCTGTGATGGTGGTCATTGTTATAAAGGAAAGGATATTTATGTTTTCAATTTATTTTACCATGTGGACTTGTAATTTTATTAAGCGTAACGTAACCATTTATAACCTGAAAGTTGGTTTAATAATAATATTTTTCAAGTGATTTACCACTTTTTAATTAACTTCAGTGTTTGGTATTTCTTCTAAATGCGTGATGAATAAGTGTTTCCTACATTTCGCAGTTTTGTTCCTTCAGAACGACGTAATGTAAGATCCTCTCCGATCGTGTTGTTGTTGGTTCCTTCTGAACAGCTGTTTGGGTGATGCACGTTTAGCATCGGGATTATTTATAACTTAAGGGTGTCATGAAATGACAATACATGGTGGAATTTTGTTTCAATTGTGAATGCTGCTGTTAACTTGTAGTGAACACCATGCTTTCCAATAATATTTCGCAACCTATCCAAAGCAACTGATAGTCAATTTGGTTCGATTAAGTGTCCATTCGGCGGGTGTTTCCGTATCCGAAAGGGTATTCGACTGGTGGATAACCTTAATTAAGAGTAAATCCGGCATTCTACTTGTTGAAGGTCAGATTTTCCACGGATCATGTGGATTAATTCTCAGTTATCGTTTGGATCAATAGGTGCCCGATTTCCAGGTTTTCTTTTCACTTTTTCAGTTTCGCTGTCTACTAATTTGTTAGATATCTATTTTTCTCCGAAGGAAATTCTTCGATGTTTGTAATCAATGGAAACGCTATGCAGTGTGACTGCGTTTGAAACATTTAATAATTTTTTGATCAAGGATTTATATAAATACTTTTTTGTGCAATTAATTGATTCAATAAAAGTTAGTAAGCACATATTTGTTCCTCATTTCAAGTAGTTAGGCTCTCTTCTAAATCCCGTCGTTTGGTTAAGTTGTGACCGAATTATTCCCGCAACGATCCCAAGATTTAAGAGTTCAATATTGCTCTACTGCAGCAGCTGTGGCCGACCAACGATGGAATGGTAAGGATATGATTTGTGATTATTAGATGCAAACTATTTTGATGTTAGAATTGCTATAAATGAAACAGGTCCACCGTTGAAAATTTAAGTTAATAGGTTTTCGTTTTGTCTGCTTAAGTGGCAGTGAATGAAGACTCAGTAAAAGATGTTAAGATACAATCAAAGATCTCTCCACAGTGGCACAACACTGTCTTGACCTCACATAAAAACACATCGCTCCACATTCAAATGAACAATTGAGCCATTCGTCATCCATTGAAGGAATAGAGTATCACTACAACGGGCAGTGAGTACCTCTTTCTCAGGAAGTACGTGACGTGGAGAGCGCTTTGGTCGGTCTCTATGACTGGAGCATACTTGACCCGTCCTTAGTCGTGCACACACTTCCTCATGTAACCTGGGCTCTTAACTCTGAATATGAATAAAAAGACATGCGACATTCAGGGGGGGGGGGGGCGATTGCCTTCGATGTTAGGCCCCTTAAAACAACAAGCATCATCATCATCATCATCACCATCAAAATCTAGGGGATTTGGAGGAAGCCCAGCGCTTTCTATACGACAACAATAAATTGCCTTTTGAGGATACATTCTGCCTTCTTTGTTTTCTATTTGGTCTCTAACTAATTACAGGTAATTGTTTAAGCCACCCACTCTGTTAGGCGGTTTGCGGGAATGAGTAAGGTGCGTCGAACTGTCTTCATTTGTGTTATATTGTTGAGAGAGTGAGTGAGCACCGGCTTATGAACCATATCTCTCAAATTGAGTTTTCCTTCTTCTTATTATTATTATTATTCCGGGCTGTTCACAGAGGAATAGGACGCGCCTGGGTTGAATGGATGGACAGGGGTTTACTTAGAGCAACTTTCAGTATAACAGATTTAAAAATTTCATTTCTTTTCTTTCTTAAAATTAAGACATTAAAAGTCTATTAGAATAACAAAGAACAATTGAAAAAAGGTTAACAGTTCGTCAGCTCTAACAATGCCTTGGACTTAGAAGTCCTAAATGAGGTATAACATAATTTGGAATAAACTCTCGTCGTTAAATTACATATGGAAGAGCATAATTGCTCCTGACAGGTACAATATTGCGTAAGAGAGAAGTTTGCTCTTAGCAGGTACACTTTGTAGGAGTCTCAGCTCCAACATACAAGAGTCTAGCCTCGGACAGGCAATCACTTACTTTTGACACATTTAGATTACACTAGGCGACCCATCGAGTGACCTCACTTCAAAGTTTTCATACATAATTGCCCCACGTCGGGCTTAACAATTGCAATGATCCACAATAAATTCAGTTACTGTCCCGAAAGGGAACCAAAATTGAAATACGGTTATCCTAAAGAATAAACAGGGGCATAATTACCCATACTACAAGGCCTTTTTTTGCTAGGGGCTTTACGTCGCACCGACACAGATAGGTCTTATGGCGACGATGGGATGGGAAAGGCCTAGGAGTAGGAAGGAAGCGGCCGTGGCCTTAATTAAGGTACACCCCAGCATTTGCCTGGTGTGAAAATGGGAAACCACGGAAAACCATCTTCAGGGCTGCCGATAGTGGGATTCGAACCTACTATCTCCCGGATGCAAGCTCACAGCCGCGCGCCTCTACGCGCACGGCCGACTCGCCCGGTACTACAAGGCCTTACAAATAAAAGAAAAGGTTGCACGTAACAAGATATCAACAAAAGGCAAGGAGGTGAAACACCAGCACTCCGTATATAAATTCCTGGGAGGACAAGAACCTATGTAGACTTAAGGCCCAATGACACAGAGGCTTGTCCTGTACTAAACAGGGCGATTAAAGGAGGAACATTTAAAGCCGAGACAAGATATTCAAAATTTATAGGTTGAACACTTTAGTCACCCAATTCAAAAGTTGAAGGGGTGACGGCTGAGGGTCACCACTCGCGTTCCCTTTCACAACATATATCCCAGTGGGGAATAGAACTAGAGTGGGAAGACTTCGCCGGAGGTCCTACATTTAAACCATCAAAATAAAAAAAATTCTTTAACAGCTGGTACCTTCCCCTCAAATTACCCACAGGCACGATCACATGTTTATTAAATTCTGCCATTACCTTGTATTGCTGGATCTTCTTCAAGCAGGTCGCGCCCCTGCCTCCCTAAGCCTCCGTCAAGTCGCACTCGCAAACACTGGAGCAATTCAGACCAGACGCTCCTAAAGTGTCCTGCCAATATAGTTCCGTAAGAGAAAGTTCCAGATTAAATTGAACTACACTATGCTGATAGGCTGAATTTCCATACACTCCCCCGGAATTGACTGGCTACAGAACATAGTTACAAGCATATGAGAGGAGGAACCACCTGAAGTGTTGACAACTTTGGTACATAAAAAGCAATCCTAAAAAGAAGGTTTACCAACTCCATAAATATTTCTTTGTTAATTAATTTGTTTCTAGGCATAAGAGTGCGCTAACAAATCGATGGTAGAGCCATCTAACCGTGGAAGAAATTCTTTTTGGAGTTTAAAAGTTCAAGTCCGTTAGCATATATGGCCTTAGAGAAGGTACGCGGTTTAAATAGCCTGGGGAGGTGTAATCCTGGTACAATTATTATTATTATTATTATTATTATTATTATTATTATTATTATTATTATTATTAATATATTTCTATTTTACTTTGTGGGGGAGTTATGGTTATCTATGCCCCCTAGTGTACAGTACCGGTTAAAATTTAGGACAACATTAAGAAATCATGAACTTCCATATAGAACCTAAAATTGTGCTGCTAAACCTCTGTATTTTTTTCTGAGCTCTCGCATGTAATATGATATACGTCGCCTGATTTCAGTGATTCACGCCGAGTTTTGCATAAGTTACACATTTTTGTTGGAAGGTCACATCAGAAAGTCAACATTTTTGGAAATATTATGAACTATATACTCTAATTTGTCTCAAGTATCACAACTGAGATACTTCTATAGACTTAGCAATAGTTGGGGTCCATTTTAGTATAAATATAAACATTCTGACAAAATGCGACACCGATTTTTGTGCGTTTATTATTGTTATTTTTTAAACCAGCGCTAAAATGGTCAATTTTCCTCGTTCTTGCCATAGGTCTCAGTGTGAGCTATCGGCATCCACAGAGTGAAAATGAAACTATCAGGGCAGATAAGTTTAACGCCCAACGCTCCTCCTGAGACCTTGGGCCATACATGACAAAGGCAAAGAAAAATTAATCACTTTTCCCTGGTTCGAAAAAAAAAATACACAAAAACGGTACCGCATATTTTCGGATTTATTTATATTTATACTAAAATAGCCCCCACCTAGTGCTAAGTCTACAAAAAATCTTGGTGGTGATAGTTGCAACCAATTAGAGTATACAGTGCATTATATTACCCAATTTTTTATTTTTTGGTGTGACCTTGCACGAGTTAAAATGTCATAACTTCTACAGTATTTGGACTACGTTAATGAAATCCGGTGACACATATCCTATTAGACGTGAGACCCTAGAAAGGAAATTATAGAGGTATAGTGGTACATTTTGTAATTTCTTTATGTGCTCCTAAACGTTTGACGGGTACTGTATGTGATCACTTCAGTCCAAACCACTAACAATTTCAATAAACATACATTGACCTTAAAATTAATGTCTAGTCCATTTGATGTAGTTCATATCAAATTTTAGGCATGGATAACTGTGTTCTTGCATTAGTAATTTTCAATAAACATACAGATCCTTGGCATACTGTAGGCCCGGTTTCATCAACGTGGTTAAACCTTAACTCCGCGTTACACAGCTTTTAACTCTGAATGTCCCTATTAATTCTCTTTCATCAAAGGAGGTTAGTTTCAACTCTACGTTTAGGTCGGAATTAATTCCTCCTTTCACCTGGGTTAAACTGTTAACTCGAGGCTAAAAGCAAAATGGCTTCTGTAAATCATCCGTTGGATGCAGAGTTGCTTGGTGTTCCTAACAGAAATGGACCTATTATGAGGAACTATTTGCAAAATATACGTATATCCGAAGAACAATTTGTGAAGAGGTTTAGACTGTCAAAAACCTACGTCAGTAAGGTCGTCAATCAACTTCACTAGAGGTTAGAATGCACCGGGCCGGGCTGAGTGACTCAGACAGTTGAGCCGCTGGCCTTCAGTCCCCAACGTGGCAGGTTCAATCCTGGCTCAGTGCGGTGGTATTTGAAGGTGCTCAAATACGTCAGCCTCGTATCGGTAGATTTACTGGCACATAAAAAAACTCCTGCGGGACTAAATTTCGGCATCACGGCGTCTCCGAAAACCGTAAAAGTAGTTATTGGGACGTAAAGCAAATAACATTATTAGAGTACACCGGCGGAAAATATATCCAAAGACCATGAAATAAGGAATGTAGAACCTAGGCAGAACCGGCTTTCATCGGAAAACACAACGGACCTCCACTCCATCCTCCAATGAGCTCTCGCGTGACACCACTGAACTTGTACACGGCGGTGGTTTGGGGTAAGTGGAATGCACGCCGCAGGGCGACTAGCTCGGAGCCATCATTCAAGTAACCGATTTCGAACAGTTCGTTGCGTAGCTGTGATGCCAATTGCCGCTCGAATTGCTGCTGCAGACGCAGCACGCTGCATCACAGCCATACGCCGAATACGGTGGTCCCCCCTCTCGGTGGTGTCACGGGGACGTCCGGAACCCCGTCTTCTTACGAGCGAACTTGCTCGCGACCACTACTGCCAGCGCGAATGCACAATGGAGACATTCCTGCCAAGACGTTTTGCAATTACTCGGAAGGAAAATCCACCTTCACGTAGCCCTATTATACGGCCTCGTTCAACCTCAGAGATCTGTTGATACTGGCCTCTTCGTCGTCGTCGTAAAGGCATTCTTAACCCACTCACAGTCACTCCGTCCACTCTCACAGATAACTAACACTCTCGCACACTACAGCCCGTATTTAAAGCAAACCCGATGTGCAACGTCATGGGACCGTTACTAGCGCCACGCTAATGTGATTTGCGGGAAATTTGAATAAACGTCATCTTTCAGATGTCCAAACGCGCTTACCAACGTTCGTTAATTTAGCGCAACCCCTTCTTGGTGTTTCGATGTTTTTCCGCCAGTGTACATAACAGACAGAAACAGGCTCCATTTTCTATACTGCAGGTAATTATTGCATTAAGATTTTACGCCACTGGGTCGTTTCAAACACACGGTAATGGTCGGAGGCAATGCAGGGGCATCAAAAGCTGCCGTCAGCAGAATGGTCTCTAACGTGTCTGGAGCTATAGCATTAATATTTTTGTAGAACTCTGTAAGTTGTTTGTTATTTTGCACTGTCAAGTGGTCAATGCTATTGGGTGGAGTAATGTTATAATTATACCTTAGTTTCTCTTCTTAACGTCTTCCATTTTTGTAATCGTTGCTCTCAGGCCTATTACGAAAGAATAATTCAGGGTACCACGGAACCGTGGAAGAAAAAAAGATACTGTACCGCGCTACAAGTAAACAAAGGAAACGCACCAGTGTGTTCATAGCTTCTAATTCTCAGTAACAGCCTCCTTGATTGGTAAGGTGGCTGTTTTCGGATAGAGTTAGTACGGTGTTAGTTAACGCTCTGCCGAAACACGTGACACACAAGAATGAGTTAAAATATTAACCCGAAGTTTATAAACCCAGGGTTAGAGTTTATTTAACTCTCCTTGCAGTGGCTGCGTACTCCAGTATACAGTACAACTGAATGGGTAAGAGTGAACTGCTGATCAAGTTTTAAGGTTGTCATTTACTAGGCTAACTTCGCGTTGTGAGGGCATTCGTTTCTGAAATTTTCTACTATACCCATCTGTTTCAATGCCATATGGCGCCACGAAATTTGAAATTTACCATTTCGGTAGATAATTACACACATTTTATGTTATATGGCCAGCTTCATATTAACCTGTAGGTGTTCAATAAAATGAGTTCAAGTAACCGGTCATTAAGCAACCCTGGTGGAGACTGGAGAAAATGAACAATTTGTATACAATTTTGCTTTACGTCGCACCGACACAGGTAGGTCTTATGGCAGGAGAAAGGCCTAGGAGTGGGAAGTAAGCGGCAGTGGCCTTAAATTACAGCCCCAGCATTTGTCTGGTGTGAAAATGGGTAACCACGTGAATCCATCTTCAGGGCTGTCGACAGTAGGGTTTGAATCCACTATCTCCCAGATGCAAGCCGCAGATGCGCGCTCCTAACCGCACGGCGAACTCGCCCGGTCACAACATGTGTAGTCAATAGAGATATCTCAATACAATATTTAGTTATGCCGCATTAAAGCAGCATTAATATCTGAACATCAGTGTTGGTTTAGGAGACACGCCAGTTACGTCTGATGAAGAAATGGAAGTGGCCCGACTGTTCGAAGAATCAGGGTGTCGGTAGGAGGAAAGGAAGGGCTACGAAGTTGTCCCAAACCTAATGTCGTGGGATCAGAGGTTCTACCACCCGGCACCCACAGGAAATGAAGTCTGCCTTGTTGAACTACTATCGCGTGTCAAGAAACGCACTGGAGGTTTGCCTTATGAAAGTGTTCTTTATTGGATCAGTAGACATACCGTCACGTGCTCTGTAAATGTAAGTAAATACTTTCCTGGTTTACGTTTCAATGATATAAATATAGAGCATGGATTTCCAAATGGCGGCCGGCGAGGGCCTTAACAATTATTTTAAGAATTGCGAAGAAAATTTACCAAACAATACTTCATAGCTTGTAAAAATGGTTTTAATTTGTATACCCTTTATAGACCCAAGTAAGGACTAATTCATTCTTAATATTATTTCTTGTTTTAAGTATTCACTTGGGCTGAATTAAAATCGAAACTTCGGCGGAAATGAGCTCTCACAAACGGCAGTGTTTATAAACATGGCTATGGGATCCATACCAACCTCACTGTGGATATTTTATGCAACGTTACATGCAATGAACACTTAAACTGTCTCTGGTGTAAGAAAGGGTTTCAATTCTTGGTAGTTCTGGCTGGTACACAGTGTTCAAAGAAATTCTCAGGAAGAAGTACTGGAAGTACATCGCTGGGGTTTTGGCTCTTATAACTGTATATCATCGTTCCCTTCACGCTACTCCCACTAAATTGCCCTTTAAGTTTTCTTTTGACTACATTATTAATTTCACTTTGTCTTTTGGTAATTTCTTTAACTTTTTGTCATTTGTCAAATATTAATTCAAATGAACTGACATTGTTGGGTGCTCTTCTTACAAATTCAATAATAGTGTTTAATTTTAGTTTCACTCTTTTATACGATTTTAAAACAGTGTTTTAAGCAATTAAAATTATTACACCTTCATTGCCTATACTTATTATTTCGTACTGGTAACTCTGTTCTATGCATGCGATCTTCCCTAAGGTTTCCAATGTGGCCCTCGAGTCCTTAAAATTGGAAAACTTTCATATAGAGTAAAGTATTGAGAAAGGAGGTTATGTTATGTCCTGAACGTCGAACTTAGTACTGGTTGCGTTCGAGTCTTTTAACCACTCATAATGTTCGTAGGAGGAACGAGAACCATGTATGAGGATTACTGATGGGGACAGTTCATGAACAAGTGTGTCCTCAGCGAGTCCGGCCATCTACTGCGTGTCTCGGCCGGTTCGTGGCGTCCTGGAGCGTCGTATGGCGTCGCAATGAATGCACGACATTCTCGGAGCACGCAACGTCACAACATTTAGCTGCAGTACGATCATTACATTCAAGGCCGAACACCCCAAATTTGGCCACCAGCTGCACTTCCTGATCACAGGTGGTGGCAGGTCACACTGCTGTCAGCTGATAAGAAACACCACTGTGAACCGGAACGCGAGCAATGCTGTTGACATTCTCAGAATTATTGCAATAAAACACAGACGAACTAAGTTTATACGAGGTTAATCCAAAAAATAAGGTCTCCTACATTTTATAAATACAAAGAACCGTTTATTTTTTATAATATTTAAATCATTTTTATAGTTGAACATTTTCCTACATCCTATATAAATAAAATCGTAACGACCCTGTATCTGTACATTGACTACATGGCGATATTTCCATGCAGTTATCCGTTTCTGATGTGATAATGACCATCTGCATAATTTTTAGCTTTACTGTCTCTTTTTCTGTTTGCTTGTCAGTTTGTCTGTTTGTTTGTCTACTTGTCTATAACTTGAAAACAACTGGATATATTTCTGCCTGTCCTTGGGTAGGTTTTAGGGCCAATGTTGTTTCTAAATCCCTGAACTGACTGGGGGTTTATACGAAACCGAAAGAGTGAATTTGCACTCCCACAAAATATACACAACCAAAAAGTTAATTAAAATCGATTTATAAACTGTTTTCCTCATGTGCATCATTTGGATACGAGGATTAATAAGGTAGATATCATTAATGGACCGTTTTTCTGTACAAGTCCCACCCGACTTAACTCAAGAGCGGGTGCGTGTAGAGCGTATTTCTTATAACTTCAAAACTACTGAATATATTTCAACCAAACTTCACATTTGGCATCCACCCGTCCAAAGGTAGGTTTTAAGGTCCATACCATTTCAAATTCCCGGAATGGACTGGGGATTTATAGGGAATATGAGCTGTACAAGACCAACCTGACTAGAAATCGACCAACCTTGATGAAAATCCATTTCTAAAACAATTTTTCTTCATGTGCATTTTTTCGCCGGGAGAGAACATGAACGGTCAGTTTTGAAGGCTAAGTCCAGCGGACATAGCCCAAAAGTGTTGTACGTGGACTAGATCCCTTATTTATCTGTATAAATAAAATCGTAACTACGGTGTGTCCGTTAGTAGTAGGGCAATGTATGTTCTAAAACAATGGGAGCTGCGTCAGCATTTTCCCACGAGGTCATTGATTCCTGGCAAGGTCATTGACCCTATGACGTTAGGCCACGACCTCATGACGTCACGGAAACGTACTATTGTTTACAAACAAGACAAAGTGCACTTGTTTTGACAGGTGTCAGGCGCGTAATTTGAGTAAAAGAACGACCCTAACCTCACAGCTGTCATCTTGACAGGTCCTAACCCCACACCACATGCTTTTGACAGGTGTGAGACACGAAATTTGAATACGTGGGAGAGGCTAACCTCACAGCTGTCACCTTGACAGGTCCTAACCACACACCACATGCTTTTGAGAAGTGTGAGGCGCAGAATTTGAATAAGAGAACGGCCCTAACCCCACAGCTGTCATCTTGACGGGACTTCATATCACACAACGTGCTTTTTTGATTGACAGCTGTCAACACGACCGCGTGCTGAGGCGAGCAAGAGTGCAAGGCTAACCTCAGAGGTTAGGTTAGGATTTCTTGCTTTGTTGATTTCGGGGTGGAGGGTAGAGAGTTAGTCCTCTCTTCCCAGCCCCTTACCAAAAATAGGATATGGGCGAGTGAGAGATGTGCCCCCCCCTCTCTCTCTCTCTCCCTCTCTTTCCCTAGAGGTCCACCGCCTTGGCGATGAGTCCTCTACAAAAAAAAGGTATTGCTCCGGCTAAGATGCCAGTGCATCTCTCGGGCGCACATCGACTGGCGATACTTGCGCTCTCTGGCAGAAGAGAATGCAAACTCATCTCAAAACTTAGGATAGTCAAGCGCTCGCATCGACTGGTGATAGTTGTGCTCTCTGGTAGAAGAAAATGTAAACTCCTCTCGAAAGTTACGATAGTCGAGCGCGGGCATCGACTGGCGATACTTGCGCTCTCTGGTTGAAGAGAATATAAACTCATCTCCAAATTTCCGATAGTCGAGCTCAAGCATCGACTGACGATGTTAGCTATGCGGTTAGAAACTCGCGGGCGGCTGCTTGTTGACCTCCAAAAGCGGCAGCTAATACTCTAACAGATGCAATATGGAGGCGGGTATTATTATTCCAAAGCGAGAAAATTATCCTGTGGGCTGCTGACAGTGGGATTCGAACCCACTATCTCAAGGATGCAAGCTTACAACTGCGCGCCCCTAACCGCACGGACAACTCGCCTGGTATAATGTTAATTATCGATTAACTCGTGTGTTACACACACATTATTCGGTACTATTTGTCATTTCCATTTTAGTAACAAATACCCCCTAGATTTAATAATGGTATGCCGCCACAGAGAGGACTAGAGGGTCTGCCTTACTAGAGAAACTGTAAATGACAGTGACTACTCAGCTATAGATTTAACCCCTGTTAGTACGATAGCGACCCAGGTCAGGTACTCGGGTTTGATTCCCTGGCAGGTCAGAAAAACTGCAAGGATATCCGATAGAAAGGTAAAAGAAAATGAACAATGACAGAATCGATTAACAATACAACAGATAGTCATATTGTAAATTTTTATGCTTTTAAATGTTTTTAAATAACACAACCCCTTCACCGCGACGCGACATTTTAAAAACATATGGTAAGTAACAGGATCGCTACCGTGTGGCTGGCCCCCTTCTAACATTGGGGTTAATATTGCATGTGTACTGAATCTGTGTGTGTTTGGAACGACCAATTCTATAGTGTACGCTGTACAGGCACACACTAATCTATATATATATATATAAAATAAGAGTTTTGTCTGTACATTGCTCAGAATATGAAAAGAATGGTATTTCTGTATTGATCATGTCCACAGTAACAAGAAAATGCAGTTTTTACTTTTCCGTAATGTCTGTCTGTCTGTCTGTCCGTATGTATGTCCACGCATCACGAGAAAACGGCTGAAGAGAATTTAATAAAAATAGGTATGTCGAGTCTGGGGGTAAACCGCTACAATCAAGGCTATAAATTATTTTATTCACGCTGAGGGAAATGGTAGTTTAGGGGAAGGCACCTAAAATTTAACTTTTAAATACCTATCTTCTTGGTCCTATGGAAATGTACTACATAACAAAAGTTATAAAGAATATAATTTCCGATCATTTATGTTTTATTCTGTTTTAGCATACCGACTATGATAAGAGTGGTATTTCAGAACCGGAAGGCAATTAATAATGTGAAGGCCTACAACATCGAAAGCGCGTAACATAGGTCAACAATAACATTACACTGACCGTTCTTTGTTGTAATGTTCTTTGTCTGTTATGCTGCTGCTCAACTCCGATAGATGGGATTACTGCTCCGTACCGAGTATAACAGACTAACTGAATATTGGCGGGAAATAGCTGAGGAGTTAGATAACTTTCTTCTTTAGCATGCCAATCCTCTGGTTCATACATTTTCTGATACTGCTGGTACGTAACACACTGGTTCATCATAGTATGCCAGTTATTCGATACCTACTCTGATACGCTATTTTGAATGAGCAGTGTGCGCACTTAAGTCAGAGGATCAGTTAGTAGTAGTAGGAGTAGTAGTATGAACTGGTCTGGAATTACAATTTAGCCCTATTCCAAATTATGTATGTTGTATGTTGGGTATTCAGCCCGAAGGCTGGTTTGATCCTCTGCAGCTCCGCCAACAGCTGTCATAAATAGCCTAGGCGTCACTGAAGAGGCGTACTAGGAAAATGAGGAGTGAGGTAGTTTCACGTTGCTCTCCTCAAATTATAGTACCACAATTCACTAAATAACTCAAAATTCAACCCTGAAAAGAGCCGTTTCTTAGGAAAAGCTTCTTCCTCTTCACTTTCATTAAATCTACATTAATTTTATTCCAAATTAGCAGCGAAGATGTGGTTTCTTCTCTGGCTTGGAGGAAAAATTGCCTCCACGTCAGACAGTTCTTTCCCCCAAGCAGTGTAGCGAATTGAGATTTTCCGACTCATCGGGTACTCCCAAGAAACAGATAAGTAAACGGGCATAGTTTTTGACCTGGGACTATCCACTATTTGAAACCCCCCTCCGCCCGCCGAAAAAAGGACGAAGATTGTTCACGGATCACGGATGTCTGAGTCTTGGTCATTCCAGCTCTGTAGCTTTGGACTGTTAGTTCGGCAGCATAGTACTGTTCGTTAAAAGCGAGAAAATGTGTGGTTTTTCATTCGATCGAGTATTTCATGTGAAGGCATTGTTTCTAATCGCGCCATTCCTACTGACGTCATTGTAATGACCCATGCTCATTTCAGTTGGGAAAACCACTAAGAGAGTCTTTCTGAGAATCTATACAGGCAGGCGGAGAGTGAGTGTCTGCCATTATTATGAAAACTCCCCAACCTGATTGTGACTGACGGTGTGCAAGCTGGCCTACCATTACAATGAAAATTCCCTAACCCAGTCTTCATGAGAAAAGACGTTGGTGACTTGCCCGTCGTGCTTCTAGGGCAACTTTAAGAGCTATGCAACTTAATACATTCTTGCTCACAACGTTTACACTACCTAACCTAGAATTCTGTATAAAATTTAGAATTCCGTAGCAAAGCACGGGTACATCAGCTAGTAATCATTATGAAGGGCTAACCTGAATCTTGTAGATGTTAAGTGCAATAGACTGTTGTGTTAGCAGGAATATTTTCTTCTTCTTTATCTGTTTACCCTCCAGGGTCGGTATTTGTCCCTCAGACTTAGAGAAGGATCCCACCTCTACCGTCTCAAGGGCAGTGTCCTGGAGTTTGAGACATTGGGTCGGGGATACAACTGGGGAGGATGGCCAGTACCTCGTCCAGGCGCCCTTACCTGCTATGCTGAACAGGGGTCTTGCAGGAGAGGGGGATGGGAAGATTAGAAGGAAGAGGGAAGGAATTGGCCGTTGCCTTAAGTTAGGTACCATCTCGGTATTTGCCTGGAAGGAAGAAGTGGTAAACCACGGAAAACCACTTCTAGGATGGCTGAAGTGGGAATCGAACCCACCTCTACTCAGTTAACCTCCCGAGAATGAGTATACGACGTTCCAGCCCTCATACTACTTCTCAAAAATTTCGTAGCGGAGCCGGAAATCGAACCCGGGCTTCCTGGGGGTGGCAGATAATCACGTCAAAAACTACTCTGCAGAGGCAGACCAGGAATATTTTCAAATGTTTAAAATTTTACGAATGCCTGTCAGGGAATCGAACGGAGGCTTCTAGAGATAGCAGGCTGCGAACTAGTCCTTAGCACAGCTACGCACGAATGCCAGCATAGTTGCTATATTCGTTAAGTCTTTCGCTGTAGTTATTATCTTCAAGTTTCGTAGGTTGAATTTTTTTATATATTCATGAATCGAACTCTTGGAGTCCCCTACTTTAATTGTGTTATTTTATTCCGAAAGCAAAAAACCAAACCCCATAGCACTTAGCATACCAAGCGGCCACTGCGCAGCCCCCAAAGGTCTACAGATTATGAGGTGTAGTGTGGTTAGCACAACGAATCCTTTTGCCCCATAGCACTTTAGCATACCAAGCGGCCACTGCGCAGCCCCCAAAGGTCTACAGATTACGATGATTCGTGTGGTCAATACGACAAATCCTTGAGACCGTTATTCTTAGCTCTCGAGATTGGGGGCGGTATCTTACTCTCAAATAGCTCGTTAATTGAAATTACATAGATCGGGCGAGTTGGCCGTGCGGTTCGAGGCGTGCGGCTGTGAACGTGCATCCGGGAGATAGTGGGTTCGAATCCCACTGTCGGCAGCCCTGAAGATGGTTTTCTGTGGTTTCCCATGTTCACACCAGGCAAATGCTGGGGCTGTACCTTAATTAAGGCCACGGCCGCTTCCTTCCAACTAATAATAATGTTATTTGCATTACAACCCACTAACTACTTTTACGGTTTTCGGAGACGCCGAGGTGCCGGAATTTAGTCCCACTGGAGTTCTTTTACGTGCCAGTAAATCTACCGACAAGAGGCTGTCGTATTTGAGCACCTTCAAATACCACCGGACTGAGCCAGGATCGAACGTGCCAAGTTGGGGTTAGAAGGCCAGTGCCTTAACCGTCTGAGCCACTCAGCCCGGCTTTCCTTCCTTCCAACTCCTAGGGCTTTCCTATCCCGTCGTCGTCATAAGACCTATCTGCGTCGTTGCGACGTAAAGCTACTAGGAAAAAAAATTGAAATTGCGTAGGTTGAGTAGACCTCGAACCAGCCTGCAGATTGAGGTAAAAATCCCTAAGCCTTGCCGGGAATCGAACTTGGAGAGTCAGAAGTAGGCATGCTACCCTCACCCCCACCCCTTCACAGCGGAGGCTCTCATTTTTAACCGACAACTGAATATTAAATATTACGGAAACACAGATCGTAAACAGAACACTGCGTCTACGTTCCCCCAGAGATTAAGGTTGGTGATTACTGCCACTTTACTGGAAAATATCGTGAAACAGCAGAGCCACTTAGTTGGTACAGCATGAATGTATTTAGTACACACTACCTGATGTACTCGTGCTTCGCTACGGAATTCTAAATTTTATACAGAATTCTAGGTTAGGTAGTGTAAACGTTGTGAGCAAGAATGTATTAAGTTGCATAGCTCTTAAAGTTGCCCTAGAAGCACGACGGGCAAGTCACCAACGTCTTTTCTCATATGAAGACAGGGTTAGGGAATTTTCATTGCAATGGTAGGCCAGCTTGCACACCGTCAGTCACAATCAGGTCGGGGAGTTTTCATTATAATGGCAGACACTCACTCTCCGCCTGCATGTATAGATTCTCAGAAAGACTCTCTTAGTGGTTTTCCCAACTGAAATGAGCATGGGTCATTAAAATGACGTCAGTAGGAATGGCGCGATTAGAAACAATGCCTTCACATGAAATACTCGATCGAATGAAAAACCACACATTTTCTCGCTTTTAACGAACAGTACTATGCTGCCGAACTAACAGTCCAAAACTACAGAGCTGGAATGACCAAGACGCAGACATCCGTGATCCGTGAACAATCTTCGTCCTTTTTTCGGCGGGCGGAGGGGGGTTTCAAATAGTGGATAGTCCCAGGTCAAAAACTATGCCCGTTTACTTATCTGTTTCTTGGGAGTACCCGATGAGTCGGAAAATCTCAATTCGCTACACTGGCGGGGGAAAGAACTGTCTAACGTGGAGGCAATTTTTCCTCCAAGCCAGAGAAGAAACCACATCTTCGCTGCTAATTTGGAATAAAATTAATGTAGATTTAATGATAGTAAAGAGGAAGAAGCTTTTCCTAAGAAACGGCTCTTTTCAGGGTTGAATTTTGAGTTATTTAGTGAATTGTGGTACTATAATTTGAGGAGAGCAACGTGAAACTACCTCACTCCTCATTTTCCTAGTACGCCTCTTCAGTGACGCCTAGGCTATTTATGACAGCTGTTGGCGGAGCTGCAGAGGATCAAACCAGCCTTCGGGCGGAATACCCAACATACAACATACATAATTTGGAATAGGGCTAAATTGTAATTCCAGACCAGTTCATACTACTACTCCTACTACTACTAACTGATCCTCTGACTTAAGTGCGCACACTGCTCATTCAAAACAGCGTATCAGAGTAGGTATCGAATAGCTGGCATACTATGATGAACCAGTGTGTTACGTACCAGCAGTATCAGAAAATGTATGAACCAGAGGATTGGCATGCTAAAGAAGAAAGTTATCTAACTCCTCAGCTATTTCCCGCCAATATTCAGTTAGTCTGTTCTTGTTACTGTGGACATGACCGATACAGAAATACCATTCTTTTCAAATTCTGAGTAATGTACAGACAAAACTCTTATTTTATATATATATAGATTGATGTACTATAGTTTTGTTCAGAGAGCAAGCAGACAGCAGCTTTCATGCAGGAAGCAGTATATGCCGACGATGCAAATAACTTTGATACGGCCGGATGTCTCAAACTGCACGGACTGACGGCTGCACATGCAAGTAATGCAGACGGGCCAGAAATAATAATAATTTAGTTATTTCTTTGGTGTGTGCAAACCCTTAAGCCGAAGATAATTATGTAGATAGGATCTCTGCAACCGTAGACGTTGTACACGTCGTAATAGGAATGCCTTAGTAGATACCTTCCAAAATAGTAGGAGGGTGCACCGGATCCAAGACAGAAAAACACATATAACACGACGGGAGATTCGAGGGCGTGGACTCCGATCAGGAGAGGCAGATAACAGCCTCGAACTGAAGACGTTGATTAATAATAATTCATGACAAGGAAAAAAAAACTAACTGCCAGCAATAAAAATCGAATAAAATTAAATGAGGGTTTATTAAGGTAAACATGTAAATGCAAGAAAAGAAGCCACCAAAGAAAATGAAACATTATTACATACGTGCTTTTGTCCTTCAGGTTAGTAGAAGCTAGCATCGTAACCGTTCGTGCACAACATACCATAAACATATGGATAAACAATACCTTACGACGTGCTCACTGCTTGATTGATATTTTCACAACATATTGAAACATCTTCAACAGAAAAAAGATCCTCACGGACTTATTTTGGTCGTTTCGTTCCGCGAAGTAGTTCACATTATATTTACCAAACATTACTGAAGCCTCCATGATTATTACGGCATCAACAATGACCATCACAAGGATAAAAGATCAAGCAGCCTCTCGGAGTAGAGCGAACAATAGTTACATGAAGGCAATGTAGGTATCGAGATGGCCAGGAGTACCAAAGAGCACACAAAAGGCAAAGAAAATAAAGCGGGTGTGCGCATCACCCGAATTAAAATGAAACAAAAATGGCGGCCATAAGAACGAGCAAAACGGTCATAAAATAGACCAAGATCAAATAATAAACACCGCACTCGAAGTGAAAACCAAGTGTACGAGGAATAAATGAAAAGGAACATAAATTAACTGACCGATACGACATCCTTTTAGCCCCCTCGCTCGCTCTCACACATACACACAAACATTCAGGCATTGTCGATATCGGGCAACAATAGGGTCAATAACCTCTTTTCAAAACAGATCGCAAACACATGTAGTATGACTCACCTGGCCATAAGTAAGTTCCCACACACGACGTAGAAACGTGCACACTGCAAATATTTTATAAGCAGGACGATATGGACCCATGGCCCACGTACAAGCCCACCAACACAGGCGCTGGGTACGACGTATCTCCGTGTCGACACCCAGAGCCTAGTAACATTTGGTGGCACTAAAGAAGTATAATGTCGTGCACATAATGACAATTCTCGTAGAGACCCAGTTACCTCGTCACCACCACCACAATAATGCCCTCAAACACACACCCATTCATATCGCGGGGCAAAGACGTATATCAGTCAGTCGCGATTACAAGGCACTTGAAACAGCCACAAGATAAACATAAAATAAGAGTAAAAACACAGCTCATATTACCAGTAGTTAAAGCTGATCAATTAAAAATCTGAATATGAATACAGGCAGAGTTTGAACATTATAAAAACCCATGGATAATTCAAAAATGCTACTCCGATTAGAGGCGACTCCATCTTCCTTTCTGTCCTTCAGGTCATAACAACGACAAAGACATCAAGTCAAGGAGATAAGAGTCAAAGACTCGCGGAAGGAAGGACCATCCGTTTACAAAGCAGGGGCGCTGCGCTCTGCGGTACAGTTTGGGAAATAGTTAATATTCAGTTTAGTGAAGTCAAACGAGAGCTAATGCAAGCTCTTAGCAATCACAGATAAACCTACATGTTATGAACATGCTAAACGAGCATGTTTCAAGGGACATCTAACAGTAAAACTGTGCACAAGATATTAATTGCGTGTAGTTAGGCTCAGGTGTTTTGATTTGACACCCCGTAGGCGTCCTGCTTGTTGTAATAAGGATAACTAAGTAGGCTGGTTATCTAACCGTGAAACTGCACCTCCAAGATGGTGATTTTGTGCGTAGTTAGGTCCTCCTAATTGTGTGAGTCGGCTGGGTAGCGCGCAGCCGTAAGCTTGCATCCGGGGTTTGAACCCCATTCTGTTGCCAGCTCTGAAGATAGTTTTCCGTGATTTCCTATTTTCACTAGTCATATCATGATGATTAATTAAGAAGCAATTGCATGTCGTAATGAAGATAACCTAGTAAGTACCTTCCAAAAATAGTGTTAGCAGGAACATCTAACCGTAAAACTATGCATAAATTGGCAGTTGTGTGTAGTTAGGCCCAGGTCTTCTGAATTTGACGTCCGTTGGCGTCCTGCTTGTCGTAATAAAGATAACTCGGCAGGCTGGTTATCTAACCATAAAACTGCACCCCCCCCCCAAGATGGTGATTTTGTGTGTAGTTAGGCCCTCTATAATTGTGTGAGTGGACTGGGTAGCTGTAAGCTTGCATCTGGGGTTTGAACCCACTACTGTTGCCAGCTCAGAATATAGGTTTCCGTGGATTCCTATTTTCACTACAGTAATATGGTAATTAAGAAGCAATTGCTAAATAATAATGGCATGTAGCCACACTCGGAGAAGGCACGATTCGCTACTAAACTCAAGGTTTATAACGTCTGTCAAAATAATAATAATAATAATAATAATAATAATAATAATAATAATAATAATAATAATAATAATAATAATAATTGTATGGATTATTCATGTCGTGGCAAGCAAACTCATCTTCTCAGGCTACTCCTGTCTGACGTGTATGCTATATCGTTTTCGCTTGTGGGAACAAAAGACAGCAGTGCAGCACTTGTGCACTGTACAGTTACGCTCTGTCACTCGCTCTGTTCGGCTGCGTATATCAGTGCATTTTTATTTTATTGTGAAATCTAATTGGTGTCCTGCGTGTCGTGATAAGGATAACTCGTTAGACTGGTTATCTAACCGTAAAACTGCGTCCTGAAGATTGTGATTTTGTGTGTAGTTAGGCCCTCTATAACTTTTTTTTTGCTAGGGGCTTTACGTCGCACCGACACAGATAGGTCTTATGGCGACGATGGGATAGGAAAGGCCTAGGAGTTGGAAGGAAGCGGCCGTGGCCTTAATTAAGGTACAGCCCCAGCATTTGCCTGGTGTGAAAATGGGAAACCACGGAAAACCATCTTCAGGGCTGCCGATAGTGGGATTCGAACCTATTATCTCCCGGATGCAAGCTTACAGCCGCGCGCCTCTACGCGCACGGCCAACTCGCCCGGTCCTCTATAACTGTGAGTGCAGCTGTAAGCTTGCATCCGGGGTTTGAACTCCCTACTGTTGCCAGCTCTGAAGATATTTTTCCGTGGTTTCCTATTTTCACTACAGTCATATCATGACAGTTAATTAAGAAGCATTTGCTAAATAATAATAATAATAATAATAATAATAATAATAATAATAATAATAATAATAATAATAATAATAATAATAATAATAGCATGTAGCCTTCCTCGGAGGAGGCACGACTCGCTACTAAACTCGAGGTTTTTAACATGTCTGTCAAAATAATAATAATAATAATAATAATAATAATTGTATGGATTATTCATGTCGTGGCAAGCAAACTCATCTTCTCTGGCTATTCCTGTCCGAAGTGTATGCCATATCGTTTCGTTTGTTAAAACAAAAGACAGCAGTGCATCTTCATTTTATTGTAAAATTCAATAATTATTTTGGTTATTCGTTAACAGCAGTGTACAATTATAATATATGTGTGTGTCCAAACGTGGAGGTGGACACAATCCAATGTACTCATTGTTTTATAAAAATCTTGATAGACTATAAAATTTGATCGATACGTGCATATATAAGAAGTCAATCAATTCTCCCCCTCTCTCACTTTTATCAAAGAAGCTTTCGCGACAATTTGAGCTAAGGTAAGCTCGTACGTACTGTTTGTGAAAATAATATTATATATTTATATTTGAAAAGTAAACATGACATTTTAACAATTTTTGACATTTTTACGACTTTTTCTCCTTAGAAATCATCATCATCGCTATCATCATCGGTGATTTTTATCTGCTGTCTACTCTTATCAACAACAAAATCTTGCTTCTTGATTCTCTATATTCATCTGAAAAAGTTAGTTGATATTATACTGTATTTATGAAATATTATAATTATTTCGATAATTTTTAATTATGTTTTTCGTTTTAGATACTACCTTCATTTTGTAAAAGGAAGACAAGCGACAAGAGCGACAAACGCTGTATCGAAAGTTTACTGATTGGATATTTTTTGCTGTATCCTCATCGCAGAACCGATTGAGTGCTTAGCTTTAACCAATTTCGGCGCATACATCAATTATCTTTTGAAGGTATGTTTTTAACTTTTTATTAAAACAAACGTGCGTTTTTAATTGTAGAAAATAGACTAATATTTGTATTTTAATTATAGAATGGAAACAATTAACAATCTTGGACGATTTACAGGCACCCCTTCAAGAAGACTAACTGATCTTCCTGTTAATTAACAATTTAGAGTTATTTCACTTCAGAGAGGATCTACGATATTTGGAGACAGAATATTGTGTACCTGCCAAGATTTTAAAGATTTTTAAGATTTTAAAGTATTTCTACCTAATAGATTTATCAATCAATCAATCAATCAATCAATCAATCAATCAATCAATCAATCAATCAATCAATCAATCAATCAATCAATCAATCAATCAATACTGATCTTCATTTAGGGCAGTCGCCCAGGTGGCAGATTCCCTATCTGTTGCTTTCCTAGCCTTTTCCTAAATGATTTCAAAAGAAATTGGAAATTTATTGAACATCTTCCTTGGTAAGTTATTCCAATCCCAAACTCCCCTTCCTATAAATGAATATTTGCCCCAGTTTGTCCTCTTGAATTCCAACTTTATCTTCATATTGTGACCTTTCCTACTTTTATAAACGCCATTCAAACTTATTCGTCTACTAATGTCATTCCACGCCATCTCTCCGCTGACAGCTCGGAACATACCACTTAGTCAAGCAGCTCTTCTTCTTTCTCTCAATTCTTCCCAACCCAAACATTGCAACATTTTTGTAACGCTACTCTTTTGTCGGAAATCACCCAGAACAAATCGAGCTGCTTTTCTTTGGATTTTTTCCAGTTCTTGAATCAAGTAATCCTGGTGCGGGTCCCATACACTGGAACCATACTGTACCCTTTATTTACAATTCCATTTATGTGATTACCCCAATCTCATCTTTCCTTATATTAACACCTATCTCGACATCATCCTTGTAACCAACAATCTTTACATACTGCTGACTGAATACTTCTGCCTTTTAAAGATCCTCACATACACACTCCCCTTGTTCATTAATTATTCCTGGAATGTCCTTCTTGGAACCTGTTTATGCCTTAAAATACCTATACATACCCTTCCATTTTTCACTAAAATTTGTATGACTGCCAATTATGCTTGCCATCATGTTATCCTTAGCTGCCTTCTTTGCTAGATTGAATTTTCTAGCAAGTTCCTTCAATTTCTCCTTACTTCCACAGCCATTTCTAACTCTATTTCTTTCCAGTCTGCACCTCCTTCTTAGTCTCTTTATTTCTCTATTATAATAAGGTGGGTCTTTACCATTCCTTACCGCCCTTAAAGGTACAAACCTGTTTTCGCATTCCTCAACAATTTCTTTAAACCCATCCCAGAGTCTGTTTACATTTTTATTTACCGTTTTCCACCTATCATAGTTACTTTTTAGAAACTGCCTCATGCCTGCTTTATCAGCCATATGGTACTGCCTAACAGTCCTACTTTTAAGACCTTCCTTTCTATCACATTTATTTTGAACTACGACAAAAACAGCTTCATGATCAATAATATCATCTATTACTTCAGTTTCCCTATAGAGCTCATCTGGTTTTATCAGCACAACATCCAGGATATTTTTCCCTCTGGTTGGTTCCATCACTTTCTGAATCAGCTGTCCTTCCCATATTAACTTATTTGCCATTTGTTGGTCATGCTTCCTGTCGTTCGAATTTCCTTCCCAATTGACATCTGGCAAATTCAGATCTCCCGCTACAATCACATTTCTTTCCATGTCGTTTCCCACATAGCTGACTATCCTATCAAATAATTCCGAATCCGCGTCAGTGCTACCCTTTCCCGATCTGTACACTCCAAATATATCAAGTTGCCTATTATATTTAGAAATGAGCCTTACACCTAGAATGTCATGTGTCTCATCTTTAACTTTTTCGTAGCTTACAAATTCTTCTTTCACCAGAATGAACACTCCCCCTCCCACCATTCCTATCCTATCTCTACGATACACACTCCAGTGCCGTGAGAAAATTTCTGCATCCATTATATCATTTCTCAGCCATGATTCAACTCCTATTACAATATCTGGTAAATATATATATATCTATTAAATTACTTAATTCTATTCCTTTCTTTACAATATTTCTACAGTTCAACACTAACAATTTTATGTCATCCCCACTTGATTTCCAGTTCCCTGTTCCCTTATCACCGCTCCCTAGGCCATCCCGTTTCCCTGAATGTACCTCCCTATTACCCTTCTAAACAAATTTCCTAACTTAAACGTACCACTGCGGTTTAAATTTAATACGCTAACAGATTCCCATCTTGAAAATATAAATCATCGAACAATTGCCTTATCATAACACGGATTAGAAAAATACACTCTTAGCTTTAACGATATTTAATTTGAATATTATATGTCGTAAAACAACATTGGACACACTGCATATAACATAGATAACATCGAAAATGTCAAAGCTGTTATGTTCTGATAATATTTCAGAATGGTTTCGTGAACAGATTGGAGACGAATTACTTGCAAAAATTCAAAAGTTCGAAGAGGGTGCGAGCAGTAAGGCACTACAAAATATTTCTCATCTTCAGCTTAATGCCTGTATGTTTGATCCATTAAATTCGGGAAGACAATATATCCCACTTCCGAAAGCCAATGCAGTTAAAAAAGCTGTTTTCAATACTTAAAATAATGATGACTATTGCTTCTTATGGTGTATGGCAATTGCCTTAAATCCAGCAACATATAAGCCATCAAGAACTTCATTTCGGGATAATTTGTGGCTAAGCGGTAATCTATATATATATAATAAGAGTTTTGTCTGTACATTGCTCAGAATTTGAAAATAATGATATTTCTGTATCTATCATGTCCTCAGCAATAAGAAAATGCAGGTTTTAATTTTCCGTAATTTCGGTCTGTCTGTCTGTCTGTCTGTCTGTCTGTCTGTCTGTCTGTCTGTCTGCCTGTCTGTCTGTCTGTCTGTCTGTCTGTCTGTCTGTCTGTCTGTCTGTCTGTCTGTCTGTCTGTCTGTCTGTCTGTCTGTATGTATGTATGTATGTATGTATGCGCATCACGAGAAAACGGCTGAAGAGAATTTAATAAAAACCGGTATGTAAAGTCGGGGGGTGAGCCGCTACAATCTAAGCTATAAATCATTTTATTCACGCTGAGTAAAATGGTATTTTAGGGGAAGGCCTTAAAATTATTTCTCAAATATTTATATTATTAGTGGTCATATCGATAAATACTACATGCATTTTTAGCGTACCGGCTATGATAACACAGATATTCATGAATTAGGATTTTTGTTGCTAAGTCCATATCAACGCCGAGCCCTGAGAAAATGGGTAAACAGAATTTCATGAAAATCGATACGGTATACGGAGTCGGGGAATATGAAACTACAGTTTAAATTATAAACAATGTTATTCACCCTGGGTGAAATGGTAGTTTAGGCCAAGGCACCTAAAATTTAATTTTTAAATGCCTATGTTCTTGGTCCTATGGAAAAGTACTACATAACAAAAGTTATACAACAACAAAAAAGTCACCTCCGTACAGGCCATGAAGGCCCTTGGAGGAGTGGAAGGTAAAGGCTTCCACCATTATTAACCTCGGCACGTGATGGGGTATAGTGGTTAGCTCTACGCCCGGCCGCCTTTGCCCCCAGGAATTAACCTGGTACTCATTTTTGGTGTATGCTGAGTGAACCTCAGGGGCATATACACCTCCGGAAGTGGAAATCTCATTTCTTAAATTTTAGGACTTCCTGACGGGGATTCGAACCCACATCCTTCCGGGGAAACCGAACACGCCTTTACCGCCTCGGCCAGGCAGCCCCTTAACAAAAGTTATAGAGAATACAATTTCCGATCATTTATGTTATGATAAGAGTGGTATTTCAGAACCGGAAGACAATTAATAATGTGAAGGCCTACAATATCGGAAGCGCGTAACATTGATCAACAATAACATTGCACTGACCGTTGTTTGTTGTAATGTTCTCTGTCTCTTATGCTAACATTCAACTCCGATAGATGGATTACTGCTGTGTACCGACTATAACAGCCAAACTGAATATTGGCGGGAAGTAGGTGAGGAATTAGATAACTTTCTTCTTTAGCATACCATTCCTCTGGTTCATACATTTTCTGATACTGCTGGTACGTAACACACTGGTTCATCATAGTATTCCAGCTATTCGATACCTACTCTGACGCACTGCTTTGAATGAGCAGTGTGCGCACTTAAGTCAGAGGCTCAGTTAGTAGTAGGAGGAGGAGGAGCTGGTCTAGAATTACAATTTAGGCATATTCCAAATTATAGTACCCCAATTCATTAAATGACTCAAAATTCAACCCTGAAAAGAGCCGTTTCTTAAGAAAACCTTTTTCACTTTTATTAAACCTACATTCATTTTATTCCAAGTTAGCAGCGAAGATGTGGTTTCTTCTCTGACTTGGAGGAAAAATTGCCTCCACGTCAGATAGTTCTTTCCCCCTCCAGTGTAGTGAATTGAGATTTTCCGACTCATCGGGTACTCCCAGGAAACAGATAAGTAAACGGACATAGTTTTTTCCCTGGGACTATCCACTATTCGAACCCCTTGCCCCCGCCGAAGAAAAGACGAAGATTGTTCACTGATCACGGACGTCCCCGTCTTGGTCATTCCAGCTCTGTAGCTTTGGACTGTTAGTTCGGCAGCGTAGTACTGTTCGTTAAAAGTGAGAAAATGTGTGGTTTTTCATTTGATCGAGTATTTCATATGAAAGCATTGTTTTTAATCGCGTCATTCCTACTGACGTCATTGTAATGACCCATGTTCATTTCAGTTGGGAAAACCGCTAAGAGAGTCTTTCTGAGAATCTATAAAGGCAGGCAGAGAGTGAGTGTCTGCCATTATAATGAAAACTCCCCAACCTGATTGTGACTGATGGTAGGCAAGCTGGCCTATCATTACAATGAAAATTCCCTAACCCATTCTACATATGAGAAAAGACGTTGGTGATTTCCGCGTCGTGTTTCTAGGGCAACGTTAAGAGCTATGGAACTTAATACAATCTTGCTCACAACGTTTACACTACCTAACCTAGAATTCTGTATACAATTTAAAATTCCATAGCGAAGCACGGGTACATCAGCTAGTTCATATTATAAAACAGATAGCTCAATCGCTGTTCAAATTGTAAGAGATCTACAAATTTGATCCTATGATTTATTGTCGTATCTCAATTATTGATACGTTAGATACCGAGCTCGATAGCTGCAGTCACTCAAGTGCGGCCAGTATCCAGTATTCGGAAGATAGTGGGTTCGAACCCCACTGTCGGCAGCCCTGAAGATGATTTTCCATGGTTTCCCATTTTCACACTAGGCAAATGCTGGGGCTGTACCTTAATGAAGGCCACGGCCACTTCCTTCCCACTCCTAGCCCTTTCCTGTCCCATCGTCGTCATAAAACCCAAGTGTGTCGATGCGACATAAATCAACTAGCTAGATACGTTAGATAGCGCTGCATTTCTCGATTATAACCAAATACCTCCAACTCGATAGTGACTGGCATTAGGAAAAGGGGCCTGTCTTTATGATGAAAACTCCCAATCTCCACTGTGAATGGCAGTTGCCAAGTGAGCAGTCTGTTTATTAGAAACTCCCGAAGTTGATTTTGATTGGCAGTAGGTAATGTGGCCTGCCATTATCAACAAAATTTGTTTCTCGGATATTGCCAAGAGACATGCAATTTAATAAAATCTTACTCACTGCCTTTAAGTAATTTACGGAGAAATCCGTGTACAATGTAGAATACCTTAGCGAAGCACGGGTACATTTGCTACTGAATATATTCGCATAATTTATTATATTTTATCTACCTAAATTTCGTAGCTCATGTCCCCAGGATGTTTCCAACATTGAGTTGCTTGTCTGAAGAGCTAGAACTGTGGATTTTTTTAGAACTGCTGCAAGTATCTGGCTGATTATTTCAACAAGGGGCAATGTTTGTCCCTTTATCATAGATAGGCACCAATAGGAAATGTATACAGACATGTTTCCTTGATATCGTCCCTGTTCGGCCAAAACGACGAATTCCTGATTGCGACTTAATTAAAATAACCTTTATGATGTTTAATCCACACCATACAATCAGGTTCTCTCATGGCCGAAGCCTGATAAACGTCTGCACCTACACATTTCAACGACGGTGTTTAAGAGTGTTAGCTGAAAATCAGCCACTGTATAATTCTTTTAAATTCGCCTGTTTTTATCATTTCATAACTTGAATACACGTTCAAGATTCTTTCTATTCCTGTGCACCGCACAAATACAATTAATAGATCATTATTTTGCGATGACTGGCGCCAGATTATTTAATTCCGTGCCAGCTCAGGTCAGAAAAACTAGCTCATTATTGAGATATAAGGTCGCCTGCCGAGACTACCTGCTGAGAACAGCTGACTGAATGGTTGAATTATGAATGTGTGTCTGCCTGAGAATTAGTAATATTTAAGAGTTTTATATTCAATTGTTTTCATATTAATTAATTCAAATTCATTTTTAATACTATTAATGTATCTATTTTTAACTATTTCTAAGCATCTTAGCACTTTATTTAAGATTTTAATTAGTATATGGTTACGTGCAAGAAAGGGTCTCGAGACCTAACTTCGTCACTGAAAAAGGCACTAATAAATAAATAAATAAATAAATAAATAAATAAATAAATAAATAAATAAATAAATAAATAAATAAATAAATAATTTTACTTAAATTCAAACCTGTCACGCACATTCTTTGCTTGTTTGCTTGATTGCGATATTCTTCATTCAGAAGAACAAAACCGTTGGCGTCCTTAAAGCGTGTTAATGATCCTTTTAACAGGAACGGTCTTCAACTTATGTGAAAACATTAGTTCGGTCACGTTACCGGAAATGACAGTGTGCATCCGAGTTGATGCGCGAAAATTTTCTGCTGATTTCTCATTGTCACAAGAAGATAATGAACACACAATGAACAGTGAGTAAAACTGAAAACATTCAAACGACCACCCAAGGCAAGATTCTTCAGAATCTGAGTCGATTTTTCGAGGTACATTAGTCCTCGGCACAATACCACGTTGTTGGTGACTGCTTTCTGTTTGAGAAGGTGATTTGACAAATCGCGTTTCTTAAACATTGGATCAAAGATGCTACAAGCTATCTTCTGGGCGAAAATGATGCTGTTCTAGTGTACCGTACCCAGGGGTAAGAACCCTCAAGGACGATGCCTCCATTTCCTGATTAAACATCCGACTAACTCAGGTGGGGTAGAGATGTGGATGAGTTGTCGTGGGTAAGTCTAAAAGTCGAAGTATATCTCTAAGTATTATGCAGTGGCGGCTGGTGGTATCTGGAGTTGGGTGTTGCACCAAAATTTTCAATGTTGCAATTTTAAATGAGAATCTTACAGAAATAACAAGAATCCCTAGTATCCGTATGTAATGAACTGCATTCCTATTAAATCTGAAATATACAAAGCAATTAAAACACAGGAAATAATAGGCTATTTATACAGTATAACTACAGATATTCTTACCTCACTTGAATTTAAAATTTACCCTCCTGTTTTTCATTGATGCAAACTTGTCAGTCACCCATTGATCGAAGTCTGCGATTTCCATCACCAGATCTCTTTCTGTAGAAAGCATTGCCAAGGCCAACAATCTTTCCTGGGTCATAGAGTTCCTTAAGAAAGTTTTTATCCTATTCAAAGTAGAAACACATCTTTCTGCTTCAACAGACGTCATAGGGATTGTAAGAATTAATTTCAACAGTTTCAAGCACTCACTGAACGTTTTCCCTAGGTTGTTGGTTATTATAAACTCTGCTAGACTAACAGCACCCGACAATGATCTGAATTTTTGTGCTAAATAAATGGACGATAGTTCATGGCGTAGTTTTAGTTTGTCCAAAAACGTTTACACTGAACACACTGTCTGTAACGTACCTTCAGGGAACTTAGAACAGTACAAGGAGAACTTCTCTCGAAGAAACAATGATGAAGCTACAAGATGACCTGAGAAGCTAAAACGATTTTTAGCCTGGGGAATTATCCCATCGCACACATTCTTTGCTTCCCTTTTCCATTCAGTCTTGTCCAATTTCTTTTCCTTCAATGAGTAATCGGTAGGTTCATTACCGCTCGTGAGGTCAATTTCTTCTCGGAGATGTTTACTTCAAATGCTGAAACGCCCTTATGTGTAGAACCCGCATCAGCGTCTCCGTGTTGTAGCTGACCGAAGAGAACTTCGACTAGTGGAATAACTTTATGGATGAATTCCAGCCAAATATTGAAACTACAACTGGAAAGAACTTTTCTATGTCCAAGAGCCTGAAAATTGTAGTTTCACTCATTACAGAGTCACCTTCCAATATCTGGTTCATACGCTCAATGAGATCTTCCTTGCAGTCATAAACTGTATTTACGCATCGTGATTAAAAATTCCATTGCCCGTGGCAAACGTTTCCTCACTACCTCGTTAAGTATCGCGGTCCGCTGTGGGCTGTTGGAGAAGAATGCACAAATTCCTTGCAAACTTGAAAAAAAATATTTCACATTACGGTTCATTGATGTTGCCTTACTCATTACAAGATTAATTTGATGGGCATAGCAATGCACATATTCTGCGTTGGGATAGGATTTTTTTACAATAGCTTGTACCCCACCAGAGGAACGAGTCATAACGGATGCCCCGTCATATGTCTGTGCAATTAACTTTTGGGGAGTTTCATTTACTTTGTGCTTCTTTAATTCTTCCAATAAACACGCCGCTAATGTCTGTGCGTCATGTTTTGCAGGAAACAGGAAACTCCAGAACCTTTCTATTGGTTTGCCTCTTACTACGTAACGGTACCCAACAGCCATCTGGAATATATTCGAAATGTCACTGGTTTCATCTGCTATAATAGCTAAAAATTCTGATTCCCTAATTTGTTTTGATATTTCTTCCTGGAATACCTTCAACATAATTTTCAAATGTTCATTTTGATTTGTTTTGGATGTTCCTTTGAAAATAGCTGCCTTTTCCAAATTACCTTTTAGCACGGCATCCAATTCAGCGCTAAAATTAATTAGTCCTCTGAAAACACCCGGGTTTGATGATGATTCACTTTCATCGTGCCCCCTTAAGACCAGTTCAAAAGAACCGCAGAAACGAATACAGTTTATTAAAATGTTTAACACATATCTGTTATGCCTAACTTCTTCATTATACTCCGCAATTTTCCTTCTATACGCACTATCGAGTTGCGTAGCTACGTTGACAGTTCCAAAAAGTGTCAGTCTTAAACAGTTTTGAATGTGAACAGCTGAATATTCATGTTTCTTTACTTTGGTTCTTAGATGGTTTATGTCCGTAACTCCTATTTTTGACCACGCGGGTTCCACACCAAACAACAAGCACGGGAAGCAGAATAACGCATTTTTAAGTTCGCAACCACATAACCAATCACTATTTGTATAAATATACCTTTTAAACACCCTCCTAAATTGTCGGTTTCCAGTATTAATATTCTGCACAATATTGAAGTCCAGTAATGGTCTTCCGAGTGTCTTTACGGTAAGTTTCTCCTCATCAGAAAGCTGGAAAAACTCTCTAACTTGTAAATTACTTACAGTATTCATTTTCACTCACACTCCGCTACACATGAGATTACACCTTGAAAAGTTAATATTTCAAACCAAACATTCAGTTAAAACAAAATACTAATACACCCACAGGTGATATATTTGACCGATAATGTCATGACACAACACCAACAAATAGTCAAACTAAACTACACTAACACTGACAGCTTGGTGACGAACTCTTATTCACAATCTAGGATCCATCAGTTATAATAATAATAACGCACAGAAAATCGTTCTACAACCAAAACACTCAATCACCTGAAAACACACCAAGACCTACACGTGATAAATGTAAACATAACGTCTACAGTAACACCAACAACTTTATGTCACAAATCGCAATAGCCCAGCCGTTTATCAACAATCAGCAAGTGACAATGTTGTCACAATGCTCGTTTTACGGTTGACAAAAGTATAACATGAAGTTATGCTGATGAGAAAACGTTTCCTCCGAAAGTAAATCGTCAAAACAAATTTAGCGATTTAAAAAATGGCCATGATTGCCCATGAAATACAAATGTTGGTAACATTGGGAATGGTGTTGGACAGCCTACCCTAGTGGCGTGGAAAAGAAATTACCGTTGCGAAAGGAAAGAAAGCAGGGATGAAGTCATCCCTGCAGAGTGGTGCAATCTAACGGGGACATTTGAAACTGTTTTTCGTTAGGGGACTTGCTGTTCTCGTGCAACTCCCTATGACCGATACTGGCGGACTTGCTACCTGATGCTATACATAGTATACAGGCTTAGGCTCGTCCTTGCTGAAACTAAATAGAGGCGCGCTGTGCGCGGCGAGTTTGGCGTAGGAAAGTCAACCCTCTGAGTTTGATTTGAAGACGGCGGAGTTTAATGGTCCGTTACGAAGCATCAGTACATCGAACGACAAAAGATGGTGTGTTTTAACACATTTTAGAGTACATGTTAGGTGTATTAAACTGCAAAATAGGAAGAAAAGACGACCAATGAAGCGTAAAATTATTGGGAGTTGTGCAACCCTGCAACAATACCACGCACCGCCCTTGGTATTATGACAGGAATAATGGAGGTTTATCTCGAATGAGAAACACTGATACGGGGTAAGATCAGTTTAGTACATAAAGTAAGTACATTAAAAAATCAAATCAGCAAAACGCGTTGAAACTGAGAAAAGAAAATTAAATCAGCAAGTTTGAATGTGGAAAGCAAACATTAATAGCGCAAAACAAATAAAATAAGAAAATGAAAATTCCAATTACCGATGTTCACATGGAGTAACACCACTGTAAGAATCACAATTATACGGATTGATATTCGGGAAAATTGCCGCGATAAGCGCATTTAAACGTGATTTAAATCTGGACGAAGTGGGACATGACGATATGAACTACGAAAAATACTAGTGGTATCCCCCTACGCTATATTTACAATAATCAAACAATCTAAAATAAACAAAGTATTTACAGTTGATCAGGTGGGCGGAAAACTTACACACTACACTGATTCGACGTAAAACGCAGTTCACCAAAAGATCTAGTAAGAACTAGACTAACCATAACCATCCACTCAGCACTCGGGCTGTTCCCAATTAATCAACAAGACAACAAACCAAAATCACAATGAAATCACATAAGTAAATAATCCTGTAAGAGAAAACAAACAATATAATTCCATAAACATGGGAGAAGCAACGGGCACCATCGCGTTCATCTTGCTGCATTGGCGCGCGGGGTAGCGCCCTTCGTCAATCACATATTTCCTGCATGGCAATGAGCTGAAAAGAATGTTAAAACTCAAGACTACTATTGGAAATTGGTCACTGTTTTGACAAGATTATATCACGGAAATTGCTCCTCACTTCAAAACTACAGTATAACCTTGGCTGATAAACTGACCTGCATAGCGAGCTAATATTTCAACAACAGCTCGGAGATTCACATACAAAAACGTACATATTGCCAACATGCTACTATATCTCAACACACATGTATTATTCACTGGCCTGACACTTACATCACAGCAATTCTAATTCTCAATAACATTCCGGAATACAATCACAGGCCTATTCTCGCTTCACACTCAATTCTCATAACATTTCCAGACATGCACTCTGCTCGCAACATTGACTTCATTTTTATCTTTCAGCATGCGCTAAATTCCCATGTATATCCTGTAATCTCATCAGCCTTTTTCACTACAAATCAGGGTTCGCTTCCCTGTCTAATCATTATTCAAAGCAGTTTCCAACCCACATTAAAAGAACCTATTGTAATCAACGGTGCACGTACAGCTCCACACGTCACACAGCACGTGTAATGCATCCAGCAAGTGTCCTATCTGTCACTAATCTCTCTAAAGAAATAAAATGTAGTCTCGACGCTGCGAGTGTGCAACGCGGGATGTTGAAGATTTTGGCAATCTAATCCTTCTATCTCTATCAAATAAAACACAGGAATAACCTTAAGCTAGATAAAATGCATAATTCACACCAATAAAATCAAAATAAATCCTAACATTTCCCTCAATATCTCATCTAGCTAATTATAAAGTAAAAGAAATAAAGAGAATACATTGTAACGCAATTGTGCAAAATAAATTATTTTTGGCATAGTATATTTGCATCGGCGCTGTTAGAAAAAATGGGATGATTCCAAAGCAATGGTGATAATACATCACCAATTCTTCTAACAAGGTTGATGAGACCGAGATTTTACGTGAACAAAACAACAACGAGCAGAGTGATAGGAAGCAACACTGGGGGGATGATAGGAGAGGTTTCTGTGGTAGGTACTAGAAATAAGAAAAGGACCATCATTCGACAACTCGGATAATGAAATATATTAGATTAACGTGGGATTTGGAAAAGTCCAAGAGATAACATAGATGAAGACCACTAATGCATTTTCCTACTTTCATTAAAGACCACAAGTTTCGAACAATTGAAAAAAAGAAAGAACTGCTACCCAAAATTTTCTTTCAAATATTAGAACGATTTACACATGCCGTAGACGTATAACATTCCTTTTTAGGATAACAAGGATAAACTTTTCATAAAGCAATATTTTAGCATGACAACCATAATTATTGGCCACTATCTTAAAACCTAACACCTCCAGGGTGTTTTACAAAACTCTAATAATCCAACTAAAAGAGGGACGGGAGAGAAAGTAGGAAGATGAAAAATAAAATGCATGAGAGAGGATAGAAAATATAGGAATCCGACTGCGCAAGCTTAGAGAGAGTTCATTCACCCGCTACCCTTAGTCCAAATTAAAGATTTTCATCTTCATTTCATGACGTGAAAATTTTAAGTCGGGAGAAAATAGAAACAGTTGAGGCACTAAATAAAGCCTTGAATAAGTAGAATGAATAATGAAAGAGCAAATTAGTTTTTGCAAAATAAGAAGTGAAGTGTTAGCTCACCCAGTGTCCGACGATACGATGTTTCCAGTTGGACGGAAAAGACTTGCGCTTCGTACGGCAAGCCGCACAAGGTCAGTGGCCCCTCCACTCACACACACACTATATACAATTCGATGCCAGGCTGGTGAGACAAGCAAGGCAGTGCATTATATATACGCCAGGAAGCGAAGCATAGTAACTTCGAGAAGTTTTAGGTGTCGTAGCAGATGAAGTAAGCCGTAGAATATAAACACAGAGCGGCAGTCAGTATGCAGTAAGGCACGGGAGGAAAGGGACGGGTGGGCACCAAATATGATTAAACCATTAATATATAGAAACGTGAATGACAAAAGCAAGTTATAACAATTAAAATAGAAAACAGATGATGCAGTAGAAGCGTAGATATTGCCGGAGTATGTAGAGACGTAGGTGCGACCATTATTCCAGAATGTCATGAAAACGTAGACACAGAGGTTATGGCAAGAGAATGTTACAATGTGCATTCCCAACCTGTCCATATTTACAATATCACAAATATAAAATGAACACATGCCATCAGGCAAAAATTATACTAAATAAAATCCCTAATCTAAGCCTCACTAGTATTAATCGTAATTCATAGAACATGCCATTTAAACATAATACATGCGTCTTATCTTGGCACCGGGCCAGTTGGCCGTGCGCGTAGAGGCGCGCGGCTGTGAGCTTGCATCCGGGAGATAGTAGGTTCGAATCCCACTATCGGCAGCCCTGAAGATGGTTTTCCGTGGTTTCGCATTTTCACACCAGGCAAATGCTGGGGCTGTACCTTAATTAAGGCCACGGCCGATTCCTTCCAACTCCTAGGTCTTTCCTATCCCATCGTCGCCATAAGACCTATCTGTGTCGGTGCGACGTAAAGCCCCTAGCTCTTATCTTGGCAACTCCCAGGAGATCTGTAGCAGTTCACATCCCCACTCCTATGGGGATCTATTCCATGGTTACTGGGGTTTCAATACGTGGATCCAATCTTCTTTCTTCTATAGGCGATGACATCTTCTTGAAGTTAGTTCCTGTACCACAGCAACACACAAGATTCTGATCAGTATTTCTTCACCGCTCTCCGTGCACGTTGCACCGAACAAACCCTCTGTCAGCTGTAATTAAAGGCCAACGTGAATACAATGACACCAATCACACGTTCACTATATGCAATAAATAATAAGGGTTTAAACACAGTCACTAGGAGCGGCTCGCGGATCGATACGAATAGTTTCTCGCGAAACGCGACTGACCTGAAAGTAATCCACGGATGAGCGCCTCTCACTCGATTAGCAGTCTGTGGCTGATATTACCGTCTGTTCCTTTAATCCAAGAACTGGCGACATAGCGCACTTTGCGAATTGTAACTGCACCCAGTTTACGTAACACTGTTCACAAGAAAGAAATTCACTGTCCTGTGTCAGTACGACCGTACAACGTTAGACTCCTGCCCACGTGCCAGAATTTATGCGTCTCACGCACACTGTAGTATGACAATGATGCTTACTTCCTGACAACACACAGAGAAAGGAGAAGTACGGAGCGATGCTCACTTCACGACAACACACCCAGAAAGAAGAACGTTCCAACAAGGGGGCGCTTAAGTAACTAAGCAGACGCCGTTATGGCTAGGGTATTCCCCTGATATTCAAATATTCAGCTAATCAGAGCTATTGTTACAGAGAATGTTTTTGTAATTTACTAAAATTAATATCAGATGCACTCATGATAACCAGATTAGGCTCAGCCAATTGTTATAATTTATTCCTTATTATTTCTCGCTCTCAGACGTGTGGAAAACCCTCAAATAACGGAACTGACCTCTCTATCTCGCTGAACACCTTGCACATATAACAATGTTGATCATCCTGAAATTTTAATTCTGAGCGATCCAGAATTCATAGCAGAATTCGCTTTCTAATTGGCTGAACACACCTCGTGGCCTAACGATTTCTACACGTGCTGGGTTGCGCTGACTCTTGGTAAAACTGAACGTTTCCCACGGTCGCAGGCAAGTTTCGCGAAGTATCCAGCGATATTCTGTCTCCTGGACTTCCGGTCGCAACTGTACTGCTCGTTTAATGCCTGACTACAGTCTACATTTATAATATTGTTTAATATGCCAAAAATATGATTTAATATCTCACATGGGCCGTCAGGGTACGGCGCGCTAGTAAAGAGAAGATTAATAGCTAGGATACTCACAAACGATAAAATTATAAGAATTAAACATTTCAGTGTTGAACATTTTATAACATATACCTTTATTTTCTACTCCACCCGCTCACCCACTGGGTCCCAGGGGTGTCAGTTCATATTTTAAATCATCTAATCAAATCTAACCATAAATATAGAGGCACAGGTAAACACAGGGATGAATAGGGCATGCAAAAATAAGGTGGGGGATGCTCAACTATAAACATAAATTTAAGGACTCCATGATAGGACTAGGAAGTGACACTTAAAACTTTTTAATGGGCATCATAGCTAACTACAATGAAAAGAAGTATGAGAATGGTTTCATTTGAAAATAAATGCCATAAGGAGCAGTTTATTGCACCATTCTGCGCCCTGAATTTAAATAAAATTGACCAACATATTGATTTGATAACAAACTAAGTTACATGGCTCTTGCTTCACCGCAAGTGGTGAGGATACATTCACAATACCCATCCTGTAAGAAGAACACAAATTCTGGGTTATATTCCACCTTTCCGCTGGGATCGAGCCAGCGTTCGTATGATTGGGTAGTTCCCAAGGACGACCCTTTTTAGGACTCGAGAGCCCGAGAATAAATAAACTTTATTGTTGGCTTCTGGCTCCGGTTAGATGAAGTACCTCCGACAGATATATACTTTTCCCGATGTCGGCGTCTCGAGCTGGGTAATGCTACTATGATTAGGTAGGAAATATTTTTACACGTAATTTAATTTGCTCCGGTGGGATATTATTATTATTATTATTATTATTATTATTATTATTATTATTATTATTATTATTATTATTATTTACGATCGCCGAAACTGCAATACTATGACTATTATGATTATTATTACTGGATGCAATTATTTTAAGGTTATTTTATGATTATTATTATGTGTTACGACCATAACATTATTATTATTATCGGTGTTAAATCTTTAGTTATATTTCGCCTTAATATATATTCATCATCGTCCCTTCATTAATACGGTCCAATTTTAGATCAGTAGTAATTATTATTATGATTATTATGATTATCATCACTTGTCATTATTAAACATCATCTGTGTGGAATATCAACCTCTTTAACCTCTGGGTCCGTAGTCTTTCAAATAACAACGTGTGCAGTCACTCTATCTCGTACGTACTTCGACGGGTGCGAATCCTGCACTATACGTAATTCAATCTTACTCTGCTTACATTTCCCGTATTCGTACACTGATATTCTCTGTGTCTATCATTATTTTCATACATTTCTTCGTACCACATTACCTTTCAACACAGTTTCATTATACAGTAAGTGTTCCCATACGGAATTCTATCCTTCCTCATTACTCAACGTAAGTTTATTCAAATTATTAATCACAGAGTTTTCGAATGACTTCTATCTCATCGGCGACGTAGTATGTTATATTTATCTCCTAACTGCATGATTTTTGCAACGTCTCTCTTCACATCTGATCTATTTCTGAGGTCAGTCTCCCCAACTAATCGCAAAGGCGTGACTTTCTATTCGCTTAAGTTTGACAATCATGAATGCGTAATTATTAGGCCTACGTGGTCCTGCCAATACTTGCACATTAAACATCTGACATTATTCATAATATATTAAAAGCGTAATTTAAACACCAAGTTAACTAGGTTTATTATCACCAGTATTAGCATTCATAATCATAATTTCACAAATTTTAATTAACACCATGCGTTAAGTCCAATTAGAAGAGCTAGTCTGTCATTAACGATTCCCGTTTATTTTGGCATATTATTCATTTAAATTTTAAGGTTTAGCACTGTTGAACTTTGAATATTAGATTTATATCCCGGCAATTTAATCTCCTTTATAATCAGCGCAATTCTCAACATCATGAATTATTATTATTATTATTATTATTATTATTATTATTATTATTATTATTATTATTATTATTAGTATTATTATTATTTCTTGACCTTCCCTACAAATCCATAATCTAAATTTAAAAAGATTAACACAACTGAAAATACTGGCATTGCATATGGCTGTATTTCCCATAGAAAATTTCACGCAACTTGTCACCAAGTGACTGATAATAATAAAAAGCAAACTATGGGTCAGTTCAAACACTAAACACAACATCAATATCGAGAACAGCTCGACTCGATTAACATTATAAAACATGCATTACTTAAAATACTACCCTGTAAACTATCTAATACATCATTTACGGTACCAAATTTTTACTCCGTCCGTCTGTCCTAAATTTATAATGGACTTGGGAAGCGATCCATTTTTACACGAAATAACCAAGTCAAATGATACTGTTTCCCTCCTAATCACGGTAACATTCCCAAGTAACTTACAGATCATTACTCATCTATTTGGTGGATATCCTTGCTCGCCATATTACGGACAAGAGGCACATTCGGCCCTCCTCCGTCTATTCTTCCATGGTGGCTGGTTTCATTTCACAATTACATTGTATATAACAGCGTTCCTCTATTATAACACTAGTTTGATATTTAACACTTACTCATTGAAATTTTATTTTAATACCTGAACACTCTGAGGTACCAAGCCCCAAATGTTATTTACACCAATTATTCTTCGTCCTTTCCCGCACAAAGGATTGGGAGACTTACGACGTAGTGTCGAATAAATCGCCCGGCACATTTCGCGAGTACCGATATGGCGCGTCAGAAATAAATATCAAGCCGCACTCTTGATGTGTTCATCATTCCATCGGTCCGCGTGGCTCATCTCACCGTTCTATGGTACAAGCTCACTTACAGACTGCTAACATTCTTCACTATTCCTGCTCTCACTGTTAATTTCAAAGAAGACAGTTCATCACTCTCTGACTAATATGCACCTGCTCGAATTCATAGTGTACGAATAGTTAGCTCAGATCGTAACAACACCCGGCTGAATCTAAAGTTCACTCGAATGCTGATGACTGGGACGCAACTAACTGAATCCGAATGATACGTCACTTCGCCCGACATCAGAATACAATTGAGAGTGTGGTTTGTTCCTTTCACTCGTATTTATTGATGGAGGGCCTTACTGCTGGATTACCAGACCTCACGCCGTGGAGAGAGGTGCGTGGTTTCTTCAAATCGGCACTGGCAGTCCGAATAGAATGTTATAATTGATACCAAATTAATCCCCTCGTCTGGAACATACACCTGGTTTAATTTGATATCCTAACGATGCAGATTTCCGAGATATTAGCAGATATCGCTCTTCAATATTTCGCGTGTTAAGTCGCGTCACTTTCCGGCCAATAGCGTCCGACATGCTCCTCGTTGCAGGAATTTCATTCTTCAATTTATTAAATTTACAACTTATCCTTTTACGCATGACATCTAAAAGAGATCCTTGGTTTAATTCGTATAATTGCAATATTTGATGAATGATTACTTTCGGAAATAACTGATCTTTCAATTAATTTCTTTCAATATGGTATACCTGGCTGGCCAAATGAATTTTTATGATTGGGCTAAACCGAGCGGTTCATTTGAATCTTCCTACGTGACAACTTAACACACATTCGCCCTGAGGTGCTGACCTTTCCACTCACCAGTTTCCGAGAATTCAGGTGTGTTGTCTGAGCAAGTAACAAGGAATGTCGTCGTGAGCTGACACCGTTCGAACGGGGTATGGTGGTCGGTGCCCGCCGGATTGGAAGCGCGATTTCGGAGGCGATGCGGGAATTCGGCTTCACAAGATCAACCGCGTCCAGGGTGTATCGTGAATGGTTGAATGCGGGTGTCACCGTTCGCCGTGACCGACGACATCTAAGACGGATTATCAGTTGTGACAGACGGGCAACCGTGCAACAAATCACGGCTCAATTCAACACAGGCCGTGCTAGACACGTCTCCCAGTGGACAATCCGTAGAAACATGGCTTCTATGGGGCATAGGAGCGGGCGCCGCACACGGGTGCCACTGTTAACCCAACGTCATCGGGCACAACGACGTGCATTTGTCGCCAGTCACCAGACATGGACACTGGAACAATGGCGTAACGTGATATGGTCGGACAAATCACGATTTCAACTGCACCATGCCGATGGGAGGCACCGTGTATGGCGCAGAATACATGAAGCGATGGATCCCGCCTGCCTCGAAGGTGTGGTCCAGGGCGCTGGTGTCTCTGTTCTGGTCTGGGATGCATTTTCCTGGTATGGAAAGGGCCTCCTAGTTAGAATTTGAATGGTACGCGGTATGTTGAGCTGGTCGGACTTGTCGGCTCACTTCCACGGCGTCTCACTGCAGTTTGCAGGGCGAGAGGAGGCCCCACACGCTATTAGGTGACTATCCCATGACATTTGCTAAGTCAGTGTACATCTTCGCAGCGCTAATGTTGTAACCTCTGCCATTGTTTCTGGCTCTTCTTTCTCTCCCTGCACGAGGCATATTGGGGACATCCAAATCTTCTAGTCGGTAAACCAATAGGCCCCCTACTGGGAAGATCAACTCTGGCCATTGTGACAGAATAATCCTCAGGGCTCCAATCTGCCGCGCAGCCAGCTCGTAAATTTCCACACTCCTTCGGCCTGAATATTGTTACCCGATTCTTTCCATTTCAAAATGCGTAACACATTCTCCTTCGGATATCAAATCATGATTAAATTAAGTTCTATATCATCCGGGTACAGTACTTTGGTCGATTTCGTCAAGTATACTTTAGATTTTTAATTAGAAGCTACGTCCTTATTTCGAGCTTTCCCAAAGACAAAAGATTTCTAGGCGTGGTACATTTTAGTAGCCAGTAGCCCAGACGTAAAAGAGGAGAAAAGAAGAAATCACTTACGTACTTCATTGTACTTGATATACGCTACTTAGTTCACCTTATTTTGCTCACTACTTAAAATTCTTTTCTTTTTTTGCTCTCAATAATAGGTTTTATCGGCAATTATTTGTTAGCGTTTTGAATTATGAAATGTTTGAAGATTGTACAAAGATTTATATTAAACTAACCCATCCTTTGCATTATTTCTTTCTCCTGCTTTTGTGAAGGATTACGATTCATAGCTAAGTATATAGAAACTCTCGTTTTAACATTTTTAATGTATTATACACAGTGTAGGTTCGGTCATGTTAGGCGTAATTTCAGTCACGCAGACGTAATTTCTGTCACACTGGTAAAGTTACTGTAAAACACACGAATGTGCATTATAACTACAACTTAGTTTTCCCAGTTCTACATGCAATAAAAATAATTCTTGCAAATATTTCAGATGGATAGAATGTTAAATAATCATATCTGTGATGCCTCAACGTTTTTAATTAATGAAAGAAAATTTTGAAGGAAATTATTTGCTTTAGAACGTGGTACGATACACAAAAGGAACCTACAAAATTGTCGCAAGGACGATTCTCATCACTTTATAACCAAAAAATAGATCGGAAGTGGCCATTCCAGTAACTTTTCATATGTATAGGTTTAGATAAAACAACTTTTCCCTTTGCGAGAATAAAATGATCATAAATATGCCTCCCGGTCAGTGCCATCCATCAACGTCTGCTAATTTCAGATGACACCCAGCCATAAGACATGTTTATGTCAAAATGAGAGCACGACCGAAGTGACATGTGACGTATACCAAATGCTTACTTCAATAAGTTAATTTCAAAACGCGGCCATTTACAGCGCTGCTGGTTAACAAAATGATCGACGAGTGTTTTTACATAAATACCGTATGTCTTAAAGGTGGGGTCATCCAAAAATTTGTATAAAGAAATAGTGTCATGGAAAAAAGTGTGACGCATGTGTAACCTATCACCCGTGCAGGCTGTGATGTGAGGTGTGGATGGATGGCCAGACAATGTTACCTAGCAACAGTTCAGGCTGTGATGTAAGGTATGGATGGATGGGCACACAATGTTACCTAGCAAGAGTGCAGGCTGTGATATAAGGTATGGATGGATGGCCAGACAATGTTACCTAACAAACGTGCAGGCTGTGATACAATGTAGTATGGTTGGCCAGACAAAGTTACCTAGCAACCGTGCATGCTGTGATGCGAGGTGTGGATGGATTGCCAGACAATGTTGCCTAGCAAGAGTGCATGCTGTGATGTGAGATGTGGATGGATAGCGAGACAATGTTACCAAGCAACTGTGCATGCTGTGATGTGAGATGTGGTTGGAGGGCCAGACAATATTACCTATCAAACGTGCAGGCTCTGATGTAAGGTATGGACGGATCGTCGGTCAATGTTACCTAGCAACCGTGCAGTCTGTAATGGAAGGTATGGATGGATGTCCAGACAATGATACCTAGCAACCATGCAGCTTGTGGCGAAAGGTATGGATGGATGGCCAGAAAGTATTAGCTAGCAACTATGCAGGCTGTGATATAAGGTATGGATGATGGGCAGACAATGTTACCTAGCAAGAGTTCAGGCTGTGATGTAAGGTATGGATGGTCAGATAATGTTACCAAGCAACTGTGCAGGCTGTGATGTAAGGTATGAATGGATGGTCAGACAATGTTACCTAGCTACCGTGCAGGCTGTGATGTAAAGTATGGATGGAATGCCAGACAATGTTACCAAGCCACCGTGCAGGCTGTGATGTAGTATGGATGGATGGCCAGGCAATGTTACCTAGCAACCGCTTAGCCTGTGATGTAATGTATGGGTTGATAGCCAGATAATATTACCCAGCAACCATGCAGGCAGTGATGTGAGGTGTGCATGGATGGCCGGACCATGTTATCTAGCAACCGTGCAGGCTGTGACGTGAGGCGAGGATGAAGGGTCAGACAATGTTACATAGCAACCGTGCAGGCAACGATGTAAGGTATGGATGGATGGTCAGATAATGTTAACTGGCAAACGTGCATCCTGTGATGTAAGGTATGGATGGGTGGTTAGTCGATGTTATCAACAAACGTGCAGGCAGGGATGTATGTTCTGGATGGATGGTCAGACAAATTTACCAAGCAACCGTACAAGTGTGATGTAAGGCATGGATGGATGGTCAGTCGATGGTACCAGCAACCGCGCAGGCAGTGATGTAAGGTGTGGCTGGATGGTCAGTCAATGTTACCTATCAACCATGCAGATCGTGATGTACGGTATGAATAGATGACCATAGAATTAGCTGGCCATACAAGGAAAGGAATTGTGACAGACGAGGCCTTTTGTGACGCGTTCCGACAGGCTAGGACTGCTCGTTAGTGAGTGAGATCAGTTCGAAGCGTTATCTGCTAAAGGCGAGACCTGTTGTCAGCGCCTCAACGGAGAGACCTCGCCTCACTCATCAAGCCTCTTGTAAGGAAAGCATGGAGTGGACAAAGGCACTGCTAGGGAAATTTCTTGAAATGTACAAAGACCGGCTGTGTCTCTAACAATTAAAACATGAGGTGTCGCAATCAAGCGTTCTTCACTATCCTCTTTTCCTCCTTCTTCAGCTTAGAAGGTAGAATATCCACAGTAAATACGCTCTCAACTAGACTGTTCTCCAGTAAGAGCTACGCTAAACAAGTCATTTTTTTACTAGTGGCTTTACGTCGCACCGACACAGATACGTCTTATAGCGACGATGGGATAGGGAAGGGCTAGGAGTTGGAAGGAAGCGGCCGTTGCCTTAATTAAGGCACAGCCCATAGCGTTTGCCTGGTGTAAAAATGGGAAACCACGGAGAACCATATTCAGGACTGCCGACAGTGAGATTCGAACCCACTATCTCCCGGATGCAAGCTCACAGCTGCGCGCGCCTAACCCCACGGCTAAATCGCATACCAGAGACTGGCTGCATAAGGAACAGTATTACTAGCATTGCTCGTACCTCAGTCACTTTCATATTGTCAAAACCAAGGATAAGACTGAGAAGGATCAAACAGTTAAAGTAATAATGAGAAAAATCAATTTATGCTTACCTTTTTTTTTTTGCTAGTTGCTTTACGTCGCACCGACACAGATAGGTCTTAAGGCGACGATAGGATAGGAAAGGCGTAGGAGTTCGAAGGAAGTGATCGTGGCCTTAATTAAGGTACAGCCCCAACATTTGCATGGTGTGAAAATGGGAAACCACGGAAAACCATATTGAACCCTTTAGGTCCACATCGAAGGATACCTACCTTTCTTACCTATCAGCAAAGTTCATGATATCTGTCTCTTGGGTCGTATCGGGTTCTTCGTCACTTGCTGAGGTAAAGGTAGGGTTCAGTAATTCTAATCTATCTACTCAAATGAAAGATTTGTTTTTTAAAAAAGGTTCCTATTTATTCAATAATATCAGGTAGCATTTCTGCCATATCCACGGTATCATTTAACTCAATTGTGTCCACTGGACACCACAATTATTTTACATAGAGGGTCAGAACACTGGTGTGAGCCTTTGACGTAACTGGCTGATGGGCATTCTTACTAGAAACCATTGTCTCAATTATTTATTAAAGAAAGGAAAGTCTGGAAATCCTTAAATTCGGCTTCCATGTGAGACTACATGTACCATCATAGTGATTCTTTATGGTCCAGCCCTCGTAACACGAACTCTGGACTTTGAGTATAATTAAGGCAGTCCAATCGGTGTGTGCCATGCAGTGGTTATACGGCATGGACCCTTAATTGAATCGATGTGCCCTGCGACTATGTCATGGACCGACATCTAAACTTCTAAGTTACTTTAAAGTCATTGTGGATGATGACCGCAAGGAAAATGATGCTACAGTGGCATATGGCCCTAATCTAAGTCACTGAGATTGACGAACCCCTGACCATCCAGGTTTCTAAGCTGAAGGCTAAACACAATTAAGTCACATCGGTTGATGACCAAAGTTTCCACTTTACTGTCCCCAGCACATTCACTGCTCAGTCAATCAAAGTTAAATAATACAACAATAGCAATGCTCACAATACTTTGTGGTAGTAAAATCCATTACCTTTGGATATGTCCCCTTAATCGTTACGTTAACATTTACACATTCCCCCGAAAACAAACTAAGATTTCCAGAATGCATCTCCAAGTTATTCGCTTGATTTAAAGTTATTTCAAAATGCGGTTTCACTGAATTTAATAATTAAATAAATTTAAATGATTTAATGAAATCTTAAAGAACAACAAATTCTATCTCCGCGGACTAATGGTTTCTTCACAAATCCCTACGCAATTGTGATGTAAAAATTTTAATCCTGTGATGTTTATCTGATGATTCCGATAGCTGGAAAAGAACAAGTTTATATCTTGTTTCATGACCTCACACTTTAAATCTAATCTAACCCTAGCCATAATTAACACTTGGATAACCCTAATAATTTACGTACAAACCAAAAGCAACTCGCCATATAATTACGATGTCATATCTCATCATAACATTTTATAAAGTTTGCCACACCCCTCACAGGCAAACAATCATCACTACAATCGCTCTATATTTTGGACAACCCTGAATTTGGCTAATCTTGTTCATTATACACTAAGTCCATGGCATCAAATGCACATTACGTTCCCAATTAAACAAAATTACAGTGTCTAATAACACACACGTTATTACCGAATGAAAATTTCAACTAAATCCAACATTTAACGTTATCCCCTGCCAAGAAATACAATCTCAACTCCACGCGTAACACACTTTGCATGTCCCGTTATCCCCGCGGCGAACCCCTATCAGCTGACGGCATTTCGCTCAAGTCCGCTTGGCAGTGACATGAGACATCTGTCGTTCTACATGACTGGCTTCGCAGAATGCAACCTTTAAACTCCCCCGACATAATTAAACAAATACGATATTTCTGACCAACAAAATGCACATAGATTATACTTCAAAATACCCACAATAATTGTACACGTCGCAAATTAATACCGGCGCGGATTCTTGTATATTCCTTTCCATTCCCAACATTATAAAATCTTCCTCGGGCTTCCACAAAAGTCCCGGCTTCATTGACAGATCTCCAACCTGATTCACAAATCTCATCTCGACTCACACGGCAAAACTAACCTCTGTTTCCCAACTCACGACTTCTTCTTCTTCTTCTTCTTCTTCTTCTTCTTCTTCTTATTTTCTAGCCTATTTCAATCCACTGCTGGATATAGGCCTCTTCCATGTGCTTCCATCGTCTTCGGTCTTGAGCCACTTGGAACCAGCGTGTTCCAGCCAACAGCTTATTTCGTCGAGCCATCTCTTCAGGGGTCTTCCAATGCCTCTCTTGTGTCCCCATGGTCTCCAGTGAACAATCCTAGAGGTCCACCTGTTGTAGTCTTGTCGAGCTACTTGTCCTACCCATTGCCATTTTAGTCTTGCTACTATCTCTAGGATGTCTGTTACATTAGTTCTTCTCCTGATGTCCTCTGAACGGATCTTATCCCTAAGGCTGATCCCTAGCATCTGTCGCTCCATGGCTCGTTGTGTTCGCTGAAGCTTGCGAGCACTTTCCTTCGTCAGAGTCATCGTTTCCAGACCGTAAGTTGTAACTGGCAGCACGCACGTATTATAAACCTTGGTCTTCAGGTTAATTGGAACATCCTTGTTGGTGAAGATGAATCTTAGTTTTCGGAATGCAGTCCAACTCATACCTATTCTGCGAGGAATTTCTGCACGTTGGTTGTCTTTTCCAAGTTTTATCTTGTGTCCAAGATAGATGTACTCATCGACGAAAGAACTGGAATAAAATCCTTACTAGAATCCACGACGTCCAATAACGCACAGTGCTTTAATAATGAATAACTTCGCATAAAATGATATCGTATTTTTATAACTGGATTTTCACGCAAATGACTGAAAGATTCTACTAAATCCTTTTTTATTGCCAGTCAGACACAGTTTAAATGGGCCTAGAAAAACGTTTCACTCCGTGACCAAATTCATCACTCTATACTCTCACCCGACAGCGCGCTTCCACTCGATTGAAAATGAGTTAACCATGGATTTCTTATATTACTTACGTCGAAGTCAGACAGAAAAATTTTACGTCGAACTAACATCTTAATTTGACAACACAAAATATAGGCAATAAACACACGGAAATGACGATCTACATTGGACGTGATATCACTTCGAAACTCTATTTAACAACTATTTACAACATCATACGGCACTCGCAAGACTGAAATTTTATCCAAGTGGGGAATAAAACAAATGATCCTTTTTTCGTCGTATTTTAACATTTACAAAAACCACATAGGGGTGACCAACTGCGTCGTATATACCCCTTTCAATTACATGTATTTTAGACATCGTAAAACAAGATATAATAGGTGGTAAGATGGTAAGTCACATACCTTACGTTACGCCATCGGTCATCATTGGGCTCACCAGCGACTGGCATTTTTATTTAGCCATTTTTATATTTTTGGCTGTACAGATCATTTTTAATTCTTCCGGTTTCCTGGAAATAAAGCATAAAAAAAGAAAATACCTTTCACTTGTTTTTGTTGAGCGCACACGGTAGACTGTAATTATCTCCGCACACGAATTACTTTCTTCCTCCACTAAAAATTTTATTTGGTCCCTTGACCGTCCTATTTGGTACAATTATTTCCACTCAAGAAACTATCTCCACATGGAGTCAAGACCCCTGCCACATCGGCTGAAATATGTTGGTTGGACTTAGTCTACTTTTGTCGTTCGATTTCACAGAGCAGCTGAACCCTCTGTCGTCAGCCTCGTAACACAAAATGCAGGGGCTTCGTCATGGCGTCAATTCTTATTTATAGCAGCTACCCCTTCTCTCCGGGCATCTCCCCTTGCCGCCAAGAAAATTTCTATAACCTTTCTGACTTAACTAAACTGTAATTACAAGAGTTCTGAAGGTGACTACATACTCGCTGCATTTCAAGCGGTAGTGTTCATGGACATTTAAAATTTATACATGTTTAATTAGCTGGATAAATGACCTCATTTGATAGGCACTATATTTTCGACTTGGCTTGGGCACGCCACATACACGTGCTCTTCTGAAATAGTTCACAAAGATGACTTAAGATTCTTCCACCGTTGACACGTGCGACTCACTTCACGTATCCCAGAGCGTGGGACCGAAGGTAATCACCCCCTCGCCACGTGTCAATTCCATGCTATCAAGAATCGAACTTCTTATCCAATTGATAATTTAATGCATAATATTCTTAGGGCACAAAGGTCATGGGTTCAATATTCAGAGCTGCCGACAGTGGGATTCGAACCCACTATCTCGCGGATGCAAGCTCACAGCCGCGTGCCACTGACCGCACAGCCAATTCGCCCGGTGCATACTTACCTAACAGCATATCATAATCGCTGTGGTCCATTCGCTAATAATTCTTGTAATCGTCCGGTTCATTTTCTCTCAGGTGTTATATCAGACTCATGTGACTAAAGCTGTCTCGCACTCCTATCCATGATTTCATCCACTTCGATCGAAATTTTTTTTTTTTGTTTAATGATTTAACATATAGCAAAATGCACATTCCAACAGCCGCAACAACATTTTTTCCCCTCTGGACACTGTCTGCTTTGATGTCCATCGCACAGTTCTAAGTACGGCAGACCCGATCGGCAAGGATTTCAAACTAGTTTGAAAGGCCAGCGGAAGAGGCTTGGTCTCCCGAGAACGAAGGGATAATTCCATTAACGAGAGGGTCTGGAATGTTGACAGATTATGTTGCACAACACAACAGGCTTGGTGTCACAGTTGATGGCGAGCAGCAGGCCGGGTCTCTGAAGGTCACGCCTGGCAGGCGGTCTGTCGGATCTGGCCCCAAAGGCGAGGCCTGCGTTAAAATCTGTCCGTGTATGGCCCGCTATTGTTACGTAGCAACAATGCAGACTGCGATGTAAGGTAGAGACGGATTGCCAGACAGTGTTACAAAGCAACCGTGCATGTGTGATGTAAGGCGGATGGTCAGTCGATGTTACCAGCAACCGCGCAGGCAGTGATGTAATGTGTGGTTGGATGGCCAGACAGTTACCTAACAAGCGTGCAGGCTGTGATATAAGGTATGGATGGATGGCCATACAAAGTTACCTAGGAACTGTGCAGACTGTGATGTAAGGTGTGGATGGATGGCCAGACAATGTTACCTAGCAACCGTACAGACGGCGATGTAAGGTATGGGTAAATGGCCACACAATGTTACCTAACAACCTTGCAGGCTGTGATGTAAGGTTTGATGGATGGCCAGACAATGTAAATAGTAACTTGTGCAGGTTGTGATGTAAGGTATTGGTGGATAGCCAGACAATGTTACCTAGCAACAATGCAGGCAGTGCTATAAGGTATGTATGTATGTATGTATGTATGTATGTATGTATGTATGTATGGATGGATGGATGGATGGATGGATGGATGGATGGATGGATGGATGGATGGATGGATGGATGGATGGATGGATGGATGGATGGATGGATGGATGGATGGATGGATGGATGGTCATTCGATGTTACCTTGCAACCGTGCAGGCTGTGATGTAAGGTGTGGATGGATGGGCAGACAATGTTACCTAGCAACCATGCAGGTGTGATGTAAGGCATGGATGGCTGGTCAGACAATGTTACCTAGCAACTGTGCAGGCTCTGATGTAAGACGTGGATGGATGTTCAGACAATGTTACCTAGCAACCGTGCAGGCGGTGATGTAAGACGTGGATGGATGTTCAGACAATGTTACCTAGCAAACGTGCAGGCGACGCTGTAAGGTGTGGGTGGATGGTCAGATAATACTACCTAGCCAACTTGCAAGATGTGATGTAAGGTGTGCATGAATAGTCAAATAATGTTACCTAACAACCGTGCAGGCTGTGATATAAGGTGTGGATGGATGGTCAGACAGTGTTACCTAGCAAACGTGCAGGCGGCGATGTAAGGTGTGGGTGGATGGTCAGAAAATGTTACCTAGTAACCGTGCAGGCTGTGATGTAAGGTGTGGATGGATGTTCAGACAATGTTACCTAGTAACCGTGCAGGCGGCGATGTAAGACGTGGATGGATGGTCATTCGATGTTACCTAGCAACCGTGCAGGCTGTGATGTAAGACGTGGATGGATGTTCAGACAATGTTACCTAGCAACCGTGCAGGCTGTGATGTAAGACGTGGATGGATGGTCATTCGATGTTACCTAGCAACCGTGCAGGCTGTGATGTAAGGTGTGGTTGGATGGTCAGACAATGTTACCTAGCAACCGTGCAGGCGGCGATGTAAGACGTGGATGGATGGTCATTCGATGTTACCTAGCAACCGTGCAGGCTGTGATGTATGACGTGGATGGATGTTCAGACAATGTTACCTAGCAACCGTGCAGGCTGTGATGTAAGACGTGGATGGATGATCAGACAATGTTACCTAGCAACCGTGCAGGCGGCGATGTAAGGTGTGGGTGGATGGTCAGACAGTGTTACCTAGTAACCGTGCAGGCTGTGATGTAAGACGTGGATGGATGTTCAGACAATGTTACCTAGCAACCGTGCAGGCAGTGATGTAAGGTGTGGTTGGATGGTCAGACAATGTTACCTAGCAAACGTGCAGGTGGCGCTGTAAGGTGTGGGTGGATGGTCAGACAATGTTACCCAGCAACCGTGCAGGCTGTGATGTAAGGTGTGGGTGGATGGTCAGACAGTGTTACCTAGTAACCGTGCAGGCTGTGTCTTATGGTTAGTGATCTTCTGAAATTAGCAGGCGTTGATGGATGGCCATGACCGAGATACATATAAGATATGTTTATGATCATTGGAGTTTGATACAAATTTTCATTTCCAAAAATAGTTTATAGTTCAAACAATAATTGTAACAACTTCGTTTTTCGAAAGTATCGCGATTGAACACGTTCTCTATTGAGATAAATAACCATCTGTAAGTGTTTGCCGGAATAACACACTGATACAGTGAAGGAAAAATATGTGAGCACTTGAATGGGTGAACGACTGTGTGAGTGGAATTATTTAGTCAACTGGTTGAGTAACAGCAATGAGAATTTATACATACATATCTTCAAATATTGCTTATTTAGGAATACGGTAAATATTGTAAATGACTTTTAGTTTTAAGCACTGTATATTGGACTGGTCCTTTTTTTTAAGTAGTTTTTATACATATCTGTTTACGGAATAGTGGTAAATAAATAATACTAAACATGTTTTATCCGTCCCTTTTATGGGGTTGTTGAGTGATGCAAAAATGACATATTTATTTTCCACTCGAAGCCCCTTTGCTCGAAAAACTACAAAATTTCGTAGCGGTAGTTTCCTTGGAAGTGTTTCAAGAAATATTGTTCTACGGTACTGGCGGACGTTAGGTCTTCTTATGTCATGTTCTACTTTATTTTCTGCTGATTTTCCACGCAAAGTTTTAAAATCGTGTTTCCTCACCCTCATTGTACAGGCAAACGACAAAACTGCGTGTATAGAATGCAATAACACGTGTATACAAATTTTGAATTACTGTGTTTGGAAATCTAGATATTTTCCTGATTATAAAGAATTATTTCTTTTTCTTTAATATGTGTAATCACTGGGAGTGTCTAGGAAGATAAGGGATCAATAATACATAACATCCTGAAGAGAAGGATGTCTTCCCGTAGAGGGTACGGTAAAAAAACGAAGTGGCGTATGGCTTTCAGTACCGGGAGTGTCCGAGGACATGTTCGGCTCGCCAGGGGCAGGTCTTTTGATTTAACCCCCTTAGGTGACCTGCGCGTCGTGATGAGGATGAAATTATGATGAAGACGACACATACACCCAGTCCCTGTGCCGGCGAAATTAACCAATGATGGTTAAAATTCCCGACCCTGCTGGGAATCGAACCCGGGACCCCTGTTACCAAAGGCCAGCACGCTAACCATTTAGCCATGGAGCCGGACAGAGGCTATGGTAACCAAGGATATCAACAATTCTACTCCAAATGCTTCTAGGTAAAAGCTGTCACGGGGATTATTTAGGAAACTTCCTAGTGAGGATGTAAGGAATAGTTTAGGTTAATTGATATTGAAATTCGTTGCAGTGCCATAAATTGTAATGCTAATGATATTCATTAATAGATTCGACTAAATGACAAGCGAAAGACTTGATGCATTATTCACTTATAACTTATCACGTATCACTTAAAATTTACTCTTCATTTCCGAAAACTTACAAATTTTGAACTGTGCGAGCACTTTTCTGCAAAACCATGTAGAATATTGAGCTAACATTTATCACACTTAATTTCCATGTAAGCAAATCCCAGTATGTATAAAACGTTTCAGTTCTTACTCTTGATAACTTCAAGTCCGTAAGATTATTAATATTCACATTTAGAAAATCATAACAGCTGCAATTGAAGATCTGGAGAATATTCCTCACATGGAATTTATATTATATATAAGGCAAACCAGAGCAAAAAGTCTCATTTAATATCTTTCTTTGTTTTCACATAAACGTAATATTTTTAAAAATTTAAAATTTTATGGGCAAAATCACACCCGAAATTGTTCTGAAAACGTTCAAAATGAGGTAAATTCATTGAACAAGGATGGAGTTTCACCCCAAGAATTTTAAAATCACTTGAATTATTTGAGTTTGTGTGAAGCACTGCGTTTACATTGATATCTCCTGTTAATGAAGATTTGCGTCAGGAATTCAAGGCTGAGTACTTTTCCCTGACATCACAGATGAAAACTCTCACTCATTATTAAAAGGAATTCGAACCCCGTCCATCTGTGTTGGTGGACATTACTTAACGCACTATTGTTCTCGACTTGTTCTAAGTTACTCAGATTAAATAATCTCGAGTCTCCAATTCGATCCGTACAAACCTCATAATTTTAAATCCAGCGCATGATTCAAGTTACTTACGGTCATCCTGTCTGGAACTCATACATTAATTTGTACCAACCTTTCGGGTGCAATTTAACCGATACACGTTTCTGAAACGCGAATTACACGTGCATTGCTCGAATGGCGTTCCGTGTTCAAACCGACAATTACGCGCGGAGCAGAAATCTGGATTATAGCAGAAGAAAGCAATTCATGTGGAGAAATACGATTTGAAACAGCTCAAGATGAATAGGGTAATAATAATGGTTGATGAGCAGAATAAGTTGAGTGAAAGATTGGGATCTCGAACAAGATTGAACGGCTAATCCGTCAAGTGTAATTTGGTCTTCAATTATCGCAAATCATGACTAACCGGAACTGTGGAAAAGATGTGCTGCTGTAGCAAACGGAAAGTTCTGTAAAACAGACAGAGCAGGTGAGCTACTTATATGATAGCAGCTGGTTCTCAAAAGAAAGAAATGTGACATTCAGAGTTTGGTAACGGAGTTCTCAGTTTTACTCCTGTGAGTAGTAGCAAAGGCCACACACATTGCAACCTTACGTGCCGCAAGAGACGAGCAGAATTGAAGATCACGAACGGTCCATGGATGAATTTTAAAGAATTTTGCCTGGTTCGAATTACTCTGCAATCTCGTAGGCCTAGAGTAAAATGGAACCTCCAAATTTGCGAACAGGCAAACAGAGGGTGTGGAGTTAAAATACCTGCACAAAATCATTATTATTATTATTATTATTACCGATAAATCGTGAAATATGAGACCGTGGTTAGCCGTTTCGAGTCCTGTTGTTTGAAAAACAAATTCACCATCAGAATGTTGGCTGGCTGGTTGGGGGAAGTAGCGGTATACAATTTCTAATCACTAGATTGCGTATCAAAAGTCTGGATTAAATTCCAAACCTCCGCTCAGTCCTCAGATGAAGTGAGGGCGTATGACGCTGATCATGGTGATTCCTTCGTCAGACAGAGATGTTAAGCCTTGAGCAGTCCCCTTGGTGCTATTCGACAGGAGTAGGCTATGTGCGGCACCGGTTTTCACCCTCTCCCTGTCTGCTATCATATACCACATCATTAATTTAACCTCATTAACTCCTCTGCTGAGCTTAACGTCAATAAGGGCATCCAGTCGTAAAACTAGCTACAGAGATTCATCTCACTCCATACCCAACCCCGTAGAGAAACGGGCCAAGGGTTGGCCGCACATTATTATTATTATTATTATTATTATTATTATTATTATTATTATTATTATTATTATTATTATTATTATTATTATTACTATTATTACTATTATTATCCGTCCAGAGGTCTTACACGCTTCAGAATATCTTGCAATGAACCTGATCGAGAAACTGGACGCCAAAGAAAGAAAGATTTTGGGAAATATCTTAGCTTCCGTCAAAGACAAGGGGGAATACAGAAGACGGCATAACGACGAACTATAGACCTACGTAGAGAAGATTACCGATACCATCCGGATAAAAATAAGAATTACTTTTTATGGACATGTGGCACGAATGAATCCAAATGGGAAATGGAAATCACACATAATGACATTCAAATGCGTGTTCCGCGTAAGAAGAAACTTTAAGCGTTCCAGGGTTTCCGAGACAAGACAAAATTAAAAACAGTACAAGCATAGACACAGGAGAGGAAAGAACGACACCGAGAACGCATGGGCAGACATCAAAGTCAGAAGTAGCCAGTTGAAATGACGTGCTCCAAAATTGACCTACACGGCATTATTATTATTATTAGTATTATTATTACCGAGTGATTTGGGTCACGTAGCCGTGAGCTTGCTTTCGGGAGGTGGAGAGTTCGAATCCCACCTTCGGTATCCCTAAAGACGGTTTTCCGTTGTTCCACACCAGGCAGCTTAATTACGTCTACGGTCACTTCCTTCCGAGACTTGTAGCACCAAAATCCTTCGATATATTAATGCTAAAATAAAACACGAACAAAAATAAAGTGGAGAGCCCCATACACGGGAATAGTAGCATAGGCGACACCCATTGCACCCCTACCTGCCACAAGAGCTGAATATAATATAATATAATATAATATAATATAATATAATATAATATAATATAATATAATATAATATAATATAATATAATTATTAATTGCCCAACGTCTGACATTTTCCTGCTCCTCACTTTCATCTTTTATATGGAACCTCAACAACATACCAGGGCAGTCACCCAGGTAGCAGTTACCCTATCGTTTGTATCCTGATAAATGATTTCAATGAGGTTAGAAATCTTTGATGAATTATTCCAATCACCAATTCCTCTCCCTTTAAGCTAATATCTGCCCCAGTTTCTCTCCTTGAATTCCAACTTTACCTTCATAATTTGATGTTTCCTAATTATAAACGCCCAATTGAAACTTATTCGTCTAGTAATATCGTTCTACGCCATCTTACGTCTTCGATGAGCAGCTTGTCTCCTTACTTCCAAGTCTTCCCTGTGTACAACATTTTCGTAAACACTGCTCTTTTATCAGAAATAACCCAGATCAAATCGTGCTGCCTTACTGGTGAAGTTCCCATACACTGCGATCATACGGTAATTGACTTCTTGCCATTAACTTATACGCCGTCTCCTTTCTATCATTACTGCAACCCCTAAATACTCTCTTAAACATAATAAAATATCTGTAAACTTTATTTAGAATTTGGTTATGTGATTATCACAATGAAGGTATATTTCCTCATACTAAAACCTGGTACTTACAGTGTTTCGCATGAGGTACTATCACCCCACCAACAGAGTAATTAAACCGGAGAATCGTTCAACCTGACTTTTCACCCCGTTTATCATCATACCATCTTCTCCTGTTCATTTCACAACATTATGGAGGTCTTTTTGCAGTCAAAATCTTGTTTATTTATTATTCTATACAGTATAACATTATCCGCAAATATCTGTGAGTCCACTTCTCTACACGTAATATTTATAAATCAGATATAATAATATTTACATAAATACTGTCTCGTGGAACCCCAGTCTTAGTGATTACAGGATCAGGTAACACTTCACCTACCTTAATTCTCCCAGTTCTTTTTTCCTGAAATATACCCACCCTTTCAGTCACTCTGTTGTCTAGTCCAATACCACCCACTTTTGTCAGTAATTTCCCACGATCGACCATATCAAAGGCCATCGATAAGTTAATAGCAATTTAGTCCATTTAACTTCCTGAATCTAAAATATATTTTATATCTTGCTGGAATTATACAAGTTCAGTTCCACTGAAATAAAATTTCCTGAACCCAAACTGCCTTCTATCAAACCAGTTAGTAATTTCCCCCATGTATCTCACATAATCGGAAAGAATGTTTTCCCTGAGCGTACTTGCAATACAATCCCGTTACAAGCTGTCTTTCCTGTAATTATGTACTTTATACTTATAACCTTTTCCTTTGTTCAACTATCCATTAATTTGATATAACTCAGATGGTCGATGTGATCTTGCAGGCTGTGATGTGAAGTATTGATGGATGGCCATGATTGAGAGATATATTATCAAAGAGGAGAGTTAGAGTACAGACGAGCGATGTGATCTTGCAGGCTGTGATGTGAAGTATTGATGGATTGCTTTGACTACACTTGTCGACTTCAAATTTCATACAGACGCCACTCGAAAATGATTCGTTAGATGCAAATAAATTAATCGTTATCAATTAAAGTTTTATTTATCGAAAGAGATATTTATGATCGCTTGATTTTTCCAAAGGGTAATTTGATCCAGTTACCTCCTTCTTCCTCTTCCTGGGATTTTCTTAGTTGCTGGGGATAGTCACTACGTGCAGAGTTTGCACAGTTTAACAGCCGGATGCCCTTCTTGATGCCAACCATATCTGGATGGACGTAGATATTCACTATCATGTGTTTCTATGGTAGTTCGTAGTGACTGTGTTAAGTATCTATGAAGGTAAAGAAACAAACATAAACACCCAGTCCCATATGTGGTTAAAATCCACGGCCGGATCTAGCTTCGAACCCGGAGGCCTCTAAGCCTATAATAATAATAATAATAATAATAATAATAATAATAATAATAATAATAATAATAATAATAATAATAATAATAATAATAATAATAATAATAATAATAATAATAATCATTAATATAAATATCTGAGTATAATACGTCAGGTCTGGATCGAAGGAAATAGATCATAACAACATACAGAATCCAAGATGTAGCATTATCTGATCCTGTAATGACTGTTCATTATTATTATTATTATTATTATTATTATTATTATTATTATTATTATTATTATTATTATTATTATTATTATTATTATTGCTATTTGTTTTACGTCGCACCGACACAAATATGTCTTACGGCGATGATGGGATATGAAAGGCCTAGGAATTCGAAGGAAGCGGCCGTGGCCTTAATTAAGGTACAGCCCCGGCATTTGCTTGGTCTGAAAATGGGAAACAACGGAAATCCATTTTCAGGACTGCCGACAGTGGGGCTCGAACCCATTATCTCCCGATTACTGGATACTGGCCGCACTTAAGCGACTGCAGCTATCGAGCTCGGTATTATTATTATTATTATTATTATTATTATTATTATTATTATTGCTATTGCTATTTGTTTTACGTCGCACCGACACAAATATGTCTTACGGCGATGATGGGATAGGAAAGGCCTAGGAATTCGAAGGAAGCGTCCGTGGCCTTAATTAAGGTACAGCCCCGGCATTTGCCTGGTCTGAAAATAGGAAACAACGGAAATCCATCTTCAGGACTGCCGACAGTGGGGTTCGAACCCACTGTCTCCCGATTACTGGATACTGGCCGCACTTAAGCGACTGCAGCTATCGAGCTCGGTATTATTATTATTATTATTATTATTATTATTATTATTATTATTATTATTATTATTATTATTATTATTATTATTATTGGTTCTGTTTTCAGACCAACTTTACATTGCGAGAGTGGAGGTTGGGTGGACTCAGGATATCTTGTTCGTACACTAGAAGTAATAGACATGAAAGTAGCGAGAATGGTCGGTGGTACGAACATGTGAAAACAATGGCAGGAGGTACTCGGAATGAAGAGAAGTTAGGAATGAACTCCATGGATGAAGCTGTACGCATAAACCGTTTTCGGTGGTGTGAATAAGGGAGGACAAGTTAATGGACTCGGCCATGGAGAGTAAGACAGGTAGAGGCGACTTTGGTTAGACTCACTTTCTAACGATGTAAAGATTAGGAACAAACGAGGACGCAGAACTCGAGGATTGTTGCGCTGGTTAGTAAATTCGTAGTCGCTTGCAGACTGAACGCTGAAAAACATGTCAGTGTATAATGCAGATATTTTTCTTGCTTTTATTGATTTAAAAGATTGCGTGGATAGACAAGAAAGATCTCTCTGTGGATGTGGCTATAGAATAACATCCACGGTATCCCCTGCGTGTCGTAAAAGGTGCCCAGGACCGTGGGTTGGCAGCCACGAGCCCTTAGCTGAGTCCTGGCATATCTTCCACTTAAGCCGTGTAAGGCTCCTCATTTTCATCTATCCTATCCGATCTCCCTTGGTCAAATCTGTTTCTTTTCAGACCACGACGCTATTAGAGCATTCGAGGCCTACGGAGTCTTTCATTTTCACGCCCTTCGTGGCCCTTGTCTTTCTTTGGCCGATACCTTTATATTTCGAAGTATCCGATCCCTTGCATATTTTCTCTCTGATTAGTGTCATATAGAGGATAATTGCCTGGTTGTACTTCCTCTTTAAAAAATTCCACCACCTTTTAGAAATAATACAATATGTATTAAAAGTTTTAGGACTGAAACCTACAAATAGAGTAGCTGTTTTGCATTGTGGTGGCCATAGTACAGTTCCTTCTCCTCAGTTTTGTTAGAATGTGACTGTTTTAGAGTGGCTTGGGTGGAAGGATAAACCTTCGGTCACGACATTTCGTTACTGCAGTAACTATAGTTAACAGCGTGAAGAGAAGTTTACTTCAATCCACGTGTCACGAAATTTCAAACCAACTTGCTTGGTCACAGAAATGCTCTCAGAAACCTTATTAAAAGTTTTAAATGCTTGAATATCTAGATCTGTAATGAATTGACATTTTTAGTGAATGCAATAAGAACATTAAAATAAATATCTGAGTATAATACGTCAGGTCTGGATCGAAGGAAATAGATCATAACATCATACAGAATCCAAGATGTAGCATTATCTGATCCTGTAATGACTGAGAGGTAAGTCCCGCCAGGCGATGATTTTGAACCTCTGCGTTTTTCCTATTAAAAAAGGACAACATATTTGCATGTACAGCCTTATTGGCACCGATACAACAATGCTGGAGCTATTCTTCGACATAATCGTCACCAGAATTGAGACACACGTCATCTCGTGATTTCACCTTTTGTATGCCGTGTCATAGAAGTCTGCCGCCAGGGAATGGAACCAGCGTGTTACATTCCTCTTCAGGTCTTCGTCCGTGTAAAATGCTGATATGAGTATAGAAATTTCTTGAGGTGTGAGAACAGATTAAAATCACTTGGAGCAAGATCAGGTGTATGATCAAACACCTCCCAGCAGAACTCCTGCAGAACAGTTGCTGAGCGCCGAGCATTGCCATGCATCAGCACAACATTTACAGTTGTTTTGAATGGCCCATCGCAATTTCCGTAGACACTTTATCACAGAGCGAACATCGCAGGCGGCGGGAGGAAGAATACAAGCCGCCATTTCGAGCCACTGCTGCTACGCTACTGACACCAGGCGGGACTTGTCCGGCCGGTATATGATTGCTACGTCATAGATCTAGGGGCTACCTGGCTGAGGCGGTAAAGGCGTGCTCGGTTCGCCCGGAAGGACGTGGGTTCGAATCCCTTATGAGGAAGTCGTAAAATTTAAGAAACGAGATTTCCACTTCCGGAGGTGCATATGGCCCTGAGGTTCACTCAGCCTATACCAAAACTGAGTGCCAGGTTAATTCCTTGGGGCAAAGGCGGCCGGGTGTAGAGCTAACCACTCTACCCCATCACGTGCCGCGGTTAACAATGGTGGAAGCATTTACCTTCCACTCCTCCTAGGGCCATCATGGCCTGTACGGAGGTGACTTTGCTTTGCTTTTGCTTACGTCATAGATCTGTCGCGCATGCTCATATTTTGCGGCTAAATGAGTTTAATTTACAAGAAAAGGAATAGGGGAACATGGTTTCTTGATTGCCTACGTATAAACGACATGAGAAAAGGAACTGCAACCACAGAAAAGGCTCTTTGAGGGTGATGTTATACTGTATGGAGTTTCATTATAGGATTGTGAGCGACTACAAAAAGATAGGAAAATGAACCTTACCGTACTTTAGGAATGTGTGTTTGCATGGCAAAGTTACGTCTACTGTATATTCAATTTCGTTTACATCTGCACAGAAAAGTGACCACAACGAACATTATTCTAATGAATTGCGTATCCACAAGTGGCTAGGAGGCGTGGTCAATGGATAGGAAGTGCATTGTGACATACGATGTTTGGTTTCTTCACCGACGGTATATATTTTTAAATGTCTTCCAGTAGCGACAGTAGCAGTGGTAAATTGCGGCTTCTCTATTCAGACTGAGGTTTATTGTGCACCTTGTTTATGCAATAAGAATGTGGTGAATATGAAAATTTATTTCTGCTATTAAAATGGTGTCCGATCCTCTCGTCCACCACCACCATCGTCATATGAATTTGTAAGAGCAGACAATTTACCTGTCGTCACTCCTGCGTATCCCACAATACTCTTCCTATCCAATATTCTCCTTAAGACTACCGGTTCCATTGAGTGCTGATCTTTGGTCATAGGGGCCCCGGGTTCGATTCCCGGCAGGGTCGGGAATTGTAACCATCATTGGTAAATTCCACTGGCACGGGGGCTGTGAGTATGAGTCGTCTTCATCATCATTTCACCCTCATCACGACGCACAGGTCGCCAACGGGAGTCAGATCAAAAGACATGCACCTGGCGAGCTGAACACGTCCTCGGACACTCCCGGCGCTAAGAGCCATACGCCACTTAATTTTTCCTAATGGCTGCTCACGCCTTTCAGCCACATAGAAGCTTACTGTAATGTAAGAACATATTTACTCACTCCTAGACTATGATGAATTTAAGGTTCAATTTCCTTTGCGGTTAACCATAGGAAAATGAACACTACGAACATTGTTCCGATGTTCTGCATGTCAATATGTGCTTTGAGGTGGAACCACTCTTATGGAAAATAATGGTTAGGAAGAGCACTGGGAGATAAGAGGTATTGCTGTAAATGCGATGATATCAGGTTATAACTTACTTGCTTGTTTTCAAATTATTCTTAGAACGATCATTGCAAAGTAATTACGTACAGAATTTTGTCAATATGTTGTCATATGCCTCCTTTCTTTCAGTGCAGAATGTACGTTAAAAGCTTCTCTTCCCATTACAATCACCGTATTAATTTGTAAGAACGTACAATTGAGCCTGTATCAAAGAATATGGTTAAGTGTAAGAAAGGGCTAAGACTATTAACTTCAACACTTGTAAAGGCATAAAAAATAAATAAATAAATAAATAGATAAATAAATAAATAAATAAATAAATAAATAAATAAATAAATAAATATGCTATTAAGACTGTTCGAAACGTTTGTAAAAATGAAATGTTCCCTTCGCGAAAAGCTAACGATGTTGAATATGCCTTTCAATGAATGAAACTCAATGCGATATCGTCCGACTCCTTGGTTGAATGGTCAGCGTACTGGTCTTCGGTTCTGAGGGTCCCGGGTTTGATTCCCGGGCGGGTCGGGGATTTCAACCTTCATTGGTCAATTCCAATGGCCCGGGGGCTGGGTGTTTATTCTGTCCCCAAAATCCCTGCAACTCACACACCGCACATAACACTATCCTCCACCACAATAACACGCAGTTACCTACACATGGCAGATGCCGCCCACCCTCATCGTAGGGTCTGCCTTACAAGGGCTGCACTCGGCTTGAAATAGCTACACGAAAGTATAAATTATAAATCATAAATTATAAATTATAAATTACTGTATAACTTGTAGCCGCAGCATCCTTGGCGACCAAGGCCTACGGTCATGACTGATTTGACTTCACTTACGGTACAATTTCTATATTTCAGAACACACTGTTTGTACACTCCACAAATGCAGTATCTTTGACGACAAAGACCTAAGGTAACGACTGATGTGACGTCAATGACGGTACAATATCTATTTGAACACACTCTATTTATAGAAATCAACAGTCGCAGCATCTTTGGTGACCAAGGCCTATGCAAGGTACGTAGAATACAAGGTAGGGATCACGAGAGAGGTGCGCAGTAGCAAGCAGAGCTGTGACGTCACGCAGGACCCTCGCGTTGAATCTTTTTTTTTTTTTTTTACTAGGGGCTTTACGTCGCACCGACACAGATAGGTCTTATGGCGACGATGGGATAGGAAAGGCCTAGGAGTTGGAAGGAAGCGGCCGTGGCCTTAATTAAGGTACAGCCCCAGCATTTGCCTGGTGTGAAAATGGGAAACCACGGAAAACCATTTTCAGAGCTGCCGATAGTGGGATTCGAACCTACTATCTCCCGGATGCAAGCTCACAGCCGAACGCCTCTACGCGCACGGCCAACTCGCCCGGTCGCGTTGAATCTGCTCTGAATGAGGTAGAGGTAGTTCGAATAAGAATCGCTGTACACGCAGAAGCTAGGTGCTAATTATACACGATAGTAACATATCTGTGGTGTATAAGAAACCGTGTGTGTTTATTTTATGTGACAAAACGTAAAAAGCAGTAATAGGCTTTGTCATGCCATTGCAGGCTGCACAAATCATAACAGGCACGCGAAGGAACGAAATATACACTTTCATGTATTCCCTAAAGCCACTGGCCTAAATGAATGGTGACAGAAGTAATCAAGACATTAGCGAAACCTTTCTCAGCTTCGAGGGTTCGGAAGGCTTTATGACCATCATCTTCCGACAGCTGTGACGCGAAGCTTCTTAGCCTCAATGCTTCCGAGGCGATAAGAAATTCCATCTGTTCTTCGAAAGACTATGAGATATTACGCGGAAATATGTTACATGCTACTGATGAACTCGATCAAAACTCGGATATCGTGTGCCAGCCACAACATCCTATTATTTTCCGGAGGATGAGCAAGGGTTCGTTAAAGCCCTTGAAGAGCTAGTAAAACAGCTCGAGGACAGTCGCGAAACCAAGGATCGTGATGAGCTGCTTGAAAACTTCACAGGCTATATTGTAGCTTTTAGGGTAAAGAAGAAGAACCTCAATATAGAAAACAATAACGGAGAGAAAACAGGTCAAACTACAAGGGGTGGAAATTAGATTTCAAAAAGAGGTCCATTTTTTTGCAAGGTGCTTTACGTCGCACCGACAAAGATAGGTCTTATGGCAACGATTGGACAGGAAAGGGCTAGGAGTGGGAAGGAAGCGTCCGTGGCCTTAATTAAGGTACAGTCCCAGCATTTGCTTGGTGTGAAAATGGGAAACCACGGAAAACCATCTTCAGGGCTGCCGACAGTGGGGTTCGAACCCACTATCTCCCGAATACTGAATACTGGCCGCACTTAAGCGACTGCAGTTATCAACCTCGTAGTTCCAATTTTACCACGGGAAAGAACTAAAAGAGGGTTTTTTGTTTTTTTTGTTTTTTTGCTATTTGCTTTACTTCGCACCGACACAGATATGTCTTACGGCGACAATGGGACGGGAAAGGCCTAGGAATTGGAAGGAAGCGGCCGTGGCCTTAATTAAGGTACAGCCCCAGCATTTACCTGGTGTGAAAATGGGAAACCACGGAAAACCATCTTCAGGGCTGCCGACAGTGGGGTTCGAACCCACTATCTCCAGAGTACTAAATACTGGCCGCACTTAAGCGACTGCAGTTATCAAGCTCGGTAGTTTCAATTTTACCACGGGAAAGAACTGAAACAGGGTTCTAACATCATCACAAACCTTACGGATATCCTGAAGAAGGAATTCCCCGAAATTTATGAGTTTGCAAGTTGCTTCGTAAGAAGCCGTTCTTTTATTCGAATGGGCGCTTTAAACAAAAGTAAGACATTCAAGAGACCGGGTTTCAGTTAATAAAATACCGATATAGAAAGAAGAAAAGCAAAGAAATTCCATTGATTCTAGGGATAAGTGTGTTTGATATTCTTTTTTTTTAAATATCAGCATTACACTTTGTATATAAAGTACCTGTTATTTTTTTATGAACGGCATTTTATTATGTTTTATATGAAACCAGTGCTAAGAAAGTTCATATGCAGGCCCATTAATTGATATAGCCTATCTAATGTTAACGTGGAATTTGTCAGTGCCTGGCACTTGGAGGAGAACTTTTACTGTACTGCTTGTGTTGTGGACAGTTCCTGACATTTGCTGTTTGTATTGTTGACAGTGTATATAGTTTCCCAATATTGCTTGTAACAACGGACATATTTATTGTAGTCATCAAGCTTTAATGTTCGCGTCTGTAAATGTAACAATTAGAGCCCCTTGTTATTGTTATCATGGGTGTTGAGAACATGAACATATGGAATGGTCATTCCACTGTGATTACAGTCTTAGCAATTGTTACAATTTTTTATACAGATCAAAATACTTCAGAAACGCAGCTGGATTCACACTGTATTTGATCTCCCATTCTTACTCTACTGCAATAGTGAAGTGCAATGCCTTTTGTGAGGTGACTCTAACTTGTGGCTAAAACAGAATAGCTTACAGCTGTGTATTAGCCTACCTCATGCAGAACACAAGGCACTGAGGGTTCACGTGAAGTCATCGACGGCCAAGCGTGGAGGGGAGACCTGCGCGTGATCCCTACCTCTTACTCAAACTACCTTGAGGCCTACGGTAACGACTGATGTGACGTCACTGACGGTACAGTTTTTATATTTCAACACACTCTGTTTGTACAACCGTAGTATCTTTGGCGACCAAGGCCTACGGTAACGACTGATGTGACGTCACTGACGGTACAATTTCTATATTTCAACACACTCTGTTTGTACAACCGTAGTATCTTTGGCGACCAAGGCCTACGGTAACGACTAATGTGACGTCACTGACGGTACAATTTCTATATTTCAACACACTCTGTTTGTACAACCGTAGTATCTTTGGCGACCAAGGCCTACGGTAACGACTAATGTGACGTCACTGACGGTACAATTTCTATATTTCAACACACTCTGTTTGTACAACCGTAGTATCTTTGGCGACCAAGGCCTACGGTAACGACTAATGTGACGTCACTGACGGTACAATTTCTATATTTCAACACACTCTGTTTGTACAACCGTAGTATCTTTGGCGACCAAGGCCTACGGTAACGACTAATGTGACGTCACTGACGGTACAATTTCTATATTTCAACACACTCTGTTTGTACAACCGTAGTATCTTTGGCGACCAAGGCCTACCGTAACGACTAATGTGACGTCACTGACGGTACAATTTCTATATTTCAACACACTCTGTTTGTACAACCGTAGTATCTTTGGCGACCAAGGCCTACGGTAACGACTAATGTGACGTCAATGTCGTCATATATTTTGTCACGTTAAGTTACACAAAATTTTGGATAACCCCATGGCTAATTTAACATTATCGAGTTACAGCTGCCACACTATAACAGTTCCAGACTACATGCTATGAACGAGATATTAAAAGTATGATTGACTTCCTTATTTCTCTGAGTAATGTTCAGCTAATGCAAGACTTACGGGTTCCTAATTCCCCCACAAGATATGAGCGGTACTGACTGAAACTGTCGGGCCGAGACAGAACAGAATAGGGGACAGAGATCGATGACCGTGATCTCTGCTTCGTCGTGGGATTTCAAACATTGTAACAAGATTCGAACTAGCAAGTGGAGAGGCTTAGGGAGCTAGTGTCGTTCCCTCCCGAACTGCAAAGTGCCTCGCACATAAACCAGGCTCTCAGGGGCACCCAGAGCAAGCCTGGTTTAACAAGGAGCACATTAAAACACAATGCCAGAAGTTACTGCCTCCGACAAGGCTATGTGCAATTATTTTGCTATTACTGCTTCTTGCTTACTAAAAGCAAGATGCCGCAAGGACAGTGAGTAGCAGTATAATAAACAATATTAATCCAGTTTTCAACGGGCTGTAGGCGGAATTCATGAAGATGCTACATAAGAACTTTATTACTGATAGAGCAATGCCTGATATCATCCCTTTCTTCAACCCAAATCTCTTAAAAAATCGATGAAAAAGCGTGGAATTATTCTGTACCCAACTCGGGGTCTATCATTTCGAAATATGTGTCACATAGAGTTGGATTCGTAATTCACAGCAGCATTATTCAATCATCAGCTATGAGATCCTTTCAGGGTTGAGGGTGAACGAAGTAGTAAACTGCAATATTTCCTGAAGTCACTGGCACATAATTTAATATTCAGCATTAACATTGTGTTAAGTTGACTCATACATATTAAAAAGTATAACTCAGCACAATTATCTAGGAAAACACATTTATTTATTTTAAAGTCCCTAACAGGATAGACGAATATCAAATCAGAAACATATCACAGCTTCACGTTCAAACATTACATTCCAAAAATTGTAATTGGTTACCCAATTATCGTTTCAATGAATTCGATGATAAACCTACGTACGTTTTTAATCAGTCATGATATTCAATTTATGATTTAACTGAATTAGTATTACGGCTTGCAAAGACAATCGAAAGTCTTATACAATATATTGATAAGTTAAAATTTGGGTAATTCATGAATCAATTACTTTTTTTTTTGTTTTGGCCTACTAGGTACCACGGGGCTAGTCTTAACTCTTAGCTATGGTCGGTCTTCTGCTGTTTCTTGGCCCAGTAGGCTTTAGTAGTATAATAAGCGGGTACGGCGGCCACCGCCACCGCAGGCTCCCAGAGGCCACCTCCACCACCACCACAGCCAGAGGCCTCCCAGGTGCCTCCTCCACCCCCACCACAGCCAGAGGCCTCCCAGATGCCTCCTCCACCACCACCACAGCCAGAGGCCTCCCAGATGCCTCCTCCACCACCACCACAGCCAGAGGCCTCCCAGAGGTCTCCTCCACCAGGCGCGGGAAATTTGAATTTGTAAACAAAGCCACGTGCTTTTTGACAGCTGTCATCGACAACAACGCATCGCTAACCTCAGTACTGCCATCTTGACGGGCCTAAACCTCAGTAGTACCAACTTAACCTAACTAGCGCGAGGTAAACAAAGCCACGTGGTTTTTGACAGCCACGTGTTTTTGACAGTCAACAACGCATCGCTAACCTCAGTACTGCCATCTTGACGGGCCTAAACCTCAGTAGTACCAACTTAACCTAACTAGCGCGAGATAAACAAAGCCACGTGCTTTTTTGACAGCTGTCATCCGCCATCTTTAAACTACAGAGCACCATGCTGCCCTCTTTATCGCAGTAGCTGCAAATTCGTCACCTGTCATCGGCAGTCCTGCTATCTTGGCGGGCCTAAACCTTAGTGCTACCAAATTAACCTCACTAGCTCGAGATAAACAAATCCACGTGCAGCTGTCATCCGCCATCTTTAATCTATAGAGCACAGTGCTGCCCTCTTTAGCTACTTACCTTTGAAATGTGGTGGCGGATAATTTGAAAAATGCTTTTTGACAGCAGCCATCTTTGAGCACCGTGCTGCCCTCTTTAGCTAGATACCTGTAGTGGTAGACAATTCCACGTGACAGCAGTCATCTTTGAGCACCGTGCTGCCCTCTATGTGGTGGCGGCAAATTCTACATGCTCTTGTTTGGAAACAAACTCACGCGCTTTTTTGACAGCCGTCATCCGCCATCTTTAATCAACAGAGCACAGTGCTGCCCTCTTTAGCTACATACCTTTGAAATGTGGTGGCGGCAAATTCCACGTGCTCTTGTTTGGAAACAAAGCCATGTGTTTTTTGACAGCTGTCATCCGCCATCTTTAATCAACAGAGCACCGTGCTGCTATCATGCGGGCAATTTCATCAGCTGTCATCCGCCATCTTTAATCCACAGAACACCGTGCTGCCCTCTTTATGGCTACTACCTTAAGCACGTAGTAGCGGGCAATTTGAAAAGTTCTGTTAGCTATCATCCGCCATCTTTAATCAAGAGAGCACAGTGCTGCCCTCTTTAGCTAGATACCTTTGAAATGTGGCGGCGGCAAATTCTACATTCTCTTGTTTGGAAACAAACCTATGCGCTGTCATCCACCATCTTTAAACCACAGAATACCGTGCTGCCCTCTTGCATCAGCTGTCATCCGCCATCTTTAAACTATAGAGCACCGCGCCGCACTCTTGCGTCAGCTGTCATCCACCCAGCAATTCTCTTTCTATATAATAATTTCGTGTGGCAATTTCTAGCTAAGTGCAGTCTAAAAAAATAAATCCTAGTCTTGTTATATCAGGAAGGGTAACTGGCTAAATCCTGGTCTTTCAGCGTCAGGAAGGGCAACCGGCCATACCGTGAAACAATAGTGTATGATGTAAGAGGCTAGATACTGCTTTTTAAAATCTAAGAAGGGCATCTAGCTGTAAAACCCCGATTCTCGTGTTAAAAAGGGCAACTAGTTGTAAAACAGGTTCTTAATCCCAGTTCTTTGACGTCAGGAAGGGCAACCGGTCGAAAACAATAGTGTATGATGTAAGAGGCTAGATACTGCTATTTAAAATCCTAGAAGGGCATCCAGTTGTAAAACAGATACTTGTGATTTAAAATATTACGACAGGAAGGGCAACCGACCGTAAAACAATAGTGTATGATGTAAGAGGCTAGATTCTGCTATTTAAAATCTACGAAGAGCATCTAGCTGTAAAACCCCGATTCTCGTGTTAGAAAGGGCAACTAGTTGTAAAACAGATTCTTAATCCCAGTTCTTTGACGTCAGGAAGGGCAACCGGTCGACAACAATAGTGTATGACGTAAGAGGCTAGATACTGCCAGTTTTGCGTCAGGAAGGGCAACCAGTCGTAAAACAGATATTTGTGATTTAAAATATCGCGTCAGGAAGGGCAACCGGCCGTAAAACAGATATTTGCGATTTAAAATTTCATGTTATGGAAGGGGGTACTCGGCTGTAAAACATATTTTTAATCCCGGTCCTGTTACGTTAGGAACTACATCTAGCTGTAAAACAGGAGCTCCAAACATTTACAGTGTTAAGCTTTAGTAGCATGCTATGGGTTACATTTTTGTTCTACTGCATAGAACACTATCTTTGAAGTTGTATCGGCGCAGTCATTCAGAGCGAGGTGCGGAATGCATGTGTTGACTGAAATTGTACACGCATCTTCCGGCTGCACTAACCTTGAACGGGGACACTGAGTGCTGATAAGCTACTTGTAACTCACGGAACGTCTTCTTAGCTGAGTAGCATTTAGCTGGTGTAAGCTACTAACATAAAATATTATGGTTTTACGGAGATGTTAAAACACAGTACCAGCATATAGCCTACCCCTATCGAAAGAACATGCACGGCGCCGGCATGTAGTCTTCTCCTGCTGAAGGAGCCTGTACAAGGTTTAACACCCGCCATCAACAGCCCTTACTTAATACTGGCTTTTTTTGCACACCCTCGAAACTGCATAAGAATGTAATATACTACCGTAGGGAGAGGGTAAAACTCGGTGCCAGCACATAGCCTACTCCTACCGAAGAAGCCTGCACAAGGCTTAACGCCTCCATCCGACAGATGAATCACCGTCAACATCTTGTACTCACAATCAGTTTCTGGGAAGCCTGCACAAGTTTTAACACCCCCATCAACAGCCCTTACTTAATGCTGGCTTTTTGCACACCCCGCCTCTTAGATCATACACCATAGTTTTACGACCGGTTACGTTTCCTGACTAGGATTTTAAATCGCAGTATACGCGATAAATTTGTTATAGCGGGTTTTATAACAAGATATCCCAGTGCCGGCGCATAGCCTACTCCTACCGAAGAAGCCTGCACACAGCTTAACGCTTCCATGCGACAGATGAATCACCCTCAACATCTTGTACTCACTATCATTTTCGAAGGAGTCTGCACAAGGTTTAACGCCCCCATCAACAGCCCTTACTTAATGCTGGCATTTTTGCACACCCCGCCTCTTAGATCATACACCATAGTTTTACGACCGGTTACCCTTCCTGACTAGGATTTTAAATCGCAGTATACGCGACAAATCAGTTGTAGCGGGTTTTATAACTAGATATCCTGGTACCAGCACATAGCCTACTCCTACCGAAGAAGTCTACACAAGGCTTATTGCCTCCATCCGACAGATGAATCACCATCAACGACTTGTACTCACAATCACTTTCGAAGGAGTCTGCACAAGGTTTTACGCCCCCTATCAACAACCCTTACTTAATGCTAGCTTTTTTTGCACACCCCGCCTCTTAGATCATACACCATAGTTTTACGACCGGTTACCCTTCCTGACTAGAATTTTAAATCGCAGTATACGCGACAAATCAGTTGTAGCGGGTTTTATAACTAGATGTCCCGGTACCGGCACGTAGCCTACTCCTACCGAAGAAGCCTGCACAAGGCTTATCACCTCCATCCGACAAATGAATCACCCTCAACACTCTTGTACCCGCAATCATTCTCGCTACTTCGGAAGATAGCGGGTTCGAACTCCTACTGTTGGAAGCCGTAAAAATAGCAAATGCTAGGCGAGGGACCTGCGCGATCGTCATAACGTGTAATTACATGATCTAGCTAAATGTAGTTTTAGCTCAATACCTTTAAGTGCCTACAGGTAAGGAATACCGCGGATGTAGCTTAGTACCCTCCCGTTTACGTCCAGAAGTCGAGGATCGCGTGCTAACTTTCCAAGGCTCGATCCGCTGCAGAACTCTTAACTTCGGACACCTCGGCATCAACAGCAGGCTCGATCCCGGCTTAAATACATCAGCCCGCAGAACTCAGCGTAAGACCCTCAGGAGAGCTCTTGTTGCATAAACATTTAGTTCCGACTGCACTGCAGTTGTCAGCGACTTTCACATCCGCTTGGTAACAAGCAGCATATTTTCTCGCTGCAGTCTGCGTGAAGCGCTCACAGTTCTCTGTATGCGTTTATTACGTACACATCTCCCGTCTAAGTACTGTCTGCTGTAAATATTATTCTTCAATCTTTATCTTAAGGTAAGTCAGAACTGTTAGTTACTGTTTGCAAAGCAACTTCTACGCTAGGTAATAGACATCTACATTCATACATGTTTGTTCTTTTCATTTTAGGTACCGTTCGAGTTACAGGCTTGAAAGTACGCATTTTATTCATCCGAGTAACAGTTTGCAGCACGTGCATTTTTAAGGTATGTTTTCGAACTTTGAGTTGTAAAGATAGCTAGGTTAGCTGATGTACCCTACACTACATTCATATATGTTTGTTCTTTTCTTTTTAGGTACAACTAGAATATTATCATTCGAGTTTCAGGCTTGAACGTACGCATTTTTTTATCCGAGTAACAGTCTGCAGCACATGCATTTTTAAGGTATGTTTTCGAAATTTGAGTTGTAAAGATAGCTAGGCTAACTGATGTACCCTACACTACATTCATATATGTTTGTTCTTTTCTTTTTAGGTACGACCAGAATATTATCATTCGAGTTTCAGGCTTGAACGCACGCATTTTATTCATCCGAGTAACAGTTTGCAGCGCGAAGATTTTAAGGTATGTCTCACCTCTATTCGTTGAAACTTGGTTTCTTCCGAACATCGTAACTTTAAGCTAATCATAAATAGTTGTTCTCTTCAATCCTCATGCTATAGACGAGGCTAATCTGATAATTTCAAACACACACACATAGCTATATCTGTCCTCAACAGGCTGAAACTTGGTTTCTTCTAAACATCGTAACTTTAGTCTATTGATAAACAGTCGTTCTCTTCAATCCTCATGCTATAGACGAGGTTAATTTTATAATTTCAAACACACACATAGCTATGTCTGACCTCAACAGGCTGAAACTTGGTTTCTTCTAAAACATCGTAACTTTAGTCTATTGATAAATAGTCGTTCTCTTCAATCCTCATGCTGTAGACGAGGGTAATTTTATAATTTCAAACACACACATAGCTATGTCTGACCTCACCAGGCTGAAACTTGGTTTCTTCTAAAACATCGTAACTGTAGTCGTTCTCTTCAATCCTCATGCTATAGACGAGGTTAATTTTATAATTTCAAACACATATATAGCTATGTCTGACCTCAACAGGCTGAAACTTGGTTTCTTCTAAAACATCGTAACTTTAGTCTATTGATAAATAGTCGTTCTCTTCAATCCTCATGCTATTGACGAGGTTAATTTTCTAATTTCAAACACTCACATAGCTATGTCTGTCCGCAACAGGCTGAAACTTGGTTTCTTCTGAAACATCGTAACTTGAGCCTATTGATAAATAGTCGTTCTCTTCAATCCTCATGCTATAGACGAGCTTAATTTTATAATTTCAAACACTCACACATAGCTATGTCTAACCTCAACAGGCTGAAACTTGGTTTCTTCCGAACACCGTAACTTGAGTCTATTGACAAATAGTCGTTCTCTTCAATCCTCATGCTATAGACGAGGTTAATTTTATCATTTGAAACACACACATAGCTATGTCTGACCTCAACAGGCTGAAACTTGGTTTCTTCTAAAACATCGTAACTTTAGTCTATAAATAGTTATTTTCTTTAATCTGCATGTCATAGAAGAGGTTAATCTTATAATTTCAAACTCATAGCAACGTCCGACCTCTATACGTTGAAACTTGGTTTCTTCCGAACATCTTAACTTTAAGCTAATCATAAATAGTTGTTCTCTTCAATCCTCATGCTATAGACGAGGTTAATCTTATAATTTCAAACTGACAGAAATGTCCGACCTCTATACGTTGAAACTTGGTTTCATCCGAACATCGTAACTTTAGTCTATTGATAAATAGTCGTTCTCTTCAATCCTCATGCTATAGACGAGGTTAATCTTATAATTTCAAACTCACAGCCATGTCCGACCTCTATACGTTGAAACTTGTTTTCTTCCGAACATCGTAACTTTCACCTAATCTCTATTGGTTGTTCTCTTTTTAGATGTTCCCCTGATGTGAGGAATGCAATGTAAGGTTTACAAGACGAGATGCTCTTACACGACATTTAAAAATGAAACATGGAGAAGCGTCTACTACGTTCACCTGCGAGCAGTGTGAGGCCACGTTTACGAGGGTAGATACACTTACGCGGCATAAAAAAGTAAAACACCCTAGCATAACATCCGCTTTATGTGAAGTTTGCGGGCTGTACTTCGCTAATGTGGAGCAATACCAGGCTCACTTAGTAGAGGTACATCAAATATCTACTTGCCCTCAGGTAGTAGTAGGGATAAAGCGTGCAGCTACCGATGTAGCTGTAGAAAGTACTAGTAGTAAAAAACCTAGGAAAAATGAACTTCAAACTATTCACAGCGAGCACTGTAACACCGATGTACCATCTTCGCATTATCAGGGACACTTACGGAGTAATGCGCATAAAAATAATGCGTGTAGAAGTGGTAGTAACGCAAACATCGAGGAAATTACTACAGCATTTAAAAGTAGGATTGCTAGTTACAGAATTCGCACCAGTCAAAAGTTTCAGAGCACTTCAAACTTTTTAAATTGTGTTCAACCGGATGTACAACAGCTTCTTGCTAAATCTTTGTCCAATCATAATTTATTTAAAGTTAATTTTGAACTTTTCGCCTTGTACATTAAAAGCACAGATGAATCCGAAATAACGGACATTAAATCATTTAATACGAAGAATTTTGTCATAAGTCCGTCGACTAATTTTGGTGATGTGCTTAGGGATGTCTCTAACATTATTTCAACTAAGAGCGAGGAATTTCAGGAAAAGGAATCAGGGTGGGTTTTAGTTGAAATAATGTATCTAGAAGTTAACATCAATAAGTACAATCCCATGCGAGGTTCATCGTACATCGAGCTGCCGACATGGATTCAGCGAAAAGAAGCTGTTGTAAACATCCAAAACAATGACGAAGCATGTTTTGCATGGGCGGTGATGTCGGCTTTAAATCCTGCTAAATCAGACGTAGCTAAGAGAACATCATCGTATCCACACTATTCAACGCAGCTAAATTTTGATAGTATAGAATTTCCTGTGCAGATAAAGGATATTAAGCGCTTTGAGGAACTAAATAACATTAGCATTAATATGTATGGTGTAGAGAAAAAGTCTGTAGTAGGTCCTCTGTATTATACATGTCATAAGAAGAGTACTCATGTTAACTTACTCTGTATTGAAAACAGTGAGAGTAGCTACATTTGCTGGATTAAAAATCTGAGTAGACTTGTTAGTAGTCAGTTGTCAAAAGATAGGTGTAAAAAGTGGCTATGTGATGGATGCTTGCAGTATTTTAGAACTGAAGATCAGTTAACGAAGCATTCCAAGAATGACTGCAATAATGTACGTACTGAGATACCTACTACAGGCAATGATGTTTTAAAATTTACAAATTTTCACAAGCAGATGTGGGTACCGTTCGTGATTTATGCAGACATTGAAGCCATCCTCACGCCATGCAACACATGCTTACCTAATCCTGACAACTCTTTCACTAATACTACGCACATGCATGTCCCGTATAGCTTCGCGTATTACATCAAGTGTAGTTACGATAGTACGCTTAACAAGTTAGAGCTGTATCGAGGACATGATGCTGCTAAAGTATTTTTAGAAAGACTTGAAAGTGATGCAGTTCGTCTTGGCCGTATTCTAAATAGTAATATTCCTATGAAGCCACTCACCGAAATTCAGTTAAATGATCATGAACGTGCTACAAAGTGTAGCATTTGTGATGGGGAATTTTCCGAAAATGACCCTAAAGTTTTTGATCATGATCATTTAACTGGTTTCTACAGATGTGCCGCTCATTATAGCTGTAATATTAAGTATAGAGTTCCTAAATTTATCCCTGTAATTTTTCATAACTTATCTCGTTACGACTCTCATTTCATCATTTCACAATTTGGAGCTTCAGATGAAAAAGTAGATATAATCCCTCAGAATAAAGAGCGGTACATTGCGTTTGCAAAGACTGTAAAAGTAGATGCTGAGCATTCTATAAAACTGAGATTCCTTGACTCGTTTCGCTTTATGGCGAGTAGCCTCGATAAACTTTCTAGTCATTTACAGCCTGAACAATTTACGGAAATTCGACGCGTTTTTCCTGAAGAAGCGCAGTTTAATTTACTTCGGCGTAAGGGTGTTTTTGTTATGAATATCTTGACTGCTTAGAACGCCTCGAAGAACGCGCCTTACCATCGAAACAATCCTTTTACAGCTCGCTGAATTCAGCAGATATTAGTGATGATGACTATTTACATGCACAACATATCTGGGAGCAATTCCACATTCAAACGCTGGGTGAATACTCCGATTTATATTTAAAGACGGATGTACTTTTGTTAGCTGATGTTTTTGAAAATTTTCGCTGTGTTTGCAAGAAAACCTACAGCCTTGACCCATGTCAGTGTTTTACTGCGCCTGGGTTAATTTGGGATGCGATGTTAAAATACACGCAGGTGAATTTGGAACTGCTAACCGATATTGATATGGTGCACTTTATAAAATCATCTATTCGAGGCGGTCTAAGTCAGTGCAGCGGGCGGTATTCCAAGACAAATAATAAGTACATGCCGAGTTTCGATTCTAGTCAGGAATCTCAGTATATCGTTTACCTCGATGCTAATAATCAGTATGGGTGGGCGATGAGTCAGCATCTACCGGTGAGTGGTTTCCGCTGGCTAACGCAGTGCGAAATTGATGCTTTACAGCTGCACGCCCTAGGCGATGAATCTGATAAAGGCTATTTCCTCGAAGTTGACTTACAGTATCCTAAAGAGTTACACGCTTCTCATAATGACCTACCGTTCTGCCCTGAAAATATGAAGCCCCCGTACATCGCATCAACGACGAAAATGCTAATTGCTAATTTGTGTGATAAATCTAAGTATATCATTCATTACCGAAATTTAAAACAGTGTTTGCAGCATGGTTTGAAGTTATCCAAAATTCATCGCGTACTAGATTTTAATCAGTCACCGTGGCTAAAGCCATATATCGATCTGAACAATAATTTAAGAACGAATGCGGTTAACGAGTTTGAAAAAGATTTCTACAAGCTCATGAATAACAGTGTGTTTGGTAAGACTATGGAAAGTGTTGACAAACGCGTTGATGTAAAATTGATTACAAACTGGGAAAATATTAAGAAAAGGTATGGTGCTAACTATTTAATAAGTAAACCAAATTTCCACAGCTGCACCATCATACATGAGAATTTAGTTATTATACAGATTAATCGTGTTAAGGTTAAGTATGACAAACCTACCTACGTCGGCTTCGCAGTACTTGAATTGGCTAAAACACTCATGTATTAATTCCATTACGATTATATGATGAAGAAGTACGCGCATAATGCGCAATTGCTCTACACAGATACCGATTCGTTTATTTATCAAATCAAAACTGATGACTATTACAATGATATAAAGCCAGACTTGGGTAGGTTTGATACAAGTAACTATCCTGCAAATAATCAATATCATCTACCGCTAGCGAACAAAAAGATTCTAGGTAAAATGAAAGATAAATGTGCTGGGAATATTATCGATTCATTTGTAGGTACTAAATCCAAGTCATATTGCATAAAACTCTTAAATGAATTACAAATAAAGAGATTGAAGGGGGTTAAAAAGAATGTCGTTCAGAATTAGCTAAGTTTTGAAAACTATAACAATTGCATTAAAAGTAATCCACCTGTTTTGCATAAGCAAATGTCTGACATTAGAAGCAAGAAGCACCAGTTGTACACTCATTTAATTAGTAAGGTAGCCCTTAATAGTGATGATTGCAAACGGTCTGTCATTCCAAATTCTACCAACACTCTAGCCTGGGGGCATAGTAGTATTGATCGGTACTACTTTACATAAAGCAGATGTGTGTGTAAACATTATGCTAGAGGTGTGTACTTACGTTACGCTGTCTTACATCACAATTCACTGTACATATTGTAGGGAGAGGTACGCTGAGAGCGTAGTACGGCAAGTTTAAACTTGTACATACAAGAATTGCGTCTAGAAGTACGCAAACATCACTAGGGTAAAATGATTCGAGATAAAACTTGTACATACAAGATGTAAATAAATAATGTAGAATTGGCATATTCTTTTATTTTAGGTTAGGTATTACCTTCCTCCCGCTCCTTATTTGCAAGATAGAGTTTTTGATTATTACTCATAGTAGGAAAGCAAGAAAGAAGGTGATGAGCCGATTCGTAAGTATAGTATCGTCTAGTTCGGTATGTCGAGAACAGAATTTTTTTTCCTCAAAAGTGTTTGATTCTAGTCTTGCAATGCAGTGTTGTACAATATCGAACTATGAACAGCAGTATATGTTCAAGTATAAGCATGTAGGTACACGATATGTGCAAGATTGCGTTGTATGTTCGATAAAGCTATGCCTTAGCAAAGTAAAGGAAGTTATGAGGGTTACTATCTTACGCAAGCTGTTCAAAATTTTAGTCTTACTTTTTCTCTTAGAACAAAGGTGTACACCTGATATGTTGTAAACACATCAACCGATGTTCTAATCATATGTTTATGGCGGATGACAGCTGACGCAAGAGGGCAGCACGGTGTTCTGTGGTTTAAAGATGGTGGATGACAGCGCATAGGTTTGTTTCCAAACAAGAGAATGTAGAATTTGCCGCCGCCACATTTCAAAGGTATCTAGCTAAAGAGGGCAGCACTGTGCTCTCTTGATTAAAGATGGCGGATGATAGCTAACAGAACTTTTCAAATTGCCCGCTACTACGTGCTTAAGGTAGTAGCCATAAAGAGGGCAGCACGGTGTTCTGTGGATTAAAGATGGCGGATGACAGCTGATGAAATTGCCCGCATGATAGCAGCACGGTGCTCTGTTGATTAAAGATGGCGGATGACAGCTGTCAAAAAACACATGGCTTTGTTTCCAAACAAGAGCACGTGGAATTTGCCGCCACCACATTTCAAAGGTATGTAGCTAAAGAGGGCAGCACTGTGCTCTGTTGATTAAAGATGACGGATGACGGCTGTCAAAAAAAAGCGCGTGAGTTTGTTTCCAAACAAGAGCATGTAGAATTTGCCGCCACCACATAGAGGGCAGCACGGTGCTCAAAGATGACTGCTGTCACGTGGAATTGTCTACCACCACAGGTATCTAGCTAAAGAGGGCAGCACGGTGCTCAAAGATGACTGCTGTCAAAAAGCATTTTTTAAATTATCCGCCACCACATTTCAAAGGTAAGTAGCTAAAGAGGGCAGCACTGTGCTCTATAGATTAAAGATGGCGGATGACAGCTGCACGTGGATTTGTTTATCTCGAGCTAGTGAGGTTAATTTGGTAGCACTAAGGTTTAGGCCCGCCAAGATAGCAGGACTGCCGATGACAGGTGACGAATTTGCAGCTACTGCGATAAAGAGTGCAGCACGGTGCTCTGTAGTTTAAAGATGGCGGATGACAGCTGTCAAAAAGCACGTAGCTTTGTTTATCTCGCGCTAGTTAGGTTAAGTTGGTACTACTGAGGTTTAGGCCCGTCAAGATGGCAGTACTGAGGTTAGCGATGCGTTGTTGTCTGTCAAAAAGCACGTGGCTGTCAAAAACACGTGGCTTTGTTTACCTCGCGCTAGTTAGGTTAAGTTGGTACTACTGAGGTTTAGGCCCATCAAGATGGCAGTACTGAGGTTAGCGATGCGTTGTTGTCGATGACAGCTGTCAAAAAGCACGTGGCTTTGATTACAAATTCAAATTTCCCGCGGGTGGTGGAGGAGACCTCTGGGAGGCCTCTGGCTGTGGTGGTGGTGGAGGAGGCATCTGGGAGGCCTCTGGCTGTGGTGGTGGTGTAGGTGGCCTCTGGGAGCCTGCGGTGGCGGTTGCCGTCGAACCCGCTTATTATACTACTGGCTTTCATTTCCTGATCGTGTGTCTACTTCCTCCCATCCGTCCACTTAGGTTTGGTTTTCCCTGCACTCTTTTTGCTTGTGAGGGACAGTGGGAAGACTACCTGTAGGATGCCCTGCCAGTACTGAGATCGCCTATCTGTGGCCTCTAATGGGATCTGCAATTCCTCTAGGTTTGATTTTACTGAGATGATCCACTTGGTCTTGGAAGCCTTTCCCCTACTTGTCACTGTGAAGATCCTGTTGGTGAGCTGCAGGGTTTCAGGCTGGTCATGTGCCTGTAGAAGGTCAATAGCCTGCTCCTCAGACGCGTGACTATATCTTCTTGAAAGTAATGCTCGTTGCTGTACCTGATCCTGTAGGTGCCACCGTCCTCTCTTATGGATCCTAGTAACCTCTTCAAGATCTTCCTCCCTCTAAGTTCTAGTTTCCTGAGGGGGCACAATTGAATCCTCAAGAGGCACTCAGAGGCGTAGACTACAGGTGTTCTTACTACTGAGTTGTTGTGCTTCAGCTTTAGATTCTTGGAGAGGTACTTGGAGGTGTAGACACTTTTGCAGGAATGATAGGCCCTACCTAACTTGGTTCACCTGGTGTTTATGGCGAAAGTTTCGCTCTCGCTTGCTGAAATCCATTCTCCTAAGTGCTTGACTGCAGGAACTGTACTTATGGTGTTCCCTAGTGGGTTTGTAGAAGGAGCCTGCTTTATATCGGTGATAAACACCGTCTTTTGTAGGTTCACCTTCAAGCTGGTTTTTGCTGCAATACTGTGAAGGCTCTGTAGTTGTTGAGTAGTCTCCTCCATGCCGTTGGCCAGTAGGGTGAGATCATCAACAAAGGCTAGGGGGGTACACTGTGGTTGTCTTTCTTGTACCCAAGCTTCAGTCCTGATTCTGATGACAATGTGGCAGTCCCTTCCTCGATGATCTTCTCTAGTACACAGTTGAAGAGGATGCAAGAAAGTCCATCTCCCTGTCTGACTCCTGTCTGGATGGGAAATCTCTCGGAGAGCTCGTCCCTGAAGTTAAGTTTGGAGGTGTTCTTCAAGGTAGCCTTGGCCAGTCTGGTAGTCTTCTCATCTAGGCCTAGTTCCAGCATGGTCTGTCTATTGAGTCGTATGTCTTTTGGAAATCTATCATATTGGCTACCTAGGGATCTCTCCTTCGGTTTCTTGGCCCAGTAAGCTTTCATTTTCTGCCTGAGTGCGCCTGCTTCCTCCCGTCGGTTCACTTAGGTGTGGTGGTCCCAGTACTCTGCTTGTTTGTTTGCGAAGGACTCCTTGTAGGAGGGCCTGTCGGTACTGAGATCGGTTTTCTGTGGTCTCTAAAGGCAGAGGATCTGAGGTTTTGTACCTTCTCTGTGTAGAACCTACTGACACGGAAACCTGCCTGGTTTTCATCTAGTTGAGAGTCCATTTGTCTGGTGACTCTAGCTAGTAGGGCACTAAAGAAGGTATTGCAGTCCAAATCGACTTTGTACCTATTAGGTAGTGTTACGTACATATAGTACGTATTGGAGAGATGTTAAGTACAGAAAAAAATGGCCAGTCGGACACCAATGTGATCCGAACTTATAACCTTAACTAGTTTCTGAAAGCAGCGATTGCATCCGGATACTGAAATGTAGACTGCTGCACGATTTAGTTTAAATTTTATGTATAAAATTACCATCCATTGTTGTTAAACCTATTCCCAGGAAAAAAATGTGCTTACAAGTTTGAAAACTCACACACCATTAATTCAGTATCTCAAACGTTCACAATTTTTACACGTATTATTTACAGAAGAATGGAAAGACAAGTTGAAGCTGAGTTGGGAGAAGATAAATTTGGCTCACACGAAATGTAGGGACACGTGAAGCAATACTGACTTTACCTCTAATCTTAGAGGATCAAATTTAAAAAGACAAGATCACGTACATGGTAACCGTAAATCTAGAAAAGACACTTGATAATGTTGATTGGCTCAACCTATTTGTGATTCTGAAGGTGATGGAGTTCAGATACCAAGAAATAATAATTATCTACAATCTGTATAAAAATCACTCTGCAGTGAAAAGAATCGAAAGCTACGAAAGAGAAGCAGCAGTCCACAGAGGAGTGAGGCAAGGCTACAGTTTATCCCCTTTTCTATTAAATGTTGATATGGAACAGGCGGTAAAGGAAATCAAAGAGGAATTTGGAAAGGGAATCCCAATCAAAATAGAGGAAATGCAAACCATGATATTTGCCGAATATATTGTTATATCTGAGATTGCAGAAGATCTGGAGAATTTGCTGAATGGTATGGACTTGATAAAGGAGTACAAGATTAACATAAACAAATAAAAACAAGGCAATGAAGTGCAGTCGCACGAAGTAAGGTGGAGGAAATATTTCTTTTTGCTAGTGGCTTTACCACACACCGACGATGGGTCAGGAAAAGCCTAGGAGTTGTAAGAAGCGGCCGTGGCCTCAATTAAGATACAGCCCCGGCCTTTGCCTGGTGTGGAAATGGGAAACCACGGTAAACCACCTTCAGGGCTGCCGACAGAGGGATTCGAAGCCACTATCGCTCTGATGCAAGCTCACAGCCGCGCGCTCCTAACCTCACTGCCAAATCGCTCGGTCACGAGTAAATATAATATTAGGACATGATGTCTTAAAGGAAGTGAATGAACATTGTTACTTGGGTAATATAATAATTAAAGATGGTAGAGATAAGATGGACAGAAACTGCAGACAAGCACAAGCAAGGACGGCCTTTCTCAGAAAAATAAATTTGTTAATTGGAAGATTGATATAGGTATTAAATAATTTTTCATCTGGAGTGTGGCATGGACCAGCTCGGAAAGAAGGAGAATGGGAGCTTCTGAAATGCGGTGTAACAAAAGAATGCTGAAGGTGAGAAGGGTAGGTCGAATAACGAATGAAGAGGTACTGAAATGAAGTGATGAGAGGAGAAAGGTTTGAAGAAATTTGACCAGATGAAGAGTTAGAATATTAGGGCACACCTTAAGACACCAAGGACTTGTTCAGTTTGTTTCTGATAGAAGTGTGGGGGGCAAGAACGGTAGGGGTGGACCAGGGTATGAATATGACAACCAGATTAGAGCAGATGTAAGATACAGTAGTTACGTAGAAATGAAAAGGTTAGCACAGGATAGGATAGCATGGAGCGCTGCATCAAATCAGTCTCTGGACTGATGGCTCAAACAACAACAACAGCAACAACAATATCGACAGGACTGAAGGTTGGAAGTGTTCAGATAAGGAAAGGGAAATAAAGTACACCTGAAACGTCGCAATTCCGATATTACTGAGCAGACCAGGTGATAGCAGGGCCTTCAGTGAAATTAGCTGAATGTTGATAAGTACGTACCGTAATGACTGTATTATCCTCCCGCAAGAGCTTAACAACCTCATTGTACTATGTGCTATTCTAGAGAAGAATGAACTATAAAGTGGAGAACTCTCCTTACAGTACCCAGACCACTATGAAATATTCAGCTGCTTTCAACTCTTCAATTAAGTTGGTCATCAAACAAACTACTACAAGTAATGTTTTAAACTAGTAAATGGTTCGCCTTTCGCGAAAAGGAGAGATTTGCAATATTACTATCTAATTTAAGAAGCGAATCCTGGAAACGTTCAGCTGCAGAAGGCTGCTTTCAATTATTCATTCAGTGATAATTTACAAAAGAATTACGTCTAACTCTTCAGGATAGATGATGTAACTGTTTAAGATTCAGAGTACACGAACATAATCAGGGACTACCAGCAAAGTCAAGTTCTGTACTGTATATCGCCGTTCCGCTATGTGACCCGCACCACACAATACTGAACCTTTGTGGTTAGAGTTCTAAACTGAAATATTACCACATAGCGGTTTTTCTCGGTGCACCGACGATATCGTATAATGGAAGACAGGCAATCGCAGTCATATTGTATGGGAAGAACACTTAGTCGTCATAAAAACACAGCGCAATAATACCATTTTCAAAGGCATAGTAAATGATGTTGTTGGTGTGTTTGGGTCAGCAGTCCATAGACTAGTTTGACGCAGCCATCCATACCACGTTATCCTGTGCTAAGCTTTCCATTCCTACCTAACTACTTCATGCTAGTGATGGGATATTCGATTTATTTTACTGAATCGATTCATTTGATTCCATTCACGTTACTGAATCGATACAGTGATCCGATTCACGGTACATTAGAGTCACCGTTCCTATTAGCCTACATCTGTGTAGTGTCTACTGATAAGACAGCAGCAACATCATTCAAAGCTTGCTGCTGCTATCTGGTCTTCTTTCTATGCACTGCTTTCCTACGCGTCACCTAGCTTTCAGGTTCAAATTTCTCCTGGCAGCCACCTCTTCGCATCAAATACTGATGTTACAAAGCCTTTCCCCCACAGTGACAACTCCATTGAATAAGTATATAGAATTAGATGAAAAAATATATGTACGCACAATCGTCAGTGATCTGCATTTAGAGCTGTCGCCCAGGTCGGAGATTCCCTATCAATTGTTTGCCTAGTCTTTTCCTAAATGATTTCAAAGAACATGGACATTTCAATGTATTCACGGTAAGTACACAGTACAAAACAATTACGTTTAAAAATATGCAGGAAAAATAGGCACTTGTGCGGTACTATACGTGCTCGTTACATTACAGTACAAAACTTACGTACTTAATAATAATAAGAAGAAGAAGAAGAAGAAGAAGAAGAATAAAACGAAAGAGAAGAAGAAGAACCGATATAACTCAAATTTTATACACTAATGGTTTTCCCTCAGTTCTCTGAAAGTCACAACTCTATTACACATACAGAATTAGATGTAAAAATACCTGTGTTCGCAATAAGCAGCCTACATATTAAATAAAAATGAAATAATTGCTTTACCTCGCACCGGGACAGACAGGCCTTATGGCGACGATGGGCTTGGAGTGGAAAATATGCGGCCGTGGCCTTAATTAAGGCACAACACCAGCATTTGCCTGGTGTGAAAATAGGACACCACGGAAAACCACCTTAACGGCTGCCGGCGGTAGGATTCGAACCCATCATCCCCCTAATGCAAGCTCATAGCTACGCGACCCTAACTGCATGGAAAAATCGCTCGGTCGTCTTTGAAAATATATCTCTTTCTATCAGTACAGGATTTTTTAAATCTTCGTATTTTGCAAAGGCTACCCGAGATGCAAGGTTGCCCTGTGGTTTTCTGATTCACATCTCTTGATTGAAGTTATTGCGTCAGTCGGCTCAGTCCACGTACACCAGTGAGCTTGTGATTCGATTATTGAAGTCTTGTGCAATGATGTGACATACGAACTGAGAAAATACTTCTCGGTTCTTCCCAATGTAAAAGAGACAATTTCGAGTGGTCACGAGCATGACTTACAGTCATAAGGTAGGCTAGAGAGTTGAGTTGAATTAATTGTGAGTAGTATAATAGGACAGTTCGGCCGCCGCCTCCGCCTCCGGCTCTCGGGAGAGGCCTCCGCCTCCCGCGGGAAATTTGAATTTTGGCGGGAAATTTGAATTTTGGCGCGAGATTTGAATTTGTAAACGAAGCCACGTGCTTTTTGATAGCTGTCATCGACAACAACGCATCGCTAACCTCAGTACTGGCATCTTGACGGGTCTAAACCTCAGTGGTACCAACCTAACCTCACTAGCGCGAGATTTGAATTGGCAAACAAAGCCACGTGTTTTTTGACAGCCACGTGCTTTTTGACAGACAACAACGCATCGCTAACCTCAGTACTGGCATCTTGACGGGCCTAAACCTCAGTGGTATCAACTTAACCTAACTAGCGCGAGATTTGAATAGGTAAACAAATCCACGTGCTTTTTGACAGCCACGTGCTTTTTGACAGACGACAACGTATTGCAAATCTCAGTGCAGCCATCTTGACGGACCTAAACCTTGGTGGTACCAACTTAACCTCACTAGAGTGAGATTTGAATTTGTAAACAAATCCACGTGCTTTTTGACAGCTGTCATCCGCCATCTTTAAACTACAGAGCACCGTGCTGCCCTCTTTATCGCAGTAGCCGCAAATTCGTCACCTGTCATCCGCAGTGCTGCCATCTTGGCGGGCCTAAACCTTAGTGCTACCAACTTAACCTCACTAGCGCGAGATTTGAATCGGTAAACAAATCCACGTGCTTTTTTGACAGCTGTCATCCACCATCTTTAATCCATAGAGTACAGTGGTGCTCTCTTTAGCTACTTACCTTTGAAATGTGGTGGCGGATAATTTGAAAAATGCTTTTTGACAGCAGCCATCTTTGAGCACCGTGCTGCCCTCTTTAGCTAGATACCTTTGAAATGTGGTGGCAGGCAATTCCACGTGACAGCAGCCATCTTTAATGAAGAGAGCACCGTGCTGCCCTCTTTGTGGCGGTGGCAAATTCCACGTACTCTTGTTTGGAAACAAACTCACGTGCTTTTTTCTGACAGTTGTCATCCGCCATCTTGCATCACAAACCTCAGTGCTGCACTCTTTAGCTAGGTACCTTTGAAATGTGGTGGCGGCAATTTGAAAAATTCTCTGAGCTCTTGTTTGGAAACAAAGCCACGTGCTTTTCTGACAGCTGTCGTCCGCCATCTTTAATCAATAGAGCACTGTGCTGCTATCATGCGGGCAATTTCGTCAGCTGTCATCCGCCATCTTTAATCTACAGAGCACCGTGCTGCCCTCTTTATGACATGTAGCAGCGGGCAATTTGAAAAGTTCTGTTAGCTGTCATCCGCCATCTTTAATCAAGGGAGCACCGTGCTGCCATCTTTAGCTAGATACCTTTGAAATGTGGTGGCGGCAAATTCCACGTGCTCTTGTTTAGTAAACAAACTCACGCGCTTTTTTGTCAGCTGTCATCCGCCATCTTACATCGCAAACCTCAATGCTACTTTCTTTAGGTACATACCTTTGAAATACGGTGGCGGATAATTTAAAAAGAAAAATTCTACAGCAGCCATCTCTCGACGCTAATTGCACAAGATGGTAGCTATACATGACTCCTTAAAGGTGCTTATGCAAGATGGCCGCTATACATAGGTTCTTATGAGACTCCCTTGGGATGCTTGCGCAAGATGGCGGTTATACAAGGCTCCTTATGAGACGCCCTAGGGATGCTTGCGCAAGATGGCGGTTGCTCTAATGAGGTGGCTTAAGGGTCCTTGCACAAGATGACTAGAGATGCCCTAAGGATGCTTGCGCAAGATGGCGGACGCAAGATGGCTGCTATACACGACTCCTTATGAGACGCCTTAAGGGTGCTTGCGCCAGATGGCTGCTGCTCTTATGAAGAAAGCTAGCTTAGAGGCTAACGTGTCATGCTAGTTCGATTCAGTAAATTTGGGGCTTAAATGCAAAATGTTAAATATCTCGAAAACGGTGCATCGTAGAGCAAAACGGATACAAATTTTCCACCTGATACCTAGGTTTGCAGTTTCATGAACATGATAGCATAAGAAAAACATAGTCTAATGATGAGATCGACGGTTCAATCCCTACTTAGGCTCTTTGGCATTGGCAGCTATCTAATTCTACAAGATGGCGGCTATACATAGCTTCTTATGAGAGAGCTTAAGAGCGCTTGCACAAGATGGCTGCTGCTCTTATGAGACGCCCTAGGGGTGCTTGCGCAAGGTAGCAGCGACAAGACGGCGACTATACACAGCTCCTTATGATACGGCCTAGAGGTGCTCACACAAGATGGTGGCTGCTCTGATGAAGAATGCTAGCTTTGCATCGTGCAGATATCTTTACAGCACTAAACCTCATACCTTTGAAATGTGGTGGCGGGTAATTTGAAAAAATTCTACGTGCTTTTTCTTAACAGCAGCTATGTTTAAACAATAGCGGCTATACATAAGCTGTTAAGGCCTCCTCTTATGTCAAGGCATAGCTCTATCGAACAAGTTTAAACCTGCATCGGGATAGCTAGAGTAAGCACGTGCTGCAGTGATGACGTCATGATGCATGTTTGTACTTGCAAATCACTAAAGAAACATAACAAGACTAGAATCGAACACTGCACTCTATGCCGTTAACTTTATCATGTGATCGGAACATTGATTGAAGTGTGTAGAACACTAAATAAGTGATCAAGACTAAAACGGACTACACACCCACTGAGCCATTCAGCCATTCACACATTCGACGGATAACCTTCGAGCAGACCACAACGCTTGGCACCGGGCGAGTTGGTTGTGCGCGTAGAGGCGCGCGGCTGTGAGCTTGCATCCGGGAGATAGTGGGTTCGAATCCCACTGTCGGCAGCCCTGAAGATGGTTTTCCGTGATTTCCCATTTTCACACCAGGTAAATGCTGGGGATGTACCTTAATTAAAGCCACGGCCGCTTCCTTCCAATTCCTAGGCCTTTCCTATCCCATCGTCGCCATAAGACCTATCTGTGTCGGTGCGACGTAAAGCCACTAGCAAAAAAAGAAATTGAAAGCAATCGAAGATGTATCCACCATCTTCCTTGGTAAATTATTCCAGACCCTAATTTCTCTTTCTTAATCCATTTACCTTCCAGCGTTGTTTTTTCCCTCGGACTATGCGAGGGATCCCAAATCCACCGCCTCAAGCCCAGTGTTCTGGAGCGTGAGACTTTGGTCGGGGTACACGATGGGGAGGAGGACCAGTATTTCGCCCAGGTGGCCTCACCTGCTATGTTCAACAGGGGCATTGTGGGGGGATGGGAAGATTGCAAGGGATAGACAAGGGAGAGGGAAGGGAGCGGTCGTAGTCTGAAGTTAGGTACCATCCTGTCATATGCCTGGAGGAGAAGTGGGAAACTTCGGAAAGACACTTCGAAGATGCCTGAGATGGAAATCCAACCTACCTCTACTCAGTTGACCTACCTAGACTGAGTGAACCCCGTTCAAGCCCTCGTTCCACTTTGCAATTTTCGTGGCAGAGCCTGGAATCGAACCCGGGCTTCCAGGGGTGGCAGCTAATCACAGTAACCTCTACACCACAGAGGAGGACAAAGCTATTCTTTTATCGGAAATCACCCAGATACATCGAGATGCTTTCCATTGGATCTTCTCCAGTTTTCGTGTCAAGTAGTCCTGGTGAGAGCCACACACTAAGTTAGTCGCGTCTTACCAGACACTTAAATGGCCTATCTTACTACAACTCCTAAAAAAACCAAACCAAACTCCATGGCACTACAGCCCTTGAAGGGCCTTGGCCTACCAAGCGACCGCTGCTCAGCTCGTAGGCCTGCAGATTACGAGGTGTCGTGTGGTCAGCACGACGAATCCTCTCGGCTGTTATTCTTGGCTTTCTAGACCGGGCTACAACTCCTAAACACTCTCAAAATCATCTGAAAAGATGTCTGCATTAGTGGCGTAACGGTTAGCGCTATTAGCTGCCTTCCTCACAGGCCCGGGTTCGATTCCCGGTACTGTCGGAAATTCATGAAAAGAGTGGCAACCACCTCGATATGAGAACACGAGTTTACCTTATTGTACGAATAGATCTGTAGCCGTGATTTACAACTACGTGTTCGTATCAACACCTGGGTACTATCACCCCACCAACACAGTGATTAGAACTGAGTGGTCTTGGTAAAGCTTACTTGTCGCCCCGTTCACCGTCATACCATTGTCTGCTGTCAATTCCACAACATTGAGTAGCTCTGACGATCTTCTGAGCCCACCTTGGCAGGTTCGATCCTGGCTCAGTACGGTGACATTTGAAGGTCCTCAAATACGTCAGCCTCGTGTCGGCAGATTTACCGACATGTAAAAGAACTCCTGTGGAACAAAATTCCGGCAGCTCGGCGTCTCCGAAAACCATAAATGTAGTTAAATGGACGTAAAATCAATAAAATTATAAAACACTGGTCATTCTCTCAGCATCCAAAAAGGCGAGTCCTTAGCGAGTTATTAGACAGGTCAGACTGCTGTCACCTGGTTAATGTACGATCGTAATGACTCGTCGTTAAATTAGCGGCTCGGATTAGCAGGCCTCTCACTCGGCTCACGAACTAGGACGTGACGGCACAAAGTGTGCGTACGAATCAACTGACGTGACGGGCCCGTGTGACAGGAATAGGCGAGTGGTCATTAAGTAACATCCTCCAGGTTCCCCATCGACCCTTCCAAGCAAGACAGTAACTGTGTAAGGAATGGCCATGAAGGGCGAAAAAATGTAATACTCCCTAAACCTCGCAAACGATACACAGTAGCAATCAGTAGAGAAGTAGAATTGGCCAAGGAAGGTGGTCGGTAGATACAGAGTGGGTTGTTGTCCCATAAGCTCTGCACTCTGAACGGCCAACCGAGCAGAGGAGAGGTGGTCACGGCTCTATCGTGGCTCTACGCCTCTGCATTCGGGAGACGGGCCTGGGGCACAGTGCTACATTTCTCGCCTGGCCTCGCCCGTCGGCTGTCCTGAGAATGGTTTTCCGTGGTTTTCCATTCTACTGCACTAAGGCGAATGCCAGGACAGTTCGTAATGCAGGTCACGGCCGCCTACCCCCTCACCTTCTCCGCACATCTCCTTCACCGTAACAAATCTCTCGACCTGGGAGACGGCGTTACCGTCTAAGAGGCCCGCCTCTCCCGTCAGGGGAGGAATGAAAACGTTTAGTAGTAGTAGTAGTAGTAGTAGTAGTAAGGAAGGTTGGATACGAAACCGGAAAATGAGGAACCTGAAACAAGAAATTGTAAGCAATGTCAGACTCAGGCTAAGGGCCTGTGGTCGCTAACATAAGTTTCTAAGCTGTTTCTGGCTGTTTCCTTTTGGTTACAACGGACAGGGGAACTCCAACTAAACGTCAGCGTAGCGGTATTCGGTACGGAAAGTCCCAGATTCGACTCTCGTCTGGGCTGGCGATTGTATTGTTCATGAATGACAACTTGATTTACACATAACAGTGTGGTGATGGTGGTTATTATTATTTTAAGAGGAAGCACTATTAGGTAACCATCCTCCATTAATACTAATCAGAGCGAACAAATGGAAGTGGTGAAACACTTCAAAAATGAAGATATCGGGAAATGAAAGACTAGGGCCAAGAAAAGCGTGAATATAAAAGATTCCCTAGAACTCCTCGTGTAATACTGTCGGGTTGGAAAAGAAGAAGAGTTGACCGAGAGAGATCGGATAGAGGAAAGTGACGAGCCTGATACAAGTAAGTGGAAGTATTGCGAGAACTCAGCTAAGAGGTACATGGTCGCCAACACTTTCAAGTTAGAGAACCTGGGTCCATTTATTTGCCTGTCAAGACAGGCAGGGGATACCATGGGTGTTATTTTACCGCCTCCTCCCAGTGACACCACAATACACCTTAATACGTAGCGCATCCGACCAAACTGGATCAAATTCACGTCCGCCACACAGCTCGCTTCTGAGTGCAGAAATATTTTCTAAATGACGCATAAAGCGCGTAGAACGAACATAAGCAATGAAAGAAAACATGCTTTTGGCGACGGTTACTGTTAAAAATATTAAAATGACTTCGAAGAATCATTCCTTCCTTATTTGCATGTGCTCAGTAAAGTTTTCCTTTGCTTTACCTCACACCGACACAAATAGGTCTTATGACGAAGATGGGATAGGAAAAGGTTAGTAGTGGGGAAGAAGCGGCTGTGGACTTAATTAAGGTGTATCCCTAGTATTCGTCTGATATGAAAATGGGAAATCACGGACAACCATTATCACGGCTGCCGATAGTCGGGTTCGAACCCACGATCCCTTGATCACAGCTACATGACACTAATGGCGCTACTACTTGCTCGGTCACTAATTTTTGAAACTGAATAATTGATTATCCCATATAACTCGTGTGCATGAGTGTCACTGTCATCTTGTAAAATGGCTACCATTTTGTCAGTCAAAAGGTAATATTACTAAGTGTTATCCTGTGATATTCTCATTGTTGGAAGCGAAATCTCGTAATTTTAAGTTAAATGTTAAAAGTATTATGTTCTATCAACTGTTTCTTTTCGGTACAAAGGACGAATTTGCTTGCCTGTGGGTGGAAAAGGGGGTAGGATGCATCGACCCCTGCCTGCTGCAAGAAGGTACCTCAATAGTTCCCAACTTCGGATTTGTGACTACAAGCTGAAACATGAATTAGGAGAAGTCCGTGAAATTTGGACTGACAATGTTTTTGGTATTTGCAAGGTTGGTCACTCCTGTCTGAGGCAAGATCAACAAGACAACCGAGGATAGCTTTCTTCCTGGAAGTTGTTTTGCCAATGGACTTAAGGTTGAAGGGGGAAGAGGAAAACAATTTTAACACATGCCTTATACGGTGATAAGTAAGTTTACTGTGAAGTACCTATTTCAGCCAAGAGGATGTTTAGCTTTACTAATGAAATATCTGGGTAAGTCTTAACATACACTGCCTGGCAAAAACAGTTATACACCCGGAAGGAGGGGTTGAAAGTGAATGAAACTACATATCCTCTAAGACCATGTGCCTTGATTGAACTGATTACAATATGGGATGAAAGAGACAAGACCGTTCGCATTTACAGATGGAATGTTGGCGCCAGTCAGTAGGGTGTCACACCCCCCTCCCACCTGGCCAAAATGCATGCCCTTATGCGGTTCTGTCAAACAGCCTTTGGATGCTCCCCTGAGGAAAGTTCGTCCACAGTTGTTGCAGCTGTCCCTCCAGATCCCGAAGATTGGTACTGAAACGGAGTCCTCTTCCAATGTTACCCCACACGTGTTAAAATGACGGAGAGATCCAGCGATCCAGCTACGGGAGGACCATGGACACACGTGCTGTGCGTGGACATGCATTATCTTGTCGTGACACTGCCCCAGGGTGCTGTGCCGTAGGGGGTAGGATGTGCGGACGCAAAATATCTGTGTCGTATCGCTGTGCCGTCAAAGTCTATTACAGGTGATCTGAACGCATATCGTATGGCTCCCCATACCATGATGCCAAAGATTACGCTTGTGTGTCTTTCCACAATATGGCAAAATCTGTCCTCTGCCCTCGACGCCGCCAAACCCGCACACGATGGTCATCGGAAATTATGGAGAAGCGGGACTCATCACAGAATACGATGCGACGCCAGTCGTCCTCGTTCCAAGACTCCCGGGAAAAGCACCACTCCAAAGGCAGGTGTTGGTGTTCTGGTGTCAATGGCAACCGACGCATGGAACAGTAGGATGCGAGTCATGGAGACACTTTGTGAGAACTCACAGGATGTAGAGTCTCCAGTACATGTTCACGGATAGCGGGTGCCGAAGTTATCGGATCCCGAAATGCCTGGCGCAACATACGACGGTCCTCTCTCGGGGTGGTGTTTCATGGTCGACCCGAACTTGTACGACGTGATTGGCTGTCCTCGTATACCCATTGAGCCATCGGGCCACTGACATCTGAATGGTCCACATGCCTGGCAATTGCATTACACGACCAAGCAGCCTCATGCAGTCCCACAATACGGCCTCTGTCAAATACAGTCAGTTGGTGGATAAGCTGTCTAACGCGTCTGCGAGGCATCGCGAGTGCTTCGTACTGTACGTAGTCCTCTTAACTGAGTCACAGCAGTTGACTGGTAACAACTTATCAAGAACAGAACGGCGCCTTTACGAATGCAGTCTCGTGGGCGTTCTACATATGACAGAGCCTTGTAAATCTAATCATTTACTCACACATCAATTATATGAGTGTATACAGAAATGGAATAATATTGTGCTTAACGTTTTTGTCAGGCAGTGTAATTTCATTTATAAATTTTAAATACTTGATGTATTATTTCGTATTTTATTAAATCTTTGTACATCCTGTAATTTGGACTGCGAGAGTGTGTAATTTGGGTCGTTGAAACAATCATAATGATTATGTTTATCCTAGTTTTACTGGTGGTATTAAAAGAACTTCTTATGTAATTTGAGGCTGGCCCCGCGGTGTAGGGGTAGCGTGTCTCCCTCTTAACCGGAGGCCCCAAGTTAGATTCCCGACCAGGTCAGGTATTTTGACCTGGATCTGAAAGCTGGTTCGAGGGCTGGTTCGAGGTCCACTTAGCCTACGTGATTACAATTGAGGAGCTACCTGATGGCACTGTATGTGGCAAGTATTATGGTGACGATGGGATTCATTGCAATAGTTGCAAAAATTGGGCTCATGAAAACTGGGCGAAAATTCTGGATGAATTGTTTTATCATTGTCCCACATGTGAAAACAGTCCAACTTACACGAACACCTGGTCCAAGGTACACGATATCGGTCCAAATTACATGATAACAAATTTAGGCAAACAAATCCGAGATTAACATTCATTTTCACAAAATCATTTGACACATCGTACTAATTATCGTTTCTAAAATTTGAGACATTTTCATTAAGGCCAATAGTGTTATGCACTGTACATTTAAAATTAAGTGGTCCAAATTACATCGACTTCCCCTACTTGCGACAGTCTCCTCGCTTTCATCTTTCCTGTCCGACCTGACTTGACCAACTCCTGTTCTCTTCCGAACGTCATAGTTTTAGATTTCTGAGGCCTAGAGAGTGTTTCGTTTCCACACCCCTCGTGGGCCATACCATTCCTTAGCCGATATCATCATTTTCGAAGTGTTGGATCTCTTCTATTTTCCCTCTGACTATTGCTATTAGAGGATGGTTGGCCAGTTGTACTTCCTATTAAACCAATAATCACCACCAGCTTCTTGTTGAGATTCATTCTCTTTTCTGTACAAAATCTAAGCAGTTATCACGGTTGTATCAAACAGGTGATAAAATAATCGAAAATACAACTTTGTGGATTTTATTTTCTTGCAACAATAAACTTCATTGTCATGAAGGAGCAGAAATACGTATAATTAGACCAGAAATGGTAAAATATTGTGGAAAGGCAGGGATGAAATGGCGTCACCAAGTAATAAGGTGAGTATCGATTGTTACTAAGGTACCTTCTGATTGAATGAAACCAGTAATTGGTCCCATCTATACGCAAGAGAACAGAAGGATTACAAGAACTATCGAGGTATCCCTTTGATCAGTATACTAGGCAAGATTGTTCAGTTGCACTTTAGATGGGAGTGTGCGATGAATGGTTGAGATGAATTTGGATGAAAACCAGTGTGGTTTCAGACAACAAAGCGGCTGGGTAGGCTCATGGTACCGTGCGGTTAGGGGCGTGTGGCTTTGAGCTTGCATCCGGGAGATAGTGGGTTCGAATCCCACTGTCGGCAGCCCTGAAGATGGTTTTCCATTTTCACGCCAGGCAAATGCTGGGGATGTACCTTAATTAAAGCCACGGCCTTTTCCTTCCAATTCCTAGGCCTTTCCTATCCCATCGTCGCCATAAGAACTAACTGTGTCGGTGCGACGTAAAGCCACCAGCAGAAAAGAAAAAGACTCAAGATACCTTATTCAAAAGTCACAAGTAACAAACACGACAGTATCAGGTGGGAATAACGGCACGAGGATACTTGAATGTGAAGATAAAGGCTAAGTTAGGACTGAACTCGATTGATGAAGCTGTATGCTGTTAATGTGAGGAGAATGGACAAGGATAGGTTACCCAGGAGAAAAATGTACTCTGTCATTGAGGGTAATAGAAGTAGAGGGAGACCAAGACGACGATGTTTAGACTCAGATTCTAATGATTTAAAGATAAAAGAGGAGAAGAACTAACTGAGGCCACAGAATTAGTTATAAGTAGAGGATTGTGGTGCCGTTTAGTACATTCACGGGGGTTGCAGACTGCACGTTGAAAAACATAGTAGTCTATAATGAATATATACACTGACTGACAGAGCAAATGCAACACCAAGAAGGAGTGGTCAGAACTTTATGCCAATTGCAGGGTAGACTGACGTCACTGAGGTATGCTCATGATGTGAAATGCGCCGCTGTGCTGCGCACGTAGCGAACGATAAATGGGACACGGCGTTGGCGAATGGCCCACTTCGTACCGTGATTTCTCAGCCGACAGTCATTGTAGAACGTGTTGTCGTGTGCCACAGGACACGTGTATAGCTAAGAATGCCAGGCCGCCGTCAACGGAGGCATTTCCAGCAGACAGACGACTTTACGAGGGGTATGGTGATCGGGCTGAGAAGGGCAGGTTGGTCGCTTCGTCAAATCGCAGCCGATACCCATAGGGATGTGTCCACGGTGCAGCGCCTGTGGCGAAGATGGTTGGCGCAGGGACATGTGGCACGTGCGAGGGGTCCAGGCGCAGCCCGAGTGACGTCAGCACGCGAGGATCGGCGCATCCGCCGCCAAGCGGTGGCAGCCCCGCACGCCACGTCAACCGCCATTCTTCAGCATGTGCAAGACACCCTGGCTGTTCCAATATCGACCAGAACAATTTCCCGTCGATTGGTTGAAGGAGGCCTGCACTCCCGGTGTCCGCTCAGAAGACTACCATTGACTCCACAGCATAGACGTGCACGCCTGGCATGGTGCCGGGCTAGATCGACTTGGATGAGGGAATGGCGGAACGTCGTGTTCTCCGATGAGTCACGCTTCTGTTTTGTCAGTGATAGTCACCGCAGACGCGTGTGGCGTCGGCGTGGAGAAAGGTCAAATCCGGCCGTAACTGTGGAGCGCCCTACCGCTAGACAACGCGGCATCATGGTTTGGGGCGCTATTGCGTATGATTCCACGTCACCTCTAGTGAGTATTCAAGGCACGTTAAATGCCCACCGCTACGTGCAGCATGTGCTGCGGCCGGTAGCACTCCCGTACCTTCAGGGGCTGCCCAATGCTCTGTTTCAGTAGGATAATGCCCGCCCACACACCGCTCGCATCTCCCAACAGGCTCTACGAGGTGTACAGATGCTTCCGTGGCCAGCGTACTCTCCGGATCTCTCACCAATCGAACACGTGTGGGATCTCATTGGACGCCGTTTGCAAACTCTGCCCCAGCCTCGTACGGACGACCAACTGTGGCAAATGGTTGACAGAGAATGGAGAACCATCCCTCAGGACACCATCCGCACTCTTATTGACTCTGTACCTCGACGTGTTTCTGCGTGCATCGCCGCTCGCGGTGGTCCTACATCCTACTGAGTCGATGTCGTGCGCATTGTGTAACCTGCATATCGGTTTGAAATAAACATCAATTATTCGTCCGTGCCGTCTCTGTTTTTTCCCCAACTTTCATCCCTTTCGAACCACTCCTTCTTGGTGTTGCATTTGCTCTGTCAATCAGTGTATGTATGCATGCATGCATATAACCGTACTCAACTTTCTAAGGGTATACATACCAAGCCATTTAATTTTCCTTTGCGCATAAGGAATGCTGTGCATTGAAAGGTTAAAACTTTTGCAAATATAAAGAAAAAAGGAACGCTGAATTCCTTAACACCACTCATAATAAAACCTATAAACGTATGATAGTGAATATTAATTGTACGGACTCCTGGCAGGAAGCTATAATATCAAATTAATTTTCAGGGTTTGGATGTAGTCACGATACAGCCACTTCTGTGGCTGCCGCATGGCTCTGGAAGTACCTGCATTAATTTGAAAGAAATTATGACCACACCTTGATGAATAATGAGTACGCGGTCTAACATTTAAAACTGACAGGACGCTTAATACGAAGAGAAGCTCGCGTCTGTTTACCTCCTTAAGTGAAGGCAATAACGAATGTCAATCAAGAGTGAAGCACGTATTTTGAGAATATTGTACATACTCCCCCGGCAGGTGGCTTTGTGAAAACAGGGGTCACGGTTTCGTGACGAGTTGTAGACAGGGAAATCAGCAATATTGAGATTGCAAATGGAGACTTCATATTTAATTAAATGTTTTACCTGCAGGCTCACAAACATGTTCAAGAGTCTGCAGCCATTTGTAGGCTAACTGGCACCGAGCAGCTGCGAGCTTGCAATCGGGAGATAGTGGTGTCGAACCTAATTTTCGACAGCCCTGAGCGTGGTTTTCCGTGGTTTCCAATTTTTAGACCAGTCAAAATGTTAGGGCTGTGCCTTAATTAAAGGAGTATCAAAGACCTACCGTGGTATTTCTGCCTTTGCTGGTAGGACCTGGTGTTTACAGTGCACTATGTCTTCTGGTATAGGCTAGAGCAATTTTGTTACTTTTATAGATCTGTCTCTGCCTTGTCCTTAGCTTTGACAATATTAAAGTGGCTGAGGTATGAGCGATGCTAGTAACGCCAATCCTTATGCAGCCAGTCCCTGCTATGAATGGTGTGAGAATGTTGCTCGTAGGGTTGGTTGGTGTATACATTTCAGTGGACTTGGCAGACTGATATGTTATAGCAACTCTGGCTCGGTGAGAAAAGCAACGGGAAACTACCTCACTCCTCATTTCCCTAGTACTCCTCTTCAGTGATGCCTAGGCCATTACGACAGCTGATGGCAGAGCTGTTGAGGATCCCACCAATGGCACCGCTGACGGACTGAACACACATACATACCGTGGTATTTAGCAGATTTACATGCCAGTTTCTCTGCAAGGTAATAAACCAACATTTTGATCTGATACCTTCACTGATCTACCTTCTGTATTAGAAATCAAGATATGGTCCTTTACCCCTTTAACCATTTTTCCCTTTTGCCATTTAACCCTTTTGTCATTTAACCTTCTTGCCATTTGACCCTTTTGCCCTATTGTCTTTTCAGTTATTTAGACCTTTTACCATTTCGCCACTTACCTCTTTTATCCTTTATGCGGCCGTATCCTCGCAGAGGGAGTAGAGTACTGACTACACTTCTGTAAGACAGGCTTACAGCCCCTGCTACAGTGTTAACGGGGGTTTCTACCTTCTAACACCCCGGTTGGCTTATAACCCTAACACCTGCATACCTCCAAGCTTTGAGCGGCTATCTTTTCTCGAGGGCCCTAGTGCAGCTCACCCTAGTTAATCCAATAAGAGCCCGTGTATACGCAAGCGCCCCTGAGCAAGACTTTAGTTAGTAAGTGCATCCGGTTAAGAGAATGAAACACCGCATTAGTCAAATACGCGAAAATCCCTGGCACAGCTCTTCCCAAGTTAGTGCCATAAAACCCCATGTATCAGCACCAGCCCCTGTGCTAAACTAAAGTTATGAAGGGCAGCTGGTTAGAAAGATGAGCGATAGTACAGCTCCTTAAAGTTAGAGTATTATAACCAATGTACAGCGGCTATCTTGCCTAGTTGCCCCTGACTCAGTTTCCAAAAGTTATCCGATAAAATTAATGGGTCATAAGATACAAGTTGTAAGCCCCTTAGGTAGCTCTCTAGTGTTCGGTCCATGAGAATAGAGTATAGCAGCTATCTTGCATAGTAGCCCTTGCCTCAGTTCGCGAAAGTTAGGCTGGTAGAGCTAATAGGTCGTAAGTTACAATTTGTGAGCCTCTGAGGTGCTTTATCTCTAAAAGCCTATTTATAGCCGACATCTTGCGCATTTGCCCCTGTGCCAGCTCTAGGAGTTAATCGCATAGGAGCCCATGTATAGCGGCCATCTTGCGCATCAACTCCTGTCAGCTCTGTCTTATTCTCACTACTCAGAAACATTCTTGTAGCTTTGTGAATGATATTTTTGCTTACGATAGATGCAATGTGTTGACCGTAGTATATATTTATTTGTAGTGTGCAAGCAGTTTAGTCCCCACTGTTTAGCAACAAGTTATAAGAGGGAGTACAATGAGATTTTGGAGTTTAGGGGAATATCATCCATTAAAGGAAATTGCCTATATTACTTGTGTTCCGGTTCTTGCTGCCTGAGGCGAGCTCCTGTCTCAACACGCTTCCTGCCATGTACTGGTGATCGTGAGTATAAGCTGTTGTTGACGTTCTCTGACCAGCAGGAGGACTGGTTTAGATAGAGAGAGTTTTCATATTTCAAGGAATAAACTTTGGAACAGGCTGAGTTGGACACACTGACATATCGCTGACAGTGGGAAGAATGTTGAAGGAAGGCGAACTCTTAGGAGCAAATAGCGGCGATTGGAAATTAGAATTGGAGGGAGGGGGGCAAAAAATGCACAGACAACAAAAAGTACCCGGGTTTGTGGGATATAGCGACCGGGGATAAAAAACTGGAAAGAAACCCCTACAAAATGGTAAGCTGAGCGAATTTAGACAGGGCTAAATGTTGACAGGTTACCAAGTTAAGTGCGGTAATAACAGTTTTTTGATATTTTGATTGAATACCATACAATAAATCTTTCACCAAAGGAACAATATTACACATGTATTGAAATAGAAGTACGGCGTGATTATACAATTAAAATTCTTTTAGTAGTCGACTACACACTAAAAATCTAACAGACACTAAAGAGACTGCCAGACTGACGAATGCGCGGGGCAGCGGGTGTCCATAACTTTAGTAATATAATAATAATAATAATAATAATAATAATAATAATAATAATAATAATAATAATAATAATATATTATATTATATTATATTATATTATATTATATTATATTATATTATATTATATTATATTATATTATATTATATTATATTATATTATATTATATTATATTATATTATATTATGTCCTGTCTGGTTCAGCTCAGCCCATACGAAGCGGGTGGATGCAGCCATTAAGGAAATATGCAAAATAGTTACTGGGTGTCTGAAACATACTTATTATTATTATTATTATTATTATTATTATTATTATTATTATTATTGAGAGCCTCCGTGGCTCAGACTGCAGCGCGTCGGCCTCTCACCGCTGGATACCGTGGTTCAAATCCCGGTCACTCCATGTGAGATTTGTGCTGGACAAAGCGGAGGCGGGACAGGTTTTTCTCCGGGTACTCCGGTTTTCCCTGTCATCTTTCATTCCAGCAACACTCTCCATTATCATTTAATCGCATTTATCAATCATTAATAAATCACCTTGGGAGTGGCGACCCCATTGTAATAACAGCCTATATATGTTTCATTCATTACATCCCTGACCTGGTCAATGACTGGAAAACAGGTTGTAGGTTTCCATTTTCATTATTATTATTATTATTATTATTATTATTATTATTATTATTATTATTATTATTATTATTATCATCATTATTTCGTGTCAGAGTGTTGAAAAACTTACCACTCCTCAAATGGTTGAATGCCTTCCAGGTTGTCCATTCCAAATGATGACCAGGGGGTGGAGATTCAGAAGGCACCATCCAGTCAGAAGGATGCTCCATTTTTGCTCGCCACATATCACAACATGCTGTTCTTTTCGGTTTATCCCGAGCCTTGGAGACACTGAGGAATTTTTTCCTTGACTTCAGTCTCCTGGGTGGAGGTCGATGTCCAAATAACGGGTGGGTGTTTGTGAAATCCGCACTCGAACACTCTTGCCTTCCTAACACTTCTCGCCGAATGTCTGGAGGAGCAAGCAGTAAAGTTTGTTAGTGGGGGTAGGTTTCAGACACCCAGTAACTATTATGCATGTTTTATTAAGGGCTGTATCCACCCGCTTCGTACGGGCTGAGCTGAACCAGACAGGACATGCATACTCAGCTGCAGAGAAACTCAACGCAAGAACTGAGGTTGTTAACACAGTTGGATGGGCTCCCCATTTGCTTGAGCCAAGTTTACGGAGGATGTTATTTCAGGCTGAGACTTTCTGTCCAGAGTTAACAGTGTTTCTTGTATGTTAAGGGCCGATCTAAGATGACACCCACGTACCTTGGCGTAAAACAATGCTCCAGTTGCTTACCCTCCCACATCACGCACAGCTGCCTAGGAGCTTCTCGATTTCGAAGATGTAAAGCACACTTCTGGGTCTTAGCCGGGTTTGCAGTAGCCGGTTCTTCTGCTATCACACTGAAAGTTCCTTAAACGCATTTGAGAGCTGCATTTCAGTGGTTTGAAAGTCGTCGCATTGGACCGCTAACGCCAGGTCGTCGGCATAAATTAAGTTTTTTGTATAGGAACGCCTTGGTTGGTCATTCGTGTAGATGTTAAAGAGGATTGTTGAAAGATAATAATAATAATAATAATAATAATAATAATAATAATAATAATAATTGTTACGGACTTTTCCGTGGTAGGTAGAGGTGAAAGAAGGTGCGGGTGTGAATGGGTTTCAAGCTACGAAATTATAGTGCAATGTAAAATTAATTTAAAATTTAACAAGGTTATATTTTCTTTTCGAAAACAAAGAAATAACAAGCATGGCAGGTACAAAGTAGCAATTCAAAAGGGGTTAGTTACAATATTTACAGAATTTGGGCTTCGCGCCCTGACTTCACAATGCTTGGGCAATCAGCTCAGTTTTACCTCAAACACAAGTTTTAACAGAGGGGGAGAAAACCCCATTCATACCTAGGAGCCCTTGCTCCAAATTACACTGAAAAACCTCCATGAGGCATACAACCCAGAATTTTCAAAAGAGCCACTCGCTCTCAAAATTTAAGCCTCTCCCAGGCCACACCAAACTCCACCTTCAAGTTGTCCTCAACGGACATAAACACAGGGGTAAAATACCCAATCTACTGAGGTCTATTAAAAGAAAAGCAGGTTAATTAAATGACCTCTAAAATAACAATTTGAGAGGAGGCGAACTTGCACTCCTAATACACTTTGATTAAGACCTACTTGGCACTAGGCCGTTAATACAAGGGCTAATCCCATGCTAAAGAGGTGACTTAAGAAAAGAAATAATTTGTTTTACATTAACGAAAAATAGGTCGAGAAAATAAGTTCACCTCAAGACAATGTGAGTGGGAGCTCGAGCGGGTTAGCACTCTCTATCCCAATATGTCGTTTTACAAGAGAATAGATGAAAAGGGAAGTTACATTTTAGGAAAAGGTTACATGGCAGAACGCTTAGAACCCGCCCCGAAAGTTAAACTGCTGAGCTAGCAAAGAAAGAAGTTATTAATCGGCCATTACCTTGTGTTGAACGGCTGGAGAAGAAAGAGGCGCTTCCCGCCCCCTGCTATGTACTTAACACACTGAAAGATGGAACAGAAGTGGCCGAGAGACCCAAAAATCAGCAGTTTAAATACTCTCGCGGAAGTTTCTAGGCGTTAGGGGAAAGAAAACACCCTCCCACAAACTCTTTATTGGATAGGACCCCGCAACAGATTCAAGTTGGGGGAAGATACATCTGATTGGATAGAAATTAATTTAAGAAATTCGGGATTGGTTAGGTTCAACACAAGGGGAAGAAAGGGGTAAATATTGCCAACTTAAACAATGATAGAAAGAAATTTAACAAAGAACAAACTCTTGAAATTAAATTTTCTCCAAAAAAATAGTTCTTTGACTCCGCACTAGGTTGCACTATTGTAGATCTTCAGTAGTGTCCTCTAGAAGAGAAAGTTCACACTTCTTACTTCAAGCGAAACAAAAACATATCAAAAATGACACAGTTCAAAAACTCAAAATTTTCCACGTGGTGACATCTTCTGAGACGGTAGAAAATTAATACAGTCAATAAAGTTCAGACTTCCTCCAGCAGAGGAGTTTCAACAGGCGCACATTTTAAATTAGCGGAGTGGAGGTGTACCGCCCGGTACAGACCTCCCCCCCCAAAAGTTCCTCCAGGGATGACACATGAAATCAGTTTGAAACAAGGTCCAAGTTATGCTGTGGGTATGAAGATTGATTGCCAAAAAATTTATAAGATTTTCTTAATTTGGGTTGATTTGGTTTCAAAATTTGTTGTTGCAGATGAAGTAAAGTCTTTATATTTGTAGAAGTTGAATTTCTGAAGATAACTTTTTATACTTGAAAGTGAAGAAAAAAAAAATTTTCAAAGTCCACCAAATATTGCAGTTGAATTCCCAAGTGTAGTCATTACTTATAGTATCTGTTCATGTAGTAGATGGTGATGAAGTGGGATGGCCAGACCGGCCGTTGCTGCTTGCGTCCAAAGGAGGCCGCTCGGACCCCTCAAGTACCCTGAGATACCGCTCGCCCGCACTATGAGGGGAGCAGAGGTGTTGAAGCACGCTGCGGGCAAGTAGCAGGTCGTGCGCCGCACATCAGCCTTGGCCGGGAGGAGAGCTCCGGCTCGCCGTGCACACGTCTTCCTCGCTGGGGCCGAGGGGGCCCGTCCTCAGCTCCAGTTGCTGCACGGCGCCGCGCGGCTGCGGGGGCACTGAAACATTAAAGCTTGGCGGCAGAATTGTGTTGGACCATCATCTTTTTTGAGGGTACAGGCTTGTGGAGAGGTTGAGGGGCCAGCGGCGTGCAAATATCCATGGCATAAGTCAAGCCACTGTGTGTATTGACGCAGGAGACGGGAGCGTGGTAATGGCCGAGGTAAGGACAGGAAGGCAGTTTAACAATCGGGGAGGTTTACAAGAAATGCTTACATATAAAATAAAATAGAAGGAGCAGAATGCCTTAAGAGTGGAACTCAAAAAAAATATAACCTTCATATTCCTATCAAATTATATGAAGCAAGTTGACACAAAATTTACACTGGTTTCACCTGTGACAGGTGAACCCTAAATATCCTCTCGGTGGCTGGATTGCTTTCTAACAAGGTAACCGGCGTAAGAAAATCGAGAATGATGCATGGCCCATGAAATCTGGGGGCAAGCTTGCCCGCGGGAACAAAATTCTTGACCATCACCTGGTCACCTACCTTCAAAGAGGTGGGTCTCCGTCCACGATCATACCTTTCCCTAACCTTTTCATGAGACACTTTAAGATTAGCTTTAGCCTTCTTCCAAAGATCTTTAATGTTATCCGGATCTATTGTCTCGGGTAGAATGTCATTCAGAGACCAGAGGTTAGAGAGCGGCGAGTTGGGAACAAACTTGAACATCAAAGAAGTTGGAGTAAACTTGTGAGATTCATGAACCGCCGAATTCAAAGCAAAAGCTATCCAATGCAGGGACGTGTCCCACCTGGAATGATCTTCATGATGATAGGCAATAAGTGCGGACCTGAGATTACGGTTAACCCGTTCAGCCAGAGATGGTTGAGGGTAATAAGCAGAAGTAGTTACATGAGAGATTGATAAGTCAAAACAGAATTTACGAAATAAATTAGATGTAAAAGCCTTAGCATTATCAGATACAATATATTGACACGGACCAAAAGAAGCAAAAATAGAATTTAAGCAGGTAATGGTAGACTGAGCGGTAGCCAGCTTAGTCGGAAATAACCAAGAAAATCTGGTAAAACCATCTACGCACACAAAGATGAACTTGTTAGCATTACCCTTTGACTGGGGGAAGGGTCCTACATAATCGATATACAGACGTTCCATGGGGCGCGACGCTTGATGCGAAGACAAAAGGCCTACCTTGGTGGACATGGTGGGTTTACTGAGCAAACAAGATTTACAAGCTTTTACAAGTTCCCGGATTTCACCGTCCATACCTTTCCAGATGAACATTTCACGAATCTTCTCATGAGTTTTAAAGATTCCAAGATGCCCTCCTAATGGGGTCTCATGATAATACTTGAAGATCATAGGTACAAGAACAGCTGGAACGACAACTTTCATCATCCTATCATGCCTCGATGGGCAACATAGAACACCATTCCTCAGAACATAAGGGACAACATGTTCCCCAGAAGAAAGGGTTTCCATTATCGAAGCCAGCGTCGGATCTTCACGTTGGTATTTCTCAATATCCCTAAAAAGCATGGGAGCATCTGTTAAGATGGCATTAACACCAGATAGTATGGACTCGGGAGGTGATGAACTGTCGACCGGTTCGTGGGTCTCGACGTCGTTATGAAACATACGGCTGAGTCCATCAGCAACAACATTTTCGGTACCTCTGATATGTCTAACATCAAACTGGAAGGCGGAAATACGAATAGCCCAGCGGGCTATACGACCAGTACGACGCGGCCTACCTAAGACCCAGCTTAATGCTTGATTATCTGTCTCCAGGTCGAATTTGACGTGTTCCAGATAGAGACGGAACTTTTCTAAGGCGAATAAGACTGCCAAACCTTCGAGCTCATAGATGGAATACTTGGCTTCTTGAGCCGACAAGGTCCTAGAGGCATAGGCGATAGGTCGCCTCCCTAGTTCAGTCTCTTGAAGAAGGACTGCAGCTACTGCTGACGACGACGCGTCGGTTTGGACGATGAATTTCTTCGAGAAATCAGGCATAGCAAGTACAGGGGCATTACAAAGTGCTAATTTAAGGTCTTCAAAAGCGGCTTGTTGAGAAGGTCCCCACTCGAATTTGATGCCTTTCCTACGAAGAAGGTTTAAGGGCGCCGCTCTATTAGCAAAGTTAGGAATGAACTTCCTGAAGAAATTCACCATACCAATGAACCTGGCGATACCTTTAATGTCCTTGGGAGGTTTAAAATCACGGATGGCCTGTGTTCTAGAATGATCGACTGCTACACCATCGGGTGACACAATATGCCCTAGGAATGACATAGAGGGCTTAGCAAAGGCAACCTTGGACAACTTAACAGTTAACCCAGCCTTACGAAGGCGATCGAGAACTTCTCGCAAATGATCTAGATGTTCTTCAAAAGTCTCTGAAAATACGACGACATCATCTAAGTAGTGATATAAGTACTCGAATTTGATGTCGGAGAAGACCCTATCTAGTAGCCTAGTGAGCACAGCTGCCCCCGTGGGGAGCCCGAAAGGCACGCGGTTGTATTCGTATAAATTCCAGTCCGTGGCAAACGCTGTAAGGTGTTTAGACTCTTCGGCAAGGGGAATTTGATTATAGGCCTGATTCAAGTCCAAGATAGTGAAGAACTTGGCCTTACGAAACCATGAAAAGCAAGAATGAAGGTCAGGAAGGGGCACAGATTGCAACACCACCTTCCGATTGAGAGCCCTGTAATCAATGACAGGCCTGAAGCCTCCTTGGGGTTTCGGGACTAGAAAAATAGGCGATGAATACGCCGACTTAGAGGGCCTAATAATACCATCCTTCAACATCTGATCGATAATTTCTTTCAGAGCCTTCATTTTAGGTGGAGATAGCCTATAAGGTGGAAAACGGACAGGAATCGAATCCGTGACCTCAATTTTGTATTCAATAAGGTCAGTAACACCAAGAGTATCAGAGAACACCTCTGGAAATGACTGACATAATTTACGAATACTATCAGCCTGCTCCTAAGGTAGATGTCTAAGGTCTAACAACATCTCATCCTGGGTAGGCGAAATAGATGAACATGACACAGAATTACACTTTAATAGTGGTATTTTACAACTAGAAGCAAATTTGAATGTGCACGACCTAGACGGGAGATCGAGCACAAGACCAGTGTGAGAAATAAAGTCAGCTCCCAATATAATGGGGCAAGACAGGTGCTTAGCCACAAACAATTTAATTTTCCAAGTAAACTTAAAAACACGAATCTTGACCAGTAAGGAACCTAGAATTTCTAATGGAGATGAATTAGCCGAAACGTATTGAAGAGAAGATGAGACGTAGTCAGGTAGTTTACAAACCGATTTCAATTTAGAATACCATTCAGCCGAAATAATCGAACAAACACTGCCCGAATCTAAGAGAGCTGTTATAGGCTCGTTATTTAACTCAATCTTAAGAAAAGGAACAGGTGCGGGGGTATCCGCCGCAATCCTAAGGCACTCTTTGGGGCATTCAAAAGATGTATTCGAAGACTTATCGTTCCCTGAATTCTCGACCTTTTTGCCAGGGGCTGAGCCTTGGGAAGCAGAATTAGTTGACTCAGCCGCAGCCACTAGTAACTTTTGATTGTTGTTGGAAGTTACACCAGAAGTTGAGCAGGAGGGGGTGCTATTCGAATTGGGACAATTCTTTGCGATATGTGAGAAAGCCCCACATTTAAAACAGCCTTGTGATGAACCAGCTCCATTATTTGCCCTACTAGTTTTGATCAGAGGACACTTATTGCGCAGATGGTCAGGCGACCCGCAAGCATAACATTTACGGGGGGTGACTGATCGGCGAGGTGGAGGCCGAGTATTACTAATGGAAGGCGGGGGTTCTTTCGCGACACGCAAAGAATCGGCGTATCTAACTCCTTCCGCTGAGACGGCCAATGCTTCAAGTTCCGAGAAAGTTTGCGGGCACGCCGCGAAACACAAATATGACCTATAGGGAGGTGAAATTCCCTCTACAATAGCCTGTACAATCTGATCTTCAGGAAAATGAAGGGCAAACACCCTAGTATAAAACTTAATGTCCTGTATGAAATCAGCCAAGTTTTCATCCAAGCGCTGTACACGATAATAGTACTTCTGAATAAGGGAGGACCTGGCCCTAGCAGGGATGAAGTTAGCTAGCAAATGGGCATGGAAATCCTCAATAGATGATTGCTCGGCAATGGCTCTTACGATTTTATCAGAGAGAATACCAATAGCATACGGATAGATAATTTGCAAGATTTGACATGGAGAAAGAGAAAAAACAAGGGCATGATCCTGAAATTCCACTAGAAATCTTAAAAATGAAATTACGTCACTGGTGGTATTAACGGAAAACTTAGGTATACCTCTGAGCAACATTGCCAATGGATGAGGCAAGCTACTAAACCCGGGTGACATAGTAGGTAAAGGTTTCAATGGCAAGGAAGTTAATTCAGAACGGACGTTACTCAGCGATGTACGGCGTTCAGACTCGTTGTCCAATGGGGCAGGGATAGTTTGAGCAGCAACGGTTATTCTATTAACTTCTCCCTTGGGAGGCGCTTCCTCACTACCTGCATTTACTATGGTGGGTTGATCAGATTTGGGAGGAACTTCCCCAGTTAACAATTGAGTGACCTTACTAGATAATTCGGAAATATTTTCCAGGAGCGTACTAGCTTCCTTCCTCTGAACGTCATTCAGTTTTAGAGACAACAGATCGTTAACCCTATTCGAAAAATGATATAGCCTGCCTTGCACACGCTTAATTTGATTAGGAGACGGATCATTTTCATCAAAAAAACTAACTACAGAAGCTAGCCCAGTAATATTCTCCGTGATCGTGGAAAGAGAGTCGTCAATTTCTTTCTCTCCCAAATTGGGGATGGAAATGGGCAAATCAAGGGACTCTCTAAGTTTGTTAGTGTCTATTGCAACCGTGCCTCCAGATTGCACATTTCTGATAGTTAATTCATAGATCAACTCCTCCTTACGCAAATAGTTAAGAAGGAGAACATCGCGAGGGCCGGGCATGATGACAGGCCAATTTTGAAAAACTCAAAAAATTCCAGCGACTGGGAAAATAGTTAGAGTTCGGAACAAACAATATTTAGCCGTCAAAAGGGGCTAAATTGAGACCCATTCAACCACGCTCTGCTACCACTTGTTACGGACTTTTCCGTGGTAGGTAGAGGTGAAAGAAGGTGCGGGTGTGAATGGGTTTCAAGCTACGAAATTATAGTGCAATGTAAAATTAATTTAAAATTTAACAAGGTTATATTTTCTTTTCGAAAACAAAGAAATAACAAGCATGGCAGGTACAAAGTAGCAATTCAAAAGGGGTTAGTTACAATATTTACAGAATTTGGGCTTCGCGCCCTGACTTCACAATGCTTGGGCAATCAGCTCAGTTTTACCTCAAACACAAGTTTTAACAGAGGGGGAGAAAACCCCATTCATACCTAGGAGCCCTTGCTCCAAATTACACTGAAAAACCTCCATGAGGCATACAACCCAGAATTTTCAAAAGAGCCACTCGCTCTCAAAATTTAAGCCTCTCCCAGGCCACACCAAACTCCACCTTCAAGTTGTCCTCAACGGACATAAACACAGGGGTAAAATACCCAATCTACTGAGGTCTATTAAAAGAAAAGCAGGTTAATTAAATGACCTCTAAAATAACAATTTGAGAGGAGGCGAACTTGCACTCCTAATACACTTTGATTAAGACCTACTTGGCACTAGGCCGTTAATACAAGGGCTAATCCCATGCTAAAGAGGTGACTTAAGAAAAGAAATAATTTGTTTTACATTAACGAAAAATAGGTCGAGAAAATAAGTTCACCTCAAGACAATGTGAGTGGGAGCTCGAGAGGGTTAGCACTCTCTATCCCAATATGTCGTTTTACAAGAGAATAGATGAAAAGGGAAGTTACATTTTAGGAAAAGGTTACATGGCAGAACGCTTAGAACCCGCCCCGAAAGTTAAACTGCTGAGCTAGCAAAGAAAGAAGTTATTAATCGGCCATTACCTTGTGTTGAACGGCTGGAGAAGAAAGAGGCGCTTCCCGCCCCCTGCTATGTACTTAACACACTGAAAGATGGAACAGAAGTGGCCGAGAGACCCAAAAATCAGCAGTTTAAATACTCTCGCGGAAGTTTCTAGGCGTTAGGGGAAAGAAAACACCCTCCCACAAACTCTTTATTGGATAGGACCCCGCAACAGATTCAAGTTGGGGGAAGATACATCTGATTGGATAGAAATTAATTTAAGAAATTCGGGATTGGTTAGGTTCAACACAAGGGGAAGAAAGGGGTAAATATTGCCAACTTAAACAATGATAGAAAGAAATTTAACAAAGAACAAACTCTTGAAATTAAATTTTCTCCAAAAAAATAGTTCTTTGACTCCGCACTAGGTTGCACTATTGTAGATCTTCAGTAGTGTCCTCTAGAAGAGAAAGTTCACACTTCTTACTTCAAGCGAAACAAAAACACATCAAAAATGACACAGTTCAAAAACTCAAAATTTTCCACGTGGTGACATCTTCTGAGACGGTAGAAAATTAATACAGTCAATAAAGTTCAGACTTCCTCCAGTAGAGGAGTTTCAACAGGCGCACATTTTAAATTAGCGGAGTGGAGGTGTACCGCCCGGTACAATAATAATAATAATAATAATAATAATAATAATAATAATAATAATAATAATAATAATAATAATTGTTATGTTCCAGTAACTACTTCTTGACAATTCGGAGACGACGAGGCGCCGGAATTTTGTCCCGCGGGAGTTCTTTTCGTGTAGGCCTTGTAAGGAAGCACAAGATCTATGTATTAACCAGCAAGAAGAACTCCCATTGTTCAGGAAGTTTAGGTATCTGGGTTCATATGTACAAAGTGATGGGGGTCTGGAGGCTGAAATACAACACAAGATAAATATGGATGGTTGAATTGGAAGAAATTGAGTGGAGTACTGTGAGATAAGAAGGTCAGTTGCAGGATGAAAGGAAAGCTCTATAATCTGTGGGGAGACCTGCGATTCTTTATAGTGCAGAAACTGGGCCGATCATAAAAGCCCAAGAGAGCAGGAAGATGGAAGTGCCAGAAATGAGAATGTTAAGACGGCTTAAAGAAAGGATAGAGTAAGGAATGATTACATCAGAGGATCAGTGAAAGTGGGACCCATAGGAAACAAGGTTCAAGAAAGTAGGCTAAGATGGTATGGGCATGTACACAGGAGAGGGAAGGACTACGTGGGGAAAATAATTGGAAACCTGGAAATTTAAGGCTCAAGGTAGAGAGGAAGACAAAAATGAGATGGAAAGACAAGGTAGAAGGGGATTTAAGAGAAAAAGGTTGGAAGAGGGAAGAAGCACTGGATAGACAATTATTGAAGAGAAGAATCCACCAAAGGAATGCTGACCCTACGTGATGTGGGAAATGGCTGAGATAAAGAAGAAGAAGAAGATGGAGTTATTTCACATGCCAGTAAATCTACTGACACGAGGCTGACGTATTTTAGGACCTTAAAGTACAACCGGACTGAGCTAGAATTCAACCTACCAAGTTGGGGTCAAAAGGCCAGCGCCTCAACCGTCTGAGCCACTCAGCCTGCCGCAAAATATATATAAACCCTGTGCTACCCTTTCTCACAACACTTACAAACGCCACTATTTGCTGTGGCGCTATACAAATCGGTTAGCCGTGACGAACGACATTTTGTGCGCATTTCCTCTAATCATTTTGTTAATAATAAGAAAATATTTAGCTGTTAAGACAACAGGGCTTGTGTAATTTGCTTTTTTAATAATTCCTAGTTTCAGCTGGCTAAAACGGAATAAAAAGGTATTTTTTCTCCCATCTAATCGCCGCTACCATCTGTTCAGATAACTGTTCATGAAATTAAAAATCCACAGTCCGTTTCCAGTCATTTGACCGGGTCAGGAATGGAATGAACGAAGCCCAATCTAGCGGCGAGGATAGGAACTGTGCCGACTGCCGAAGCCTGTCGCATTCCTCTGAGGCAATGATTAATGACTGACAGATGAAATGAAGTGACACTGGGGATTGTTGCTGGAATGAAAGATGACAGGGAAAACCGGAGTACCCGGAGAAAAACGTGTCCCGCCTCCGCTTTGTCCAGCACAAATCTCACATGGAGTGACCGGGGTTTGAACCACGGAACCGAGTGGTGAGAGGTCGGTGCGCTGCCACCTGAGCCACGGAGGCTTAGGTAACTGTTCATATTCTCTGCTATTTACGTCCAGCCTCACATTGTTTCCAGCCGTTCTTTTTAATTGTTCTTCGTTCCATAAAGTTCATCACCGCCTCAATAAACAACTCCGGTAGCTACTTCCTGTAATGTCAACTTCATCCCTGCATTTATTACGGTGCAGAAAAGAAAATGACAGCACTTGTATTCGTGACGATCGAACACATCATAAAAGGTCGAGAACGAATCGACAAGTTTCTTGCGCTCCCAGAGACTTGTTTGATGTTCCTTGATTATGCTTGCAACATCTTCTTAAGTTATCTCCTTCCTCCGTAAGTCATCGCCGTTTAAAATTTCCTCGAGCACATTCTCGGTTTTAAATGTTTAGACCATATGACTGTAATGGGGAACAGCAACGGAAAGTGAAAGTGAGAGCCGCAGGCAAGGGCGGAATTTCGAAAGGAATAACTTTGCTATTTAGTTGATTTTGCGTGGAATATTTATTTCATATTATGGTGAGATCATTTGTGTCAAATTAAATGAATTCACATGAATATGAGGGTGTTTAGGAGTTGTAGTAAGGAAGCAAAGGAAACGGCGTCTAAGTCTCTGATAATACCCCCACCAGAGTATCGCTCCAGTGTATGGTACCCTCGCCAGGATTACTCGATTCGAGAACCGAAAAAATAAATCCAAAGAAAAGCAGCTCGATTTGTTCTGGGTGATTTCTGTTAAAGGAGGAGTGTTACGAAAATGTTGCAAAGTTTGGACAGGGAAGACTTGGGAGTATGGAGACGAGATGCTCTACCCTGTGGTATTTTTCAAGCTGTCAGTGGAGAGATGGTGTATAATGATATTAAAAGACGAATAAGTTTGAGGGGAGATTTTAAAAGTAGGAAAGATCATGATAAAAGATAAAGTTGCATTCAAGAGGGCAAAATATTCATTTGTAGGGCGAGGAGTAAGGGATTAGAATAAATTGTCAAGGGAAATGTTCGATAATTTTCCAAGTTATTTGAAAACTTTTGAAGATATGGGCCCAGGAGATGACCTGGGGGAGTCACTAATTCAACCTTGTGACTCTGGGTAATAAATGGGGGTGCAAATCAACAAAGAGTTCTCTTAGCCTCTCTCAACCTAATTCTCCACTATTCTACATACACGTGGTGCCCCTGTTAAGCTGAGCAACCCAGTGGAAGGTTGGGTACCAACCCAGCGGGAATCTGGGTCAGCGAGCCGACAGGATGTGGAGGAAAGTGGAGTGCAACGGGAAACCATCACTAGCAATAGCTCCCAAGACGTTCATGAGATGGATCACTTTGTAAAATATTCCCCTCATTCGGATCTCCAAGAGGAGTATACAACGAGGTTGTATGGAAGGAAGGAGAAGAAGAAAGAAGAATTATTGCGGAGAGGGACGTGGAATGTTCTACCCTTTCATAAGAAGGAGAATTAGAAGACGCTAAATATGAGGTGAAGGGAAATAATTTGGATGCTCTTGGAATGTGTAAAGTGAGATGGCGTGGATTTGGAGAAGTAGAAAGCGGTGATTTTCGAATGTACTATTCGGGTGAATCCCACTGTGGGTTGGGGCGGTAGAATAACACCCACGGTAACCCCTGCCTGTCGTAAGAGGCGACTAATAGGGGCCCCAATGGCTCTGAACTTTGGAGCGTGGGATGGTGATCACGGGGCCCATAGCTGAGTCCTGGCATTGCTTCCACTCACTTGTGCCAGGCTCCTCAATTTCATCTATCCTATCCGACCTTTTTTGGTCAACTCTTGTTCGTTTCCGACCCCGACGCTATTAGGTTTGCGAGGGCTAGGGAGTCTTTCATTTTCTCACCACCACCACCATCACCACCACTATTCGGGTGAAGATAAAAGTGGACTGCATGGATTTGTAATACTGATTGGAAAACGACTGAAGAACAAAGTTATGAAGGTTGAATATATCAATGGAAGGATTATGATGATAAAACTGAAAGGGAAAAGAAAAGACTTAGTGATCATTCAAGTTTATTTGCTGACCTGTAATCATTCTGGTGAAGAGGTAGAAGAGTGTTATGAGAAGAGAGATCAACTCATCGAGAAAGAGGAAAAGAATGCATGTATTATTGTAATGGGTGATAGGAATGCGGTTGTTGGTGAAAGATCAGATGGTAAGACCATTGGTAAATTTGGATTGGAAGACAGAAATGAGAGGGGAGAAAAGTTGATTGAATTCTGTAATGGAAATAGCTTGGTGTTGGAAACACTTTGTTTGACAACCGCAAAAGGAGAAGGTATACTTGGATATCTCGATTAGATGACAAGAAATATCGAAATGATTATATAATGAAACAACACCGGTACTGAGACTGCCTAAAGAATGCTAATCGTTACCCAGGAGCAGACATCTATTCTGACCGTATATTAGTTGTAGCAGAAGTAAGTAGTAGAGCAAGAGGAATTCTAAAGCATGGCGTCAGCATTTTTTCTTCTGAGTAAGCATCAGAGTTCATCGACCTCGGTCAAGGTCATTGACCCCATGACGTCATGACCATGTGACCGTGACGTTACATGGTTTACAAACAAAGCCGCGGACTCTAACCTCACTTTCTTCGACAAGAGAACGTCGTAACCTCACTGCTGCCATCTTAACCACGTGGAGGGCGCGGAATTTAAAATCCATGTGCTTTTGACAGCTGTCATCTTGACATGTCCTAAACACATGGGCGCGGAATTTTGATCAAGTGAACGTCGCTAACCTCACTGCTGCCATCTTAATGACGTAGGGACACGGAATTTAAAAACCACGTGCTTTTGACAGCTGTCATCTTAACAGGTCCTAACTACGTGGATGCGGAATTTTAAACAAGTGAACGTCGCTAACCTCACTGCTACCATCTTAACAGGGCCTAACTTCATTGCCACCATCTTAACGACTTAGGGACGCGGAATGTAAACAGCTGTTAAGATAACAGCTGCTATCTTGACAGATCGTAACCACATGTACTTGTTTTTGGCGTGGAATTTTTTAACGTGGCGAACCTCATTGCTGTTGACATATACAGGGGGCTTAAATACATAGGTGTATAGTTTTAAGTCTAACTGCCCTTCTCGACATGACCCTTTCCCGACCCCACCTTCTAGGGGGATTAAAGTTTTAAGGCTAGCTGCCCTTCTCGGCATCCCCCTTCCCGACGCCATCGCCATCTTTAAGGCTAGCTGCCCTTCTCGACATGCGCCTTCCCCCGACACAGGGGTCTAAGGATTCTAGATTTAAGGCTACTTGCCCCTCTCGATAGCGTAACGTTATGGATTTCAGCCCAATCCCTCCTCCTCCTCCTCCTTACAATGACAGAGGTCAGCACAATCCCTCCTCGTATTTCTCCTCCTTTTCCACAGTTACAGTGGTCAGCTTAATCCCTCCTCCTCCTTACAGTTTTACGGACAGATGTCCTTCCCCTCGGAGGAAGCCTGAGTACACCGTTGCTAAGGCTTTACGTCTCTATCCGACGCGTGAAGAAAATATGTAACACATGTAACAGAAAACATATCTGTATTACAGATATAGAATCGAACTCTGAAGATCCCTGATTTAATCACCGTAACAGAAAAAATCATAGATTCCAACCCCCTTCTCTTTGTTTATCGTTAGAATGAAGACATTCTAATGCATGGAATATAAACCTGATTACAGTAATTAATAATAGAATAAAATACTAACACATAACCACTATAAAAATCCCTTTCTATTACTGTAATGGATTCGAACACTGATTACTCTGTTGAACGTTAGATTAAAAAGTAATATCTCTAGAAAAAATCATGGATTCGAACAACCGTTCTCTCTGTTTATCGTTAGAATTAAATATCCCGAATACATGGAACTGAACCTTGATTACTCTGATTAATAGTAGGATAAAAATACCAACACATAACCACTATAAAAATATCTATTACTGTGATGGATTCGAACACTGATCACTCGTAAGATAACAACCGACTACACATATTGACAAACGCACTAATTCTTATTTTTGTTTTACACTTCTTTAATGTTATACACATACAACACTCTCTATCATAAAACCTAACACACACAAAAATACTGAATTGATGGTAGGACAAGCAAATGCTGTAAGGTAGCCCTTACACACAAACATTTTATCACTACGCGCAAACACACTCTGTGTCAATCAATCAATACAGATCTGCATTTAGGGCAGTCGCCCAGGTGGCAGATTCCCTATCTGTTGCTTTCCTAGCCATTTCCTGAATGATTTCAAAGAAATTGGATTTTATTGAACGTCTCCCTTGGTAAGTTATTCCAATCCCTAACTCCCCTTCCTATAAATTAATACTTGCCCCAGTCTGTCCTCTTGAATTCCAACTTTATCTTCATATTGTGATCTTTCCTACTTTTATAAACGCCATTCAAACTTACTCGTCTACTAATGTCATTCCACACCATCTCGCCGCTGACATCTCGGAAAATACCACTTAGTCGAGCAGCCCTTCTTCTTTCTCTCAATTCTTCCCAACCCAAACTTTGCAACATTTTGTAACGCTACTCTTTTGTCGGAAATCACCCAGAACAAATCGAGCTGCTTTTGTTTGGATTTTTTCCAGTTCTTGAATCAGGTAATCCTGCTGAGGGTCCCATACACTGGAAGCATACTCTAGTTGGGGTCTTACCAGAGACTTATATGCCCTCTCCTTTACATCCTTACTACAACCCCTAAACACCCTCATAACCATGTGCAGAGATCTGTACCCTTCATTTACAATCACATTTATGTGATTACCCCAATGAAGATCTTTCCTTATATTAACACATAGGTACTTACAATGATCTTACAATGAGGAACTTTCACCCCATCAACGCAGTAATTAAAACTGAGAGGACTTTTCCTATTTGTGGAACTCACAACCTGACTTGTAACCCAGTTTATCAACATACTATTGCCTGCTGTCCATCTCACAACATTTTCGAGTTCACATTGCAGTTGCTCACAATCTTGTAACTTATTTATCACTCTATAGAGAATAACATCATTCGCAAAAGTAGTATAATAGGACAGTTCTGCGGCCTCCTCCACCTCCCGCGGGAAATTTGAATGTTGGCGGGAAATATGAATTTTGGCGCGAGATTTGAATTTGTAAACAAAGCCACGTGTTTTTTGACAGCTGTTATCGACAACAACGCATCGCTAACCTCACTGCTGCCATCTTGACGGGCCTAAACCTCAGTGGTACGAACTTAACCTATCTAGCGCGAGATTTGAATTGGTAAACAAATCCACGTGTTCTTTGACAGCCACGTGCTCTTTGACAGACAACAACGCATAGCTAACCTCACTGCTGCCATCTTGACGGGCCTAAACCTCAGTGGTACCAACTTAACCTAACTAGCGCGAGATTTGTATAGGTAAACAAATCCACGTGTTTTTGACAGCCACGTGCTTTCTGACAGACAACAACGTATCGCAAACCTCAGTACAGCCATCTTGACGGACCTAAACCTTAGTCGTACCAACTTAACCTCACTAGCGCGAGATTTGAATTTATAAACAAATCTACGTGCTTTTTGACAGCTGTCATTCGCCATATTTAAACAACAGAGCACCGTGCTGCCCTCTTTATCGCAGTAGCTGCAAATTCGTCACCTGTCATCGGCAGTGCTGCCATCTTGGCGGGCCTAAACCTTAGTGCTACCAACTTAACCTCACTAGCGCGAGATTTGAATCGGTAAACAAATCCACGTGCTTTTCTGACAGCTGTCATCCGCCATCTTCTATCTATAGAGCACAGTGCTGCCCTCTTTAGCTACTTACCTTTGAAATGTGGAGGCGGATAATTTGAAAGATGCTTTTTGACAGCAGCCATCTTTGAGCACCGTGCTGCCCTCTTTAGCTAGATACCTTTGAAATGTGGTGGCAGACAATTCCACGTGACAGCAGCCATCTTTAATGAAGAGAGCACCGTGCTGCCCTCTTTGTGGTGGCGGGAAATTCCACGTGCTATTGTTTGGAAACAAACACACGTGCTTTTTCCTGACAGCTGTCATCCGCCATCTTGCATCACAAACCTCAGTGCTGCACTCTTTAGCTAGATACCTTTGAAATGTTGTGGAAGCAATTTGAAAAATTCTGCATTCTCTTGTTTGGAAACAAACCTATGCGCTTTTTTGACAGCTATCATCCGCCATCTTTAATCCAGAGTGCACCGTGCTGCCCTCTTTAGCTACTAACCTTTGAAATGTGGTGGCGGCAAATTCTACGCGCTCTTGTTTGGAAACAAACCCATGTGATTTTCTGACAGCGGTCATCCGCCATCTTTAATCCAGAGAGAACAGTGCTGCACTCTTTAGTTGAAATGTGGTGGCGGCAAATTCCACGTGCTCTTGTTTGGAAACAAATTCTACGTGCTCTTCAGCTGTCATCCACCATCATTAATCAAGAGAGCACCGTGCTGCCCTCTTTGTGGTGCGGATAATTTGAAAAATTATTTGTGACAAGCAGCCATCTTTAATCCAGAGAGAACAGTGCTGCCCTCTTTAGCTACTTACCTTTGAGGCGGTTAATTTGAAAAATTGTATTTGACAAGCTGCCATCTTTAATGAAAAGGGCATCGTGCTGCTATCTTGCGGATAATTTTTACGTCACAGCTGTCATCCACCATCTTGCATTGCTAACCTTAGTGCTGCCCTCTTTAGCTACTTACCTTTGAGGCGGACTATTTGAAAAAATCTATATGACAAGCTATCACCCGCCATCTTACATCGCAAACCTCAGTGCTGTACTCTTTAGGTGAAATGTGGTAGCGGATAATATGAAAACATTCTTTTTTGACAAGCAGCCATCTTTAAACTACAGAACACCGTGCTGCTATCTTTATCGTGGTAGCGAGCAATTTAAAATCTAGATGCTATTTTCTAACAGCTGTCATCCGCCATCTTTAATCTAGAGAGCACCGTGCTGCCCTCTTTGTGGTGGTGGTAAATTCCACGTGCTTTACAAACCCACGTGCTTATTTTGACAGCTGTCATCCGCCATCTCTAATCAAGAGAGCGCAGTGCCGCACTCTATGTAGTAGCGGATAATTTGAAAAATTCTTTTCGACAAACAGCCATCTTTATTCAACACAGTTACCGCTATCTTACATCGCTTACCTCGGTGCCGCACTCTTTAGTTGAAATGTGGTGGCCGTAAATTCGAACAAGTTTAATCATACATCGGGGGAGCTAGAGAAAGCACGTGCTGCAGTGATAACGTCATCATGCATGTTTAGGCTTGTCCGTTTTCTTAAGTGTAAGTCGGTGTAAAGGAATGCAATAAGTATGCATCATAAAAACAAGAGTTTTCATGTGCTGCAGCGATGACGTTATTGTATGTGCGCATGTTTAAACCCGTTCGTTGACTAAAAGCTTTAGATTTCGAGAAACAGTGATAGAGAGTGGAGTGCAAACATGACGAAAACATTAATAGTTGATGTGCAAGGCTTTAGAGTAAATGGAAACAAATTTGTGTTTAAAGAGGTGGCCGTGTTAGATTGCAGTGTGTTGTGGGCACCAAAACTTGTTAGTTTAGTATTTAGCCCACCGTTCCCTTACTGTTTGCAAACAGATGAAGATAAAAAGCAGACTCAGTGGATTGAAAACAATTTAGGTTTGAAATGGGAAGAAAAAGGAATACCTTATCGTTTTCTACCTTTAATGATGAATGCACATTTGTCAAGAGCAGATCTTGTTCTTTTAAAGGGTTGTGAAAAGAAAGAATGGTTGCGTGATTTTCTACCATCATCGTGTGAAATTATCGACATGCATGAATTGGGGTGCCCGTCATTTAAAACTCTTCCGAAAAGCATAGTAGAGAAACAAGTAAACAGTCTTTACAACATGTATGCATGCTATTTGATTGGTTGTGTTGCAGTGCATGCCGGGAAGTGAACAACATATTGCACCCGTCCCTACGCCTAATGGCTCCGGCATGATATCTACAGGGCGCTAACGGGTTGGAATAAAACAAATAGGCGCTTAACAAGACTAAGCTTAAAGGCATACAGGGTAGGAGACGGATCATACCTAATTACAATGAGAACACATTCGGGTTAAAGTTTAGGTTAATACAAGTGGTTTATTAGGCCTTAATGATGATGATGGTAATGACGCATTTATATACAAATGAATTACATGGATTATTATCAATTGTTGTTGTTTGTTATCGACTTTTAGTCGTATGTGATGGATCCGAGTATTATCTATCGCAGAGCGATCCATTATGACGAGATTCGAACGGGAAAACACTTATCATAGACACTGAGGCTATGTGACATCATTGATCAATAGGATTAACATGCATGCAACGAATCTGAGCAATCCCTATACTAAACACACAACTATTCCCCAACGAAATACCAAGAACGAACTCATAAAAATGTGGAACAAACGCCCGGGTTTGAACCGACCCTCACTTGTAAAAATTCACCACCCCGATGGTCAACACCATCGGCAACTCAATTATAATCATAACAAGATACATAAACACTCAGAGAACACAAATCATATACAGTAAACACGTGAGACATCCAGCCTTCAGTTGAGCATTGGGGTACCAATGCCGCTGTCGGGAACTGAACTGACACCCGTTGGGATGGAAGTGGGACTCTGAAAACCCTAAGCTACGTTATACTCAAGTGTGTAATGACAGTAAACTAACAAGTACTGGTAACAATCGCCGTGTCATTTATTAGCAACTACATCACTCTGGCGTGTTGAATATTTCATTATTAGGCGATTCTTTCGCCCTCATTCTCTTCAACTCAAGGCTCCCCCTACACGAGCGGACGAGCGTACAAAAAAAACCAACACTTCTCCTCACTAGGTCAACTGCCCCAGCCCTGCTCGGCGGGTGGTCAATGGCCTCGGCCTTCACAGGCATAACGCCCTTTCTTAACGAAACACCCCATCTCTGGGATCGTTCACTAATAAATTGAGCTTCATTGTTCATTAAACAAAATTACATCGGCTCTCAATGCTTCACTTCAATTCAACACACACATTCGTTTACAATATCATGATCCCGCGACGCGACATCGGTTTCTATGATACCAATACTTGCATGATTACCATAACTACAATTTTTTATTATTATTATTATTATTATTATTATTATTATTATTATTATTATTGGGTTCATCATTACACCATCTCCCTACACGACTTACCTGGAAATTAGACCATACTGCGTGATCATAATTAACTTCCTCGTAATAACGGTGTAATTAATCCATATCTAAATCGTATTTTCTGATAAATCGTCACACGGTAATACAATTATGAATTAAATATTCCTCAATTTGCACTTAAATTGTGATAAGCCTGCCAATTAAAATCGTACACTTCCTATCTAAATATCCTCAATTTGCACTTAAATTGTGATAAGCCTGCCAATTAAAATCGTACACTTCCTATCTAAATATATGTCAGTGGAGACCTGGGATGTCAGTTCCGAAGTCATATCTCGTAGTTCTGGGTGCTCACGGAATAAAATTACACTATTTACCAGCCATGCATTATCATCGCTGGACTAACTACAACCTAACTTGAATTACTCTGAATTACTAACAATTAATCTCCTGACGCATCAATAATTACAAGTTTCCCAAATAAAATGATTAAGTCAATCTACTACTGCATGCAAACTTATCGTATTACCCCTTTATTTACAATTGATTGCTCAGACGTGTTACTAATTAAATAAAGTAAATAGAAGCTACGTGTATCATGGTAGCACATCTACATTACTGAAGTTACAATCTTTAACATTATAGCGTCAGGTAATGATAACTGTTCCCCGCCCAATCTGATTACGTCATATTAATTATGATTTATACTCATCTCCATCTCGATGACCCGTTGTCAGCTCAGGGAGTCCATTGCTGGTTTAGTGCTGACCCATAGGCACCAAAGCAGTTACTGGAGGCACCATTCTTCTTTCCAACCGGGAGTCCATTGTTCTAGGTTGACGAAACCGCTGGCAGTATTCCTGAGGCACACAACACGTCACTATTTATTCCAAGATTTGTTTAGTTACATTCGGTGTGAACGTCCAGCCACGATATCGGACCTCACTCCGCAATCCGCGATTCAGTATCGGATTCCGCGTACCTTTGTTACTACTCGACACAGTAGCGCCGTAGTAATAATAATAATAATATTATTACAAATTATATTTAATGTTCGCGACACGTCCCTGATCTTTAAAGTTTAGACACTAGCATCACGTCTATCCAATCTCTGCAATATTTACGCACAGTACGCGATTTCACTTGTAAATTAAATTGAAATTCACTCAAACAAAAGATCGCTGGAAGCTCGACGGCACGAAGCTTCGCCGTCCGTAAGCCACAAATCCCGACTGACTCTTCTCCCTTCCTGCAGTAGTTTTTACTAGGGAGCGATACCCCTTCCACTAATTTGTGTAGCGCCTATTCCCGGCGTACTCGAGGTAAAATAGTACGGGTGGTCGGTGACCAGTATCTAGTTGGTGCGATTGAGACATAACCACTCAATTATCCTTCGGTGAATCTCTTCAAATTAATTAAAATATGTTCTGCTTCCCCTACCACACGGGGTGAAGTCCCTCCGTCGAGGACTTGTCATGAGACTAACCAGATGGCCCCAGTACTTTTCCACGCAGAAACAACACAGTATTCTTTTCTTCTGCTGAAAGTTATCACGGAAGAGGACATTAAACACTCTAAATAAATGTCCCAGTAACATTTATCCCTTTTAAATCGGGAGATGATCCCCTAATTCGAGTTTTATTAATTTTCTACCTCGTAGGTAATTATGTTGGCCAGTCCGATTCCAAGATGGCTCCTGTATTCCGTTTCGAAAAAGTTAGTTTCCCCTCATTCTGTGAGCCTTGAGGAGGGATGTCTTCTCTCGAGTGATGTCACAGGGAATCCCCATTCATAACCCCTCCCGGGTCTAAGTTGGCTTGGCTTCATCTGCGGGGCCCCCGCTACACAAAGGATAATACTGCGCAATAAGTCGCAGACAAAGAAATCTCGTAAAATAATTTTAAAATACACAATTTATCTATCTCAATGGTATGAATATTAATTAGTTTCGGTATGACCTCTATTAATGATATGAATATTAATCATTTTCAGCGTTCTTTCCCTTTAATAGCATTGCGTGCGTAATTACGGATATCGATATCAACCTAAGGTCCTTGGATCATGCCCCTGTCGGGTTCATATTCCCCTCTCCCCGAGAAGAAATGGGTACAGGCACTGGACACATTTCGTCGCTAAATATACAATTGGCAATATCGATTCACAACTGTTTCCAAACCTTTGCTTTCTGGCGAAGTTCCTGGTTCTCTCTTTCCAAATAATATGCTATCTGACGCAATGCTTCTCTGTAGTTCTCCAGGTACTGACATTCTGGACATTCTTCATCCCCAAGATCTCTCTGTGAAAACAAATTCTCCAAATAATTGACTTCTTCGGCTTCATTTGGTCCCGACTCTTCATCTGACACGTCACGTCGATCTTCTTCTCCGTCTTCCTCATCGTCTTCTTCTTCCGTTGCCCCAAGTTCTTCAGCGTTGTCCACGTCTTCTAAGTTGCCTCCGGACGTATGGTACAACTTCAGATTTGCCGCGTTGTAGATGGTTTCGGTCGCGCCGTCCATGCTTTGCACCTTGTACGAGTTGTTGTCGAGGTTCTGGATGACTCGGTAAGGACCGATGTACAGTTCAGCGAACTTGTGGTAGAACTTGTTGGGTGGATCGGAAACTGTTGGTCGTTTAACGAGAACAAGTTCCCCTACGCGCAGTGGTCGATGGTACCTCTTGTTACGGAGACGACGTAATCTTCGTTCTGCTTGGGCCTTCAAATGTTTTGCTGTCTCCTGTATGCATAGCTCAACCGATAGCCTAGGATCCTGTGGACATTTTAAGACCTCGTGCCATGGTCTCTTCGGGAAACTGTCGAAATGAATCACTGACGGAATTTGGCCGGTGGATTCGTGGATAGTGCCGTTGATACTTTCTGTGATAACAGGAATCACATCCACCCAACGCCAATGTTGTCTAGGACGGTAGATACGGCAAAACTTTGCGATTTCTCGCATTATCCGCTCTGCGGGATTCGACTCCGGATGCCTAATTGAACTTAGATGATGTTTGATGTTTAAGTTGTCGATGTCTCGCTTGAAGTTTCCCGATGTGAACTGCGACCCATGATCAGTAAGGACACATTCGGGCTTGCCCATACGTGGTATGATTTTAGTCTTCAACTGATTTATAACGGCTCTAGTATTTGCCTTCTGGATTGGACAGAGAGTGACGAATTTTGAAAACACATCCACGCATACCAAAATGTATTGAAGCCCTCTCTTTCCCTTGGGAAGTGGTCCGTAAAAGTCTAAAGCGAACAGTTCCCGAGGTTTACTTGGCAACAACGGCTTCGGTTTTTGCTTAAGTAGGTATGGATTGGGTTTTACCCGTTGGCAAATGTCGCAAGTAAGGAGTACCTGCTGAACAGTTTTTCTCAAATTTTTCCAGATAAAAGTTTCCCGAAGTGTAGCAATTACTTTATCTCTTCCTGCGTGACCTGTAACGTGATGAGCGAGCCAAACTAAATCAACCTGCAACGTCGTTGGAACCACGATCCTGAATTGCGTGTGGTCCTCGTCCACGAATTTATGCAGCATGCCATTAAAAAATTGGTACTTCTCGGATCTTTTCTGAAGTTCACGGTATTCATCCGTCCCTGGCTGTATTCTACGTTGGAGGAAATCGATCAACTTCTTCATTTCCGGACATTTCTGCTGTTCTTCACCAATAGTCCGCAGCCTTTCTATGATTTCGCGGTCCCCTTGTTCTATCAACTGTATTTGGTTAACCACGATAGGTTCCGGATCTGGATTTCTACTGAGGGCGTCTGCAATTACATTTGCCTTTCCGGCGCAGTGCTCGACTGTAATGTCGAATTGCTGCACAAACAAGCACCACCGGCTGACTCTCTCGCTTGTTAATGCCGATTTCATCATGAACGTCAGAGCTTTGTGATCCGTCCTTAACACAATTGGATACCCATAAATGTATTTCTTCCAATGGTTAAGAGCGGTCACGATCGCGAGCATCTCCAGTTCGGTCACGGTGTATTTCAACTCATGCGACCTTAATTTGCGACTCATGAAAGCCAAATAGGTGATCCTCTGTTCGGGTTCAGGCGTCTCTTAATATAGGACTGCCCCAACTCCTATAATCGACGCATCAGTCTGCACGATAAACTTTTGTGTATAGTCCGGATATCCTAATTTTACACTATGGGCCAACAGATCCTTTGCTGTAGCAAATGCTTCATCGCAGGCGAGGTCCCATTTCCACCTATTGTTTTTCTTAAGGAGATCTTGTAATGGTGCAACTATACTGGTGTAGTTCGGACAATGATCCGCGAAAAAGTTACAAATTCCTAAAAATTGCCTGACATGTTTCACCTTCGTCGGCTTTGGAAAATTTTGAATTGCCTTTAATTTAACAGGATTGGGCATAATTCCTTCTGAGTCGATCACATGACCTAAGAATAGGATACTCCTTTGGCAGAAATTAGACTTGGGTAGGTTTACCTTGAAGTTGTTCCTTTCCAAATCAGCTAATAGTTTATCAAGTTTCTCCAGGTGCTCTGGCAAAGTTTCAGATGCAATAAGGATGTCATCCACGTACCTCACCGTAAACTGTTTAACTTCGTCACTGAGGTTACGATCTAGTGCCCTAATGAGCGCTGACCCTGCTGTTTTCAATCCAAAGGGTAACCGGTGAAAAACGTAGGTTTGGCCATCAAACAGAAAACCGGTCAAAATTTTGGTGGCTGGGTCAAGTTCAACGTGATGAAATGATGATGTCAGATCAACTCCACTAAATAATTTCATTCCCCGGAATTTCTTAAGGACCTCTTTTATACACGGGGCCTGGTCATACTCTGGGATTAATCGATGGTTTATTGCTCGCGCGTCGAGGCAAACCCGCAACGAACCGTTGCCCTTCTCCACCACGACCAACGGATTCAAAAATGGTGTGGGTGATTTTGATATAATTCCGTTATCTTCCATCTCCTGTATAATTTTCTTCACCCCAGCGTGAAACTTTTCAGGTATCGGATATGGTCTTTGCCGAAATGGCTCCCAATTGTTGACGACTAAGGAATATTTGAAATTTGGAATCTTTCCCGGACGTGAACCAAATACATTTTCGTGTCTCTCTATGACTTTCTGTAATGTGCCTTTGTCTTCCTCCCCTATCTTCGCTTCGTCGATCTTTTCTTGGACTACCTCCGCCAATGATGGTCCTTCATTCTCCGCTTCTAACTTGAAAATCATCCCTTCAAACTCCTTGATCATCTCGTCCCGATAGGCATCCCAGTTTGGGAAGCAATCTCCTCCTTCATGTTTCAATTGTTCTATCTCCATGGTCCAAATTTTCTCCTCCCCGTGTTGTCCCTCGAAGTCGTTTAACCTTACATCTCCCTGAATTGAATCGTTCCTGAAACTAATTTCATTCTTGTCCATGTCAATGACCGCTTTGAATTCCCGAAGAAAGTCAGCTCCAATGATGATATTATATTCCATTCTAGTCAAAATTATAAATGGATGTGATATGAGGTTGTTCCCAATTTCCAAATCTAGATAGGCCTGGCTATTGCATGTAGTTGTGCGGTCCGGAATTATTCCTCTAACCTTAATATTGGAAATCGGAATGATTGGAATACATTGCTTCGATTCCAATTCTTTAACTAATACTTTAGATACCACGCTGACGCTCGCGCCTGTGTCTACGAGGCAACGAACCAGCAACTGGTTGACACGGACATAAATGACGGGTAACGCTCTGATTGGTTTTGGACATGCCTGAACGGGATCTTCAACGAGGTCATCGGGCTGAACTATCCAAGATGCGATGGTCACGGACGTCCACGGTTCCCCCTTCGCGTCGGTAGTCCTCGAAACTCCGACTCCTCACTCGGTTTTCCTAATTTATTTTAGCTGACCTCCGCCTCCACTTGAATATGGTGGTGCGCGGGGATCAAGATTACTGGCCCGGTTTGCAGCATTATGTGCCTGTAGTTCGAGGCTCTCTGCCCCTCGACACTCATCCGACTTAGCAAACTGCTGCATCGAATCTTTCCACCGATCGTTTCCGGCCTGGGTATCTTGCAGATCTCTGACGTAACGGCGTGACTCATTCCTTCTGTCGTTGAGGTCACCCCGATAGTATTCTCGCGGTCTGTTGTTCTGTCGACCACGGTTACCCCAGTAGGAATTGGGTGTTCTCTCGTAAGGTCGTCGCCCTCGTGCGCCGCTCTGTCCGTGGTTGTACCTCCCTGACTGGTACCATTGACTCCTACCCTGGTCAATTCGACACTTCCATTGGTGGTTTTCCCACTTCGGAGATCGCCAATCCCTACTATTCCTGTTCTGGTTGCCTATCTGAGCATCAGTCTGAGTACTTATCACCTGAGTACTCCGGTTTACCGACTGATCTCCCTCTCGAACATTTAACGTGTTGATGGCTTCTACGTTTCTAGCTCGACCGTGCCCGACATGAGATGTCTGATCCAACTGCCTTAACACGTGCTCGGCTTCCACTGCCGTACGAATGTTCGCCGCAATCAACATGCGCTGGACGTCAGCTGGGAACTGCTTTGTGATGGCGGTTATTAATTCACTTTCAGTCGGCGGGCTGTCCAGTTCGCGCATCTTCACCAGCTGGGACGTGAAATAATCGCAGAACCTTGTGGGTCCACCCGAAGCGTACCTCCTCGAGTAAAGCTCTAACCTAAGCCCTTGCTGCGTGTCCAAACCCCAGTATTTTTCCAAAAATAGCTTCTTAAAGCCTTCGTAGCTTTCGAAACAGTAGCGGAAAGCTTTAAACCATTCAAGGGCCTGGTCTTCCAAGAATTTTTCCACTACTCGTAACTTCCTATCCGCCGGTACCCGATGATCCGCCATATAATCATCTACCTCGCGGAGGAAACTTTTTGGCGTAGTCCTAGTGCCTGGTTTGAACTTCTTTGGCTTATCATCCGCCGAACGTAAGAGGCTATACATCGGTATTGAATTTTGGCCAAGCAAGGTCGACGTTCTCTCGTCCATCGTCGGTAATTTATACTCTTCATTGCCGGGTAGTTGCTCCTTGAACAGACCGTAGCCCAACTGATGTGATCCGCTACCTAATTCCATTTTCTTCATTCCGGCCGTTTCCATTTTGAAATGTGGTTCATCCCGAATGTCTAATTTCTTCATTCCCTCTATTTCTTCGCGAAGCGCGTTAATTTGTTCTTCGTGGATCTCCAATTTCACCATCGTTTTCGAGCCTTTCTCTTCGCTCCATTCGTGGATCTGTTTAGCAGTCTCTCCTACTATTTGTCCTGACACTTCCTTCCGTAACCTGGCAAAAGTTAGTTTCGTATCGGACTGCGCTGCTTGCGATACTGACGTAATCTTTTCGTCTAGGGCCTCAATTACCGCCAAGGCTTCCTCCGTCCTTTCTTCAACGATCCTGATATTTATCTGGTTGTCCTTGACCTGCTCCACTATCTCTTCGATCTTCGTGTCGCGGTCATTCGCTTTGGACCTGACCTGTTCCATCTCACCATTCAGCCGATCGATTTCCTCTTTAACATCCACGATTTCGCCATTCACGCGAGTTATGTCTCTCTCGATACCGGTCTCAACCTGACCGAACCGCTCAACTATTCCCTCGACCTTTATTTCAACAACGGCATTGAGCTGAGAAACCGCGTCTATTTTATCGCTTAGTTCCTTAGCCCCCTTTTCGCATTGTTGTTGAACCTCCTGAATTTTGTTCATTAAACTACTGCTTTTCTCCTCAATCATCTTACTAGTCTCGGTTCGGTTTTCTTCCAATTTAACCTCAAAATGTGTTAATTTACCGTCAAAGTTCTCTAGTTGTTCTCTGACCTCCGCGCGCCCCTGTTTGCATTCATTTTCAAGCGTCTTAATATCGTCCTTCACGCTGTCCCTAATCTGCGCACTAGTCTCATCCATCTTATTTTCAAGTGCCCTATTCCGCGCACTATTCTCATCCATCTTATTTTCAAGTGCCTTAAAGGCGCCCATCAAAGCCCGCATGGCTTCACTATCCATGTCGCTATCTTTTGAGATGACAGGACCCCCCTCGCTAACGTCGGCGTCAACAAACCACAACAATATATAATTATTATTTATTTTAAAGGAAAAGATTCCTCTATCCAAACTTTACGTTTTTCCAGCTTCAAAAGGAAAATTTTACTTTAATCATCATTGCAAATTAAGCCTCAAAACGGCTATCATTGAAGCTGCCTAACCGCCTAACATCATTAAGGTTCATGAAATTTATATAAGAAGGCAACGGGAAATTTCCGAAAATGATTATAATATTAGCCCTCAAATTCAGTTAATACAGTTGCCGGTTGACCTGTAATTCTAAAATTGGGCTCGATTTTAAATACCAACACATGTGGTATAGTGCCAGTAAATCAACCCATGCCCTCAGCATTGAGGTCCTTCAAACACACAAAGTCATCAGAATCTCAAACTGAACCCATGAAATCAACCTACTGCCACTCGAAAAAGAAAAGTAGGCGTGAGGTTACCTCTTCTCATCCACGGTTATACTAACGTAAAATATATTTCCTAATAGCAGGTTGTTTGGTGAAGAAGCACGCACCACTGGCTGATATCCGTGAATAAATAGGCACTAAGAAAAAGCCACTATTCACTTCAAACCTCACTTATGGGAAATTCATTTTATAGTTTCCCGGGATTCGAACTAATCCCCTTGAATTTTGGATACACCCCTGCTTACGCGAATGTCATGGCTCTGCCCATATCATTGGACCATGACTGTGTTCTCATTCATAAAACGATTTAATATTGACATCAAGGTATCACTTATTCAACTATAATGAACTGGGCCTCGCGTGGAAATGTCAGAAGCAGCCCTGGGTTACCAAATAATCGTGCCCACTCCTGGAAGCCGCACAAGTATGCCTTGCCTAATACATAACACAACACGCCCCTATCTTCGCATTGTTGTTGCGATAGGTGGGATAATTATGCGCCTATTAAACATGAAAATACGTCCATTAAACCGTAAAACATGTCCCACCTAGAGCGTCATTCTATATGGCAGGTAAAGTAAATATGCGCCCCTATTTAACAGTAAAACACGTCGGACGTTGGGCCGACATTTTATATGGCGCTATGGTACCCCTTTACGGAATTTCGGGCCACACGTTGCTCGGCTACCATGTCTACTATGGCGCTAAATTTCCTAAATCTGGGTAGCCCTTATTTGCGGACATATCGAGCCCCCACAGTTGACTTGCGCCCTTTTATCTCGCACCACGTTGGACTGACATTTTAGTATGGTGCACAACGTGTAAAAGTCATGTAGAATAAATATACGCGCCTATTTATCTAGCCCCACGTTGGGCGCCATTTTTAGTATGCACCCGTCCCTACGCCTAATGGCTCCGGCATGATATCTACAGGGCGTTAACGGGTTGGAATAAAACAAATAGGCGCTTAACAAGACTAAGCTTAAAGGCATACAGGGTAGGAGACGGATCATACCTAATTACAATGAGAACACATTCGGGTTAAAGTTTAGGTTAATACAAGTGGTTTATTAGGCCTTAATGATGATGATGGTAATGACGCATTTATATACAAATGAATTACATGGATTATTATCAATTGTTGTTGTTTGTTATCGACTTTTAGTCGTATGTGATGGATCCGAGTATTATCTATCGCAGAGCGATCCATTATGACGAGATTCGAACGGGAAAACACTTATCATAGACACTGAGGCTATGTGACATCATTGATCAATAGGATTAACATGCATGCAACGAATCTGAGCAATCCCTATACTAAACACACAACTATTCCCCAACGAAATACCAAGAACGAACTCATAAAAATGTGGAACAAACGCCCGGGTTTGAACCGACCCTCACTTGTAAAAATTCACCACCCCGATGGTCAACACCATCGGCAACTCAATTATAATCATAACAAGATACATAAACACTCAGAGAACACAAATCATATACAGTAAACACGTGAGACATCCAGCCTTCAGTTGAGCATTGGGGTACCAATGCCGCTGTCGGGAACTGAACTGACACCCGTTGGGATGGAAGTGGGACTCTGAAAACCCTAAGCTACGTTATACTCAAGTGTGTAATGACAGTAAACTAACAAGTACTGGTAACAATCGCCGTGTCATTTATTAGCAACTACATCACTCTGGCGTGTTGAATATTTCATTATTAGGCGATTCTTTCGCCCTCATTCTCTTCAACTCAAGGCTCCCCCTACACGAGCGGACGAGCGTACAAAAAAAACCAACACTTCTCCTCACTAGGTCAACTGCCCCAGCCCTGCTCGGCGGGTGGTCAATGGCCTCGGCCTTCACAGGCATAACGCCCTTTCTTAACGAAACACCCCATCTCGGGGATCGTTCACTAATAAATTGAGCTTCATTGTTCATTAAACAAAATTACATCGGCTCTCAATACTTCACTTCAATTCAACACACACATTCGTTTACAATATCATGATCCCGCGATGCGACATCGGTTTCTATGATACCAATACTTGCATGATTACCATAACTACAATTTTTTATTATTATTATTATTATTATTATTATTATTATTATTATTATTATTATTATTATTATTATTATTATTATTGGGTTCATCATTACACCATCTCCCTACACGACTTACCTGGAAATTAGACCATACTGCGTGATCATAATTAACTTCCTCGTAATAACGGTGTAGTTAATCCATATCTAAATCGTGATTTCTGATAAATCGTCACACGGTAATACAATTATGAATTAAATATTCCTCAATTTGCACTTAAATTGTGATAAGCCTGCCAATTAAAATCGTACACTTCCTATCTAAATATCCTCAATTTGCACTTAAATTGTGATAAGCCTGCCAATTAAAATCGTACACTTCCTATCTAAATATATGTCAGTGGAGGCCTGGGATGTCAGTTCCGAAGTCATATCTCGTAGTTCTGGGTGCTCACGGAATAAAATTACACTATTTACCAGCCATGCATTATCATCGCTGGACTAACTACAACCTAACTTGAATTACTCTGAATTACTAACAATTAATCTCCTGACGCATCAATAATTACAAGTTTCCCAAATAAAATGATTAAGTCAATCTACTACTGCATGCAAACTTATCGTATTACCCCTTTATTTACAATTGATTGCTCAGACGTGTTACTAATTAAATAAAGTAAATAGAAGCTACGTGTATCATGGTAGCACATCTACATTACTGAAGTTACAATCTTTAACATTATAGCGTCAGGTAATGATAACTGTTCCCCGCCCAATCTGATTACGTCATATTAATTATGATTTATACTCATCTCCATCTCGATGACCCGTTGTCAGCTCAGGGAGTCCATTGCTGGTTTAGTGCTGACCCATAGGCACCAAAGCAGTTACTGGAGGCACCATTCTTCTTTCCAACCGGGAGTCCATTGTTCTAGGTTGACGAAACCGCTGGCAGTATTCCTGAGGCACACAACACGTCACTATTTATTCCAAGATTTGTTTAGTTACATTCGGTGTGAACGTCCAGCCACGATATCGGACCTCACTCCGCAATCCGCGATTCAGTATCGGATTCCGCGTACCTTTGTTACTACTCGACACAGTAGCGCCGTAGTAATAATAATAATAATATTATTACAAATTATATTTAATGTTCGCGACACGTCCCTGATCTTTAAAGTTTAGACACTAGCATCACGTCTATCCAATCTCTGCAATATTTACGCACAGTACGCGATTTCACTTGTAAATTAAATTGAAATTCACTCAAACAAAAGATCGCTGGAAGCTCGACGGCACGAAGCTTCGCCGTCCGTAAGCCACAAATCCCGACTGACTCTTCTCCCTTCCTGCAGTAGTTTTTACTAGGGAGCGATACCCCTTCCACTAATTTGTGTAGCGCCTATTCCCGGCGTACTCGAGGTAAAATAGTACGGGTGGTCGGTGACCAGTATCTAGTTGGTGCGATTGAGACATAACCACTCAATTATCCTTCGGTGAATCTCTTCAAATTAATTAAAATATGTTCTGCTTCCCCTACCACACGGGGTGAAGTCCCTCCGTCGAGGACTTGTCATGAGACTAACCAGATGGCCCCAGTACTTTTCCACGCAGAAACAACACAGTATTCTTTTCTTCTGCTGAAAGTTATCACGGAAGAGGACATTAAACACTCTAAATAAATGTCCCAGTAACATTTATCCCTTTTAAATCGGGAGATGATCCCCTAATTCGAGTTTTATTAATTTTCTACCTCGTAGGTAATTAAGTTGGCCAGTCCGATTCCAAGATGGCTCCTATATTCCGTTTCGAAAAAGTTAGTTTCCCCTCATTCTGTGAGCCTTGAGGAGGGATGTCTTCTCTCGAGTGATGTCACAGGGAATCCCCATTCATAACCCCTCCCGGGTCTAAGTTGGCTTGGCTTCATCTGCGGGGCCCCCGCTACACAAAGGATAATACTGCGCAATAAGTCGCAGAAAAAGAAATCTCGTAAAATAATTTTAAAATACACAATTTATCTATCTCAATGGTATGAATATTAATTAGTTTCGGTATGACCTCTATTAATGATATGAATATTAATCATTTTCAGCGTTCTTTCCCTTTAATAGCATTGCGTGCGTAATTACGGATATCGATATCAACCTAAGGTCCTTGGATCATGCCCCTGTCGGGTTCAATATGTAAACTGCAGTGTCGAAATAACCTTAGTGTAAAAGAAACATTTGTAGAGTAAAGACATCATGTCATTTCTAACAGATACTAAGTGTAACGCAGTTAAAAAGGCGATCGTAAAGTTTTATGCATGCAAAAAGAAACTAAACACTTTTACTGAAGAAGTGTTAAATGCATTACCAAAGGCATTTTTGGTTAATGTAGCTGCGAATGCTCTAAAGAAGATTTGGGATAAGGTGCCTCGTGAGTGGACTCAAGATCCTGTTTTGTCAGAGCTTCAAACGTGTAGTTTACATCATGAACACGTGAGTTTAGGTAGAAGACCTTCTGTGAGACAGTGCCGTACATGTCAACTAATTAAACTGTATCACGGACCTAAAACTAACGAGTTGTCTTCGCTTATAAACACTTATCATGGCTGTGGAGAGAGTAAACAAGGAAAAGGTGAAGAAACGTGCTGGGAAAAAGATGAGGAAGCATGTTGGGCGTGGACTCAGCAATAGAGTGATTGATCTCTTCTGCGTGCTTCATCTCCCCTGCGGCCCTAGAACACGTTCGCCTGACACGTAGTTACATGCTGCCTGCATAGAGTATGTCGTGTAGCTGTTAAAATCTGCTTCGTAAAGTTATGCTGTGTGTGTGTGTTATTACCTAGTGCTTTAGCTGCTCAGAAGATAGCAGCACTTGTCGTCGTTGGTGCAATAAAACGAAAACTGAGTGACAAAGACCATAAAATAAACAAAGGATAAATATATATATATATATTCTAAAATAAATATGAAATGTCAAAACATATTACAGGTGTTGTTTAATCCTACAACATGTCCTAGTAACTTAGAAGAAAGGAAACGTAGAGGATTAAAAGAAACACACATAAGATTTAAAGTACATTCTCTTTATTAATCCATGAATTAAAGCTGTTATTAAAACCAAGCCATTTAACATACAGTTTATTGCCACGACGTCGAATAACACGTTCAACTAAATAGTGATCAGGATATTTTGTTTTCTGCAGTTCTTCGATGTAGAATGCTACTTCAATAGGCTGTCCTCTGAGATCGCGAAGTAAATACGTAACTGGATTAGTAAGCTTAACACTTCTGATTTGAAAAATTTCAGTGCTCCAGTTAGGTGTGTATCCTTTTGCAAAAATAGACTTGTGTTTGCTGATGAGAACAGAATCACCTTCTTTAAAGCGATGCCGACGTGGATCACCTGTTTTAATTACAAGATGAATAGCATTTATACGAGGTGTCTTCTTTGTAACAAGACGTGGCTTTGTTCCGGTAGTGCGATGAGGTGTATCGTTGTAGGTAGGTAAAAGTCTAGGTAGCAGATCAATCCAACGATATGAACCTTGCGCTGTAAATTCTCGCCATATCATTCTTTTGAGTGTACGATTAAAGCGTTCTACAACACTTGCTTTGAGATTGCTGAACGTAGAGTAGTGTTGAATGCCAAGTAACTTGAGGTAAGAAGAAAAATCCTTGTTGTAAAACTCTTTAGCTTGATCAGTTTGAAGAAGCCTTGGGCAGCGTTTCGATTCTTCAACAATATGTTTAAATGCTTCTTTAACTTGAGCTGCTGTTTTAGAACGCACGTTTTGTGCAAAAGCAAACTTCGAGTACACATCGATAACAGTAAGTAGATACTTATACCCCTTATTACTAGAGGCATATGGAATCATTTCTACTAAGTCTGCTTGCCAGAGATCATCTTTTCCTCGTGTAATAACGCGTCTGCGACAGTAGGTTAGACGTGCTGGTTTATGTAACTCATGTGCGATGTTTACCTTTACAGGTGAGATCTTCTCTTGACGAGCCATTACAAAATAATACCGGAATAACGTAGTTCTCTTTCTATTTCTAGAATTTCTGATCCGTGACCACTGTGACCAGCCTCTTGCGATGCTCTTAAAAGTTGTAATCATTCAACGAGTAAGTTTGGGTCATTCCAGTATCTTACATCCACATACGGCAACAAAGGCTTGTAGATAACATCAAGAATACGTGCAGTCGGAAACAGCTTAGAAATAAACTCACGACAATTGTAACTCTTATTCGCATTTACAGCTTCTGTTCTCTTGTAATTACGTCGTGTTGCGTCAGTATCAAAAAGTATTGCTTTATATTTTTTACGATCATCTTGTAAACTTATATCCTTGTCAGGTATTCGTGAGAAAAGAAGTTCTAAGAGTCCTTTCGTAGGTTTATAGGTAACACCTTTAACAATTATTTTGTTGTTATTAATCTTAACATTTGAATTTCCTATCCAGAAACAGTCATCTTCGTAGCGAATACCGTAGGTAGTGTCAGTTTGTCCTGTAAAAAGTTTTTCTATATCAGGTGCAAAGAGATATCCATAGGTATCTTGAATAAAAGTTCGAAACTGATTGCGATACTCTGGTGTAATCAAAACCTCAGACAAAAGTGGTAGATTTTGCGTCGATTTAGTAGGTGTTTCAGCATTAAAATCTGTAGTTAAAAACTCAACACGCTTAGATGTTGATGTATCATTAATTTCTTCTTCTTCTTCCTTATCTTCCTCTTCCTCTTCTTGATCTACATCCTGCTTCTTCTCTTCCTTATCTTGTTCATGCTTTTCTTCTTCTTCTTCATGCTCTCTTTATGATATGATGTTTGCATAGAAGCAAAACTTGAAGTAGACTGCTCTTTAAATTTCCATCGAATATTGTTTCGAGCTTGGATGATATGTTTCGTAATCTCCTTGCTAGATGTTAACATGATGATGGTTTTTAATCAAGTAGTTACTGTAATTATGTGTTAATGCATATAAAATGATCGAAACCCATGCGATATCGTCCATGCTGTACATCACTTTCTTTATCAATAACTAAAAAGCTGTAACGGTGTAATGACCAACATTTAGCACACATACGTTTAAAGTCATCGAATGTCATATCAGTGTTAACATGATCGTTATAAACATGTCGCATGTTGCACTCATCTTGCCGAAAAAGCGCAATAACATTTGCGTTGTCGCGTACAAACTGCTTAGGCACACGAGAATAGGTTTGGCACAAATAGATGCAATCAACATATTTATGCCGACCCATACTAAAGAATGCACGAATAACGTTTTGCTGTTCTGTTGCGACATCATCAAAGATCATAAGAGAATTAGGAAGCACATTGTCTGGTGATGGTACTTGCTCATGCGAATTAAATTTAAAATATCTTACTCCATCTTTAACTAGATCGTGCATTACAGTTTGTAGAATAGTATATAGCGGCTGATAGAGTGACTTTGCGAAAACGTAAATATTCTCGAAGCGTACACCATTTACAGAAGTAATAAGTGTGAGTAAAAGATTTGTTTTCCCGCATCCAGACGGACCTGATATAATACATCGAACAGTAAAAGGAAACAGTTTCCCTCTTCTATCCGCATGCTATAGAAGATGTTAATCTGATAATTTCAAACTTACAGCAATGTCGGACCTCTACAGGTTTAAACTTGGTTTCTTCCGAACATCATAACTTTAGTCTAATGATAAATAGTTGTTCGCTTTAATCCACATGCTATAGAAGATGCTAATCTTATAATTTCAAACTCACAGCAATGTCTGACCTGTACAGGTTCAAACATTGTTTCTTCCGAATATCGTAACTTTAGTCTAATGATAAATAGTTGTTCGCTTTAATCCACATGCTATAGAAGATGTTAATCTTATAATTTCAAAGTCACAGCAATGTCTGACCTGTACAGGTTCAAACTTGGTTTCTTCCGAACATCGTAACTTTAGTCTAATGATAAATAGTTGTTCTCTTCAATCCTCATGCTATAGAAGAGGTTAATATTATAATTTCAAACTCACGGCCATGTCTGACCTCTATAGGTTGAAACTTGGTTTCTTCCGAACATCGTAACTTTAGTCTATTAGTAAATAGTGTCCCTCTTCTATCCGCATGCTATAGAAGATGTTAATCTTATAATTTCAAACTTACAGCATTGTCTGTCCTCTATAGGTTGAAACTTGGTTTCTTCCGAACATCATAACTTTAGTCTATTGATAAATAATTATTCTCTTCAATCCAGATGCTGTAGAAGAGGTTAATCTTATAATTTCAAACTTACAGCCATGTCTGACCTCTATAGGTTGAAACTTGGTTTCTTCCGAACATCGTAACTTTAGTCTATTGGTAAATAGTTCCCTCTTCTATCCGCATGCTATAGAAGATGTTAATCTTATAATTTCAAACTTACAGAAATGTCTGACCTCTATAGGTTGAAACTTGGTTTCTTCTGAAGATCGTAACTCTAGGCTAGCACACTTACCCTTTTATATCCTATTATTACTATGTGTGATGCAAGTGCTAACGCTACATTTATATATTTGTTCTTTTTAGAAAAACCATGGAGAAGATTAACCAGCTAGGTCATATTTCAACTCCAACTACCAAGCCGCTAACAAGTCTACCGCTAAATGAGCAATTTAAAGTAATTTCACTACGAAGATTAAAAACGAAATTTGGAGAAAGGATTTTATGGGTCTGCAAAGACTTTCAAGATTTTTTACCTAATAGATTTAGCGTGCTAAATGATTTAGAAATAGAAGAACTAAATCAACGTTATATTTTCATTATATATCGCGGGATAGAGAACAAATCTTGTGTTATTCGTTTTATTGACGCGTAAAAGCATGTAATACAAGAATTACATCGAGAAAGCAAAAGTACGCAAACATCACTACAAGTAAAATCATTCATGATAAAACTAGTACATACAAGATGTAAATAAATACTGTAGAATTGGCATATTCTTTTATTTTAGGTTAGGTAATACCTTCTCCTCCTACTCCTTCCTCTCGAAGAAGAATAAGAGCAAGAAAGAAGGTGTTCATTAAATTCGTAAGTATGTTATCGTCTAGCACAGTAAGTATGTTGAGAAGAGATTTTTTTCTAAACAGTGCTTGATTCTAGGCTTGCAATGCAGTGTACTACAACATCGCACTATAATATGTATATATATGTTCTGTTTGAACGGTAGTATGTGTTCAAGTCTAAACTTGCACACTCTCGCTTTTGCAATGCATGTTCGATAAAGATGTACCTTGGCAGAGTAAGTAAAGGTAAAGGAAGTTATACACATCAATTAATGTTCTGATCACATCTTAAAGTTAACAACATCGAGTGCAGTGTTCGATTCTAGTCTTGTTATGTTTCAATCTGATTTTCTTAGAACAAATGTATCCCCTAACATGTTCTAAATACATGTTGTATCGGATACAATGTTCGAATCTAGTCTTGATCACTTATCTAGTGTTTTGAACACATCAATTAATGTTCTGATCACATGTTAAGGTTAACAACATCGAGTGCAGTGTTCGAATCTAGTCTTGATCACTTATCTAGTGTTTTGAGCACATCAATTAATGTTCTGATTACATGTTAAGGTTAACGACATCGAGTGCAGTGTTCGATTCTAGTCTTGCTATGTTTTAATCTCATTTCATGTTCTAATCACATGTTGAAGTTAACAACATCGAGTGCAGTGTCTGATTCTGGTCTTGTTATGTTTTACAATCTTGTTTGTTTGCAATGCATGTTCGATATAGGTGTACCTTGAAAGAGTAGGAAGAGTTCGATTCTAGTCTTGCTATGTTTAAACCTCATTTAATGTTCTAATCACATGTTGAAGTTAACATCGAGTGCAGTGTTCGATTCTAGTCTTGTTATGTTTTACAATCTTGCATTTGCAATGCACGTTCGATAGAGATGTACCTTGACTGAGCAGGAAGAGCAGCTCAGTAATTATGTTGAGAAGATAATTTTTTGTTTTTCTAAACAGTGCTTGATTCTAGTCTCGCAATGCTGTGTTCTGCAACATCGAACTACAGTACGCGATTCTAGGTGTAATAGGTTTTAAACAGCAGTATGTGTTCAAGTCTAAACATACATCACTCCACTTACGCGATATGTATAAAGGTATTCTCAAACATGTCGTATCGTGTTCTATTCTAGTCTTGATCACTTATCTAGTGTTTTGAATACATCAATTAATGTTCTGATCACATCTTAAGGTTAACGATATGGAGTGCAGTGTTCGATTCTAGTATTGCTAGGTTTTACTGTTCTAATCACATATTGAAGCTAAGCAAACAATCGCTATCTTACGCAAGCTATTCAAAACTATAGTCTTGTTTTCTCTTAGAACAAATCGATGTTCTGATCATATGTTGTATCGAGTACAGTGTTCGATTATATTCTTAATCGCTTCTTTTTAAATTGTCCGCTACTACGATCAAGAGCGCAGCACGGTGCTCTCAGATGGCGGATGTGGAATTTGCCGCCACCACATGTCGACGAATAAAGATGCCAACACGATGCTCTCTTGGCAGCTTTTCAAATTGCCCGCATGACAGTAGCACGATGCTCTCTTGATTAAAGATGGTAGATGACAGCTGTCAAAAAAGCACGTGGGATTGTAAAGCACGTAGAATTCCCCACCACCACAAAGAGGGCAGCACGGTGCTCTCTAGATTAAAGATGGCGGATGATAGCTGACAGAACTTTTCAAATTACCCGCTACTACAGAGAGCAGCATAATGCTCTGTAGTTTAAAGATGGCGGATGTCAGCTGAAGCAAGAGGGCAGCACGGTGCTATCTAGATTAATGATGGCGGATGACAAAAAGCACGTGGCCGCCACCACATGTCAAAGAAAAAGATGCCAACACGATGCTCTCTTGGCAGCTTTTCAAATTGTCTGCCACCACAGAGTGCAGCGCGGTGCTCTGTAGATTAAAAATGGCGGATGACAGCTGTCAAAAAAATGCACGTGAGTTTGTTTCCAAACAAGAGCAAGTGGAATTTATCACCACCGCAAAGAAGGCGGCACTGTGCTCTCTAGATTAAAGATGGCGGATGACAGCTGACAGAACTTTTCAAAGTACCCGCTACTACAGAGAGCAGCATAGTGCTCTGTAGTTTAAAGATGGCGGATGTCAGCTGACGCAAGAGGGCAGCACGGTGCTCTCTAGATTAAAGATGGCGGATGACAAAAAGCACGTGGCTTTGTTTCCAAACAAGAGCACGTGGAATTTGCCGCCACCACATAGAGTGCAGCATGGGGCTCTGTTGTTTAAAGATGGCGGATGGTAGCTATCAGAAAAGCACATAGGTTTGTTTCCAAACAAGAGCACGTGGAATTTGCTGCCACCACAAAGAGGGCAGCACTGTGCTCAACGATCGCTGCTGTCACGTGGAATTTTCTGCCACCACATTTCAAAGGTATCTAGCTAAAGAGGGCAGCACGGTGCTCAAAGATGGCTGCTGTCGAAAAGCATTTTTCAAATTATCCGCCACCACATTTGAAAGGTAAGTAGCTAAAGAGGGCAGCACTGTGCTCTATAGATTGAAGATGGCGGATGACAGGTGTCAAAAAAGCACGTGGATTTGTTTCCAAACAAGAGCACGTGGAATTTGCCACCGCCACAAAGAGGGCAGCACAGTCCTCTCTGGATTAAAGATGGTGGATGACAAAAGCACGTGAGTTTGTAAAGCACTTCGAATTTTCCGCGACCACATAGAGTGCAGCACGGCGCCCTCTCGATTAAAGGTGGCGGATGACAGCTGTCAAAAAATTCACGTGGCTTTGTTACAAATTCAAATCTCGCGCTAGTGAGGTTAAGTTGGTAGCACTAAGGTTTAGGCCCGCCAAGATGGCAGCACTGCGGATGACAGGTGACGAATTTGCAGCTACTGCGATAAAGAGGCAGCACGGTGCTCTGTAGTTTAAAGATGGCGGATGACAGCTGTCAAAAAAGAACGGGGATTTGTTTACAAATTCAAATCTCGCGCTAGTGAGGTTAAGTTGGTATCATTAAGGTTTAGGTCCGTCAAGATGGCTGCACTGAGATTTGCAATACGTTGTTGTCTGCCAAAAAGCACGTGGCTGTCAAAAACACGTGGATTTGTTTACCTATTCAAATCTTGCGCTAGTTAGGTTAAGTTGGTACTACTGAGGTTTAGGCCCATCTAGATGGCAGCAGTGAGGTTAGCGATGCTTTTTTGTCTGTCAAAAAGCACGTGGATTTGTTTACAAATTCAAATCTCGCGCTAGTTAGGTTAAGTTGGTACCACTGAGGTTTAGGCCCGTCAGGATGGTAGCAGTGAGGTTAGCGATGCGTTGTTGTCGATGACAGCTGTCAAAAAGCACGTGGCTTTGTTTACAAATTCAAATCTCGCGCCAAAATTCAAATTTACCGCCAAAATTCAAATTTCCTGCAGGAGGAGGAGGAGGCCGCAGAACTGTCCTATTATACTACTCGCAAGAATCCTTACCTCCGATTCCATTCCTTTACTCATATCATTTATTTATATAAGAAAACATAAAGGTCCGATAATACTGCCTTGAGGAATTCCCCTCTTAATTATTACAGGGTCAGATAAAGCTTCACCTACTCTAATTCTCTGAGATCTATTTTCTAGAAATATAGCAACCCATTCAGTCACTCTTTTGTCTAGTCCAATTGCACTCATTTTTGCCAGTAGTCTCCCATGATCCACCCTAACAAATGCCTTAGACAGGTCAATCGCGATACAGTCCATTTGACCTCCAGAATCCAAGATATCTGCTATATTTTGCTGGAATCCTACAAGTTGAGCTTCAGTGGAATAACCTTTCCTAAAACCGAATTGCCTTCTATCGAACCAGTTATTAATTTCACAAACATGTCTAATATAATCAGAAAGAATGCCTTCCCAAACCTTACATACAACGCATGTCAAACTTACTGGTGTGTAATGTTCAGGTTTATGTCTATCACCCTTTCCTTTATACACAGGGGCTACTATATCAACTCTCCATTCATCTGGTATAGCTCCTCCGACCAAACAATAATCAAATAAGTACTTCAGATATGGTACTATATCCCAACCCATTGTCTGTAGTATATCCCCAGAAATCTGATCAATTCCAGCCGCTTTTCTGGTTTTCAACTTTATTTTCAACTTTATTTACTGATTACTCTGATTAACAGTAGAATAAAAATACCAACACATAACCACTATAAAATATCTTTCTATTACTGTGATGGATTCGAACACTGATCACCCGTAAGATAACAACAGACTGTACATGTTAACAAACGCACTACTTCTTATTTTTGTTTGTACACTTCTTTAATGTTATACACACGCAACACTTTCTATCGTAAAACAAAGTACACGCAAGAATACGGAATTGATTGTAGGACCAGCAAATGCTGTGAGGTAGCCCTTACACACATAAATTTTATCACTAAGCGCAAACACACTCTTTATTTAGCAGTAACATTTTTATTATCTGAGATACTTACATGTGGCAATGGAAGGGAGATGGTAGTAACACATACACCTTTTTTCTATCGAATAGCATTGTGAGGTTAGCATAGGTCTTTACTTCTCCACCCGACAAACAAATTAAGTATGAACAGCATTTTGACACGCGCAGAATGGTATATACATACTCTGTTGCGCCGAATGGCTTGGACTGCGCTGTCCTTCTTGTCGCAAAAAGACTGGTTCAATCCTATTTTCAGCTGTGTGGGTAGAGGGAGAGGCGGGAGAGGGACTGCAAATGCTTGTTACCCTTTAAGTCACTACTTACGTTAGGCAGGGGGATACCGCAAAAAATAAACCGCGTAGCCAATTCGCTCGGTACAGATGTGTTGCAATGGCATTATCACATAATGCTACTAGAACTTTAGAGTATAAAAATATGTTTATTAGGACACTAAATGCAAAGCTTACAGCTGCACATCCATAACCGCGTGGTCAATTCGCTCGGTATAGGTGTGTTGGAATGGCATTAACACATAATGCTACTAGAATTTTACAGCCTTTACAATTATAAGACTTTACCATATCGTTGCGGCAATAATCTAGGCTATGCAACATAAATAATCCATTCAATTATTATTATTATTATTATTTTGACAGACATGATGAAAAACCATGAGTTTAGTAGCGTTTGCCTTTAGACTTGAAGTTCGATACCCGGGATGTAGGTCTTTCGTTACGCTGACCATGTGTTAACCTCTTAAGACTTAGAGTTGAACTTAGAACAAGATACCCCGTTTTTCGAACACACTACCTCTTACGAATGCAAGCTTACAGCCGCACGACCCCTAACGACATAGAATACAACTAGAGAGAATGTCCAGTACCTCGCTCTCACCTGCTATGTAGAACAGAGAGTATATAGGAGGATAGGAAACAACATTAATGAACTCTGTTATAGATTTGCCTACAGTAAATCTGTTTCCTAAACCCACTATCTCTCGGTTTAGGAATTTAATCTGTAGTTGAGTAGTCACCGTTCTTGTTCTGTTAAGAGCCGTGAATTAAACGCACGCCTCTGGTGTGTGAGCATTGCACTAAATAATTTTTATCAAGTACTTTTGATCGTAAAATTGGAAAGGAGAACCCACCATCTCCCGGATGCAAGCTCACAGCTGCGCGCCCGTAACCGCACGGCCAACTCGCCGTTATCTTATATGTAATATCATTGAGAGAGCCTCCGTTGCTCAGGCAGCAGCGCACCGGCCTCTGAGCGTTGGGTTTCGTGGATCAGATTTTTCGTTGGGGTACTAAAAACCAATAAACACTACCATTGATGAGTTAGCACGACGTTGACCTCTGAGGTTACACGCAGTCCTCCTGACAATGATTACAGCGTTGTAGTTTCACAACAAAGTAAGATAGTATTTGTGTGTTCGATTTCCAGTCAGAACAGCGATTGTCTTGTAACAATATTCGTTAGAAGATGGTAAGCATCATTACACAAACAGGCTGTTGTGTTTGCCGAAATATATTGTGATGTTTTAAATTCTAAACGAATATCGATAGAAGATACAGTCGCAGCATTTGCTTGGTATTTACTATGGGCTAGTTCGTAAGGTCAGCAGAAGATGGTATTTTTTATTTATTGCCTTGCGTTAGAAGATGGTATCATCAAGAAGGTCAGCGCCGTTCAAGCCATTCAGCGTAAGTATATTCCATTCCCGTGTAAAAAATCCTCCCCACAGCGAGAGGACGGTGTTGTTTGTCGGATGGGGACATAAAGCCTTATGGTATCCTTACAATGCTATCCATCTGACCATGAACAGGGTTCGAATCCATAATTTTTCAGGGTTGGAAATCCATGTAACACATTTTTTTCTTCTAATGCTGAGCAGAGAGAGACCAGAGTTCAAATCCATGATTTTTTATTGTTTACGGTGACTACTGGGAGAGAGAGGTAGTTTTAATCCATGTAATCATGATCTGCCCGCGTGTTAATTTCTCTTGTTTCAAGATACCGCGCACCCTCCGTCTATCACATAATCAAGGTAAGTTTATTTCATGTTAAGAACGCGGTGGGGAATGTATGCTGGCTATTCAAATTTGAACTGTAAGATAACAACAATCTATACATATGTTCTATGTCCTCTGTAACAGGATTGAACCTGTACAGATTGTCAACATGTTCTGTCCTGTTCAGGTTACCGGTCGGATGGAGACGTGAGCTTTAGCGACAGTGTAGATAGTGGAGGGGGATGGGGTATATAATACAGGAGTGCATCTGTCCGTAAAACTGTGAAGAGGAGGAGGAACGCGGCTAAGCCACATCGAGAAGGAAGGGGATGGAGTGTGCCTTCTCCTTATCTAGTTTTCCTCCGAGGGGAAGGGTATCTGTCCGTAAAACTCTAAGGAGGAGGAGGGATTGTGCTTACCTCTGTAACGTTAAGGAGTAGGAGGAGGAGGGATTGAGCTGACCTCCGTAACTTTACGCTGTCGAGAAGGGCATCTAGCGTTAAGTCTAGAATCCTTAGGTCCCCTGTGTTGGGGGAAGACGCTGTTATCTTAACAGCTGTTTAAATTCCGCGCTCCTACGTCGATAAGATGGCAGCAGTCAGGTTAGGACCTGTTAAGATGGCAGCAGTGAGGTTAGCGACGTTCACTTGATCAAAATTCTGCGCCCGCGTGGTTGGGGCCTGTCAAGATGGCAGCTGTCAAGAGCACGCGGCTTTTAAATTCCGCTCCCTCTACGTCGTTAAGATGGCAGCAGTGAGGTTAGTGAAGTTTACTTGTTTAAATTCCGCGCTAAAACAAGCTCACCTTGTTAGGTCCTGTCAAGATGGCAGCTGTCATATTGACAGCTGCTTAAATTCTGATCCCCTACGTAGTTATTTTTTGCTATTGGCTTTACGTCACACCGACACAGATAGGTCTTCTGGCGACAATGGGGTAGGAAAGGGCTAGGACTGAGAAGGAAGCGGTCGTGGCCTTAATTAAGGTACAGCCCCACCTTCTTCAGGGCTGCCGACAGTGGGGTTGGAACCACCCATCTCCCGAATACTGGATACTGGCCGCACTTAAGCGACTGCAACTATCGAGCTCGGTCCTACGTAGTTAAGTTGGTAGCAGTGAGGTTACACCCCGTCAAGATGGCAGCAGTGAAGTTAGCAACGTTCAAAATTCCGCACCCCACGTGGTTAGGGCCTGTCAAGGTAACAGCTGTCAAAAGCACGTGGATTTTGAATTCCGTGCCCTCTACGTCGTTAAACTGCAGCAGTGAGGTTAGGCTCTGTTAAGATGGTAGCAGTCAGGTTATCAACGTTCAATTGTTCAAATTCCGCGCCCACTTGGATAGGATCGGTCAAGATGGAAGCTGTCAAGAGCGCCTACGAGGTTAGGACCTGTCAATGTGGCAGCTGTCATTTTGTCAGCTGTCAAAAGCACGTGGATTGTAAATTCAACTCCCTCCACGTGGTTAAGATGGCAGCAGTGAGGTTAGCGAAGTTCTCTTGTCGAAAAAAGTGAGGTTAGGGTCCGTCAAGTTGACAGCTGTCAAGATGACAGCTGTCAAAATCACGTGGCCAAGCACGAGGAGGAACGCGGCTATGTCCCGTTGGTGGAGGAGGGATCCACCAAACATCTGTCCCGTTACGCTGTCGCGAAGGGCAGCTAGTCTTATAACTATAATCGTCTGTAATTAGACCCCTGGCCATATTCTGTTAGCCGCGTTCAATTGTTCCGCATGGAAACCAAGTTCACGCGGTTAGGACCTGTCAAGATAGCAGCTGTCACATTAACAGCTGTTACATTTTTAAGTTCCGCGACCCACGTAGTTAAGTTGGCAGCAGTGAGGTTAGCTACGTTTACTTTTTCAAACATCCGCGCCCACGTGGTTAGGACCTGTCAAAATGGCAGCTGTCAAGAGCACTTGGATTTTAAATTCCGCGTCTGTCAAGATAGCAGCAGCGAGGTTAGCGACGTTCTCTTGTCCAAGAAAGTAGTGTTAGGGTCAGTCAAAATGACAGATGTCATCTTGACAGCTGTCAAAAGAACGTGGTTTTGTTTACAAACAAGACCACGTGTTCATGACGTCACGGTCACATGGTCATGACGTCATATGGTTAATGACCTTGGGTGCTGACTCAGAAGAAAAAAATGTTGACGCCAGTGATTAAGAACATACATTGCGTATACCACTGAAGTACTAATTAAATTAAAAGTTACATGGAAAAGAAAGAAGAGTGAAGAAAGTAATACTGAGAAACTGAAAGATACGGGCAACTGAAGTGAACTAGACGGTGCGTATCGTAACAATAATACGTTAGGAAATGAAACAGAAAAATGCAGAAAGGAGAAGGAAAACTCTAAAACATGAGATGAAAGAAGCAGCTAAGGAAACACTTTTAGTCAAGGATAGGGAAAGGACAAAGAAGGAATGGATAACATCAGAAATGATAAGCAAAATGGAGGAAAGCAGGAAATGAAAAACAGTAAATACCGAAAAAGGAAAGCATAACTACAGGAAGTTAAATAATGAATTAAGAAGAGAAACAGGAAAAGCAAAGAAGAAAGTGTGATAAGATAGAGTAACTGGAGAAAGAAGGGAAATATGACTTGATATACAAAGAAGCTACAAATATAATATTCAATGAAAAGAGAAGGAACAACAGCAATAAGGAAAAGGCGGCCAGAGATATCACAATGATATATGAACCCCAAGAAATAATGAAAAGATGGAAAATTACATAGAATGGCTATATGATGAGGACTACCGGCAAAATGATGAAGGACTTGAATTAGAGGAGGAAGATATGGTTAAAGGGGATGATAAAGAGGAAACCATACTGAGAAGAGAGGTTGAAGCAACACCGAACGAGATAAAAAATAGAATTCCTGTTGAATTGTTAAAAGCGTTATATAACGGGGGAGGAAAAAGTTGATTGGATTATATAATCAGTTATACAAGACAGGAAAATGGCCACAGGACTTTAGTGAAATAATCTTAATCCCCATGGAAAAGGAAAAGAACAGAAAAAAGTGAGGAACTTTGAGTCTAATTTCATATGCAGCCAAAGTCTTACAGCGAACGCTCAACAGAAGGATATATGGAAAGCTGAATAAATTTATACGTGAAGAACAGTCTGGTTTCAGGCGAGGAGCTGGAACAAGAGATGTCATTGGGTTACTGAGGGTGATAGGAGAGAGGTAAATAGTAAAACACAGGAAGGTATAAGCTGTATTTATTGATCTTGAGAAGACTTTTGAGTGTGTCAGATGGGACAAATTGATGACAGTCCTGAAGAAACGTGGAATTGATTGGAGCGATAGAAGGCTAATAAGGAATATATTTAAACGAGAGAGCAAGAGATGAGATGAGTGAATAAATCGAATTAGGAAGAAGTGTAAGACACACCAACACTGTTCAACATCTATCTCGAAGAAATAATCAATGAAAGTTTTAATGGATAAAGTGGAGTTTGTGTTGGAAGTAGGAGAGTGGAATATATATAAGATTTGCAGATAATATGGTTGTGATGGGAGAAAGCGAACGTGGAATGATACTGTTACCGTGTTTTGGTGGATCAGCAGAGGTGAAAGAAGGTGCGGGCTTGAATGGGTCTAACTACAAGTCCGAAAGATGAATTTAAAATTTAAGTAAAGGTTATATTTTCAATAGACAACAAGATTTAACAATTTTCACTAGGTGAAATAACAATGATTATTCAGGTACAATGATAATTTTACAAGCGAAAACACAAGTTAAGGTGTCTTTAGAATCCTGGGCTTCGAGCCCCAATTTGACAATCCTTGAGCTCTCGGCTCACAACAACAAATTACCAAAGGGAAGAAAACCCCTAATTACATGGAGCACTTGCTCCCACCTCGTAATGTCAAGCCTCCTAGAGGCACCTTTCAAAATACCAGAAAGAGCTGACCCGCTCTCAATCGTCCAAGTCTATTAAAGGCAATAACAGACTATTACACTTAACTGCCATCAAGGCACAACTTATAATGGAACAGGGGTATCTCGTACCCAATTTACTGGGCCTTCGCGTGAAGGAAAACGAAACGGGTTAAGTTAACGGCCTAAAATACAAAGCTGAATGGACGCGAGTACTTGCACTCCTACATGAAAGTTTGTTAAAACTAAGGGGCACTAGACCGACTACACAGGGGCTATTCCCACACTAGGGAGGTGACACGTGTAAGAAAACACATTAATAAAGAGAAGAAAATCGGTTATGAAAACGTAGTCACCTCAAATCCAAATTGAAGGGGAGCTCGAGAGGGTAAAGCACTCTCTATCCCCGATTTACAGTTAAAGTAATAAGAAAATGTTCACATAAGCCGGCACTAAGTTACATTTTTAAACAGGTAGGATACTTTGAAAAGGTTTCTAACCTTCCCCGGGGGTTAAACTGCTGAGCAAGAAAGAAATAAAGATGTTAAAGGGCCATTACCTTTGCTGAAGAGCTGCTGCTCGAAGGAAGAGGCGCAACCCGCCCCCTGCTATACTTCCATGCACTAAGCTAGATGTTGTTGAAGTGGCGACGAACCATGAAAATCAGCAGATTTTAAACCCTCGTGGAAGATTCGAGACCTTTCATGAATAATTAAGACACGCCCAAAATATACACATTAAAATTGGAGAAGAAGGACACTATTGGTCCAAAATTAATTAAAGAAATTCGGGATTGGCTAAAATCAAAACTGGCGGAAAGAAAAATTAATATTGCCAACCCATAGATGAAAGAACAAAATTTAGTAAAGACAAAACTTCTGAATACAAAATTTCTTCAAGAAAAGTTCCTTTACTTCGCTCCAGGGTGCATGATCATAGTTTTTGGTAGAGACATCTGTGAGAGAATGTCCACACTTCTTGATAATTAGTAAACAAAAACAATTCGAAATTAACCCAGTGACATCTTCAGATAAACGGTTGAATTAATTCAGTTTCAAAGTTCAGAGTTTCAGCTGTAGAGGAGATTTAAGGCGGAAAATTCAAATGTGCGGCGTATAGGTGTACCAACCCGTACAGATACAAATGTTGGATAAACTCAACATAAAACTTGATAGATATGGAATGAGAATTAATAAGACCAAAGGTATGATAATTGGAGGAAGAGTTAGAAGTTATTGTATCCGTAATAAGTCAATAAGTTTAAGTAATTGGGAAGTATGAAGTATGATCAGAAATGCAGATCATTGATGACTGATTTTCGAGACCCAAATCCTCCCTGTTTGATGCACGCATTAACGCTTTTTCGTTTTGTTGTTCGTTTCTTGCTATGAGAGGTGTAAGATATGTGTACATGGGATTATGCTGTAATAAAACATAAACATTAATTTTAACTGAAGCAGTGAACAGTCTACTAAGCTACCAGAGTCGTAAACATGGTCTTCTGGTATTGGGCTATTGAAGGTAGTACGAACTTTATGATATATGTAATATTTATCTGTTTGAAATGGCGTATGGCTTTTAGTGCCGGGAGTGTCCGAGGACATGTTCAGCTCGCCAGGTGCAGGATATTTGATCTGACACCCGTGGGCGATCTGCGCATCGCAATGAGTATGAAATGATGATGAAGACGGCTCATACACCCAGGCCCTGTGCCAGCAAAATTAACCAATAATGGTTAAAATTACCGAATCTGCCGAAAATCGAAATCAGGACCCCTATGACCAAAAGCCAGCACGCTAACTATTCAGCCATGGAGCCTTAACCTATACATTAGTCCGTATTGCGATGGCGGCAGATTACCTGAGCTGGGAATACAGAGACACCATTGTATGTGTAGATGAGTACGGCACGACGGTGTTGCAATCTGGCGGAGAAAGAATTCAACAAGGTTAAGTTTGGTGTTCCTTGATTCATGATCTCTCGTACTATCTGTGAAGCGGAGTTCAACAATTTTCAATAACATAGTACGGAAAGTAATTACAGTGCGGTAAAGTGTCATTTTCCTCACTGTTTTGAGTGCGGGAAGAAGACAATTACGTCATAGCATTAAATGAAATATTATGTATTTATCACATCGGTCGCGCTGCATAGCCTGCTAGGTTTTTACGATGTGAATATAGGACAACATTTTATCCACTTTGAAGGGAAATGGACTTAAACTTAAATGTTGAAGTTGAAGTGTCGTGTGTGCTATACGTCCACCAAAACGGCTGCTTTATATTCATTCGTGGTTACATTTATTTTCCGATACTTACTTTCATATTTAGGGTGCTTCCGTCACGTGGAGTGACAGTTCTGCGAAGTAAGCCATTTCGACAGTCATTTAGGTGTTGTAATGTTAGACTTTACGGCAGTAATGTACATAACATATTTTTAGACAGCCGAGTCATGATAGTTATTTCAGCAAAGGAAAAATAGCTCGGGTAAATTTTCTCCACCACATAGTATCATGGTAGCTTAGGAGAAGAGGGAGCGAGAAGAGATTCTTTACTTGCTTCCCTCCTAGTGGCCTATTACAACATACACTCACAGAGGACATCAAAAGTTCCGATAAATTGAAAGAAAAATTAGTATGACTGGTAATGCCAATAAATTGTGAGAATATATTATTATTAGCCAGCCCAGTGGTGTAGAAGTAGCGTGCCTGTCTCTTATTCCAAGGCCCTGGGTTCTTTTCCAGCCAGTTCGAGGATTCGAATTCTGGACTGAGGACAAGAACTGGGTTCGCTTGATACGAGATTTTACAAGAGGAAGGCGCACAGTGAGAAGATGACGCTGGTTGCCATGTTTACACTGGTGTCGGGAGATCGATCACGCCAACTGCAGACAGAACAAAACCATATCTATATTAAAATAATGCCACAGACGTCATTACAAACGTGACGTTGCACACCAAATCTTGCTATGGAGGGCGCTAGATTGTAGATTTCCACGCACTCTGATGTAGAAAATGCCGCGGAGGCTGAGCTGGCTGCCCTGATACCGCAGAAGCCCAGGAAGTTCTACGAGAAGACGTTCAGAAGAGGTTTCGTTTTACACTTTGGCGTGAGGAGAATACGTTATGTACAAAAACAGAACACATTGTTCTGGTATACAGTATATCTCCTAGATACCTTGCACGTTTAAGCCCTCATTCCTATTCGATGTTTCGAACAACAATTTATTTCAATCAAGGTCTGTCTAGGGAGGTCTGGTCACGCTACCACAATCCTTTGCGGTGGCGGCCATATTGGGTCTCAAATATCGTTGTAATGTGGGCGTGCCCGATGTAATGATGCGAGTTATTACTTGTATTTTGAAAGAAAACGGGATACTGCGCCGCACCAAATTGTCAAAATAAGACAACTGACGGAATTAGTGTTTCGCTTCCCGAGAGATAAGCAGAGGAGAGCTCAGTGGGTACAAAACTGTAGGCTTGACAAATGTCAACCTACAGATAATTCTTCTTGTGCTAGGTTAGTGAAGTTATACATTCGTATTATTCCTGAATAATAGTATGTTTATATGAACGATGTTCTATATTTATAGGTCTTATCTATTTTCTTCTAGCATCATTTTGAAGTATCGCAATTTGAACTAAAGAGGGCAGATGGACGGAATCTACTCAAGTGGAATTCCATCCCAGCAATTTTCAACGTCCCTAATCCACCTAAGTCTTTGACATATAATAGGAAACCTCCCAAAGAAAGAGAATTGTCTTTCAAAACAAGCAAGACAAGTAACAGGAAGTGAGTAATATTAGTATTGATGTTTATGAAAATTTCCTTTTCATGTGTCCGGCTCCATGGTTAAATGGTTAGTGTGCTAGCCTTTGGTCACAGGGGTCCCAGGCTCGATTCCCGGCAGGTTCAGGAATTTTAACCATAATTGGTCAATTTCGCTGGCACGGGGCTAGGCGTATGTGTCGTCTACATCTTCATTTCATCCTCATTACGACGCGCAGGTCGCCTACGGGAGTCAGATCCAAAGATCTGCACCTGGTGAGCCGAACTTGTCCTCAGACGCTCCTGGCACTAAAAGCCAAACGCCATTTCATTCCATTCCTTTTCATGTAAACTACAGAGAGTATCTTTCTAACCCCACATGCAACGTAGAAATGTTTCACAGATATTTGAAATGCTTGTTCCCGTTCATTTACCAATTATAATCACAACAAAGAATAAGCCTATCACTTCAAACCAACAATTTATGTCCAGCTGGCCATCATTACAACAATTTTATTGATAATAGCAGTCTTATACTGTACTGTAGTTATTATTTACAGCTAATCATTCACATAAATGCTCTATAGAGTACATTATATGGCTGGACAAATACTTAAAGATCACAACACTCGCTTCACTCGCACTAACCATCTACTGTAATTTATATCCTAATGTAATCCCTAAGAATGGAGGAGCGGAAAGGAACTGGCCACCCTACCGCATGTAAACTCCGGCTCAGGAACACCTCTGCGGAGGTTCGGACCTGCCTTCAGGCAGAATAACCCTTACCTACCTAATCCCTAAAATAGCCTAACCTAAGTTAACTCAACTTAATAGCGACTGAATTTCTATTTCTGATGGAATCGTGTCTACCAATGGCTTTAATTTTCTTAACTATTATTATTATTATTATTATTATTATTATTTGCATGAATATTAGGACTCGGCTAAGAGCCCCGTGGTCGACAACCCACGCTCCCTAGTTAGGAGCGCCTGACGCCCCTTTCAGTCGCCTCTTATGACAGACAGGGGAGACCGTGGGTGTTGTTCTATTGCCCCACCCACGGGGGGAAATATATTTTGGGTTGTGACTACGAGGCCCTTAGCTGAGTCTTGACATGGCTTTCACTATTCTAGACCATCCGACCTCCCCTGGTCAACACTTGTTCTTTTCCGACCTCGACGGCATTAGCGCATTCGAGGCCTAGGAAGTTTTTCATTTCCACTCACTTTGTGGCCTTCATCTTTCTTTTGCCGATACCTTCATTTTTCGAAGTGTTGGTCCCCTTCCATTTGTTTTCTTCTGATTAGTGTTTATAGAGGATGGTTGTCCAGTTGTAGTTCCCCTTAAAACAATAATCACCACCACCACTTTGCACTATATAGCTTCATGGGTTATCAATAAACTAGTTAAGAGTAGCTAAGAGCATTACTCTTGTTGCATATGTACAGAATATTTTTGCCTTAGAACCGACAGAAATACCACACGAATGGATAACAACAGTTACCATACATAATTTAATGCATTCAACTCATGAGGCATTCAGTGTTTGTCAACGTACTGGGGTAACCTTTTAGTAACGCAGTAGATATCGGAAATTACTTTCTTAATAAAGAAAACGCTGAAGGTAATTTATTACAACCGTCGGTTAGAACGTTAAACACAGTACTTCAAGTTCAGTATTTCATGTCCCGGTAATCATAATATGACACAGGTACTGTACAGATTTCTATGTTTCTGTCACTAAGATTACGTATTTGACAGATGATATTAATAAGAAACACAGTAAGACCAAATTGTAAGGAAGTAAAAGAGAAGAACATGAGCTATTCTGTTGATTCTTCTTTCTCAAAAAAGAATTTCAAGCTGTGTTAATTATCTTCCTATGCAAATAGCTGTGAATGTATTCATATAATTTAAGTGTTATACAGTTATATATACATGACCAATAGATGCCCAATTAATTTTTTTATGAAAAACAGTTGGTATTTTGTTTTTATTTCAATGTACGGTACCGAAATCCTCTAAATTCGAATACACTTGCCTTTGGTTACGCTCGCTTAAAGACCCAATATGGCGGCTCCATAAGTAGCATTCGTGACTTGACCTCCATAGACAGACCTTGATTTCAATAAATATATTAACGTCATTGCTTTCTTGAAAAGTGAATCGAATGACTGTAGAGCAAAAACAGCCCATGAAATTTTCGAAGCAAGAAGTTGGAAGATTCATAAAGGTGCCTGATGTGGAATTATATTTATTAATGAATATGCAACTGAGTGTTGGTATATTTCGAGCCAATACAAAGGCAGAGCTACGAATTTACGCTTCCTATAAATTGAGGATGCGTCTTCTTTATTTATTGAGATGTTTTTCTAATGGTAAGCAAAAGTGTGTGAAAAGATATCTACCACTACTTACAAACAGTTCAGTTAGAAAGTAATTATTGTTACAATTCAGCTACCTAAAGAAATAAAGTTGCTATCTGCATGTTTGGAATATAGTAAAAGTAAGTTATACCATACCTGAAGTAGCAGAAAGGGGGTAATTTTCCTTTATGATTTCCATGAACCAGCTCTCTCACTGTTATTATGAGACAGCTAAACTAGGGATCATGCGCTGTCATGTAGGAAGCGAGTGTTGGTCACCACGGTTCCCTTAGCTGAGTCTGAGACTTCCCTCGGTCAACTGTTATTCTCTAGCAACCTCGACAGTGTTAGGTTTCCGAGACTTCACGCCCTTCGTGGCGCATTCCTTTCTTTTGATGATATCTTCCTTCTTCGAACTGTCGGATATTTTCCCACCGATTAGTGTTAATAGAGTATGATTGCCCCGTTGTACTTCCTCTTAAAACAATAAACACCACTACCTCTTGTTAAGAGGGAGGTTTCCTACCCCTAACCCAAATGATTGGATATAAAATTGAAAGGGAGGAAACTGTCATCGTTTTACCATGTCTGTTTTTGGAAAATTATACTTAAAGCAAAATTTTATCTGAAGTAATAATTTTTATCAACATAGTGGTTCTGTACAACCAGTAACATTGTCTTTCTTACGCCACTACCTTCATTTTTCGCAGTGTCAGTGTTCTTCCATTTTGACATGAACATGTCTTATAGCTGCGAGATCCAAAAATTTGTGTAACGTGACAACTTGTGTGACAGAAGTGACGTTACATTAGTCGTTACCGTAGGCCTTGGACGCCAAAGGTGCTGCGGCTGATGGATTTGTATAAATAGTGTGTGTTGAAATAGAATGTGTACCGTCAGTGACGTCGTATTAGCCGTTACCACAGGCCTTGGACGCCAAAGGTGCTGCGGCTGAAGTGTGCCGCCAATTACGTCATATTAGTCGCTACCTTAGGCCTTGGAAGCGAAAGGTGCTGCGCCTGTGGATTTGTATAAATGGTGTGTGTTGAAATATAAAGGGTACCGTCAGTGACGTCACATTAGTCGTTACGTAGGTCTTGGTCGCCCAAGATGCTGCGGTTGATGGATTTGTATAAATAGTGTGCGTTGCAATAGAATGTGTACGCTCAGTGACATCACATTAGTCGTTACCGTAGGCCTTGGACGCCAAAGGTGCTGCGGCTGATGGATTTGTATAAATAGTGTGTGTTGAAATAGAATGTGTACCGTCAGTGACGTCGTATTAGCCGTTACCGCAGGCCTTGGACGCCAAAGGTGCTGCACCTGTGGATTTGTATAAACGGCGTGTGTTGAAATATAAAGTGCACCGTCAGTGTCGTCACATTAGTCGTTACCACAGGCCTTGGTCGCCAAAGATGCTGTGGCTGTGGATTTGTATAAGTAGAGTGTGTTGAAATAGAAAGTGTACCGTCAGTGACGTCATATTAGTCGTTACGTAGGCCTTGGTCGCCCAAGGTGCTGCGGTTGTGGATTTGTATAAATACAGTGGGTTGGATTAGAAAGTGTACCATAAGTGACGTCATATTAGTCTTTACCACAGGTCTTGGTCACCAAAGACCCTGTGGCTGTGGATTTTTATAAATAGAGTGTGTTGGATTAGAAAGTGTACCATCAGTGACGTCACAATAGTTGTTACCGTAGGCCTTGGTCGCCAAAGGTCCTGCGCCTGTGGATTTGTATAAACGGTGTGTGTTGAAATAGAAAGTGTACTGCCAACGACGTCACAATAGCTGTTACCGTAGGTCGTGATCACCAAAGATGCTGCGGCTGTGGATTTGTATAAATAGAGTGTGTTGAAATAGAAAGTGTACCGTCAGTGACGTCACATTAGTCGTTACCGTAAACCTGCGTAGATGCTACGGCTACAAGTTAAGTTCCTTTGACGTAGAGTTGCAGTTTTCCTTGATATAATATTGAGTTTCATATATTGAAAGACATATTCAGGATCGTTTTTGGTAAAGGGAAATTGATCTTTTTTCCTCTATGATTACTGTTAACAGAGGATGGTCGTCCAATTGTACTTCCTTCTAAAACAATGATCACCACCACCACCACCACCACCCTGACGCCAAGCACCATTGAGTGACTACTGAGGATGAAATGAATTGTGGAGAATGCAAGGAGGTTGAAGGAATCGTCTCTGGCCTATCAGTAAGAACTGCCCCGACAATCGTCTGCATGGTGGGGTTCGAACCAATTCGTATCATGCATGCAGAACTTGGCTATAGCTCACAGCCATTCAGTTCTCTTGAGGAAAATATATATGGACATATCGTCGTTGCCGGGACAAAACCTCCCATGTGAAAAATTTTAGCTTAGACATTGGCCGGTAAGGTTCTGTCCTCTAAAGTGCAATATTGTATGAAGGTGGTCAAGGCATTCTCGCTCTTCATAATGTATGTGCTGCGAGTCAGTGTATCTCCAAAAATATTATTACATAGGAGGTTTCGTCCCGGCAACGACGATATGCTCGTTAAAATCCCCCTTTGTGGGCACGTATCCTTTCTGTGAGCCACGTTTGGGTTCGTATCTAAGAAAATATTCGTTCTAAGTCTGCTGTGAATATTTCTCACCTACAAACATCAGGTAGGGAAAATACATGCATTAAATGTATGAAAATGGGAGCAATCACATTTAATTTTAGGTACAATCTTCACCGAAGATGAGTCATACATACTTCTTGATGTGCAATTTGAGAAGACTCTACTTCAATGGGCTCTCGAAAAGAAAATATTATTTATATTTTAGGGCAATATCTTTCCACTAAGTGGAGTGGCTGAGTTCTGCATTCGGGAGACGGGTGCGTCCGAACTGCACCGTTGGCTGTCCTGACAATGGTTTTCAGTGATTTGTCTTTTTCACTTCCAGGAAAATCTCCAGGACGGATTAAATTCATATGATACATGGCCGGTAAAGAAACAATGTCCGCCTCTGTGGTGTGATTAGCCCGGGTTCGTTTCTCGGCTCGGCCACGATATTTGGAAAGTAGTACGAGGACTGGAACGGGGCTTACTCTTCCTTGTCTATCACTTCCGATCTTCCCAAGCATAGTAGATAAGGCTGCCTGGGTGAGGGACTGGTCCTCCTCCCCAGTTTTATCCCCCGACCCAAAATCTGACGCTCCAGAATACTGCCCTTGAGGTGGTAGAGGTGGAATCGCTCGCTGAGTCAGAGGGGAAAACCAATCCTGGAGGGTAAAAGGATTAAGAAAGAAGAAGAACAAGAAGAAATAAGAAACAATACCACGGATCTCCCAATGCTCTTCCTACCCATTGTCTTCCTTAAGACTGGTCACGCTTCCCAGCCACAGTCCATGAGAACACTTTTCGTTGTGTACACTTTCCTATGCTTATGTGCAATGTAAAATGAACCTTAAATAGATCATACTCTACGAGTGGGTAAATATGTCATGCAGTACAGTTAGGTCTATTTTCCTTTACACATTAGCATAGGAAAAGGAACACAACGACGAATTAAATAGCCATACAGCATGTCCTAAGGGAAATAATGGATAGGATGAACATTCTTGGATACGCGGTATTGTTTCTTAAAACGCGTTATTTTAATGAGAAAAGTGAAAAACCAAAATGTACACGTATGACCTGTTTCTACTCCCTGATGCCCTCAGGAGTGGCAACAACTCGACAGGCGTAGTAAGTGTGACGTTAGTTATTAAAACTCGTGATTCACTTCCAATCAGGTATCTGGCGTGTCCTCACGACTTGTGAACAGAATGAGCCACAACCAGCATTCCTGGGTGCACGTGTTAATTGGGATCGCTCTCAAGACTCCAGGCTCGGCACGCTGGGGCATGAGAGCCCGCTGATACACTTCTACTGAGTCTGGAATATTAAATTATCTGTCTTCCTTACTGTTTGTTGACTCTTGGCCGCATCCGTCTCGTACTTAACGCATCTGAATGTGGAGTACAGGTGTGCTCCCTTCACACCTGCTATTAGGCCATCAACGGAGCCGATCACGATGTACTACTACTACTACTACTGCTGCTACTACTACTACTACTACTACTAATAATAATAATAATAATAATAATAATAAGGTAAATAATACGGCCAAACGGCCTAGATAAAGAAGCAAAGAAAATAAGATCAGAAATTGGAATTGGTGTATCAATAAACCAGACATTTTCAATAAAATGTCATTCTCACTTAAAACAAACATTCAGCTTTGCAACGTTTTCACAAAACGGAAATGCCTTTATTCACCAGAATCTCTAGTGTTAAACAAAATAGGAGAAAATGAAAAATTCAAGAAAAAGGTTACGTAATTACTAAGGAAGATATTTAGACCAAGGAGAGTTGGGAGTACTTTGATGAGAAGAAGTAATGAAGAAGTGTATAGCCAAACTGGAAAATTATCAGATGCCGTAAGGAATGGAGGGATTTATTTTGTAGTCACTTAGACCGAATGAGCCCAGAAAGAGTGACAAGAATGCCAAAACTCAAATAAGTTGGTTCATCGAAGAGAAAAAATGATTTAGATAGAATGACAATTACGAAAGCAGAAATTCTAGACAGGGAGATAATAGGATTAAAACGTTCAAGGGTTTTTCAGAAAAAGGTAAAATGCGTGCAACTGTTTGGAAAGATGAAACGAGAAAAAAAACACTTAAGGAATGAAGAAATTCTGGGAAGATCGAGAACCAAGAAGGGAGAATAATAAAAATATGGCCACAGCTACAGTGCTGCAGACATTTCACTGACGTTATTTAGGCTGCCTACGTATTACTTTCAATTTTACACTTTTCGCTATCACAGAGCAGAGAATCTATGGCTATATTTGAATTAATTTTTTTTCTGATAAACACGGAACGTGTAGCACATGAATGCCGAATGAAGTGTCTTAAAATTCTTATACTGGATCGCAACCTACGATCTTGGGGGCAGGAAGCTGACATCAGAGAGGGAGCTCACATTCACGGTATCTCCTACCTGACGCAAGAGGTCACTAAAAGGGGCATCAGGTTCTCTCTATTTGGGAGCGTATGTTGGCGACTACGCGCCCTTGGCATTGCCTCTGCTTACCGTGCCGGGCTCGTCACTTCCGTCTATACCAGGGGTTTCCAGTTAGTAAGGGTTCGAGGGCCACATTGGATACCTTACGTATGACCACGGCCGCACTTTAATAATTGGCCAATTTTCATAAAATTCTGCAGATATGACAGATGTACCGGTATGAACGAAGGTTTTACAAACTGAATTGCTTAAAACACTATTTTACAGTTGCATAACAGCTAAAAATAAATATTATTATACCCAGGACAGTTGAATTTTGAAGAAGAGGGCCCAACAATGTCAGTTCATTTGAATTAATATTTGACAAATGACAAACAGCAAAAATATATTATCTAAAGACAAACTGAAATTAATAATGATGTCAGAACAAAACTTAAAAGCAATTTGGAGGGAGTATTCTGCTTGCCATACGAGTAACACGCGTGAGTTTAAGCTCGTGTAATTTACGTGTTTTGGCAGGTGTAAACAATTGCGACCGTGCTGTAATTTGCCACAGTGCATCTATTTGTATCGTGAAATCAAGTACTGTCAAAAATTATTTCGTTCTTTGTTCGAGTGCCGTGCAATTAGTGTAATAGTGAAATGGCGCCAGAAACGAAGAAGAATCAACAGCAGGCCTCAGTGCCAACCCAAAAGAAGACACCGTGAGGAAAATAATAGAAGATATACTCTTCAGTCTAAGGTATTCGTGGAATTAATTGTGAGTACCATAGTGGACAAAATTACGGAGTGTGTGTTAAAGAGACTAGAGGAATCTGTGAAATACAATATAAATGCATGTGAGGACCTAAAGAATCAGATTGCCAAGAGAGACGCCCAGAAGTGAAAGTGGAAGTGAAATCAAATTATTATAATTTGGAAAAATATCAGCGTAGAAATATTTGGCATTCCGGAGAAGTCAAATGAGGACACGGACAATTTAGTATTAAATGCTGCACGTGACATTTGACCCGACATAATAATGACTGATATTGACAGGAGCCACAGAATCGGGCTTAACATTGGTAATAAACCCCGGCCTATTATCGTGAAGATGACAAGTTATCGCACCAGGAAGGAGTATTCGCAAAGAAAAGGCATTTGAAACGATCTCGTGAGACGATCCGGGAGGACCTTACGTCTGCCAGACTGACGGTTCTGAAGGCGGTTATCTCCAAGTTCCGCGTCAGAAATGTCTGGACCAGTGATGGAGTTATCCTGTTTAAGACCCCTGACGGCAGCATGCACCGCGCTACGCAGATGAGTGACATATCTAACCTGTGTTTATTTTACTAACCCATAAGATGGTAACCCTCTGTATTGAGTTTTGTGTCCTCTTCTAGGACACATCTCCCTCTCGCTATCTCTCTCTCTCTCTCACTCTTCCCTTCACTGCTATTTCATTCCACCCTGCTTGTCTGAACGGCTGTCGTCTACCTGCTTGACCTTCACTAGCTCGTTAAATTATGGTACCCTACTAGGCACTGACCTTGTCCCAACCCTCTGTACAAACTCCGTACTTACAGTAACTTCCTTCTTAGTAATAACTAACAGCTGACTATCACCTTTTCCTGTAAATAGTCAGAATAGGTTTAGAAGATGATTATGTAACATACCAATCTCTTTCAGAGACGAGAAGGGGCATCAAAGATTGCACGAGTAGATTGCAGAAGCATATGGAACGGAAAAGTATATTAGAATTTTTCATACCAATATTAGAAGCATAAGGAAAAATAAGAACATTTTTAGACGTTGTTTTGAAAGCATATGATCATAGATTTGATGTCATAAATATAAATCTTAATACAATGAGGGTTCAGTTAACGAATGTGATGGTGTTATATTAATGATAAAATATGGTTTGGAGCACTAAATGGAAATTATTGAGTATGATGACTTCATATTTCTCAGAGTAGTAATTAACTATGCCAACAAGAAAGTAGCTATTACAGGAGGATATCGGTCACATGAATATCACAAACAGCGGTTTCTCAGTGTGTTATATCATTATATCCAAGATAGATGCAATAATAATAATAATAATAATAATAATAATAATAATCGTATGGCCTCAGCTAGCGCGTGCAGACATTTTTAATTTGACGCCACCTGGCCGTCAATTTCGACGTTCCGTTTTACGCTAGGCGCACTAGATGGCAGACAGAGTCAACCGAAACTCTCTAGGGCGTCTATGGCTGAGATTAATGAATCTTGTCGGGGTAAACACCAAATGTGTCACCAGAGATCTTTTACATGCCGACAACGTACGACATGGAGTGTCGAATGGACTTTTTTCCGCCCTTCAAAAATCCGACTACCTGTGCCGGGTTTGAACCCGCTATCTTGGGATCGGGAGGCCGACACTCTACCACTGATCCACCAGATGCCATGTTGAAACCGAACTGATAATAGGGGACACAAATATAGACCTTTTAAATGAACACGACTGTGACGAATATCTCAACATGTTACAAGAAAGTAATTTTCAGTCCTTAAAAAAAAAAATCCTACCAGAGTATCTGTTACAGGTAAATCCTGTATTGATCATGCTTTGATTAAAAGTAGGTTGAGAAATGACGACATTCTGTCTATCATCTCTGAAAGTAAAATTGCAGATCATTATCCTATAATAGAAAGTCTCAACATTCAAAATGCCTCGGTCCCTAATCATCATCATCATCTGTTTATCCTCCAGGGTCGGCTTTTCCCTCGGACACAGCGAGGGATCCCACCTCTACCGCCTCAAGGGCAGTGTCCTGGAGCTTCAGACTCTTGGTCGGGGATACAACTGGGGAGAATGACCAGTACCTCGCCCAGGCGGCCTCACCTGCTATGCTGAACAGGGGCCTTGTGGAGGGATGGGAAGATTGGAAGGGATAGGCAAGGAAGAGGGAAGGAAGCGGCCGTTGCCTTATGTTAGCTACCATCCCGGCATTCGCCTGGAGGAGAAGTGGGAAACCACGGAAAACCACTTCCAGGATGGCTCAGTTGGGAATCGAACCCACCTCTACTCAGTTGACCTCCCGAGGCTAAGTGGACCCAGTTCCAGCCCTCATACCACTTTTCAAATTTCGTGGCAGAGCCGGGAATCGAACCCGGGCCTCCGGGGGTGGCAGCTAATCACGCTAACCACTACACCACAGATCGGTCCCTAATAATATACCACAGTTTCGACGTAACTGTTTTAATATAGATCATTTTGAGCTTAAAAATCATTTAACTAAAATGAAATGAAATGTCGTATGGCTTTTAGTGCCGGGATGTCCCAGGACGGGTTCGGCTCGCCAGGTGCAGGTCTTTCTATTTGACTCCTGTAGGCGACCTGCGCGTCGTGATGAGGATGAAATGATGATGAAGACAACACATACACCCAGCCCCCGTGCCATTGGAATTAACAAATTAAGGTTAAAACCCCCGACCCGGCCGGAAATCGAACCCGGGACCCTCTGAACCGAAGGCCAAACGCTGACCATTCAGCCAACGAGTCGGACATTTAAGTAAAATAAACTGGGGAGACATCTTAAACAGCAGTGATTTAGATATCAAACTTGGTAAATTCGTAAATACGATTAAAAGCTGCATGAGCCTGTCCATTTTTAAATTGAAATCAAAGGAAGTTAAAAGAACAGAATGGATTTCTCACGGTTTGGTGAAATCTATTCACACAAGAGACCGACTTTATCAACAATATTTAAAAAATAAGGAAAACTTGGAAATATAGGAACAAAGTAAATGATCTAATTATGCTACTATTTACTTTACGTCGCACCGACACAGATATGTCTTATGGCGACGATGGGACGGGAAAGGCCTAGGAAGTGGAAGAAAGCGGCCGTGGCCTTAATTAAGGTACAGCCCCGGCATTTGCCTGGTGTGAAAATGGGAAACCACGGAAAACCATCTTCAGGGCTGGCGACAGTGGGGCTCGAACCCACGATCTCCCGATTACTGGATACTGGCCGCACTTAAGCGACTGCAGCTATCGAGCTCGGTGATCTAATTATGAAAACGAAAACTGAGTACTATAGGAATCTGATCGTTCGCAATTCAAATAACCGGGGTATGCTCTGGGGCATAGTCAATGTAATAACGCAAAGGTCAGTTAGAAAAGAAGAGATCAAGAAAATCAGATATAAAGGTGAAATCTGTAAAGCTGACATAAATATTTCTAATAAATTTAACAATGATTTCATTAACAAAACCACTGAGAAATCAAAGCATCACAGACAGATTTCCGACTCCACATTAAATATCGCTCGCAACCCTCATATTTGCTTCCTAGCACCGGTAACAGAATACGATCTGAAGAGGTGTTTGAGTGAAGTACATGAAAATAAAGCTCTAGGAATAGACAATATTTCGGCTCGAATTATTAAAGGAAGTATAGAGTCATTAAAGGAACTGTTGCTGAGTATCATCAATGATTCCTTCACCTTAGGTTACTTTCCAAAGCAGCTTAAAAAAATAGTAAAACCTCTTCACAAGACTGGAAATATTTATGACATTAGAAATTACAGACCTATTTCGATAATTACAACAATATCAAAAATATTCGAGAAATGCTTAAAGAACAATATTTACCCATTTTTAGAAAAACACCAAATACTTTCGCCCAGACAGTTTGGATTCATTAAAAATCTCGGAACGACTAATATTATATACACCTTAACAAAAGAGAATATATGAAAATCTTAATTCTTCTCTGCTCTCCACAGGGATATTTCTCGACCTTGAAAAAGCATTCGATAGTGTGTCACACCGCTTGCTCCTCCAGAAATTGGAAAAATACGGCTTTAGGTGTTATTTGCTGGATTTGCTTGAGAGTTACTTGACAGATCGAGTACAGTATGTCAAAATTAATCAACATCTAAGCATACCGATGAAGGTAATAAAGGGTGTCCCACTAGGCACAGTATTAGGTCCACTATTGTTTATTCTATATATTAATGATCTAGAGAAAACAGTAGGAAATGCCGAACATACGCACATCGTAACATATGCAGATGACAGAGTCATTTATGTAGAGGGTGATAGCTGGGATCTCGTTAGACAGAGAGCAACTCGAGCACTGCTTAAAGTTAAAGCATGGTTAGATAATAATGAAGTATTTTTAAACATTAAAAAGACAAAATTTATGAATTTTTAAGTAACAGATACACGGAACGATTTTAATGAATTAACTGTAAAAAACATGAACTGTTAATTTAATTGTAACTGCTACAAAATTTATAAAGTAATGTTAAGTATTTTGGATTATTAATTGATTCGAACATGAAATGGAAAAGTCACATTACCGATTTAAGAAAGAAAATCAGAAGAACTGTTTTTTATATTTCACAATTTAAATACATATCCAGTATGAAATTGTTTAGAGAGGTTTATTACGCATTAGTTCAGTCTATTCTTAGCTACGGAATATTAGCATGGGGAGGAGCCTACAAAAATGTAATCAATAAAATACAGGTTGTTCAAAACCTTATATTACGAATAATGTACCAGAAAGGAAGATTATACCCAAGTAGTCAATTATATGCTGAAGCAAATATATTTAATGTAAAACAACTCTATGCCCTTGAAATATACAAATATATTAACAAAAACAAACATAATTGAGAACATTAAACATTAATATTCATCACGCAGTAAGATGTACCACCGTTGTATGTTATACAAACCCAAACTTAACATAACAGAGCGCAATTTCTTGTACTTCATTCCAAAATTCTTTAATGTCCTTTACGGTTCTTTACAAACTACTTCATTAAGTCAGAAAATGAGTCTGAAGTGTCTTAAATCCTTTGTTAGCGATAATAAAACTGTTATTGAGGAAATAACTAAATGAGAATATCACGTCACCATATTCAATTTCTATTCGATGCTCCACCATGTGCTGTTGATCATATCCAATATTCACTCATACCCATACTCGTACTTCAGGCATTCGCTACGGAATTCTACACTGTATACAGAACTGTAGGTTAGGTATAGTACACGTTGTGAGCAAGACTGTATTAAATTGCATAGCTCTAAACGTTACCGTGGAAACGCGACGGAGAAATCACCAAACGTCTTTTCTCACATGAAGACAGCATTAGACAATTTTCATTGTAATGGTAGGCCCGCTTGCCTACCATCAGTCACAATCAGGTTGGGGCATTGCATTATAATGGCAGACACTCACTCTCCACCTGCCATTTTACATCCTCAGAAAGACTGTCTTAGTGGTTTTCCCAACTGAAATGAACATAGGTCATTACAATGACGTCAGTAGGTATGGCGCGAGTAAAAGCAATGATTTCATATGAAATACTCGATCAAATGAAAAACCACACATTTTCTCACTTTTAACGAACAGTACTACGCTGCAGATCTAACAGTTCAAAGTTCCAGAGCTGGAATGACCAGGCCGCAGACAGCCGTGATCCGTGACCACTGTTAGTCTTCTTTCGGAGTGCGGGGGTGTCGAATAGTGGAGAGTCCCAGGGCAAAATCTATGCCCTTTTACTAATATGTTTCCTAGGAGTACCCGTTGAGTCGGAAAATCGCAATTCACTACACTGGCGGTGAAAAAATCTATCTGACTTGGAGGCAATTTTTTCCTCGAAGCCAGAGGAGAAACCCCCTCTTCACTGCTAATTTTGAATAAAACAAATGTAAAATTTAATAAAAGTGAAGAGGAAGACGCTCTTTTTAAGAAACTGCTCTTTTTAGGGTTGAATATCGAGTTATTTAGTGAATTGTGGTGCTATAATTTGGAATATGCCTCAATTGTAATTCTAGACCAGGCCATTCTACTACTAATACTACTAAGCGAGTCTCTGCAGTAAGAGTGCACACTGCTCGTTCAAAACAGCGCGTCAGAGTAGGGATCGAATAAGTGAAATACTATGGTGAACCGTACCACCAGTACGGTATCAGAAAATGTATGAACCAGAGAAATGGCGTGCTAAAGAAGAAAGTTTTCTAATTCCCCAGCTATTTGCCGCCAATGTTCAGTCAGGTTGTTATACTCGGTACGCAGCAGTAATCCCATCTATAGGAGTTGAGCGGCAGCATAAGAGACAAAGAACATCACCACAGACAATGGTCAATGTAAAGTTATTGTTGATCAATGTTATGCGCTTTCAGTATTGTAGGCCTTCGCATTTAGTTTTCTTCCAACTCTGAAATACCACTCTTATCATAGTCGGTACGGTAAAATTGAATAAAACATAAATGGTCGGATATTGTATTCTCTATAACTTTTGTTATGTAGTACTTTCCGATAGGACCAATAATATAGGTATTTAAAAATTATATTTTAGACGCCTTCCCCTAAACTACACTTTCATACAAGGCGATTAAAATTGTTTCTAACTTAGACTGTAGTTTCTTATTCCCTGACTCTATATACCGACTTTCATTAAATTCTGTTAACCCATTTTCTCGTGGCTCGGCGTTGATATGACTTGGCAACAAAAATACAAATTCATGAATATCAGTATTTTCAAAGCCGGTAAGGTAACAATGTATGACGTAAATGATAGGAAATTAAATTATATATACCTTTAGGTTTGTAGTATTTATCGATAGGACCACTACTAATATAAATATTTGAGAATACAATTTTAGGTCTTCCCCTAAACTACCATTTATCTCAGCGTGAGTAAAATGATTTATCGCCTAGATTGTAGTGGATCATACCCCGACTTCACATACCGATTTTCATAAAATTCTCTTCAGCCGTTTTCTTGTGATGCGTGTACATACATACAGGCAGGCAGACAGACAGACAGACAGACAGACAGACAGACAGACAGACAGACAGACAGACAGACAGACAGACATTACGGAAAAGTAAAAAGTGCATTTCCTTGTTACTATGGACATGACAGATACAGAAATATTATTTTATTTTCAAATTCTGAGCAATGTACAGACAAAACTCTTATTTTATATATATATATATAGGTAGATATTAACAATAATAATTTATTTAATGTGTGCAAGAGATAGTTACATGTTCAATTTATTTTAAGTATTAATAAGTTAATAATAATAATAATAATAATAATACTTCTGTAATATATGTGGTTTATTTACAAGATTAATTTTTCTCAAGTAATAATGTTATTAAAAGTGTATATAAGAAACAGAGTCCTGTAAATATGTAAACAACGTAACGAGTGAGTGTGTAAGTGATCAGCTGCACCTACCTGAAGCTCTGTTGTTGCTAATCCAAAAAGATGCAGTAAGGAAGAATCTGAAAGTCGACTTCTGTACTGCTTTCTAATGAATTTCATAGAAGAAAAAACACTTTCACAGATGTACGTTCTCCCAAACATTAAAGTCATTTCAATTCAAATTGTCTTAAGTTTGGGTATTATTCGCTGAATAGCGGTTTTTAAATGTAATCAATTTTCTTGTCTGGTCTGTAGGAACGTATCGGCTTGTATATCGTACAGCTCAAGTTGTAGATATGGTTCTTGTTCCTCGATTGATGCACCAAAAGGACTCACGAAAATTTTTATATTGCTTTTCAGGATTTCAGTTTCCTTGAATCATGTGTTGAATTCTTCAATGATCTCTTGAATGTGTGAACTGAAATCTGAAAAAGTTATAGTTTCCTGGTCTTTCTCCGCCACTAATTGTAGACAGAAAGGGAAATGTGTCAATTCATTGTTTCCTAAACAACTTTTGAAAATTTTCAACTTTTTTTGAAATCGATTCAATGTTCCCATCATATCTTACACATCCTGGTTTCTTCCCTGAAGATTTAGATTGAAGGTGTTAAGGTAATTTGTCATGCCTGTTTGTAAATCTAACTGCTTTAAAAACTCTGGGCTTTTTCCTTCCTCCAGTTCTGAGGTAACAGACGAGATAAGGCACGCAGCTACTTTACATGGTTATAGAGCAGCAAGTCTCCATATAGCACTGGCATTTGTGCATACTCATTTTCCCCAGAAGTTTGGATTATAGCATTTTTGAATCATAAAGAATCGATTCAGATCAAGTGAATACTTAAAAACAAGAAACGATATTCAAGAATAAATTAGTTCTGACTTGGGGCTACAAGGGATATAAAAATTAATACGTTTTTCAACGAGCTAAGAAATATTTCATGTAAATTTTCTTCACATATCCTTAAAGAAGTAAGCTCTCGCGGGCCACACGCGGCCCGCGCGCCGCCATATGGAAACCTCTAATGTATACTATCTGACCTCTCTGGTCAACTTTTCTAACCCCGACGGTATTAGGTGACGAGGCCTAGGGAGTCTTTATTTTCACACTCTTTGTGGCCCTTGTCTTTCTTTCAGTTTTCAAAGTTTTGTATCTGCTACATACTTTCCCTCTGATTAGTGTTAATACAGAATGGTTGCCAAGTTGTACTTCCTCATAAAACAATAATCACCACCACTTGAAACATCTCGTGCTGTTTTTTGCTTAATATGAGGAGCTTGAGAATGCCTGGTGGCATCTGATAATCTGCATGATTGTAGTGTCTGTACATAGCTGGGCTGATATCATGTTCGTTGAAATATTTCAAATATGGACGTGGATCTTGTTTATTTTTTAGCGTTTAATTTTTAGCATCCGAGAACACCCATGGGTAACCTGCGCGTCTGCGTGTGAGATTATGACAATGAAGTACGGTGTTGGCACGTAGCCTACTCCTGTCGAATAACGCCAGGGCTCATTATCAACAGCGTCATATGAACACTACGGACAGGTCTGAAATTGAACCCAGACATTTTGTACACTACCCTTCCTCTACTCTGCCTGCCTACATCCTTTGGAAAATCTCAGAGTTTTGATTTCCTCTCTTTGGTCTGTGATTCTCTGTCCACATTCCTCTTCGATTTCCTTTAGCGCCTGTTCTATAGTCTATAAACACTGAAAAGGAGGGGGGGGGGTCACAAACGTGAGTTTTACCTCACTCTTTTCTGGATTGCTACTTCTATTCCTAAGCCCTCGATTCTTCGTACTGCAGACTGATTTTTGTACAGATTGTAGAAAATTCTTCTTTCTCAGTATCCGATCCCGGTCACCTTCGACCCTCAAACTTTATGGCTCCCTTCTCCTAAATAATTCTCTTAGGATTTCACATGAAGGGAGACTGGGTTTCTGTTGCTTTCCTCACGATTTTCAGTTAACTTTGGTTCTAACTGGTTTAATCTACGGTGAATGATTCAAGATAAATCCGTGTATCAGTGCTAACAGCGCAGCGATCGAGTGATTAAGAAGTGGTTGACGTTTTCTGGCAATAAAGATAATCATGGTTGACGACGAGAAAACGCAGATGGGAAAGAACAACACTGAACAACCGAGTTTATACAACCTGAGAAATATATTTCATCCTTTACGACAGCGTTAATGGACTTGTACTTCCTCTTCAAACGATAACCAGATATATTCAACTACTTTTCTGGCCCAACGATGAGGACACTCGGTTATCAGATGAAGGAGTCCTCAGTTCGACATTCAGCTCATTTTTGCATGACTTAGCACAGAACTTCTTGTTCCGTTACATTTTCGTTACAGCTCCAAGATGACTCACCGCAGCTGCAGAGAACGGAACAAAAACGAGTGGTAAACATCGTCCGGGAATTCACTGAAGGTAACGGCTTCTTTCAATTATCATTTTTGGTGGAATATGCCACAGCACAGATCACAGAGCATTTTGTAACTTATCGTTCAAATTGTGAGGAACAGGTCACCAGCTCCTTGGCAACCAGGAGTAGAATCAGAGAATGTTCTCAAGTATTTTATTAAAAAAAACGGGTGATTGGCTGCGTGGATTGTGGCGGTCACGTACCTGTCGGCCTGCATTCGGGAGATTGTGGGTTCGAATTTCACTGTCGGTAGCCCTGAAGATGGTTTTGCGTGGTTTGCCATTTGAAGAGAGCCTGAGGGCTGTACCTTAATTAAGGTCACGGCCGCTACGAGTACCTTTCACATCCTATCTCTTTCCTATCCCACCGTCGGTCCCCTTGTGGGGGGTGGGCAGTAGAATAGAATAGCACCCACGGAATTCCCTGCCTGCTGTAAGAGATGACAAAAAAGGGGTCCCTGTGGACTTTATTGGGAGTGTAGATTGGCGACCACGGGCACTTAGCTGAGTCTGGCGTTGCTTCCGCTTACTTGTGCCAGGCTCCTACCCTTCATCTATCTATCCTATCCGACCGTTTTCATTGGTTTGGTCATATATTGCTCATTTTAATGATATGTCATATTTGGCTATATTTTGAGTAATTATGATTTTTTTTTGCGTTTTTAAAAAGGTCTATGGTAACGACTAATGTGACGCGACTACCGGTACACTTTCTATTTCAGCACAGGATTTCCAAATACTGTAGTAGACGTACATTTGTTTCTTTTCACGCCATAGACAAGTATCAGGTTTAGAAGACCTGATTCCGAGAAAGAGCTGCTATGCGGATGTCTCATTGAAGAGCATGTCATTTCAATAGATAATTCATATTTAGCTGAGAACACAGACATGTTTACAAGGAAATTCCATATTTTCTCTCGCCCAGTTCATCCTTGACGGGTCCAGTAACAGCACTCTTCCACTTTCATCGCCAACGAATTACAACAGATTGCTCACACTTGTAGTAGTACAGTGAATCCTTTCATACATAACGTGAAGTGCAGTGAAGACGTAAAATTATGTGAAAGAATTTGGGGAAGAGATATTGAGTACGCCCACTGCCAGAACTGTTCTCTTTGCTGAAGCGCCTGAAGTTAAGTTAGTGGCATGCGAGTTCATTTAACGTACTCTAGCTCTCTCAGTTACCACATCCCCTTTTAGTACTTAAGACGTTTAATGATAATAATACTCTCATATTTGCTACCCACAAAATTAAATAAGTCACATTTTACCTTTTTACGCTAGTTTCTAGGTCATATTTAGTTAGCTTTTAGGCCATATTTAGCTAGCTCTTAGGTCAAATATAGTTGCTTTTTAGACCATATTTAGCTAGTTTTAGGTCACATTTAGCTAGTTTCGTGCCACATTTAGCTAGTTTATGGTCATATGTAGCTAGTTTCAGGTCATGTTTAGTTAATTTAGGTCATATTTAGCTCGTTTTAGGACATATTTAGCTAGTTTTAGGTCTATTTAACTAGTTTTAGGTCGTATTTAGCTACCGTTGTGCCATATTTAGCTACTTTTAGGTCATATTTAGCTAGGTTTAGGTCATATTTAGCCAGTTTAGGTCACATTTAGCTAGTTTTAGATCATATTTACCTAGTTTTAGGTCGTAATTAGCCATTTTAGGTCATATTTAGCTAGATTAATGTATATTTAGGTAGTTTGTAGGGCATATTTAGCTAGATTTTAGGTCATATTTAGCTAGTTTTCCGTTCATATTTAGCTACTTTTTATGTCATATTTAGCTAGTTTTTAGGGCATATTTTGTACTTCTTTGGGTCTGAACATTACTCATGATCATGAGATTTTCGCAAACGGAAATTTTACTTTTCAAAAATTTCTAATTCTTTGTCGACCCACTGTAGTCTAAATAGGAGGTGTAGCCATAATGCAACATTCGTAAGGAGTACCATTTATTTCGGACATCGCACCAATGGTCCTCTCGTGTACAATCACCAAGTATTGCTAAACGTGACAAAACAAATGCATTTTGATAGGGATTATTGAAGGGTAATAGATTATCTGTATGTAGGTTCTTATCGCATCCCATCATGGAAATAGGAATGATTCAGGTATCCCCTCTAAGTATACTTAATGAACACCGTGTTCTCGTTAGCATACGCAATCTCACAAATATTTCACCTAGCTAAAGAAGAATTACACAGCTAAAGACGATTAGCATCTCAGAGCAAATGTCGAGGCGGGAAGAAAAACAAGCGTTGATCATGCGAGACAGCGTTAGCATTCACATGGCATTCGTGCCAATCAGGGAACGTTCTACTTTCCCTGGAGTACTTTACAATGGCCAAACTACGACTGTTTAGAACACGGGTCCAACAACTTCCGTGACTATCACCCCTTTCCGCATTATCAGACCTGCGTGCACATTCATCGGAGTAGCGACATGCACTGACTATTGAACGTAATTCCACAACAATCCAACATAATCAGTGCACTCGTAAGGCCTCGTCGATGCCCTCACCATACAGTTCAAGGAGACGCCTAGGTATTCCTATGCATAATCCCATTCAGTGCTTGTTTACACATTCTTACTACCAACGAGCAAAATTACTGACAGGGACAAAGTTCCTTTTCCCTTCTGCGAAAAGCTAATGATCATGAATATGTCTTTCAATTAATGATACTCAATATTGATAACGAACAATTTATATACATCATTTCACAGAGCATCTTTGGCGACCAAGACCTACGCTAACAACTAATGTAACGTCACTGACAGTACACTCTCTATTTCAACACAGTGTATTTATACAAATCCACAGCCGCAGCAAGTGTGTCGACCAAGACCTACGCTAACAACTAATGTAACGTCACTGACAGTATACTCTCTATTTCAACACAGTGTATTTATACAAATCCACAGCCGTAGCATGTGTGTCGACCAAGACCTACGCTAACAACTAATGTAACGTCACTGACAGTACACTCTCTATTTCAACACAGTGTATTTATACAAATCTACAGCCGCAGCATCTGTGTCGACGAAGGCCTACGCTAACAACTAATGTAACGTCACTGACAGTACACTCTCTATTTTAACACAGTGTATTTATACAAATCCACAGCCGTAGCATGTGTGTCGACCAAGACCTACGCTAACAACTAATGTAACGTCACTGACAGTACACTCTCTATTTCAACACAGTGTATTTATACAAATCTACAGCCGCAGCATGTGTGTCGACCAAGACCTACGCTAACAACTAATGTAACGTCACTGACAGTACACTCTCTATTTCAACACAGTGTATTTATACAAATCTACAGCCGCAGCATGTGTGTCGACCAAGACCTACGCTAACAACTAATGTAACGTCACTGACAGTACACTCTCTATTTCAACACAGTGTATTTATACAAATCTACAGCCGCAGCATGTGTGTCGACCAAGACCTACGCTAACAACTAATGTAACGTCACTGACAGTATACTCTCTATTTCAACACAGTGTATTTATACAAATCTACAGCCGCAGCATCTGTGTGGACGAAGGCCTACGCTAACAACTAATGTAACGTCACTGACAGTATACTCTCTATTTCAACACAGTGTATTTATACAAATCCACAGCCGTAGCATGTGTGTCGACCAAGACCTACGCTAACAACTAATGTAACGTCACTGACAGTACACTCTCTATTTCAACACAGTGTATTTATACAAATCTACAGCCGCAGCATCTTTGTCGACGAAGGCCTACGCTAACAGCTATTGTGACTTCACTTCCGTCACACACTTTGTTACGTTACACAAATTTTTTGATGACCCCCAGCCATAAGACATATTCATATCAAAACTGTAAATAGGATAGTATTATATTTTAATCGTCAATTTTTGGTAAGTTCTGAAATCGAGTAGAGCCTACTGCAAATGTGTTTTATCGCCCTTCTGTGACAGTACACATATCACATAGGCCATGTAAGCAGTTATTACAATGTAACAACATTAATATAAAAAATAAGAATGTACCCCCAAATAAAATATCTATATATAAAATAACTTATCCTGACTGACTGACTGAATGATCATTGCCGAGCTAAAACTAGTGGACACAAAGAAATGAAATTTTGAGAATATATTCATATTAACATGCAGGTGCTCGCTAAGAAAGGATTTTTGGATATGCCATCGCTAAAGGGGTGAAAAGGGGGTGAAATTACAGATGTAAAAATTGGTATTTAGAGTCTTCCTTAAAAATAAGGAAATAGATATTTTTTGTTTTCGGAAAATCCCAATAGGAGGGGTGAAAAAGGGTGAAAAAGGGGTTGAATGCCTTTAATCAGGTTACCGATACTTATATCCCAGAAACTGAAGATATTACAGACCTAAAATTTGGTACTTTTGATCCCTTCTAAAAATAAAGAAACAAATATTGTTTTGTTTTTGGAAAATCCAATTCATGGGAGGGTTAAAAGGGGGTTGAATTTTTAAAATGAGTGTATCTATATCTCAAAACTTTGAAAGTTTACGGATGTAAAGATTGGTATTTAGAAACTTCATTAAAAATAAAGAAATACGTATTTTTTGTTTTCCGAAAATCCCAATAGGTGGGGGGGGCGGGGGGTGAAAAATGGGTTGAATGCCTTTAATGAGGATACTTATATCTTAGAAACTCAAGATATTACAGACGTGAAAATTGGTGTTTGGGATCTCCTTAAAAATAAAGAAACATGTATTTTGTGTTTTTGGAAAAAACAATAAATGGAGGGTGAAAAGGGGTGAAATTTTAACATGAGTATATCTGTATCTCAAAACTTTAAAAGTTTATAGATGTAAAAGTTGGTATTTAGAATCTCCCTTAAAAATAAGAAATACGTTTTGTTTCCGGAAAATCCCAATAGGAAGAGTGGAAAAGGGTGAAAAATGGGTTGAATGCCTTTAAATGAGAATACTTATATCTCCGAAACTGAAGACATTACGGACCTAAAAATTGGTATTTGGGATCTCCTTTAAAAATAAAGAAACACACATTTTTTTGTTTTTCGGAAATCCAATTAATGGGGGTTGAAAAGGGGGCGAATTTTTAAAATGAGTCTATCTATAAAACGCAAAACTTTTTGAGTGTACAGATGTAAAAATTGGTATTTAGAATCCCCTTTAAAAATAAAGAAACACATATATTTTGTTTACGGAAAATCCCAATAGGAGGGGTGAAAAGGGTGAAAAAGGGATTGAATGGCTTAAGTGAGGAAACTTATATCTCAGAAACAGAAGATATTACAGGCCTGAAAATTGGTATTTGGGATCTCCTTTGAAAATAAAGAAACACGTATTTTTTGTTTTTGGAAAATATAATTAATGGGGGTTCAACAGGAGTGACAAATTGGGGTGAATTTTTAGAAAGACTATATCTACGGTACATCTCAGAAACGTAAAATGTTACCGAAGTTAAAATTGGTATTTAGAATCTCCTGTAAAAGTAAAGAAACGTAGGTGATTTGTTTTTGGGAACTCCACTTAAGGGGAACTAAAAATTGAAAGATTATTTGAATTAATTTTATGAGGATACTTACATTTAATAAAAACTAAAGTTGTTACAGACATAAGAAATTATATTTGGATCTCCTTTAAAAACAAAGAAAACAGCGTTTTTGGGCTAAATCATTTTGGGGGCGGGGGTAAAAAGGAGTTGAATTCCTTTTATGTGGACATATAACTCAAAAGCTGAAGACATTAGAGTCGTGATAATTGGTATTTAGAAGACCCTTTACTATTAAAGAGACATGTATTTTTAACGGGAAATTCAGTAAAGGGGGAGGGAGTGTGAAAGAAGTGAAAAGAGCGAATTATTTTTACGGGGATACTTATATCTCAGAACTGAAGGTAACAGACGTGAACATTGGTATTTGGAATCTCCTTTAAACATAAGGCAACACGCCTTCTGATTTTGGGTGGGGTGAAAAAGGAATTGAGACCAATTGATTTTACTGTTCATAATGTACTTATTCTGTTCATAAACTGATAATTTTTAATCTTTCCTGATTTCGTTTTCAAGAACCATATTTTCCTTTGGAGTACATATAGATTGCAGTAGATTCTCCTGGCATATAAATAAAAATTTAAATACATTTGAAATAAACGACAGGAATGAAGTTGACCGTGCAATTGTTCAACTCTATAATAAGGTAAATAATTCACGGAAGTATATCATTCGTGTCGCCAGAAATCTCGCGCACTTTCCTACGCGTGACAATGGTGCTGGTCATATTGTCAGCAATGACAATGGCAGAGGATGCCATTTACCGCCAAGTAGCGGTCTTGTATCTTGCTGTGGGTTCCAGACCATTAATAATAATAATAATAATAATAATAATAATAATAATAATAATAATAATAATAATAATAATAATAATATTCTGGAACGTCGTCAAAATGTGCGGACCGCGCTGGAAACGGGTCCTGGCCGGGTAATGACTACGATTGCAGTCCGGCCACGGGTTCAGTACCGCCAAGGCAACCAAAACGACACCACGCCGGATCTCCTCAAGGATTTGATCCATATTAAAATGATTATAGGAAAAGATGGCAAAGATTTAGGGACCCAACTGGCCGGGTGGAATACGTGGACCTATCCCGGGAAGTACGAAATCGATTGCTGGAAAGAAAGATTGGAAAATGGGAGGACTTTTGTCGTAATCTCCCAGAAAACGAGTCAGATCGCGAATTTCGTCGGATTATATGTAAAACGTAAAGCATTCAATTATAAATTTCATTATAATACCGTAGCGAAGCACGGGTATCTTGCTAGTAGGTATTTAATAAATGTATATCTGTGTGCCATGCAGTTTATATAAACTCTAATATCAAATTTAAGTTACAATTAAGTTAAATACAATAAAAAACGAAAAGGCTACTTAGCCAGAGGTCGACAACTACCTCCGAACATCTCACCTTTGCACTCCATAATCTCACACATCACCCCAACCCGCCTGAATCTTCCCATCGAGGAGGGGAATGACAACAGTTAGATGATGATGACGACATGACCACAGACCTCACAATTAATAGTACGTAACAATGTTATTGTGATCTAGTTGACATATTGAGAGACTGCTGGTCAAAAAGTTCAAGTTAAAAATATATTAGTTGTATTTCCATGCTGAAAAGTTTGCTCTGTGTACCTTACGAATCTGTATTTATCTAATTTAATCTGATGATTTGTTCGGTTTGTTGATGCCAGTCCAGTCTTTCATGTTATGGAGCCGTGATATCGGTGATCTACCAGCTTCACGCTTGTCTCGTAGAACGTGCCCTAAATAAGCTGCTTCCTTGGCATAAATGATTTTGCCAACTCTTGGTCTCCTTAACACTTCGTTATTTGTTACAAAATCTGTCCAGACTATTCTGAGCATCTGCTATCTAACCACATTTCAAAGGCCTCTAATATGCTCTTGGACGAAGATCTGAAAGTCCAGGTCTCTACTCAGCGTAGACCAGACGTAACATATGGACAGCTTTTGCCTGAGTTTCAGGTTTAGATTACCATCACAAGTACTGTTTTCGTCCAACCAGAAGGTACCATACTAACAGTCCATGCTAATCTTATTAACCCATGCAGTAATTTCATCCGCCAACATATTTCACTATCCCAGGTCTAATTTCATCCAATCCTACTGATTTATGACAATTAATTAATAGAGAAATGTACACTGAAGTTTGAGCATTAAATAAATTTCACATTTCAGTCTTTGCTATAGTCTGTAATTGTCCTGGTTCTTTTCGTGCAAGTTATGATGTGGTATCTACTACACTTCTGCCCACACAAAGTGCACTTACAATGGAGTTTATTTACCATCTTTTCCACTTCCTGGAGAGTAAGTTCACCAACATCATTGACCTTCTCCACATGAGCTCGGTTGTTCACGATGGGTCCAGGAAGATTTCCTTTTACCTTGATAACATTTTAAAAATATTTTCACATTTAAGTAATTTCCTGGGAACTATTATGAATTCATCTCATTTACCCAAAACACTATTCATATCCTTTTCCCCTCCCTTTCAAGGATCTTTCATTATACTGTTCAGAAATATTTCCCCACCGCTCGACGTAGCCTCTCCAGGTTATTACCCAAACCTTCCCATGATTTCTTCTTGTTCATCTATTTGTTCATCTCTGCTTCTTTCTTCAGCGTACAATTCCCTGTCTGTATCAGGTCTTGTTTGGAACCATTTTTGATACTTCTTCTTTCTACGTTTACAAGCTGCTTTCACTTTATCATTCCACCAGGATGATCGCTTTTTCCGATCTTTATACACAGTTGTTCCTAGGAATTCCCTTGCTGTTTCTACTACAGCATCCCGGTATGCCGCACATTGGTGGTGGTGGTGATTAAGGTTTCAAGAGGAAATACAACTGGGCAACCATCCTCTATAAATATTAATCAGATGGAAATAATGGAAGGGATCCGACACTTTGAAAAATGAAGGGTTCAGCCAAAGAAAATAAAGGCCACGAAATGCCTGAAAATAAAGGGTTCCGTAGGCCTTGGGAGCCTAATAACTTCGGGATCGGAAAAGAACAAGTTTTGACAAATAAAGGTCGGATAGAATAGATAATTGGAAGTAATATTAGGACTCATCTAAGGGCACGGTGGTTGCCAATCCACACTCCCAAATTAAGAGCCACTGGGGACCCAGTTAGTCGCTTTTTACGACAGGCAGGAGACGCCAAGAATATCGGTCTACCGCCCCCAACCATATGGGGATGTATACCACACATTCTCCCTCTATATCCTGAGACTGCGTACTGTACATTGTTTGGAAATTTTTACCTATCACATCGATGTACTTCAGTCTAATTTCCTCATATTGGAGATTCTCTACCCTTATTCGTCCGCAGACATGTTCCACTTTTTCTATCCTAGGCATAAAGGTCCTTAGTTCACTACAGATCAGACAGTGGTCTATATTATCAGTAGTATAAGTGGATGGTTCTGCAGCCTCCTCCTCCTCCTCACGGCGGGAAATTTGAATTTTGGCGCGAGATTTGAATTTGTAAACAAAGCCACGTGCTTTTTGACAGTTGTCATCCGCCATCTTTAAACAACAACGCATCGCTAACCTCAGTGCTGCCATCTTGTCGGGGCTAAACCTCAGTGCTGCCATCCGTACGGCAGTAAACCTCACGGGCGGGAAATATGAAAGCGCGAGATTTGAATTTGTAAACAAAGCGATGTGCCTTTTTGACAGTCACGTGCTTTTTTGACAGCTGTCAAGCTGACAGCCACGTGCTTTTTGACAGCAGCCATCTTTATTGTAAACAAAGCCACGTGCTTTCTTGACAGCTACGTGTTTTAATGACAGCGGCCATCTTTAATCGTGCTGCCCTCTTTACGGTACTAAACCTAATCGTGGTGGTGGTGGGTAATTTAAAAATCCACGTGCTTTTTTGACAGCTGTTATCCGCCATCTTGCATCGCTAACATTAGTGCTGCCCTCTTTATGGTACTAAAGCTGATCGTGGTGGTGGTGGGAAATTTAAAATCCACGTGCTTTTCTGACAGCTGTCATCCGCCATCTTGCATCGCTAACCTTAGTGCTGCCCCCTTTACGGCACTACCTTTGAAATGTGGTGGCGGTAATTTCTGCGTGCTTTTTGACAGCGGTCATATTTAACCAACAAAGCATCGTGCTGCTGCCATCATTAGCTACTACCTTTGAAATGTGGTGGTGGGCAATTAAAAAAATTATACGTGTTTTTTGACAGTTGTCATGCGGCATCTTTAATCAACAGAGCATCGTGCTGCCATCTTTATGGCACTAAACCGTACGAGCAGGCAATTTGAAAAATTCCACGTGTTTTTTGACAGCTGTCATACGCCATCATCAACAAAGCATCGTGCTGCCATCTTTACGGCACTACGGGCAATTTGAAAAATCCGTCAGCTGTCATCCGCAATCCTTAATTAACAGAGCATCGTGCTGCTATCTTTATCGTAGTAGCGGGTAATTTAAAACAATTCCACGTGCAGCTGCGACCACCTTTCGTGCTGCTATCTTTAGCCACATACGTTTAACATGTGGTGGGGCAATTTGAAATTCTATGTGCTTTTTTTGACAAGCTGCCACCTTTAATCAACAGAGCACCGTGCTGCTATCTTTAGCTACATACCTTCCAAATGTGGTGGCGGGTAATTTGAAAAGTTCCGTTAGCTATCATCATTAAACAGTAAAACATTAGTGCATACGCGAACCAAATCTCTCAAGGAGACTATCCTTAGTTTACGACAATATGCCCTTCCCGACGCTAATTATACAAGATAGCGCTTAGAGGCTACTACACAAGAAGGCGGCGGCTGCTACAGCCTCCCCTTCCTCCACCTCCGCCTCCTCTACCTCCTCCTCCTCTGTCAAGGTATAGCTTTATCGAGCATGCATCGCCAAGTCATGAGTGTGCCGCGATAACATTATAGTGCATGTTTAGACCTGCGGATTACAAAATAAGTGATTGAAACATAACAAGACTAGAATCGAACACTGTACTCGATGTCGTTAACTTCAACATGTGATCAAAACATTGTTTGATGAGTTCAGATCACTAAATAAATGATCAAGACTAGAATCGAACACTGTACTCGATACAACATGTGTTTAGAACATGTCAGAGGATACCTTTGTTCTAAGAAGATCAGACTACAAAAGAAGTGATTGAAACATAACAAGACTAGAATCGAACACTGCACTCGATGTTGTTAACTTCAACATGTGATCAGAACATTGATTGATGTGTTTAGAACACGGTACACCAGACAACATGTCGGGGGATACCTTTGTTCTAAGAGAAAAAATTGTAAGACTAGAATTCTGAACAGCTGCGCAAGGTAGCGACTGTTATAACCTCCATTTCCTATTCCTGCTCTGTCAAGGCATAGCTTTAACGAATATACAACGCGATCTTATGCGTAAGGCAATGCACATATCGTGTAGTAGCCAACTCGCTTAGTAAACGATAATTGTATATAGCAAAAGAACAACTTCAATGATTTGCCTAGTGTAAAAATCAAAAACTATCGAAACACACAGTGCACATATCGCTTAGCTGTCTTGCTCAGTAACCGATAATATGAGTATAGCAAAAAGTACAACTTCAATGATTAGCCTAGTGCGAAAATCAGAAACTACGGAAACACACTGAGCACATATCGCTTAGCTGTCTCGCTCAGTAAACGATAATATGAATATTGAAAAAAGTACAAATCAATGATTAGCTTAGTGCGAAAATAAAAACTACGGAAACACACTGTGCACATATCCCGTAGCTAAATCGCTCAGTAACCGATAATATGAATATAGCAAATGTACAATTTTAATGATTTGCCTAGTGCGAAAATCAAAAACAACGGAAACACACTGAGCACATGTCGCGTAGCTATCTCGCTCAGTAAACATTAATATGTATATGGCAAAAGTACAACATCAATGATTTGCCTAGTACGAAAATCAAAAGTATAGAAACACACTGCGCACATATCGCGTAGCTAACTCGCTTAGTAAACGATAATATGAATATAGCAATAGTACAACTCGAATGATTTGCCTAGTGCGAAAATCAAAAACTACAGAAAAAACATACTGTGTAGCTAATTCGCTCAGTAAACGGTAATATGAATATATCAAACATACAACTTCAAATGATTTGCCTTGTTTTGTGCGAAAATAAAAAACTAGAAAAACCATACTGCGTAGCTAACTCGCCCGGTCACACATGCCGCACTGCCAATACGTGCAGTGATTGCAAATACACGGGCTATTGACTAGAACACTGATATAAGTATACACGTCATGCGAAAATCAAAAACCATACTTCGTAGCCAACTCGCTCGGTTCCACATACCGCACAGCTAACACGCTTAGTAATTGCACATACACCACAACACGGTTTATCGTAGAGAACACTGATATAAGCATATACGTCACTCTTTTTCGGAACACACGGACAAGAATGTTGCGAGAAACTACACCTAAGATACTTACATGTAAAATAACAGGAGGGAAAATAATAAATCATAAATTTTTGTATGTATTTTGTCTCCTCCAATTTGTATGACTTAATGGGAGCAGTATAGTGTGTTTCTGCTAACGCTTGCGAAAATGTGAACGGAAGTGACATGTTACCGCATCAAAAAATACACATCACCTTATTCCTGCATACACGCAAGTCAGACACTTACAGAAGTAAAATGATGGATACCGCGATTCAAATCCTGGCAACTTACTACCTATTTCGTCAGGAAGGGCATCCGGCCATAAAACAGATCATTATGTTTCTTGTAATTACACGTTGTCAAGAAAGCTGACGATCGCATAGGAAAGGGCTAGCAGCGACCAGCCAGCCCCCCCCTAGCATTTGCTATTTTCAAGGCTGTCGACAGTGGGAGTTCGAACCCGCTCTCCCGAATACTATATCTTATTCATATGTTAGAAGTAACAGACATGATAGAAGTAGCGAGAATGATTGCTGGTACAAGATGTTGATGGTGATTCATCTGTCGGAAGGGGATGTTAAGCCTTCTTCAGACCCCTGCTGCTATTCAACAGGAGTAGCCTATGTACTGGCACAGAAGAGTTCTTTGTAAATCTACTAAGCACCTTTAAATACTACCGGACTGAGCTCCGATCGAACCTGATGTTTTCGAAGACGCCGAGGTGCAGGAATTTTGTCCCTCAAAACTTCTCTGTAAATTTACTAAGCACCTTTAAATACTACTAGACTGAGTCAGGATCGAACCTGATATGTTAACACAAGAGGCCGAAGTGCCGGAATTTTGTCCTTAGAAGTTCTCTGTATATTTACCGAGCACCTTGAAATACTACCGGACTGAGCTAGGATTGAACTTGCTGTTTTCGGAGACACCGAGGGGTCAGAATTTAGTCCCTCAAAATTTTTGCAAGTGAATCTACAGACATAAGGTAAGGTAAGGGTTGTTCTGCCCGAAGGCAGGTCCGAACCTCCGCAAAGGTATTCCTGAGCCGTAGTTTACTTGCGGTAGGGTGGCCAGTTCCTTTCCGCTCCTTCATTCCCTTACCCCCCACCAACAGCGCGTGGCAACCCATCCAACTCCTGACCACGCCCAATGTTGCTTAACTTCGGAGATCTCACACGATCCGGTGTTTCAACAGGGCTACGGCCGTTGGCTACAGACATAAAGATGACGTATTTAAGCACCTTTAAATACTACAGGACTGAGCCATAGGATCGAATCTGCTGTTTTCGAAGACTCCGAGGTGCCGGAATTTAGTCCCTCAAGAGTTCTTTGTAAATTTATTAAGCACCTTCAAATACTACCGGACTCAGCTACAGGATAGAACATGCGGTTTTCGAAGATGCCGAGGTGCCGGAATTTTGTAGCTCAGAAGTTGTTTGTAAATCTACCGTGCACCTTCAGACTGAGTTACAGGATCGAATCTGCTATGTTAGAAAGCTAGCGCATCTGAGCTACTCAGCCCAACCCGGCAAAAGAGAGCAGGCCTAAGGTCTGCTGCTGTTACTTATGGCGTAGCTGTAAGCGTGCGATAGACTTTGCACCGAGCGAAATATACTGTGTCTCGCATTCCTACGAGTAAACACTGACTGACTTGAAGCAGACTCTCTTCTCCCAGCAAATCCAACGACGTTTTAGTAAAACACACACACACCCACGATACTTTTCTTGTCCGGGGACTTACGCATCTCAGACTTGGTGCATTCAACAGATATGCCCTTACAGCTTCGCTTACTACAGTCCGGTGCTAGTACATAGCCTACTCCCAAGGCTTACTACCTAAATAGCGGGGTTCGAACTACACTGTACATGCTAGGTCTGATCACATGTTGAAGTTAACGACATCGAGTGCAGTGTTCGGCCTACTCCTGTCCAATGGCACAAAGTGGCTTGCACAAGGGTTAACGTCCCCATCCGACAGATGAATCACCATGAACATCTTGTACCAGCAATTATTTTCGCTACTACTATCATGTCTGTTACTACTAACTTATAAATAAGATATAGTATTCGGGAGATAGCGTGTTACCGGGCGAGTTGGCCGTGCGCGTAGAGGCGCGCGGCTGTGAGCTTGCATCCGGGAGATAGTAGGTTCGAATCCCACTATCGGCAGCCCTGAAAATGGTTTTCCGCGGTTTCCCATTTTCACACCAGGCAAATGTACCTTAATTAAGGCCACGGCCGCTTCCTTCCAACTCCTAGGCCTTTCCTATCCCATCGTCGCCATAAGACCTAACTGTGTCGGTGCGACGTAAAGCCCCTAGCAAAAAAAAAGATAGCGTGTTCGAACACCCACTGTCGGCTGCCTTGAAAATAGCAAATGTTAGGGGGTGACTGGTCGCTGCTAGCCCTTTCCTGTGCGATTGTCAGTTTTCTTGACAACGTGTAATTACAAGAAATACAAGGATCTGTTTCATGGCCATATGCCCTTCCTGAAGGTATAATAATAATAATAAAAATTTCGTATGGCTATCTCTAGCCGAGTGCAGCCCTTGTAAGGCAGACCTTTCGATGGGGGTGGGCGGCATCTGCCGCGTGTAGGTAACTGCGTGTTATTGTGGTGGAGGATAGTGTTATCTGTGGTGTGTGAGTTGCAGAGATGTTGGGGACAGCACAAACACCCAGCCCCCGGGCCATTGGAATTAACCAATCAAGGTCAAAATCCCAGACCCGGCCGGGAATCGAACCCGGGACCCTCTGAAGCGAAGGCCAGTACGCTGAACATTCAGCCAACGAGTCGGACTTCCTGACGGTAAAAGGTAATAAGTTGCCATGATTTAAATCACGGTATCCATCATTTTTATTTCTGTGTCTGACTTGCGTGTATGCAGGAACAAGGTAATGTGTATTTTTGATGAGGTAACATGTCACTTTCGTTCACGTTTTCGCAAGCGGTAGCAGAAACTCACAGTACTGATCCCATTCAGTCTTACAACTTGGAGGAGACAACATGCATACAAAAATTTAAGATTTATTATTTTTCCTCCTCCCTTTTTTAACATGTAAGTATCTCGCAACATTCTTGTCCGTGTGTTCCGAAAAAGAGTGGCGTATATGTGTATATCAGTGTTCTGGACGATAAACCGTGTTGTGATGTATTTGCAATTACTAAGCGTGTTAGCTGTGCGGTATGTGTAACCGAGCGAGTTGGCTACGCAGCATGGTTTTCTGATTTTCGCATGACGTGTGCACGTATATCAATGTTCTAGTCGATAGCCCGTGTATTTTCAATCACTGAACGTCTTAACAGTGCGGTATGTGTGACCGAGCGAGTTAGCTACGCAGTATGGTTATTCTAGTTTTTGATTTTCGCACAAGACAAGGCAAATAATTTGAAGTTGTATGTTTGATATATTCATATTACCGTTTACTGAGCGAGGTAGCTACGCAGTATGGTTTTTCTGTAGTTTTTCATTTTCGCAGAAGACAAGGCAAATCATTTGAAGTTGTATGTTTGATATATTCGTATTACCGTTTACTAAGCGAGTTAGCCACGCGATATGTGCACAGTGTGTTTCTATAGTTTTTTTTATTTTCGCACTAGCAAATCATTGATGTTGTACTTTTGCTATATACATATTATTGTTTACTAAGCGAGTTGGCTACTACGTGATATGTGCACTGCCTTACGCATAAGATCGCGTTGTATGTTCGTTAAAGCTATGCCTTGAGAGCGCACGAATAGGAAAAGGGGGTTATAACAGTCGCTATCTTGCGCAAGCTGTTCAGAATTCTAGTCTTATTTTTTTCTCCTAGATCAAAGGTATTCTCCGACAAGTTGTCTGGTGTACCGTGTTCTAAACACATCAATCAATGTTCTGATCACATGTTGAAGTTAACGACATCGAGTGCAGTGTTCGATTCTAGTCTTGTTATGTTTCAATCACTTCTTTCGTAGTCTGATTTTCTTAGAACGAAGGTAACAGCCGCCGCCATCCTGTGTAGTAGCCTCTAAGCGCTATCTTGTGTAATTAGCCTCGGGAAGGGCATCTTGTCGTAAACTAAGGATAGTCTCTTTCAAGATGGTAGATGAGAGATTAGGTTCGCGTATGCATTAATGTTTTACTGTTTAATGATGATAGCTAACGGAACTTTTAAAATTACCCGCCACCACATTTCAAAGGTATGTAGCTAAAGATAGCAGCACGGTGCTCTGTTGATTAAAGGTCGCAGCTTGTCAAAAAAAGCACATAGAATTTCAAATTGCCGCCACCACATGTTAAACGTATGTAGCTAAAGATAGCAGCACGATGCTTTGTTGATTAAAGATGGTCGCAGCTGCACGTGGAATTTTTTAAATTGCCCGCTACTACTATAAAGATAGCACCACCATGCACTGTTAATTAAAGATGGCGGATGACAGCTGACGGAATATATCAAATTGCCCGCAGTGCCGTAAAGATAGCAGCACGTACTCTGTTGATAAAAGATGACGGATAACAGCTGTCAAAAGGTACGTGGAATTTTTCAAATAGCCTGCTCGTAAGGTTTAGTGCCATAAAGATGGTAGCACGATGCCCTGTTGATTAAAGATGGCGGATGACAGCTGTCAAAAATCACGCGGAATTTTTAAATTGCCCACCACCACATTTCAAAGGTACTAGCTAAAGATGGCAGCACGATGCTTTGTTGTTTAAAGATGGCCGCTGTCGAAAAAGCACGTAGAAATTTCCGCCACCACATTTCAAAGGTAGTGCCTTAAAGAGGGCAGCACTAACGTTAGCGATGCAAGATGGCGGATGACAGGTGTCAGAAAAGCACGTGGATTTTAAATTTCCCACCACAACCACGATTAGCTTTAATACCATAAAAAGGGCAGCACTAAGTTTAGCGATGCAAGATGGCGAATATCAGCTGTCAAGAAAAGCACGTGGATTTTTAAATTACCCACCACCACCGCAATTAGGTTTAGTACTATAAAAGGGGCAGCACGATTAAAGGTGGCCACTGTTAAAAGAGCACGTAGCTGTCAAAAAGGCACGTGGCTTTCTTTACAATAAAGATGGTTGCTGTCAGAAAGCACGTGGCTGTCAGCATGACAACTGTCAAAATGCACGAGGCTGTCAGCATGACAGCTGTCAAAATGCACGTGGCTGTCGAAAAGCACTTGGCTTTGTTTACAAATTCAAATCTCACGCTAAGATTCAAATTTCCCGCCCGTGAGATTTAGTACCGTAAAGATGGCAGCACTGTGGTTTTGCCCAGTCAAGATGGCAGCACTGAGGTTAGCGATGCGTTGTTGTTTAAAGATAGCGTATGACAGCTGTCAAAAAGCACGTGGCTTTGTTTACAAACTGAAATCTCGCCCCAAAATTAAAATTTCCTGCCAAAATTCAAATAACCCACCAAAATTCAAATTTTCCCCCTAAATTCATTTATCCCGCTGTGAGGAGGAGGAGGCTGAAGAACCATCCACTTATACTACTATTATGAAAAAGTACCCTTAATATCTGCACAGTCCTAACAGATTTCCTGAACTCAAAGTCGGTTATGGTATTATGTAACTGCCCAGGCTTCTCCAGCCATGCTAATTTATTGTGCAGTCCTATTACGTGCTATCACTCGATATCAAGATTATCCGCCATCGGCAATTACTCATTAACACATATTAATTTAACTTCAATCAGCTGTAAATAAGGCTTTTGGAATCATATTGTATATATTAGACAACATTTATTATTTAAATTATAAGATAGGAATTCATCATGTACTGTAAATATGGTCAATATGTTGAGTCTGATTTTGTGTCATTTCATCTCATATTGTGTACACGGAAAAGTTATTCTTGAAGCGGGGAAGTTAAAATGAGCCATTCGGTTTAACTCATGAGTACCGTACTATACAGCGACCCGCATGCAAGGCTAGCAAGCTAGGAAACAACATCATCGACACGCCTACTGGTTACGGGTGAAGAATGAAGAGAGGAAAGATATGATATGAGATCTACGAATCTGATGCTTCGTTGTATAGAGATTTGCTATGGCGCTGTTACCAAGAGTGGGGAGAGCCCGCGTATATTATCTGGCGCGGAGCAATCTTCAAGACACAACTACTTTATTATTTTGGAACAGTGAGTGGGCGCTTCGAGACACAATAATTTTCGGGACAGTGAGTTGTCGCTTCAAGACACAGTACGCAGCTGTTGTGATGTCGGGTCAGGGTGAGACGAAACAAGCATACGGCTTGTGATATATTCTATAATTATTCTGGTCGAAGAACTACGCTAGTCCAAGTCCACGGTACTTGGTAAAAGTCTGTATTGTATCAGGAGAATAGCTAAGTTGGATTAAGATTTCTGATAACATGGAAACATTCCTCTAACGGGTTAGGTACCCTTGATGGATTGTGTAGTCCTAGCAGCGTGAGCACAAGGAAGGACATGACTCAGAATATGACCGAAATGCCCACTCTCATTCCATAGCAACTGGTATCCCGACTCTCAGGACCACTTACTAGGCCACTTAGCCGTTGCCGATGGTTCTCGAACAGGAACGTAACTATTGACGAACTAAATAAATAAATAAATAAATAAATAAAAAATAAATAAATAAATAAATAAATAAATAAATAAATAAATAAATAAATAAATAACCTAAAAGGACAACTGGTAGGAAGTGGTCCACAGAACGCACGATGCAACACAGTGCATTCATGAAGAGATTTTGGGAGAATAAGAAGACTAAAACCGTCAGACCAACGAACAAGTTCAAACGCGCTCTTTGAATGGGCATAACGAAGAAAAAGTAGAAGAAGAAATAATAACTATCGAATATTTCCTGTACGCGTTGCATAGAACTGTAGATTTTAAAACAAATGAACTCCGTGACTTACTGACATTTCTTCAGAATGTCACCTGTCTTCATACAATTGTGTTGTGGAAAATAATACTCGCATTTCAAGTTGTCCAACTGCCAGTGAGCTGGAGTAATTATGTCAGAAGTGTTCAGACTACAACCAATGTGCAATAAAATACAACGTCCAGAGACCACCCCACCTCAAATCCCACCTGAACAGATCCACTAGGGAAGACTCCAGATTATAACAGTCGAAACCCAGGGGACCAAAGTAGCAGAGCCTCTTCGTACTCCTGCCAAATTAAAATAAATAAATAAATAAATAACCTAAAAGGACAACTTGAAATGTGAGTATTATTTTCCACAACCTTATTAAAATAAGTGTTCATATTCTGGAGGAGCATTCCCGGGGTGTTCATGAAACATTGAGAGAATATTCCATAGTATAAACATGGTGTAATGGAACATTATGCCTGTTCAACATAGTAACAACCCGCACTGATTACTGCAGTGAGATAACATATTTGAAGGGATCATATCAGAGTGCAATTTCTGGGATACTTTCCACTTTTCTGAAGACAGGTTTAGTAACCAGAAGACCTGGCAGTGAATCAAATACTAAGACTACACCTCAACAGTACCATCAAAATTATTCAAGTACAGCGAGACATTTTCAACAAAACCTTCAGAAAGTCACTGGCCTTTTGGTATAAGATCAAAGAATTGAATGTTTGAAGCCTACAGACTGTTACGACGTCTAGCTCATAACCAATTCATCGTAGAAAAAAATTAGCTTGTATCATTTACATGACTGAATAACGTATAACGTAAACATCTGTTTACTGAACGAGCCCAGGTACTGTTTTCTTTAGTGACAAAGGACGTGGAAGTGTACGTAAACACGTCTCCTGGCAAACACATTTTACCACACTATATCCAACGAATATTCTCTCTGTTGGTAGAAGTATTAGGTGTGTCCTCAGGCTGGCGAACCAAACTTCGAGTAATCAGTGACGGAATAAAGGTGTGCAAAGGAGATGGTGAAAGAGAGTATTTCAGACAGGCAGGATACCACTGGTTAAGAGAATATATTTCTGGACGCACATCGGACTGCAGCAGTTATGAAAGTCCTGGAAGACCTTCAGATAAACTACCTTCCACTTCCACCTTCCACTCCAGAACTAAAGGCAACTTGACTGTCACCTACCAAATCCAACTTACTAGAGATACTAAGCACAGTATTGTCACAATTCCGTTGCATTCGAAACATGCCAGAGACGGGCCAAGCTGTTGTAAATGCCCGTGGAAATACAACAAACAACAGTTCAATCTTGTTCTAATATTCCAGTTTTGTCATAAATACAGCAACTTACGACTTGTGGCTGAGGATCATCAGAAAATCTCAAAATTAGCGATACAGAATGTGTGACGCCACGTTACCTAACAACTGTGCAGGCTGTAATGTGAAGTATTGTTGGATGGCTGTGACTGAGACGGGCGTTAGAGTATAAATGGTTGATGTGATCCTGCAGGCTGTGATTTTAACCTTAAATGGTTCTTTCCTCTGCTCGGGGACTGAGTGTTTTTACTGTAACCAACATTCCTACAATTCACACACCACACACAACACTATCCTCCTGTGTAGTAACACGCAGTTCCCTCCCGCCCGCTTTGGACGGTCGGCCTAACAAACACTGGACCAGGCTAGCAATAGCCACACAAAGGAAACCTGCTGATTCATCATGCTGTGGACAGCCTACTGCAGGCGTGCAACGAAATTCTGATATCTTAATTTATCCTTATTTGTCCCAGGCTCCTCACTTTCATCCATCCTATGCGACCTCCCTTGGCCAAGTGTTGTTCTTTTCCAACGCTGACGGTATTAGGTTGCGAGGCCTAGCGAGTCTTTCATTTTCAGGTCCTTCGTGGCCCTTGTCTTCCTTTGGCCGATATCTTCATTTTCTGAAGTGTCGGATCCTTCTATTTTGTCTCTCCGATTAGGATGGTTACCTAGTTGTACTTCTTCTTAAAACAATAATCACCACCACGACTTAGGTAGTTACAGTGATCTCCATGAGCTACTCTCACCCCATCAAAACAGTAATTAAAACTGAAAGGACTTCTCCTGTTTGCTTACCATCATACCATTATATTCGCAATGTTACAAAAATTGCGTCACAATCCTTTTCAATATTATTTGTACAGGAATGGTAACTGCCACACGTGAGATTGTGTTACCGTTCTGTGTAGTTCCTGTAGCAGCCTAATGAATGTCATTACGTGCGCAGTGCGTCCCACGACACGGCAAGGCACGGCACCTTCCATTCATAATCTGCGTTATCGCGATTAAAGAAGCAGCACAGTGCAACAAAAGACCTTGGGGAGGGCACTGTAGACGGGGGGCTCTCGACTGGGGGAGCTGTGAATAGTAATAATAATAATAATGATAATAATAATAATAATAATAATAATAATAATAATAATAATAATAATAATACAACTGATGAAAGTCTCTCCAGGCAAAGTCCGATTGGAGGAGAGCTGAGTTGTATATTTCTAATCACATACCACCCGGTTTTCATATATATCGGGTGTCTGAAAGTAAGTTACGGAACATTTATAAGCATAATAAATCCAATGATGTAAGAAAGAATCCATCATCCATTTTTTCTTAAACCGGGAGTAACTGGTTCATGTATCTTATGTTCTGCAGCGTAGTGCACAGAATTCGCAATAGAACTTTAGCGGTGGTGAGTTAGCATTTAAATTTTCCAAGGGGTACGCAGAAACTTTACTATTGAACGGAGTACAAATATGAAAACGTGGCTGACGACCGCGCGGTACCGGCAGATTACATGTGCTGCACGGTTCAGTGAGTGCATTGCATTACTCAACAAATATAGGTGAGGGAAGTGGACAAGTGGGGCATCGGAAAGGAGACATTTGAAGCATCATTTCGTGTAGATTTCCGCGCTTGTGCCCTATGCCAGGTGAAATACACTATAAAAAAGAAATTAAAATATTAATGTTCACAGTATGGAGGGGACATAAACAATTAAAGAAATAAATTATCATAAAGATATTTCCTCATAGATATGAGGACTCTTAATGTAGAGGTGTTAAGACCCGGCATGTTACGTAAGGAAGCCTAAATACCATGTGGTCCACATTTCTGATTAACACCTATCAAAACACAATGATAACCTACGGAACTACGATTTTTTAGCCTATATCCTAGGACACTCTTAAACACTTGTCAATACCACAGAACGTTGTTTACTTTTATTACATAACTTATGTTACGTGGAATGACATTTCATTAAAGGAATCGTCATATGCAAAATGGTGACACGTGACAAATGTGAAGTTTTATAGAAAACACAAGAAACTTAATAACTATTTTAAAGTTTCAAATAAAAAACGGAAAAACTTTATTTAATACTCATATGCATTCCTTATAATACCATGTAACTTGCTTGGATTTCACCAGCAATTTTGGCAGAAAAATACATTTTACTATGTCCCACATATCACCTTTGTGCAAATTTTAATTTTTCTGAACAGAATTGTATTATGTATTCTCTTTAAAATGAGATCATATTTAAAAAACCAAATTTATATGCAACACGCCAAAAATATTAAAGTAAACAACAATAGTGATATTATTACTACTACATCACAATAAAACTCTGATGAAACACATGTTTAACATAATATTTGCATACACCACAGTTTGCTTTGAAAACATCTTTGTTCTTGTGAATTACTCATTTACATCTATTTCAACCTCCTGATCATTGTTCTCTTTGAATGTTGTAAACCACTGTAAGAGTTCCTTATAGAACTCCATCCCTGGACTATTTCATTACCTTTGTAATGTCTATCAATTACTTCTTTTCAATTGGAATTCTCCGAGTATAAGCTTCTTATTTTGGTAGACTGATGGATATAGCATAATTCAGTATTATTAAGTTTACGGTTTTTACCACTCACTATAAATTCATGCTCTGAAGAAGACATTGTTGATAAGTAATTCACATAATGCATCCACTCACCCTCTGAGTCCCAGACTAGCATTAATCTCAGGGGAGATCAGTTCTTAATAGATGTCAAATTATAATCAATAAGAAACATAGGCGCACAAATAAACACAGGGATGAACGGGGCATGCAAATTAAGGTAGGGGGAAGGCTCATTCATAGACAAAATTATAGGACTCCACAATAGGACTGGGAAGTGACAACTTAAATTCCATGGGCATACTAGACTAACTACAATAAAATGATCTGAAACTGTTTCCTATTGAATTTGCAATAAGGAGCAATTTATTAACTTAATACGCAAACTGCGAGTGATGACAATTATTACACTTTAGAAACTTCCATCCTGAAAAAGAACACATGCATTTGGATTCACCTCACTACTTTTGTAGTGTGAATAACATTTGGTGAATTCGCCCCATTGGTCACTGGGGATCGAATCCACGTCCGTGTGAGTGGACATTTCACCGCTGGAAATCTTCTTCCGACCGAGCTCAATAGCTGCAGTCGCTTAAGTGCGGCCAGTATCTAGTATTCGGGAGTAGTAGGTTCGAACCCCACTGTCGGCAGGCCTGAAAATGGTTTTCCGTGGTTTCCCATTTTCACACCAGGCAAATGCTAGGGCTGTACCATAATTAAGGCCACGACCGCTTACTTCCCACTCCTAGCCGTTTCCTGTCCCATCGTCGCCGTAAGACCTATCTGTGTCGGTGCGACGTAAAACAACCAGCAAAAAACAAAAATCTTCTTTCGGAGACGTGGGCATGAGAGTAAACCTGATTTACCACCATCTCCACGTTCCGTAGGATATGAGTCACTTCCAGGTATTTACATTCTAGTAGGCCGGATTCCTACCGTGGAAATGTTATCGTATTTAAAACGGGAACTAATTGGACGGACGAACCCTAGTCTATATAACCAGATTTCCAAACATGCCAAAGATAGCTCGTCAATTCAAAGCTTAACTCAATATTTACATTTGTCAATACGAAAATAACGTACGGGAAGTTTACTTATTATGCTCGCACAATTTATTGTGACATGTGACGTCCGTGAGTTATTCCGCACATACTGCCAACTATCTCCCAAGTGGAGAACCAATGATGGTTCCGACTAATCCAACACACGACGACTGTCTCCTTAATATGATTGTTATGTAATTATCATTATCATCATTTATCTGATTATTGTTATTTATTTTGATTACGATCAATTATTATATTATTATCATTTATTTTAATTATCATCCTATATTTGATTATCATTTATCATCCGGGATGATTATATGTTAACCTTCGCCGACGTTTCAACGAAGGGTCGTGTTTCCTCGTAATTAATCCGCACAAATTAATGATCAGTTTTATAATAAATTATTATTATTGTTATTATTATTAGTGGAGATCATCACTTTCGTAACACTGAATCATCATCTATTAAATTAATTTCATTTCATCATTATTATTATTATTATTCTCGGAAATAATATTGTAAGTTCTTCTTCTTCTTCAAATAATAATAATTATTATTATTTTAATCAGTGGAGATTATCATTATCGTAACACTTATTCATCATTGATTTAATATATTAATTTTCATTCCTCATCATTATTTTTCTCAGAAATATATAATAATTTATTTATTTATTTATTCTACTTCAAATTATTATTATGATAAATTAATTTCACTTGTTACACTGCAGTTAACTATTATTATGTTTAATACATAAGCTTTTACAATTTCGGTCTAGTTTGGCACTCAGCAATCAATTAAGACAGGATTTATTTGGATTAATATTATTATTAATTTGATTTTTTTTATTTACAGTCTTTAGAATTTATTCACATACGTTAAATGCCAATATGAACGACCAAGGTCCGATTTCACATCAGTCCGGACATAATAACGGTATCATCCTTCATTTTCGTCATCATCATCATCATCATCTGTTTACCCTCCAGGTTCGGTTTTTCCCTCGGACTTAGCGAGGGATCCCACCTCTACCGCCTCATGGGCAGTGTCCTGGAGCTTCAGACTCTTGGTCGAGGGATACAACTGGGGAGTATGACCAGTACCTCGCCCAGGCGGCCTCACCTGCTATGCTGAACAGGGGCCTTGTGGAGGGATGGGAAGAGTGGAAGGGATAGGCAAGGAAGAGGGAAGGAAGCGGCCGTGGCCTTAAGTTAGGTACCATCCCGGCATTCGCCTGGAGGAGAAGTGGGAAACCACGGAAAACCACTTCCAGGATGGCTGAGGTGGGAATCGAACCCACCTCTACTCAGTTGACCTCCCGAGGCTGAGTGGACCCCGTTCCAGCCCTCGTACCACTTTTCAAATTTCGTGGCAGAGCCGGGAATCGAACCCGGGCCTCCGGGGGTGGCAGCTAATCACGCTAACCACTACACCACAGAGGCGGACCTTCATTTTCGTATTGCCGTTAATCATGGGAACGTCACGTCCTCCCAAGACAAATCCCTAATCCCATGGCACTTCGCAGCTGGGCAAATACATCCAGCCGTTGCGAGTACTAAATTATTCCACTGGAACTCTTCAAACATTTAATTAATCCTCGGTGCGTGGACTCTTCAGCCACTCATAATACCGTAATCGGCATATTATATCAATGTAGGCCTTGGGATTAATGTATTTGCTACCGGGCGAGTTGGCCGTGCTCGTAGAGGCGCGCGGCTGTGAGCTTGCATCCGGGAGATAGTAGGTTCGAATCCCACTATCGGCAGCCCTGAAAATGGTTTTCCGTGGTTTCCTATTTTTCACACCAGGCAAATGCTGGGGCAAAGACCACGGCCGCTTCCTTCCAACTCCTAAGCCTTTCCTATCCCATCGTCGCCATAAGACCTATCTGTGTTGGTGCGACGTAAAGCCCCTAGCAAAAATAATCTATTTCCACATCAACATCAGTACGGCTCAATTTTCAACCCATTGCCGGATTTTTGACCCGCACGAATTCCAACATCAAAAATGGGCTCAAACCACTCTGGGCCTTTAACATAGCGTAACCATCATATACTAATGCCTCTACCAGGTCTAAACACATATTTATGATTATTATGGAGTCCAAAATGTGAAATCAACAATTTATGTTAAAATCCGATTTACTGCTCGAATTAAAGTCTTCCACGCCACATATCATCTCCACATTTAAATGATTTTAATTTGCAGTCATTCTATCAAACTAAGCCCGTGCCTTTATCCACAAAGTATTATTATTATTATTATTATTATTATTATTATTATTATTATTATTATTATTATTTTAATTTAACTTGCAAACTCACAAAGCATTATTATTATTATTATTATTATTATTATTATTATTATTATTATTATTATTATTATTATTATTATTATTATTATTATTTCTCATGACCTTCCGTACGTAAACACACTATTACACACCCTGGTACGTTCATATATATGGATGTCTGGTAACAAATATGCCTAACTGGAGTACAAATAATCACCGCAGTGATAGAGAAATCAAAATAAAATGGGTCAGCATAAAGAAAAACCTGACACTTGAAATGAACTTCAGTCAATGTATTACAAACAGCATGCATTATTTGAAAGATATAACCCATATTTACATTATATACAACAAACATATAATCAATTAATTATTCTAACCTATAATTACGTTAATGTAAATTAGTTCATCCATCTATCTTAACAGAATCATGGATTCGTGAAGCGATCCATGCATTACGTTAAGTAACCATGATTAATTTACACTTATCCCCGTCTTATCGCGATAACATTCCCAAATAAATCAAATTTTTTGTACTCATTCCTGTGTAGAACTCCATTGCCTCGTGGCGATTGAGAAGACTCATCGCCCCATATTCGTTTACTCGTTCATCTTGCGAAACTTTATAACACCAATATAAAAAGCCACTCTTGGGCGATTACCCATTACTAACACCTTCATTCTGAAGTTACAATATTTTATACAACAAAACACTTATAGGTGCATAAAACCCATTACACTTTCATATTTCTTTTCTTCGCTTACGCACGCACCACAAGCTTTGACACTTACGACTAGGTGTCGTTTTATTCGACCCGGAGCGTTTCGCAATTTTCAACACGCACTTCCCGAAATATTCTTAGGCTGTATAGTATTGGCCACGCTCCTACAGTTTCCTGCTCCGGATAATTGTTTTACCGTCTATCTTGAAACTTATTAACTCAGGCCGCGCACACTGCCTTCATAAAGTGCTATCGGTTTTCTGCTGATAATTTTCTTTCAATCACATGAAACTTTTATAATTGTATAAAATCCATCATGCAGTTACACTGATGTTAACAGTCAGTACTGCGAATAATATCACTGTCCGGCTTCACTTCCATAACGACTCACGTACTTTTAGCTCTAATTGACTTAGAATGCGTCTCGAGGTACTGATTTGCAGTGTCAACGTGTCAAAATATCAAACTGTTGTTGTGAGGTTCCAGTCCCTCGTATTTATAGACGATGTGCCTTCCCGCGTGGGTCACTCGCTGTCATTCCGGAGGGAGGGGGTTTGGTTATACTAAATCTGTACTTGCACGTTGATTTAGATCTCTTAATTTATCCCACTTAATAAACTGGCGATAAACATTCACGTGTCACATTCTGATCTCATATCGTTCGGAGATCACGAAGATATTACTCTATTTCTGTCCACTTTTTTTGAGCGCTCAGCCGGCGTCTATGATACCGTGACCATTCTGAACAATAGCGATCCAGCGGGAGTTTATTCCTGGAATTATATATTTTAATTAATCAAACAATTAATTAACATGGGGATGATATCTAAAAAATCCCCTCTGTTCAATTCGGTGGTTGGAATATTTCAATTATCATTATTTGAGAAAATAACTGGAGTTCATATTGTATTCCGTCATGTTGGTGCCTCTGTGGGCGATTTAGAAATTTTGTCATTGGCTGAAACTGCAGCGGGTATTTTAAATATCTCTCCTCGACAACTTGACGACAATGTGCATGGAGGAACGGGAAAACTTATTTCGACATATCTCCGTATTGGTGACGCCTGGCTAGCAGCCTTGTTTAGAATTAAGCGCTCCGTCACTTCCTCATACCAATAAGCCCTGTTCTTATGAGTGCTCGATATAATCCTGTTAACTTTCGAAATGGACAAACATCACCCATTATACAGGCCTCAATCTCCTGGTGCCAGCCTGTCGTACAACGTCTGACAATGTTGAAATCTTTCCGTCCACTCAAGACTTTGGTGTGTATTTCAATAGTACGGGAGCTGTGTGCGTCCTACACCCTCCACATTGACCGGCAATGGCCTTGAGGCCTCCGCTGCATTGACCCTGGGCAAGGTCATTGCCAAGGTCATTGACCTAAGATTATTGACCCCAGGGTCATTGACCGGACACGAGACCATGGCGTCATCTGCAGTCGTAAGTAAGGCCATTGACTCCGTGACGTCATTACCACGTGCTCATGTTTGTAAACAAAGACACGTGCTCTTCTTTGTAAACAATACCACGTGCATTTTGACAGCAATCAAGCTGCCACCGTTAAACAACAACGCATCGCTAACCTCACTGCCGCCATCGTAACGGGGCTAAACCTCACTGTTGCTACCTAGGCACGTAGTGGTGGGAAATTTGAAAAATTCCACGTGCTCTTGTTTGCAAACAATGCCACGTGCTTTTGACAGGGGTCATCCGCCATCCTTAGACAACAACGCATTGCTAACCTCAGTGCCGCCATCTTGACGGGGCTAAACCTTACTGTTGCTACATCATGCACGAGGTGGCGGGCAATTTGAAAAATTCCACGAGCTTTTTGACAGCTGTCATCCGCCATCTTGTATCGCTAAGCTCAGCGCTGCCATCTTAACGGCACCAAACCTCAACAACAGACGATCGCTAACCTGGTGATGACGTCACGTGGTCAATGACCATGGCTGGCAGCCATCTTCTGCAAGCGCGCTAAAGCCGTTTCATAAGAGCAGCCGCCATCTTGTGCAGTAGCCACTAAGCTAGCTTTCTCCATATAAACCTGTGTATAGCCGCTATCTTGCGCAAGTGACCCAAGGGAGTCTCATAAGTGCAGCAGCCATCTTGCGCAAGCGCCCCTAGGCCGTCTCATAAGGAACTGTGTACAATTGCCGTCGGGAAGGGCATCTTGCCGTAAAACTAAGGACAGTCCCTTGAAGATGGCGGATCTAAAGTTAGGCTTGCTCTCTTAGGCGTCGGGAAGGCCAACTAGCCGTTAATGTGAGGTTACGTCACTCAAAATGGTGACTGTAAGGTTAGGCTCTCACTCTTATGCAAAATCCGCAAATCGACATAGCTCACCTACTATACTAGGGTTCAATGATCTTGCATTGGATCCTCCATTGCTACACTACTAGACCTCGGGAGCTGACTCTCCTAAAAAGGTTTTGACTCATTTCCCACTGCTCGCCTCAGCAGATAGCAGGAGGTGCGCGCGCACATGATGATCTAAGCATTCTCTAGGTATAAATACGAGTGTAAGACAATACATCCTTGCTTGCCTCGTAAGAGGCGGCCGTGCCCTAGGCCCCCAGGGCAATCTTTTTTGTACAGGAGACATCGCTACGGCGGTATACGTCTAGGGAGCTTATACTCCCCCGAAGTCAATAAAGCATAACCATTTACTTAGGTTAGCCTAAGATAAGAGCCGTGGAATTTCAAAATTTCGCGCGCCCACGTGCCTAAGTTGGCATCCATGAGGATTTTGCCCTCGTCAAGGTAGCAGCACTGAGGTTAGCGATGCTAGATGGCCGCTGTCAAAAGCATGTAGAATTTTTCAAACTTCCCGCCACCACGTGCAAAAGGATGAGGTTTTGTGCCGTCAAGATGGCAGCACTGAAGTTAGCAATCGTCTGTTGTTGAGGTTTAATGCCGTTAAGATGGCAGCACTGTGGTTAGCGATGCAAGATGGTGGATGACAGCTGACAAAAAGCGCGTGGAGTTTTTCAAATTGCCCGCCACCACGTACATAAGGTAGCAACAGTAATGTTTAGCCCCGTCACGATTGCGGCACTGTGGTTAGCGATGCGTTGTTGCCTAAAGATGGCGGATGACCCCTGTCAAAAGCACGTGGCATTGTTTGCAAACAAGAGCACGTGGAATTTTTCAAATTGCCCGCCACCACGTGCCTTAGGTAGCAACAGTGACGTTTAGCCCCGTCAGGATGGCGACACTGAGGTTAGTGATGCGTTGTTGTTAAGATGGCAGCTAGACAGCTGTCAAAAAAGCACGTGACATTGTTTACAAACCAGAGCACGTGGTAATGACGTCACGGGCGAATGACCTTGCTTACGACAGCAGATGATGTCACGGTTACGTGACCGGGGTCAATGACCTTGGGGTCAAGAAGCTTAGGGTCAAATACCTTGCCCTTCTCAGATCCCTGAATTTATTTTATAATACCAAACATGATACCTAAGGCCCATCTTACCCGGGTATAATAAATACACTATATCAATGAAAACATGTAACGACTTCATTACAGGGCCACTTATCTTTCATAAGTAACAGCTATATACGAACTGTATACATACTCCCGCCAGCTTGACTATGTGAAACACACGGCAGCAAACTTAAACTGTGCATAAAGGAGATATGTGGTGCTCATGTCACTTTTTTATCTTTCATACTAACTATACCTCCTTTTCAAGACATAAAGAACCGCAACGTGTCTCGCTTTTTACATAGGTTGTGTATGTACCCTGTTAAAGTTCATTGCAGTAACAATGTCAGTTTTGAAAAAAATCACGTATGACCTTTCGCATATGCCAATTCAATTATCTTTAAGTGTGGTGAACTTATACATGAACGAAATGTACCGTGTTTACCGATATGCTTCATAAAACAAGGGCATTGTACTCACTACTAGGATTTAAATATTGTACGCCAGTCAGTTCAGGATACCTTGTGCATCATAATAAGTATAAAGACGCTGCATTATCCGAGCCTGCTTTGTGATACGCCACCATTACTATCAAGGTTGCATGTGAGCGAGTGACACGGCAGCTCACCGCCCAGGTTATCAACCAAGAGAGCTTGGCCAGCTATACGCTAGCAGGCTGACGCATACGTTGCTCACGATTGAACTTACATGTCTTTGTCGATTTTGTGGTGAGTTTTCACAAGGAGGAAATAAAATACACTAGAGAGGGATTATTGTTTCAGAACCCTACGTCCTCTTACATTTCCGTAACTTATTTACATACACTCTGTATATTTATGTATATACATGGTGTCCTTGAAAAAGGTTCAATTTTTTTTAGAGAAGGAGGAAAGGTCCTCTAAACATTGATGGCAAACCCAATATATTCGGAGTTATGGTGCGCTACTCTGCGCAACATGTGCGCGATGTGACCCACATCCATTGCAATGTAGCCATTCAGCCGACATCACATAGAATCACCATTCGTTGGAACACCCCTGGCTGTTGGAGGATTGCATCACAGGCATTGAACACGAGTTCTCGTAGTTCATCACCATCGTTCTTGGGAACAGCATACATAATGGTCTTCACATGTCTCCAAAGCCAAAAATCTAAAGGGTTAAGGTCAGGAGATGGAGCAGGCCATCCGACCAATCCGTCACTCAACCGTACGATAATAATGGGCCGGCGACCACGCCAGTATCCAATGTTTAGGTAGGAACGTGTTTTGTTGCATACGACCCTCCGTAGATAATTGCATTATCGCGGTTATTGATGGTAGGGGTAGCGAAACAAAACTCCGAAGATACTGGATTTACGACCGATGTTTATAGGACGTTTCTTCCTTCCTTTTTGTCGTCCTGCCTTCTCGGTAGATAATGGAACATGTTTAAGGTCATTCTGTATATATTATTTCCACTATCAACATCCTTTTTCTCGGCTAAGAGATCAGTGACACAGCGTACACGTTAAAACACACTGTTTATTTAAAATTGTTGAAAGAAACATGTAACGCTCTGCACTTCAATGTGGGTGGATAAAGGAGTTCTCTGAGACTTATATGCTTTGTCTTTCTTTCTCAGTTGGTTGAAGTGACATCTACAACGAGTGAGTGTGTAATTGTACATACGAGTGAATTTATATTTACAGACTTCGAAGATGGCGTCAAGGAACATCACGAATAAGTTGCTCTTTAGTGTAAAGCAGAACCTCGTATCTCCCAAAGCTCTTCCTATCCATTATTTTCTTGAAGACTGCTATGCAGTGAAACGTCAGGTTCTAAGTTTCTTCTTTCTTTCTTAATCCGTTTACTCTCCAGGGTTGGTTTTTCCCTCGAACTCACCTCTACCGCCTCAACGGCAGTGTCCTGGAGCGTGAGACTTTGGCTCGGGGGAATGCAACTTGGGAGGACGGCCAGTACCTCGCTCAGGCGGCCTCACCTGCTATGCTGAACAGAGACCTTGTAGGAAAATGGGAAAATCGGAAGGGGTGGACAAGGAGGGGGGGAAGGAAACCGCCGTGGTACCATCCTGGCATTTGCCTGGAGGAGAAGTGGGAAACCACGGAAACCTCATCGAAGGCGGCTTAGTAGACCCCGTTCCAATACTTGTACAACTTTTCAAATTTAGTGGCAGAGCCGGAAATTGAACCCGGGTCTCCGAAGGTGACAACTAATAACGCATACCAATACACCGCAGAGCCGAACGTTGTAAGTTTCACCAACACGAAAAGTCGTCTGAGTTTTTAAATACTGTGTTGACAGTAATTACTGAAATCCTACAAGTTGAGTCCCTGTATTTACAGTAGAAACTACACTGACTGAGCAAATGTCATGGGATAGCGGAGCACTGATGCGCAGGTGTGTTGTCTCACAGTAATTACTGAAATCCTACAAGTTGAGTCCCTGTATTTACAGTAGAAACTACACTGACTGAGCAAATGTCATGGGATAGCGGAGCACTGATGCGCAGGTGTGTTGTCTGCGCACCACACGCCCCCTGTGCCAGCGGCAGTTGTATAGGAGACCTTGTGAGCAGTGGATGTGCATGTGACAGGTGTAACATGGAACGCCGTCATGAGCTGACACCGTTCGAACGGGGTATGGTGGTTGGTGCCCGACGGATGGGAAGTGCGATTTCGGAAGTGGTACGGGAATTCGGCTTCACACGATCAACCGTGTCCAGGGTGTATCGTGAACGGCTGAATCCGGGTGTCACCGTCCACAACAGACGTACGACCAGCCGTCCAGCCACCCTCCATGACCGTGACCAGCGACATCCGAGACGGATTGTCAATAGTAACAGACGGGCAACCGTGCAACAAATCACGGCTCAGTTCAACCCAGGCCGTGTTAGACACGTCTCCCAGTGGACAATCCGTAGGGACATGGGTTCTATGGGGTATGGGAGCCGGCATCGCACACGGGTGCCACTGTTAACCCAACATCATCGGGCATAACGACGCGCATTTATCACCAGTCACCAGGGATGGACATTGGAACAATGGCGTAACGTGATATGGTCGGAAGAATCACGATTTCAACTGCACCATGCCGATGGTAGGCACCGTGTATGGCGCAGACCACATGAAGCGATGGATCCCGCCTGCCTCGAAGGTGTGGTCCAGGGCGCTGATATCTCTGTTATGGTTTGGGGTGCAATTTCCTGGTATGGAGTGGGCCCCCTTATTGTTCTGGAAGAGACTTTGAATGGCACGCGGTATGTTGAGCTGCTCGGAGACCATCTCCATCCATTTTTGGCCTTCCAGCGCTCAGACGGTTCTGCGGTGTTTCAAGATGATAACGCGCCGCCACATCGCTCCCACGTCGCCCGGGAATGGTTCCAGCAACATGCAGCGGAGGTCCAACGACCGCCATGGCCACACAGGAGCCCCGATACGAACCATATCGAGCATATCTGGGATGTCCTGGAACACAAGCTCTGTGCCATGAATCCTGCACCCACGAACAGACCAGCATTGGCGGCCGCTCTGCAAACGATTTGGTGTCATCTGCGTCCAGAGGACTACCAGGGACTTGTCAGCTCACTTCCACGGTGTCTCACTGCAGTTCGCAGGGCCAGAGAAGGCCCCACACGCTATTAGGTGACTATCCCATGACATTTGCTAAGTCAGTGTACATCTAAATCCTATCATAACGACAAAATACTATTTAATCTATTTTACGTCCGCCTCCATAGAGTAACGTTTAGCACTATTAGGTGCTATCCTCGGGGGCCCGAGTTCGATTCCCGGTACTGCCAGTGATTTAAGAATGGCAGAAGGGCAGCTCACTTCCATTGGCGGTGTGCCTGGGGTGTCCTTTATCTCTCCTGTCACCTTTAAACATTCTCTTCAAGTCAATTAAACAATAAAAGTCACATTGTTATGCATGATACCTTGATATTAGAAAACCTGCTCTTGTTGGTATCCGCTAAGAATATGTTCATAACTTTCCGGTTATTCCGTGACAACTTCATGTTAGAAGATAAATATCAGAGAAAAATAAGAATTAACTTCTTACTTGGCAGCTAATAAGAGCTCGTAACACGAAAAGGTTCGGGAGAAACGAGTGAGATAAAGTAATATTTACTTTGCTACAACAATGTAATTATAAAGACCTGAATACACTGTATTACGCAAGCAGTGATGAGCTCAGTGTTCAACAGGTAGGTCATCCGCTGTCACTGGAGTGGAGTTAGCGGTGATAAGGGGGACACTTTGAATAATCGTCGGTGAAGAAATAATATGTCTCAATGCTTTTCCTACCCATCACGTCACGTCTCCCAGCCAGATACGGATATAAAATCCATTAAACAATGTTTCTTCTGTTAATTTTCTACGCTTATGTATAAAGGAAAATGAACCTTAAATACATCGTATCTTACTGTAGGAGTGCGTAAATCCGCAGCGTAAACATAGATTTCTATACTACGATACACTAAGGTTCATGTTCGTTTACACATTATCATTAGGAAAATGAACCCAACGAAAATTGTCCTAATGGACTGCATATCCATAACTTAGGTAGCTGAGACTACGACAGTACTACTACTGCTAAATGTTTTCATTCCTCCCCTAAAAGGGGAGGCGGACCTCCTAGACGGTCAAGCCTTCTATCAGGCCAGGAGATTTGTTACGGTGAAGGAGATGTGCGGAGAAGGTGAGAGAGTTGGCGGCCTACATTAGGAAATGTCCCGGCATTCACCTTAGTGCAGGAGAATGGAAAATCACGGAAAAACATTCTCAGGTCAGCCGACGGTGGGCACAAGCCCCTCTCCGTCTCTCAAATGTAGAGGTGTAGAACCACGTAAGAGCCGCGGCTACCCCTACTCTGCTCGGTTGGTCGGTCGGAGTGCAGAGCTGTAGGACCAGCCGAAGCCCTCTGCAACCACCGACCTGCTGAGGCGTGACCAATCTTAAGGGAAATAAGGGATAGGAAGAGAATTGGGACATACGATATTTTTTTCAAGGACAATATACTTCTTGGGAAATTGTAAATAATAATAATAATAATAATAATAATAATTATAATAATAATAATAATAATAATAATAATAATAATAATGATAATAATAATAATAATACCCATGTGGGGATTTACCGGTTACCTCCATCGGGCGCGTCCCATTGGAATTGGGGAAGCTCGCTCGCTCTGCCGCCAGCAGAGTCAGAGGGTAGTAGGGAAAAAAAATACCACCGTGAAAAAAACTGGTCCCTTGCCAGGGTTACGGCGAAGACTGGTAAATGACCAGAAGCCAGAAAACATCTTGAGGCAACCTCTAGGGCTAACAACCCTAGTTGTAAAAGGATGGGTACCCGTCCAAAGCAAATTCAAGTCAAAAAGCATGATGGCACAACATTTCAAGAAACGTACCCCAGGGGGTAAATCTTCGGATAAATCCCTCGTCGTGAATGCCACGGCGCACAAGTCTCGTTCGGATTCTGGGGGAGACTCAACATCATGCAAGAGACGAGTCGGAGCGTCTCGGTGTACCCCGAAGAGTCAAAAACTCAGGCCAAAATCTAAAACCTTTCTAGCAACTTTCAACATAAATTCACTTACACAAACTGGCAAGCTGAAAACAAAGCTCTTCACGAAAATCAGGTATCCATAATGGCCTTACAGGAAACAAGATACCCAGATGAAGAGGTTTTTGAATCCGAAGGCTACCGATTTTTCAAGAGCAAAGCGCAAAGAGAAATCCTCAATGGAGCTGTGATGCTTGGAACCGCTTTTGCTGTTAGAACCAAGATCCTTAAATCGGTTGCAAATTTCGAACCTGTGAATGACAGATTGTCTACACTCACAATTAAATGCGCGAACAAAACCTACGCCCTAGTTAACGCACATGCTCCTACAAATGATAAGAACAAGTCTGATCCAGACGAAGTTGATAATTTCTGGGACCTACTGGATGAAAAATTAAACAAAATCCCCAAACACCATGTCAAGCTTCTTTTGGGTGACTTCAATGCCCAACTAGGTCGCGAACAGAAGTACAAGAAAGTTATAGGAAATTACCCTGCTCACCCCCCTCGTGTGTGCTTCTACAATTGTAGGGGGCTAACCTTGGTTACCCTCTTCAATTGAAGATCCTCTTCGTGGTGAGGGGGACTAGTAGCTCCTTTCTTGCGATGCCGAATGGAGCCCTACTGGGTAACCGTTCCGCATACAAGGAGGAGGAAGCTAAAGCACCGCCCAACCCTAAGGTGTAACGCGACCCGTGCCGATGGGGTGCATGGCACATGGGAGATGTGTCTTAGACGGAGCCTTCGAGATACTTGGCGCCCTCTCGAAGTAAGTAGCCTTACCCAGGTATGCGGGGCTCTGCCTGGGCGGACATATATTTCCCTAGCTACTCGTGGGATTTGTATGAATACGGTAGCCATCCATAAACCGGAGAGCCCTTCTGGGGCCTCCGAGAGAAACACTACAACAACGACCGAAGGGGACTCTTCGGAGATACCCTCGGATAGTTCATCTTCGACAGTTAGAGGGCTCACTCAAGAGGTGGGCAATCTACAGGTCCAGAAGAAGAAGAAGAAGAAGAAGAAACAGCGCTCTGGCGCTGAAAAAAGGAGATATAAGAAGGCCTTAAAGGCCCGGGAGCAGGCCAGAGAGGGCCTGACTCCTGGGGCTGAGGGGACTTCTGCTATCACAACAGCGTCAACAGTGGAGGGATCCAATGGCCACAAGAGGCGGGACCCTGAAAAGGGCTCTGCTTCTAGGGCACAGAGGACCCCACCCACTATGATGCCAGCGGGGAAACGACTTCTGTCGGGGGCAACCCCAGAAGAAGATCGGCAGACCCGCAAGAGACCCAAGGTGGAGTACGCTAGGATAGCCAGAGCTGGGATCAGGATGGCCATAGTACCTGTGGGATATCCTGACCAGCAGCTATCCGAGAAACAGGTGGAAGCTGTGGAAGAGGCTATCACCAATCTGATAGATGGGCTTCCGGAGCAGGGGCCTATTAAGCCTCAGTTCCTGGACTGCTATCTGTCGAGGGGTGCGGCCGTCATCATAGCAGAGAACAACGAAACTGTAGCATGGCTTTCTAGTCTTGTTGCAGGTATACAACCGTGGGAAGGAGCCAGGCTCACAATTGTGGGCATGGACAAACTCCTTTCCTACAAGAGAGTCATGGTCTGGATACCAGGACAACCAAAGGACAATAATGTCCTTTTGGGAAGAATGGCACGCCAGAACCATGGCTTAAATCCCACCAGCTGGAGGGTCTACGACCGCAAGGAGGAGAAGAGAGGTGTCCGCCTTGTGGTCAGCATGGACTCCAGGGATGTGGAGAAAGTGGTGGGGAAGAAGATCTTCTGCGGGGTGCACGTGGCTACCTTCACCTTGGTGGAGGGCAAGCGTGACAAGCAGAGGACCAACCCCACCACAGATAAAACCGAGACCAGCAGAGGCGAAGAGCTGGAGCCCGGACAGGAACCAGGGCCAGCCAAGCCCCAGGATCCATCGCGGGAGACGGAGCTGCAAGTTCCGGAGACCGCATAAGGTAAAGTATTCTATGAAAGTAAAGAATGATTACTTTCATACAAGCAAATATACAACATTGTATAGCAGCCTCTAGGGTACTTAATAGAAGTATCCAGAAAGGTGGGTTTTCGGTCGCCCTGATACAAGAACCCTGGCTTCGACAGGGACATATCATGGGACTAAAATGTGCAGGTTTCACTCTATTCAGTGGAATAGCAGAGGAGAAGCCTAGAGCTTGTATACTAGTTAAGGATTATAACGCTTGGGCTATACCGGGTTTCATTAGTAGAGACCTGGTAGCAGTCCTAATGAGATATGAAGAGTGCGGACAGCCAAGAGACTTAGTTGTCTGTTCTGCATATTTCCCAGGAGACTCTGAATCTCCACCCCCGCCGGAGGAGTTCAAGAGACTGGTGATATACTGTAGGAAACAAGGATTAAACCTCATAGTAGGATGTGATGCCAATGCTCATCATAGCATTTGGGGAAGCAAAAATACAAACCGAAGGGGAGAGCACTTCATAGAATTTCTATGTACAACTGATCTTGAGATCATGAATATTGGTGATACCCCTACCTTCATTAATAATAGGAGCGAAGGGATCATAGATCTTACCCTGGGTTCCATGGGAATCATGCAGGAATTTAAAGACTGGAAGGTCTCTTTGGAGCCTTCCTTGTCAGATCATAGACACATTGTGTTCTATATAGAGGGATCCATCGAGATCCCGTCTTACAGAAACCCTAGAAGAACCGATTGGATATCTTTTAGGGAGGACGTGAGAAGGGGACTGGAGGGAGGACCCTCAAACATAATTAAAAACAAAGAGGAGCTGGAGCTCAGTGTGAGTTTTCTCACACGGACACTGGTTACCTCTTATGAATTAAACTGCCCTATTGTTAAGGCAAAGAGAGTAACAGGAAGCTTCAAGTGGAATAGTTATCTTGAAAACCTGAGGAGAAATACACGAAGGCTCTGGAATAAATACAGGGAACTTCAGGATCAAGAAAGCCTAGATTCTTACAAAGAATCACAAAGAAGGTACAAGTCAGAAGTCAAAAAGGCTTCTAGGAAATCGTGGAGACAATTTTGTGACTCCATTGAAAGTCAACATGAAGCGGCAAGGCTTCATAAAATTTTAACCTTGGATAAAAAGGCAAGGCTGGGCTCACTGGAGACTCCTTCTGGTGGATACACATCCACAGAGGGGGAGACCCTGAGCTTATTGCTTGATGCCCACTTTCCAGGTTCGGTAATCACGAATTGTGAGGTAGAATCGAGCGGATCCTTCAGACCCGATAAAAGTGGCTGGAGGGAAGCCGCAGAGATTGTTACCCCAAGAAGGGTTAAGTAGGCATTAGAATCATTTGCCCCGTATAAAAGCCCAGGTGTGGATGGAATCTTCCCGGCGCTTCTTCAGGAGGCGGGAGAGGTCCTTATACCATACCTGGTTAGAATTTTTAGAGCCTGTCTCACTATGGGGTACGTGTACTCCTTGTGGCGTCAGGCGAAGGTGGTATTTATACCTAAACCCGGAAGGTCTTCATATACTAGACCTAAGGATTATAGACCCATTAGTCTAACGTCTTTTCTACTTAAGACTTTGGAAAGACTGGTGGATAGACATATCAGGGAGAAAGTATTAAGAGACTTTCCCCTGCATTCTCACCAACATGCATATCAACCAGGGAAGTCGGTTGAGACGGCACTGCACCAGCTGGTTTCTAGGCTGGAGAGTGCCTTGGATCAACAACAACTTGCCATGGTTGTATTCCTAGATATAGAAGGGGCCTTCAACTATACATCTTTGGGCTCCATAGAACGTAGTCTAGAGAGAAGAGGAGTGAGCAGCATGCTCATGAAATGGATTATGGCCTCACTGCAGGGCCGTCAAGTTCTGTTTACCCTCAACGCTGTAATGTTGAGAGCTAATATAGACAGGGGGTGTCCACAGGGAGGAGTATTATCACCAACATTATGGTGTCTGGTAGTGGATGAACTACTTACCAGGTTAAATGTTGGAGGAATATACGCCCAAGGCTATGCAGACGACATAAGCCTGATGGCGGTAGGAAATTTCCCCAGTACGGTTTCTGAACTCGTACAGGGCTCTCTACGAAGGGTGGAAAGATGGTGCCACGAGACAGACTTGTCGGTTAATCCCGATAAGACGGAGCTTGTGGTATTTACCAAGAGGAGGAGGCTAGACGGACTGTCAGAGCCTTTCCTATTTGGGAAAAAATTAGTTAAGACAACTTCGGTTAAGTACCTAGGGGTAATCCTTGAGGCAAGACTGAGTTGGAAGAAACACATAGATCATAAGGTGGATAAGGCTCGCAAAATTATGTGGGCCTGTCGCAGGGCCGTCGGGAAGACTTGGGGCCTAAGACCTAAGGTGGTCCAGTGGCTCTATATCTCCATTGTACGGCCCACGATCACCTATGCATCTATAGTTTGGTGGCCAGGCTCAGAGAGCAAAACTGTGAGTACCAAGTTAAACAGTGTCCAAAGACTTGCGTGTCTAGGAATAACAGGGGCACTGGATACCACACCATTATGTGCAATGGAGGCCATCCTAGGCTTTCTCCCATTACATTTATATGTTAAAGTAATAGCGGGAATGAGTGCCTATCGCCTTTGGTCACTCGGAGGATGGTCCTTCAAAAACCCGAATAGAGGTCATGCCTCTATTCTTACCAGGCTTCACCAGACTTGCCCTATGACAATGATGATCGGGGATCTGATGAAGCCTAGCTTTAATTTGAATTATAAATTTACAGTGGTGATACCCACAAGGGAGGAGTGGGCCGCGGACGCTGGGGCCCGTCTTAAGTCTGGGGGCTGTACGTGGTACACGGACGGCTCGCGGACGGAGACGGGCACAGGCGCCGGGGTCTGGGGGCCTAAGACAAGGCTCCTTCCTATGGGTAAATATGCTACTGTTTTCCAGGCTGAAGTATACGCAATACCAGCCTGTGCTGTAAATATATGGAATATGCCTGGACATAGAAGACATATCACTATTTGTAGTGATAGCCAGGCAGCGCTAAAAGCACTATGTGCAGTTAAAACAACATCAAAACTGGTATGGGAATGCCAAAGGATGTTAGATCAGCTGTGTGAGCTTAGCTCAGTTACCCTATTATGGGTTCCTGGGCACACAGGTATCAGTGGAAATGAAGAAGCTGACAAACTAGCGAAACAGGGCTCAATGGGTTCCTTCATAGGACCAGAGCCTTTCCTGGGAGTGTCACTCCGAAGTGTGAGACTGGCAATATCCCAATAGATAAACCAGTCTCACCTAGATATTTGGAAGAGGTTAACCATAGCAAGACAGGCACGTGAACTTATCAAAGGACCTAGTCAAAGCTATAAAAAGGTCCTAATGAATTTGAATAGGACCAGAATGAGAATGGTAGTTGGACTGTTAACAGGCCACAATACCTTACAGAGACACCTACACATCATGAAAATCACCCAGGATCCGATGTGTAGAAGATGCGGTAAGGAGGAGGAGACCTCCGCGCATGTGTTATGTCAGTGCGAGGCTTTTGCAAGCACTAGACATCGATTCCTGGGCTCACATTTTGTGAGCCTGGAGGACATCAGGAACGCCAAAATCCGGACACTGGTATCCTTTATAGGAGCACTAGGGCTGGACTAGGCAAACCCGTTCAAGGGGCACAAAGGGTCTTCATAGACCTACGTGTGGAGCTCTGCGAAAACAGGGCTCACCCATTTCTTATCTATCTATCTATCTACCCTGCTCACAAAAGAACCAATCCCAACGGCAAAAGACTGGTGTCCATTTGCGAAAATCACAGCCTGCAGGTCATGTCGACCCAATTTCGCCATCTACCCAGAAAGCAAATGACTTGGCGTTCTCCCGTCCGAGCTCTCGAAGAGTTCCAAATTGATCATGTTGCAATCTCCAGGAGAAACAGCCCTGAGATTATGAATGTGAAGGTAAAGAAAGGTATCAATGTGGCCTCAGATCATTATATCTCTCTTATCAAATTCAAACCAATTCCCGCAAACACAAGGAAGACAACTAAACAGATCACACGCTTCGACAATGATAAACTTCGGCAAAGGGTCAAGGAGTTCCAGGAGAAGGCTAGACCAAATGACTGTGACTTTAACAACGCCAAAAGTCTCCTTGTTGAGGCCGCCAAAGACGTTGCAGAAATCAAGAGAAGCAAAAAGCATGCCTGGTGGAATAAAACCTGCGAATCAGTCCTCCAAGAAAGACTCAATGCGTGGAAACAGTACTACTCTACGAAATCAGAAAATGATTGGGAAACCTACAAAATCCAACGTGCCCAAGCAGCTAGGGTGTTCAGAACTGAGAAACGTAAATACGAAAAATCTCTCATTGAAAAGATAGAACAAAACTTTGGAAAGAATGAAAGCAGAGAGTACTACAGAGCCTTCAAACGCAAACTCACTGGCTATAAACCAGCATCTCTGTGCTTTGAGCGAAAGGACGGCACACTGGCGACGTCAAATGAAGAAAATTGCAGCATTCTGGCAGATTACTTCAAGAATTTACTTAATTGCTCTAAACCGCAAAGCACCATTGAGACCAAGGAACCCTTACTCAGGTATCCAGATTCCAGACCACCCGACAGAGATGAAATCAAGCGCCACATTGCCCGTCTCAAAAATAACAAAGCGCCGGGGGAAGACTCAGTAGTAGCAGAACTATGGAAATATGCCCCAGAGGAATCACTTGATATCTTGCAAAAGCAAATAGAAGAAATTTGGAACAAGGAGACCCTACCCGAATATTGGAAAATAGCTTTGATCCATCCATTACACAAAAAAGGCAGCATGAAGAACATCAACAACTACAGAGGAATCCGTGACTTACAAAATTCTATCACTTGCCATCCTGGAGCGTTTGGAAGCACAAGTCGAACATCAAATAGGTGAATACCAAGGAGGGTTCAGAAAAGGTCGCTCAACAGCTGAACAGATTCAAAATCTCAAAACGATCAACAGATATTGTACACTAAGGTCCAAGCAGTATGTGTCTGTCTTTGTGGACTTTAAGAAAGCGTACGATTCCATTGACCGGGAAGTCCTGCTAAACATCTTAAATGAATTTGGAGTTGATTTGAAAGTGCTGGCATTAATTAGAGCCACCCTGACCGATACAAAATCCAAGGTGAAGTTCCAAGGATGTCTCTCGCATTCCTTTGACATCAAAACAGGAGTCCGACAAGGTGATGGGCTATCCCCGATACTCTTCAACTGTGTTCTTGAAAAGATCATCAGAACCTGGCGAGTGAGATTACAGGAAACCAACTACAGTCCAATGAGAATAGGAACCAAAATCCAAGGGGATCGCAACAGACTGCTTAGCATTTGCCGATGATATTGCTGTTCTCTCAAAGGACATAGAAACCGCTAGAGCTCAAGTTGAAATTTTAAAGGAAATTGCCGAACAAACTGGTTTGCAGATATCGTTTGAGAAAACAGAAGTAATGACTAACATCAAAGAGGCTCCACCAAAACTTCATACAAAATACGGGGACATCACCCGAGTAGACAAATTCAAATACCTGGGTGAGATCATCATGAAAAATGGACTGGACAAAGAAGCACTTCAGGAGCGAGTACGCAAACTGGAAATAGCCTACCAAACATCCCGCACGATCTACAACAAAAAATGCCTTTCCCAAAACACCAAGATACGTCACTATGAAACAGTTCTGAAGCCAGTAGTTCTATACGCATCCGAAACCCTGTCTCTAAATGCCAACAAAGGACTCCTTGAAGAACTGGAGAAAAGAGAACGCAAAATTGTGAGAGGAATCTTGGGATCAAAGTACAGAAATGGAATCCATCAAAAGAGATCCAACAAGGAAGTCTACAGCAAAATAGAGAAAATTACCGACACAATCAGAAAAAGACGGACACGATTTTATGGTCAACTGAAAAGAATGGACGGAAGGAAGTTAACTAAAGAAATCTTTCACTTTTTGATTCAAACACAAAAACCACAATTCCCTGGTTTAGAAATACCAAAGAAGACCTGCAAATGCTACATATCTCAGCTGAAGACGCCCTCAATAGAGATCTCTTCCGCAAGAAAATATTGACGAACGGGCTAAACCGAGACGAGCAACCGAAGCAGGCCCTCTCACAAAGAATGAGGGAAATTTGGGCTCTAAAGAAGGCCAAGTTCAGTGTCAAATGCAACAAGACTTAACGTGGTCATTGATGGCCCCAGCGAATTATATATATAATGAATATACTCAGTCTCTTTTCATTTATTTAACCGGGCCAGGAATGGAATGAATGAAGCCCCATCTAGTGGCGCGGATAGGAACTATGCCGGCTCCCGAAGCCTTTCGCACTCCTCTGGAGCAATGATTAATGACTGACAGATTTACTGAAATGATAGTGGAGAGTGTTGCCGGAATGTGTCATGAGAGGGAAAACCAGAGTACCCGGAAAAATCCTGTCCCGCCTCCACTTTGCCCAGCACAAATCTCGCATGAAGTGACAGGGATTTGAACTAACGAACCCAGCGGTGAGAGGCCAGCGCGCTGCCGCCTCAACTACGGCGGTCCCAACGACGATGTACTTCTGTACTGTACTACTGTACTTCTCCGGACATTGTGCATAATAAAATAATAATAATAATAATAATAATAATAATAATAATAATAATAATAATAATAATAATACAAACGCGTATTAGGCCAAGAGGCCTGTTACGTTCGCGATCCATCTCGTAGCCGGGCGCCCAATAGAACAACTTACCCTGGGTTGGTTTCGTATGGTATCTCTCGCTTTCCATACTCTTCATATGATTCTTCCAGTTATTCCGGTATTAACATGAGTAGTATCTTCACTTTTTTCATCGCCTCGTCGTTCCTCTTTTGATCCCTTCGCGTGTATCCTGCTGCACGTATCATGTTCCATACGTAGATGATGATTTCAAACACATAGCCAACTTCAGTGATTGCGATAGCTTTCAAAATAATTTGGACTTGTGTAACGAGATGGAAACTGGAAATTAATGCTGAAAATCTGCATAAATGAATATGACCTTAGCCACAGGTACGAAATAAACGGTGCTATACTGAAGGCTGTTCATTAGGTCAAAGTGCTTGGAATAATTCCTTGATTGCAAAATACACTCATGCTCATAAATTAAGGTTAATTGCATATTGTGGTGCCACGCAACGTGGCACTACACAAAACTGGCGCAAATAGCATAGTCACATAGTGAACACAAACGAAACATACCTATTGAGACAGTATTACTGATTTAAAACTCCTTTCTCAAGGAACGGTTTAGTTCTGGCCAATTAGCTGTAGAAAACAGTGTCACGTTTTTATTCTCAACTTGGCGTTTCTCCTATTTTTAAGTCCATATTTCTTAAGTAATTGATTTTTTCCCTGGGACTTGCTCTCGATACTTAACTCTTATTCTGCTGTGTGCTGCCATCTGCTATGGTGTAGTCGAAACGTGACCTCGCTTCCGACCAATCAGGGAGCTCCTCGCCATCTTAGATGATCTGCTCTCCCTGTGAATTGCTTGACCATGGTGGAGGAAGGACAGTTTTATCCAGGGTATCGGAAATTAAATTTGGCTCTCCTTTAATTTTATTCCTGTTTTTCCTTTTATCTTATCTTGTTGAATGTAATTGTGCCTTCGGGATTTCTGGGTTCTCTATTTTACGACCATTGTTATGCTTATTTGTTTGTGATTGTTCGTTGCTTACCCTTGATGGCGTATGTTGGTTACCATGGCTACTCTGTAGTGATGGTGGTGATTGTTTTTTTTTTTTTTTTTGATTCTGACACTATAGTATATTTTTATTTTGGTACTCGTGTGCTTCGGTGTCTGTATGACTTAACACCTTATCCTACCTTTCACATCGCTTTTCCTTTTCCTCGCTTATGTTTGTTTCGCCTGTCTTGCGTCTGTTTACTCTGTGTTTATGTCACGCGACACGTAATAAGCCCGATCCCCTTGCGAAAGCTCCATGGTCATACTATCTTGTACTTTAAAGTTACCCTTTGAATTGCACCCCAAAGGTACTGCTCACTTAATGTAATTATCATGTACTCATGTACCGTTTTCTGTTATTTTATGTTGGTCGACCACGTTTATTGACGAGTTTTCTCTGCTGTTAATTACCTTATATTTTAGTTTTTTCTCAATGGACGGTTTTATTTTTCAATGAAGTTGTTCTACTTTGGGTATCAAGATATAATTATTTTAACCTTCTTAAGAAAGAAAGAAAATATTTGTTGTTCTTTCTTTCACTCATTTAATGTGTTCGGGTGCTTAGTTCAGTGGTTTATTTAATTATCCACGGTTAGTTGACACTTCTCCACTAATTAAGGTAAGTTCTTGTTTTGTTGTTATTTTGTGTGGAGAGGATTGTGTCTTATTGTGCTTCCACCTGTTACTGGGGCAGTAGTGTAACTGCTAGTTCGTACTTTGGGCTGCCCTTACGGTAGTAGTTGTGGTGTTTGGCTACGTAACGGGTAACCTGTAAATCCACGGTATTGGTGATAAGTTGAGAAAACCGTCCTAAAACACATATGCTACAAAACGCCGCTGTTTCCTGCTCATGTACCCCGACATCAATATGGGATATGATCACCATGCACACGTACATAGGCCGCACAACGGGTTGGCATACTCTGGATCGGGTGGTCGAGCAGCTGCTGGGGTATGGCCTCCCATTCTTGCACCAGTGCCTGTCGGAGCTCCTGAAGTGTCCTAGGGGTTTGAAAGCGTGCAGCGATACGTCGACCGAGAGCATCCCAGACGTGCTCGATAGGGGTTTAGGTCTGGAGAACAGACAGGCCATTCCATTCGCCGGATATCTTCTGTTTCACGGTAATCCTCCGCGATGGCAGCTCGGTTGGGCCGTGCGTTATCATCCATCAGGAGGAAGGTGGGACCCACTGCACCCCTGGAGTGGCGGACATACTGGTGCAAAATGACGTCCCGATACACCTGACCTGTTACAGTTCCTCTGTCAAAAACATGCAGGGGTGTACGTGCACCAATCACAATCCCACCCCACGCCATCAAACCACTACCTCCTTACAGGTCCCTTTCAAGGACATTACGGGTTTGGTATCTGGTTCCTGGTTCACGCCAGATGAGAAACCGGCGAGAATCATTGTTCAGACTATACCTGGACTCGTCCGTAAACATAACCTGGGACCACTGTTCCAATGACCATGTACTGTGTTCTTGACACCTGGCTTTACCGGCTCTCCTGTGGACAGGGTTCAGTGGAATGCACCTTGCAGGTCTCCGGGTGAATAAACCATGTCTGTTCAGTCGTCTGTAGACTGTGTGTTCCAGTGGCTGTGGCAAGTTCCTGAGTAAGACTACCTGCAGTACTCCGTGGCCGTCTGCGGGCACTGATGGTGAGATATCGGTCTTCTTGTGGTGTTGTACACTGAGGACGTCCCGTACTGTAGCGCCTGACGCGTTTCCTGTCTGATGGAATCGTTGCCATAATCTTAAGATCACACTTTGTGGAACACGGATGGCCCGTGCTACGATCTGCTGTGTTTGACCAGCCTCCAGTCGCCCTATTATTCTACCCCTCATAACGTCATCAATATGTGTTCGTTGAGCCATTTTCACCACACAGTCATTATTAGCACGTCGGAAAACATCTGCACACTTACTCGCTGCACCATACTCTGACATGCACCAACACACCTCTGCGTATTTGGACTGCTGCCAGCGCCACCGTGCGACGAACACAGGTCAAATGCATCACATGGTCATACCCTGAGGTTATTTAATATTGCAAACCGCCCACCATAGCGTTGTTTCACCATGTATTAGCATTATCCTTAATTTCTGAGCATGAGTGTAGATTTTTCTTTTCATGTAGACGAAGATACTCGTGTAATGATGTCTCTTGGATTTACTGAAATTGGTGACCTAAGCGCTCTTAAATTATACTTATGTAGTTATGCTCTTCCTGTCATTGATTTTTGCTACCCCAGCTGGTTATCAACTGCCCCCACAAAGTCAATAAATTAACCGCATATTTTAATTCTTGGCGAACAGTTTGAAGGACCCTAACTCCGACTTGAAACAGTCAAATTCTGTAATACTTCAACATCCTGGCCCTGAGTAAACGTATACAGCACACAAATCTCTTCTTTCTTCGCAGAATTGTCAATGCTACTGTTAAATGCTCATTTTTGTTACCTGTTTTTCTGCTCCATGTTCATCCACGTAGCGTCCGAAATAGACCACTGCTCCATATTCCTCGTGTGCGCCCAACACTCCAGCCACGCTCCGCATTCTATCGCCTTTCCACAAAAGCAAATTGAGACCTTCGTTCCCTATCATCTCTTCGAAACCAAACAGAAACGTATACTATAGGAATAAGCTCTGGATTCTTTGTTGACAACCTGGCCAGAACATTATTAGTGACACGAACGTTATTATATGTTTTTAACACTTGTTATTAATTTTATTTGTTATTTAATTTCTAGGTAATTTATTAATATTAAGTCCCTTCTTTGTTAAATTGCATTTCTTATTTTCTTATTGTTAAAATTTGATTTATGATAATTATAAAGCCCAGTAGCTGTGATTCAGGATCTATCTTGTTTTCTGACGGTCCATGCTTCACTTCCACACAAGGGAACGACTCTAGGTAGCATTCTATATAGGTGTAGTCTTGTGTTTCTCTGAACTATAGACAGTTTCATGTCTGAATTGGTAGTACACATGATTATATTAAACGTTTCAATGCTGTTATCGATATTAGTATTGCTCTCAAATGGTAGGGGTAGCCGAGGTGTTTGAAGGAGTTTTTCGTTCTACTGGATTATTATTTCAGTATATTTTAACGGGAATCTGGTTGTTTACCTTCGAAATCGAGAGTTTTGTATTCTTGTTTATATTTCCATGTCATATTCAACAGCTATTCCAGGCGGCAGATTCCTTGTCTGTTGTTTACCTACTCTTTTCTTAAGTAATTGCAAATAATTTGGAAATTTACTGAATGTCTGCCTTAGTAAATTATTCCAATCCCTAACTCCTCTTCCTATAAAGAAACATTTTCCTTTATTTGTCCTCTTGAACTTCAACTTTATTTTCACACGGTGATCTTTCCTTTTTAAAACACCACTTAAACTTATTCGTTTACTATTGTCATTCCACGCCATCTCTCCACTCGCAGCTTGGAACATACCACTTAATCCAACTGCTCGTCTTCCTTCTCCCCAGCCTTTCCAGTCCAAACTTTGCAGTATTTTCGTAGTGCTATTATTTTTTCGGAGATCACTCAGAAAAAATCGAGCTTCCTTTCTTTGGATTTCATCCACTTCTCGTATCAAGTAGTCTGGGGAGGGTCCCGTACACTGGAATAATACTCTAATTATGGTCTCACCAGAGACTTATACGCCATCTCCTTTATATCCTTACTACAACCCCTAAATAGCCTCATAACCATGTGTGGATATATGTACCATTTATTAACAAAGATATACAGAGCGTTGCAAATCATTCTCTTAATAGTCAACTAGTACTAGGTCATCAACGTACAGTAGCGTATCCAGTTGTAGGAACGTGTTTGCAATCCTTTTTAAGAGCATCATGTACATTATGAAAAGCAGGGGGTATATGCCATAACCCTGCGGTATACCTCTGTTGATTTGTTTCCATTCTGATATTATGTTCTTATTTTGTATTGAATTAAATTATTTACGTACAGTATGGACATTGCTAGGATCACCTGTTGTGGAAATTCGTCCTTTTGTGGTATTTTTAAATGTGGTATTTTTAGTGCTAAGTGCGTGTCTGTATTGAATTTTTATGCTTGTCTAACAAACGTTTGAGAGTGATAATAATAATAATAAGAAGAAGAAAAATAAAAAGAATACTGTGAACTAGGAATATCTGCAACAAAAGGCGTTTATCTAAATACTTAAAAATACAACGCTACAACACAGTAGTCAGACCGGAATATCTATACGCGAGTGAATGTCCAGTATTGAACTACAAGCTGAATAAATGATAAGTAGTGGAAAAAAGTATTATACGGAAAATACTTGGTCCGTCAAAAACTACAGAAATCAAGAAGTAATGATGAAATACATCGTAACATAGGAAACATAACGGAATCAATACGGCAGAGGCGATTGATACACTATTTTTTGGACACTTATAGAGAATGGATGACAGCAGGTTAACCAAACAGATCTTCAAGTATCCTGAAGTCAACAACAACCTGGATTCGTGAAGTAAAGAAGCATTTGTAAAGGAAGAATATAAGAGAAGAAGTAGCAAGAGATAGAGAGAGAGTGGAACTTTTAGAAAGAAAGTGTTAAAAATGGAAGGATTCCAGTGTCGGAATGGAAAGGAAACATGCCTAAAATGTTCCTACTATAGGAAAAGGAGACATAGTAAGAAAATGAAGCAGTATTGGCGGAAGAAGGATGAAGCATTGCAATTGGCACGTGGTGACTAGAAGACCCTAACGGAGAAAGAAAAATATCGTGTCCAGTCAGCTAATGAGGGGTTTTAGTCTCTGAACTGAAAAACAAACGGGAACTGCAAGAAATAGAAAAAAGGGAAATGAAAGTCTTGAAAAATATTCTGACAGATGCCAATGGGACATGGGAGGAAACAAGGAACGACGATCTTTACAGACACACAGAAAGTATAATTCAGTATACCTCAATGCGGAAACGAAAGTTGAAATTCTATGTACATGTGGACGAGATCCGATTAACAAAGGAAATCTTTTAAGATGGTGTACATGGTGTGATTGAAGACTAGAACGATGTGAGTGGAAGAGGTCAAGCTGACTCTCAACAGCTGTGATCAACAATAGAAAGAAGTTCAATTGACCACATCAAGACATTCCAAGAGAAACCACCAAAATACAGGCCCAAATTGATCGTATCCCAGGACCAGATATATTTTCTTTTCCATTTTGCTTCACGTCCTGCGTCACACCGACACAGATGAGTCTTATGGCGATGATAGGATAGCAATGGGATAGGAGTGGGAAGGAAAACATCATGGCCTTAAATGAACGTACAACCTGATACAATAATAATAATAATAATAATAATAATAATAATAATAATAATAATAATAATAATAATAATTGTTACGGAGATATCCGTGGAGCAGAAAGAGGTGAAAGAAGGCGCTGGGGTGAATGGGTCTATCTACAATACCAAAATTAATTTAAAATTTGAACTGAAGGTTGTATTTCTTCAAAAACAACGAACTTAACAATTTTCCACTGAACGCACATAACAACATGACAGGAACAATTAGCAATCTTGAAACAAGGCTTGGAAAATTCCCAGATTAGTGAATTTTTACAGCTTTGATGCTTCAAACACTTAGTTTACAAATTCTTAGTTACCGGATCCAGTTTACAAAATTTTACGAAATCTCTATGGTTAGACAGGGAAATATCCCGATTTAAGAGCACTTGCTCCAGAAGTTACAATGTTTAGACTTCCAGAGGCACCCTCACAATTTAAAAAATTTGAAAAGAGCTTACGTGCTCTCTATTTCTTACAGCCCACTCAAGGCAACATTACGTCAAAACTTTACACTCTATAGCCTCACAAGGCACGATTTACAAATGGAGATAGTTTAACACAGGGGTATCTAGTACCCAACCTACTGGGCCTTTGCGGAAAAAGAACAGGTTAAATAAATGGCCCGAACACAAACTGAATGGAGGCGTACACTGCGCTCCCAGATAATGAAATATTAAAAACCTACAGGGTTCCAGGCCCAAGCTACTGAGGTGGCTCGCATGGAAATAACTTGAATATATTACAAAAAAAAAAAAAAAAAAAAAAAACAGTTACGAAACCGTAGTCACCTCAAACCAAGATGAAAGGGAGCTCGAGAGGGTAACTCACTCTCTATTCCCGATTTACAGTTAAAGACTTGTTTTACATGAAAAGGAAGAAATTTACATTAAAGCGGTTACATAGTTAAAAAATCGGAACTTCCCCTGGGATACGTATGCGAAAACAGCAAGAAAGATTGAATTTATGTGGCCATTACCTGGCTGATGTTCTGCCTGCCGAAGAATGAGGTACCCCGCCTCACACACACTGAAAAAGACGACGATCAATGAGACAAGCACACTTGAAAAACCGCAACTTATATACCCTCAGGGAAGGTTCGAGAGGATTCTGGGCTAATCCGGACACACCCTCTCATTTTTAATGGCTGAACCGAAAAGTTACACTCAAAACCGAAACAAGAAGCCTGTGATAGGCTGAAAATTAATTACAGAAAATTTTCATTGGCCGGATTCAAAACTGGAGGAATGAGACAGAAGTGTTGTAAACCTAGAATTACATAAAAATTTCTTTCAATAACCACTTGCATGACCGTAGATATTTTGGTAGTGATATCTGTGGGAAAATGTCCAAATTTCTTGATGCACAGCAAAAATAAAACCAAGAGAAATCCAATCAGTTTAGGACACTTCACAATAACACAATTACTTAATATTTCAGTAAGTTAGTGACATCTGATTAAAGTCTCATCTTTGTGTAGTAGCAATTTCACATTTTGGTCGGTAGAGGAGTTCATAAAGGCGCTTATTTTGAATGTGCGGAGTTGAGGTGTACCTCCTCGTACAATAATAATAATAATAATAATAATAATAATAATAATAATAATAATAATAATAATAATAATAATAATAATAATAATAAAAAGAAGAGGAAAGAACAGAGTTGTTGAAATAAACTGTCTAACATTTGAAGATTATTTTGCCATACTTTTATAAAACCTGAAAAATGCAACGGTACCAGTCAATCTCTTGGAAGAAATACCCAACAGAACGGGTTTAAGAATTTCTGTAAAAAACATATCTCTGACAAATAAAAAAAATGCTCCAGACTTTCTAATAACAGAATTTGGTCGAGTAAAGAAGATGAAAAGTTAAAATAATTGGGAATTCAATTCAAGAAAATGGTTTGGAAAATACCACTGTCAAAGAAAGGATACACAAGATCGAAAGAGCAAACGGTATAACTAGAAATATCTACAACAAAATGTGTTTATAATAAACCTCAAAATAGAACACAGTAGTCAAATAGAAATGCCTATACGGGAGTGAATGTCTAGTACTTAATTACAAGATCAATAACTTAGAAGTCTGGAAAGAAAAATTATACGGAAAATACAGAATGGATGACAATAGGTTAACACAACAGATCTTCAAATATCTTTGGAACAAGAAGTCAACAACAGCCTGGATTCATGAAGTCAAGGAAGATTTGAAAGGGAACAACATAAGGGAAGAAGAAACCGAGATAGAGATTTTTAGAAAAAAGTTTTAAAAATTGAAGGTTTCGAAGGTCGGGAGGAAAAGGAAACAGGCTCAAAATGGTGCGAGGAGAGGAAAAGGAGGCGCAGTGAACAGATGAAGGAGTATTGGAGGAAGAAGAAGGAACAACAAAGGATGAAGACTCAAATTGTCTCGTGGACCTTAGAAGACCCTAACGGAGAAAGAAAGAAAAAAAAATAATAATGTAATAAGAATAATAAAGATAAGCAGCCGCAGCATTTGCCTAATGTGAAAATGGGAAACCATGGGGCTGTCGACAATGAGATTCGAATGCACAATCTTCCGAATGCGTAGCTAAGTCGCTCGGTGGTTGAGTTGGTGATGTAGGTTGGTTCCGCGCTGTAACCATGAGATGCTCCGGTGAGCAGTGAAGTACGAGTGTCTCATGGTTCACATCCTGTGACGTACTTACGCACATTTTCTTTAAGCACAGTTCTTAGAAGCCATGCTGTCTGGTTCCTCACACGCGACCCGAGACATTCCCACCTTCGAGTGTCGGTGTCAGGCTCGGCTGAGCGTTACACACAGTACGTCACAAGCAACCTTCACTGGCTGACATCTCCACCGCCAATAGCTATTCTAAGTATGATCCTTCACACTCGCCACAAACAATGATGTGCACACCCAACGTAAACATGGGCGCGTTAATCAACAATAACAACATATTTTCAGGTTTCTACAAACAGATTACTATGTGGCATGGCTCCTAGAGGGTTAGTTATTGCGGTACAAGTTTCTCCACGTGGATAAGACGCTCTGTAGGAATCTACAGTATCTTTGCATTCAGTATAATGTATTGAAGGCTCATTTACGTTTACACGAAAGCATAGGAAAATGCAGCGGACGAAAACTCTTCTGATGGACTGCATATCCATATGTGGCTGGGAGACGTGACCAGTCTTAAGGAAAATAATGGATAGGAAGAGGATTGGGACATACGAGGTTTTGTTGTAACAGCGACGATATTCAAACCGTTCAACTCGCTCGTAATTGCGAGCGCCTGATAGCGCCAGCTCGAGTTTTAAAAATCGGAATTCATAATTGTCTAATGAAATATAGTGCTTATTGCTAGTTTTTCCATATCCACTATACACTAGTTATAGTTCCTATATCTTGATTACTCCTTCTAGGCTAGTATAAGGGACGATCATAAAGTTTCCGTTCGTGATACCAATCTGGCAAAATCGCCGTGAGCATTCATCCTACCAGGCTGAAGATCCCCGTGTGGTAAAACACCGTGTCCTGCTGCGTGAAGAAGTCCGGCAGGAAGCGTCGACCCTTCAAGGCCTTTTTGAGGGGATCGAAGCCTCATAATCACATGTAGAGACATCAGGACTATAGGCCTCATTCACCGCCCGCTTCTTGTCGTCCGTAATGGATGTGGCTGGCCTCCCAGATCGACCGGCGTCTTGTGTGACTCGCACGGAACTTGGTACGCCCTTCCACAGCGACAAACGTGCTGTCCCAAAAACAGACTTCATTCTCCGATGGGTGTCCACCGTTGTTTGTCCTTTGGCAGCCAAGAACAGAATAACAGCACGTTGGTCTTGTTTGGATGCATTCGGTAATAACGTCGACATAGTTCACGTGGCCGTATTTAAGATTCGCACGACACGACTGCCACACTTATCGCTTTGCGTACATGCCAATGTTGCATTTCCGCTGCATCAACGCCCTCAAATGGAAACATTTTGATCACGCCTTGTATTATGACACCTCGATGCTTCGAAAACTAACGACTGTTCAAGTATCGCTAAACCGGGCGGGAGTAAGCATGACTTAAGAGGCAACAACACTCGCTGATTGATTCGTAGCAAATTGATGAAGCAGCTATTTATTATTAAGAATAAGGCATAACTGGCAGTCACGTGAATGCCAGTGAAAAAGTTGAAGGCATGTACTTGAATTTTAAGGCAGAAACAGGTTTCAGAAATGACATTCCAAGAATCACTAATTGACAAGGAGAGTGTATATGCAAGGATTTACGGAATGCAGTAGTATTTAATCAGCTGTATGTGAAGATAATTGGACATAAGAATAATTTCCACTTAAAGGTGGTGACTAATAACAGTGAAGTACTGAAATTTTCGTATGACGACGAAGATACAGTACAATAAGAACAATAGGTGAAAACTAGAAAAGCAGCAGGATTTAATTTCTGGGAATATTTCTGGGATAGAATACCATATTTGAAGTGCTTACTTGATTACTGTTTGCATGAAGGAGCTACATAAAATGAATGGAGAGTTGCTATAGCAGCTGCTGTGTAAAAAAAAAGGAATGATAGAAATAAATCAGATAAATAGAAACCAATCAACTTGGCATATAAGCTCGGCGAAATCAATTTTTTCTGGTTAGACTAGACGCGTTGGCGAATTTACTAACCGATTGGATAGAAGGAAGTTCGGAATTCGGAAACATTCTTCCAGTGAGGCTTAAGTACGTAGTAATTTTCAGCAAGATATAGCAGATATTTTAGATTTAGGAGATCAGATGGACTGTATTGCTGTTCAGCTATCGAGGCGTTTGGGGGACTACTGACGAAAATGAGGGATACTGAAATAGACATATCTAAAAAGTAGAACTCAGTAAATCAGAGTAGGTGAAACATTATCTGAATCTGTAGACATTACGAGGAGAACCCCTCAAGGCAGTATTATTGGAAACGTATGTTCTCTTATACATATAAGGAACTGGAATAATAATTAAGCATTTTTATAGATGATGTTATATTTTGGATTAATAACTGAGTTGTACGATTGTGAGCAACTACAAAACGATGTCGATGAAGTTGTAAGGTGGACAGCAGACAATTGTATGCTGATAAATGGGGTAAAAATTCAGGTTGTAAGTTTCATCAACAGCAAAATTCCTCTCGGTATTAATTGATGGAGTAGACTAATAGTAGCTCATGGTGTCACTGTAAGCAGCTAGGTATTAAAGATCTTCATTGGGATAACCACATAAACGGGATTGTACATAAAGGTTAGAACTCCCTTCACATCCTTGTGAGGGTATTAAGGGGTAAGGATATAAAGGATAGGGCGTATAATTCTCTGATAAGACCCCAATTAGAGGATGGTTCCAGTATAGGGGACCCTCACTAACACTACTTGATTCGAGAACTGGAGAAGATCCCAAGGAAATCAGCACGATTCGTTCTGGGTGATTTCCGAGAAAAAGAGTAATGTTACGAAAATGGAGCAAACTTTGGGCTGGAAAGACTTGGGAATACGGAGACGAGCTGTTCGACTAAGCGGTACGTTCTGGGCTGTCAGTGGAGAGATGGCGTGGAATAACATTAGCAGACAAGTGTACTTGAGTATAGATTTGGTATTCAAGAGGACTAGTGGGGTCAATGGCAGAGGAACTAGCATTGGAATGATTTGGCAAGGGAGATGTTCGAGAAATGTCCAACATCATTGAAATTATTTAAGAAAAACTACGTGCGCAATTGATAGGGAATCTGCCACTTGGGCGTCAAGATGATCAGCTGTAAATAAATAATAAATAACACGTAATACTACTCATAACATTGTTTGCTTAATAATGCTCTGACAAACTCTGGCATAGCTGTCAGTTATTGTTTATTGTCAATAAATCTTAGAAAAGTGTTATCGAATACCGTATCTTAGAAAAATGTTATCGAATATCTTATATAGCAATATTCTTTTCCGTATGCCTAATTAATTAAATTATACATAAGAAACAACAAGCAGATAAATAACAAGGTCACAAAAATTTACACTGACATAATCTTTAAGCAGAGTCTCTACGCTAAATTTTGTTGTTTCAAAACAGCTTATCAAATTGTTCCGTATGCTTATTTCGTTTCTGAAGGATACACTATTTAAGTTTCCCGTGAATTTGGCAGTGTCTACCCAGTTCTGTGAAGTTCCCAGCTTCTTTTACTCAAAAACAACAGTTAGCTTTCGTAAGGTGAATAGACCTTCCGCTGTTCACAAAACGTTTATTAATCTCTTCGTCAACAATCGGAAATATCTCGGATAGTGTTCAGTTTGACTGCGTGCGATGGAATGGACTGTGAGGTCCACGAGTTCGGAATTCCGACATGACGGGGAGCAGAGCTAGTGATGAATGGCAGGTGTCAGAGCGTAATGCTAATAATAGCGCTAATAGCTCGCTACTGTATTTGGGTCTGATAAACACAAGATCGAAGCTTTTATAGCTCTGTTAGCGAGCTAGAGCTATCGTAGGTGTAAAATGCCTTTGACCATTAAGTTAATATAGGTCTTCTAAAATGAACAACGTAAAATATTCTCGTTCTTTCTTCTCCTTTTCGATGTGTATATAGAACAGGCGGTAAAGGAAATCAAAGAGGAATTTGGAAAGGTAATCACAGTCCAAGGAGAGGAAATCGAGACCCTCACATTTGCCACTGATACTGTTATTCTATCTGAGTCTGCAGAAGATCTGGGGAAACTGCTAATAGGTACGGACAGAGACTTGGGGAAGGAGCACAAGGTGAAAATATACAGTAGAACCTCATTAATCCGGACTAATTGAGGTTCTAGGTTGTCCGAATTAACAAAAGTACGAATGAAAAAAGTAACTTATGAAATGAGCCATGGTCACTAAGAAGAAAGTGTACAGTACAGTATTTTAAATTTATGAAGTACAAAGACTATTTAGTACACAATTACAATGCAATGCAGTATTAGCCCTGTAAAATACAGAGTAACTAGTGCAGTGCAGACAATCAAGGCACACCTTCGTTGACCACACTAGGCACGCTTACTGGTTTCAAGAAACTGCTGTTGCCTTCCTTTGATATTACATCTTTAATAATTAACTCACGCAGATTCCTCAAATATTCGTAATATGCAGATATGTTTTCATTGTTGTTATCTTCAACGTATTTAATGACAATGTTTAGATGGTCTTTAATTTCACTAAGTTTTGTCGTAGGGTTAATAATATCACCTGCTTCATCCTTGTCTCAGAGCTTTCTACAGCGATCACACCTCCTCTGCGTAGTTTACAGCATTTAGTATTTACCTATTATTATTATTATTATTATTATTATTATTATTATTATTATTATTATTATTATTATTATTACGGGGATTATATGGTTTGGCAGAGGGGTGAAATAAGGTGCGGGCATGAATGGATCTATCTACTAAAATCAAAAGATTATAATTAAAAGCTTTAAAATTAAAGTTATAATACTTCTCTCTTCCATTTCTAAAAGCAAAACATGAACAACCAAGTCGCTAAGCGACGGCACAAGATTTCAGGTACAGTAGTTTAGTACAAGGTAGCAGAAATAAAAAAACCAACAACATATGTTAATTGAGACTCTAAGCTTGAAGCTCACGATTCTTACATAAGTTACTGGAGAATCGTTGCTCCGTACACTCAATTGTCAAGGAGACAGGTCTCCCACTTCCTTTTACAAAATTTAAATAATACTACTACAACAATGGAAGGAGCCTCTATACTCTATGAATATCTAGGAGGCTACGCTCCAAGCTAATACCTTTACTTCCAGAGCATATTTGCTCACTAAAATTTACACTTTCAGGCCTTTCGGGGCACAACCTACATTTTACTAGTTCAAACAGACATCACTGTCTTCAGCACTCAACAGTTTAACCACTTAACAGAAAAGTTTTTACACGAGTATAGAATACTCAATCTACCGGGCCTCGTTAAAAAAGAACCGGTTTAAAGTTACTATCCCAAAAATCAAAATGCTGCACTCCTTGAAATTTGCACACAAGATAAAACCCTATTTGGGCTCCTGGTCCGAAGTTACAGTGGCTAATCCCATTCTACTGAGGTGATTAGATGGAGAAAATTTAAGTTCCAAGGCTACATATAGCAAACGGTTACAAAACATAGTCACCTCAAAGACAAATTGATAGGGAACTCGAGAGGGTGTCGCATTCTCTATTCCCGACTTTCAACTAAGTGCTTTTAGGCTGCTTTTGAAATTTAAATTGGAAGACGTTTACATAATTGAATATTGGAAATTAAAGTTGCATTCTTAAGGACAGGAAACCTTCCACTCGGGTTAGCTTTCAAAGGCTATCACCTAGTTAGTACATAGCTGCCATTACCTTACTGCGCTGGACTGCTCGATGAAAGGCGAACTTCCCCCGCCTCCAGTGTTAGTACATACTCGATACACTCGACGATCAAGAAGACAAGGTGGCTCGAAAAATTGCCAGCTTTTATACCCGAAATGAAGGTTCGAGAGAGATCTAGACTAATGCCTGAAAACCCCCCCCCCCGTTTTATTGGCTAATTAAATATTACAAGAAAACTCTGATTGGTTGAAAACTAAATACCCAAAATTTATATTTGGTTACTTTTAAAGTTGGCGGAAAGAGATCCAAGTGTTGACAGCTGTGACACACACACACACACACACACATAAAAACAGTCAGTTTAGGAAACCTTAAAATAACACATTACTCTATCACTTTAGTAGTGGCATCTGTTGACCAACGTCCAAAGATACCTAGTTCAAGTTTGACGGCAAGAGCGGCCGCCGCTGCCGATACCCGCGTGTGTTCCCCCGGGTCCCCAAGTACCCTCAGTTACACCTCTCTCGCTACCTTGAGATGGGTAGCCATGGTGATGGTCACCGCAGACGAGATATAGTAATGCTGCTCCAAGATGGGTAGGCGGTTGAATTACCGCACCTCAGCCCTTGCCGAAAAGGATGGAATTACGGCGCGCCGTTCAGAATGAGACTGGACCAGAGTGGAGTGGGCCCTTACGCAACTCCGGCATTGATCGCCAGATGTTACAACTCGGCTGCCGATGTCAGAGAAGGCACTGGAACAGTAATTTATTTGGCGACAGATATAGTTATGTGGAGAGTAAGAGTTGTGCATTTCTACGTTTCGGATAAGGCGGGCTGCATAGAGGATGAGTGTGTGATTGCAGGCTTGTGTTGGAGGCGGGGAAGAAGGTAATGGCAAAGTGGAACATAATCCTTATTAGAGGGGAAGATTTTTATATACAGTAGGTAGAACAATGAGAGGTGAAACACTAAATATACTAGTGGGGCAGAAGACCTTCATCTTTAACCTTATACACTGACTGACAGAGCAAATGCAACACCAAGAAGGAGTGGTCAGAACTTTATGCCAATTGCAGGGTAGACTGACGTCACTGAGGTATGCTCATGATGTGAAATGCGCCGCTGTGCTGCGCATGTAGCGAACGATAAATGGGACACGGCGTTGGCGAATGGCCCACTTCGTACCGTGATTTCTCAGCCGACAGTCATTGTAGAACGTGTTGTCGTGTGCCACAGGACACGTGTATAGCTAAGAATGCCAGGCCGCCGTCAACGGAGGCATTTCCAGCAGACAGACGACTTTACGAGGGGTATGGTGATCGGACTGAGAAGGGCAGGTTGGTCGCTTCGTCAAATCGCAGCCGATACCCATAGGGATGTGTCCACGGTGCAGCACCTGTTGCGAAGATGGTTGGCGCAGGGACATGTGGCACGTACGAGGGGTCCAGGCGCAGCCCGAGTGACGTCAGCACGCGAGGATCGGCGCATCCGCCGCCAAGCGGTGGCAGCCCCGCACGCCACGTCAACCGCCATTCTTCACATTCTTCAGCATGTGCAAGACACCCTGGCTGTTCCAATATCGACCAGAACAATTTCCCGTCGATTGGTTGAAGGAGGCCTGCACTCCCGGCGTCCGCTCAGAAGACTACCATTGACTCCACAGCATAGACTTGCACGCCTGGCATGGTGCCGGGCTAGAGCGACTTGGATGAGGTAATGGCGGAACGTCGTGTTCTCCGATGAGTCACGCTTCTGTTCTGTCAGTGATAGTCACCGCAGACGAGTGTGGCGTCGGCGTGGAGAAAGGTCAAATCCGGCAGTAAATGTGGAGCGCCCTACCGCTAGACAACGCGGCATCATGGTTTGGGGCGCTATTGCGTATGATTCCACGTCACCTCTAGTGCGTATTCAAGGCACGTTAAATGCCCACCGCTACGTGCAGCATGTGCTGCGGCCGGTGGCACTTCCGTACCTTCAGAGGCTGCCCAATGTTCTGTTTCAGCAGGATAATGCCCGCCCACACACTGCTCGCATCTCCCAACAGGCTCTACGAGGTGTACAGATGCTTCCGTGGCCAGCGTACTCTCCGGATCTCTCACCAATCGAACACGTGTTGGATCTCATTGGACGCCGTTTGCAAACTCTGCCCCAGCCTCGTACGGACGACCAACTGTGGCAAATGGTTGACAGAGAATGGAGAACCATCCCTCAGGACACCATCCGCACTCTTATTGACTCTGTACCTCGACGTGTTTCCGCGTGCATCGCCGTTCGCGGTGGTCCTACATCCTACTGAGTCGATGCCGAGCGCATTGTGTAACCTGCATATCGGTTTGAAATAAACATCAATTATTCGTCCGTGCCGTCTCTGTTTTTCCCCAACTTTCATCCCTTTCGAACCACTCCTTCTTGGTGTTGCATTTGCTCTGTCAGTCAGTGTACTTTACTTAATGAATCTTTTACATTCAAGACTGTTAAAAAAGGAGATATAACTTTTTCTAACTTCCCTGATTTAGTGGTCCATGTAGCAAATTGAGAAATTTATACGGGTTTAATTTGAGAGATATGCACTCTAAATATTATCTCAGTGGCTGGGTTGCTGGCCAGAAGAGTGACAGGAGTTTAAAAAGTCCAAATGAATACATGGCCCATTAAATCCTGGGGCAAGCTTGCCTGCGGGAACAAAATTCTTAACAATAACTTGATCTCCAACTTTTAAATTGGTGGGCCTCCGTCCACGATCATATCTTTCTCTAACCTTTTCATGAGAAGCTTTAAGGTTACTCTTGGCCTTCTTCCACAGATCTCTAATATTATCGGGATCTATTGTCTCTGGAAATATGTCATTAAGTGACCAAGGATTAGAGAGCGGCGTGCTGGGAACAAACTTGAACATGAGGAATGCCGGAGTGAACTTGTGGGACTCACGAAGAGCTGAATTTAGGGCAAACGATAACCAATGTAAGGAAGTATCCCACCTAAAATGATCTTCATGATGAAAGGCAGTCAAAGCAGATCGAAGATTACGATTGACCCGCTCAGCCAGAGATGGTTGAGTGTAATAAGTGGAAGTAGTAACATGAGATATGGACAGATCAAAACAGAATTTTCGAAATAACTTAGAGATGAAAGCCTTTGCATTATCCGGAACTATATATTGACAATGACCAAAAGAAGCAAAGATAGTATTAAAACAAGAGATGGTAGACTGAGCGGTAGCCAGCTTAGTCGTAAATAACCACGAAAATCTAGTGAAGCCGACCGCACATACAAAAATGAATTTATTCCCGTTCACCTTTGATTGGGGGAAGGGTCCGACGTAGTCTATGTATAAGCTTAGTAGATAAGGCGGGCTTTCTATGCAAACAAGATTTACAAGTTCTAACCATTTCTCTCATTTCAAAATGAACATCTCTCTGATTTTTCCCTTATTTTGAAGATGCCTAGATGCCCCCTAATGAGGTCTCATGATAGTATTTGAAGATTATTGGTACGGGAATGGCTGGAACCACAACTTTCATCTTTTGTTTATGCCTCGAAGGGAAACACAAAACCCCGTTCCTCAATACATTAGGGACAACATGTTCTTCAGAAGAAAGGGTTTCCATTATAGGAGCCCGCATAGGATCTTCACGCTGATATTTCTCAATGTCACGGAATAGCATAGGGGCATTCTTCAAAATACCATTAATACTTGAAGGTATGCGTAGGAAGAGAAGAACTATGTTCCTGTTCACTGGTCTCAACATCACTAGAAAACATACGGCTGAATCCATCAGCAACTATATTCTCTGAACTCCTAATGTGTCTTACATCAAATTGAAATGCGGAAATCCTGACAGCCAAACGTGCTATACGTCCTGTACGACAAGACCTAGCTAAAACCCAACTTAAGGCTTAATTGTCTGTTTCTAATTCAAATTTTACATGTTCCAGATAAAGGCGGAACTTCTCCAGAACGAACAAGACTGCCAAACCCTCTAGTTCATAGATTGAATACTTCGCTTCTTGAGCCGATAAAGTCCTAGACGCATAGGCCTTCCGAGTTCCGTTTCCTGAAGAAGAACAGCCGCAACAGCAGATGAAGAGGCATCAGTTTCGACACAGAATTTCTTGGAGAAATCAGGCATAGTCAATACAGGGGCATTACAAAGAGCTAATTTATGGTCTTCGAAAGCGGCTTGCTGTGACGGCCCCCATTCAAATTTGACACCTTTTCTACGCAATAAGTTTAGGGGCGCCGCCCTGTTAGTGAAGTTAGGAATACATTTCCTGGAGAAATTCACCATGCCTGTGAATCTAGCGATTCCTTTGATGTCCTTTGGAGGCTTGAAGTCACGAATAGCCCGTGTTCTGGAATGGTCTATGGAAACACCATCGGGCAAAACAATATGTCCTAGGAATGATAAAGAAGGCTTAGAAAAGCTACAATAGATAGCTTAGCAGTCAACCCGGCCTTTTAAAGGCGATTGAGGACTTCCTTCCGGTGATCTAAGTGCTCTTCGAAGGTCTCTGAAAACACGACAACATCATCGAGGTAATGATACAGATATTCGAATTTGATGTCAGAGATAACCCTATCTAGCAGTCTAGTAAGAACAGCTGCGCCCGTGCGGAGCACTAAGGGAACGCGACTGTATTCATATAGATTTCAATACGTATCGAAAGCAGTTAGATGTTTGGATTCTTCCGCTAGAGGAATTTGATTATATGCCTATTTAAGGTCTAAGATGGTAAAGAATTTCGCTTTGTGAAAGCATGGAAAACAAGAATGAAGATCCGAAAGGGGCACAGATTGAAAATCAAAGCCTTGAAACCACCTTGGGGTTTCGGTACCGGATAAGTAGGCGATGAATACGCCGACTTAGAAGGTCGAATGATAGCATCCTTCAGAGACTTCATTTCGGGTGACGATAATCTAAATGGAGGAAATCTAACTGGAATAGAATCTGTTAGTTCAATCTTATATTCAATGAGGTCAGTAACGCCAAGGGTGTCTGAAAATACATTAGGAAAGGACTGACACAACATTTTAATACTTTCAGTCTGCTCCACAGGTAGATGCCTAAGATCTAACGACATCTCACTCTGGTTAGGCAAAACAGATGAACATGACACAGAGTTACATTTCAAAAGGGGAATATAACCTAGGGTCCGCTTTAAAAGTGATTTTTCGGACTTTATTCCAGCCTCCCAAAACCCACCGAAATGAGGACTGAAGGGTGGAATAAACTTCCAATTCACATTCAAATTAGACGAATATTCTTCTATTTCAGTAGAGCTATCCTTAATAAATGTTAATAACTCATTGTTGGCTGCAACAAAATTTGTGCCATTATCACTCATGATGAGATTTGAAAATCCTCTACGTGCCGTGAATCTTCTAAATGCGGCAAGGAAGTCCCGAGTCGTTAGACCCTTCACCCTTTCGAGATGTATTGCCTTAGTGACAAGACAAACAAAGAGAGTAATGCACGCTTTAAACTTTATGATACTCCTCGGATTATCACCCTTTATGATGACTGGGCCACCACAATCAACAGCGACCTTAACAAAGGGTAACGACGGCTCAACACTGTACGAGGGTAACTGACCGATTATGTGAGTGGTGAGTGGAGGTTTTCTTCTGAAGTGCTTGTAACACGAATGGATCACACCACGAATAACTGTCTTCCCACGTGGAATCCAAAATCTGTTACGCAAGGAAAACAGTACAGTCTGAGGGCCGGAATGCAATAGCATCTCATATTCATGTTTAATAATCAATTTAGTAACAAAGTATTTCGGAGGAAGAATGATAGGCTGTTTTTCATTATATTCCAACTGAGAATTAATGAGTCGACCGCCGACTCTCAACGACCCGTAATCATCGAGAAACGGATTCAAAGTTTTCACTGAGCTCAAGTCATGAAGTTCCCTTTCATATTCACTAGATTGCATCAGACTTATTATTTTCATTTCACTAATCCTAAATTATTCAGAGGTAAGTGGACCAATGAAACGAGCATCCTTAGTGGAGCGGCACTGGTAATAAATCTCAGAACATAGCTATAAACTCGCTTAAGTTTGAGAAAGGAAGAAAACCTCTCTAACTCACGTAGGTGTACGCTAACTAGCAGGACTCTCAAAGAGGGTTTCGATTCTGCATTCACAGCAGGTGGTGTATTACTGGCAGCAAAATCAGGGTACATTGGGGACAATTCTTGCAACCAGGAGGGACCATGCCACCATACATCAAGTGAAAACATTTGTGAGTGCAAAACACCTCGAGACAAGTGGGCAAATGGATTACTGCGGGTAGGTACGTGTCTCCAGTCTGAGACTGTAGTGAGGGATTGCATTTCAGCAACTCTATTAGCAAAAAAGGTATTCCAACAATTGGCGGGTTTCTGTAACCAACACAGAACTATAGTGCTGTCAGTCCAGCAGTATGTGGAGAAAGAAATGTGCAATTTCAGAGATTCAGTGGCCTTACTCATAAGGCGAGAAAGCAATAGAGCAGCACAAAGCTCTAAACGGTCAATAGATTGCTGTTTCAATGGAACAACTCTCAATTTAGAAGTAAACAGGATCACTGATACCTCATCATTATCAGATACTGTCCTAACATACACACAAGCACCATAGGCAGCTTCCGAAGCGTCAGAAAAGCCATGGTATTCAATAGCCTTATTCTTAGCAAAGGGTATTACATTTCTCTGCACTGTGAGTTCATTAAGCAAGGGGAGCTCAGTGTAGATGGCATTCCAGACTTCAATAATTTCAGATGAAGGTTCTAACGCATCATCCCAATCAATTTTCAACTGCCAAAGAGACTGCAGGATAAGTTTGCACTTAACCACGGCACATCCTAACAATTCAAGGAGTTCAAATATGGAAGCAATGATAGTGATAATGCTCCTCTTAGTGACTTCCTTAGGTGCTTTCTTCAAATGTATTTGAAATGAAACTCATCACATTTAGGATGTCACACAGTACCTAATGTTTTAATAGCTGCATCCTTAGTGAGGTTACAAGGTGACAACATTTCTCTATCCTCTACAGGGATATTGGCAAGAGCTTCTCGACAATTTGATGTCCACTTTCTAAGATGGAAATGTGCACTATCAAGCACAGAAGAGATTTCTGATTGAAGGTCCTTTGCTTCTTCAACTGAACTAGTACCTGTCAGCAGGTCGTCAACATAAAAACAAGAGCGAATGATCTCTGATGTAGTGGGGTGAGATTCCTTGTCTCGGAGCAAGGAAAGGAGCAGAACTTGTACCTATGTGACAGTAGTAAGACGGTAGTCCTTGATTTCTTCGTCAGTAGATTCACGCCAAACAATTTTCTGAAGATTTCTGTGGTCTGGATGAATTAACACACATCTGTAAATCTTAGCAACGTCAGCTGTAAGAGCAACAAAATAGGTTCTGAACCTTAAAACAACGGACAGCAAGTCAGGCTGAATAGTATGACAAACCATTAAAATAGAATTCAATGCTATCCCATTTGATGATTCACAACTTCCGTCAAAAATAACTCTCAGCTTGGTTGTAGTGCTGGAATCCTTGAGCACACAATGTCGGGGCATGTAAAAGCTTAACGAGTTAGAGTTCTCTGGAGGTGCAATTTCCATGTGACCCATTTCAATGTATTCACGCATGAAATCTACATAATTCTTTTTCGAGTCTGGAGGCCTAGCAAATTTATTTTCAGTCTGTTTGAGCCTTCTAACAGCATTATGCTTAGACTCAGCTACAGGTGACACTTCATCACAAATAGGAAGTTTGACAACAAACCTACCAGAATCATATCTTTAAACAATATTCACAAAGTGGTCTTCACAAGCCATTTCCTCAGGAGTAACAACTGATCGATGAAGTTCTTCAAGCTCCCAGAACCTTTGGTGTTTAGTGTGAAGAGAATCAAGTTTTACAAGATTGGTACGACGAGCCTTGACATTATTCTTAATATACGACTCAGGGAAAGTGTCTGACAGCACCCAACCAAATTCGATATCTAATAAGGCGGGATAACCCTTCTTATGCAAAATATTAGAAGACACAATTTCGTAGTAGACATCAGCACCTAACAAAATATCAATAGTAGAGGGCTGATTAAATGTGTATCACTCAAAATAATATCATGAGTAATAATCCAATTGGAAAAATCAATTTCCTGTGCAGGAAGTGGACTTGTGATTGTGTTCACGACTGTACAGTTCAACTTCAATATATAATCTGAGACATTGGAGAACAAAAGAAGGTTATATGTGGAACTTACAGGAGACACATTCGCATTGCCTATACCAACAATAAGTAGACGACAAGCCCTTGTACGGATACCAAGCTTCTTGACAAGATAAGAAGTCACGAAGGGTAATAGTCTCGTAGAGTCTAACAAAGCTTTAACTAGTACAATCTCCCCTGAGCTATCTTTTACTCCCACACACGCTGTGCTCAGCAAAACATTAGAACCTAGTCCTGAAACAACCTTCATAGCGGTGGGTGAAACAATTGCAGAACTTGTAGCATTAATATGATTATTATTATTGGGACTTGTTTGTTCCTTGTGAACCAATACGTTGTAGGGCCCATTACACTGGGGGCACTTGTTTTGCTTACACTATTTAGAAACATGAGACGCGGGAAAACAAAGATAACAAAGTTTATTTTCTCTCACAAACTTGCGACGATGATCAATGTTTGCTTGTTTGAACTTTCTACAATCAGAAATGCAGCGATTATCAAGTTTGCGAAACCTACAACTCAAGGAAGTACTTTTGTTGGTAATGTGAAGTGATTTTAGGTTGGATTTTAACTCTCGTTTTTGCTCAATAACAGGTTTCTTGCATCCTGTTGGCTCTAATGTTTGACATTTTATTTCCAAGAAATTAATTAAATTATTTAGTGTGGGAATATCAGTGGAGGCAATTTGTTTTCCCATTCACATCTATGGTTGGACTTGATCTTATTAAGAATCAATTCCTGTAGCAAAATTCCCTCAAAATTGTCAGTGGCACTAAGGTTAGATTTTACTTGGTTTATCAATTTGCAATATTCAACGGAAGATCCACTAGTACAATTATGGAGATTGAACATATGTTTTACGTGCTGTGAAACAATCAAGCGTTTATTATTGCACCTTTCGTCAATGAAATTCCGAGCAACAGTGAAATTATCAGCACATATGGCTAGGTTATCTAACAAATCCCAAGGTTCGCTTTGAAGAGACGACAATAGGTAGTGTAGTCTTTGCACATTGTCAATGAGAGTATTGTTAATAACTAAGCTTTGAAAGGTGTACCTGAAACTCAAATAGTTTATCAAATTTCTTTTAAAACAGGCAGTTCAATGGGAGGGAGCTTCAAGCTACAGTTGGACCGAGTAGAATTATCAGAAATAATGGACTTGTGGGTCTCTCAAATGAGCAAAGCAGTTCTTGAATCCTACCAACTATTGCATGATATCTGTTTTAAAATTAATCATGCTCTCCAAAGTGAGTTTCGCTAGATGTTGAGTCTAATTCACTTTCTAAAAACTCCCTAACAATGCTGAATTCCTTCCAAATTTCTGGCAGCCTATTTTGCCTAGAAATCAGTTTGCGATGGTTGATGTTATCTTGATTCAAGTAATTTTCAAGGTGAGTTAATGACCTTTTAAGTAGACCACGTTTTTGAACAGCCTTTGCTTCAAACACCATGATGAATATTTCGGGTAATCAGTTATTGACAAGATAATAATAGAAATCAATCTTACAACTATGGTGACTATGCAAACAATGAGCTCTATATTCAGTGCACTGAATTAATTTTTGGATTGTCAGAATGAGTGATAGCAACTGAATGGGCCCAACGATGTAGATAGATGCATGAAAGCATGAAATAACGTATAGGCCTAATAAATCACGTACGTTCTAAAATATGCAAAATACACAAAGCGGCCCAACAAATTATTACAACGGAAGTTTATAATGCCCATGAGAAATCAAGACAAATCTCTTAATTCTATATACGGAAAGTGCTAGCAGTAGGGTTAGGATATTAGGCAGGATGCCCACCCTAGTCAGGACAGGAACAATAAAGACAAATGGAACAGACTTACAGTACATAGTGGTACTGTATCATTAATCATCACTACCACTGGAACCACTCCTTGACTGGAATCGATTCTTGGCAGGAACCAAAAGGTTAAAGTGACTGGAAAGCCCAAAGGATGACGTCTGCAATGTAATGTTCGCTGGAGTCCAAGTTCCAAGTAGTATTTGACATCTCGAACATCATGTTATCAGATACAAGCTGGCGTAAACAGCTCACAAGAACAAATGCGTTAGCACGTTGTAGCATTCCACAGATTGTTAACGTGCAGTATCAAAACAGTTCCAAAATAATGTAGACTTCGTTGAAATCTCAATATGACGAATTCAAACATCCGTAGTAATTAGTTCTAAGCACGACACCCTGGTGCTTTTATACAATAACTGTTCACGATGCTTTTTGTGCCAAGCCTGTTGCTATGTTCAAATGGCGGTTGCAGGCAGCAATTCATGACGATAACAATTTTATGGTGACTAGCACAATGTTCAAAGTTCACAATGATTCTCATCGCGGCTCGGAAGGTCCAACATTTTATGTGGCGGACGACGAAACAACATATCGGCCGCACATAACAAAGTTCAGTTCCATAGGCGCACAAATACAATTTTAAAACAAGTCAGTTGGAGGACCAGACTGCCCCAAACGAGCAGACACACACACATCACTCAGAAGGTGATTCAAACATTTATTACACATGAATAAAACACTGCATATTTACACGTTATGTACAACAAATTCAGAGGTACACCAAAACCCGTGTACTGCTGCCTGCCGCCATGTTCAGTGTGTTAATATAAAAAAACACAGCAGCACATTGCCAACTGTGACAAATGAAATGCGGCAGGCGAGTACCAACACAAAAACCGCAACAGCCATGTTTACAAGAGCAAGAATGGCAACCAGTGGATCCAAGGAGTAAAAAATGATATGACAGAGATTGGAGCAACATACGTTGTAATACAAGACAGAACAACTTTCAGAAGATTGATACGAAATTTCAAGGGTTTCCAGGAGAAGGACAAGAGGAGATGTAATAATATCATCTGGACACAAGAGAGAAGGAAACAGCAAAGTGAAGTCAAGAAAAGAAGGATTAAGGTGAATGAAGAAGGTTACTTTCCGTGGTCTTTAGATGGCCAAAATGGAAGAAGAAGAAGAAGAAGAAGAAGAAGAAGAAGAATTTCTACTTAGATGTTATATCATTATTGCATTTGCGAAGCAGTATGTATTTTTATTGGTATCTGTTATGTACAGAGTGATGGAAAAGTTACTCAATGTACGAATTTGGTACAAATAATGTTGAAAATGAGCACCATCTGCTACTTCACACTTGAGCATCTTTCTTACAATGTTCGTCAACACGTCCCGCAGCGTTTCACGTGAAATGTTTTGTCTACAGTCCGTTGTATGGCTCTAAGGGTAAATGGTTAGCGTGGTGGCCTTTGGTCAGAGGGGTCTCGAGTTCGATTCCCGGCAGGATCGGGAATTTTAACCATAATTGGTTAATTTCTCTGACACGGGGGCTGGGTGTATGTGTCGTCTTCATCATCATTTCATACTCATCAAGACGTGCAGGTTGCCTATGGCCGTCAAATCGAAAGGCCAGCATCTGGCCAGCCGAACTTGACCTCGGTCACTCCCGGCACTAAAATCCATACGCCATTTCATTTTTCCACAGTCCATTGAATGTTGGTCTGCCAAATTATGAGGATGGATTATGTACGTTGCTGACTTGAGATACTCCTCATAATGAAAAGACTGGGGTAGATCGATCTGGCCACACTGACTTGGTAACTTGAGCATTGTCCTGTTGAAACCATGCCCTTTCCTTTTCCTTCTCAGTCAGAGCAGCAGAAATTGCCGGACCAGCGCAATGTAATGTTGACTGTTGATTTTCTTTTGGGCATGAAGTGGATACTTATGCAGCACATGAAGATTTTCAGTCGACGACAAACGCCAGTTCTGGGGAACCACGAACACGCCAGTACCAGTCGTTCAACTCCTCTCTAGCCGGCGTCACACGTTCCATGACAAGATTCAACACGACGGTTGTCAACGCCCGGAAAAACTCTTGAACAGCTGTTATTTTGTACGGAAACAGTGAAATAACAAACATCAATGGTCTGCACTCAGGACTGCCGCCCAGGTGACAGATTCCCCATCACTTGTTTACGTAGCTTTATCTTAGACGTTTCCTGTTTTTGAAAACTCCTCTCAGGCTTATTCGTCTACTAATGTCTAAACATACCAAATAGCCGAGCTTCTTGTCTCCTTACTCCCCAGACTTTCCAGTCCGAAGTCTGCAACAATTTCGTAACACTACTCCTTTGTCAGAAATTTTTTTTTTTTTTTTTTTTTGCTATGGGCTTTACGTCGCACCGACACAGATAGGTCTTATGGCGACGATTTTTGTCAGAAATCATTCAGAACAAGTCATGCTGCTCTTCTTTGAATCCCATCCAGTTCTTGTATCGAGTAGTCCTGGTGTGGGTCCTGTGCACTGGAACCGTACTGTAATTTGGGTTTTACCATAGACTTACACGCCCTATCCTTTACACCCTTACTACAACTGCTAAATACTCTCACGACCATTTCAAAAGATCTGTAAACTTTCTTAATAACCTCGTCAGTATGATTATCCCAATGAAGATCATTCTTTGTATTAATACCTAGATACTTACATTGTTCCTCCTGATGTACTATGAGTACATCAACACCATAATCAAAACAAAGAGGACTTTTCCTTTTGGTGGAACATACCACCTGTCTTTTCATTCCATATACCATCTTACCAGTGTACGCTGTCACAATATTGTCTAGGTCCCCACGCAATCGCTCACAATCCTACGACTTATTTACTACATTGTACAGTCAAACAATCCGCGAATAGGCTTATCCTTCACTCATGTCATTTATAAATGTAATAAAACAGAAGTTGCCTTGTGGGACCCACCCGCATCTCCCCCTTAATCATAAAAATCAGATAAAACTTCACCTACTCTAATTCTCTCCATACCTCCTCACAGAGATGCACGCTGGGTGCTGACTAGACAACCTGAGCAAAGATTTCTTTTGATTCTCCATCATTGCAACTTGGATACCCGTAAATCTTCCCGTGGTGAGAACTGTTGCTCTGCTACTTCGAGGGGCATCTCCCACGTTCCAAGTATCCTTGAATTTATCGTAAAGACGTTTAATGCTTGATATATTCGCAGGAATTTTTTCGTGATGAACATCTGGGTGGTCGGATAACTCAAACTACGTGTGTTCTCTTCCAAAATGATAATTCTTTCCTCCAGTGCGTATGCCATCCTTCCGTTGTGTACTCAGTACTCAATTATCAATGATCATCAGCTGTAAGAAAAGAAAGAATAACATAAGCGTCAGTCTACCATGGCTTGCGTAACTTTTCATCCTGTAGTACATTAGATATTTGGTTACGTCTCAAAACTCGCGGGCTAAACTTATTATATAATAGTGTCACAATTCACGACTATAAACTAGTAGCTAAATTAACATTCCAATGAGTCTCAAAATTGACGACTCCAGACAGCAGGTGCGTGCGTTGACCGCAGGAGGGATGAGGTGCACGGTGATTCACGCTGCCGTTCAACCTCTGGTTGACCACCGACATTTCGAATGGTCTCTTTTCCTTTACACATCAACATAGGAAAATGAACACAACGAGAATTGGTCTATGGGCTGCATATCCACAAGTGGTTGGGAGGTGTGACCAGTCTTAATGAGAATAATGGATAGTAAGAGAATTGTCAGATACGTGGTAGTAGAACAAGGCCATCGATATGGACATAAACAAGAAACATTATTCTCAGGGTATCGTATCAAATTTGAAAGTCCAGATCCTTGATCCACTGTTGAATTTCAGGTTTTCGTTCCAGGAAGTTCCTCCAACTACTTGGATAGCACCGCAACTTGCACTCAGTCACAGTATGGTGAACTGTTTGCCCTCACATTCTGGTGTTGAAGTATAATTCCACTTGTAAATAGAGTCCCTGTAACTTCCATGTTTTGTCCTCACTCTATTCAGTGTGGTCCACATCTTAAGCAGATCGGAAAATATGTTGTGCAGAGGGACGTCTAGCGATCTCTCCATTCGTCTAGGGGTCAAAGTTGGTAGCAACCCTTATGACTCCCTCACGTAAGGGTGGATGACGTGACTTGATCCTCTGCAACTAGTTGTTGAGAGTTCGTGCGGATCTTCTTGTAATCTGTAATTCGGGTATTTGTTCTTTTTACATCAAGTGTCATTAAATGTGACAGAACTGGGAGCCAGTAAAGGAGACTGGACTGGATGGTGCCAGATATCAAACGTAACTAGCATTTAGCTGAGTGTTGATGAGTTGTGTTTAAGGACAATCACAGTGGCGCATATTACTTAGCACAAGAGAAAACTAGTCCCAGAGCAGATCGCAAACTGATTGCAAATGTTCCCCAACTTGAGCCGCATAATTTCTGAAGGATGTTGTTGAGTGTTTTAAGCCTTTTAGACAGGTTCAGAAGACGATGCTTAAAAGAAAGTGTGCAATCTAAAGCAATGCCTAAATAGTGTTCTAATATTTTTTCTGGGCAGACTGGGCAACACATAAATTCAGACTGCACCGAAAATCAATTAAAATCTCATGTTAAATCCGTATTGGCGGTTGAACTTCTTGCAAAATTGTACAAAACGATCAACATTTCACAGTTTTTTAACTTTCATCAAGTTTTAAAAAAACTGTATAACTAACATTTTATTTTGTGTGTTTCCTATGCTTTAAATTCATCATACATGTTTTACTGGTGATGACCCAATGCCGGGTGTGAAGTTTCGTCTTAATTGGGGGTAAAGTATATAGTATTGACTAGCAGGATTAAAATTGTTTTGTAGACTTGTGTAAGAAAAAAATTAAAATCAACACAAAAATAAATATATTCTGCATTAATCTTAATGAACCCTGTGCAAGAAGCTGGGAGCGTACGAAATTTGGGTCTATCCGCGGAAGTTACGTACCGTATATTTCGCACCCTAAGACGCACCCTGAACTGTTGATGAACATTTAAGGAAAAATGTCATTTCACCGTATTTTAAAACACAATTTTACAGAAATAGGTTGATTTGTGTACTGTACAAGCACGAATTACCGTTGGGTGATGGAATACTTTCACTGTTACAAGTCACGAGTAGCTACAGTGGAACCTTGAAATCTCGAATCACCTTGGAAACTATTTCGAGAAATGAAGAATACCATTCTTGAGCACGTATAGCACGTACATGAATCATAATTATCTACGCGTATAAACTGAATGCAGTATTTTTTACAGTATTTAAAAATATAGGCTACAAACAAACTCGTGTTTTACGGCATTACTTTGATTATAACCCTTATTATAGTAACGTTTTAGAAGACAGAATACAGTGGTTAAACAAGAAATATACCTCCGTTTGTCTCTTCTGTTTGTTACCGTTAACCTTTTCTTCCATATAATTTTCAACAACATTTATTTCTGTGAAAACAGTTTTCGACTGACTCTGTATGTAGGATCGAAGAATAACCATTGCCCTTGACGCCTAGTCTGTTGACAGTATAGGAGAAAGCAGCTCCAACTATTCTTGATTGGAATCTTCTTCCTCTACTGCTTGACGCTATCAGTAGGAGCTCGGCCACTATAACCTCAGAGTCCTCCACTTCGTGTTCTGAAGCTCCTGAGCCTGCTTTGCGGAAGCAGTTTGTTTCCTGCTTCACATGAGCCCACGATTTACTCAGCATTCTTATAGAGTGTAGTTGATTAATGTCCGTTAATGACTCCTCGGATTCAATTCCTCTCAGAATTCTCTGAACAGTTCTCTTCCTATGTAAATGCTTCAAGTATGTTTAATTAGCCGTTAGTCTATGGCCTGTAGTTTTGAGTTAAGGTCGGTGGCAATAAGACCTGCCTTTAACTCCTGAACGAGCCCCTTGGGAAGAGCAGGGCAGTTGTCTACGTAAAGGAGCATTTTCCACACTTTACGTCGAAATTTCTCACCAATACCACGCATCCAAGTTTCGTAAATGGAACTTGTCATCCACCACTTCCGGGATTGCATTCGTACGTGGTCGGTAGTGAATTTGCACCCGAGAAACAGCGAGGCTTCGCCAGTTTTCCGACCACTACAAATTTCAGTTTTAGTTTTAGCTCCCAGCAGCCTCCGTGGCTCAGGCGGCAGCGTGTCGGCCTCTCACCGCTGGATACCGTGGTTCAAATTCCGGTCACTCCATGTGAGATTTGTGCTGGACAAAGCGGAGGCGGGACAGGTTTTTCTCCGGGTACTCCGGTTCTCCCTGTCATCTTTCATTCCAGCAACACTCTCCATTCTCATTTCGTAGCATCTATCAGTCATTAATAAATAACTTTGGGAGTGGCGACCCCATCGTACTAAGAGCCTATATATGGTTCATTTATTTCATCCCTGACCCGGTCTTTTTTTTCATTTTTAGCTCCCAGCATCACTGTAACCTTCTCATTACTTGCTAACTGTTCCTCCCAAACCACAAATGCTGTTTTGCGCAGTTGATGTACAAAATTCCAGTTATAGAGTATTTTTTGCTTCGAAAAATCGAGAAATTCGTGTAAATGAAATGAATAGAAATGAGAGATGAATACACGTGATGAATAGGACAAACGGTTGGGAAATTTAAGTTACTTCGAGATACTGAAAATTCGAGTAATGGTGGTTCGAGATATCGAGGTTCGACTGTATTGTCGTCCTGCAGCCCTATTACCATGTAATTTTGCGAATTCTACAACTGTTAATTTATATTGTACAGTATATGATGCTATATTGTAAGGAAACCTCTTGTGTAAAACTGACATTTTGTATGGTAAATTGTCACCACCGGAACTTGCAACTACTTAAACTTACTACTGATTACAAAGTGAAAGATTTTGTTTCTACTTTCCCTTGAAGATATTATTACATAATTTGATTTGGCATTCGGCAAGTAGCCATGCAGCCAGCAAAACATCATGTACAAATACATAAAGTACATAGGAATATCTAAAATGCATGCAACAGATGAAATATCTCAATACAGAGGAAATACAACTCATTTTAGTCACTTCACAACACACACAAAAGAACCTTCGGCGATAAATATCTTTTCAAATCAGGCATATATAAAATTTGGGCAAATGCTAGTTAAATTATATCAGATCTTCTAAGTAAGCCTATTATACTGGTAAAATATAGACATGAATAAGAGCCATTTTTTCATATAAAATACGTTCTTCCTGTCGATATTTACTGGAACCGAGAATGATGTGGTTAAGATAGGAAATTTCCCGTTGGTTCTTGTCGCACATAGGAGAATGTACTACTCTAATTCGATGACGATGATATAGGTAGCAGTCAAGACCGAGACGGATGCGTCTCCTATTAAGACGTAATTTGTTAAACCAGGGTCGTGCTGGGAGGGATGCGAGGCTGATGAGCTGTGTAATGTCATCGTTAAATCTCGTGCCTAACATAAAATTAAACAATCTTCTCACTTGTGCCGAAATTTGAAGGGACAAAGGGCCCGAAAAGGTTTTAAATTGTGCGTCTTGTAGTTCTATATAAAACTAAAAAAGTAAATTTCCAAAGTCACTTCCGGTCTAAATGCATTTCCGGAAAATCAGCCTAAAATCGCTTGTTTCTTTACTCGTTTCCTTTTTGATTCAAATCCTAACCAAATTAACTTATTTACACAATTATTCTTGTATTGTGTTTCTTGGTTCAACGCCCTTAGGCGTTTTCCGTTTTTTAAATGTCCACACCGAATGTAGTTATAAAGGCTTAAGTGAAACTCTGCATTGACTCACATTAGCGCTCGTAGTGGTAGAAAAGGGCACACTGCTAATCTAATCGACCGGATAACGGAGACTAAGAAACGAATTGTAATTTTCATGAATAAATAAAGAAAATATTCTCATACTTTATTATACTTTATTTACTTAAAATTCGTAGCTCATATCCCTAGGATGATTTCAACATTTAGTTGCTTTCCGAAACGGCTAGAACTGTGGATTTTTCAGCTCAGACGTCTAGGCATGATTGCACTGTCCTTTGTTTCATTCTTGTGGAATTCTCGCGGTCAATGTGATCGTACGGTACACAAGGCTGCCAACTTTTGAACTTAAGTACTAGTGGTAAGTTACATTGTTAGGTGCGGCAGCACAACTTTTGAACTTAACGAACTACAGATGGTAGGTCTCAAGAATTATTAGGCCTCTATTATCTCGTAGGGCGATAGCAGCGCATTCTACGTTGGGCAGTGTCGAAAACTGACACTGATAGTTTAAAGCACGGCAGGTACTTCATTCCGGGATTTTGCAGGAAAGAAGGGTGATCGGCGGAATTCCTCTGCAAGACATCCTTCCCCGCTGACATGAAATTTTCAAGGCTGGGGACGTACTGCTACGTTTTGCTACAGGTTCTTTATGTTTTAATTGTGCGCGGGTTGGTAACGGAATGCATTTGACTTGATTGCTTGATCACAGTCCAATGGTTTTGTTACTATCTGGACCTAACCAATACTTCGATAGAGGACGGGACAGCGAGAAGCAGAAGCAGGAGCAGAAGAAGAAGAAGAGTTAACTTACATAGCATTAACAGTTTCGAAGTGTACGGACACACACACATGGATCTGTAGAATCTGCGAGCTATTCTTCGGGGGTTCCTCGTGCAGTATTACCACGGCCCTGCAACGCTCACAGCCTGCGGGACAACCACTGTAGTGAACACACCCGGCAGGTGTTGTTTGATGACATATTTTCACGACTTTATACCCTGAATCTGGAGATAAATCACCTGCCAAAGGCTCACTGCACACAAGTCGTTAGAGATGTTTTAGATTTATGTTATGGTCGCTCTCTGATTCACAGAGTTACATTTTAAATAGCTCATTATTTTAATAGCGCCAGCCACTTGATTTACAAGGCCATAATATTATGACTATTGCTTTCCTCACATTATGCGTATAAAGCTCTAAAGTGCAGATTATTTGCATTAATTAGGCATAGAGTGTTATTATAATCTATTTAACTATGCCGGTAATTAGCAAGCTTTACATAACGGCCTCGAACTGAGGACTTTAATGATCCTACTTTGTATGTGCTATAACGGCGGGACCACAGGAACAGCCCTATTATGAGAGCCATTTCCCTACGGTCAGTCACACTGAGTTTCCGATCGTCACAAGCAGCAACTTACAACTTACACACCTAAATGTCGGAGGCTAGAGATTATTCCACTCCGAAATCTACCTGTGCTTTCCTTACCCTCTACAAATTAATACTTAAATTCTGTTATCCATTCCCAGCACAAGAGTGTGCCGTCCCTGCATACAGATTATCGTCCTCTCACGGTATCCCCTGCTTGTCATAAGAGGTGATTAAAAGCGGGACCAGCGTCGGTTAGCTGGGGATTCCATCTTCACGCCTTCCGTGACTCGTCTCTAACTTTACTGATACCTTCAACCTTCGAAGTGGCGAACCTCAGCTGGGGATTCCATCTTCACGCCTTCCGTGACTCTTCTCTAACTTTACTGATACCTTCAACCTTCGAAGTGGCGAACCTCAGCTGGGGATTCCATCTTCACGCCTTCCGTGACTCTTCTCTAACTTTACAGATACCTTCAACCTTCGAAGTGGCGAACCTCAGCTGGGGATTCCATCTTCACGCCTTCCGTGACTCTTCTCTAACTTTACTGATACCTTCAACCTTCGAAGTGGCGAACCTCAGCTGGGGATTCCATCTTCACGCCTTCCGTGACTCTTCTCTAACTTTACTGATACCTTCAACCTTCGAAGTGGCGAACCTCAGCTGGGGATTCCATCTTCACGCCTTCCGTGACTCTTCTCTAACTTTACTGATACCTTCAACCTTCGAAGTGGCGAACCTCAGCTGGGGATTCCATCTTCACGCCTTTCGTGACTCTTCTCTAACTTTACTGCTACCTTCAACCTTCGAAGTGGCGAACCTCAGCTGGGGATTCCATCTTCACGCCTTTCGTGACTCTTCTCTAACTTTACTGCTACCTTCAACCTTCGAAGTGGCAGACCTCTTCTATTTAACATGGACATCGGCGTCGTGCCTAGAAAAACCGCTATGTGGTAATATTTCAGCTTTAAGAACTCAGACCAGAAAGACTCTGTCATCTAATGGTCGGTATTGCATGAACTACTGTGTATGATACCTGTGCTGCGGTTTGCATTTTTCCTCTCAACAGTGTCACATAATGGTATTAGAGGATAGAAGAGCGGTGTTCGCCTAGCATTTACTGTCCAGAAACATAGACACAGCTATAAATCAGATAAATCAACTCAAGGAACAAACAGGAAAGGTCGAGCTCCACATTTCCTTTGAGGAAACTAAGTTCATGTCAAACATTAAAAAAAAACACCTCATCACCTACAGACGAGGTATGGTATGATTGATAGAGTTGAGAGCTTCAGATACCTCAGCGAAATTGTCCAAATGAAAACCCGTGAAAGGCAAGCCGGCGACAGCAGGCGAGAAAAGAAGGTCACAGCTTTTCGTTGAGCTCACAAACTTTATAAGAAGAAAGCAATCTTATTCCAAGCGAATATCAGTGAGTTGGTCACATGGTTCGAGTCAAGTAGATGTGAGCTCGCGTTCGGGACATCGTCGGTAAGCCTGAAGATGGTTTTCTGTGGCTTTCTGTTTCCTCACCAGGCAAATACTGGGACTGTTGCTCAGTTAGAGCCAACACCTCTGCCTTCCGAATCGCAGACACCGAAAACATACTAGGAAATAATAATAATAATAATAATAATAATAATAATAATAATAATAATAATAATAATAATTCCGGTGTATCTGTGGGGCGCAGAGTTGAAAGAAGGTGCTGGGTAGAATGGGTCTATCTACGATATCGAAAATTGAATTAAAACTTTAAATAAAGGTTATATTTCTTTTCAATAAACGAACTTAACAACCTCTCACTTGGTGAAATAACAATGACAAATTTGGGTATTAAAATAGAGAATCCCAGAATAGGGAAGTTAATAATTTCGGGCTTCAAGTCCCAGATTTACAAGTTTTGAGCTACACGACCCAATTAACAAAATTTACAAAAATCTCAATGTTTAGACAAGGACAAGCACTTTGTTCCAAGGATTACAAGTACGGCCTTCCAAAGGCACCCCTCAATATTAGAGTAAACTTAGGAATGAGCTTACATGCTCTCCAACATTAACAAATTCCTTACAGCCTACTCTAGGCAACATTGCATCAACAATCTTACAATCTCTGGCCTCTCTAGGCACAATTTAAAATTGAAATTACCTTTACACAGGGGTATCTATTACCCAAACTACTGGGCCTTCACGGAAAGAAGAACAGGTTAAATTAATGGCCCGAACACAAAATGAATGGAGGCGTACACTTGTCCTCCTAGAACCTTGCATATAAAACCCAAATTGGGCTCTCGGCCCGATGATGCAGAGGCTAATTCCAATCTACTGGGGTGACTCGAATGAAGGTTAATTTAATGCATTACAGCCAAGAAAAAAACAGTTACAAATTCGTAGTCTTCTCAAACCAAGTTGAAGGGGAACTCGAGAGAGTAACGCACTCTCTATCCCCGAATTGCAGTTAAAGACTTTATGAAATTTTACCTTAGCCGAAAGGAAATTTACATTTCAGGAAAGAGGTTACATAGTTAGAAATTAGGACGTCGTGTAAGTCTGCGGAAGTAGCTACAGAAAAATAAGTCTGGTGGTCATTACCTTGGCTACTGGTCTGCCTGGCGAAGAATGAGGCGCCCGCCTCCTGTCTAGCACACACACACACTCAGAAATACGGCGATCAAGAGACAAGGTAGCCGGAAAGGCCGCAGCTTATATACACGAGGGGACGGTTCTCTCGATGTTATTGGCAGATTCAAAAGTTACACCCCAAAAACCAACAAGAAGCCTGTGATAGGCTGAAAAATAATTACAGAAAATTCCAGTTGGCCAGATTCATAACTGGCGGAATGAGAAAGAAGTGTTGCAAACTTTGAAATACATATAAAAAATAAATTAAAGTTAATTTACTTGAGAAACCCCTAAACACAACATTTCTTTCAATAACAAATTCTTTTACCTTGCACCAGAGTGCAAGACCTCAATTTTTGTAATGACATCTATGGAGAAATGTCCAAACTCCATGATGTACACCAAAACAAACAAAATATATCCAATCAGATTAGGAAACTTAGAAATGACAAACTTCTCAATTACTCAGTAGTGACATCTTCTGATCGATGTCCCAACTTCATGCCGTAGCAGTTTCACGTTTTGTCGGATAGTTAGAGTTCATTCAGGCGCTTCCTTTGAATGTGCGTAGTTGAGGTGCATCTCCAGGTACAACAAAAACAACAATAATAATAATAATAATAATAATAATAATAATAATAATAATAATAATAATAATAATAATAATAATAATTGTACCGGGAGGTACACCTCAACTACGCACATTCAAAAGAAGCGCCTTAAAGAACTCTATCTATCAAACAAAACGTGAAATTGCTACTGCATGAAGTTGAGACATTGACCTGAAGATGTCACCATGGAAGTATTGAGTAATTGTGTTATTGTGAAGTTGCCTAAACAGACTGGATTTATTTGCTTTGCGTTTGTTTACATCAAGAAGTTTGAACTTTTCTCCATAGATGTCTTAACAAAACTGTGGTCATGCACTCTGGTGTAAGAAGAAAGAATTAATGGTTTAAAGAAGATTTGTGTTATTATGTTTTCTCAACTAAATTAACTTTCATTTATTTGGTTATTTCAAGGTTTGCAACACTTCTTTCTCATTCCGCCAGTTTTGAATCTGGCCAATCAGGAATTTTCTGTAATTAATTTTCAACCAATCACACATTTCTTGTTCATTTTGAATTTGCCAATAGAAATTGAGAGGGTGGGTCCGGATTTAGTCCAGAATCCTCTCGAACAATCCCCTCGGGTATAAAAGCTGAGGCTTTTCTGGCTACCTTGCCTCCTTGATCGTCGTCTTTCTGAGTGTATGTGCTAAACAGGAGGCGAGGCGCCTCATTCTTCGGCAGGCAGAACAACGGCCCAGGTAATGGCCACCAATATTCTATCTTTCTAGCTGTCTCCGCAAACTTATCCGAGGGGAAGTTTCGAATTTCTAACTATGTAACCAACCTTTTCTAAAACGTAAATTTTCTTTCGGCTAATGTAAAATTTCATAAAGTCTTAAAACCGTAAATCGGGGATAGAGAGTGCGTTACCCTCTTGAGTTTCCCTTCAATTTAATTTGAGGTGACTGTGATTTTGTAACCTTTTCTCTTTTATATAAAGTGTTAAATTAAGCCTTCATCGAGTCACCTCAGTAGCGTGGGATTAGCCCCTGTATCATCGGGCCGAGAGCCCAATTAGGATTTTATACTTAATTTTCTAGGAGCGCATTCATTTTGTGTTCGGGCCAGTAATTTAACATGTTCTTTTTCCCACGAAGGCCCAGTAGGTTGGGTACTAGTTACCCCTGTGTAAAGTAGTAACTTGTAGGTTGGGCCTGGAGAGGCCAGAAATTTTTAAGATTTTTGATGTAATGTTGCCTTGAATAGGCTGTAAGAAATTGGGAGCGCAGTCTCCTTGATTAATGTTGGAGATCATGTAAGCTCTTTTCTGAGAGAGTGAATTTCCTGTAATAGTGAGGGATGCCTCTGGAAGGCTATAGACGTGTAACCTTTGGAGCAAAGTGCTCTTGAATTTGGGTAATTTCTGCCCTTGTCTAAATAATACCACTTTTGAGAAATTGTAAATTTCTAAACTAGGGGAGCGAAGTCCAAAATTGTTAAATTCCCTATCTTAATATCCAAATTTGTCATTGTTATTTCACAAAGTGAAAAGTTGTTAAGTTTGTTTTTTGAAAAGAAATGTAACCTTTATTTTTAAAGTTTTCTCTTTGATATAGTAGATAGACCCATTCCACCCAGCACCTTCTTTCACCTCTCTGCGTTCCACAGATACCCAGGAATAATAATAATAATAATAATAATAATAATAATAATAATAATAATAATACTAATAATAATAATAATAATAATAATAATAATAATAATAATAATAATAATAATAATAATAATAATAATAATAATAATAAATAGAGTGACCCAGACAGTGGAGTGGCGGGCGCAGATAGAGTAGCCGCACACGCTATGGGATATTGCCGAGACACAGATTGGGGTCAGCACAACTGTAATAACTGCTCGTCCTTTTATTCTTTCGTTCTATTAAAGTAAATGAAAATGTAGCGCCCGGTCTCGTTGCAGACAGGCTGGTGCTAAAGCAACCAACTCTCGAAGTTCTCACTCCCACTCGGCGTTTCTATACGAATCATTGGCTGAAGAACAGGGGAATAGGCCTTTCATTCACCTGTTGTTTGTGCAAAATGTCTACAGTACAAAAATACGGTACGAGTTGACTGCTGCTCTCAAGTACATATTTCTATACAATTGGAATGATCTTTCTATCTGTTTATCACCGAGCTCGATAGCTGCAGTCGCTTAAGTGCGGCCAGTATCCAGTATTCGGGAGATAGTAGGTTCGAACCCCACTGTCGGTAGCCCTGAAAATGGTTTTCCGTGGTTTCCCATTTTCACACCAGGCACATGCTGGGGCTGTACCTTAATTAAGGCCACGGCCGCTTCCTTCTCACTCCTAGCCCTTTCCTGTCCCAACGTCGCCGTAAGACCTATCTGTGTCGGTGTGACGTAAAACAACTAGCAAATGTATATATTGAACCCTTTAGGTCCATATTGAGGGATACCTACCTTCCTTACCTATCAGCAAAGTTCATGAGATCTGTCTCTTGGGTCGTTTCGGGTTCCTCGTCACTTGCTGAGGTAAAGGTAGGGTTCATTAATTCTAATCTATCTACCGGAATGAAAGGTCTGTTTAAAAGATTCCTATTTATTCAGGAAAATTCTGAAGCATGTCAATGGTATCATAGAAGTCAATTGTGTCCACTGGACACCACAATCATTTTTACATAAATGTCAGAACACTGGTGTGAGACTTTAACGTAATTGCCTGATGGGCATTCTTACTAGAAACCATTGTCTCAGTTATTAATCATTTAAGAAAGGAAAGTCTGGAAATCCTTAAATTCGGCTTCCATGTGAGACCACATGTACCATCGTAGTGATTCGTTAAGGTCCACCCCTCGTAACACGAACTCTGGACTCTAGGTATAATTAAGGCAGTCCAATTGGGGTGTGCCACACAGTGGTTCTACGGCATGGACCCTTAATTGAATCGATGTGACCTGCGTCTATGTCATGGACCGACATCTAATCTTCTAAGTTACTTTAAAGTCATTGTGGATGATGACCGCAAGGAAATGATGCTACAATGGCATATGGCCCTAATCTAAGTCACTGAGGTTGATGACCCCCCTGACTATCCAAGTTTCTAGGCTGAAGGCTAAACACAATTAAGTTACATCGGTTGATGACCAAAGTTCCACTTTACTATCCCCAGCACATTCACTGCTCAATCAACCAAAGTTCAATAATTACAACAATAGCAATGCTCACAAACTTTGTGGCAGTAAAATCCATTTCCTTCGGATATGTCCCCTTAATCGTTACTTTACATGTTAATATTCCCCAGAAAACAAACTAAAATTTCCAGAATGCATCTCCAAGTTATTCGCTTGATTAAAGTTATTTCAAAATGCGGTTTCACTGAATTTAATAATTAAATAAATTTAAATGATTTAATGAAATGTTAAAGATCAGTAAATTTTATCTCCGCGGACTCTGGTTTCTTCACAAATTCCTACGCAGCTGTGATGTGAGTTCAATATTGCGATGTTTATCTGGCTGGAAAAGAATTTTACATAATTCATGTCCAGCTATATATATCCTATCTCGTGATATCATGCTTAAAAATCTAATCTAGTCCTAACCGTTATTAACACTTGGATATCCTAATAATCTACGCACAAACCAAACAACTCGCCATATAATTACGATGTCATATCTCGTCATTACCATTATGAATTTTGCACACCCCTCACAGACAAACCGATCATCAACGACCATCGCTCTATATTCTCGACAACCCTGAAATTGGGTTACTCTGTTCCTTATACTCAAAGTTCGTGATTTAAAACGTTCATTACATCCCCAATTACAGTATTTCACAATACTTAGATCATTACCGGCTATGAATTTCAACTAAATCCAGCATTTTAACGTTTCCCCTGGTCGAGAGTTACAGTACAATCTCAAGTCCACTCCTTTCCCGCTATCATAGCTGAGGTCTCTCATCCCCCCCCCCCCCCAAGCTCGCTTGGCAGTTACAGGAAACACCTGGTTTATTCACAGTTGAATGACTTCTCAAAATGCTCCCTTTAAACTCTGCCGACATAATTAAACAAATTCGATATTCTAACCAACAAAATGCACAGATTATGCTTCAAGATGCCCACACTAATTATACGCGTCGCTAATTGATACCGCTATGGATTTCTATGAATTTCTTTCCATTCTCAACATTATAAAATATTCCTCGGGCTATCATGTCCCGGCTTCAATGACAGGACTCTAACCTGATTCGCACATCTCATCTCAACTCATATAAAACATTCCTCGGTCTTCTGTGTCCCGGCTTCAATGACAGGTCCAACCTGATTCACAAAACTAGCCTCTATTTCCCAGCTCCACAACTATCATCGACCAAGAACTGGAATAAAATCCCCACTAGAAATCCCGACGTCTAATATCGCACAATGCATTAATCATGAATAACTTCGCATAAATGATATCGTATTTAATAACTTGATTTTTACGAGAAATGACTGAAACATTCTACTAGATCTTTTATTGTCAGTCAGACACAGTTTAAAATGGGCATTAAATAAAAACGTTTCTCTCTGTGACCAAATTCATCACCCTAGGTTCTCATCCGACAGCGCGCTTCCACTCGATTGAAAATGAGTGACCATGGATTATTATTATTATTAACGTCAAATTGCAGACAGAAGAATTTTACGTCGAATGAACATCTTAATTTGACATCACAAAATATAGGCAGTACACTCACACGGATGACGATCTACATTGGACGTGATATCACTTCGGAACCCTATTCAATAACTTTTTACAACACTATACGGCACTCGCAAAACTTCAAAAATTTATCCAAGTGGAAAATAAAACAAATGACTCTTTTAGTCGTACTCTCACATTTACAAAACTTAGTAGGGTGACCACTGCGTCGTATATCCCCATTCAAATACACTTTAAGAAATCACGAGACAGGATATAAGAGGTAGTAAGATGGAAAGTCACCTACCTCATGTCTTCATGCCAGTATTCGTCTTAGGGCTCACCTGCGACCCTGGCATTTTATTTAGCTATTTTTACATTCATGGCTTCACAATTTATTATTATTTCTTCAGGTTTCCTGGAATAAAGCATAAAAAAAAGAAAATTCCCTTCACTTGTTTGCTTGAACGCACACGATGGACTATAATTATTTCCGCACACGAATTACTTAATCACATTAGAATTTATTCAGTACTTTGACCGTCCTATCTGGTATAATTATCTCACTCAAGAAAACTATCTCCTCATGGAGTCAAGACTTAGCCGCAATGGCTAAAATCTGCAGTTGAACTCAGTCTACTTTCGTTGGTTTGATTTCGCAGAGCAGCTCAACAATTTTTCGTCCGCTTTGTATCACAAATGCCGGAGAAGGAAGCTTCGTCATGGCGTTCCTTCATATTTATAGCAGTTACCCCCTCTCTTCGGATCTCTCCCTTTGCCGCCAAGAAAATTTCTATAAATTTTCTGACTTACCTAAACTGCAATTTCAAGAGTTTTGAAAGTGACTACATGCTTGCTACATTTCTGGCGGTAGTGTTCATGGACATTTAAAAATTTTACGGGTTCGATTTGTGAGATGATTGACCTCCTTTGATAGGCACTCTATTTTTTTGACTTGGCGTGGTCACGCCATGTACACGCGCTTTGAAATAGTTCATAAAAATGACTTGAGATTCTTCCGCCGTCGACACGTGTGGTTGACGTCACGTACCCCAGAGCGTGGGACCGAAGGTAATCACCCCCTCGTCACGTGTCAAATCCATGCTATCAAGAATCCAACTTTTAATTTAATTGTTACATTATGCATAATGTTCTTAGGGCACAAAGGTCATGGGTTCATATTTCCCCCAAGACACGAATTCCTTTCGCACAGTGACAAGGAATTTCCTTTAAATACTCCAGATGGCGAAATTTCTAATTTTGACGTCTGATGAAACATGACCTTTGAATGTAAATTCCTTTCCTCTCTCTTATGCAGTTGGTCATCTTCTGGTGTGCGGATACTGGTTGATGCCTTCAGCTTCCTGGTAGTTCTCGGTTGCTTGGAGAGTTCGGGGTTGCGGGGTAAATCTCCAGTGAATTGTAGTTGACTTATTGGAAGTTAGGTGGTTTGTCCTTCCAACTTCTCGACGAACTTGCATTCACATCAAAATGCGAAGTTTCTGGGTTCAAATCCCTGTCCTCATTACTATCGTTGTCACTGACTTTCTTCATTTTTGCAGGTGGTTTACCGTTCTTCTTCTTCATCATTCTCCTCATCTTCTTCATTTTAGCAGCTGGCTGACCCTTCTTCTTCATCATCATCATCATCATCATCTTCATTTTAGCAGCTGGCTTACACTTCTTCGCATTTGCTTTATCCTTTCTTGACGGACTATAATCGTCATGACTGGCATCCTCGTCTGAACGTTCATCAATTCTACTTATCTTAGGCCTCTTCTTCTTATTGGTACCAAATCGTTTAGGTTTTGCTTTTTCCTCTTCAGACCCATGCCATAGATCAGAATGTCTGGATTTGTAATTATTCCATCTTCTATCGGCTTCATTTCCACGATGGCGTCTACGTCTTTGGTAAGAATTTTCCCGACATCGACTCTGGTTCCTCCTACATGGACCACGGCGTCTATTCCACTTTCCGTACAGGTAGCTAGGCTGTTCCACGTTCTTACTATCCTGGTTTAGTATGGTTTCAAACCGTTGCTCATTATTCTCTTGTATGACTGCCTGCGAGACTTCCCTTTCCGGTCTACTCTCTTGGATGTGGTTTACAACATTCACTTGGTTTTCCACATGCGTAGTTACTTCTGACGCTGCTTTGAGAGATTGCATGTCATCTAGCTGCTCCAGTGTAGTGTCCGGTTTAACATTCACTATTTCTAACTTCTCCTTCAATTCTTTCGCATCCGCCCTTATATTTTCACTTAGTTCCTTCAAGTCTGCTTGTACCTCCTCAATACTCCTAGGCGTTTCTTCCTGAGTTGTACCTAATTTTCTCATATCCTCTTTATTCATCTGGATTAATTTAAAGTCAATGGCCTCAATAAGCTGGTCTACAGTTGCCTTGACGTCTTCCGCTACCTGGTCTACTTTGTCATTTACGACGGCTATCTCTTTACACAACATTTCCTTATGTTCATTCATCGCTGTGAAGACCTTTGACTTATCGTCTTCACGCATGATGTTGAACTTCTCTACCTCTGTCTTCAGATCGGCCTTAAGCTCAGCTTGATCTGACATCAACTGCTGATGTAGTTCCCTACTTTCGTTGACGTGCCTATCGAGGTCTCCTCTAATCATGTCCTGATTTTCACTAAGAACACGATGTAGCTCGCGAGTTTCTATAAACTGCTGATTTATTTCATGTTTAAAGTCACCAATGTCCTTCCTAATATCAACGCTAGCTTCCTTACAACTATCCTGAGTGTCCTGCACTTTAATGTCAACATTTTGAACAACTTCCTTCATACCTTTTAATTCTACATCTGCACTATCTAATTTATTGTCCACTGTTTCCAACCTTACACTCATAGATTTAATATTCTCATTTAAGTCCTTTCTATCGGCTTCCGCAACCTTCCTATCGGCTTCCGCAACCTTCCTATCGGCATCCATTCTCTCCATAAAGTCCTTCTTATTATTTTCCATCCTCTCCATTAAGTCCTTGATCATTTGGGCCACCTGCTCTTGGGCCAATTCTCCCTCCTGCATAAACATACTGTATTTAACAGAAACGATAGGTCATCGGTGAGCCCGAGACTTCAACGGCGTATAATAAGACTACAACGATAAACATCACAACATCCTCCTATTTAACACATCACACTGTTAATGCAACATTCTCTAAAAATTTTATTTAATAAAACGTGAAATGCAATGTTCACTCGATCAAAGTGATCAGCCAAAACACTCAAACCAGTATTCAGAAATTTGGGAAATTACTCTAACACACTTAAATTATACCTTGCATTCAGTAGATAAATTATTCTCATTGTGGTATCTCCTAGCCTTACTCATCGGGCGTTTATCTATTTCTTCGAGTTCACTAACAACTCTGGCGCACGATTTTATCATCCATAATGTGGCATAGCCTCAACATTATTTCTCTTTTCCCCTAGTACACGTTTTTTACAAAATATCCTTATCGTTATCGTGACTTAGGTTCCCTCATCGTTATCGTGACTTATGCCCCATCGTTGGTGCGACATTTTAATGATCAACCAACGTATAACAATCCTACAGTTGGTCATCGTTTCACTGATGTCAACCAACCTAACTTGTAGTTCTTCTCTCGATGTACTTAGGCCCTGTCTTAAGTGACTGAAGCCACCACGTTGGAAGCCATTTTAATGATGCACAACGTGTACAATTATCCTCCTCGCTATCGTGACTTAGGCCCCACTGTAAAGTGACTGATGCCCCACGTTGGAAGCCATTTTAATGTCGTCACTTGCTGAGGTATAAGGCGGGGTTCATTAATTCTAATCTATCTACCGGAATGAAAGGTCTGTTTAAAAGATTCCTATTTATTCAGGAAAATTCTGAAGCATGTCAATGGTATCATAGAAGTCAATTGTGTCCACTGGACACCACAATCATTTTTACATAAATGTCAGAACACTGGTGTGAGACTTTAACGTAATTGCCTGATGGGCATTCTTACTAGAAACCATTGTCTCAATTATATATCATTTAAGAAAGGAAAGTCTGGAAATCCTTAAATTCGGCTTCCATGTGAGACCACATGTACCATCGTAGTGATTCGTTATGGTCCACCCCTCGTAACACGAACTCTGGACTCTAGGTATAATTAAGGCAGTCCAATTGGGGTGTGCCACACAGTGGTTCTACGGCATGGACCCTTAATTGAATCGATGTGACCTGCGTCTATGTCATGGACCGACATCTAATCTTCTAAGTTACTTTAAAGTCATTGTGGATGATGACCGCAAGGAAATGATGCTACAATGGCATATGGCCCTAATCTAAGTCACTGAGGTTTATGACCCCCTGACTATCCAAGTTTCCAGGCTGAAGGCTAAACACAATTAAGTTACATCGGTTGATGACCAAAGTTCCACTTTACTATCCCCAGCACATTCACTGCTCAATCAACCAAAGTTCAATAATTACAACAATAGCAATGCTCACAAACTTTGTGGCAGTAAAATCCATTTCCTTCGGATATGTCCCCTTAATCGTTACTTTACATGTTAATATTCCCCAGAAAACAAACTAAAATTTCCAGAATGCATCTCCAAGTTATTCGCTTGATTAAAGTTATTTCAAAATGCGGTTTCACTGAATTTAATAATTAAATAAATTTAAATGATTTAATGAAATGTTAAAGATCAGTAAATTTTATCTCCGCGGACTCTGGTTTCTTCACAAATTCCTACGCAGCTGTGATGTGAGTTCAATATTGCGATGTTTATCTGGCTGGAAAAGAATTTTACATAATTCATGTCCAGCTATATGTATCCTATCTCGTGATATCATGCTTAAAAATCTAATCTAGTCCTAACCGTTATTAACACTTGGATATCCTAATAATCTACGCACAAACCAAACAACTCGCCATATAATTACGATGTCATATCTCGTCATTACCATTATGAATTTTGCACACCCCTCACAGACAAACCGATCATCAACGACCATCGCTCTATATTCTCGACAACCCTGAAATTGGGTTACTCTGTTCCTTATACTCAAAGTTCGTGATTTAAAACGTTCATTACATCCCCAATTACAGTATTTCACAATACTTAGATCATTACGGGCTATGAATTTCAACTAAATCCAGCATTTTAACGTTTCCCCTGGCCGAGAGTTACAGTACAATCTCAAGTCCACTCCTTTCCCGCTATCATAGCTGAGGTCTCTCGTCCCCCCCCACCCCAAGCTCGCTTGGCAGTTACAGGAAACACCTGGTTTATTCACAGTTGAATGACTTCTCAAAATGCTCCCTTTAAACTCTGCCGACATAATTAAACAAATTCGATATTCTAACCAACAAAATGCACAGATTATGCTTCAAGATGCCCACACTAATTATACGCGTCGCTAATTGATACCGCTATGGATTTCTATGAATTTCTTTCCATTCTCAACATTATAAAATATTCCTCGGGCTATCATGTCCCGGCTTCAATGACAGGACTCTAACCTGATTCGCACATCTCATCTCAACTCATATAAAACATTCCTCGGTCTTCTGTGTCCCGGCTTCAATGACAGGTCCAACCTGATTCACAAAACTAACCTCTGTTTCCCAGCTCCACAACTATCATCGACCAAGAACTGGAATAAAATCCCCACTAGAAATCCCGACGTCTAATATCGCACAATGCATTAATCATGAATAACTTCGCATAAATGATATCGTATTTAATAACTTGATTTTTACGAGAAATGACTGAAACATTCTACTAGATCTTTTATTGTCAGTCAGACACAGTTTAAAATGGGCATTAAATAAAAACTTTCTCTCCGTGACCAAATTCATCACCCTAGGTTCTCATCCGACAGCGCGCTTCCACTCGATTGAAAATGAGTGACCATGGATTATTATTATTATTAACGTCAAATTGCAGACAGAAGAATTTTACGTCGAATGAACATCTTAATTTGACATCACAAAATATAGGCAGTACACTCACACGGATGACGATCTACATTGGACGTGATATCACTTCGGAACCCTATTCAATAACTTTTTACAACACTATACGGCACTCGCAAAACTTCAAAAATTTATCCAAGTGGAAAATAAAACAAATGACTCTTTTAGTCGTACTCTCACATTTACAAAACTTAGTAGGGTGACCACTGCGTCGTATATCCCCATTCAAATACACTTTAAGAAATCACGAGACAGGATATAAGAGGTAGTAAGATGGAAAGTCACCTACCTCATGTCTTCATGCCAGTATTCGTCTTAGGGCTCACCTGCGACCCTGGCATTTTATTTAGCCATTTTTACATTCATGGCTTCACAATTTATTATTATTTCTTCAGGTTTCCTGGAATAAAGCATAAAAAAAAGAAAATTCCCTTCACTTGTTTGCTTGAACGCACACGATGGACTATAATTATTTCCGCACACGAATTACTTAATCACATTAGAATTTATTCAGTACTTTGACCGTCCTATCTGGTATAATTATCTCACTCAAGAAAACTATCTCCTCATGGAGTCAAGACTTAGCCGCAATGGCTAAAATCTGCAGTTGAACTCAGTCTACTTTCGTTGGTTTGATTTCGCAGAGCAGCTCAACAATTTTTCGTCCGCTTTGTATCACAAATGCCGGAGAAGGAAGCTTCGTCATGGCGTTCCTTCATATTTATAGCAGTTACCCCCTCTCTTCGGATCTCTCCCTTTGCCGCCAAGAAAATTTCTATAAATTTTCTGACTTACCTAAACTGCAATTTCAAGAGTTTTGAAAGTGACTACATGCTTGCTACATTTCTGGCGGTAGTGTTCATGGACATTTAAAAATTTTACGGGTTCGATTTGTGAGATGATTGACCTCCTTTGATAGGCACTCTATTTTTTTGACTTGGCGTGGTCACGCCATGTACACGCGCTTTGAAATAGTTCATAAAAATGACTTGAGATTCTTCCGCCGTCGACACGTGTGGTTGACGTCACGTACCCCAGAGCGTGGGACCGAAGGTAATCACCCCCTCGCCACGTGTCAAATCCATGCTATCAAGAATCCAACTTTTAATTTAATTGTTACATTATGCATAATGTTCTTAGGGCACAAAGGTCATGGGTTCATATTTCCCCCAAGACACGAATTCCTTTCGCACAGTGACAAGGAATTTCCTTTAAATACTCCAGATGGCGAAATTTCTAATTTTGACGTCTGATGAAACATGACCTTTGAATGTAAATTCCTTTCCTCTCTCTTATGCAGTTGGTCATCTTCTGGTGTGCGGATACTGGTTGATGCCTTCAGCTTCCTGGTAGTTCTCGGTTGCTTGGAGAGTTCGGGGTTGCGGGGTAAATCTCCAGTGAATTGTAGTTGACTTATTGGAAGTTAGGTGGTTTGTCCTTCCAACTTCTCGACGAACTTGCATTCACATCAAAATGCGAAGTTTCTGGGTTCAAATCCCTGTCCTCATTACTATCGTTGTCACTGACTTTCTTCATTTTTGCAGGTGGTTTACCGTTCTTCTTCTTCATCATTCTCCTCATCTTCTTCATTTTAGCAGCTGGCTGACCCTTCTTCTTCATCATCATCATCATCATCATCTTCATTTTAGCAGCTGGCTTACACTTCTTCGCATTTGCTTTATCCTTTCTTGACGGACTATAATCGTCATGACTGGCATCCTCGTCTGAACGTTCATCAATTCTACTTATCTTAGGCCTCTTCTTCTTATTGGTACCAAATCGTTTAGGTTTTGCTTTTTCCTCTTCAGACCCATGCCATAGATCAGAATGTCTGGATTTGTAATTATTCCATCTTCTATCGGCTTCATTTCCACGATGGCGTCTACGTCTTTGGTAAGAATTTTCCCGACATCGACTCTGGTTCCTCCTACATGGACCACGGCGTCTATTCCACTTTCCGTACAGGTAGCTAGGCTGTTCCACGTTCTTACTATCCTGGTTTAGTATGGTTTCAAACCGTTGCTCATTATTCTCTTGTATGACTGCCTGCGAGACTTCCCTTTCCGGTCTACTCTCTTGGATGTGGTTTACAACATTCACTTGGTTTTCCACATGCGTAGTTACTTCTGACGCTGCTTTGAGAGATTGCATGTCATCTAGCTGCTCCAGTGTAGTGTCAGGTTTAACATTCACTATTTCTAACTTCTCCTTCAATTCTTTCGCATCCGCCCTTATATTTTCACTTAGTTCCTTCAAGTCTGCTTGTACCTCCTCAATACTCCTAGGCGTTTCTTCCTGAGTTGTACCTAATTTTCTCATATCCTCTTTATTCATCTGGATTAATTTAAAGTCAATGGCCTCAATAAGCTGGTCTACAGTTGCCTTGACGTCTTCCGCTACCTGGTCTACTTTGTCATTTACGACGGCTATCTCTTTACACAACATTTCCTTATGTTCATTCATCGCTGTGAAGACCTTTGACTTATCGTCTTCACGCATGATGTTGAACTTCTCTACCTCTGTCTTCAGATCGGCCTTAAGCTCAGCTTGATCTGACATCAACTGCTGATGTAGTTCCCTACTTTCGTTGACGTGCCTATCGAGGTCTCCTCTAATCATGTCCTGATTTTCACTAAGAACACGATGTAGCTCGCGAGTTTCTATAAACTGCTGATTTATTTCATGTTTAAAGTCACCAATGTCCTTCCTAATATCAACGCTAGCTTCCTTACAACTATCCTGAGTGTCCTGCACTTTAATGTCAACATTTTGAACAACTTCCTTCATACCTTTTAATTCTACATCTGCACTATCTAATTTATTGTCCACTGTTTCCAACCTTACACTCATAGATTTAATATTCTCATTTAAGTCCTTTCTATCGGCTTCCGCAACCTTCCTATCGGCTTCCGCAACCTTCCTATCGGCATCCATTCTCTCCATAAAGTCCTTCTTATTATTTTCCATCCTCTCCATTAAGTCCTTGATCATTTGGGCCACCTGCCCTTGGGCCAATTCTCCCTCCTGCATAAACATACTGTATTTAACAGAAACGATAGGTCATCGGTGAGCCCGAGACTTCAACGGCGTATAATAAGACTACAACGATAAACATCACAACATCCTCCTATTTAACACATCACACTGTTAATGCAACATTCTCTAAAAATTTTATTTAATAAAACGTGAAATGCAATGTTCACTCGATCAAAGTGATCAGCCAAAACACTCAAACCAGTATTCAGAAATTTGGGAAATTACTCTAACACACTTAAATTATACCTTGCATTCAGTAGATAAATTATTCTCATTGTGGTATCTCCTAGCCTTACTCATCGGGCGTTTATCTATTTCTTCGAGTTCACTAACAACTCTGGCGCACGATTTTATCATCCATAATGTGGCATAGCCTCAACATTATTTCTCTTTTCCCCTAGTACACGTTTTTTACAAAATATCCTTATCGTTATCGTGACTTAGGTTCCCTCATCGTTATCGTGACTTATGCCCCATCGTTGGTGCGACATTTTAATGATCAACCAACGTATAACAATCCTACAGTTGGTCATCGTTTCACTGATGTCAACCAACCTAACTTGTAGTTCTTCTCTCGATGTACTTAGGCCCTGTCTTAAGTGACTGAAGCCACCACGTTGGAAGCCATTTTAATGATGCACAACGTGTACAATTATCCTCCTCGCTATCGTGACTTAGGCCCCACTGTAAAGTGACTGATGCCCCACGTTGGAAGCCATTTTAATGTCGTCACTTGCTGAGGTATAAGGCGGGGTTCATTAATTCTAATCTATCTACCGGAATGAAAGGTCTGTTTAAAAGATTCCTATTTATTCAGGAAAATTCTGAAGCATGTCAATGGTATCATAGAAGTCAATTGTGTCCACTGGACACCACAATCATTTTTACATAAATGTCAGAACACTGGTGTGAGACTTTAACGTAATTGCCTGATGGGCATTCTTACTAGAAACCATTGTCTCAATTATATATCATTTAAGAAAGGAAAGTCTGGAAATCCTTAAATTCGGCTTCCATGTGAGACCACATGTACCATCGTAGTGATTCGTTATGGTCCACCCCTCGTAACACGAACTCTGGACTCTAGGTATAATTAAGGCAGTCCAATTGGGGTGTGCCACACAGTGGTTCTACGGCATGGACCCTTAATTGAATCGATGTGACCTGCGTCTATGTCATGGACCGACATCTAATCTTCTAAGTTACTTTAAAGTCATTGTGGATGATGACCGCAAGGAAATGATGCTACAATGGCATATGGCCCTAATCTAAGTCACTGAGGTTTATGACCCCCTGACTATCCAAGTTTCCAGGCTGAAGGCTAAACACAATTAAGTTACATCGGTTGATGACCAAAGTTCCACTTTACTATCCCCAGCACATTCACTGCTCAATCAACCAAAGTTCAATAATTACAACAATAGCAATGCTCACAAACTTTGTGGCAGTAAAATCCATTTCCTTCGGATATGTCCCCTTAATCGTTACTTTACATGTTAATATTCCCCAGAAAACAAACTAAAATTTCCAGAATGCATCTCCAAGTTATTCGCTTGATTAAAGTTATTTCAAAATGCGGTTTCACTGAATTTAATAATTAAATAAATTTAAATGATTTAATGAAATGTTAAAGATCAGTAAATTTTATCTCCGCGGACTCTGGTTTCTTCACAAATTCCTACGCAGCTGTGATGTGAGTTCAATATTGCGATGTTTATCTGGCTGGAAAAGAATTTTACATAATTCATGTCCAGCTATATGTATCCTATCTCGTGATATCATGCTTAAAAATCTAATCTAGTCCTAACCGTTATTAACACTTGGATATCCTAATAATCTACGCACAAACCAAACAACTCGCCATATAATTACGATGTCATATCTCGTCATTACCATTATGAATTTTGCACACCCCTCACAGACAAACCGATCATCAACGACCATCGCTCTATATTCTCGACAACCCTGAAATTGGGTTACTCTGTTCCTTATACTCAAAGTTCGTGATTTAAAACGTTCATTACATCCCCAATTACAGTATTTCACAATACTTAGATCATTACGGGCTATGAATTTCAACTAAATCCAGCATTTTAACGTTTCCCCTGGCCGAGAGTTACAGTACAATCTCAAGTCCACTCCTTTCCCGCTATCATAGCTGAGGTCTCTCGTCCCCCCCCCCCCCCAAGCTCGCTTGGCAGTTACAGGAAACACCTGGTTTATTCACAGTTGAATGACTTCTCAAAATGCTCCCTTTAAACTCTGCCGACATAATTAAACAAATTCGATATTCTAACCAACAAAATGCACAGATTATGCTTCAAGATGCCCACACTAATTATACGCGTCGCTAATTGATACCGCTATGGATTTCTATGAATTTCTTTCCATTCTCAACATTATAAAATATTCCTCGGGCTATCATGTCCCGGCTTCAATGACAGGACTCTAACCTGATTCGCACATCTCATCTCAACTCATATAAAACATTCCTCGGTCTTCTGTGTCCCGGCTTCAATGACAGGTCCAACCTGATTCACAAAACTAACCTCTGTTTCCCAGCTCCACAACTATCATCGACCAAGAACTGGAATAAAATCCCCACTAGAAATCCCGACGTCTAATATCGCACAATGCATTAATCATGAATAACTTCGCATAAATGATATCGTATTTAATAACTTGATTTTTACGAGAAATGACTGAAACATTCTACTAGATCTTTTATTGTCAGTCAGACACAGTTTAAAATGGGCATTAAATAAAAACTTTCTCTCCGTGACCAAATTCATCACCCTAGGTTCTCATCCGACAGCGCGCTTCCACTCGATTGAAAATGAGTGACCATGGATTATTATTATTATTAACGTCAAATTGCAGACAGAAGAATTTTACGTCGAATGAACATCTTAATTTGACATCACAAAATATAGGCAGTACACTCACACGGATGACGATCTACATTGGACGTGATATCACTTCGGAACCCTATTCAATAACTTTTTACAACACTATACGGCACTCGCAAAACTTCAAAAATTTATCCAAGTGGAAAATAAAACAAATGACTCTTTTAGTCGTACTCTCACATTTACAAAACTTAGTAGGGTGACCACTGCGTCGTATATCCCCATTCAAATACACTTTAAGAAATCACGAGACAGGATATAAGAGGTAGTAAGATGGAAAGTCACCTACCTCATGTCTTCATGCCAGTATTCGTCTTAGGGCTCACCTGCGACCCTGGCATTTTATTTAGCCATTTTTACATTCATGGCTTCACAATTTATTATTATTTCTTCAGGTTTCCTGGAATAAAGCATAAAAAAAAGAAAATTCCCTTCACTTGTTTGCTTGAACGCACACGATGGACTATAATTATTTCCGCACACGAATTACTTAATCACATTAGAATTTATTCAGTACTTTGACCGTCCTATCTGGTATAATTATCTCACTCAAGAAAACTATCTCCTCATGGAGTCAAGACTTAGCCGCAATGGCTAAAATCTGCAGTTGAACTCAGTCTACTTTCGTTGGTTTGATTTCGCAGAGCAGCTCAACAATTTTTCGTCCGCTTTGTATCACAAATGCCGGAGAAGGAAGCTTCGTCATGGCGTTCCTTCATATTTATAGCAGTTACCCCCTCTCTTCGGATCTCTCCCTTTGCCGCCAAGAAAATTTCTATAAATTTTCTGACTTACCTAAACTGCAATTTCAAGAGTTTTGAAAGTGACTACATGCTTGCTACATTTCTGGCGGTAGTGTTCATGGACATTTAAAAATTTTACGGGTTCGATTTGTGAGATGATTGACCTCCTTTGATAGGCACTCTATTTTTTTGACTTGGCGTGGTCTAATATCGCACAATGCATTAATCATGAATAACTTCGCATAAATGATATCGTATTTAATAACTTGATTTTTACGAGAAATGACTGAAACATTCTACTAGATCTTTTATTGTCAGTCAGACACAGTTTAAAATGGGCATTAAATAAAAACGTTTCTCTCTGTGACCAAATTCATCACCCTAGGTTCTCATCCGACAGCGCGCTTCCACTCGATTGAAAATGAGTGACCATGGATTATTATTATTATTAACGTCAAATTGCAGACAGAAGAATTTTACGTCGAATGAACATCTTAATTTGACATCACAAAATATAGGCAGTACACTCACACGGATGACGATCTACATTGGACGTGATATCACTTCGGAACCCTATTCAATAACTTTTTACAACACTATACGGCACTCGCAAAACTTCAAAAATTTATCCAAGTGGAAAATAAAACAAATGACTCTTTTAGTCGTACTCTCACATTTACAAAACTTAGTAGGGTGACCACTGCGTCGTATATCCCCATTCAAATACACTTTAAGAAATCACGAGACAGGATATAAGAGGTAGTAAGATGGAAAGTCACCTACCTCATGTCTTCATGCCAGTATTCGTCTTAGGGCTCACCTGCGACCCTGGCATTTTATTTAGCCATTTTTACATTCATGGCTTCACAATTTATTATTATTTCTTCAGGTTTCCTGGAATAAAGCATAAAAAAAAGAAAATTCCCTTCACTTGTTTGCTTGAACGCACACGATGGACTATAATTATTTCCGCACACGAATTACTTAATCACATTAGAATTTATTCAGTACTTTGACCGTCCTATCTGGTATAATTATCTCACTCAAGAAAACTATCTCCTCATGGAGTCAAGACTTAGCCGCAATGGCTAAAATCTGCAGTTGAACTCAGTCTACTTTCGTTGGTTTGATTTCGCAGAGCAGCTCAACAATTTTTCGTCCGCTTTGTATCACAAATGCCGGAGAAGGAAGCTTCGTCATGGCGTTCCTTCATATTTATAGCAGTTACCCCCTCTCTTCGGATCTCTCCCTTTGCCGCCAAGAAAATTTCTATAAATTTTCTGACTTACCTAAACTGCAATTTCAAGAGTTTTGAAAGTGACTACATGCTTGCTACATTTCTGGCGGTAGTGTTCATGGACATTTAAAAATTTTACGGGTTCGATTTGTGAGATGATTGACCTCCTTTGATAGGCACTCTATTTTTTTGACTTGGCGTGGTCACGCCATGTACACGCGCTTTGAAATAGTTCATAAAAATGACTTGAGATTCTTCCGCCGTCGACACGTGTGGTTGACGTCACGTACCCCAGAGCGTGGGACCGAAGGTAATCACCCCCTCGTCACGTGTCAAATCCATGCTATCAAGAATCCAACTTTTAATTTAATTGTTACATTATGCATAATGTTCTTAGGGCACAATGGTCATGGGTTCAATATATCTGTTTATCTATCTATCTATTGAATCTTTGAACTTACCGTTTCATCGTTGGTCGCCTGCCTCGGCTGCTTCAATAGAGCAATATCGAACTCCTAGATCTTGGGTCGTAGCAGGTTTATTTCTGTCACTATATTGACCAAACGATTGTGTTCCGAAGAGAGCCTAACTACTTTAAATGAGGACCAAAAGCGTGCTTACTAAAATATTTATTCAAATTAAATTACGATGAAAACCATATATTAAATTAGCAATTAGCCGCGGCTTCGCTCGTGTGGTCTTCGTAATTTAATCAGAGAAATCGTTCCTCGGCACTGTACTAAGAGACTATCTGAAAATTCCTAAGGTATAAAAACTCACCCAAAAATGTAGTTCCATTTACCCCAGAAATTATTTGTAAACCATGTTTGTGGTATTACCTTTTGGGGCTAAGACGACCGTGCGACATAGAACTGTACATGCGAGAAACAGTCTTCTCTCAAGTCAAAAATAAATACATGTTTCTATATTTTTAAAGGAGATTCCAAATACCTATTCCCACATCTGTAACATATTCAGTTTTCAGATATACGTAAGTATCCCATAAAAAGAATACAACCCCTTGATCAGTCCTTCCGTTATCCCCATCTAAGTGTATTTTCCGAAAACAAAAATACATGTTTCCTTATTTTTAAAGGAAATTACAAATATAAATTTTCACTTCTGTAACGTTTCCAGTTTTTAAGATATGGTATCCTCACAAAAAATAATTCAACTATGTTTCACTAACTTTCACCCCCTGTTAAGTGCCCTCTCCAAAACCAAAAGGTACAGGTTCCTGTATTTTTAAAGGACTTCCCTAATACTAAGTTTATTGTCTCTAGCATGTTATGTTTTTGACATATAACGTAAAATGAAATGGAGTATGGCTTTTAGTGCCGAGAGATCCCAGGACGGGTTCGGCTCGCCAGGTGCAGGTCTTTTGATTTGGCGGGCGTAGACGACCTGCGCGTCGTGATAAGGATGAAATGATGATTAAGACAACACATTCACCCAACCCCCGTGCCAGGGAAGTTAACTAATGATGTTTAAAATTCCCGAAACTGCCGGGAATCGAACCCGGGACCCCTGTGTCCAAAGGCCAGCAGGCTAACCATTTATTCATGGAGCCGGACGACATATGATGTACTCATTTTTAAAAATTCACCCGCTTTTCCAATTCTTTTCAGCCCCTCAATTGGATTTTCCGAAAGAAAAAAATACGTGTTTCATTATTTTTAAAGGATATTCAAATACCAGTTTTCATGCCTGTACGTCTGTAACACCTTCATTTTTTTACATAAATGTACACTCATAAGAATTTTTCAACTTTTTCTTCCTCACTTCTTTCTACCCCTCTCCTGCCTTAGGTGGATTTTCCGAAAACAAAAAATACGTGTTCCTTTATTTTAAAAGGAAATTCAAAATACCAACTTTCACGTCTGTAACAGCTTTAGTTTCTAAGATAAAGTATCCTCATAAACGTACTTCAACTCTTTATTTACTTATTTTCAACCTCACATCCCTCACGTCGCATTTTCCGAAAAACCAAATGCGTGTTTCTGTGTTTTTAAAGAAGATTCCAGATACTAATTTTCTCGTCTGAAACATCTTCAGTTTTTGAGATATAATTATACTTATGAAAGTAAAACAACTTCTTTTTCACCCCCCTTCCCACTCGTTAAGTTGATTCCCCATCCCCAAAAGTGCGTGTTTCTTTATTTTTAAACTAGCAAGATACCCGTGCTTCGCTACGGTATTATACTGAAATTTATAATTGAATGTTGTTTTAGATATATAATCAGCCGAAATTCGCGATCTGAATCGTTGTCTGCGAGAATCCGCCAAAATTCGCGATCTGACTCGTTTTCTAATAGATTATGGCAAGTTTCCTCCCATTTTTCAATCTTTATTTCCAGCAATCGATTTCGTACTTCCCAGGCTAGGTCCAGGTATTCCACCCTGTCAGTTGGGTCGCCAAATCTTTGCCATCTTTTCTTATAAGCATCTTTAATATGGAACAAATCCTTCAGGAGATCCGGCGTGGTGTCGTCTTGGGTGCCTTGGCGGTACTGAACCCGCGGCCAGACTGCATTCTTAGTCATTACCCGTCCAGGACCCGTTTCCACCGCGGTCCGCACATTTGACGACGGTCCAGAACATTATTATTATTATTATTATTATTATTATTATTATTATTATTATTATTATTATTATTATTATTATTATTATTATTATTATTATTATTATTATTATAGATGTTCTGGACCCCACAGCAAATGCAAGAACGCTACTTGGCGGTAAATTACATCTGCTGCCATTGTTATTGTTGAGAATGTGACCAGCACCAATGTCGCCCGTAGGCAAGTGTGCGGGTTTTCTGGCGATACGAATGACATACTTCCGCGCATTATTGACCTTATTATAGAGGTGAACAATTGGACGGTCAATCTCATTCCTATCGTTTATTTCAAATGTGTTTAAATTTTTATTCATATGCCAGGAGAATCTACTGTAATATAAGAACGTTCTCCGAAGGAAAAGTTGGCTGTTGAAAACGAACCCAGGAAAGATTAAAAAGATCGGTTTATGATCAGAATAAGTACATCGAAAATATACAGCCTGTTTCCAGTCATTCGACAGGGTCAGGAATGGAATGAATAAAGCCCCATCTAGCGGCGACAGTAGGAATTGTGCCGGCTGCCGAAACACTCCTCTGGGGCAATGATCGATGAATTACAAATGAAATGAAATATTGGACAGTGTTGCTGGAATGAATGATGACAGGGAAAACCGGAGTATCCGGAGAAAAACCTGTCCCGCCTCCGTTTTGTCCAGCACGAATGTCACATGGAGTGACCGGGATTTGAACCACGGAACCCAGCTGTGAGAGGCCGGCGCGTTGCCGCCTGAGCAACGGAGGCTCCTTATAAGTACATTATGAACAGCAAAATCAATTGGTCTCGCCTCCTTTTACACCCCACCGCCGTTAGTTTATTTACCCCCCCCCCCCAAAAAAAAAATAAAAGAAGGAGTGTTTCTTTATGTTTAAAGGAGATTCCAAACCCAAATGTTCACGTCTATTACCTTGAGTTTTGAGATATAAGTATCCCCATAAAAATAATTCGCTTTTTTTACTTCCTTTCACACTTCTCCCCCCCCCCCCAACCTTAAGTGAATTTTCCGGCAAAAAATACTTGTTTCTTTAATAGTAAAGGATCTTCTAAATAGCAATTATCACGACTCTAACTTCCTCAGTTTTTTATTTATGTGCCCTCATGAAAGGAATTCAACTCCTTTCCACTCCCGCCCCCCAAGATGGTTTCCCCCACAAAACGCGTATTTCTTTGTTTTTAAAGGAGATCAAAATACCAATTTTCACGTCCGTAACAACTTTAGTTTTTGTTAGATGTATGTATTCTCATACAATTAAGTCAATTAATTTTAGAATTCATTCCCCCCCCCCCTTTCATTGGATTTTCCGAGAATACGCGTTTCTTTATCTTTAAAGGAGATCCCATATAAAATTTTTAGTTCTGTAATATATTCAGCTTCTGAGATATATGTATCCTCATTAAAGGCATTCAACCCACTATTCACCCTTTTACACCCCTCCTATTGGGATTTACAGAAAACGAAAAAATACTTATTCCTTTACTTTTAAAGGAGATTCTAAATACCAATTTTTACATCTGTAAACTTTTAAAGTTTTAAGATATAGACACAATCATTTTAAAAATTCACCCCCCTTTTCACCCCCCATTATCCGGATTTTTCAAAAACGAAAATATACGTGTTTCCTTATTTTTAAAGTGGATCCCCAATACCAATTTTCAGGTCTGTAATATCTCCAGGTTCTGAAATATAAGTAGCCTCGTTAAAGGCATTCAACCTCTTTTTCACCCTTTTCCACCCTTCCTATCGGGATTTTCCGAAAACAAAAAAAACGTGTTTCTTTATTTTTAATGAAGATTCTAAATACCTATTTTTACATCTGTAAACTTTAAAAGTTTTGAGATATAGATACACTCATTTTAAAAATTCACCCCCCTTTTCAACCCCACTATTTGGATTTTCCAAAAACAAAAAATACGTGTTTCTTTATTTTTAAAAGAGATCAAAGGTACCAATTTTCAGGTCTGTAATATCTTCAGTTTCTGAGATATAAGTATCCTCATTAAAGGCATTCAATCCATTTTCACCCCTTTTCACCCCTCCTATTGGGATTTTCCGAAAACAAAAACATACGTGTTTCTTTATTTTTAATGAAGATTCTAAATACCTATTTTTACATCTGTAAACTTTAAAAGTTTTGAGATATAGATGCACTGTTTTTAAAAATTCACCCCCCCTTTTAACCCTCCCATTAATTGGATTTTTCAAAAACAAAAAATACGTGTTTCTTTATTTTTAAAGGAGATCAAAAGTACCAATTTTCAGGTCTGTAATATCTTCACTTTCTGAGATATAAGTACCGGTATTCTGATTAAAGGCACCCAACCCCCTTTTTTACCGTTTTTCACCCCTCCTATTGGGATTTTCTGAAAACAAAAAAATACGTATTTCCTTATTTTTAAAGGAGATTCTAAATACCAATTTTTACATCTGTAAACTTTCAAAGTTTTGAGATATAGATACACTCATTTTAAAATTCCAACCCGCTTTTCACCCCCTTAGCGTAGGAATATCCAAAAATCCTTTCTTAGCGAGCACCTACATCTTAATATGAATCTATGCCCAAAATTTCATCTCTTTATGTCCAGTAGTTTTGGCTCGGCGATGATGAATCAGTCAGTCAGTCAGTCAGTCAGTCAGGACAAGCTATTTTATATATATAGATGAGATTCCATATACCCATGTTCACATCTTTCAACATTTTTACTTGAAATGAAATGGCGTATGGCTTTTAGTGCCGGGAGATCCCAGGTTCGACTCGCCATGTGAAGGTCTTTTCATTTGATTCCCGTAGGTGGCCTGTGCGTCATGATGGGGATGAAATGGTGTCTGAAGACAACACATACACCCATCCTCCGTGCCAGGGAAATTAAACAATGATGGTTAAAATTCCCGCCCATGCCGGGAATCGAACCCGGGACCCCTGTGACCAAATGCCAGCACTCTAACCGTTTAGCCACGGAGCCGGACAATATTTTTAATTTTTTGAGATATAAGTATCCTCCCACAAAGAATTCAATTAATTTTTCAATTCATTCACTCTCTTATGTGAATTTTCCATAGACAAAAGATCACGTGTTTCTTTACTTTGAAAGAAGATTCCAAATATAAATGTCCATTCCACTAGCATCTTCAGTTTTTGAGATATAAGTATCCTCATAAAAAGAATTCAACTCCTTTTTCACCCTAGCCCGTTAAGTTGATTCCCCCCACCCTCCAAAAATGCGTGTTACTTTATTTTTAAGGTAATTCCAAGTAAAAATTTTCACGTGTGCAACCTTAAGTTTTTGAGATATAAGTTTCTCCGTAAAAGTAATTATATTTTTCACTTCCTTCCACTCTCCCCCTTTAAGTGAATTTTTCGAATAAAAATGTTTCTTTGTTTATAAAGCAGCTTCCAAATGTCAATTATCCCGACTGTAACATCTTCAGTTTTGAGATGTATGTGTCCTCATAAAAAGGAATTAAACACCTTATTCACCGCCCCCGCCCCCAAGTTGATTCCCCGCCCCAAATGCGTGTTTCTTTATTTTTAAAGGAGGTTCCAAATACTAATTATCACGTCTGTAACATCTTTAGTTTTTGAGATTTAAGTATCCTCATACAAAGTATACAACTCATTTTTCCAATTAATTCACACTCCTTAAGTGGATTTTCCAAAGACAAAAGATTATGTGTTTCTCTATTTTGAAAGAAAATTCCACATGCAAATATCCATGTCTGTAACAACTTCAGTTTTTAGATATAAGTATCCTCATGAAAAGTATTCAACTCCTTTATCACTCCACCCCCGCCCGTTAAGTTGGTTTCCCCCCACCCAAAAAATGCGTGTTGCTTTATTTTTAAAGGAGATTCCAAATACCTATTTCCATGTCTGTAAACTTCAGTTTTGAGATATAAGTTTCTCCAGACTCCAGAAAAAGTAATCAATTTATTACTTCCTTTCACACTCCCCACTCAAGTGAACAAACAGTACCCATTTCTTTGAAAGAGCTTCCAAATACCAATTATCACGACTGTAACATCTTCTGCTTTTGAGTTATATGTATCCTCGTAAAAGGAATTCATTTCCGTTTTCATCCACCCCACTACCAAGTTGAGTTTTCTTATTTTTAAAGGAGATTCCAAATACCACGTCTACAACATGTTCAGTTTTTGAGATATATTGTAGATACGCTAATTTTAAAAATTCACCCTCTTTTTCAGTTCCCCTTAAGTGGATTTTCCGAAAAAAGAATTATATTTCTTTATTTTACAGGAAATTCCAAATACCAGTTTTCAAATTTGTAATAAGTTACGTGTCTGAGTTAATTTGCAGATAGAGTCTTTTTAAAAATTCACCCCGTTTGTCACTCCCGTTCACCCTCTATTCATCGGATTGTCCAAAAACACAAAAATACGTGTTCCTTTATTTTCAAAGGAGATTCCAAATTTCAATTTCCATGTCTGTAACATTTTCAGTTTTTGAGATATTAGTCTAATCATAAAAGGTGTTCAACGCCTTTTCCCCCATTTTTCACCCCCCCCTTAATAGGAGTTTTCGAAAACAAAAAAATACCTGTTTCTTTTTTAAGGAGATTCCAAATACCAATTTTTACATCTGTAAACAGATAAGTTATTGAGATATAGACATCCTCATTTTTAAAATTTACCCCTCTTTTCACCCCCTTAGCGAAGGGATATCCAAAATTCCTCCCTTAGCGAGCACCTACATCTTAATATGAATGTATTCCCAAAATTTCATTTCTTAATGTCCAGTAGTTTTGGCTCGGCGATGATGAATCAGTCAGTCAGTCAGTCAGTCAGTCAGTCAGTCAGTCAGTCAGTCAGTCAGTCAGTCAGTCAGTCAGTCAGGACAAGTTATTTTATATATATAGATTAGTCAGAGAAATCACTTAATATATTTACAACGTTTAACACAGTCACAATACATAACGTGAGTCTTATCTTTTTTATTATTGTTGAACATTATTTCAAAGAATGAAAAAGTCGTATAAAATTCGTGGACAGCAAAAACCAGAAAACGAGAATAAAACATGAAAATCGGGCAACATTAATTAAAACCATAACTGAGAGTTAATCCACACGATCCTTGGAAAATCTGACCTTCAACAAGTAGAATTCCAGATTTACATTTAATTAAGGTTATCTACCAGTCTGGTATCCTATCGTATATTGGAACATCCCCCGAATGGACCCTTAATCGAACCAAATCGACTATCAGAAGCTTTGGATAGGTAGCGAAATATTACTTGAAAGTATGGTGTTCATTATAAGTTAACAGCAATGCTCACAATCAAAAATAAAACTCCACCATGTATTGTTATCTCGTGACACCATTTAGTTACAGAATAATCTCGGTGCTGATACTTGCATCACCCCAAACACATGTTCAGAAGGAACCAACAACAACTTGATCCGGGGGATCTTACGTTACGTCGTCCTGAAGGAACAAAACTGTGAAATGCAGGAAACATTAATTCATTATGCATTTAAAAGAAATGCCAAACACTGGAGTTAAAGAAAAATGATAAGTCATTTGAAAATTGTATTACTGATCCAACTTTCAGGTCATAAACGGTTATGTTAAGTTTATTAAATTTAAAGTCCACACTATAAAACACCAAAAAGGAAACCTTTCCAACATTCTAGAACTACGATTACCATTACAAATCTCTCTACGTACACTTGTCCCATTAAACTAAACTACAAGTGATCGGTAGGTCAACGTCTAATATAAAGTGAAATAACGAAAATTGAAAATAAAATATCTTAACAGCTGACGAATCGAAACCGCATTCGTAGCGTAAATCCTACATAAATTAACTAAGTGTCAACACACGGTACTATCATAAGATACCAGACATCCAAGCAATAAATCTAAAAGTAAAGAAAGTAACATAGAAACGAAAGTTCGTCGAACGTGAACCCGCTCGGCTAAGTAGTAATGATCAATCTCCATTAGCTAGGTTTCCACGTGAGACAACCCTCACTTTCATGCCACTGCGGATGCAAGGCTATTATGGGAGCACCTTCTGGCTAGTAAGAATTATGCCGAAACATGGCCTGAATAATACCTGCTAATACTCTTCACATACTTATCTACTACTGCAAACACTAATTTCGTTCAAGTCGATTCGCAAAAATGACTAACGTATGACTTGACTATATACCGAAGACGCCCTAATCTTGTCGTTGAGCCTACGTAGTGTCTATACATCCGTGTATTTACACTGCCTGACAGAGCAAATGCAACACCAAGAAGGAGTGGTATGCTCATGATGTGAAATGCGCCGCTGTGCTGCGCACGTAGCGAACGATAAATGGGACAAGGCGTTGGCGAATGGCCCACTTCGTACCGTGATTTCTCAGCCGACAGTCATTGTAGAACGTGTTGTCGTGTGCCACAGGACACGTGTATAGCTAAGAATGCCAGGCCGCCGTCAACGGAGGCATTTCCAGCAGACAGACGACTTTACGAGGGGTATGGTGATCGGGCTGAGAAGGGCAGGTTGGTCGCTTCGTCAAATCGCAGCCGATACCCATAGGGATGTGTCCACGGTGCAGCGCCTTTGGCGAAGATGGTTGGCGCAGGGACATGTGGCACGTGCGAGGGGTCCAGGCGCAGCCCGAGTGACGTCAGCACGCGAGGATCGGCGCATCCGCCGCCAAGCGGTGGCAGCCCCGCACGCCACGTCAACCGCCATTCTTCAGCATGTGCAAGACACCCTGGCTGTTCCAATATCGACCAGAACAATTTCCCGTCGATTGGTTGAAGGAGGCCTGCACTCCCGGTGTCCGCTCAGAAGACTACCATTGACTCCACAGCATAGACGTGCACGCCTGGCATGGTGCCGGGCTAGAGCGACTTGGATGAGGGAATGGCGGAACGTCGTGTTCTCCGATGAGTCACGCTTCTGTTCTGTCAGTGATAGTCACCGCAGACGAGTGTGGCGTCGACGTGGAGAAAGGTCAAATCCGGTAGTAAATGTGGAGCGCCCTACCGCTAGACAACGCGGCATCATGGTTTGGGGCGCTATTGCGTATGATTCCACGTCACCTCTAGTGCGTATTCAAGGCACGTTAAATGCCCACCGCTACGTGCAGCATGTGCTGCGGCCGGTGGCACTCCCGTACCTTCAGGGGCTGCCCAATGCTCTGTTTCAGCAGGATAATGCCCGCCCACACACTGCTCGCATCTCCCAACAGGCTCTACGAGGTGTACAGATGCTTCCGTGGCCAGCGTACTCTCCGGATCTCTCACCAATCGAACACGTGTGGGATCTCATTGGACGCCGTTTGCAAACTCTGCCCCAGCCTCGTACGGACGACCAACTGTGGCAAATGGTTGACAGAGAATGGAGAACCATCCCTCAGGACACCATCCGCACTCTTATTGACTCTGAACCTCGACGTGTTTCTGCGTGCATCGCCGCTCGCGGTGGTCCTACATCCTACTGAGTCGATGCCGTGCGCATTGTGTAACCTGCATATCGGTTTGAAATAAACATAAATTATTCGTCCGTGCCGTCTCTGTTTTTCCCCAACTTTCATCCCTTTCGAACCACTCCTTGTTGGTGTTGCATTTGCTCTGTCAGTCAGTGTATATAATACACGCCGCATCCTAAATCTATCGTTGAGCCTACATTAGGATGCCTACTCATCATATACACTATCAGGCCAAATCGAAACTTGATACACAATCCCGGATATTTAAATCTAATCCTCGTTGACATTCTAACACAATGAAATAAAACTCGCTACAGAATGAACTCGAACCTCGAAATATAACTATGTCCATTTCTTGCAATATCGCATGAAATTCAACATTGAACAACATGTCCGAATACTTTAATCCATTCCCCGATACAATCTCAGCACATGCAGTGAGGTTCGTTAAATAAAAATAAATTCAACTCTCGTTTGATTTTACGTAATATCGCTGAAAACAGTAATCACTACTATCACGAGATCCACAGCATAATTCAAGTATGAGGCCCGAAATGGCCTTTCATTTCAACGCTTCTAACATGTAGTATTGTCGTGGACTATCCAGTGAAGTAACTTTCCAACAATCTACTCAAGCTACACTCTCATTCTAATAACATTCATTTTCCACACCCCCAATCTTTCTAGTCAGCGATAATTTCGTCTCGTAAAATTTCAGAATATAATTCAATTTACAATAATCAAATATTACCTTGACCATGTGTCAGAATGTATTTTCTTCGTGAGGTCGACTATCACGAAAATGCACTTTGCTGGTACTACATAGAATCGTCACTTGGACTTAATTGCCAAAACCTAGGCTCATATAAAATAGTAATCATGGGAGAACATCGACTTGTGTCCGCCTCTGTAGAGTAACGGTTAGTGTTATTAGCTACCATCCTCGAGGGCCCGGGCTCGATTCCCGGTACTGCCAGAAATTTAAGCATAGCAGGAGGGCTGGTGTGTGGTTGAAATGGTACATGCAACTCACTGTCTGAAAAGAGCTGCGCCACCTCGGGATGAGGACACGAGTTTACTTATCGACTTGTAATTAAAATAAGCGTTATAACGCGCTCACTTGGGTTTTCGACCACTATTGAATTAGTCAACTGTTCTGGATTGTTTACAGGACATATCTTACACAGCCTGTCTCAGAAATATTACCTCTTCACATACACCCTGTCACCAATATTTCTCTCTGTCGTAAAACAGGGCCTCTTATCCTCAGTCTCCTGTTCATTATATATCACTCATAAAATACAGGCTTAATTTGGCCTGAACATCTTCCTAACTATTCTAATAATATTTCATTTCCATTACAGACCATTCCTTCCTGTTTGATACTTTTCAAATGCAAGTACTTTCAGGATCTAAAACTTTATAAGAACCTCAGAGACATTGTAACTGCGCCGTAGACCCAGGTCTGACCTCAAGAGCAAAATAGCATACCGTTATTTTCTGTATCACAAATACACGGTGTCACAAATTTTAAGTTTTCCAAAATAAGTACTAACTTTATCAGACTTCAGTGGATTTCGGTATAAATCGCAAATATCGCTTGACATTACTACTGAACACATAATTTATCATTTAAAAGTTATTCTGCCGTGAATATTAATTTGATATTTAACTTTATCACGCTCACAACAGCTACTATTATTTTAACTTTATCGGCCCGAACATTATTTCATTAATTTTCATAACAATATTTAAAACTTCGCTTTTTTACAGTTTTCTTAAAGAAATTTTAAACGCATTTTAGAGTTTCGCACACTGACATGAATAATAGACGCTTCGCCTCAATATTGCAATACACTTAATTTTTACACACGCCACATCGTAATTTAACGGGGCAAGCATATTACATTTCTAACTACAAACATAATATTCAAATCAGACAGACCTTGTAACTGCGCCGTAGACCCAGGTCATCCTGGCTACAATTGAGCCAGCTCGTACCAGAAATTAGCCGCTCATGGTTGAAGAAAACATTCTTCTCTTTTTCTCATTCTACTTATACTTACACAGACTCGACACCTTAATTGGCACAAAACACGTAAATAATGAATTATTCTATATACACACAATCAGTACGACTGCACCGTTCTTCAGAGAAGACTCAACTATCCGTGGACGTTTACCACTCTCCCCTTGTTATACCAGGTGGTCGCAAGATATGATACTTGAAGCTTATCTTGGCCAGTCTACAACTCCCCTACTGGTTACGAAAATACACAGTAATTCACGGAAGCTATCTACGATTTCGCTGTTTCCATTTGAGAAGTCCATGAATCCTGTCCTAATTCCATTAGTACCTTTTTATTTTACCACTTGGTAAATATTCTATTTCGAACCAACTAACTCAATAAATATCACAAGTCTATTAAAGGAAGAATTCAAGACCTCTACTTGATGTTAAGACGACGTAGGTCCGCCCTTGCGAATGATGACAAAGCCTCTGTGCTGCCGTCCACAAGTGAGGATACTTATAGCTTTACTAGGGACGCTTTCCTGGTCGTGATGCATTGTGGTGTAATCATACAATTTCATAACCACTGGACCGATTCCTTTGAGACTCACCCCAGAAATTCCACCTAAATTCCAAGTCATGATGGTATTGTGTGCTAATTTTTCCCGTTCCTTTAACGGGTGTAATTAATTAATTTCACGTAAGTGATTTCGCGCGCATTCTGATTGCGTGACCTTGGCACGTGTTTCTAATCTGCCAGTATGGATGCCAAATTTTCTCCAGACCTAATCCACCCTGTGGATTTTAGATTCATTACTTCTTAAAAGTCTTCATTATTTATTTCTTGGTTAATGATATTGCTGAAATCTCTCGCAATGAAGGTTTAATATGTGGAAGTTAATTATTAATTACCCGAAGTCAATCGAAGTGCTCCGAGCTCGCTCGAATGGGTGGACCGGGCGAGTTGGCCGTGCTCGTAGAGGCGCGCGGCTGTGAGCTTGCATCCGGGAGATAGTAGGTTCGAATCCCACTATCGGCAACCCTGAAGATGGTTTTCCGTGGTTTCCCATTTGCACACCGGGCAAATGCTGGGGCTGTACTGAGCCGTATCCTGCCGGCCCATATGAAATATTGAGAGCTTTATTTGACTATATATATAAATGTTATTCATACAAGTTACAGTCTTAAATGGTAAAGTATTGAATCCCAGATAGCTGAGACCGGAAGTCTATGGAAATATCACGTCGCTGGACGTTGCTTAACACTTCCTTTTGATCGTGAGAATAGGTTGGCGTAACCAAGCGTGGGCAAGATTCGACACGTGTATTAGATGCTGAATACACATTATTTTCAGCCAATAAGAATGTAAGGAATCGGCAACCATGGAGTCGACATCGCGCCAAGTCTCATTTCCAGGCTGGAAAATGTGTACATTATCTCATGTTAATTTCGGTCATTCGTTGGTTTTCCACAGATGTAGAAGTAATATAAACTTAGAAATATGATATTATAAATAGAGGAAAAGATTTGCGATTATTTGAGCTGTGTTTCATCAGACATAGCAAGCTTTCTCATTGGTGGTTGGTTTAGATAACCGGGAACCCCAGAATTGCAACGGCGTTACCGAAGCTTCCTCAGTAACCCAAGCTCGGAAGAGCGTCACTCTGTAAGAATAACTTGGAGACTGTAGACGTTACTCTGTTAGAATAACTTGGAGACTGTAGAAGTGTATTTTGATCGGTCTGCTTAGATTGTGCAGGAGTGTTATATCAGAAATAGTATATTATTTCCAACAAGTGTTTCAGTCGTGTAGCTGGAAGATATAATTGTTCCAGAGGAAACTGCAAATTAGATTATTGCACAGTGTAATTTCAACATAGACGGTGATCATTAGCCGCAGTGTAACAAGTGCAGGAGACACGTGTTATTGTATCACACATTCGTGTCGGTCGTGTTCGTGAGGAACTATCGTAGCGTACCATGTGTCGCTATCAAACTGTGTATACCCTTTAAATTGGACTTATAATTATTGAGGAGTCAGTGTGTTTGGCTGATTTGGTCAATAAGGGTTGATCGGCACGTATTGCATTGAGCGGTGAAGAGATTTTCATCCCAAGGTTTTGTGTTCCAGTGTTGATAACTTTTCAGGAAGAAGATTGCTTCGCATATGGAAGAAGGAAGTGCATCTCCACGTGTTGAAATTGCGATCATCATGGTGTAATTTCTTCATACAGCAGGGATGTAAACTGCTACCATGTATCTCGAGAGTTGCCAGGCTAAGTTAAGACGCATGTATTTATTATGGCATTTTATATGAATCATGATAAGACACTAGGGCAGTTTAGATAGGATTTTTATTAAAGTAAGCCTGACGGCATGTGTTTGATTCAATTTAATGGCGTTGTAAATAAGGATATGAGAATAATGCATGTACTTTTCATTTTCATTCTGATTTACGACTAGATAGTTGAGATAATGAGGGATTTGTTAGGATTAGTTGTTGTTTATTCATGCATGCTTAATTTAGTGTAGGATACTCCGATTTTTCTTTATGAATATATGCTAGGGGAATTAGATGGACAAATTCATCTAAATTCAGAGTTGAATACTTACTTTGTCATTTTATTTCGGTTATTTAGACGCACAGATATAGTTAATTGCATGACGCATGTATTACAGGAGCTGTCCGAAGTAGCTGCATAACAGCGTTGTAAGAATAGGATCTTTAAAACTAAGTTGGAAACTGTTTACCCAATGACTTGCACGGGAAATGAACCGGGTCTCATTGTGTAGAAGGCCAATGTGATTCATAAGTGATATGAGATATAAGAGTGCATGCTGAATTATAGTTTAGGCCGATTGTATGCCTGATCTGCGAGAGAGTATTGTGCAGTGGAGATGTACCTGCCAATTGTCTTCTGAGTGTATATTGATATCAGAATTGACGGAATTAATTTCCAGACTAATGAGTCTTATGTGTGTTAAATGGTAAAAGCATGCTATGAAGGAAGGATTATACGTGACTTTCCGTAAAGACGGTGACAGACGTTATCTCATTGCAAGCTGATAAGTTGGCTGTGTTTTTATTTGACCGTCCGAGTGAGATGTTATTTCCTTGTGACAGTCTTGGGAGACAGAATCCAATCTTTAGCACAGTGTTGAGTTCAACATTCCTTTTAGCTCGCAGCCTACCCGGAAATATATGACGGATGACCACGCTGTTGAGAGCTTAAATGCAGCAGCAGGAGGCAATGTTGCCCATTGCTTTCTACAAGATATTGATGGCTATTTATATGTTTTTCCCTTTCAGGATGATGTTGTATATTGTTATATGTTGTTTGAATACCTTGTCTCGTTGTTGTAATGGGGAACAGCCCGAGTGCTAAATTTTATTGATGTTCAATCTAGTTCTGTCTAGATCCTTTGTGGTGAACCGCGATTCACGTAGAATCTGTGTAGCACATAAGACCTTTTCTCATAATCCAATGTAAATAGATGTGTTTAGTGTTGTTTGTTTGATTTGTTGTACATATAGCGTAGTAAATGCCCCTAGTGTTTTGCATAACTCTTATAGGATCCCATAGCGTCTTAGTTTTTCTTTTCATCGTAACTTTTCTTTTATTGTAACTTTCTTTAACAATGGTAGTTTGGTGACTCTCGAATTAATTAACTTCATAACTGTTTCGTTGTGATGCGTATGTGTGTAACTCCATGCGAAGCGAATTGAATTGAATTAACTACATATCAGTGTATGCGTACACAGATGATTACATATCTCTTGAACCATGGACTTATAAGAAGATGATCAGTTTGAAAGTATACAAGTATTCATGTTATGCTTGATACTTTATTTCCATTTTGTTTCTTATATAATTGATGTTGTAATGTCCAGATTTCTTTTATTTTGAATTTTATGATGCCATTTTGATATTTTGCTTTACTTTATTTAACTTTCAAGTAGAATGATTTGGGGATATTTATAAATAAATCCATCTTACCCCATATGATTGTTTCTCATTCGTGTTATACCTCCATTATCCTGTCATTTACTTATATTTTTGAGTAGAACTTCGACTTTTATCCTGACCCAATCGGCAACCAACCCACTTTCTGCCCAACCCTGAGTTAGTCGGATGTTCGTACAGGAATGGAGGCATCGTCCTAGAGGGTATTTACCCCTGGGTACGGTACAGTACCTTAATTAAGGCCACGGCCGCTTCCTTCCAACTCCTAGGCCTTTCCCATCCTATCGTCGCCATAAGACCTATCTGTGTCGGTGCGACGTAAAGCCCCTAGCAAAAAAAAAAAAAAAAAAACAACTTTCGAATGGGTGGCTCGATCGCTCCCACGGTTTCTCATGCCATAGAATGTGAAATAAGCTTGCAATAAAGAATTATGGTTGCACTTGTAGTTGCAATTTTCTAATTGAAATATTTAGCAGGGTAGAATTATGAGTTCTTTATCTGGGCCGATGGCCTTAGATGTTAGGCCCTTTAAACTACAAGTATCTATCTATCTATCTATCTATCTATCTATCTATCTATCTATCTATCTATCTAAGTACGTTCCTTCCGCAAAATTATGAAGAAACTACAGCGCTAATGTTCATGCGAAATGTCTAAATTTTCTCGGAATTAACATAACGTCGGTGAAGAAACAATACCTTGTATCTCCCGATGCACTTCCTATCCATTACTTCCCTTAAGACTGGTCACGCCTCGCAGTCGCATATGGATGTGCAGTCCATTAGAACAATGTTCATTGTGTTCATTTTCCTATGCGTGCGTGCGTGTGTGTGTGTGTGTGTGTGTGTGTGTGTGTGTATGTGTGTGTGTGAAGGGAAATTAACCTTAAATGCATTATGCTGTACGAGTGCGTAAGTACGCCTCGCAAACACACATTCCTACAGTACGGTAAGGAAAACGTTTTGACATACAAGGTATTGCTTCTTAGAAGACGATATGTGGATGTTAAAGGTTTAGTCATACCGATATATTATTTAAAAGATATAGTTCGATATCTTGCGCAGTTGTTTTTTATCCCGTGCTAAAACTAGCCAATCAGATCGATTCGCGAGGCGGTGTTGCCAAATCTTAAGAACGACTTTAGGGCCTTGCTGACACAAACACACGCGCGTTTCAGCTGGTGTCAGCGGTCCATATTCAAATCCCTCCAAGTTTTGTTCTTCGATTGGTGATCTTAAGCCACGTGCAGCACTTCGCAGTCCATTTGATTTCGTCGGCAAGGCAATCTGATTGTCTAAATTCAGCAGGTGATAAAATGACAACGGCGCGAGATTTCAGATTATTATTTCGAATTATTGAACAGTATAACCAAGCCACCAACGTTTATACTTACCCGGGTCACGTTGTTTCCTACTACCTTTATTTCTGTCTAATCTGTATTATATTGTATAAACCAAAAGGCTAACTGACTGACTCAATGGTATTAAAGTTTACGACTACCAGATGAGCTAAAAACTTGAAATTCGGCATATTGATAGCTATTAGGTTGTAATGGAAACATTCCAAACAGCTGACAATTTAAATTGGCTGACGCAAACTTCGATGTGCGCTAGAAAATTGACAGTTGGCCTGCAACCAAGGGACAAATTCCAAAACGTTCTGGTGTTTAAATTTTTACCTCCGAAATATATACCATCTTTTCGAGGTATTTTGCGGCTAAACGGTAAGTCGTATCGCAAAACAGGCACATTAGGAACCCAATCATGAAGTGATTTACAACTTTGCTCTAATGACATTCAGTTGTAACTCGATACTTTAGATAGAGCTTCATTTTCCGATTTTATGTAAATTTTGTAAATTTTCCATAATTTAATTTTACTGCTTTGCACACTTATAAGTCTGATACAACCATGAAATATGGTAGGATCATTGGTACGTCAGTCGGTCATATGTGAGCAAAATTGCATCATTCTAGCTGCCGTTTAAGTATGAAAAAGCGAAAGTGGTATGTGAAAACTGTACTCATATTTCAGCCTAATCTAAGTTTCTAAACAATTATTCTAACGTGTATACGATGGAGATACGATAAAAAGTCAAAGAAGCATAATTGTAGATCGTTTCATTCCCGATACGCCTCCCCTGACTGTAGCTCTCCATTAGGTGAGGAAAACCATTTCTCAACTTGTGAAAAACGTACCAAATTTGACTCAGATCGAAAAGATCACCTCTGCCTATGCTATAAATAGCCAATATACGAGAAAATGTTCTAGGATTAAACATGTAGGCCACTAAAAGTGTCGTCTGGTGGCGCAATCCGTTTTCCGATACGATGTACCGTTTCGCCATAGTAATTTTGCAAATGATTACTTCTTACGAGGAGCAATTGAGGGTTTGGGGGTGGAGCCCCCAACGAGGAAAAGCGAGTCTAATATATATACCTAAGTTGAATGTACACACTACAGTTTTAAATAACTTGAACTGAACTAACATGTGCTGATATCATGTACAGAATATTACGAGGCTGATAAACGAAGGCCGTTAGTTTCAATCGCCACTGTCATGCATCCATATGCTGGTACCCCAAGGCCAGGGTGAGTACGAGTCTGTAGGAAGCTCGTGACATTTATGTATTTTGTAAAAATTAATGACTAAAATGAGTAATGATTTTAAACAGATTGCCCGCATTAGGCTGTCCACGTTAACAAGAAACTGGACACTCATGCAGCTGTAGAGATTCGTAGAATGGTAGTGATGAACGTAAATTATAGCATAACAATTTCTCCTAACAAAAAGGAGTAAAAATACAAACTACTCGCTGTAGAAGGAGTAGAAGAATTTCGGTAATAAACAAACATTAATTGTGACAATCCTGTTGAAGTATACTCAGGGAATATCAATCAATCAATCAATCAATCAATCAATCAATCAATCAATCAATCAATCAATCAATCAATCAATCAATCAATCAATCAATCAATCAATCAATCAATCAATCAATCAATCAATCAATCAATCAATCAATCAATCAATCAATCAATCAATCAATCAATCAATCAATCAATCAATCAATCAATCAATCAATCAATCAATCTTTGGAAGAAAATTGTTGCGGAGACCAAGGTTCTGCAAGGACCGTAGCGTCAAGGAGTAAAGTAAAGTAAAGTAAAGGTTACAGACACCGAAATTGGTATTTGGAATCTCCTATAAAAATCAATAAACACGCATGTCTTTGGGGGGTGGGGGGGGGAGCGGAACCAACTTAACGGGCGGGTGTGGAGTGAAAAAGGAGTTGATTTATTTTCATGAGGATATTTATATCTCAAAAACTGAAGCTGTTATAGACATGAAAATTCGTATTTGGAATTTTCCTTCAAAGTAAAGAAACACGTAATCTTTTGTGTTTGGAAAATCCTCTTAAGAGGGTGAATTAATTGAAAAATTATTTGAATTCTATGTATGAAGATACTTATATCCCAAAAACTAAAGATGTTACAGACGTGAACATAAGTAAATCACTTTTAAAAATAAAGAAACACAATTTTGGGGGGGGGGGGGGCAATCAACTTGGGCGGGGGCGGTGAAAAGGAAGTTCACTTCCTTTTCATGAGAATACATGTGCCGGTATCTCAAAACTGAAGATGTTACTGTCATGATCATTGGCATTTGGAAGCTCCTTTATCAATAAACAAGTATTTTTGGTTTTCGGAAAATTCACTTAAGGGGGGAGGGTGAAAGGAAGTGAAAAAAATTAATTCTTAGATCTCGAAATCTTAAGGTTACACGCGTGAAAATTTGTATTCGGAATCTCCTTTAAAAATAAAGAAACGCCCATTTTTGAGTGGGGGGGAGGTCAACTTAACGGGCTGGGGTGAAAAAGGAGTTGAATTCTTTTTATGAGGATACTTATATCTCAAAAACTGAAGATGTTAGAGGCATGAACATTTGTATTTGGAATCTTCTTTCAAAGTAAAAGAACACGTGTTATTTTGTCTTCGGAAAATTCACTTAAACGGGGTGGGGTGAATGAATCGAAAGGTTAGTTGAATTCTTTGTATGAGGATACTTATATCTCAAAATTAAAGACGTGAAAATAGGTATTTGTAATCTCCTTTAAAAATAAAGAAGCACGCAATTTTGGGGAGGGGGAATCAACTTAACGGGTAGGAAACGGGGGGGGGGTGGAAGTGAAAAAGAAGTTGAATTACTTTTATGAGGATCTTATCTTAAAAACTGAAGGTGTTACAGACAAGAAAATTTGTATTTGGAATGTTCTTTCAAAGTAATGAAACACGTAATCTTTGGTCTTTGGAAAATCCACTTAAGGGGGTGACTGAATTGAAACATTAGTTGAATTCTGCGTAAGAGGAGACTTATATCTCAAAAGTTAAAGCTGTTAAAGACGTTAAAATTGGTATTTGGTATCTCCTTTAAAAATAAAGTAATACGCACTTTTGGGAGGGAGAATCAGCTTAACGGCTAGGAAAGGGGGGGGGGGCTGAAAAAGGAGTTGAATTACGTTTATGAGGATACTTATATCTCAAAAAATGAAGATGTTACAGACGTGAAAATTAGTATTTGGAATCCTTTAAAAATAAAGTAACACGCATTTGTTGTTTTCGGAAAATTGACGTAAGTTGTGTGGTGTTGAAAATAAGTAAATAAGGAGTTGAAATAGCCTATGTTTATGAGGATACTTTATCTTAAAAACTGAAGCTGTTACAGACCTAAAAGTTGGTATTTGGAATTTCCTTTCAAAATAAAGAAACGTGTACTTTTTGTTTTCGGAAAGTCCACTTATGGCGGGAAAGGTGTGGAAAGAAGTGAAGAAGAAGAAGTTGAATTATATATATGACTATACATTTATCTCAAAAGGTGTAGGTGTTACAGACGTACAGACATGAAAACTGGTATTTGGAATCCCCTTTAAAAATTATGACCGAGCTCGATAGCTGCAGTCGCTTAAGTGCGGCCAGCGTCCAGTATTCGGGAGATAGTTGGTTCTAACCCCACTGTTGGCAGCCCTGAAGGTGGGTTTCCGTGGCTTCCCATTTTTACACCAACCAAATGCTAGGGCTGTACCTTAATGAAGGCCACGGAAACTTCCTTCCCGCCTCTAGCCCTCTCCTGTCCCATCGTTGCCATAAGACCTATCTGTGTCGGTGCGACGTAAAGTAAATTGTAAAAAAGTAACAAAAAATAATGAAACACATATTTCTTGTTTTCGGAAAATCCACTAAGGGGCTGAAAGTAGTTGAAAAAGCGGGTGAATTTTTAAAATGAGTTACCGGTATATCTACATATATGTAAAAAAAACTTAACACATCAGACACAAAAAACCTTGGTATTTGGAAAGTCCTTGAAAATTACAGGAACATGTAGTTTTTTGTTTTCGGAGAAGGCACTTAACGGGGGTTGAAAAGAAGTGAAATATAGTTGAATGATTTTTATGAGGACACTTATATCTTAAAAACTGAAGATGTTACAGATGTGAAAATTGGTATTTGAAATCTCCTTTAATAATAAAAGAGCGTGTAGTTTTGTTTTCGGAAAATACACTTAAATGGGGGTGGGGTGGGGGAAGACATGATCAATGGGTTGAATTCCTGTTATGGGGATACTTATCTACATCTCAAAAACCGAAAATGTTACAGATGAGGGAATAGGTATTTGGAAACTCCTTTAAAATAATCATGTATTTTTTTCGACTTGAGAGAAGGCTTTCTCACATGTGCACTTCTATGTCGCGTGATCGTCTTAGCCCCAAAAGGTAATACCACTAACACGGTTTACAAAGAATTTCTGGTGTAAATGAAACTCAGTTTTTGCGTGAGTTTTTATACTTCAGGCATTATCAGATAATGTCTTAGTATAATGCCGAGGAACGATTACTTTCATCAAATTACGAAATCCACGCGAGCGAAGCCGCGGGTAATTGCTAGTGTATAATAATTGGCTTAGCATAAGAGAAGGCCTTATGGCTTTAACTACCTTAATAAAGACATTTATTTATTTATCTATCTATCTGTCTATCTACTATAGGAATGTGTGTTTGCACGACGTATTTACTCACTCCTACAGTATAATGCATTTAAGGTTCATTTTTTCTATACTCGTTACCACAGGAAAATGAACACAACGGACAACATACCCACATGTGGCTGCGAGGCGCGACCAGTCTGGAAAATAATGCTGAGGAAGAGAATTGTCTGACGTGGTGTTAGAACTAAGCAGCACGACAGCAGACTACTAGAAATGAAATTTTAAAAGGATCACGTTCAAGACACATTGCTGTTTGGGATCGAATACGCAGTTTCTCCGTTCATACGCGCCTTTATCCCCTTAGCTCTGTGCATGAAGTGTGGTCTGTTTGTGGGGGCTAATTGCTACCCAGATATTGTGTCTCTGGCTTTCCATTAGGAGTAATGATGGCTGCAGGCTTCTTGCTGCTCACAGGGTTCATGCAATTGAGGTGTTGGTGCTGCCTGCACTCCTCAGTGACGAAGCTGTCTAGAGGGTCGTTCTTTGACAGGAATTCGTTGACCATCGCCGTTGTCATTCAATGCAGTGACCGTGTATTCCACACATAGACTAATGCAACAGTTAATAATGAAACTCGGAGAGAAAATCACCGAACTGTGCAATTAACGAATGTGGTAAACAACGTATGAAAAGATTTTACCGCAACATTCGCATTCTAACGCATGCTGTCCTACTTATGTATCGTGAAAGAAGTTAAATACAGCACATTAAAAATATCTCCTTTACACGGAAAATGCGCGAGCAATACCTCGTATGTCACAACGTTCTCCCTTATGACTGGTCACGCAACGCAACTATACATGGATATGTTGTCCATCAGAACAATGTTCGTTTTATGATTTTCCTATGCTTATCTGTAAACGAAAATGATCTTTCATGGTAGGAGTGCGTACTACTTCATGGAAATACACATTCGTACAGTACGGTAGAACGAGGGTCATTTCCTTTTACACGCCGACATAGGAAAATGAACACAACGAATATTGTTTTGACGGACTGGATATCCATCTGTGGCTGGGGGGCGTGAGGAACATAATGGATATGAAGACTATTGCTCGATCAGCGACTATAGCAGCATGCAATGTATTGGCGCTTACAAGGCGAAGGAGCGGGTACACTTTATTTGGATGTTCCCCTCTTAGTAGCCTCTTACGAGATACAGGAGTACAGATAATGCATCCCTTCACTCCATCCACAGGGGAGATAAAGAGTTTCGATCAATCCGAGAAAATAGAAGGCACCGCCATCTTACCGTCAGATGGTTCCTCAGTTGTAATCACGTAGGCTGAGTGGAGCTCGAACCAGCCCTCAGATCCAGGTAAAAATCCCTGACTTGGCCGGCGGGGCCTCCGAGGAAGAGGAGGGGATGTTACCCCTGCACCCCCTTCCTTCTTGTATCAATAAATAAGTTACAGCATTGCGAGTGCTCCAGGAAGACCTCGACAATATTCCGAGATAGACAGAAGAAAATTATATGATGCTAAACGGGGTGGAAAGTCAGGTTATAAATTTCACCAAGAGGAAAACTCTTTTCAGTTTTAATTAATGGGTGATGGTACATCATGGGGAGCACTGTAAGTACCTAGCTGTTAATATAAGAAATATCACATAAATGAGGCTGTAGATGAATGTACAGATCTCTGCGCATGGTTGTAAGAGTACTTAGGGGTTGTAGTAAGGATGTAAAGGAGAGCACGTATAAGTCTCTGGTAAGACCCCAACCGGAGTAGGCTATGGTTCCGGTGTATAGGACACACACCAGTACTACTTGATACCAGGAATTGAAAGGATGCTGAAGAAAGCAGCACGATAGGCTCTGTTCTGAATGATTTCCGACAAACGATTAGTGTTACTAAAATGTTACTAACTCTGGGATGCGAAGACTTGCGATTAAGGAGACGAGCTGCTCGACTAAGTCGTATGTTCCGAGGTGTCATCGCAGAAATGGCGTGGCATGGCATTAGTAGGCGAATAAGCTTGAGTGGAGCTTTTGAAGG